>NC_141691.1:1183381878-1184603195 GCF_964263255.1 Lissotriton vulgaris
AATCACACCTCCATTTCCTCAACTATACAGTTATACAAACTTTACTTATTCAAACATATACTAACACATATTTACTCTCTTATACAATCCCTGATACAAGTTCACAATGATCCATACAGCCACTCACACATTCACTGGCTCTTATGCACAGTTATTTATATATGTCAACTCTCACATGTACTGTGTTTTACATATGTACTTACTTTGACATGTAGCACTGAGATATCCATTCACTCACCAATACACTCATGCACACAGTCAACCGCCCATACAGCTGTTACCACATGCACTTTTGAAACCATACCTCTAGTGAATCAACTGCTCACACATCTATGCACAGAGTCATACACCTCCCAGCCACCCACACACACACTCAGTCTCCCATACAAATACTAAGGTAACCAATCAATAACCCATATAGTTACTCATATAGCTACTTATCAACACATGCAACAGTTTACAGAACAACAGACATAATGATGCACAAATTAAGACAGTTTAGTCACTAACCCATGCACTCAGTGAGACACATTTAATCACTCACTCATACAGTCAGTCATGCACCTACTAAATCCTTCATCCAGACACTTATACATCCACTCATTCTTCAATATGTAAGACATATTTTAACTTCACAGAAACATACAGTCACTGGATGTTGTCATCAGTGATGTCATTTGAGATGTCATCAGTGATGTCATCAGTGATGTCACTGACCATGTCATGAATGATGTAATATGTGACATCATCAGCAGTGGATTGCGGGTGCGCGATATATAGTTAGCGCAACTAACTATATATGGAATTTCAATGGTTTTATGCGAGTAAAATAAGGTTTTGTAAATGCGAATTCCTAACTATATATGGTCTATAACCTATGGTTTTTTCATTGAATTTCAATGGTTTTTTAAATGCAAATTTCTAACTATATATGGTCTATAACCTATGGTTTTTTCAGTGAATTTCATTGGTTTTTTAAAAGCTAACATCTGTAGCTGTAAAATGTATTATTCTTTAAATCCCAAAATATATTTAGATGTTTATTGATAATTTTTTTTTTAATATTTTTTTTCTTCGCTTCTAGTTCGCGAACCGGGAAGCTTTCCGTTAGCTCATCTTGATGCCGCGATCTAGTCCGCGAACCGGTCAACGTTACGTTAGCGGAACAGTGACGCGCCGCGGAAGCGCGACGTATCACGTTATCGCGTAATGCGTCTAATGACGCGCCGCGTTAGCGCTCCCGGAAGTGCTCCGGACCGCGAACCGGAAGCGATCTGGGACGCGGCGCGCGCCGCGTAACGTAAGCGGAACAGGTCATGTGACTTGTTTATCAAACTTCTCATTGGTTCATTTCACTTTTGGTTTCCAAATGATGTATGACTAGGTCATGTGACCTAAAAATAACACTTTTCATTGGCTCAGAACTTTTGTTTTCCCCAAATCAAGTAAACCCCTCCTTATTTCCTCACTCTGACTTTCATCTTGGTGAGAGAAAGACCATTTATCTGAAGATCCACAATGGCTTCCATTGTTGCTGCAGCTGGTGCACCCCCACCACCACCTCCACCTCCCCATAAGAAGAGAGGACCACCCAGTCAAATTATGACTAACAGAGAGGAGGAAGATGAGGAAGAAGAAGAAGAGGAGAGAGAGGGACAACAATTTGTTGATGAGTTGCCCCGGGTTTCTAAACGAAAAACCAGTTTCATCTGGCAGTTTTTCACCATCCCTCCTGGAACCAAGAAAGTGAATGCAAAATATGCCACCTGCCTCATCTGTGACTACAGATTGTCGAGAGGCACAGAAAAGAAGTACAGTATGGGGAACTATACAATGCACCGTCACATGAGCAGGTGGCATCCCTTGAACTACAGCCGGGCTGAGTTGAGGGATCTTGAAGACAATCCGACGGCAACTCCTGTGGCAAGATCTACATCCACATTGTCTTTGACGGGAAGAGAGGCACAAGAGACTGTGCCAAACATCCAACCTAACTTCCAGCACATGAAGTTGTCTTGTATTTACTGTGGTGCTATGCTGTCATATGGCAACATGAGTGTCAACCTCATGAACATTGCATATGAAAATCATAAGTGCCCTAATGCACCCAAAAAGTAATTTTCTTTTTTTTTTGCTCCAGTTGAGCCGTTTTGAAAGCCCTGTTTTTTGTTGTCTCCCCTCCTTAAAAAACACAAAAAAAACATAAAACAGTTCTAAAAATACAAAAAAATCAAAAAATGTTCAAAAAATTACAAAAAAAACATAAAACAACAAAAACAAAAAAAAAACAGTTCTTTTCAGAACTACCTCCCCTTTTCAAACAAAATTGCTAGAATGTTTATCACTCTGGCAAGCTCTATTTCTTTTGGTTCGCTTCAAGTTCGCTGACCGGTTCGCGAACTTTAAGCGAACTAAAAAAAATATTTTTTTAAAAAAAAAGAAGAGTTAGTATAAGGGAAGTAAACAGAGAATAATGTAAAAAGAAAGACAGCTAGAGAGAGTAAATGAGAGATACTGTCAATGACATCATCAGCAGTGCATTGCGGGTAAAAAGAGTGGAAAACATTTACCTTATAATTCTTGTTACCTTTTTTAAATATTTTTTCATACTTTCAATCTGTAAAACAAAGAACAAACATTTCAAAAAATATTAAAACATGTATTTAAAAATTAGAAAAGACAAGGGAAAAGGTTCAAAAACAAACAGTTTTTCAACAACTTTGACATTTACAGAAGTCTCTGCTTCTCTACGTTCCCTACACAATCCTAAAGATATATATTCGAAAGAAACTGTATCTTGATATTGCTGAACTGAGGCCTATTTTGAAACATGATGTTTTTCTTGCACTGCTAATGTCTCACAATAGTGATGCAATAGCAGCGCAAAAAAGATGTAAAGTCATAATAAAATTGTGTCTAACATTGTAAATGATTGTTTTAGGATGCAAATAAGATGTGTGCTTTCAAGAGCTTTCTTTGAGGTGAGGCCTCTTTTTTTTATAAAAAAAAAACACTACCCAGAAGTACAGCACTCTAAGCATTAAAATTGATATTTACAGAACTCACCTTACCCATATGTACCACACATTTCTAAATGTATATCATAAGGACAAAAAGCATAACATTAATTATACATGTTAAATGGTTTATTTTTGCTGTTCTCAGAATGTATCAAATTTCACTTAAATCAGTGACTTGAAGGTATTCATCATGTAACAGCGGGGAAAAAAAAACACAATCAAAATGACTGTGTTTAAAAAACCCATACAACCTAAGAAATCTGATTTCAAAACTTCTTAAAATTAACTTACTTTCAATGACGTCGAAGGATCTCCTATAAACAGCATCCACTCTGTTGTGCTTTAAATATTTTCAGCCCGCCACTTTCTGAAAGAAAACCTCCATCGATACGTGAAATATGTTACATAGAAAAAAAACTTCTCTCATTATATCACATGTTTCCACTAGGCCAAATCATGTTGCCGCGATTCGCAAATCTTGTAATTCTTCCAATCAAATCCCGACATTTTCTATTTTCGCAACTTTCAAAAATAAAATATTTGAGATTATTTTCACAATCCTGGACTACTAATATCTTACTCTTCTTTGTCAGTCATGTTCTCCTTTTCCTATGACACTGATACTGCTTACTATGAAGCAGACTTACTTGCATTAGGTTTATATAGTTGAATTTTTAATCGAGACAGCATTGCAGACTTACATTCCCTCTACTTAAAATTTTGGTTTTAAAAACACCAGGTAAGAATTTTTAAGGTCAAACGGCAATTTTTTTTTGAACGTTACAACAGAATCATTACAGAATGACCAGCCGTTTCCAGACTTTAAGTAAGCTGTATAATGTCCTGATGTTGTTGATGGACCATCGTGATAGATAATTGCTACAGTAACAAAAGTCCTCCCTGATATTGACAGCTGAGAAGCCACAAAATTTTTTATTAAAGTTGACAATTTTGTTCCATCAGGCCTACATCGTTGCATCATTAAAATGACATACTGGCCATATCTACGTATAAATAATGTTGACATCATATCACATTTACATTGGCTACACTCCATGTTGTGATCCGCTGCATTTACTAGCTTATTAAAGGAGACTGATTTACTGTCTGGCAAAGTTAAATATATAAATCTTTCTGAGTCTACACTAGTAGTACTTGATACCATACAGTTCTCGCAGTCATGCTGCCATTGATAAGAAAGCCCAAACAGGTGATCTACATCTACACCCTCAACTTGCAATATATCAAGCATATACATTAAAAACTCCTGACAATCTTGCTGATTATTTTCAGAGAAGTCTGTTTGACCTGAACATTCATCTAACAGATAACGAACTTCAGACACACTTTCTACTTTTGTTCGATCACTGCTACATTTCTCGAAAACAGAATTCAACAAACAGCATAAAATTTGTTCAGAATTCAACAGAATCTGTTCTTTTAAACTCTCTAGTGAAAAGAGAACATTAACCACTACATTTGCATAGCAGTTGACACCAGAACTGTTTTCAAATTGAAAACCGACAACATCTTCAACAGAATCCACTTTCTTTCTGCTAACAATTTTCGGTTCATTGACTTTTAGTCTTTTTGCAACAACCTCCCTACTATTACTGCTATTTCTACGTTTGCGGCCTACCACACGTTTCTCAAACAAAGGATATTGAGGCAAATGTGGCGCATACTCTCTTCTTAACCTATTGTATTCCTTAACACAATCTAGATCCGCACAAATGTTTGTGACATCACAGTCAATCAAGTACAATCCCGATAAAGTTCTAACTCGTGACAATGCCACATATGCCATACCCTCCTTGAACACAGAACTGCCAATATTCACCAATGCACAGTCTACACTTAAACCTTGCGATTTATGGATTGTCACCGCATATGCCAAGCAAACAGGAAACTGTTTACGGCGAACATATAAATCTTTAACAAGCAAAAACCTAGCAGAACAACGACCAATTTGCTGTACTTCCTCAATGCCATCAAATTTAATTTTTAAAAATTCTATTCCATCTCTATTTCTGTATTTCTCAAAATCAACAACATTACCCATTGATCCATTTACCAGACCTCTTTCTACATGTAAATTCCTTCTCAAAATAATTCGGCAATTTAAACACACATTCAAAGTCTTTTCAAAACCCGCTGTTTTAGATATAGTCTTCTCTAATGAATCCAATTTTGATTTCAAATTGTCTGACAAAATAATTGTTGATCCCATATGCTCTAATTTGTCGATAGCTTCAAGTTTCACAATCTCTTGCTTTTCTAAATTCAACATTTTGTTGTTGAAGATGGCACATTCTGCAAGAGTTGGCATGAGACATATCCCGGATTTCTTCTCAGTAATTTTCTGAAAAATATTCTCAGGCACAATATCTTGTTTGGGATACAAATTTGACAGTAACCGTGCATTTAAAGCTTCTTTCCCATGCTCGGTCACTTTTCCAATTCTAATATCTTGTAGAATATTCTTGTAATCTTCATCCTTTGCCTGACGCATATTTTGATGCAGTTCTGCATAATTGAAGTTTAACCATATATTGACGTTGCCAATGCTCCCTAGGCACTTCCTGGTATCTTCATGCGTGAGTATTTTGAACACAGGTTGACCTTTTACTGGTGTCAGCTGTAGAAGATCTCCGAAAACAATAATGTGTTTCCCACCAAATAAGACATCATATTCAGTTTTAAGTACTTCTTGCATTCTCAAATGCACAAAGGCAAGCATGACATTGGAAACCATGCTTACTTCGTCAATGATAAGTAGTTTCATTTTCCTCAAAACTCTTGAAACTTCACAGCAAGCATCTCCAGATAACTTGTTGTATTGTAATTTGTTGTCATGCTCCACCGGCAGCATCAATAGACGATGCAAAGTAATACCTTTAATATTATGTGCTGCCAGTCCAGTAGGAGCGGTGACAACACAAGACAGCGATGACTCAGTCCTTTCCTGCAAATAACAAGAGATTGCTTTAATGAGGAAACTTTTTCCAGTTCCCGCTTCTCCACTCACGTACAGTCGGACAGGCTTCAACGACGTACACGAGCACTCTTTCTTCTCATGACTTAATCCGTGCTCAATTTCCTTGGTAACTTCATCATATATTTTCCTCTGCTCAACGTTGAGTTGTTTTTCCAAGTCTTGTAAGTTAACTGAATCCTCCTGAGCATGTGCCATGGCTCTTTCTACTTCATTCATAGCAGTGGCAGCTTCATTTTCGATAATAGGTCCTCCAAGTGGATCTTGACTCAATGAAACAGAACTCTGACTGTCCTGAGAACTGTCTCTGGCAATCTCGGCTGCAATCGTTGCTTCCTGCTCAATTTCCAAAGTTAGCATTTCTTGATATTTAGAAAAAGCAGGACATTCTATGGACTCCTTGGCTGCATTGAAAGAGTCTTCGTAACAGAGGAAATCTCCAAGCAGTTCCTCTTCTGCACGCCAAGGCTTGAAAAGTTGCAAAAGTGCTAAATAGAAAAACTCCTTTTTTTCTGGAGATTCGCCACTTAATTTTCGATGGTTTACTAATTGGCATTTTCTTTGCTTGACCAGGCATCCCTCACTTCCAATTACAGCATACACTCCTTTCTCAATATCTTCTTTGATGTTCCTCTTGAATATATAATTTTGGAGAACCTCATATAGACAAATATTCTCAAGGTGACTGCTTCGATTTGGATAATATGTATCCAACATGTTGGTCTTCAAAATGTCGGTACTGTTTGGTTCCTTTTCTGCCAAATACTCAATTTCCCGAACAGGTTTTAGAACTCGATTTCGCGTTGCAGCAAGACCAAGACTCGCCCAAACGAGACTCCTGGATTTGGCATAGAGACTTGCTGAAGACAATCGATCAGAACATTCGTAAGCTCCGATTTCTCGATGCGACAACATCTTCAGACTGAAACTGTACAACTTCTTGCTGAGGCTCTTTTCATGGGAAATGTCCTCCCACATATCCTTCAGTTCGGTCTTTTCTTTTTTGGTGATGTAAGATGTCACATACCGAGCCACAGCCATACAGTTGTCAGCCACAAACTGTATATCCATGTTGGCATTCCACATGGACAAAATCACTGGGTTGTAGTCATTGATGTACTTGGACTCTTCGTTCCTTTTCAAATTGTATGTATTCTTGGGTGATTTCCTCGTCACATTATGTCGCAGCGAAGACATCAAACTGTTCACTCTTCCTTTAGAAATCACCGGTCGTGGAAAGTTGAAACGACATTTGGTGTAGAACTTGTCCTTGTTTCTGAATTTACGACGACAGTACTTTCCACAACGATGGCTTTGGAAACGTAGAACTTGTTCTCTTAGACTTTTCTTCTCCGTTGCGTTTGGAACAGCACACGTAGAATACTGTTCGATGAAATTCATCACTAAGTCATCCGGATCTGTTCCAAATTTAGGTGCATCCTTGATCCACAGCAACATATGTATATGAGGGGCACCTCTTGCTTGGTACTCCTTTCTCCAGAAGAAATCCAACACCTCTCCAAGAGGTGGATTCTTTTTATTTGTGATGAAAGACATCATAGCTTCAAATCTATGATTGAAGTACCTGCATACATTCACAGGATCCAAAGAACACAGTTCTCCAGGTGTCTTGAATTCAATGTTTTCAATATTTCCATTTGCCTCTCGTAGAAATTCAAGTAAGTCATCCCAGCCATACTCGGCACAGCTCAGAGTGAGGAACCATGTCGGAGTTCCTAAGTTCCTCAGCATACATTTTAAGTCACCATGACGACGGTACCAGTACTCATTAGTACCACGCTGACACGCCATGAGATTAATTAAGTGAGAATCCAAAATACTGTCTTGGACATTGACTTTATGCATAAAGTCACTTGCCGAGATGTTTCGCATCTGTATACCACTTTTTAAGATGTGGTTCACTGCATATGACAGTCCAGACAGATCGCTTTCAAACAGGAGATGAAACAAATAGGGAATGCATTGCCGAAACCTAGGATCTTCTGCATACAATCGTAAAGTCCGGTATTCAGACGCAGGAATTTCACGAGGTCGCTCATCATATCTTCCTCCTTGACCTGTGGGAAATAGCTGTGGGAAACACCGAGCTTCCAAACTTTCCTCCCAAACACTAATGGGACTCCCTTTGGCTTGTTTCATTTGAAACAACTCAATAGCATTCCCCATCACTTCCTTGGAATGCAAAGGATGAACACTATAATGTTCATATATTTCTTCACTTTTAGAGGCCTCTACTTTCTCAATTTGGCCAGCACACAAATCGCTATCCTCTTCATCACTTACTTCCTCTTCTGCAACATATACATTCTTATAGTACTTATTATTTTTCTTCAAATACACTGTTGCCTTTTTGACTTTCCTAACATCCACTAAATCTTGCCATATTTTCTTATTCTTTGTCGGAACCCCATTAACCAAGATAACCAGAGGTTCCTCTTCCACTTTTTCTATTCCAATTGTGTTAATGTTTTTGTTCAAATCTAGAGGCAAATAAACAACTCTTCCCTTTAATCCTCTCTGTAAATCTGCTGGAGGCAATTTCCCTGTCTTTGGCTCCATTCTTACAATAGCCTGAAAGGGATGGATACTTTGAATCAAAATAGATTCATAAGTATTTAAATCCTTCAATTCAGAAGGAATCTCAACCAATTCCAGATTATTATGAACTGCCCTAGCAGGCATCTGGTTTTGGTTTAATTTATTACAACAATAAGTACACACACGTTGATCCGATCCCAAATCAAAATAATTTTCTACCATCAAGTATGTGGCTAAATCCTTCCATTCACTATTATTTTCCCTTTCACTTTTTGCATATAAATCCACTACCTTAGTCTGATTCTTATAATAAGTGCGTCGACAACATACACAAGTGAAATTAGGCCTCTCACTTGATTTCATCTGAAACGTGGCAATTTCCTTCTGAAAATTATCTGTACTGGAAACCTGTACATTATCTTCCACATTACCCTCTACTTCAGGGTCAATTTGAACATTCTCATCTTTACTACCAAAGTAACAAAACTCAATTTCTTCACAAAGATTCTTCACATCTATTTCAGAACCATGCAAAAGAGCAGCACATAACTGTTTAAGCATAATTGCTGGACTCTTAGCATAATACAACATTCTCACTAATTTTCTCACTTTATTATGATGCACTGCTAGCATCCTGAAATGATGAAAAACACTCTGGCATACTCTCCTGGAAAGACAAGCCAGTGAATGACCACGCAAACCTGTCATTTGTCTCACTCTGCAAGGATCTAAATCTTGCAACAACTTCATTTTCTGCTTCAAACTTTTCTTATTAAATGTCCGTATAAAATCACATAGCAAATTGATGGAAACCTGTCGCACACTGCAAATAGAACTACACTTCCAAATGTACACAGGACCCTTAGGACGTCTTCCTAAAACCTCATCACTTAGCGCCTCTTCTGTCTCTGTTGTCACAAGTTGTTCTTTTTCAACTGGACAACCATCCTTCACTTCATAAGCTCGACCACTGATGTCAACTGCATGCACCAAATCATTATCCTGAAAATAAGTCTCCTCATTAAAAAATGCCTCAGAACTTGAACTATGCATCCATTCTCCAGAAAAAACTTCACAAAAGTTAGTACGATTTACTACTCTCTTCCATCTACTTTTTGTTTTGAAATCAGAAATTACCTTGCTTAGTTTCCTAATTCTATTGATTACCAAAATAAACAACTTTCGCTTGATTTCAAAAGCATGATCAATAATTTTCTCTACATTTTTCTTCTTCCTATAAAATGCCGCTTTCTGTTGGCCTTTCTTTTTAATATTTTTCAATAAATTAACTAATATCCTATTACGGAACATTCGTTGTCGAATGTCCCTAAACTGTTGTTTCCTTCTACTATCATGCACAGAGTTATCTCTTCCTCTACCAGTAACATTTGTGATGGGTCTCTCCTTTCCATTTAAATTACTTCTCTTTTTGTTAAGAGACACATTTTTTTGAGCAAAATTTTTTTTACTACAAATATTTCTTAAGAATGATTTCGTGCTCTTACCCGGACCTTTCTTGGTGTTTTGACAAGTATTTGGGGAAGAGGACTGCTGCAATAAAACATCATCCTGCTGTCTTTGACGTTTTCTAGCCTTTCGTATTCGACTTCTGGAAGGCATTTTCCAAACTATGAAAGAATCTGCAGTTGAATCTGTGAAAAAATATAATATAAAATGTTATTAACCACTATTACCAAACAGTAAATAAATAACAGTCATCTAAAACTTAATGCTGTACTAATTATTTAACATAGCAAATATTTTCCACCAGCACTGCATCACAAAAATGACACTCAATGGTACAAAACAGGCATACAACACTCATAAATCACTCCCTAATATTTTAAATCATTAATTCAGGATGACGATAAGATGTAGCCTATCTAAAGGTTTGTTTAGGCCCAGATCTTTGGACTGGGGTGAATGTGTGTCATTGATCCACATTCAGTCCATCACCTGTTTTGTTTATTTGAGGTGAGGCCAACACATGGTTGCAGATAAGATTTTCACTGAAAAAAAACCAAGGTAAAAAAACATGTGAAGGCCTACCAATGAAGTAAATCATTAAATGAAAACCAATACATTTCTGGAAATATGCACTACTAGTGCTTCATAAGATGTTTTGGATCATATTTATAAGTTATTTGAGTATCTAGTATGCTATTTTACATTCTTCATGGTGCAAATTTATTGTAAATACGCTCCCACCTGCGGTTGGCAAATTTAGATTTTGATTATGGGAGTTAGATAGGCATGTTAATAATTTCCCAAAAATGGTATATAACCCCAAACAACCTTTGAAGCAAATGCTCTTAGCCATGTTATCCACCTCCCATTGGATAACATGGCTAAGAAGTGCTTGCAAATGTGATAAAAAAAGGCCTGCAATGCATGAATAACGCAGAAAAATCAGCGATATTCATGCATTTTCCAACAAATGCTCTTAGCCATGTTATCCACTTCCTATTAAATAACATGGCTAAGAACTGCTCAGGGCACCATGAGGAACGCTTTCCATTTAAAAAGGGAAAAATAACATCAAAGACACTAAAATGCCTTCTAAATATGAACCCAAACAACCTATGAAGCAATGTGAAAAAAAACTGCCGCAATGCATGAATATAGCAGAAAAATCAGCGATATTCATGCATTTTCCAGCAAATGCTCTTAGCCATGTTATCCACTTCCAATTAAATAACATGGCTAAGAACTGCTCAGGGCCCCATGAGGAACGCTTTCCATTTAAAAAGGGAAAAATAACATCAAAGACACTAAAATACCTTCTAAATATGAACCCAAACAACCTATGAAGCAATGTGAAAAAAACGGCCACAATGCATGAATATAGCAGAAAAATCAGCGATATTCATGCATTTTCCAGCAAATGCTCTTAGCCATGTGATCCACTTCCTATTAAATAACATGGCTAAGAACTGCTCAGGGCCCCATGAGGAACGCTTTCCATTTAAAAAGGGAAAAATAACATCAAAGACACTAAAATGCCTTCTAAATATGAACCCAAACAACCTATGAAGCAATGTGAAAAAAAACGGCCACAATGCATGAATATAGCAGAAAAATCAGCGATATTCATGCATTTCCCAGCAAATGCTCTTAGCCATGTTATCCACTTCCTATTAAATAACATGGCTAAGAACTGCTCAGGGCCCCATGAGGAACGCTTTCCATTTAAAAAGGGAAAAATAACTTCAAAGACACTAAAATGCCTTCTAAATATGACCCCAAACAACCTATGAAGCTCTAACAGTACATATCCTGAAATTTAATTCATTTCAAAATTCGTTTTTAAACACAGCATATAAATCAATTGTATACCTGCATTCATGAAGAAATGACTAAAAATGTCCTTGAGACACATGAAAGTGTTTTCTGGAATGCCCTAGCACCATTTTTGGGACACTATTAACATGGCTAGGTAACTCCCATAATCAAAATCTAAATTTGCCAAGCACAAGTGGGAGCGTATTTACAAGACACTTGTCCCATGAGGAACACTTTACATTTTAAAAGGCGAACACAACATCTTAGACACTCAAATACCTTATAAATATGGCCCAAAACAACCTATGAAGCTCTAGCAGTACATATCTAGAAATGTAATTGATTTCTTAAATCGTTTTTAAAAGCAACATATCTGTTTCAGCTTACATAACAGACCATGAAATGGCCTCCATGTATTACAATATCTTGTGTAACTGCATGCCAGAATGTTACACCAAATATGCAATTATAATTTCTCTTTGAAACTAATTCTATTAGTATATCACTAGAGACAAAACCACATTTTAAAAACACAGCTTTCTTCATCATTTTCTCCTTAAATCATACTATTCTCTATCTAAATTAAATAAATCTTTTCTCACCTTAGCAAATATTTTTTGAGTTTTGAAAACAGTCTCAGAAATACACCAAATTGTCTTCAGCAGAAGAAAAAGGATGCACTCCAAAGGCTGCAGCTATTGAAAGCACAGAAATACAGATATTCTTTTCACATATCTCTCATATTAGCCAATCATACCTCTTCCCTCACTTTTTTCAAATCAAAACCCTTCCCCCCTCTGCCCTGTCTGCCTTGTTTCCATAGCAACCACCTCCTGGAAGACCTCTCATGTTTGCAAATTCACACAACAATGTTTCAATTGAACTCTGAACTCTCAGTGCACCTGCGTATCCAGTGCAATCTTTCATTAAATGTTTCTTCCTTGACCATTCAAATTACATCTTTCAAAGAACACATCCATGCACCCTAACTTTCTGTTTTCAGAAATGGAAATGCACCAATCACTGCTAATGAATCATTAGCATTGTAAATCCACAGTTTTTTTTCTTTAGAAACTCCTACTGTTTCAACTGCCCTTTCATTACCACACTTCATCTGACTGCAGAACAACCTTCTTCCACCATGTTTAACGTCTGGATTGTTGGACATAGTTACATCCACTGGGCTCAAAGGTATGCTGAGAGCAGAAATTTACACAACCTCAATTTACAAGATGTGGAAATTAAGTGGTTGGGCCAAAGAGGATTAAAATGTCACCAATTGATACCATTGGTGAAAACCTTTATGCATTTGCCAAAACCTGACCTGTTAATAGTGCACTGTGGAGGTAATGATTTGGGCACTTTGACAGGGGTAGGTCTGGAAATGCTTTTAAAGGACACCTTGGAGCAATTAATGGCACTTTTTCCTCAAACTGCCTTGGTATATTCCAATATATGCCAAAGACAGAAATGGAGGTGGTCCAACCAATTTTGTCCACAAATTGAGAAAGCGAGGAAGCATGTAAACAAATCTGTTTCAGCTTACATGAGAGACCATGGAATGGGCTCTCTGTACAACAATAACTTGCGTTACTACATGCAAGATATCTACAGAGGAGATGGAGTTCACTTCTCAGATGAGGGCAACAGAATTTTCATTCTGAATTTAAGACTGTGCATTGGTACCTACTTATAAGTACCTAAATGTACCATAAACCCAAAAGCTCTTCTCAGAGCTACCCTACATCTGATCACTCACAATTATTATTTTTCTCTAACTTTTTTCACTAATTTTCCACAAAATTCGCTCCCCGGAGCGCTACCCGGTTCGCTAACCGAAAGCTAACCTCGCGGAATTTTTTTAAAAAAAATTTTTTTTCCGCACATATAAGCCTCCTCAGCCACGCTCAGAAAACCTAGGGGGTCAAGATAAGTCTACCATGACCCCTTCTACCCATTCTAAACATTATTTGCCCTCCATCTTGTATCTTAATGCGAACGAAACACAAAATGGTGGACTCCCGTGACGCTTAAGGTTCGCTAACCGGGCAGCTTCCCGGAAAGCGGTCCTAAAAAAAGGCGGGAAAGTAATTTACAGAATAACGACTAGAAACACTCTCACCAAATATAGATTAGCTCATACTACATAACAATCCCTTCCATTCTCACAAATTTCATTGAAATTCCATTTAGCCATTTAGCCTGTAGACCTCTCCAAGTACCGTGAGGTAAATTACTTCACAAAACACATCTGAATTGTTGGAATTGACAACCAATGAAAATGTTACTTTCATTTTCTACTTTTATTACCTGACATTTGATTGGTTATATACCTGTATATATATAAAGGGAGAGAAGGAAACACAGCCATTTTGACTACTACTTCTTGTTGTACCTCCTATTTCAAAAGCTTCAAAAAACTTCAACTTCTTTGTGAAGGTAAGTTATAATTTAATATATTGTGCACTATGACTTAATATAGTAGACTTTTTCTGCTACATATACACTATCCCTCTGTAGTAGTAGTGTCTTGGTTAAATCACATACACTTTTTTTTAGTCCTATTTCCACTCTCATACTATACACTGCCAAAAGATAAATTCACTGATAAAAACTGCCTATCTAAAATTAATCCCAACAGTGCCCTATCTCTACTAATATATATTTTTTTAATCCAAATTTCAGGCAAAATGGAAGGCGAGCAGCAAGTTTCATTTTCGATTGAACTGAAGGAGAGCAGCCAAGACAAACTTGATGACTTTATGGATGACAGTAGAGACCACGAACTTCTACAATGTGTTGAAGCAGTAGACAACTTGCTTCAAAATGAAAAACAATTACACCCTATAATAAATTATGACATTTCTGACAATGAAATGTTAGAAAATTTAATAAAGTATGAAACACAATCATAATAAAAAAAATAAATAAATAAAGAAAACAAAAAAAAACAAGAAAAACAACAAACAATTAACATACAGTATTAGAAAAGTCTTTCATTCTTTTATCCATAAAGTTCGCTGCCCAGAAAGCTATCCGGTTCGCGAACTTGGCGCTTACCACGCAAAAAAAAATTTTTTTTTTTGGACCCTCCTAGGCCCTTTTAAAACCTCCACATAAAACCTAGGGGGTCAACGAGGATCTACTATGCCCCCTTATGGTAATTTCCCCCTTTGTTTTGGCCTCCTCTTGTCTCTCGATCCTACCGAGAGACAAGATGGCGGCCGCTCCGGACTGTTTAGAATGTTGACAGACACCGGAGGGCCAATCAGCTTCTCATCGCAAAGTTCCGTTACGCGAAAGGTTCGCTAACCGGATAGCTGCCCGGAGCGCTGTTACAGATATATATCTTGATTTAAACGTTAATTTCTCAAAATCCACTGAAGCACATATATTGAGACCTAGCAAAGGCACATCGGGCTAACAGTCCCTACAATTTTGCCAAGTTTCGTGAAAATCCATTCAGCCGTTCGGGCTAAAAGTGAGTCCAACCGCCCTATGGAAATTAACATGGGAAAAAGGCGTTTTGGGACCCCCCTTTTTTCTCGGCCCCCCCTCCACAAAACCCCCCCAAATTTTCAAGGTCTGCTCAGAAACAAAATGTGCCATTTTCCTGAAAATTTCAGCCAATTCCGTCCACGAACGCAAAAGTTATTAGGCATAGAATTTTCAGAAATCCCATAGGGAAAAAATCCTAACTATATATACCTACTGGCGACCGCCAGTAGGTAATATATATATATATATATATATATATATATATATATATATATATATATATATATATATATATATATATATATCTATATATATATATATATATATATATATACAGATAGCCAGTAGGTATATATAGTTAGGACCTAGTTACCATAGGCAATCCCCAATATTCTATTGGGAATAACTTTGGCGCCAATAGAGGAATCTGTGTGTAATTTTCCTTTAAATTGCCTTGCTCCGCTCCGCTCCTTCCCTGAAAGTTTCGGGGGGATTCGTCAAGCGGAGGCCGAGAAAAAAGGGGGGTCCCAAAACGTGTTTTTTCCCATGTTAATTTCCATAGGAAACGTTAGACACGGCTACAGCCCGAACAGCTGAATGGAATTACACCAAACTTGGCAAAATAGTAGGGACTGGTATGGAGATGTGCCTTTGCTATGTTTGGTGAAAATCCCTGTAGTAGTTTTTGCAAAAATTGAATGTGAAATGTAGCCCAATGCAATTTTCCATAGGCCCTTTAGACACGGCTACAGCCCGCACGACTGAATGGAATTACACAAAACTTGGTAAAAATGGTAGGGACTAGTATGCAGTAGTGCCTTTTTTATATTTGGGGAAAATCGTTCCAGTAGTTTGTGAGAAAATTGAATTTTCCCAAATTATATATCTATGGGCGGGACACCGTCCGCGCATGGTTCATGCACGGTCCTTGCACGGTCCTTGCACTGTGCACGGACCCCAGCGTGCGCGAGCGGAATTCTGATTGGCTTTTGGACGTCTGTCAACATTCCAGTCAGTTGAGATGAGGAAGTGCTGTCCGCCATCTTGTTTTTGTGGCAGAAGGTAGCTGTAAACAGAAGGCTAGTACTTGAAAAGGGGGCAGGGTAGAGATTCCTGACCCCCAAGGTTTTGTCATGGGGTCTCTAAAGGACCCCGAAGATCCCCCAATTTTTTTTTTTAAATCGCTGGGTCTGCGTACTGTGCGCGGACGGTGGTCTTAAAAGACAAAGAAAATACATTTAAATAACAAGTTTGAGTGTTTAGATGTTGGTTAAGTGTAATATTGAGTGGTGACTTTTTCACCTTTTGGTTTAGATAGGTGTTTTGTGGAGAGTTAGTATGGTAATAGATAGAGAGCAGTGGGTGTAGGTTGAAGATTATATGAGTTTAAAAGTGTTGAAATTTTGAACCAATTAAAATGTTACTTTGGTTTTGATTTTGTGTGTGATGGAATTTGATTGGCTGGGTATCTGAATATGTATGAGAAATGAGAGGGAAACACAGCCATTTTGTAATTGTAGTGTCTGAGATACACTTCTGAGGGATTTTTTTGAGTTGAATTTCTGGTGTGAGATTGACACAGTATTTACTGTTCAACAGTTTTCTAGAAGGTGAGTTGTTAATTTGGAAGGAGATCTATGTTGTTTAGTTTAAGTTAATAGGAAAAATGTTTTGCTACTCTCTCTGTCTTTCTCTCTCTCTCACTGTGTCCCTTTCTGTCCAGCACTGTTCTTTTTCCTTTTTATCTTTTTCTAAAAATTCTTTTGTTTCACTTATTCCTTTTTCTTTTCTCTTTATATCGTTGTTTTTCTCTCAGTCTTCGATGATCCTGTTGATGAGAGTAATTTTGAAGGAGAACTTTATGATGGAGGAGATGGCATGGAGGATTTCTATGATGAATCCTTGGATTCAGATTTAATGGAACCTTTGGAGTTCATTGAGTTTGAGGATTCTTTTTGGGAGATTTTCAATGTTGATATTGCTGATGATGCAATGTTAGACGATGATTTAAATTTTGAAAATTCCAAACAATAAATTTATATTTAGTAAATAAAATTTGTTTGAGAAATTAAACTTTTTTAAATGTTATTTATGAGGTAGTGGTCAAATAATTGTTGTATGAAGTGAGATTTGTAGTATAGAGTGCAACATTTTTGTGTTATATAGTAAGTTTACTCATATCCTTAAGACTTATTGAAATGTAAAGACATGGAGATTGCATGATAGTATGGGAATCGTGTAAATGTAACTGCATTGCTGTAATTTTTGAAATACCAATGCTGCCTTGTCTTTTTATACTACCCTAACAGCAGTGCACTATCCTAATTACTAAAGACTTGATAAAGCTAGTTTAATATTAAGTATTTCTAAAATCGATAAATTAAAGTGATTTATTTGTCTTTCCAAGTTACAGCAAGAAAATTTAAATATAAAATGGATCACCACAATGAGGAGGACGTTTTCTGCAACCTATATTGAGATTATGAATGAACCACAAATTGACAGTCTCAGTAATAATCAAGTTGATGTTGGAGGCGAAGACATCATGGAATTCTTTGATCAGTCTGTGGATGATGAATTTGTAGAATGTTTGGACACCATAGAGTGCCAGGAAATTTCTTTGCAGACTTTTCATGAGGAGAATCCAGAAGATGTGAATGAAGAAGAAATACCAGATCAGTTAATGTTGGAAGTTCTTTTAAATTTTGAAAATTCTGTTGATTAAATTTATATTTAGAAAGTAAGAATTGTTTGTTTGTAATTTATGAGGTAGTTGCCAAGTGATTGTGGTATGATGTAAGCCTTGTAGAATAGAGTGCAATATCACCGCCATTTTGTGGTTTCAAAAGAAAGTGAACAATAAAAGATGAAAATGTCGAAAGGGGTTCCCTGAAGGACTCCAAAGGTCAAAAATAATATTTATTTAAAAAAAAATTCTATAGGTCCGCGCACGGGAAGTGCTCGGAGAGTGCCCTGTGAGTGCTCAGAGAGCGCTCCCTAACGCCACCATTTTGTGGTTTTAAAAGAAAGTTAACTATTGTAATGGCAGAGTTTTTGGCTTTATTTAGCAGTGATATAGATCATTAGTCTTGCTCACATCTAGTATAGGTATTCTTAGCCTGTGTTGGCCCTTTTAAGCCCTTTTTCCAGACCTAGAAGAGGATAGCTGCTTAATATGCCTTTATTCTTGACTTTAACCTGTCTATTGCCTATTGGCTTTGACATATTAGACACATTGGTATGGTTTATGTAGGTATTCAGACAGAGCTAAGGGGCATTTATCCCTTTCAGGCCTACAGGCCTAGAGCTAGAGGGACTCCATCTTGATGAAGCTGAGAGGCTTTTCAGGGCAAAGGCAAAGTTTATAGTTAAGGCTGTTGTTCGCTTGGAGAGAACCGGCTCAGGCTGGCCCCTATTGAAGGAATGTATTTTTCTCCACTCCGAAGACACAACTTCAGGCTGGCCAGCTGGGAACGTGTCCTTGGTACGGGGAGGTACAAGAATTTGGTGGGCGGCAGGTTACTGGCCGTAACTTTCCATGAAAGGACAAGCTTCCATATTAGTGAGCTACAGGAGAGGAGGAGTGGTCAGTTCAGTTTGGAGTTCATTCCAGCTTGTGTGCAGTTCAGTTCAGTTTGGAGTTCAGTTCAGTTTGGAGTGCAGTGCAGCGTGGTGCTCAGAACAGCTTGGAGCACAGAACAGCTTGCAGAGAGAGAGAGGATGTCTGCTGGAGCTGCGGAATAGAGTGCAGTTCTTAAATGGAGAAAGAAGGCAGACGATTGCTGAAGATGAGGAGAGAGAAAGCAGTGCAGAGAGCATCAAAGAAGGCTGTCAGCTGGAGCAATTGGACCAGAGGCGTGGTGATGTGGTGAAGGAGGGAGAGACAGAGAGAGCCCTAATCCCACCAGAGGCAGAGAGAGAGCCCTAATCCCACCAGAGGCAGAGAGAAATCTTCCTTCTAATAGGTGAGGTAGTCTGAACCAATCACACTTACATCTTAATCTTATCTTTATTCCCTAGGCTTTTGCATTGCTAATCTTTTCCCTTTCAGCGGAGTGTTCCTGTTATGTTTAATCTTTTCTCTTTCAGCGGTGTGTTCTACCTATAGTCTTTGTCAGTTACATATTTGTATATGTGTATTTTATTATTGTAATAATAAACATCCCCATAACTACAGTGCATGAGTTCTTTTATGATAAAGCTAGCCTGGCTTCTGGCCAGTTGCTGTTGAGCCACTGATGGATCAGAAGGGAGTAGGAGCGCTTAAATCAAGAAATAACTCAATCACATAGTGTGTATATCTTTGTCCCCATACAGTGAGGGTAATCTTCTGTCCTGGTAGGTATTACTGTTTGAACAGATGCTACCCCTGATCAGGTAAGTAATAGTGAGGGAGAGAGGAGACCTGCAACTAAGGGACTAAGTTAGTACACCCTCCCATAATCCTGTAAACGGCGTCTTCTGTTCCAAAGCATAGGTAACCTTTTTCCTCCTAGTCAGATGTTATAGCCAGAACAGATGCTGCCCCTGATCCGGTAAGTCTAAATGAATAGGGAGAACAGGGAGCCCTTGAGCTGGGGAATTGTTGACACTAAGTAATTCGGCTATCCCATAATATTATTGTAGTAGTAGATCCTTAGTGAAGAGACTTCCCAATATATATATATGTATAGGTGTTCATAGGAATGTGGTCGTCGTTGATATGCGGCGTTAGTGAGAACACTGGGGAGGATTACCAGTGCCGATACCCACAGGATTGTGGCTTGAATAAGTGAGAGCACTAGGAGGTCGAACTAGTGTGTAGTTTTGCAGGATTGCAAACAGTTTGGAAAAGGGAGCATTGGGTTCTGCAGGCCCATGTGTAGACGCACCGGATTGTGTGTCATATCTGCCCTAGGGTAGAACGGTCTGGGTCAGGGTGGCCGCGAGACCAACTGATGTGAATATAAGTGTGGTGTAGGGTATGGATATCCCTAGTAATTAGTGAGTATTCTTAGTATCCCTATAGATTTAGTGGTGTTTTTAATAATATGAGCTTGTATATTGCGAGTTCCCCATCCTCAGGTAGGTACTCAGGTTCCTGGATAGTTGGTCCTGAGGAGGGATGTGATTACGTTCTGGCTGGGTTGGAGGGGCCCCTAGGGGCTGATCCCATCTACTCAGAAAATCCAGTCATTACATTTGGCGTAGTCGGCATCTTACGAATCCTGTGTGTCCTGGCCATGTGCTTAGATTGTTTCCCATGTGTTGTGTGGGAGTGCCCTGAGCGCCAAACATAGCATTTGGCGTAGTCGGCATCTTACGAATCCTGTGTGTCCTGGCCATATGCTTAGATTGTTTCCCATGTGTTGTGTGGGAGTGCCCTGAGCGCCAAACATAACATTTGGCGTAGTCGTCATCTTACGAATCCTGTGTGTCCTGGCCATGTGCTTAGAGAGGTTCCCATGTGTTGTGAGTGAGTGCCATGAACGCCATAACATTTGGCGTAGTCGGCATCTTACGAATCCTGTGTGTCCTGGCCATGTGCTTAGAGAGTTTCCCATGTTTTCTGAGGGAGTGCCCTGAACGCTGGTTCCATCTGGCGTAATGTTGCAGTTTATGTAGCATGTGTGACCTATGGGCTTGAACAGTTGCAGCGTGAGGAGATTGCATTACATCATGGCATTTGGCTTATTCAGGGTGGAAGGAATGGTTTTCATCTTGGTGTTTAAACTGTCAGGGTTGAAGGATGGCATTACATGAGGAAGCCAGTTACATCTTTGTGATGGTCCAATTGTATAAATGTGTGTAAAAAGTGCTTTTAAATTGCCCATTAAATTGCTTGCTGCATCTGCTTATGCTGTGTAATGTGAAATGTGTTCATTGTAATATGATCTGTGGAGTTCTTTGAATATAGCTCCTTGTAAATATGGCTTGTGAATAGCGCCATTTTTATTGTGGCTTATGAGGTGCATGTTCTCATGTTGATCTGCTGTGTTGCTTGTGAATGGTGCTTTGGATATATTCCTTGTGAAAAGCGTGTCATTTTTTGAGTTTGTTTACTGTCTTGTAAATATGGCTTGTGAATAGCGCCATTTTAATGTGGCTTGTGAGGTGCATGTTCTTATGTTGATTTGCTGTGTTCCTTGTGCATTGCGCCTTGGATTTATTGTTTGTGAAAAGCTTGTCTTGTAAATATGGCTTGTGAATAGCGCCATGTGGTCATGGCTTGGATGGAGCATGTTATCATTACGTTAGGCAGGAGAGAGCTGGATCTCTCTCTCGGGTGCTTGGGGATAACGTTTTGAAAATATGTGTACGTGTCATCTGTAAACGTGAAGAGATGTGCTCATGACTTTCCCATGTATCCATGGACATTGGGGAATGATTGTGCTTGAGCTGCCAAAGGGTTAATATCTTGAGTTGAGATGGCAGTCTTTATTTTTTACATGCTGTCAACATGCATAGTTATCTGACCTGACTATAAAAGTCAGTGGATTATTTGATGGTTTGATTTTGACTTTTTTTTTTGGTTCCTTGGTCTGCCTATGTGCTTTGTCAACTTCTTGACGGAAAGTTAACATCTTGTGCTTTGCAAAGGGTTTTGTTCATTTCACATTCTTTTTGAAATGCGTCTACGAATTTGTGTGGGTTTGCCTTGGAACTGTAAGTTATAAATCACCCAGTCGGATTGATAAAGGGTTTGCACGGAGAGAGAAAATGAGTGAAATGTTAAAAAAAAAAAATTAAAAAAAATGGCCCTGTTAGAGTGCACGCTACGGGGCTGTTTTCATTAATTATTTCTTTGAGGGTTTTCCATCTACAAAGGAATGTGCTGGTTGCAATGATCACAGGTTGAGAATAATCAATCTTGCCCGACAGTGCATGGTAACATGTGCTTTTAATTAGTGAAAGGCAACCGTGTGCCTTTGGAAAAAATATTAAATGTAACATTATTATTTTCCCAAATGTAAATTAAAATGTATTCTTTTATAAATGTGTCAGCAAAACCAGCCTTAATAAGTTAACTAACTCAGTTAGAAAATAATAGGCTGTTTAATAGTGTATGAATGTGGCCCTTTTATTAGGTTGGCTTAAATGGCTTGCATGTTAAATTACATTGTAATGTACAATTATGTTGTTTTACAAATTATTTCTCTTTCAGCAGCTGACAATGGTCCATGTTAATTCGTTTTTTTTTTCCAAATGCAGAATGTATAATCTTGTGTGCAAAACTTAGTTGCCCCTTTCTAAATAAGTGCCCATATTTTAAATGTCTTGCCTTTAGCTGAATTAGTTAGACAAAAGTCTTTTTAGAAACTGGAGCTTTTAATTAGCAGTACACTGTAACTGAATTGTTTTTTTTTAAAATGCTAGCTTTCGTTGGTTAGCACAATCAGGCCTGGGAACAAGTAAGGAATTTGTTTGTCGACCTTGGCAGACCAGCTGGTTTGTGCAGACGAGTTTTTTTTCTCTTCCCTCTGCAGGTTCCGATCACGTCCCTGTTCGTTATGATTGGCTATAATCCAATTTTCTTCCGCGGATGGCTTGTTTATTTAAGGGTGGGGCTCATTCGCTCTTCCTGGCTGTTGACGCAGGCGGCTTCATTGCCTGCTGATAAGGGACTCTTGCAGACTCTTGCCCTTGGAGTTAGTTAGTTACAGTGGGCCTGGGCGGGCTTCTCTGATCTGGGAAATGGGAGGCTTGCAGTGCCCTGCTCCTGCTGTGAGATCATCATTTGGCAGTAATTCAATATGCTTCACACTGTAGCCTGGCTCCTGCTCTGAAGGGAGGGGCTGTCCCATGAAGGATTGGTGTATGAAATAGGCCCTTCTGGCTGTGTATGTAAACAATTAGATTTTGCCCAAACTAATAATAATAAATATATGATTTTAATTATGTCTTGACTTTAGAAAACTGTTTTTAATTAATTAAGTTTTTTTTCCCAACAATGAAAGGCACCCGGGGTGTTTTTTAAATGGAAAATTTTGTCATGCAAGATTAATGATACTTGTTTTCTTGTCTCTAGGATTGCTGGGTTGTGGTTGTGCGTGGGCCCCTCCCCCTTCCACTTCCTTTATTGTTTTAGTTATTTACTTTCATGTTTTTATGTTAGTTTATTATTTTTGGATGATGGAACCAGACCAGACCAGACCGGAAGGGTGGTGAATGGCCGCATCGGAGGAAGTGTCCGGATACCGAAGATGCAGGGTGGTGGCCTACACTGAATCAACAAAATTGACTTTTTTTTCCAAATGGACTTGGTCACATAATTCCTTGGCCTGCATTTTTCTTGACATCACTACGAGCAGGCCCCACTTTTAAGAAAAAACACAAACATGTTTTATTTGTGACAGAATTACACAAGGATTTGATTGCGTAATCCCTTGGCCTGCATTATTCCCATGTTTTCAATCATTACAAGCAGGCCCCACTTTTAAAGCAAAAACATGTCACCTATTATAGTTTTTCTGTTTTCTTCAAAACAGTTTTTGCCAATGAAGGACTTTTTGTTGTTGAATGGTGGTGCACACATGTGTTCCACAGTATGATGTAAAATGGCGGTTTTAGGCTTGGTGTTACACCAGCTATCTTGTAGAAATGGGGTTTTTTTTTTTTTATTGTTCTTACATTTTCACCTTGATTGATCAAAGAGTGGTTACCTTACACTTTGGATTGTTCTGGGGGTGTGTCTTTTAGTATGATTATGTATTAATGTTTGTCCAGACCTTGAAACAGTTTGTCATGTTTACTTCTCAGATTTCACCAAAAAGTTTCTTTAAATTCACAAATGTCAGTAGGCCTCAGTTAGGCTCATTGTTATTTTCATCCCACAAACAAGCCCCTACACCAATAGATTTCATGAGTCATCATTAGCTTAAGTTGCCTATAGTAGGTAGGGCTCATTTAGGCCCTTTGTTGTTTTCTCATTAGCAGTTGAAACACATTTAGTTCTTAAGTTGACAATAGTAGGTAGGCCTCATTTAGGCTTAAGTTGTCCGAAGTAGGCCCCATTTAGGCCCCTTGCTGTTTTCATTCAACACATAAGTCCCTACATCACTAGATTTCATCAGTTATCACTAGAAGTTGAGGCACATTTAGTTTGAGGATGCTTTGGTTAGTTTCTGTTGTTATCAGATCCAATCTCAGATATGTTTCAGCATTCAAGTCAAGGGTGCTTTGATTTGTTTTCAGTTGGTTGTTAGGTTTGTATTCCCTACAATTGAGTTTCAGGTGGAATTTCCTTAAGTTGTCATTCTTTTTAGAGAGTTTTTTAGGTTTTGATTTGTTGATAGATTGTGTTGATGTTTGTTTATATGGATGTTGTTGTTTACTGATGCTCGCAAGATAAGGATCTAAGGGTGGAATGTAATGGCAGAGTTTTTGGCTTTATTTAGCAGTGATATAGATCATTAGTCTTGCTCACATCTAGTATAAGTATTCTTAGCCTGTGTTGGCCCTTTTAAGCCCTTTTTCCAGACCTAGAAGAGGATAGCTGCTTAATATGCCTTTATTCTTGACTTTAACCTGTCTATTGCCTATTGGCTTTGACATATTAGACACATTGGTATGGTTTATGTAGGTATTCTGACAGAGCTAAGGGGCATTTATCCCTTTCAGGCCTACAGGCCTAGAGCTAGAGGGACTCCATCTTGATGAAGCTGAGAGGCTTTTCAGGGCAAAGGCAAAGTTTATAGTTAAGGCTGTTGTTCGCTTGGAGAGAACCGGCTCAGGCTGGCCCCTATCGAAGGAATGTATTTTTCTCCACTCCGAAGACACAACTTCAGGCTGGCCAGCTGGGAACGTGTCCTTGGTACGGGGAGGTACAAGAATTTGGTGGGCGGCAGGTTACTGGCCGTAACTTTCCATGAAAGGACAAGCTTCCATATTAGTGAGCTACAGGAGAGGAGGAGTGGTCAGTTCAGTTTGGAGTTCATTCCAGCTTGTGTGCAGTTCAGTTCAGTTTGGAGTTCAGTTCAGTTTGGAGTGCAGTGCAGCGTGGTGCTCAGAACAGCTTGGAGCACAGAACAGCTTGCAGAGAGAGAGAGGATGTCTGCTGGAGCTGCGGAATAGAGTACAGTTCTTAAATGGAGAAAGAAGGCAGACGATTGCTGAAGATGAGGAGAGAGAAAGAAGGCTGTCAGCTGGAGCAATTGGACCAGAGGCGTGGTGATGTGGTGAAGGAGGGAGAGACAGAGAGAGCCCTAATCCCACCAGAGGCAGAGAGAGAGCCCTAATCCCACCAGAGGCAGAGAGAAATCTTCCTTCTAATAGGTGAGGTAGTCTGAACCAATCACACTTACATCTTAATCTTATCTTTATTCCCTAGGCTTTTGCATTGCTAATCTTTTCCCTTTCAGCGGAGTGTTCCTGTTATGTTTAATCTTTTCTCTTTCAGCGGTGTGTTCTACCTATAGTCTTTGTCAGTTACATATTTGTATATGTGTATTTTATTATTGTAATAATAAACATCCCCATAACTACAGTGCATGAGTTCTTTTATGATAAAGCTAGCCTGGCTTCTGGCCAGTTGCTGTCGAGCCACTGATGGATCAGAAGGGAGTAGGAGCGCTTAAATCAAGAAATAACTCAATCACATAGTGTGTATATCTTTGTCCCCATACAGTGAGGGTAATCTTCTGTCCTGGTAGGTATTACTGTTTGAACAGATGCTACCCCTGATCAGGTAAGTAATAGTGAGGGAGAGAGGAGACCTGCAACTAAGGGACTAAGTTAGTACACCCTCCCATAATCCTGTAAACGGCGTCTTCTGTTCCAAAGCATAGGTAACCTTTTTCCTCCTAGTCAGATGTTATAGCCAGAACAGATGCTGCCCCTGATCCGGTAAGTCTAAATGAATAGGGAGAACAGGGAGCCCTTGAGCTGGGGAATTGTTGACACTAAGTAATTCGGCTATCCCATAATATTATTGTAGTAGTAGATCCTTAGTGAAGAGACTTCCCAATATATATATATGTATAGGTGTTCATAGGAATGTGGTCGTCGTTGATATGCGGCATTAGTGAGAACACTGGGGAGGATTACCAGTGCCGATACCCACAGGATTGTGGCTTGAATAAGTGAGGGCACTAGGAGGTCGAACTAGTGTGTAGTTTTGCAGGATTGCAAACAGTTTGGAAAAGGGAGCATTGGGTTCTGCAGGCCCATGTGTAGACGCACCGGATTGTGTGTCATATCTGCCCTAGGGTAGAACGGTCTGGGTCAGGGTGGCCGCGAGACCAACTGATGTGAATATAAGTGTGGTGTAGGGTATGGATATCCCTAGTAATTAGTGAGTATTCGTAGTATCCCTATAGATTTAGTGGTGTTTTTAATAATATGAGCTTGTATATTGCGAGTTCCCCATCCTCAGGTAGGTACTCAGGTTCCTGGATAGTTGGTCCTGAGGAGGGATGTGATTACGTTCTGGCTGGGTTGGAGGGGCCCCTAGGGGCTGATCCCATCTACTCAGAAAATCCAGTCATTACAACTATAAAGATGAAAACGTGGAAAGGGGGCAGGGTTGAGTGTCCATGACCCCCTAGGCCTTCTCAGGGGGCCTCTAAAGGACTCCAAAGGTCAAAAATAATGTTTATTTAAAAATAATTCTCTAGGTTCGTGCACGGGAAGTGCTCGGAGAGTGCCCTGTGAGTGCTCGGAGAGTGAACCCTACTGCCACCATTTTGCGGTTTTAAAAGAAAGATAACAATAAAAGATGAAAACGTGGAAAGGGGGCAGGGTAGAAACAACCTGACCCCCTAGGGCTGCTCAGGTGGTCCCACAAGGATATTAACATATTTAAACGTTATCCACTAATAGAATTTGCATTAAAAAAACCTTGCGAATTCACTGAAAAAAACATAGGTTTTAGGCCTTATATAGTTAGAAATTAGCATATAAAAAAACCTTTGAAATTCACTGAAAAAAACCATAGGTTTCAGGCCTTATATAGTTAGGAATTAACATTTAAAAAACCTTTGAAATTCACTCAAAAATCTATAAGTTTTAGGGGTGTTATAGTTAGCTGGACATTTCACTCATACAAAAACATTGAAATTGCTCCTATATAGTTAGTTGTACTAACTATATTTCGCGCACCCGCAATCCACTGCTGATGATGTCACATATTAGATCATTCATGACATGGTCAGTGACATCACTGATGACATCTCAAATGACATCACTGATGACATCATCCATGTGACAATCTTACACCTTTACATACACTATTAAAATCTTTCATCACTCTTTGTAAAATACAGAGTTTCATATTTGAATCCATTGTCACAGCAATACAAGTATCTAAAAATCCACTCAGTGATTCATAGATGTATACACACATCTAATCACTTACCTGTAGAATCACTCATACATGCTGTCAATGAACAATAGAACACTATCAAAAATACTTATACACCTATATCGACATTAAACGACAGCACACATCCTATTCACATATGAAGTCATCCTACTTACTTATGCAAACAATGGATCACACTTACATATTTACTTAGCAAAACACTTATACAAACACCACTTCATCTGTTCATTTAGATAGTAAGTCATACTTAGAGAATTTTAAAATCATTATTACAAGTATACAGTTATCCATACAGTCACTCACACAATCATTGTGTCTTATGTATACGTATTTATATACGTTTTTAGAAAAAAGGGGGATTCAGCACCGGGTTCTGTGCATTTTTCAAAATTGTCTAAATGGCGTTGACCTGTGTCTCCATCTAAAAGATGACATGATGTATTCTTTCTTATTCTTTTTTATTGCATCATTTTTTCATGAATATTCTTTCAAACAGTTTTTTTTTATATCTATTTGTCTTTTTACATAAATAATTAATAAATACTTTGTTGTACAAACATTATTGAATATAAGCTATACATGGTACATCAATTAATTCAAATTAAAGTACAAAACCACAATTCCATTCATTCAACGCGTTTCGGCCTTCGCCTTCATCAGGAATTCTGTGTTTCGTTCACATTACTGGTAACTATAAGTTAAAAAAGATGTTTCAGTTAATTATTCATGTTATTTTACTTTAAAGGTCAACATCAGACAGATCACATTATTTACATCTATACATGTTTCTATTCAGTTTCTTTAAATATGACTCTTCTTCTATACCAGCAGATCAGAGTCTCACTGTGCCACCAGTTTGTCCTACTTGGTTGTAAAATCCATGACTAAACGTAATTACATTACCATTTAATTGTCTTGCTACAAACAACTATACATTATATACAATATTTACATCTATATATACATTCTAATTTAAAATCTAATTCATAGACAATTTGGCTTTACTATGAAATTTCCACTGAGTATATCTGGAGCTATATAAAGTGCTGCCACATATAAACGTGAAGAGCTGATGCGTATGTTAATTAATCCCAGGAAACTAAGGATGCCAAATCGAAAAACTCAATTGACAATGTATTTTAATGAGAGCCTACTAATAACGTGGGTCAAGATCCCCCTATTAGTCGTGAATTTACATGTGTTAAATTCCAAACTTAGTTTACTTCTACTACGGAGAGGATGTGTCACTGGGTATGAGTCCCCACTTATAATAGAAAATCCCAGTGCGGGATAGTGCGGTGCGGGCCAATCTAAAATAATACAAAACAAAAGATTACTAATCTAGCTAGGTATGTGTGTTTGCCACCCGCTGTAGGTTTGGTCCATATTTATACATACCTGAACAGTTCTTATACTACTTTCCTATTGTGAAATTCTGCATTCGTCCTTCTTGAGGGTATTAATTCTTCCGTGCCTGCATAATTGTCAGATGCTGTCAAAAAATGACACAAAGATTCATATAACTACTCTCTACCCTATGTTTGTACCAATTAAGAGGAGTACAGAGTATTTATGTCAAAATTGCAAACCTCCGAATCGAAATCGCCTCACATCGATGTTTGTGATATCTATGTTTCCTTCACAATAGTCTCCACCTCCTGGGTTATAGCGAAGTGCCTGTAAGACAAACAGTGCTTTAACACTCTGTCCATTTAAGTACATGTCACCTATTGATGGTACATGTTAAATTCTCAATCTCACACCGATATTAATTTCTAGCTATCCTTTAAAATCTCCCGCTTGAATACAAGTTACTGTACCCAAGGTTATTGCCTCTGCGGGATTCGAAAGTTAGTGATTTAAACTTAAAGAATGGCAATGGGGATTGTAAATCAATGCATAGGTTTATTCTACCTCCCACAAATTCGGTCCTTTATGTAGAATTACATTGCCTGCCCAATTTTTAACTATCCTTTTGAATCTCCTGCTTGGATGTAAGTTACTGCAGGCCGGGTTATTGTTCATTCAGGATTCGAAAGCTAATCACTCAAACTGAAAAAGTGCCAACAAGAATAATTTATCATAGGATAAGCTAACTCTGCCTCCCGCAAATCCGGCCCTATATATAAAATTACATTGCCCGCATATGACTTACTTGAACATCGCTGATCCTGCAAAAAACACCAGATTAGTCACCCGTCTTACAGCTAACATTAATGTGACCCCAGGACTTCCCGTTTTTAAAGGCTAGTTGTTTGCGCGCCAACTAGATCGTAAAGGTCGCAATACCTACGTATGTCACTGATCTACCACGTAGATAAAGGGAGTTTCTGGTTTGCAGTGCCGCCATATTGAAACGGAGTCTAAATGTATGGATATAATACATCGTAATCCATAAAGTGTTTGACAATAAACTGATTGCGGATAATATTCTGTATATCTCCCTATGTCATCAATACTTAATAGTTGATTTAAATAACCACATTGTAGGATAGATTTGTTTCATAATAAAACTGGGTCATGTATATATTTACAGGAGTCAATATTTCCCATTCATATTTCTGTATTTCTAGACTCATGCGGCCTATGTACTTATTGCTTGCACAAACTGTTAATCAAACCTTAGCCCGGCTGCCTAAATTCAAACGTCAGTTATAGTTCTGATGTGAAACCACACCCAAAGTTGCTCATACTAATGTGTAAATTATTGTGGTCTTAACCACTCTTTAGGAGGTTAAATATACTCAGGGAAGCATCATGTATTATTTATAAATGTTTAACTACCACAAAAGGATGTGCCACAACATTTGATTTTTTCTTTTTTTACACAGTTTCTTTTTCTATACTACATTCATTATTACCTGTATACAGATTGAACAGAAAAATAGACAATGGAGTGACTGTGCATCCCATTTAAATTATAGCCTGCTCCCAAGGAATTTTCATATTCAATCCCTGAACCGTGGTGCCAAACAAAAAAATCCAGTATACCTCCCTCATTTTTCTTATTTTATCTAGATCAATTCCTAACTTCTGGTGTATTCTCTCCAGAATATACCAACACATTTCCTCAGGTGAAGGACCTTTTTCAACATAATGGCTTACAATAGGGGCTGTCATTTTCTGTGTTCTAATCGCTGAGCGATGTTCAGTTAATCTCACATTTATTGCTCTGCCTGTTTGTCCTACATATCCCTTTCCACAGGGACAAACTATTAAATAGATGACATTAGAACTTCTGCAGTTATTAAGGTCTTTAGGTTTGATGTTTTGTTTAATAAACTGCAGAATTGAGGCCCTGTATTGCAGTATCAAGTCTTTCTTTCTTCCACTACAAAATCGCCGAAATACATAACAGCTTTGAAAACCAGTCTGAAAACCAGCCCACCCCACTCACCCCCGAACCAAAACAGCACTCTCACAACCTTTGCACCTGGAACCCAATCACCACTGGAGACACCATCCGCCTGATGAACTCCATCCACTCAGGCTCACCAACCGACCCATGTCCCCACCACATCTTCAACAAAGCTGACTCCATCATCGCACCCCATCTCCGCGATGTCATCAACTGTTCCTTCAACACCGCTACCTTCCCGGATAGCTGGAAACATGCCGAACTCAGCGCCCTCCTGAAGAAACCCACAGCAGACCCCTCTGAACTTAAGAACTACCGCCCAATCTCACTCCTCCCCTTCCCGGCCAAAGTCATCGAAAGGCCGTCAACAGTCAACTCGCCACCTTCCTTGAATCCAACAACTCCCTTGATCCATCACAGTCCGGATTCCGAGCCAAACACAGCACCGAAACCGCCCTCATCGCAGCCACAGACGACATCTGAACGTTACTGGACAACGGAGAAACAGTTGCCCTCATCCTACTTCACCTCTCCGCAGCCTTCGACACAGTCTGTCATAGCACCCTCACACAACGCTTCAACAACGTCGGGATACAAGGAAAATCTCTAGACTGGATCATCTCATTCCTCGCTGGAAGAACCCAGAGAGTCCGCCTCCCCCCATTCAAATCAGAGGCCACCAAAGTCATCTGTGGCGTACCACAAGGATCATCTCTCAGTCCCACCCTCTTCAACGTTTACATGAGTCCCCTCACATCCATCGCACAACAACACAACTTCAACATCATCTCCTACGCAGATGACACCCAGTTGATCCTCTCCCTCACCAAAGACCCAAACACCGCCAAAACCAATCTACACGAAGGAATGAAAGAAGTAGCCGAATGAATGAAGAACAGCCGTCTAAAACTAAACTCGGACAAAACGGAAGTCCTCATTTTAGGATCATCCCCCTCTTCCTGGGACGACTCATGGTGGCCACCGGCCCTGGGTACAGCACCCATCCCTACGGATCACGCACGCAACTTGGGCTTCCTACTAGACTCCTCCCTATCGATGACCAGAAAAGTCAATGCCGTCTCTTCCTCATGCTTCAACGTCCTACGCTTGCTCAAAAAAATCTTCTGTTGGATCCCCACCGAAACAAGAAAGACAGTCACCCACGCACTGGTCACTAGCCATCTGGATTATGGAAATACCCTATACGCCGGAACCACGGCCAAACTACAGAAAAAACTCCAACGCATCCAAAACACCTCAGCCAGACTCATACTGAACATCCCCCGTCAAGCTCACATCTCCAGTCACCTGAAAGACCTCCACTGGCTCCCCGTCAACAAGAGAATAATGTTCTGTCTCCTCACCCACGCACATAAGGCCCTCTACGACCTAGGACCCGAATGCCTCAACACTAGACTGTCCTTCTACACACCCACCCGCCAACTACGGTCATCCAACCAAGCCCTCGCCACAATTCCGCGCATCCATAGATCCACCATGGAGGAAGATCCTTCTCTTACTTAGCGGCGAAAACATGGAATTCTCTCCCCACCCGCCTCCGCCTTACACAGAACCACTTCTCCTTCAGAAAGCAGCTTAAAACCTGGCTATTTGATAAATAATGCCCCCTCCCTCCCCTAGCGCCTTGAGACCCTCTGGGTGAGTAGTGCGCTATACAAATTCCTGAATTTGAACTTGAACTATCTCAAGATTTACAACTAGAACATCTGTACGTTCCCTGAACCGGCTGTAGATGTGTCAGTGATTGCTGGCCATCTGATGTTCTGTTCACCATATGTGATCTTAAAATGTGGTCTTTGAGGGATTTATTTCTCTTGTAGGCAAACATCGGTTTTTGTAACTTGTTCTCCTTGGGGAGGTTCACACTTAAAATGTGCCAATTGGCATACACAGTTTGTTTTATTCTCTCATTAAGCATGGCGTGCTTAGTGATAAATACTAGAATAGGGACTTTTTTCTCTTTAGTTCTTTCCAATAAGTGCTGGCGATCATAGAAGCGAGCACGCTTATATGAATCCTGCACACTTATTTATATACAACAACTGACACATACACTGCCTTTTATTTTTCTAGTTTGTTGGACATGTAACATTGAGAAATATATTTGCTCATCACCACACCCAAAAAGAGATTTACTCACCCAAACTGTTAGAGCATGTAGTTTTAACTTCATATTTCTACTGAATCAACTATTCACACATCTTTGGACAGCCACACACCCCCCACCGAACCACACACACTTTCACACTCCCATACAAATACTCAGTTAAGTGATCAATACCTAATATAGACTTTCACATAGCTAGTAACCAACTGTAATATCAGTTTACACAACAACTGACAAAGTGATACAGATATTCACACAGTTTAGTCACTATCCACTATATTTAGTAAGACACTATAAATTGGTCAAGTAAACAGTCAATTACACTGCTACTAAATCCTCCATCCAAATATTTATTTATATATATCCACTCATTCTTCAATGCAAATTGCTATATATATAATGCATATTAAAATAACAAAGCAAACCACATTCACTGGATAATGTCATCAGTGATGTCACTGACCATGTCATGAATGATCTAATATGTGACATCATCAGCAGTGGATTGCGGATCCACGAAATATAGTTAGTACAACTAACTATATAGGAGCAATTTCAATGGTTTTGTATGAGTGAAATGTCCAGCTAACTATAACACCCCTAAAACTTATAGTTTTTGGAGTAAATTTCAAAGGTTTTTTAAATGCTAATTCCTAACTATATAAGGCCTGAAACCTATGTTTTTTTTCTGTGAATTTCAAAGGTTTTTTATATGCTATTTCCTAACTATATAAGGCCTGAAACCAATGGTTTTTAAGTGAATAGATATATATATATTCAATGAAAAAACCATTGGTTTTAGGCCATATATAGTTAGGGATTTGCATTTACAAAACCTTATTTTACTCGCATAAAACTATTGAAATTCCATATATAGTTATAAGCGCTAACTATATATCGCGCACCCGCAATCCACTGCTGATGATGTCACATATTACATCATTCATGACATGGTCAGTGACATCACTGATGACATCACTGATGACATCTCAAATGACATCACTGATGACATCACTGATGACAACACCCAGTGACTGTATGTTTCTGTAAAGTTAAAATATGTCTTACATATTGAAGAATGAGTGGATGTATAAGTGTCTGGATGAAGGATTTAGTAGGTGCATGACTGACTGTATGAGTGAGTGATTAAATGTGTCTCACTGAGTGCATGGGTTAGTGACTAAACTGTCTTAATTTGTGCATCATTATGTCTGTTGTTCTGTAAACTGTTGCATGTGTTGATAAGTAGCTATATGAGTAACTATATGGGTTATTGATTGGTTGCCCAAGTATTTGTATGGGAGACTGAGTGTGTGTGTGGGTGGCTGGGAGGTGTATGACTCTGTGCATAGATGTGTGAGCAGTTGATTCACTAGATGTATGGTTTCAAAAGTGCATGTGGAAACAGCTGTATGGGCGGTTGACTGTGTGCATGAGTGTATTGGTGAGTGAATGGATATCTCAGTGCTACATGTCAAAGTAAGTACATATGTAAAACACAGTACATGTGAGAGTTGACATATATAAATAACTGTGCATAAGAGCCAGTGAATGTGTGAGTGGCTGTATGGATCATTGTGAACTTGTATCAGGGATTGTATAAGAGAGTAAATATGTGTTAGTATATGTTTGAATAAGTAAAGTTTGTATAACTGTATAGTTGAGGAAATGGAGGTGTGATTGATTCTTTGCATGACTAACTAGGTGTGTGAGTAACTCCATGGATGAGTGACAGTCTGTGAGTGTCTGTTTACACTGATTGTATCTAAGGTTATATTAGAGTCTGAAGAGGTTCATCGTATTATCACATGAATGATATCATCAGTGATGTGATCAGTAATGTCAAATGAGATGTCATCAGTGATGTCATCAGTGATGTCATTTGAGATGTCATCAGTGATGTCATTTGAGATGTCATCAGTGATGTCATCAGTGATGTCACTGACCATGTCATGAATGATGTAATATGTGACATCATCAGCAGTGGATTGCGGGTGCGCGATATATAGTTAGCGCTTATAACTATATATGGAATTTCAATGGTTTTATGCGAGTAAAATAAGGTTTTGTAAATGCAAATCCCTAACTATATATGGCCTAAAACCAATGGTTTTTTCATTGAATTTTCAAGGTTTTGTAAATGCAAATTCCTAACTATATATCCACTATAACCTATGGTTTTTTCTGTGAATTTCATTGGTTTTTTAATAGCAAATATGAAAAGCTTTAAAATGTCAAGTACGTGATAGATAAAAACATTTTCGTATTTATGCACGCTGATGTGCTTTGAACGCTGCACCCCCCCCCTCCCCTCTTTTGTCTTAGTAGTACTCTCTCTTTGCAGATAGTGAACGGTAGTTAACGCAAGCCTTTGCCCCCGTTGTAATCCGTCGTGCCTGCTTGTCTCTCCATTTGATTGATTGTTGTCCAAGCATTTACTGTTTTAGAATTGGTTCCCTTTGGATCATTCTCTATTTACAAACAAGCACAAAGTCGCAATACTCTGTTTAGTCTTTGCAGATAGTGAAAAATCGTGTAAAAAAATAAAAGTAATCGAGCAAAATCAGTAGGCCACTAATTGGATCTCTTTTTGACCTCGCTAAAATAGAAATATTAGGAACAACCCTTCATGAGAAATACGAAAATAGTGAGATGAACTGAGCTCCACACCATGAGGGCTGCAACACAGCTCGGCTCCATCACCCATCCCGCACAAAATAACGACAAACCCTATGCAAATATTAAAAATATAGACAACACACCAGCAAAGAAACAGGGTAAAACATTTTATTAAAAAACTATTTATATAACGTTGGTTTATAAGATGATGTCAGTAGTGGACCGATGTGTGAATAGGTCGAAAGCAGCACAAGGCTCCAAGATCCGGATGGCAAGCTCCTGGATGTTGGGTGCCATAGTTCAGAGTTCTGAGTTTGAGCCTTTTTCAATGCCTGTGCTTTGTTGAATCAAAATGGCGGCTTGACACAAAGCTGACTCAAGCGTTGCTACTGATGCTATGCAGACCAAAACTGGTTTTCAGTTTGTACATTTTTCTAGATTTTTCAATCCAAGTTTGGTTGACTTTGTAGAACGATGGCTTCAAATTTTCAACATACGGTGTGGTGGCGCTGACTGGGAGGGGGTGCTTCGCTCCTGCCCCCTCCCCAAGTAAGATTTTCATACGTGAAAGTACGTTAATGGTTTTGGTCCCTGAGTTGCTTCGATGTCACTGCCATTCTCAAATGGCATAAGTTCTGGATGTTGGGTGCCATAGTTAAGAGTTCTGAGCAGTGCTTGTAACACTGTCTGAAGCTTATTTCCACCTACTGCAGCTTCACTATTCTCAAAGTAAGTGAGTGTCATTTGTGGACCTGACTGCATTAGAAAACAATGTGATATGTTACCTTCCTAAACAGCTTGACGGAGGCCCCTGAGGGGCGGTGTGATGGCCATGGACTCGGAGAAGACGCTTGGCTCCGACACCCTCCCCAAGTCTTATAGCACTGGTGTAGCCTGAGATCGCCCCCGACATAGGCGGCCGGCTCCCGGGGTCCGGCGGAACTTTTTGCCTTTTGATGACTCTTCAATTCTGAACCTTGTCCCACAATCCGTTTGACCTGAAGACACGCTGTAGTGGGGCGCCCCTTTACCGTTTCAGTTGCCATTCCGCCCGCTTTTGCTACACTGTGCCTCTTCCGCCATTCAGCTGTTTACCACCCGCTCTTGCGACTACAGCGTCTCGCTCATCATGTAGTTGACTTGCTCCCACTCTTGCGGTGCAGCGATAGGCGGCTGCCACAGGACTCTCAAAATGGCGTCCGGCTCTTCAGTTTTGGGCCTGGTCCACTAAAATGGCCCTGGGACACCTTTGAACTCGGACGCTTCCCTGATAGGGCTTGGGTCCCATTCTCGAAAAGCGTCCCCTCAGCCGTGAAGATTCTACAAAAGTCTTGGGGGCCTCCAACTCCCGCAGGCTTCTGGTGGGGAGCGGCTGCCATGATTGCTCGTGGAATGGCCACGACGGAGCTACGAGATGGTAGTGGTCTCATGCTGACGCCAGCTTTAGTCTGAAACATCCAGAAACACTGTAGACTACCAATTCGATCAGTTCCGGTAGCGCCCCAACATGACCCGGAAGAGAAGAACTTGCCCTCCCCTCTTTGACTGATGGTTCTTGTTGCCTGTCCCCTCTGTTGTCATTTAACAGAACTTTTTGGACTGCTGAAAGGGGTTGTGTTCCGAACGCTGGTTGGTGGAGACATTTTGACTATATTCTTGACCTACGTTGTCGCGTAATGCGTTATATGACACGCCGCGTTAGCGCACCCGGAAGTGATCCGAGGCGCGGCGCGCAGCGCGTAACGTAGGCATAATAGGTCATGTGACTTGTTAATAAAACTTTTCATTGATTCATTTTACTTTTGTTAATTTAATGATGAAAAGCTTGGTCATATGACCTAAAAATTACGCTTTTTATTGTTTTCGAACAATATATTTTTTTCAAACATATGTTATAAAATTCCAGGCTAATGTACTTTCCCGGAAAATTTACAACTGTCTTGCAAGTAAAATATATTCCTTTTTCGAGAAAAAGGGCGTTTCTTCCTTCCATGACGGAGCCGTTGAGTAAAAGAGATTCCGCCTGCTGTCTTAGTCGCCGATACGCCTGATTATCAGATTCTTATCGATCACTTTATGTTGCAGACATGAAAAACACAACTGCCCTTGACCATTTATCTTTACTGCGTTCCTACATATTATACCTTTTATCCGTCATGTAATTGGACTGCTTTATTTCACTTGCCTTTTACTGATTCGAAAACAGTGACTAAAAGTAAAAACTTTACCAATGTAAATACTACTACCGTGATTTGTTTTAAAAACCTTTATTGTGAAAATGTCAGTATACAAATACGGGCCTATAACCACGTGGGCCGGCCACGGAGCAAACTGAAATCGTATATGATGAGGAGACATTTACACTGTAGAAGAACGTAACGAGCGGGCCATTAAGTTGCAAGAACAAAGGTGTCTAACAGTTGCGGAATCGGTGGACGTACATTTTGTAATTAAAATAAGACAGGGCCACTTACAATAAAATTTTCTAGATATACATTTGCGGGCAAGGAGTTACGAGTCCCATTTATACCGGCGCCATTTTGGGCGAGGCCGGGCAGGTCCAAGATATAGTCAAAATGTCTCCACCAACCATCGGCCAGACCAGAACCCCTTTCGGCCCTTTATGCTACAAGATGGTGTCTTCCATTCAGAAAATATTGTTGGCAGCATTTTGAAAGGAAACAGAAACAGCCGTTCTCCTATTGAGTTTCACATTGTTACATTTAGGAAGAATGTTGAAGAGTAGTATGTGGAAAATCTGAAGCCATTTTTCTACAAACTCTCAATCAGACTTGGATGGAAAAAAAAAACCTGAAGAATGTACAAACTGAAAACCAATTTTTGTCTGTATAGCATCAACAGTAACGCTTGAGTCAGCTTTGTGTCAAGCCGCCATTTTCATTCAATCAATAGCGTCCCCCTGCACACATTCAGGGACCTGGTCGTGTCTTCAGATGAAACGGATTGTAGGAAAAGAAGCAGAAAGGAAAAGGAAAAAAGTTCCGCCGGACCTCGGGAGCCGGCCGCCTATGTCATGTGCGACCTTTGGCCACACCAGGGCAATAGTGAAGCTGCAGCAGGTGCAAATAAGCTTCAGACAGTCTTACAAGCACTGCTCAGAACTCTCAACTGAGGCACTCAACATCCAGGACTTGCCATTCGGATCTTGGCGCCTTGTGCTGGTTCCGACCTATTCACACATCGGTCCACTACTGACATCACCTCATAAGCCAACGGGGCACCCCACACTGACTTTCGGCGCAGCATTGTAGGATGGCCACACCAGTGCGGCAACTTGCTGGACACGACCTCGGTGCCATCCGGATCTCGGCGCGTTCGAGTCACTGTACCGCAAGAGTGACCGGAACTCAGCTGAACACGCCGTCTTTCGGCGCAGCATTGTAGGATGGCCACACCAGTGCAGCAATTTGCTGGACACCACCTTGGGCAATAGTGAAGCTGCAAAAGGTGCAAATAAGCTTCAGACAGTCTTCAACTTACTCTGATTCTTATAATAAACTTCAGATAGTCTTACAAGCACTGCTCAGAACTCTCAACTATGGCACTCAACATCCAGAACTTGCCATTCGGATCTTGGCGCCTTGTGCTGGTTCCTACCTATTCACACATCGGTCCACTACTGACATCACCTCATAAGCCAACGGGGCACCCCACGCCGACTTTCGGCGCAGCATTGTAGGATGGCCACACCAGTGCGGCAACTTGCTGGACACAACATCGGGGCCATCCAGATCTCGGCGCGTTCGACTCACTGTACCGCAAGAGTGACCGCAACTCAGCTGGACACGCCGTCTTTCGGCGCAGCATTGTAGGATGGCCACACCAGTGCGGCAATTTGCTGGACACCACCTCGGTGCCATCCGGATCTCGGCGCGTTCGAGTCACTGTACCGCAACAGTGACCGCAACTCAGCTGGACACGCCGTCTTTCGGCGCAGCATTGTAGGATGGCCACACCAGTGCGGCAATTTGCTGGACACCACCTCGGTGCCATCCGGATCTCGGCGCGTTCGAGTCACTGTACCGCAACAGTGACCGCAACTCAGCTGGACACGCCGTCTTTCGGCGCAGCATTGTAGGATGGCCACACCAGTGCGACAATTTGCTGGACACCACCTCGGTGCCATCCGGATCTCGGCGCGTTGTGCTGCCTTCGGCCTATTCGCACATCGGTCCGCTACTGACGCCGCCTCACATGCCAACGGATTTTCTACGCTTTTTGTAGCCCTATGCCGCATAACAGGTCATGTGACTTGTTTATAAAACTTTTCATTGGTTCATTTTACTTTTGGTTTCCTAAAGATGGAAGGCTTGGTCATATGACCTAAAAATAACACTTTTCATTGGTTTAGAACATTTTTTTTTCCCAAACGATGAAAGCCCCACCTTGTTTCTGGATCATTCAGACTGAAGCTGGCGTCAGCATGAGAGCACCACCATCTCGTGGCTCCGTCGTGGTCATTCCGCGAGCAATCATGGCAGCCGCTCCCCACCGGAAGCCTGCGGGAGTCGGGGGCTCCCAAGACTTTTGTAGAATCTTCACGGCTGAGGGGACGCTTTTCGAGAATGGAGCCCAAGCCCTAGCAGGCAAGCGTCCGAGTTCCAAGGTGTCCCAGGGCCATTTCAGTGGACCAGGCCCAAAACCGAGGAGCCGTCCGCCATTTTGAGAGTCATGTGGCAGCCGCCTATCGCTGCACTGCAAGAGTGGGAGCAACTCAACAACATGGTGAGCGAGACGCTGTAGCCGCAGTAGCGGGCGCAACTCAGCTGGATGGCCGCCACCTGGGGAGGCCCGTTCACGCCGCCTCCCCCACGCCCCCCCCCCAGGCCGCCGCACGCCAATTTTCGGAGCAGCATTGTAGGATACCAAAACCAGTGCGGCAGTTTACTGGACATCACCTGGGTGCCTGTCGTACATGTTGTGTCAGCCATGGGACACTGGACACAGTGCCATCAACATCTCAACGCGTTCTGCTGCCTTGGGACTATTCGCACAACAGACCGCTACTGACGAGGCCTCCCCCCGCACCACCCGGGACGCCCCACGCTGTTTTTCTGTGCTGCATTGTAGGATCCCAAAACCAGTGCGGCACCCAGGCGACATCACCTGGGTGCCGTCCAGAACTCTGCACGTTGTGCTGCCTTGGGACTATTCGCACAAAAGACAGCTTCTAACCATTGTTGCTTTTTGGGTTGAAAAATGTTTAAATGTTTTTAGTTTTTGTTCCGTTCATTATAGTTAAAAGTTAATAAAGTTTTATAATCTTACTTTGTTGGAGTGTTATCTATTTTTTTAAAAACGGGTGAATGGGGTCTTGAATCGGGTTATTGTCATGTGTGGGCTTTGGAAGTGTGCTGCTGCAGGATCGGACATTTCAAACTCAAATGCACGTTCTTTTTCTTACCTTTCCGAAGCATGGAGCGCAATAGCAGGCAGAGAAAGGGTGATGCACGTGTTGAACACTACCTGACATGGCAAGTTGCTGGCAGTGCCCCCCCGCCCGCTCCTGAAAGAGGGCACACACACACCGCCGCCCCGAGTACTTCACAAATCTTTAAAAGACCATGCGCTTGTTCATGAGGCTTAAATGGTTTATCACCTCTTCTAGAACCCCTGCATCGACCCTCTGACGTTTCCTGGAAAAATTACCATATAACACAATACCAAGCCCTGTCAGCTGAAACCCCCAAGGAATCGTGGGGCATATTATCAAGGGGGTTTATCTCCGCTTTTTTGGCTTTAAAAGCCATGAAAGCGGAGATAAAATTATCTCCCTATTACCAAGCTGTTGCTAACACCAGTTAGTGACAGCTAAAAGGAGATAGCGACCATCTTGGGCCCCGCTTTGCATGTCAGTGATACTTATCACTAATGACATGCAAAGTGGCGTGCCAAGATGTTAGCGACTGGAAACAGTCCCTAACATCGCTATCTCCTATTACCAACTTTTGGAGATATTCGCGCTAAGCGCGAATATCTCCAAAATCTAACACCTGCCCTGAGCAGTTATTAGCCATGTTATCAATGGGAGGTGGATAACATGGCTAAGAGCATTTGCTCGATAATACATGAATATCGCTGACTTTTCTGCGATAATAGCAAGGTTTATCTGCGATAAAAATCGCCGATGTGCGGCGATAATTTTTGTCTCTAAACAAGTTAGAGACAAAAATTATCGCTAGTTGTTCGTAATATGCCCCCGGGTTTTTGCTTGCAGAAATCGGGAGGCGGGAGACTAGCACTGAAATCAGTAGTCTCACGCCTGAATCGGGAGGGTTGGCATGTCTGAATTCTCTACAGCGGGGGCCATAAACTACATCCGCAGGGGTAGGTGATAGCCTGGGACCAGCCTGGCATCTAAAATGGCTGCCGTGCACGACAAAATTGTGGCATTGGAAAAAAGGCAAGATGGCGCAGCCGCTGGAAGAGATGTATCAACATATATCAGCCTCCTCAGCCACCCTCAGGAAACATAGGGGATTAGGATACGTGTCCCGCACCCCCTTATACCTAGTAATTTAAAGTAATTTAATTAACGAAGCACAAAATGGCGAATTCCCGTTTCGCTACCAGTTTGCGGCCCAGTTTGCGGCCCGTGAAGCGCTTCTACCGTGAAAAATCATTTTTTTTTTCTTTTCCCCACGGGACCCTTTAATAACCCCAACAACATTCCTAGGGGGTCAAGAGGGGGATACCTTGCCCCCTTTCATTAAATTCCCCCTTCGTTTTTCACCTCTTCTTCTCTCTCGATCCTACCGAGAGACAAGATGGCGGCCGCTCCGGACTGTTTAGAATGTTGACAGACACCGGAGAGCCAATCAGCTTTCTGCGCGCAAAGTTCCGAAAAGTAAGCGGACCGGATCGCTGCCCGGAGCGCTGTTACAGATATATATCTTGATTTAAACGTTAATTTCTCAAAATCCACTGAAGCACATATATTGAGACCTAGCAAAGGCACATCGGGCTAACAGTCCCTACAATTACCAAGTTTCGTGCAAATCCATTCAGCCGTTCGAGCTAAAAGTGAGTCCAACCGCCCTATGGAAAACTCAATGTTAAAAACGCGTTTTGGGACCCCCCTTTTTTCTCAGCCCCCCCTTGACGAAACCCCACCAAATTGTCAGGGGCTGCTCAGAAACAAAATGTGCCATTTTCCTGAAAATTTCAGCCGATTCCGTCCACAAACGCCAAAGTTATTTAACATAGAATTTTCAAAAATCCCATAGGGAATTAATCCTAACTATATATACCTACTGGCGATAGCCAGTAGGTAATATATATATATATATATATATATATATATATATATATATATATATATATATATATATATATATATATATATATATATATATATATATATATATATATATTCACTGAAAAAACCATAGGTTTCACACCAGTTATAGTTAGGAATTAGCATTTAAAAAACCTATTAAATTCATTGAAAAAAACCATAGGTTTCACACCAGTTATAGTTACCTGGAAATTTTACTGACATAAAACCTTTGAAATTCCCACGTTATAGTTAGTTGGACTCAGTATAACTTGCGCGTGTAATGCACTGCTGATGACATCACATATTACATCACTCATGACATGGTCAGTGACATCGCTCATGACATCACTGATGACACCATCCTTGTGACAGAGAGACTGACCTCCTTTCACTGTAAAGTACCCCTTGAAACACATATTCAAAAATAGAAACTAACATTTCCCAGAGCGCGTAACGTAAGCGCATCGGGTCATGTGACTTAAAAATAACACTTTTCATTGGTTCTCATCATTTTTTTTCTCCAAATAATGAAAGCCCCCTCCTTTTTTCCTCATTCTTACTTTCTTCATTGAAAGAGCAAGAGCTATTTTTGAGGAAACAATGGCATCACTTGTTGCTGCAGCTGGTGCACCCCCACCACCAAGAAAAGAAGGTCCACCACCACAGTTTCTTGGAGGACAAGAAGAAGAGGAGGAAAAAGAGGAGGAGGATCAACAACGAAGGCGCTTCCTCCCTGAAGAACCCAGACAAAGGCATGTTAAAGTGCACTTCATTTGGCAATTTTTTTCTTTTCCAGATGACCAAAAAAAGGTGAACGCCCCCAAAGTCACCTGTCTTATTTGTGACAAAGTTCTCTCCAGGGGCAATCCCTCAAAGAAATATTCTTTTGGTACTTTTACCATGATCCGCCACATGGAGAGGTGGCATCCCAATAATTTAGCCCAGGCTGAAGTCCAGGAACTTCGAAACAACCCACCCCCTGTGGCCAGCACTTCCTCTTCTGTACCCTCACTTTCTGGTCCTGAAGAACGCCAAATGGTGCCAAATATTCAGCCAAAATTTGGCAAGCTCGAATTTGTTTGCATTTTCTGTGGCAAAACATTATGCTATAGTGAACTTAGCGTCACCTTAATAAATAATGCTGTAGACAACCACCAATGCAGCAAGGAAAGAAAACAGTAATTCTTTTCTTTTTTTTTGATCCTGTTGAGCCATTTCCAATTCCCTGTTTTTTGTTTGTTCCCTTAAAAAAAAAAATATATTAAATTGTTCAAAAACACAAAAAAAAAATGTTCAGAAAAATAATAAAAAAAATATAAAACAACAAAAAGAATAAAAAAAAGTTATTTTCAGAACTACCTCCCATTTATAAAATATTGGCAAAAATTGGAAACTCTGGCATTCTTTTTTCTCTTTTGTGCGCTTCCCGGTGCGCTCTCTGGTGCGCGTACCGGGCGCTCCCTCAGCGACAATCGAAAAAAAAAACGGGTTTTTTTTGCCCCGCGAGGCCCTTTTATAGCCCCCACATCAAACCTAGGGGATCAGGGGGGTCTACCCTGCCCCCTTATGGTCATTTCCCCCTTTGTTTTGGCCACCTTTTGTGTCTCGATCCTACCGAGACACAAGATGGCGGCCGCTCCAGGCTGTTTCAAATGTTTACAGACACCCAAGAACCAATTAGCTTTCTGCGCGCAAGTCGCGTGGCGCGCCCGGAGCACTCCCGGAAGCGCGTACCGGGGCGCTGTCATAGATATATATATTTATTTTAACCTAAATTACTCAAAATCCACTGGCGCACACATCTTGAGACATAGCAAAGGCACATCGGACTACCAGTCCCTACAATTTTGCCAAGATTGGTGGAAATCCATTCAGCCGTTCGGGCTGAAAGTAAGGTCGACCGCCCTATGGAAATTAACATGGGGAAAACGCGTTTTGGGATCCCCCTATTATCTCGGCCCCCGCTTGACAAATCCCCCCCAAACTTTCAGGGAAGGACCTGGGCGCCGCGAGGCCATTTTGAGGAAATTTTCAGGCAGATTCGTCAACCGGCGCCAAAGTTATTCCAAATATTAACATTGAAAAAAAATCCTAACTATAACTACCTACTGGCGACCGCCAGTAGGTAATATATATATATATATATATATATATATATATATATATATATATATATATATATATATATATATATATATATATATTACCTACTGGCAATAGCCAGTAGGTATATATAGTTAGGATTAATTCCCTATGGGATTTCTGAACATTCTATGTCTAATAACTTTGGCGTTTGAGGACGGAATCGGCTGAAATTTTCAGGAAAATGGCACATTTTGTTTCTGAGCAGCCCCTGAAAATTTGGTAGAGTTTCGTCAAGGGGGGGCTGAGAAAAAAGGGGGGTCCCAAAACGCGTTTTTCCCATTCATTTTTCCATAGGGCGGTTGGACTCACTTTTAGCTCGAACGGCTGAATGGATTTGCACGAAACTTGGCAAAATTGTAGGGACTGTTAGCCCGATGTGCCTTTGCTAGGTCTCAATATATGTGCTCCAGTAGTTTTTGAGAAATTAACGTTCAAACCAAGATATATATCTGTAACAGCGCTCTGGGCAGCGATCCGGTCCGCTTACTTTTCGCGAAACGGAACTTTGCGCGCAGAAAGCTGATTGGCTCTCCGGTGTCTGTCAACATTCTAAACAGTCCGGAGCGGCCGCCATCTTATCTCTCGGTAGGATCGAGAGAGAAGAGGTGAAAAACGAAGGGGGAATTTATTGAAAGGGTGCAAGGTATACCCCTCTTGACCCCCTAGGATTGTTGTTGGGGTTATTAAAGGGTCCCGTGGGGAAAATAAAAAAAAAAGATTTTTCACGGTAGAAGCGTTTCCCGGGCCGCGAACTGGGCAGCAAACTGGTAGCGAAACGGGAATTCGCCATTTTGTGCTTCGTTTTAATTGTTTAGAGACAAAAATTATCGCCGCACATCGGCCACAATGCATGAATATCGTTGAAAAGTCAGCGATATTCATGCATTATCCAGCAAATGCTCTTAGCCATGTTATCCACCTTCCATTGGATAACAGAAAGCTGATTGGCTCTCCGGTGTCTGTCAACATTCTAAATAGTCCGGAGCGGCCGCCATCTTATCTCTCGGTAGGATCGAGAGAGAAGAAGAGGTGAAAAACTAAGGGGGAATTTATTGAAAGGGGGCAAGGTATACCCCTCTTGACCCCCTAGGAATGTTGTTGGGGTTATTAAAGGGTCCCGTGGGGAAAATAAAAAAATATATATTTTTCACGGTAGAAGCGCTTCACGGGCCGCGAACTGGGCCGCAAACTGGTAGCGAAACGGGAATTCGCCATTTTGTGCTTCGTTTTAATTGTTTAGAGACAAAAATTATCGCCGCACATCGGCCACAATGCATGAATATCGCTGAAAAGTCAGCGATATTCATGCATTATCCAGCAAATGCTCTTAGCCATGTTATCCACCTTCCATTGGCTAACAGAAAGCTGATTGGCTCTCCGGTGTCTGTCAACATTCTAAATAGTCCGGAGCGGCCGCCATCTTATCTCTCGGTAGGATCGAGAGAGAAGAAGAGGTGAAAAACGAAGGGGGAATTTATTGAAAGGGGGCAAGGTATACCCCTCTTGACCCCTAGGAATGTTGTTGGGGTTATTAAAGGGTCCCGTGGGGAAAATAATTTTTTTTTTATTTTTCACGGTAGAAGCGCTTCACGGGCCGCGAACTGGGCCGCAAACTGGTAGCGAAACGGGAATTCGCCATTTTGTGCTTCGTTTTAATTGTTTAGAGACAAAAATTATCGCCGCACATCGGCCACAATGCATGAATATCGCTGAAAAGTCAGCGATATTCATGCATTATCCAGCAAATGCTCTTAGCCATGTTATCCACCTTCCATTGGATAACATGGCTAAAAACCGCTCTGTGCGTGAGCTTTTTTTTTTTTTGCTGCGTGACGTTTGTTAACGTTCGATTCGATGGAAATCAGGAAGTGTTGAACACCATTTTGTCACTGCGAGTAAATATTTTGTTATAAATGAATCCTTATTGATAAACATTGTCTGCGCCATCTTGCGTTTTTGTCCAATGCCACAATTTTGTCGTGCACAGCAGCCATTTTAGATGCCTTGACCAGGGCCACTCTCTGCACGCCGTCGATTCTCAGCATGGCTCCCCACCCTCGCACGCATCTCCCCCACGCAATGGTCACCCCCGCTCTCTCTCTCATGCATGGGCCATATACTTCCCCCATCTGCGCTGCTCTTCTCTGAGAATCACACCCTGTGCCCGTTCGACACCTCCCTTTCACCCTATTCACTACCGCACCCTCTGACACTTCTCTTCCTCTGTGTCCGATTGTCCAGGCCGGACCTAGGCTATCACCTAGCCCTGCGGATGTAGTGTATGGCTCCAGCTGTAGAGTATCCAGACATGCCAACCCTCCCGATTCAGGTGTGAGACTACTGATTTCAGTGCTAGTCTTTCGTTTCCCGATTCCTGCAAGGAAAAACCCGGGGGCATATTTCCAACAACTAGCGGTAATTTTTGTCTCTAACTTGTTTAGAGACAATAATTATCGCCGCACTTCGGCGAATTTTATCGCACATAAACCTTGCTATTAGCAAGGTTTATCGCAAATGCGATAAAAAACGGCCGCAATGCATGAATATCGCTGAAAAGTCAGCGATATTCATGCATTAGTCAGCAAATGCTCTTAGCCATGTTATCCACTTCCCATTGAACAAGCGCATGGTCTTTTAAAGATTTGTGAAGTACTCGGGGCGGCGGTGTGTGTGTGTCCTTTTTCAGGAGCGGGCGGGGGGGCACTGGCAGCAATTTGCAGGCCAGGCAGTGTTCAACACGTGCATCACCCTTTCTCTGCCTGCTATTGCGCTCCATGCTTCGGAAAGGTAAGAAAAAGAACGTGCATTTGAGTTTGAAATGTCCGATCTTGTAGCAGTACACTTGCAAAGCCCACACATGACAATAACCCGATTCAAGGCCCCATTCACCCGATTTTTTAAAAAAATATAGTACTCCAAGACAGTTACATTTTAAAACTTTATTAATATTTAAATATAACGAACGCAACAAAAACTGTAAATATATTTAACCATTTTTTGAAATTAACCAGAACTATAACGATAACAACAACAACAACAATAATATAACTTTTATGCCTAAATTACGCAAACATTTAGCTAATCTGCTAAAGGGGGGAGTCGCCATTTCTTTACAATAATCAATAATGAAAAATCCACATCAATAGTGTTGCCCGTTTTGTCGATGCAGCACTATAGTGCAATATACACAGCACCTGGGGTGTCAAGAGTGAACAGGTGTTTCTTTGTTCCTTAAGATGTTATCTCCGAGAATGCTGATGCATTGGTGTCTGTACACTTCTTTGTCAATTCTGTCAAGATGATAACTGCTTTATAAACAGACGATATCTTTGTTTCATCATTAGTGTTAAGTGTGTCTGAAACTACAGTGCCCTTCTGTTTTTTTTTCTTCAGGCTCTACAGAGTTTTGTGTGTTGTTCTTTTGAGCGACAATTATTCCAGAGGTTTCAGGTTCACTTGTTTTGTTCTGCAGTGAGTTAACAGCTTTAGAGAGTTCATGTTTATTTGCTATGTCCTGCTGTTCGTGAACTGCTTCAGAGACGTCAGCCTCATTTTTTATGTTTCAGTAGATCCTGGACCTGCCCGGCCGCGCCCAAAATGGCGCCGGTGTAAATGGGACTCGTAACTGCTTGTTCTGTACTGGTTGCCCAACTTTGATATCACGAGATACATATGCAGTTTTGAAGCACATGGCGGAGGCTTGTCTGCTGTAGTGGGGCGCCCCTTTATCGTTTCAGTCGCCATTCCGCCCGCTTTTGCTACACTGTGCCTCATCCGCCATTCAGCTGTTTACCGCCCGCTCTTACGGCTACAGCGTCTCGCTCACCATGTAGTTGAGTTGCTCCCACTCTTGCGGTGCAGCGGTAGGCGGCTTCCACAGGACTCTTAAAATGGCGGCCGGCTCTTCGGATTTGGGCCTGGTCCAGTAAAATGGCCCTGGGACACCTTGGAACTCGGACGCTTGTCTGCCAGGGCTTGGGTTCCATTCTCGAAAGCGTCCCCTCAGCCTTGAAGATTGTACAAAAGTCTTGGGCGCCCTCGACTCCCGCAGGCTTCCGGTGGGGAGCGGCTGCCATGATTGCTTGCGGAATGGCCACGACGGAGCTACGAGATGGTGGTGCTCTCATGGTGACGCCAGCTTCAGTCTGAAACATCCAGAAACAAGGTGGGGCTTTCATCGTTTGGGAAAAAAAAGTTTTAATCCAATGAAAAGTGTTATTTTTAGGTCACATGACCTAGTCTTACATAATTAGGAAAAGAAAAGTAAAATGAACCAATGAAAAGTTTTATTAACAAGTCACATGACCTGTTATGCTTACGTTACGCGCTGCGCGGCGCGCTCTGGATCGTTTCCGGGAAGCTGCGCCTTGCGCACCGGAGCACATCCGGGTGCGCTAACGCGTCGCGTCATATGACGCATTACGCGACAATGCAGGTGCAGAATATAGTCAAAATGTCTCCACCAACCAGCGGTCGGAATTCCACCGCTTTCAGCAGTCCAAAAAGTTCGGTCAAATCTTAAGAGCGGGAGCAACTCAACTACATGGTGAGCGAGACGTTGTAGTCGCAAGAGCGAGCGGTAAACAGCTGAATGGCGGAAGAGGCACAGAGTACCAAAAGCGGGCGGAATGGCAACTAAAACGGTAAAGGGGCGCCCTACGACAGCGTGTCTTCAGGTGAAACGGATTGTGGGACAAGGTCCAGAATGAAAGATTCTTCAAAAGGGAAAAAATTCCGCCGGACCCTGGGAGCCGGCCACCTATGCCGGGGGCGATCTCAGGCCTCACCAGGGCAACACGACTTGGGGAGGGGGCAGGAGCCAAGCGCCCCCTCTCAGTCCGCGCCATCTCACCGCTCCTCGGGAGCCTCCGTCAAGCGGTTTAGGGAGGCACCGTATCACATTGTTTTCCAATGCAGTCAGGTCCACAAATGGACCCCACTACTTTGAATAGTGAAGCTGCAGCAGGTGCAAATAAGGTTTAAACAGTGTTACAAGAACTGCTTAGAACTCTGAAGTATGGCACTCAATAACCAGGACTTATGCCATTTATGTAAGGCAGTGACATGGAAGCAACTCAGGGACAAAAAGCATGAACGAACATTCACGTATGAAAATCTTATTTGGAGAAGGGGTAGAATCCAAACGCCCCCTGCCAGTTCGCGCCACTACACTGTATGTGGAAAATCTGAAGCCATCATTCTACAAACTCTCAACGCTTGTTATCAGTGCATGACTTTCATGCTCGATCGATTGAGCTAGCCGGATCGGGCAATAAAAAGTATAAAATAGTTATGTAAATAGTTATTTAATAAAATGTTTTATTCTGTTTCTTTGGTGGTGTGTTGTGTATATTTATAATATTTGCATAGGGTTTGCCGTTATTTTGGGCGGTGTGGGTGGCGGAGTCGAGCTGTTTTGCAGCCCTCATGGTGTGGAGCTCAATTCATTTCACTATTTTCGTATTTCTCATGAAGGGTTATTCCTAATGTTTGTATTTTACCGAGGTTAAAAAGAGATCGAATTAGTGGTCTACTGATTTTGCTCGATTACTTTTATTTTTTTTGCACGATTTTTCACTATCTGCAAAGACTAAACAGAGTATTGCGACTTTGTGCTTGTTTGTAAATAGAGAATGATCCAAAGAGAACCAATTGTAAAACAGTAAATGCTTGGATAATAATCAATCAAATGGAGAGACAAGCAGGTACGACGGATTACAACAGGGGTAAAGGTCTGCGTTAACTACCCTTCACTATCTGCAAGGAGAGAGTACTACTAAGAGAAAAGAGGGGAGGGGGGGGGCAGCGTTCAAAGCACATCAGCGTGCATAAACACGAAAACGTTTTTACCTATCACGTACTTGACATTTGACAGCTTTTGATGTTTGCTATTAAAAAACCATTGAAATTCACAGAAAAAACCATAGGTTATACTCCATATATAGTTAGGAATTTGCATTTACAAAACCTTGAAAATTCAATGAAAAAACCATTGGTTTTAGGCCATATATAGTTAGGGATTTGCATTAACAAAACCTTATTTTACTCACACAAAACCATTGAAATTCCATATATAGTTATAAGCGCTAACTATATATCGCGCACCCGCAATCCACTGCTGATGATGTCACATATTACATCATTCATGACATGGTTAGTGACATCACTGATGACATCACTGATGACATCTCAAATGACATCACTGATGACATCACTAATGACATCACTGATGACATCTCAAATGACATCACTGATAAAATCACTGATAACATCACATTTGACATGACTGATCACATCACTGATGATATCATTCATGTGATAATACCATGAACCTCTTCAGACTCTAATATAACCTTAGATACAATCAGTGTAAACAGACAGTCACAGACTGTCACTCATCCATGGAGTTACTCACACACCTAGTCAGTTATGCAAAAAATCAATGTGCGCGATATATAGTTAGTGCAACTAACTATATATGAAATTTCAATGGTTTTCAGTTTGTACATTTTTCTAGATTTTTCCATCCAAGGTTGGTTGAGTTTGTAGAACGATGGCTTCAGATTTTCAACATACGGTGTGGTGGCGCGGACTGGGAGGGGGCGCTTCGCTCCTACCCCCTCCCCAAGTAAGATTTTCATACGTGAAAGTACGTTAATGGTTTTGGTCCCTGAGTTGCTTCGATGTCACTGCCATTCTCAAATGGCATAAGTTCTGGATGTTGGGTGCCATAGTTCAGAGTTCTGAGCAGCGCTTGTAACACTGTCTGAAGCTTATTTCCACCTACTGCAGCTTCACTATTCTCAAAGTAAGTGAGGGTCGTTTGTGGACCTGACTGCATTTGAAAACAATGTGATATGGTACCTCCCTAAACCGCTTGACGGAGGCCCCCGAGGGGCGGTGTGATGGCACGGACTCGGAGAAGACGCTTGGCTCCGACCCCCTCCCCAAGTCTTATAGCACTGGTTTAGCCTGAGATCACCCCCGACATAGGCGGCCGGCTCCCGGGGTCCGGCGGAACTTTTTGCCTTTTGATGACTCTTCTATTCTGGACCTTGTCCCACAATCCGTTTAACCTGAAGACACGCTGTAGTGGGGCACCCCTTTACCGTTTTAGTTGCCATTCCGCCCGCTTTTGCTACACTGTGCCTCTTCCGCCATTCAGCTGTTTACCGCCCGCTCTTGCGACTACAGCGTCTCGCTCACCATGTAGTTGAGTTGCTCCCGCTCTTGCGATGCAACGATAAGCGACTGCCACAGGACTCTCAAAATGGCGGCCGGCTCCTCAGATTTGGGCGTGGTCCACTAAAATGGCCCTGGGACACCTTGGAACTCGGACGCTTCCCTGATAGGGCTTGGGTCCCATTCTCGAAAGCGTCCCCTCAGCCGTGAAGATTCTACAAAAGTCTTGGGGGCCCCCGACTCCCGCAGGCTTCTGGTGGGGAGCGGCTGCCATGTTTGCTCGTGGAATGGCCACGACGGAGCTACGAGATGGTAGTGCTCTCATGCTGACGCCAGCTTTAGTCTGAAACATCCAGAAACACTGTAGACTACCAATTCGATCAGTTCCGGTAGTGCCCCAACATGACCCGGTAGAGAAGAACTTGCCCTCCCCTCTTTGACTGATGGTTCTTGTTGCCTGTCCCCTCTGTTGTCATTTAACAGAACTTTTTGGACTGCTATAAGGGGTTGTGTTCCGAACGATGGTTGGTGGAGACATTTTGACTATATTCTTGACCTACGTTGTCGCGTAATGCGTTATATGGCGCGCAGCACGTAACGTAAGCATAACAGGTCATGTGACTTGTTAATAAAACTTTTTATTGGTTCATTTTACTTTTGGTATTTTAATAATGAAAAGCTTGGTCATATGACCTAAAAAATACGCTTTTTATTGATTTCGAACTTTTTTTTTTTTAAACATATATGTTATAATATTCCAGGCTAATGTACTTTCCCGGAAAATTTACAACTGTCCTGCAAGTAAAATATATTCCTTTTTCGAGAAAAAGGGCGTTTCTTCGTCCCATGACGGGGCCGTTGAGTAAAAGAGGCTCGGCCTGCTGTCTTAGTCGCCGATACGCCTGATTATCAGATTCTTATCGATCACTTTATGTTGCAGGAGTGGAAAACACAACTGCCCTTGACCATTTATCTTTACTGCGTTCCTACGTATTATACCTTTTATCCGTCATGTAATTGGACTGCTTTATTTCACTTGCCTTTTACTGATTCGAAAACAGTGACTAAAAGTAAAAACTTTACCAATGTAAATACTACTACCATGTTTTGTTTTAAAAACCTTTATTGTGAAAATGTCAGTATACAAATACGGGCCTATAACCACGTGGGCCGGCCACGGAGCAAACTGAAATCGTATATGATGAGGAGACATTTACATTATAGAGGAACGTAATGAGCGGGCCATTAGGTTGCAAGAACTAAGGTGTCTAACAGTTGCGAAATCGGTGGACGTACATTTTGTAATTAAAATACGACAGGGCCACTTACAAAAAAATCATCTAGATATACATTTGCGGGCAAGTACCATGGGTGACGTTAATTCGAACTTTCAATAGTACAGTAATCAATAACACATCAGAACTTAATATCAATAGGGATGTCGAAATATTCAATCAATTCTCGTCCCCGCCCGCCATGAGCATCAAAACTGCATTCATATCTCGTGATATCAAGGTTGTTCAACCAGTACACAACAAGGAGTTACGAGTCCCATTTATACCGGCGCCATTTTGGGCGAGGCCGGGCAGGTCCAAGATATAGTCAAAATGTCTCCACCAACCATCGGCCAGACCAGAACCCCTTTTGGCCCTTTATGCTACAAGATGGTGTCTTCCATTCAGAAAATATTGTTGGCAGCATTTTGAAAGGAAAGATAAACAGCCGTTCTCCTAGTGAGTCTCACATTGTTACATTTAGGAAGAATGTTGAAGAGTAGTATGTGGAAAATCTGAAGCCATTTTTCTACAAACTCTCAATCAGCCTTGGATGGAAAAAAAAATCCTGAAGAATGTACAAACTGAAAACCAATTTTTGTCTGTATAGCATCAACAGCAACGCTTGAGTCAGCTTTGTGTGAAGCCGCCATTTTGATTCAATCAATAACGTCCCCCTGCACACATTCAGGGACCTGGTCGTGTCTTCAGGTGAAACGGATTGTGGGACAAGAAGCAGAAAGGAAAAGGAAAAAAATTCCGCCGGACCTCGGGAGCCGGCCGCCTATGTCATGGCCGATCTTTGGCCACACCAGGGCAATAGTGAAGCTGCAGCAGGTGCAAATAAGCTTCAGACAGTCTTACAAGCACTGCTCAGAACTCTCAACTATGGCACTCAACATCCAGGACTTGCCATCCGGATCTTGGCGCCTTGTGCTGGTTCTGACCTATTCACACATCGGTCCACTACTGACATCACCTCATAAGCCAACGGGGCATCCCACGCCGACTTTCGGCGCAGCATTGTAGGATGGCCACACCAGTGCGGCAACTTGCTGGACACCACCTCGGTGCCATCCGGATCTCGGCGCGTTCGAGTCACTGTACCGCAAGAGTGACCGGAACTCAGCTGGACACGCCGTCTTTCGGCGCAGCATTGTAGGATGGCCACACCAGTGCGGCAATTTGCTGGCCACCACCTCGGTGCCATCCGGATCTCGGCACGTTCGAGTCACTGTACCGCAAGAGTGACCGGAACTCAGCTGGACACGCCGTCTTTCGGCGCAGCATTGTAGGATGGCCACACCAGTGCGGCAACTTGCTGGACACCACCTCGGTGCCATCCGGATCTCGGCGCGCTGTGCTGCCTTCGGCCTACTGTAGCCGCAAGTGCGGACGCAACTCAGTTGGACGGCGAGTGAAACGCTAAGGGGCGCCGCACTGCAGCCGAGGAGCCTCCATCTTGGGGGAGACGCACAGCCCCCACTGACTGACACGACCTTACAGGCCAACGGGGCGCCCCACGCCGACTTTCGGCGCAGCATTGTAGGATAGCCACACCAGTGCAGCAACTTGCTGGACAACAACTCGGTGCCATCCGGATCTTGGCGCGTTGTGCTGCCTTCGGCCTATTCGCACATCGGTCCGCTACTGACGCCGCCTCACGTGCCAACGGATTTTCTACGCTTTTTGTAGCCCTATGCCGCATAACAGGTCATGTGACTTGTTTATAAAACTTTTCATTGGTTCATTTTACTTTTGGTATCCTAATGATGGAAGGCTTGGTCATATGACCTAAAAATAACACTTTTCATTGGTTTAGAACATTTTTTTTCCCCAAACGATGAAAGCCCCACCTTGTTTCTGGATGTTTCAGACTGAAGCTGGCGTCAGCATGAGAGCACCACCATCTCGTGGCTCCGTCGTGGTCATTCCACGAGCAATCATGGCAGCCGCTCCCCACCGGAAGCCTGCAGGAGTCGAGGGCCCCCAAGACTTTTGTAGAATCTTCACGGCTGAGAGGACGCTTTCGAGAATGGAGCCCAAGCCCTAGCAGGCAAGCGTCCGAGTTCCAAGGTGTCCCAGGGCCATTTTAGTGGACCAGGCCCAAATCCGAAGAGCCGTCCGCCATTTTAAGAATCGAATGGCAGCCGCCTATCGCTGCACCGCAAGAGTGGGCGCAACTCAACTACATGGTGAGCGAGACGCTGTAGCCGCAAGAGCGGGCGATAAACAGCTGAATGGAGGATGAGGCACAGTGTAGCAAAAGCAGGCAGAATGGCAACTGAAACGGTAAAGGGGCGCCCCAGTACAGCAGACGAGCCTCCACCTGGGGAGGCCCGTTCACGCCGCCTCCCCCACGCCCCCCCGGGCGCCCCACGCCGTTTTTCGGAGCAGCATTGTAGGATGCCAAAACCAGTGCGGCAAGTTACTGGACATCACCTGGGTGCCATCCACATCTCAGCGCGTTCTGCTGCCTTGGGACTATTCGCACAACAGACCGCTACTGACGAGGCCTCCCCCCGCACCACCCGGGACGCCCCACGCTGTTTTTCTGAGCTGCATTGTAGGAAACCAAAAACCAGTGGGGCACCCAGGTGACATCACCTGGGTGCCGTCCAGAACTCAGCACGTTGTGCTGCCCTGGGACTATTCGCACAAAAGACAGCTACTGACCATTGTTGCTTCTTTTTGCCAAAAAATGTTTAAATGTATTTACAGTTTTTGTTACGTTCGTTATATTTATAAAGTTAATAAAGTTTTATAATCCTACTTTGTTGGAGTACTATATATTTTTTAAAAATCGGGTGAATGGGGCCTTGAATCGGGTTATTGTCATGTGTGGGCTTTGGAAGTGTGCTGCTACAGGATCGGACATTTCAAACTCAAATGCACGTTCTTTTTCTTACCTTTCCGAAGCATGGAGCGCAATAGCAGGCAGAGAAAGGGTGATGCAAGTGTTGAACACTGCCTGGCCTGGCAAGTTGCTGGCAGTGCCCCCCCCCCCCCACCACCCCGCCCGCTCCTGAAAGAGGGCACACACACACCGCCGCCCCGAGTACTTCACATATCTTTAAAAGACCATGCGCTTGTTAATCAGGCTTAAATGGTTTATCACCCCTTCAAGGCCCCTGCATCGGCCCTCTGACGTTTCCTGGAAGAATTAGCACGTAACACAATACCAAGTCCTGTCAGCTGAAACCCCAGAGGAATCGGGTTTTTGCTTGCAGGAATCGGGAGGCGGGAGACTAGCACTGAAATCGGTAGTCTCACGCCTGAATCGGGAGGGTTGGCATGTCTGGATTCTCTGCAGCTGGGGCCATAAACTACATCCGCAGGGCTAGGTGATAGCCTGGGACCGGCCTGGACAATCGGACACAGAGGAAGAGGAGTGTCAGAGGGTGCGGTAGTGAATAGGGTGAAAGGGAGGTGTCGGGCGGGCACAGGGTGTGATTCTCAGGGAAGAGCAGCGCAGATGGGGGGAAGTTTATGGCCCAAGCATGAGAGAGAGAGCGGGGGTGACCAGTGCGTGGGGGAGATGCTTGCAAAGGTGGGGAGCCGTGCTGAGAATCGACGGCGTGCAGAGAGTGGGTCTGGTCAAGGCATCTAAAATGGCTGCCGTGCACGACAAAATTGTGCCATTGGAAAAAAGGCAAGATGGCGCATACAATGTTTATCAATAAGGATTCATTTATAACAAAATATTTTATCGCAGTGACAAATTGGCGGTCAACACTTCCTGATTTCCATCGAATCGAACGTTAACAGACGTCACGCAGCAAAAAAAAAAAAACGCTCACGCACAGCCGCTGGAAGACATGTATCAACATATATGAGCCTCCTCAGCCACCCTCAAAAAACATAAGGGATCAGGATACGTCTCCCGCACCCCCTTATACCTAGTAATTTAATTAAAACGAGACACAAAATGGCGAATTCCCGTTTCGCTACCAGTTTGCGGCCCAGTTCGCGGCCCGAGAAGCACTTCTACCGTGAAAAATCAATTTTTTTTCATTTTCCCCACGGGACCCTTAAATAGCCCCAACATCATTCCTAGGGGGTCAAGAGGGGTCTACCTTGCCTCCTTTCATTAAATTCCCCCTTCGTTTTTCACCTCTTCTTCTCTCTCGATCCTACCGAGAGATAAGATGGCGCACGCACAGCCGCTGGAAGACATATATCAACATATATGAGCCTCCTCAGCCACCCTCAGAAAACATAAGGGATCAGGATACGTGTCCCGCACCCCCTTATACCTAGTAATTTAATTAAAACGAAACAGAAAATGGCGAATTCCCGTTTCGCTACCAGTTTGCGGCCCAGTTCGCGGCCCGAGAAGCGCTTCTACCGTGAAAAATCATTTTTTTTTATTTTCCCCACGGGACCCTTTAATAACCCCAACATCATTCCTAGGGGGTCAAGAAGGGTCTACCTTGCCCCCTTTCATTAAATTCCCCCTTCGTTTTTCACCTCTTCTTCTCTCTCGATCCTACCGAGAGATAAGATGGCGGCCGCTCCGGACTGTTTAGAATGTTGACAGACACCGGAAAGCCAATCAGCTTCGCATCGCAAAGTTCCGTTTCGCGAAAAGTAAGCGGACCGGAGCGCAGCCCGGAGCGCTGTTACAGATATATATCTTGTTTTGAACGTTAATTTCTCAAAATCCACTGGAGCACATATATTGAGACCTAGCAAAGGCACATCGGGCTAACAGTCCCTACAATTTTGCCAAGTTTCGTGCAAATCCATTCAGCCGTTCGAGCTAAAAGTGAGGCCAAAGGCCCTATGGAAATTAACATGGGAAAAACGCATTTTGGGACCCCCCTTTTTTCTCGGCCCCCCCTTGACAAAACCCCCCCAAATTTTCAAGGGCTGCTCAGAAACAAAATGTGCCATTTTCCTGAAAATTTCAGCCGATTCCGTCCACAAACGCCAAAGTTATTAGACATAGAATTTTCAAAAATCCCATTGGGAAAAAATCCTAACTATATATACCTACTGGCGACAGCCAGTAGGTAATATATATATATATATATATTACCTACTGGCGGTCGCCAGTAGGTAGTTATAGTTAGGATTTTTTTCAATGTTAAATCTGAAAATTCTATTTGGAATAACTTTGGCGCCGGTTGACGAATCTGCCTGAAAATTTCCTCAAAATGGTCTCGCGGCGTTCCGGTCCTTCCCTGAAAGTTTGGGGGGGATTCGTCAAGCGGGGGCCGAGATAAAAGGGGGGTCCCAAAACGCGTTTTCCCCATGTTAATTTCCATAGGGCGGTCGATTTCACTTTTAGCCCGAACGGCTGAATGGATTTCCACCAAACTTGGCAAAATTGTAGGGACTGGTAGCCCGATGTGCCTTTGCTATGTCTCAAGATATGTGCTCCAGTGGATTTTGAGTAATTAAGGTTCAAAAAAATATATATATCTATAGCCGCGCTCCGGTACGCGCACCGGTACGCGCACCGGGCGCTTACCGCGACTTGCGCGCAGAAAGCTGATTGGCTCTGGGATGTCTGTAAACATTCTAAACAGTCCGGAGCGGCCGCCATCTTGTGTCTCGGTAGGATCGAGACACGAGAGGTGGCCAAAACAAAGAGGGAAATGACCATAAGGGGGCAGAGTAGACCCCCCTTGACCCCCTAGGTTTGATGTGGGGGCCATAAAAGGGCCCCGCGGAGCAAAAAAAAAATAAAAAAAAATTTTGATTTTCGCGGGGTGAGCGCCCGGTACGCGCACCGGTACGCGCACCGGTAAGCGTACCGGGGAGTGTACCATGGGGAAAAAGAATGACAGTTTTAAAAGTAGCTGTTTAAAAAAAAAAATGTTTTTTTTTTTTTTTATACATACACATACATATATATATAAATGCATATGCATATATATATATGCATATATGTGTATATGTGTGCGTGTAGAGAGAGGTAGAGAGGTAGAGGTATAGAGGTAGAGAGGTAGAGAGGTAGCGGTAGAGAGGTAGAGATTAGTAGAGAGAGAAGAAGAGAGAGGTAGAGAGGTAGAGAGTAGAGAGTGAGTAATAGAGAGTAGAGAGTGAGTAGTAGAGAGTAGTAGAGAGCAGTAGAGAGAGTAGCAGAGAGTGAGTAGTAGAGAGTAGTAGAGTGAATAGTAGAGTGAGTAGTAGAGAGTAGTAGAGAGTGAGTAGTAGAGAGTGAGTAGTAGACAGTAGTAGAGAGTAAGTAGTAGAGTGAGTAGTAGAGAGCAGTAGAAAGTGAGTAGTAGAGAGTAGTAAAGAGTGAGTAGTAGAGAGTGAGTAGTAGAGAGTGAGTAGTAGAGAGTAGTAGAGAATGAGTAGCAGAGAGAATAGTAGTGAGTAGTAGAGAGTGAGTAGTAGAGTGAGTAGTAGAGACTAGTAGAGAGAGAGTAGTAGAGAGTGAGTAGTAGACAGTAGTAGAGAGTGAGAAGTAGAGAGTGAGTAGTAGAGAGTAGTAGTGAGTAGTAAAGAGTGAGTAGTAGAGAGAGTAGTAGAGAGTGAGTAGTAGAGAGTAGTAGATAGTGAGTAGTAGGGAGTAGTGAGTAGCGAGTAGTAGGGAGTGAGTAGTAGAGAGAGAGTAGTAGAGTAGTAGAGAATGAGTAGTAGACAGTGAGTATTTGAGAGTAGTGGAGTAGGAGAGAGTAAGTAGTAGAGAGTAGTGGAGAATATTCCAAAGTTTGGCACAGCACCACTTTCACAATGAGTCCAATCAAATCATATCACTTAGAGTCCTTATTGAAGCGCTGAATCTTGGTGTATATTCAAATGCTTTTATTTTCCTTAAGTTTATGTACCACAGCCAGCCGAAAGGTTTCGTTCTGTACAACAGAACTTCTTCAGGGCGTTCTTATTTCCTTCAAGTTATGTCGGTATCCAGTTGTCATATAACTAGATATTTCTTCCAAATGTTAGACGAGACATAAGTATATTCTTATTCAAAGTGACTAGGTATCAATTTTACCCACACAATTCAGGCAGACTTGAGTAATTTATAGCATCCTCAAAGTCAGTCTTTCAAAAATTCCAAAGTATAGGACATGATAATCCAAATCCAAATGTTTCTCAAGAAAAGTAATTTACAATCGTTCGGAATATCGGTGTTTGGGCAGATATGATCCAGGGACCCCCAGTATGCAAGGGGAATTAGTCCCCCCTCTACAAATGCGCCAGTGGCCTGCATTGCAGAGAGGTGTAACAAGGGTGTGGCCTCATTACACTTCTCTGCAATGCAGCTCCCTCGCGCATACTGGAGGCTCCTGGTGGACCAGTTGACCCCAGGGACCCCCAGTATGCAAGGGGAATTAGTTCCCCCTCTGCAAACGCGGCAGTGGGCTGCGTTGCAGAGAGGTGTAACAAGGGGCATAGTCTCATTACACCTCTGCAATGCAGCCCCTGGCGCATACTGGAGGTTCCAGGTGGGCTAATTGGCCCCCAGGGGCCCCCAGTATGCAAGGGGAATTAGTTCCCCCTCTTCAAACATGCACGGGGGCTGCGTTGCAGAGAGGTGTAAAAAGGGTTGTGGCTTCATTACACCTCTCTGCAATGCAGTCCCCTGGCGCATACTGGAGATTCCTGGTGGGCTTTCAGGTCTTATATAGTTAGGAATTAGCATTAAAAAAACCTTTGAAATTCACTGAAAAAACCATAGGTTTCACACCAGTTATAGTTAGGAATTAGCATTTAAAAAACCTTTGAAATTCAATGAAAAAACCATAGGTTTCACACCAGTTATAGTTAGGAATTAGCATTTAAAAAACCTATTAAATTCACTGACAAAACCATAGATTTCACACCATTTATAGTTAGCTGGAAATTTTACTGACATAAAACCATTGAAATTCCCACGTTATAGTTAGTTGGACTCACTATAACTTGCGCGCCTGTAATGCACTGCTGATGACGTCACATATTACATCACTCATGACATGGTCAGTGACATCACTCATGACATCACTGATGACACCATCCTTGTGACAGAGTGACAGACCTAATTTCAGTGTAATGTAACGCTTGAAACACATATTCAAAAATAGAAACAAACATTTTCAAAAAAATGGAGATACCCAAACCAGTAACAACAACCAATTCAGTAATTCCACCATCTATATACACATCCACTCATTCACCAACAGTTCTATATAGTCACTCATATATATACTCACTCATCATATGTAGTGATACACCTATACATCCTGTTACACATCAGCAGTCATCCAAAAGTTACTCACACACATACTCACACATGCAAATAAACTATTGAACATCCATTTATTTGCATATACATTTATACACACACTACCACCTTACTTCTAATGAAACTTACCCATACTTACTCTCTTAAACAATCACTTATAGAAACACATACTTATTTAAACAGGAACTCCTACAATCTCTCACTATATATACTATACTCACTTATATACATCAATACTCACATATACTAGATTAAAACATATGTCGTTACTAATGAAGACACTAGTGAGACAGTCATTCACTCACTAACACACACATATACACACTCATCCACCCATACAGTCCTGCACATATGCTGTCTTCAAAACACATACAAACAGTGAGTCAGTCACCAACCCCTGCAGCCACTTATACACAAAGAGAAACACTGATACAAACATTTAAATATTTAAACAATACTCGCTAATATATGTATTCACTAAGATACACGTAATAAGCCAGTTACCCAACCAATTTTTTTTTAAAAAAACATCCATTTACACACTTATTTAAACATTTATTCTTCCATCGACCTTTACAAATACATATATAAAACAAATTTATTTTTCAGAAAGACACACATTCACTGGATGGTGTCATCAGTGATGTCATGAGTGATGTCACTGACCATGTCATGAGTGATGTAATATGTGACGTCATCAGCAGTGCATTACAGGCGCGCAAGTTATAGTGAGTCCAACTAACTATAACGTGGGAATTTCAATGGTTTTATGTCAGTAAAATTTCCAGCTAACTATAAATGGTGTGAAATCTATGGTTTTGTCAGTGAATTTAATAGGTTTTTTAAATGCTAATTCCTAACTATAACTGGTGTGAAACCTATGGTTTTTTCATTGAATATATATATATGTATATATAGAATACATATTTAAATAACGAACCAAACCACATTCACTGGATGATGTCAGTGATGTCATTTGAGATGTCCTCACTGATGTCATCAGTGATGTCACTGACAATGTCATGAACGATGTAATATGTGACATCATCAGCAGTGGATTGCGGGCGCACGAGTTATATAACGGGGGAATTTCAATGGTTTTAAACAAGTGTAATGTCCAGCTAACTATAACACCCCTGAAACCTATGTTTTTTTCAGTGAATTTTTAAGGTTTTTTAAATGCTAATTCCTATCTATAACTTTTCGGAAACCTACGTTTTTTTCAGTGAATTTCTAAGGTTTTTAAATGCTAATTCCTAACTATAACTTATCTGAAACCTATGGTTTTTCAGTGAATTTCAAAGGTTTTTTAAATGCTAATTCCTAACTATAACATGTCTGAAACCTATGTTTTTTTTCAGTGAAAAGATATATATATATATATATATATATATATATATATATATATATATATATATATATATATATATGTAGTGCAAATCCTCGAACCTCCACGCTGGCAGCGCGGCGAAAGAAGAAGGCAGAGCCCACGTTTAACAGGCAGGATGATATTTTTATTTAGGACCCTTCAGATGACGCGTTTCGAGTACGTTGTACTCTTGTTTACACACCGTTGAAACAGTCAGCCTTTAAATTTATATGCTTTTTTCCCTGACCCTTCTCAAGGGCCACACCTCCTGTCGTGCATCACATGACTGTGTACATAAACATAGAAATAGGTGCAAATATTCAAATGGGGAATTCAGACGACTGATATTATAGTGTAATCACTAAATCACAACAATATAATACAAAGATAGTATATGTATGCATATAGTGTATAATACAATATATACAATAATTCATATTATAAAGGCATGTGGTATCAGTCATAATGTTAAAAACCAAAAATATATTTTATAACATTTTTGAACATTGTCCTTTTCCCAAATAACGATATTGCACTAATTTCATTACAGGCCTAAATGAATATCATAACTGCTTGAATGCAGAAACGCCCGACCTACGGGCTATAAAAGTGACTAGTACTATATATGTGTATATATATATATATATATATATATATATATATATATATATATATATATATATATATATATGTATATATATATATATATATATAATTCACTGAAAAAACCATAGGTTTCACACCAGTTATAGTTAGCTGGAAATTTTACTGATATAAAACCATTGAAATTCCCACGTTATAGTTAGTCGGACTCACTATAACTTGCGCGTGCAATGCACTGCTGATGACGTCACATATTACATCACTCATGACATGGTCAGTGACATCACTCATGACATCACTGATGACACCATCCTTGTGACACAGTGACAGACCTCCTCTCAGTGTAAAGTAACCCTTGAGACACATATTCAAAAATAGAAACTGAAATTTTTAAAAAATGGACATACCTATATCAGTTACAACAAGCAATTCTGTACTTCCACTATCTATATACTCATCCACTCATTCACCAACAGTTCTATATAGTCACTCATACATATACTCACTCATCATATGAAGAGATACACCTATACATTCTGTTACACACCGACATTCATCCAAAAGTTACTCACACACATATTCACACGTGCAAATAAACTATTGAACAACCATTTATTTGAAAATAGAGTTATACACACACTTCCACCTTACTTCTATTGAAAATTACACATATTTATTCTCTTAAACAATCACTTATAGAAACACATACTTATTTAAACAGGAAATCTTACAATCTCTTACTCTCACATATACTCACTTATATACATCAATATTCATATATACTAGATTAAAACATATGTAGTTACTGATAAAGACACTAGTGAGACAGTCATTCACTCACTAACAAACACATATAGACACTCATCCACCCATACAGTCCTGTACATATGCTGTCTTCAAAACACATACAAACAAAGAGTCAGTCACTCATGCATCTATGTGCTAAGTAATACCTCCACCAAACCATATAGACACTCATACTAATACTAATAAAAATATCAAATAACCCATATACATACGCATGTAGCTACTTATCAACACATGTAGCCACTTATACACAAAGTGAAACACTAATATATGTATTTAAATATTTAAACATAACTCACTAATATTTATTTTTCAGAAAGACACATATTCACTGGATGGTGTCATCAGTGATGTCATGAGTGATGTCACTGACCATGTCATGAGTGATGTAATATGTGACGTCATCAGCAGTGCATTGCACGCGCAAGTTATAGTGAGTCCGACTAACTATAACGTGGGAATTTCAATGGTTTTATATCAGTAAAATTTCCAGCTAACTATAACTGGTGTGAAACCTATGGTTTTTTCAGTGAATTTAATAGGTTTTTTAAATGCTAATTCCTAACTATAACTGGTGTGAAACCTATGGTTTTTTCAGTGAATTTCAAAGGTTTTTTAAATGCTAATTCCTAACTATAACTGGTGTGAAACCTATGGTTTTTTCATTGTATTTCATAGGTTTTTTAAATGCTAATTCCTTTGTATATCGAGTTTCTAACCTTTTTTTTTTTTACAATTTGCTGTTTTTTTTAAGTATTCATTTTTTTTATAATTTTTTTTTTTTGCGCTCTGGGTGCGCGCTCCGGGAAGCTTTCAGCTAAGCTCTCCTGTAAGCTTCTCCGAGAGCTCATTTGAAAGCGCACCCAGAGCGCAACTGTCGTTCGTGAAAAAAAAATATGAATGAAAAGTTAATAATAATGCAAAACATTTCGTACCATACAAATAAAATTTGTTTTTTTTAATATGGAAAATGATTATGCATTTCTATTAAAGATTGATGACGTCACTTCGGCGCGCAACGTACGTGCCCTCGGAAGCGCATACGTGCGCGGCGCCTAAACGCACGCAAAAGCGCCTACGATCGCGCCACGTGTGCGCCCCGGAAGCGCCTACGATCGCGCTGCGTAAACGCACCCGGAAGTGCACCCGAGCGCGCATCGTAAGCGCGTCAGGTCATGTGACCCTAAAATAACACTTTTCATTGGTTGCTAACAGTTTTTTTTTACAATGAATGAAATCCCCACCCATTTCCTTCACTTCTTCTTTCACTTTTGTGACTGAAAGACCTGCCTTTTTTGCTGCTCCATATTCCTGGATTCATCATGGCTGCCAGATCATCCAGCAGTGAAGATGACTTCATTGATGAAGAGCCACCTACCCCAAAGGTGAAGGGACATTTCATCTGGAAATTCTTTAAATTTCCAGCAGACCAGAAGAAGGTGAATGCACCAAAAGTAGAGTGCAGGATCTGCAAAAAGGTCCTGTCACGGGGTAACCCCCAAAAAAAATACTCTTTTGGCAACTTCACCATGATTCGCCATGTGGAGACCAGGCACCCCCAGAATTTTGCCCGAGAAAGTGTCAGGGCTCTGGCACAGGAGGTTCCCAGAGGTGGGGCCTCTACATCAACAGGAGGAGCAACTTCTTCTGGAAGAGAACAATCTCAGGGGCAGGTAGCAAACATCCAACCTGCATTCAACCATGGGGTCGTCAGATGCAGATACTGCAATCAACTCCTCACCTATGGGGAGCAAAGTGTCCTGCTCATGGTTCGGGCATTAGAGAACCATCACTGCCCTTCCCACCCCTAATTTTTTTCTTTTCTTTTTGCTCCTGTTGAGCAGTTTCTATTCCCTGTTTTTGTTCCTCTTCAGTTAAAAGAAGAAAACCAAAAGTTCTTTTCAGAACTACCTCCAATTCTCATCAAAGAGCTATAATCTTAAAAAATGAAGAGTAAGTGAAATATAGTGCATTGATAATTGAAAGGAGAATGAGTAAGAAAGAACAGAAAGGTATGAGAGGTGAAAGGAAGTGAAGTAGGAGGACTGAAAGAAGGTGAGTGTTAGAAAAGAAATTTATGACACAGTGAATAAACTGGAGGCCTCATTTCTGAAAAGTGACGCATCGCTACGTGAAAATAGCGATGCGTCACTTATCTGGACGCACTCCTTATGACATTCCACATATGTCATATTTAATATATGACTAATCAATTCGCAAGGAGTTACAGATATGTCAGTATTTCTGACATATCTCTAAACACAAAAGTAACGCATTGCAGGAGTGCGTCACAAAAGTGACGCAACTCCAGTAATGTGTCCTTTCACATGGAAAAAGCACCATGTGAAAGGTTTGCTGTGAAGCAGGCGCAAGATTTTGGCGCAACTGCATCCTAAAAGTGACGCACTGCGTCATTATTACCAAGCTTTTTGCAAGGAACACCCCCTCTGCATGCATTATACCTGACACTATTTTTTAAAAAGTGACGCATCTAGGTACATGGGTCACTTTTTAAAACTCTGCGCCATATTGTATCTGCATCAGGTATAATGTATGCAGAGGGGGCAATCCCTCGCAAAAAGCTTGGTAATAACAACGTACTGAAATCTATGAGATTTCCCTGCGTCACTTTTAGGATGCTATTGCGTCAAAATTTTGCGCCGGCCTCGCATCACTTTTATGTTTACACATATGTCAGAAATACTGACGTATCTGTAACTCCTTGCAACATGATTCGTCATACATTAAATATGACACATCTGGAATGTCATAAGGACTGTGTACAGAAAAGTGACGCATCACACCAGCAGTGTAATAAAATGTGCCTCGTTGCACTATATTTAAAGGATGCAACAGCATCCTAAAAGTGACGCAGTGAAATCTCAAACATTTCACTGCGTCGCTATTACAAAGCTTTTTGTGGGGGAACACCCCCTCTGCATGCATTATACCTCACGCAGATATAATGTGGCACTTGATTTTAAAAAGTGACCCATCTACCTAGATACCTCACTTTTTAAATATAACGCAACGCAACACATTTTTTTACACTACTGGTGCAATGCGTCACTTTTCTGTGCGCACTCCTTATGACATTCCAAGTAACGCATTGCTGGAGTGCGTCACAAAAGTGACGCAACTCCAGTAATGTGTCCTTTCAAATGGGGAAAGCAGCATATGAAAGGTCTTGCCTCAGTCTAACACCTGCTGTAAAGCAGGCACAAGATTTTGACGCAACAGCATCCTAAAACTGACGCAGTGAAATCTCAAAGATTTCACTGCGTCGCTATTACAAAGCTTTTTGCGGGAGAACACCCCCTCTGCATACATTATACCTGACGCTATTTTTAAAAAGTGACGCATCTAGGTACATGGGTCACTTTTTAAAACTCTGCGCCATATTGTATCTGCAACATGATTCGTCATACATTAAATATGACACATCTGGAACGTCATAAGGAGTGCGCACAGAAAAGTGACGCATAACACCAGCAGTGTAATAAAATGTACCTCGTTGCACTATATTTAAAAAGTGACGCATCTAGATAGATGCGTCACTTTTTAAATATTGCATAACAATGCGCATTTTTTTACACCGCTGATGCGTCACAAAAATTGACGCACAGGAAGCGCAAAACTAACAGCGCAAGGCCTTCATAAATATAGTCCTGGATTTAGGGGGTCAGAGGGGGTCTACTCTTCCCCCTTATGATCCAATCAGCTTCCTGCGCGCAAGTCGCGTGTCGCGCCTGGAGCGCACTCCCGTGCGCGCACGGGAGAGCGCATATCCCCGCGCAAAACGAAAAAAAAATTTTAATGCCCTGCAGGACCCTATTTTAGTCCCTACATCAAACCTAGGGGGTCAGAGGGGGTCTACTCTTCCCCCTTATGGTCATTTGCCCCTTTTTTTTTCAAACCCCTTGTGTCTCGATTTTACCGAGACACAAGATGGCGGCCGCTCCGCACTGTTTAGAATGTTTACAGACAACTGAGATCCAATCAGCTTCCTGCGCGCAAGTCGCGTGTCGCGCCTGGAGCGCACTCCCGTGCGCGCACGGGAGCGCGGCTATAGATATATATATTTTTTTGAACCTAAATTACTCAAAATCCACTGGAGCACATATCTTGAGACATAGCAAAGGCACATCGGGCTACCAGTCCCTACAATTTTGCCAAGTTTGGTGGAAATCCATTCAGCCGTTCGGGCTAAAAGTGAAATCGACCGCCCTATGGAAATTAACATGGGGAAAACGCGTTTTGGGACCCCCCTTTTATCTCGGCCCCCGCTTGACGAATCCCCCCCAAACTTTCAGGGAAGGACCGGACCGCCATGAGACCATTTTCCTGAAAATTTCAGGCAGATTCGTCAACCGGCGCCAAAGTTATTCAAAATAGAATGTTGAGATTTAACATTGAAAATTATCCTAACTATAACTACCTACTGGCGACCGCCAGTAGGTAATATATATATATATATATATATATGTATATATATATATATATATATATATATATATATATATATATATATATATATATATATATATATATATATATATATATATATATATATATATATATATATATATATATATATATATATATTACCTACTGGCCAGTAGGTATATATAGTTAGGATTTTTTCCCTATGGGATTTTTGAAAATTCTATGTCTAATAACTTTGGCGTTTGTGGACGGAATCGGCTGAAATTTTCAGGAAAATGGCACATTTTGTTTCTGAGCAGCCCCTGAAAATTTGGGGGGGTTTCCTCAAGGGGGGGCCGAGAAAAAAGGGGGGTCCCAAAACGCGTTTTCCCCATGTTAATTTCCATAGGGCGGTTGGCCTCACTTTTAGCTCGAACGGCTGAATGGATTTGCACGAAACTTGGCAAAATTGTAGGGACTGTTAGCCCGATGTGCCTTTGCTAGGTCTCAATATATGTGCTCCAGTGGATTTTGAGAAATTAACGTTCAAAACAAGATATATATCTGTAACAGCGCTCCGGGCTGCGCTCCGGTCCGCTTACTTTTCGCAAAACGGAACTTTGCGATGCGAAGCTGATTGGCTCTCCGGTGTCTGTCAACATTCTAAACAGTCCGGAGCGGCCGCCATCTTATCTCTCTGTAGGATCGAGAGAGAAGAAGAGGTGAAAAACGAAGGGGGAATTTAATGAAAGGGGGCAAGGTATACCCCTCTTGACCCCCTAGGAATGATGTTGGGGTTATTAAAGGGTCCCGTGGGGAAAAAAATTTGATTTTTCACGGTAGAAGCGCTTCCCGGGCCGCAAACTGGTAGCGAAACGGGAATTCGCCATTTTGTGTTTCGTTTTAATTAAATTACTAGGTATAAGGGGGTGCGGGAGACGTATCCTGATCCCTTATGTTTTCTGAGGGTGGCTGAGGAGGCTCATATATGTTGATACATGTCTTCCAGCGGCTGTGCGTGAGCTTTTTTTTTTTTTTTTGCTGCGTGACGTCTGTTAACGTTCGATTCGATTGAAATCAGGAAGTGTTGACCACCAATTTGTCAGTGCGATAAAATATTTTGTTATAAATGAATCCTTATTGATAAACATTGTCTGCGCCATCTTGCCTTTTTTCCAATGCCACAATTTTGTCGTGCACGGCAGCCATTTTAGATGCCAGGCCGGTCCCAGGCTATCACCTAGCCCTGCGGATGTAGTTTATGGCCCCAGCTGTAGAGAATCCAGACATGCCAACCCTCCCGATTCAGGCGTGAGACTACTGATTTCAGTGCTAGTCTCCCGCCTCCCGATTTCTGCAAGCAAAAACCCGGGGGCATATTACCAACAACTAGCGATAATTTTTGTCTTTAACTTGTTTAGAGACAAAAATTATCGCCGCACATCGGCGATTTTTATCGCAGATAAACCTTGCTATTAGCAAGGTTTATCGCAAATGCGATAAAAAACGGCCGCAATGCATGAATATCGCTGAAAAGTCAGCGATATTTATGCATTATCGAGCAAATGCTCTTAGCCATGTTATCCACCTCCCATTGGATAACATGGCTAAGAACTGCTCAGGGCAGGTGTTAGCTTTTGGAGATATTCGCGCTTAGCGCGAATATCTCCAAAAGTTGGTAATAGGAGATAGCGATGTTAGGGACTGTTTCCAGTCGCTAACATCTTGGCACGCCCACTTTGCATGTCATTAGTGATAAATATCACTGACATGCAAAGCGGGGCCCAAGATGGTCGCTATCTCCTTTTAGCTGTCACTAACTGGTGTTAGCGACAGCTTGGTAATAGGGAGATAATTTTATCTCCGCTTTCTTGGCTTTTAAAGCCAAAAAAGCGGAGATAAACCCCCTTGATAATATGCCCCACGATTCCTCGGGGGTTTCAGCTGACAGGGCTTGGTATTGTGTTACGTGGTAATTCTTCCAGGAAACGTCAGAGGGTCGATGCAGGGGTTCTAGAAGGGGTGATAAACCATTTAAGCCTCATGAACAAGCGCATGGTCTTTTAAAGATCTGTGAAGTACTCGGGGCGGCGGTGTGTGTGTGCCCTCTTTCAGGAGCGGGCGGGGGGGGGGCACTGCCAGCAACTTGCCAGGCCAGGCAGTGTTCAACACTTGCATCACCCTTTCTCTGCCTGCTATTGCGCTCCATGCTTCGGAAAGGTAAGAAAAAGAACGTGCATTTGAGTTTGAAATGTCCGATCCTGTAGCAGTACACTTGCAAAGCCCACACATGACAATAACCCGATTCAAGGCCCCATTCACCCGATTTTTAAAAAATATATAGCACTCCAACAAAGTAGGATTATAAAACTTTATTAACTTTTAAATATAACGAACGCAACAAAAACTGTAAATACATTTAAACATTTTTTGACAAAAAAAAGCAACAATGGTCAGAAGCTGTCTTTTGTGCGAATAGTCCCAAGGCAGCACAATGTGCTGAGTTCTGGACGGCACCCAGGTGATGTCACCTGGGTGCCGCACTGGTTTTTGGTTTCCTACAATGCAGCTCAGAAAAACAGCGTGGGGCGTCCCGGGTGGTGCGGGGGGAGGCCTCGTCAGTAGCGGTCTGTTGTGCGAATAGTCCCAAGGCAGCAGAACGCGTTGAGATGTGGATGGCACCCAGGTGATGTCCAGTACACTGCCGCACTGGTTTTGGTATCCTACAATGCTGCTCCGAAAATTGGCGTGGGGCGGCCCGGGGGGTTGTGGGGGAGGCGGCGTGAACGGGCCTCCCCAGGTGGCGGCCATCCAGTTGAGTTGCGCCCGCTCTTGCGGCTACAGCGTCTCGCTCACCATGTAGTTGACTTCCGCCCACTCTTGCAGTGCAGCGATAGGCGGCTGCCACAGGACTCTTAAAATGGCGGACGGCTCTTCGGTTTTGGGCCTGGTCCACTAAAATGGCCCTGGGACACCTTGGAACTCGGACGCTTGCCTGCTAGGGCTTGGGTTCCATTCTCGAAAGCGTCCCCTCAGCCGTGAAGATTCTACAAAAGTCTTGGGGGCCCTCGACTCCTGCAGGCTTCCGGTGGGGAGCGGCTGCCATGATTGCTCGCGGAATGACCACGACGGAGCCACGAGATGGTGGTGCTCTCATGCTGACGCCAGCTTCAGTCTGAATCATCCAGAAACAAGGTGGGGCTTTCATCGTTTGGGGAAAAAAAATGTTCTAAACCAATGAAAAGTGTTATTTTTAGGTCATATGACCAAGCCTTCCATCTTTAGGAAACCAAAAGTAAAATGAACCAATGAAAAGTTTTCTAAACAAGTCACATGACCTGTTATGCGGCATAGGGCTACAAAAAGCGTAGAAAATCCGTTGGCACGTGAGGCGGCGTCAGTAGCGGACCGATGTGCGAATAGGCCGAAGGCAGCACAACGCGCCGAGATCCGGATGGCACCGAGTTAGTGTCCAGCAAGTTGCTGCACTGGTGTGGCCATCCTACAATGCTGCGCCGAAAGACGGCGTGTCCAGCTGAGTTGCGGTCACTCTTGCGGTACAGTGACTCGAACGCGCCGAGATCCGGATGGCACCGAGGTGGTGTCCAGCAAATTGCCGCACTGGTGTGGCCATCCTACAATGCTGCGCCGAAAGACGGCGTGTCCAGCTGAGTTCCAGTCACTCTTGCGGTACAGTGACTCGAACGCGCCGAGATCCGGATGGCACCGAAGTGGTGTCCAGCAAGTTGCCGCACTGGTGATGCCATCCTACAATGCTACGCCGAAAGTCGGCGTGGGGTGCCCCGTTGGCTTATGAGGTGATGTCAGTAGTGGACCGATGTGTGAATAGGTCGGAACCAGCACAAGGCGCCAAGATCCGAATGGCAAGTCCTGGATGTTGAGTGCCATAGTTGAGAGTTCTGAGCAGTGCTTGTAAGACTGTCTGAAGCTTATTTGCACCTGCTGCAGCTTCACTATTGCCCAGGTGTGGCCAAAGATCGCACTGACATAGGCGGCCGGCTCCCGAGGTCCGGCGGAACTTTTTTCCTTTTCCTTTCTGCTTCTTGTCCCACAATCCGTTTCACCTGAAGACACGACCAGGTCCCTGAATGTGTGCAGGGGGATGTTATTGATTGAATCAAAATGGCGGCTTCACACAAAGCTGACTCAAGCGTTGCTGTTGATGCTATACAGACAAAAATTGGTTTTCAGTTTGTACATTCTTCAGGATTTTTTTTTCCATCCAAGGCTGATTGAGAGTTTGTAGAAAAATGGCTTCAGATTTTCCACATACTACTCTTCAACATTCTTCCTAAATGTAACAATGTGAGACTCACTAGGAGAACGGCTGTTTATCTTTCTTTTCAAAATGCTGCCAACAATATTTTCTGAATGGAAGACACCATCTTGTAGCATAAAGGGCCAAAATGGGTTCTGGTCTGGCCGATGGTTGGTGGAGACATTTTGACTATATCTTGGACCTGCCCGGCCTCGCCCAAAATGGCGCCGGTATAAATGGGACTCGTAACTCCTTGTTGTGTACTGGTTGAACAACCTTGATATCACGAGATATGAATGCAGTTTTGATGCTCATGGCGGGCGGGGACGAGAATTGATTGAATATTTTGACATCCCTATTGATATTAAGTTCTGATGTGTTATTGATTACCGTAGTATTGAAAGTTCGAATTAACGTCACCCATGGTACTTGCCCGCAAATGTATATCTAGATGATTTTTTTGTAAGTGGCCCTGTCGTAATTTAATTACAAAATGTACGTCCACCGATTCCGCAACTGTTAGACACCTTAGTTCTTGCAACCTAATGGCCCGCTCGTTACGTTCCTCTATAATGTAAATGTCTCCTCATCATATACGATTTCAGTTTGCTCCGTGGCCGGCCCACGTGGTTATAGGCCCGTATTTGTATACTGACATTTTCACAATAAAGGTTTTTAAAACAAAACATGGTAGTAGTATATACATTGGTAAAGTTTTTACTTTTAGTCACTGTTTTCGAATCAGTAAAAGGCAAGTGAAATAAAGCAGTCCAATTACATGACGGATAAAAGGTATAATACGTAGGAACGCAGTAAAGATAAATGGTCAAGGGCAGTTGTGTTTTCCACTCCTGCTACATAAAGTGATCGATAAGAATCTGATAATCAGGCGTATCGGCGACTAAGACAGCAGGCCGAGTCTCTTTTACTCAACGGCTCCGTCATGGAACGAAGAAACGCCTTTTTTCTCGAAAAAGGAATATATTTTACTTGCAGGACAGTTGTAAATTTTCCGGGAAAGTACATTAGCCTGGAATATTATAACATATATGTTTAAAAAAAAAAAGTTCGAAATCAATAAAAAGCGTATTTTTAGGTCATATGACCAAGCTTTTCATTATTAAAATACCAAAAGTAAAATGAACCAATAAAAAGTTTTATTAACAAGTCACATGACCTGTTATGCTTATGTTACGCGCTGCGCGCCGCGCCCCGGATCACTTCCGGGTGCGCTAACACGGCTTGTCATATAACGCATTACGCGACAACGTAAGTCAAGAATATAGTCAAAATGTCTCCACCAACCAGCGTTCGGAACACAACCCCTTTCAGCAGTCCAAAAAGTTCTGTTAAATGACAACAGAGGGGACAGGCAACAAGAACCATCAGTCAAAGAGGGGAGGGCAAGTTCTTCTCTACCGGGTCATGTTGGGTCGCTACCGGAACTGATCGAATTGGTAGTCTACAGTGTTTCTGGATGTTTCAGACTAAAGCTGGCGTCAGCATGAGAGCACTACCATCTCGTAGGTCCGTCGTGGCCATTCCACGAGCAAACATGGCAGCCGCTCCCCACCAGAAGCCTGCGGGAGTCGGGGGCCCCCAAGACTTTTGTAGAATCTTCACGGCTGAGGGGACGCTTTCGAGAATGGGACCCAAGCCCTATCAGGGAAGCGTCCGAGTTCCAAGGTGTCCCAGGGCCATTTTAGTGGACCACGCCCAAATCTGAAGAGCCGGCCGCCATTTTGAGAGTCCTGTGGCAGTCGCTTATCGTTGCATCGCAAGAGCGGGAGCAGCTCAACTACATGGTGAGCGAGACGCTGTAGTCGCAAGAGCGGGCGGTAAACAGCTGAATGGCGGAAGAGGCACAGTGTAGCAAAAGCAGGCGGAATGGCAACTAAAACGGTAAAGGGGCGCCCCACTACAGTGTGTCTTCAGGTCAAACGGATTGTGGGACAAGGTCCAGAATAGAAGAGTCATCAAAAGGCAAAAAGTTCCGCCGGACCCCGGGAGCCGGCCGCCCATGTCGGGGGCGATCTCAGGCTAAACCGGTGCTATAAGACTTGGGGAGGGGGTCGGAGCCTAGCGTCTTCTCCGAGTCCGTGCCATCACACCGCCCCTCGGGGGCCTCCGTCAAGCGGTTTAGGGAGGTACCATATCACATTGTTTTCAAATGCAGTCAGGTCCACAAACGACCCTCACTTACTTTAAGAATAGTGAAGCTGCAGTAGGTGGAAGACAGTGTTACAAGCGCTGCTCAGAACTCTGAACTATGGCACCCAACATCCAGAACTTATGCCATTTGAGAATGGCAGTGACATCGAAGCAACTCAGGGACCAAAACCATTAACGTACTTTCACGTATGAAAATCTTACTTGGGGAGGGGGCAGGAGCGAACCGCCCCCTCCCAGTCCGCGCCACCACACCGTATGTTGAAAATCTGAAGCCATCGTTCTACAAACTCAACCAACCTTGGATGGAAAAATCTAGAAAAATGTACAAACTGAAAACCAGTTTTGGTCTGCATAGCATCAGTAGCAACGCTTGCTATCAGAGTGCATGAGTTTCATGCTCGATCGATTGAGCTAGCCGGATCGGGCAATAAAAAGTATAAAATAGTTATGTAAATAGTTATTTAATAAAATGTTTTACCCTGTTTCTTTGCTGGTGTGTTGTATATATTTTTAATATTTGCATAGGGTTTGTCGTTATTTTGGGCGGGGTGGGTGACGGAGCCGAGCTGTCTTGCAGCCCTCATGGTGTGGAGCTCAGTTCATCTCACTATTTTCGAATTTCTCATGAAGGGTTGTTCCTACTATTTCTATTTTAGCGAGGTCAAAAAGAGATCCAATTAGTGGCCTACTGATTTTGCTCGATTAATTTTATTTTTTTACACGATTTTTCACGATTTTTCACTATCTGCAAAGACTAAACAGAGTATTGCGACTTTGTGCTTGTTTGTAAATAGAGAATGAACCAAAGAGAATCAATTGTAAAACAGTAAATGCTTGGATAACAATCAATCAAATGGAGAGACAAGCAGGCACGACGGATTACAACGGGGGTAAAGGCCTGCATTAACTACTCTTCACTATCTGCAAAGAGAGAGTACTACTAAGAGAAAAGAGGGGAGGGGGGGCAGCGTTCAAAGCACATCAGCGTGCATAAACACGAAAAAGTTTTTACCTATCACGTACTTGACATTTGACAGCTTTTGATATTTGCTATTACAAAAACCATTGAAATTCACAGAAAAAACCATAGGTTTTAGGCCATATATAGTTAGGAATTTGCATTTACAAAACCTTGAAAATTCACTGAAAAAACCATTGGTTATAGACCATATATAGTTAGGGATTAGCCTTTTCAAAACCTTATTTTACTCACACAAAACCATTGAAATTTCATATATAGTTAGTTGCACTAACTATATATCGCGCACCCGCAATCCACTGCTGATGATGTCACATATTACATCATTCATGACATGGTTAGTGACATCACTGATGACATCACTGATGGCATCTCAAATGACATCACTGATGACATCTCAAATGACATCACTGATGACATCTCAAATGACATCACTGATAAAATCACTGATAACATCTCATTTGACATGACTGATCACATCACTGATGATATCATTCATGTGATAATACCATGAACCTCTTCAGACTCTAATATAACCTTAGATACAATCAGTGTAAACAGACAGTCACAGACTGTCACTCATCCATGGAGTTACACCTAGTCAGTTATGCAAAAAATCAATCACACCTCAATTTTCTCAACTATACAGATATACACACCTTACTTATTCAAACATATACTAACACATATTTACTCTCTTATACAATCCCTGATACATGTTCACAATGATCCATACAGCCACTCACACATTCACTGGCTCTTATGCACAGTTATTTATATATGTCAACTCTCACATGTACTGTGTTTTACATATGTACTTACTTTGACATGTAGCACTGAGATATCCATTCACTCACTAATACACTCATGCACAGTCAACCGCCCATACAGCTGTTTCCACATGCACTTTTGAACCCATACATATAGTGAATCAACTACTCACACATCTATGTACAGAGTCACACACCTCCCAGCCACCCATTCACACACACTCAGTTTCCCATACAAATACTTGGACAACCAATGAATAACCCATACAGGTACTCATATAGCTACTGATCAACATATGCAGCAGTTTGTAGAACAACAGATATAATGATGCACAAATTAAAACAGTTTAGTCACTAACCCATGCACTCAGTGAGACACATTTAATCACTCACTCATACAGTCAGTCATGCACCTACTAAATCCTTCATCCAGACACTTATACATCCACTCATTCTTCAATATGTAAGACATATTTTAACTTTACAGAAACATACAGTCACTGGATGTTGTCATCAGTGATGTCATCAGTGATGTCATTTGAGATGTCATCAGTGATGTCATCAGTGATGTCACTAACCATGTCATGAATGATGTAATATGTGACATCATCAGCAGTGGATTGCGGGTGCGCGATATATAGTTAGTGCAACTAACTATATATGAAATTTCAATGGTTTTGTGTGAGTAAAATAAGGTTTTGAAAAGGCTAATCCCTAACTATATTTGGTCTATAACCAATGGTTTTTTCAGTGAATTTTCAAGGTTTTGTAAATGCAAATTCCTAACTATATATGGCCTAAAACCTATGGTTTTTTCTGTGAATATATATATATATATATAATGAGGCTCAGGAGGGGGCTACGCAGCCTCCTTCTCCTTAAAAATAAATTGGGTCCCTAGGGCCGAATGAGGCTCAGGGAGGAAGCCGCACAGATGAGGGGTCAAAAGGGAAGTAAATTAAGCTCCTGGGCCAATCAGAATCCTCTGTTTTTAAATTAGTGCCCATGAGAGTCTATTGAGCCTCTCGGGGGTCCGACCATTGAGATATACAAAAAATGTTGACTCTTTTATTTCTAAAAAGCTACTGAGCTGATATACACCCTTCATAAAAAGTTATGCCCTGGCCTTTAAAAGCAAGCCTTTGCCATGTAATAGGTCTCACATATACAAGAGTTTGAGCTATTGGCATTCAGTAGTGGCTCCTCGAGGGAGTGCTGTGTGTGGCGGTTGGGTGGGGCGCGGGAGGGACAGGATGAGCGGTAGTAAACTTGGGTATACGGCTGAACTAAGGTAAGTAAATAAAATGAATTACTTTGCACGTGCTGCATCGCCAGTTGGCGTTGCAGCGTGCACAATGTAATTAATTTAATTTATTTATTTACTTACCTTCCTTCGGCTTAAACTCTTGCAAATGTGAGACCTATTGCATTTCAAATATGTTTTTGTAAAAGCGCCCTATGCTGTGCTTTCATGTTGATGGAGGACGCGCCCCTTTCTCTAGAAAAGTCGATTCTAAAGAAAGGTCTGCAGCCACCGTTAAAGCAAAAGCACGGTATAGGTGCTTTTACAAAAAAATGTTTTTACTAAGTTGACAAACAAATGCTTTTGTTTGTAAAAGCACGCCATGCCAGGGTTTCACTTTAATAGCTGTCGCAGACCTTTCTTTAGATGTGGCTTGTCTAAAGAAAGGCCCGTGTTTTACATTAAAAGAAAGCGCTGCATAAGGAGTTTCAAAACAACACAAAAAAAGGTAAAACATTTGAAGAAATAAACCGTGCAGCTGCGTTCTGCGCTGCAAATAAAACAAATGTACGGCCACCACAGTGGCGTGCCGTGCTAATAAAAAAAATTATAAAGCGATTGGAGAGCACATGTCTTACCTACAACAGCAGGCAGATGAAAACAATTCAAAGAAATAGTGCTTGTAGGCTGTAATTAAAGCCTACAGAAAACCAACACATGTAAGAGGGCCAGTCATTATGGGAGGTTATAAAATAAGACAAGGCAGTACTAAGGAGGGACTACTAAGACTATAGACAAATGAAAAGCCATAGTTTACAATGGAAAATGACACAAGCCAATGAAAAGTTATGGGCGGACAGTTGGTGGAGCTTCAAGTCTATATATGAATACAGCATGCCTCGCAGAACAGCACATGTTGTGCCCAGGCTCAACCTAAAAAATGGAGGATGGGTTCCCTAAGGTCGAAGGAGGCCCAGCGAGAGGGGCCACGTGGTCCCCTCCACTTAAAAAAACCCACAACCTTGGGGGATGGGGCCACCTGCTATGCAAGGCCAAAGGCCATATGCAGTGTGGGTTTGGCTCACTGTGGAGAGATTGCCACAGGACCTGGATTAAGGCCAGGCCATGTTGACAACCTCCTGCAGGCACAGCGTTATTTTTTTTAAACTCATTTCTCATTCCAACCACTTGTTCAGTGAGGTTATCGTTAGGTGTTGGGATGAGAGATGAGGTAACGCTAAAACAACAAAAACCACTGAGTTTTAGATTAGAATGTAGGACAATCACCATCTTAGAGGCCTTTCTTGTCTAGAGGGAGTAGGGTCTACCTGCAGGGATCCTGTACAGGGTGAAGATTGTGAGGTGCAATTTATAGTTAGCTCAGTGAATTTTGGTGTTATTTTTTATTGTAAAATGATATCTTTTATTTGATTACAAGACTGGTGTATAATAAATATATGACCTCATGCCACCCACCCCCAACCACTCTCATTGCCTTCTACAGGATCTGTGTTCACTAGTTTCCAGCGCTGCTCTGACAGGTTCTTAGAGAGCCCAACCAGAGCAGCTTGGAATTCCTTTCTGACATAGCAACAGTGGGTAACAGCTTTTGTTAACAACTGTTGCTACATCATAGTAGTGAGTTGCTGGATCTGCACCCATATATTAACCCTAGGGGCTCTCTACCAGAGCCCTACATAACATTATGTATTAAGTTGAAATTTAATTATCATGACTGCTAAATTAATGCTGTTTTGTACTGGATTTTAGGGCACCTTGGCACGACCAGATGGTCCAGGTTGATAGGGCCAGGGTGAGTGCAATATTTTGGGGCGGTGGGTCATGATAGGACCAAAACAAAAATGGCCCACACATTGGCCTTTTCAAGTCACCTCTCTGGCAGTGCCAGGGTACAGGAAAGGCCAGTTCATCACTGAACAAATGGCATTTCTATCTCTGTAGTCCAGATACAGTACTGTTGTCTCATTTGTTGATCATTGCTCTTGTCTGTACTTTCTTGTTAGATGTTTCAGCCTGAAAATGAAGAATAACTCTGATATTACACTGCTCACCCTTCGAAACGTATGGAGCCTGAGGGATATCTTTGCTTTCTGAAGCCTGAGTCTGTGAGATATGTGTAACATTGTGGATAACTCTACTGCTTCAAGTGTAAGTCGGTGCCTGTAACATCACTGGGCTGCTGTCAAAGGCATGTTATATATGCAGTACCAGGGTATTTTTTTGCATTTGAATCCTCAGCCTGTATTCAAATCCATATAGCCTGACTAGTCCTTCTTCTTCTGAAAGCTTCCCTGTTCTCTAAATTCAGAACCTGTGACATCTTTGTTGCTGTAATGTATTAAACATAAATATTAAGTGTCCATTATTCTAGTATTTGATTCAGTATATGTGGGTAAAGTGCCAAATAGCCCAGCCTGTCTAATGTGTCGGTCAACCTATAATTGTAGTCTTTTTTGATACACTCTGGCAAATTCAAATCTTTATCAGAACCTGCATCATGAATTGTAACTAAATAAATGTAAATGTGCAGGAGAATTTTTAATTTCTAGTACTTAAGAAAAATAAATTGCCTATGGCCCCATAAATTCACAAAGTGGCGCTGATCTTAAATTGACAAGGCGCAAACTGGGGGCCCGATTCCCAAAAGTAATCTGAGACAAAATCCTAACTTTATGACTTTTGTTATTCACAAAGGGCATTTAGGAGTAGTGCTAGGATTCTGCCTCAGATTACTTTTGTGAATCGGGCCCCAAGTTTGGGCCTCAGAGGCATGTGTATTGCACTTCTGTGTTATCATTTCTATCCTTAATAAAGTGATAGAAAGGTAGATGTCTGGGTATTTCTGTGCTATGGCGAAGAAAAGTAGGAGAGAACCAGAAACAAAACGTGTCTGCCTTGTCCTTGCTGAGCTGCCTTTCTCAGAAACACGCACACAACGCCCATGGAATACCTCCCTTGCACAGAGTAATGTGACACAGCAATATGCGCTACGTTGCAGTACTCCATATTTTTTAAGCCATACAAAATATGACTTTAGGTTTCCGTTGCTTTTTCACCACCTTGCATAAGGCAAGAGTGATGCAAACCGGGTCATTAATATGGCCCAAAATGTCCATATATGATAGGATGTCCTTTCATGAATCAGAAGTGCACATTCAGGGGAATTGAAAAGGACTGGGCGCGCACTAACTGTTCAAGTTACGCATGTCTTGGGTGCATGTACACAAAGCATATTTTACAGCTGTAGTGAAAATGTTTTGTCATTTTAGGCCAGGCTTGGCAGCATAGTTGTTTCAAAGACGAGTTGTTACTAATTCTTTAACCTCATCTGTGCGGTGCAGATTTACCGCCGGTGCTGGGCCCTAATGAAAATGGGTGTGGTCATGAAGGAACGGTTCCGCCATGAGCACAGCTTGACCGATGCTCATGACGGAACTGTTCTGTCAGGAGCATCGAAGGGGTTAAAATGTGAGGAGCTGTGGCTCCTTCCAGCGGAGTTAGCAATCTCCTTTAGAGTCTTTGCACTGGAATTCATGTGGGACTATAGTGCAAGCGAAAACCGAACTCAAGCATCAGTCATTAATTTCTTAAAATGGTACATGCTTTGTATACAGAAATCAATCATGTTTTTGTCATTTCTTTTAATGTAGTAGGCATTTGCATTATCATCACCACCATTACCACCACCAACATTGTTATGTTATGTTATGTTAAATGGGACTTTTATAGCGCAACGGCTACTCCAAAGGAGTGTCCCGGCGCTTTTGTGCTCCAGACCAAAGAAAGAGCTGGAAAACATAACAGTAAAAAGAGCAGGGGCCTAAAAGAGGGGGCAGATTATCCAGTGAACAGCCAGGTTTTTAAGTCTTTTCTGAAGGCAAGCAGTTTAGCGGTGTTTTGCAAGGACACCGGTAAGGAATTCCATAGCTGCGGAGCAAGAAAGCTAAAGGACCGGCCGCCTAGCCGAGCCCTTTTGATGCGTGGCACCCGAGCCAAAGCCAAAGCTTCTGACCTGAGGGATCGTACAGGTCGATAGAAGTCCAGCCTCCTCTGAAGATATTTGGCACCATTGCCATGCAAGGCCTTATGGGCGAGAGTCATGGCCTTGAAAAGTATCCTCTTCCGCACCGGAAGCCAGTGAAGGGATACAAGGAGATTGGAGGCACTGGTGCGGCGGTGCAGGCCAAAAATTGCACGAGCAGCAGCGTTCTGAGTAACCTGCAAACGCTGGAGGAGGTATTCAGGCAGACCCAGATATAGGACATTTGCATAGTCCAATCTGGACCCTATGAGTGCCTGAACAGTGATCCTCCGATGTTCCTCCGAGAGAAGGGGAAAGAACTTGCGCAACATTCTGAGTATCCCAAAGCATGTTCCCGTAAGAGTGGAAACCTGGGATTTGAGCGAGAGCTCGTTGTCAATTTTAACCCCCAGGTTCTTAGCCCACTTAGAGGACTGAGTGGGAGGGAACATGTCAGCAGGCCACCATCCCTGCCAATCTGGTTCTGATGGGCATCCGAAGAATAGTATTTCGGATTTGTCCGAGTTGCATTTGAGGCTGTTGTGTGAAAACCAGCTAAAGACAGCCCCAAGGCACTCACAGATCCTTTCTCCATCGAACTCTTCGCTCTTACGACAGGTGAATAGAAGCTGGGTGTCATCAGCATAAGAGACGATCCGGGCCCCGTAGGACTCCGCCAGTGTCGCCAGAGGGGTCATAAGGATGTTAAATAGAGTGGGGCTCAGTACAGAGCCCTGAGGCACTCCGACTCCCAATGGCGGCATCTCGGCGGACCCGGGTGGGACCCAGACCGTCTGCCGGCGGTTGGCCAGAAAGGAACGAAACCAGTTGAGCACCGTCCCCCCTAGACCGATGTTATGAAGTCTAGTGAGGAGATCCTCGTGGGGGACGGTGTCAAACGCCGCCGACAGGTCTAACATGACTAACATCACCCTGCCTCCTGTGTCCAGCACCTCCTTCACGATCTCCGAGACTTTCCGGAGCGCCGTCTCGGTGCTTAAGTTGGAACGAAAGCCCGATTGGGATTCATGAAGTAACTCATTAGACTCCAGGAAGTTAGAAAGCACGCTGTGCACGTGTTTCTCCAGGATCTTGGTCAGTGCTGGAAGGAGCGAGATCGGCCTATAATTAGAAGGCGCCTCTGGATCAAGATTGGGCTTCTTGATCAGGGGGATGACCATGGCTTGCTTCCAGGCCTGGGGCAGAAAACCCTGACTCAGGGATAAATTGAGGATAGGATTAGCTATGGGATTAATGACATCTGCCATTTTCGCTAAGAATTTTGCTGGACACGGATCTAACGGTGAGCCTGATTTAAGGTTCCTCATCAAGGCTAAGGATGCGGCAACCGGAAGGGGAGGAAAGTCTAGCAAAGCTGGGCCAGGAGGAGACAGGAAGGCTGTCTCCGTCGGCATCGTAGATAAATCATCTAACGCTCTCGACGGGAAAGAATCCTGAATTAGCCTGATTTTGGTGGTGAAGAAATTTGCAATAGTGTTAGCCCAGGTCTCCACCGGGGCACCCTGAGTAGAGGTTGTCCGGGGGCTGGTGAATTCACGTACAATTGAAAAAATCTCCTTACAGGAGTTAGCTGCGTCTTCAATCCTTTTAGCGAAGTAACATTTCTTGCCCTGTAAGATAAGATCGTGGTAGGACTTCATCATGATTTTATAGCGTTGTTTGGCTTCAGGCTCATACTGGACTCTCCACGCCCGCTCAGCAGCTTTATATTGCCTACGAGCGTGGGCTAAATCCTCCGTAAACCAGGGGGCAGAGACCCGCCGGGCAGCAGATCTGGGTGGCTGTGAGGGAGCGAGCTCATTTAGTCTGGCAAGAAGCCAGGATTGTAGGCTCTCCAGATCTTTCTCCAGGTCGCCAGTACAGGAAACAGGGTGATCTGCCAGAGCATGCGTTAGCATGTCTGGGGTCACCCGGTGGAATGCCCTATAGCTGCTGCCCTGCTGCCTCATGACACTGGCCGGAGAGGTCACAGTAGAAGGTATTTCAAAGTGGGCAAGATAATGATCAGACCAGACGACTGGCAGAAGAGTTACAGCCATGATAGGTGTGGTGGAAAACACCTGATCGAGTGTGTGGCCTTTGTTGTGGGTCGGACCAGAAAGATAGGGGGAAAGGCCTAAAGTGGATGCAATATCCAGCAATTTGATGGCGTCCTGGTCATTATGGTCGTCCATATGGAAATTAAAATCTCCCCCCAGTAGGCACAGCTCCGATCTAAGGACAAGGATCGACATGGCCTGCTGGAGATCATCAAGAAAGGATCCCACTGGGCCCGGAGGTCTGTAAACAATCAGACCCTTCAGCGCTTGTTGCGGCGATAGGGAGATGGTAAAGGCTAAAGAGTCAACCCTCACCATTACGCACCCACTGTTACCACCGCCTCCATTACCATCAGAATTATTACCACTATACTCACTATTACCAGCACTATTAAAATTTCCAACCCTATCACCATTACCTACCACCACCAATACCACCACCATTACTACCACCAGTGCCACCAGAAACATTACAAACACCACCATTTGCTCTACCAGCTTCACAGCGTGTATGCAGTAGGATATGAAAGGCAGACCTATTGGCTTTGCCAATGCTTCCTTATAAATCCTGCAGTCACATGTTTAATGCAAAATAATGGAGGAAGTCATGCCAAGCACCCATATAGATTAATTGTTACATTCACTTTGTGATATTCCCAAAAATTTTTTAATCACAATACTTTTAAAAAAAGTAAACAATAAAGCATAGAAATGGCACTGACTGGTTAACATAGAAGTAGGAAAACCGTAAACTGAGAAATATGACTCTTTAAATTGTGATTTCAGTCGCAGTAAAAGAGAGCATGGCACTTATCTTTCTACTTCTAGAGGAAGCCTAGAGAAGCTCACTCCTAAAAGGTAAGATAAAACAAGATTCACAAAAAAGGAGGCAGATACTTCAGAGCAAAAAAAGACAATCCCACATTTTGGAAATGCACAGTTAATAACAGAATCTGGCTGCCGTGTTGGTCTCTAAAAATGTGGATGCGTGCTACATTTTACTAAGCATGGGTGAATTTTGCGAATTTGCGGATTTGCAAATTCGCAACCCGCAAAATTTAAGAATTCGCTCGAATTTGCGGATTTTTTATTTTTGCGTGTTCGCTGGGAACTTTGCGTATTCGCGGGGCGCTTTGCGTGTTCGCAGGTTTTTTTTTGCCTGGTTCATCACTGCCACCCTCTCGTTTTTTATGCCCTTCTTCCCTCTGTACCACTTGTTTTTGTGCCTTTCTGCTCTCTGCCCCACTCTTGTTTGTGCCCTTTTGCCCTCTGCCCCACTGGTGTCTGTGCCCTTCTGCCCTCTGCCTAACTCATGCCCTCTGTCCCACTTTGTGCCCTTCTGCCCTCAGCCATAAGTCAGCTTCAACAGGAAGCACTAATAGATAAAGTAAAGCAGGTGCTTGAGTTGAAGGTCAAATTAAGTTACACAGTCATTAATCACCCCAAGTTTGGGGTGATTAATGATTGTGTAACTGAATTTGAGATTCAACTCTAGCACCTGCTTTACTTTATCTATTAGTGCTTCCTGTTGAAGCTGACTTTTGTAACTATTTTAGAGGCTCTGGCAGTTTGCCGGCGCCATTCTAAAATAGTTACAAAAAGTCAGCTTGAACTTTTGACCCAATCCGTTCCGCTCGCGGATTTTGCGGGAAATTCGCGAATCTCGCGGATTGCGAATTTACCGAAAATCCGCAAAATCCGCGAGCGGAACGGATTTTCCGCCCATGCTTACATTTCACAATGCAAAAAATATTATAAAGAAAAGCTATACTATATTGTGAATGTTTACATTTCTCACTATTCTTAAGGAATCACCTTGAGCAAAAAAGAGAATATTATTTGTGAGAAAATGGTAGGGGCAGAAAAACTTAACAAAGAAAAGCAACATTCAATAAAGGATCAGCATTGTTGAGAGATATAATTCTATACCTTTCAGTATGATGTATGGAACTCAATATGATTCTGCGATCTGCCTTTTAATGGGCAGTTACAGTGAAAAGTTCACTTCAATTGTTAAATTTTTCCTCACCCATAAAAAGGGAGGAAAGGTGTTGAGGCCTCTGATCTATTCCACTTGAGAATAATTGTGTTATCCGAAGGTTGTGGCTTTTCTATGCAGCGATGTTCTGGGTTCTGAGTTTTTCATGCAAATGTGTTCTGTGGGGGTGTTGCGTGGGACCAGGCCTCCACCTATCCCATGCTTATTTATTTTATTTTATTTATTTAGAAAGTTATTTAATGCGCGAACATGACCCTAGAGGGTATCAGAGCACTTTACAGAGGGATGCCATACATATGAAGGGGGGCAATTGTGGCAGAATCATAGCAATAGACAAAAATAACAATAGTTATGTGACGACATAATAGACACAAAATAACAATAGTTATAAAGGGACATAATAGTGGGCAAAAATAATTAGTCAGTAGGATAAGGCGAGAAAGGCATCAGCGTGATGGTAGATGAGGGAACTCAGGACCCTCACTGGACTTCAGGAAAGGCAAGTATTCATCAGTAGCGCACTTACATTTCCTTTTTGAAGGACACTGTTGATGGAATCAGTCTCATTTTCATTGGAAGGGAGTTCCAGATTCTTCGGGCAATTCCAGAGAAGGAACGGTTGTAGGCTTTTTTTTTCTTTGGATTAAGTAGGAGAGTGCTGGAGCTCCTGGAGGTACGGGCACCACCCGACAGCTCAAGTTATTTTGCGAGGGAGAGAGGTGTGTTGAAGTGAAAGGCTTCGTGGGTCATGCAGGGAAGTTTTAGGTGTAACCTTGCTCTGAAGGGTAGCCAGTAGAGAGTTTTCAGATCCGGGGAAATGTGATTGTACTTCTTGGAGCATGTGACAAGCCTGGCAGCCGCACTCAATGAGGCTCTGAGGAGGGCCAGTCTGTACTTAGGCAGACCGCAGAGTGTTGCACTGCCAAATTCCAATCGTGAGATGACTAATGCTGTCTTTGCTGAAGATGTTGATGCTTCAGTGTTCACAGGATGAGAGAGAAGCGGACAGAGATTGTTTCACTGAGAGACTGTTATGGTAAATATAGGCAACGCCTCCCTTGTACTCTTAGCTCTGTCAAGTCTGATAATGTTGGGAATAGGAGGACGTAGGATATCCAGGACAGGACCCAAGGAGACATTGAGAGGAGTTTCAGTAAGAATCAGGAGGTCAAGTTCATGATCAAGGATGAGGACAGCGATATCTGCTGCATGTTTCACTGTGGATCTGCACTTTAGAAGGAAGCATTTCAGGTGAGTTTTTGAGTCAGTGGGAGTAGACTGTGCAATGTGAGCTTGCATGAGTTTCGTGGTATTTAGTGCATTGGAGTAATATGTGCTTGTTCTATGGGTGTTTAGTGTAGTCGTTTGAATGGTCTCCAGAGTGACTGTCAGATTAATAGGATCTTTAAAAGTATCTTGCTGCATAGCTTGAGTAGATCTGTATGTGACTGGGATGTCAGGTTGAATGGTGTTGTAAGTTAGAAGAAGGGAGAGAATGTCCGGGCTAGATAGGTGGGTCTTAAATCTAATGGGTCAGGATGTGGGGTTTGAGTAGGGATGAGTGTTCCAGGACTGGAAGGGGGATGTATGCTTAGGGTCCCTCCTTGTCTCAGCAGTAGGAGTGGGAGTCTTAGGGTAATGGTTGGGTATTTGCAGGCACAACTGTGGGTCCTTGTTGGACGATAATTCCGAGGCTAGCTCTGAGGTGATGGTTATGAGCTTTTGTATGTTTTATTTTGAGTTTTTGTAGCTCCCAGTTGATTTCTTTTAGTCTGGAGGCCGCATAAGGCTGAGTGAAAGTGAGCGTGGGGGGTGGGAGAGGGGTTAGTCCCGGGTGTGGTAGTAGTAGGGAAAAATATGCGAGGAGGGTAAGGAGAAGGGACGATCCAGGAGGGGGAGGCCTGTCGGTGTTGGCCAGGTGGGAGAGAAAGGGGGGTAGATGTTTTGGAGTGGTTAGAAGGCTTGGGAGGCAGAGGGATTCAATTTGCGAGGTGTGAGCTCTTCAAGGGAGCAGGAGAGGTCATTAGGTGATGTAGGAGGATTCCTTGAGGGGCCGGAGGTGTGGGCGAAGGGCTAGAGCCCCAAGATGGTATGTGTCGAACATTGTTATCGGAAGACATGTGTATGTCAACCTTGGGCATAAGAGTGTAGGTAAATCTGGAGTATAGTCTGTGTAGTGTGCAGCTGTAATTTGTTCCCGCAGTGCAAGCCAAATAAGGAGCTGGGGTGTAGGGTCTTTTGCCCTTCCAAATTAACCTGGTGAGTGTAAGTCAGAGTCTTTAATGTGATGGGCTCTTGTATCCCTAATTCTGACTATCTGGGTGGCATTGTTCTGTTTACTCTATGATTTCATTTCCCATATATTTGCCTGTCCCAATGCATCCAGGTACTGTATGCGGCCAGTCTAGAGACACCCCCATCTAAACAGTATGAGTGTGCCAGTGTCATTTAAAAATGTAGATGTTACCAATTTAGCACCTACATTTGGGGATGAGAGTTCAGGCCTGCCACCCTACATGTGACCCCTGTGAGTGTAAGTGATTTCCCCTAAATATACTCCGCACATCATCACAACAAGTGTTGCTTTAATAGTCAAAGACATGAGATCTCACAACATACTTACACTCATGAGAAAAGTTGTGGATGAGATATTGATGCTTTCCAGCTTCTTTCTTTTGACTACTATCATCATCATTTGGCATTTCAGGAGCCTCACCCCATGACATTTTAAGGTCTCCATCCTATGCAATATAAGGGATGCTCCTTTGCATAGCAACTTTGTGGAGCATGCAGCAGGCCACAGAATGTTACCTTGTAAAGAATTCTGATTTACATTTAGAACTTGGTTTGAAACTAATCGGGGACCAGTGGTAGGTTACTGTGGCATAGGGTAATGTGGAACTGGCATCACTGGGGCTTGGGGCACATTAAAATGTTGAGACCTCAGTCTAGATACATACTGCAGCTGCATATAATTATTCTTCCATAACTGCAAACACTGGATTCTGGCCTTGGTTTGCAAAATTAAGATAACATTCCGGCTTCTAGTGCCCCAACCAATTACATTAGAGGCAACGTTTAGACTTGTTCAATGAAGCTACATCAATTCGAGTACTTGGACTTGGATCAATAGGAATACCCTGAACTCTGCCTTGGGGCTGTAATTGACCTCCTCCTAACATAGAAGGAGCTCCCAGGAGGTACACATTGTTCATGGGGGGTGGGGTATTCGCAACCAATGGCAGAACTTGACTTCTCCTCTGAGAAGTTTTAATTTGAGCTACCATGAGCTTTTCCTTCCATTTCTTCTGCCTCTGGTCAATATCATAATTGCAATACTTATCTTATCCCAAGATCTCATGAAAGAACTTATTCTGCCAGCAAATCCAATGCTGCTGGATCATCATGCTAATCTGGGGTCTCAATCCTGTCACAAACCTACACAAAAAATATCCCATTTCCTTGGGGTCCAAGATTTCCAGTCCACTGTACTGTTTGAACACCTGTAACAACCTATCATGATATACATACATTGTCTATTTAGGTTCCTAAGTCTTAGGGTCAATCTTGATCCAGTCAATATCTTGGAGTGACACTTCAGACTTCAACCATGCCATGCCTTGATTGTACTTTCTGATTATTATGGGTGACAAGACCATTAGTCAAAGGAACCCTCTCTGGTTCTCCCTCGGCCCATTCTGTAGCTATCTTACATGCTGTCCACAAATCACTTGGAACCACAATGTCAAACAGAGTATTTAAATCAGTCCAAACAACCATTGAAATTTGCACAAACCGCTCAACTTGTTTGTACCATTCTACAGGTTTATCTAAACCTAGGGAAATCATTAGTAAATAACTCAACATCACTCCTACTCTGAGGTACATGATCATACCCTCCACTAGGTCCTTTTGATAAAGAGAAACGTGTAGCTCCTGCTCCAACCTCAGAAGGAGGTGGTTCCCCCATTGACCGTTTGAGACTTTTCTTTTTTGACCATTTGACTTCCCACTTACCCAGTGCACTCCAAATTCAGATGCTTAGAATTAATTCCTGAATTTTGTTTTTTCAACAATGGTATTCTCATATTTTTTTAAATCCTATTCACAAAAGGAGACCTAGTGATTTTTCTGCAAAGTTTTCATCCACTACTTCACATTTCTGAGCTATTTCAGATAATTTGGGAAACATTCTTTACAACTCAACTTTTACCACGCAGTACCTTTACAACGCAAGTTTTTCAACGCAAGTCATTACAACGACTTGCGCTGGGGGGCGCTCTAGGATAGGTAATAGTTTAATTTACTATCCAACACCTTCCCTACTATCCACAGTGACTGGAGTTGGAATAGTAAATTAAACTATTCATTATCCAGCACCCCCCAACGCAAGTCGTTGTAACGACTTGCGTTGAAAAACCTGCGTTGTAAAGGCATGCATGGTAAAAGCATGCATTGTAACAACGTACATCCAGATAATTTATCATGAGCTTGCCTCGCTCTCCCAGCAACATCCTTACTGATAACACAAGCTCATTTTGTTGATAAGTGCCTATTTGAGCAAATTCAAGACTTTGACTTATCATTTCATCCAATTCATGTTTTAACTTAGCAACATCAAACAGATTCACTTTCAATGATGACCTGATCGGTCCTTGGCGTATTTCTATACTTCCACTTTCATTTGGGGTGGCACTGAGAATTTTCAACCAGTCATCAAGCTCCTGAGCATCAAGTCTATGTGGCACCACAGAAATCTTTGGTGCCACTCCTTCTTTGAGGTTGCCACTATGCGCCCTCTGAGGTGCCTCACAGGTATTCAAATCTACACCTGGCAACACCTCAAATGTCCTCAAAGGTCCATATCCAGTCTGATTCGCTGATGAGTCTGTACTTGCACCACAGGGGAGCACGCATTCATCGGGACCATTGGAATAATTCTCACATTTGAAATTGTAGGAACCTTCTCTGGGACTCTTGACTCTGTTTGAACAGCCAAATTATGTGTAACACTCCCTGTGGAGCTGGGATTATATATGCGTACTACAGGGCCAATATTAATTGGAACAGTGAGAGCATCGAGAAGATTTGAAGCTGCAGTGACATTCGGATCTGTGGAGGGTCCGGTGGCACAAATACCCACTAACCCGATCACTAAGTTATGGTTCATATTCTCGGGGGTAGTCCCCGTTATATTATGACTCACAGTTATTCGTGCTGTAGCAATTCCAGAATGTCCACTAATAATTGTACTTCCACCTCCCCTTGTTTGGGTCTCATTGTATAACGGTGGATGCTGTGACAGCAAAACGTCAAAGAGACTGTCACTAGTATCTTTGTCACCATTTTTACCTCCATGATCTGATTGCCTCATTTCATCTCTCTTTTTGTTCTCTTGTCTACCCTTCTCTGACTCCTCATCGGTCACTGTTGGATACAATTTAACTCCCTCTATCATGTCAGTTTTCCACCTCTTCAACTCTACATCGCACCTTGCATCAGCATTGCCTTTCTAGCTCCATCCTGATATCTTTACTTCTCTATAGCATGACCTGCATGCTCACTAGCTTTGAGTGCTTCAAACTGCGTAGGTCTAGTATGTGGTTACATCTCATATATAATCCTCCTCAAATTTTCAATGATTCTCTTGTTAAATGTACCATAACATGGAAAAGCTAGAATATCTTATTTCTCAGTGATCTTGTGCCATTCTTTAAGCCAATTACAAGTGTGTAGCCCTGCATTTATCGCTATGTAATGACCTGAAAGTCTTCAGGTTGTGCTTCTTCTCCCTCTCTGATTCAGAAAAGGGGGTGGTGATGAACAGAGTGTCTGAATTAAGCAGACCACTCTTACCCAGTCCAAAGATCAGGGCTTGATCCATCACCGTTTTTTAGCTCACTGCACCATACCAGCTCAGAACCTGGCTACATGCAAATTAGTCTGTTCCTGTCCCAGTGCATGATGGGAACAGGGCAAACCAAACTACCAAGCCAATTCTTATACTGGGAAGGAAAAAAGCTACCGGGGACCGGTTTCTGGCATTTCAGCCGTCGTCAGCCCGGCTTGCTTGAATCCTGATGGTGCAATGAGCAAGGGACTCACATCTGAGTATACCCTTCCACGCTTATGGTGGACAAAGTGATTCAGAAAAGGGGGTGGTGATGAACAGAGTGTCTGAATTAAGCAGACCACTCTTACCCAGTCCAAAGATCAGGGCTTGATCCATCACCGTTTTTTAGCTCACTGCACCATCCCAGCTCAGAACCTGGCTACATGCAAATTAGTCTGTTCCTGTCCCAGTGCATGATGGGAACAGGGCAAACCAAACTACCAAGCCAATTCTTATACTGGGAAGGAAACAAGCTACCGGGGACCGGTTTCTGGCATTTCAGCCGTCGTCGGCCCGGCTTGCTTGAATCCTGATGGTGCAATGAGCAAGGGACTCACATCTGAGTATACCCTTCCACGCTTATGGTGGACAAAATGATTCAGAAAAGGGGGTGGTGATGAACAGAGTGTCTGAATTAAGCAGACCACTCTTACCCAGTCCAAAGATCAGGGCTTGATCCATCACCGTTTTTTAGCTCACTGCACCATCCCAGCTCAGAACCTGGCTACATGCAAATTAGTCTGTTCCTGTCCCAGTGCATGATGGGAACAGGGCAAACCAAACTACCAAGCCAATTCTTATACTGGGAAGGAAACAAGCTACCGGGGACCGGTTTCTGTCATTTCAGCCGTCGTCGGCCCGGCTTGCTTGAATCCTGATGGTGCAATGACCAAGGGACTCACATCTGAGTATACCCTTCCACGCTTATGGTGGACAAAATGATTCAGAAAAGGGGGTGGTGATGAACAGAGTGTCTGAATTAAGCAGACAACTCTTACCCAGTCCAAAGATCAGGGCTTGATCCATCACCGTTTTTTAGCTCACTGCACCATCCCAGCTCAGAACCTGGCTACATGCAAATTAGTCTGTTCCTGTCCCAGTGCATGATGGGAACAGGGCAAACCAAACTACCAAGCCAATTCTTATACTGGGAAGGAAACAAGCTACCGGGGACCGGTTTCTGGCATTTCAGCCGTCGTCAGCCCGGCTTGCTTGAATCCTGATGGTGCAATGAGCAAGGGACTCACATCTGAGTATACCCTTCCACGCTTATGGTGGACAAAATGATTCAGAAAAGGGGGTGGTGATGAACAGAGTGTCTGAATTAAGCAGACCACTCTTACCCAGTCCAAAGATCAGGGCTTGATCCATCACCGTTTTTTAGCTCACTGCACCATCCCAGCTCAGAACCTGGCTACATGCAAATTAGTCTGCTCCTGTCCCAGTGCATGATGGGAACAGGGCAAACCAAACTACCAAGCCAATTCTTATACTGGGAAGGAAACAAGCTACCGGGGACCGGTTTCTGGCATTTCAGCCGTCGTCGGCCTGGCTTGCTTGAATCCTGATGGTGCAATGAGCAAGGGACTCACATCTGAGTATACCCTTCCACGCTTATGGTTGACAAAATGATTCAGAAAAGGGGGTGGTGATGAACAGAGTGTCTGAATTAAGCAGACCACTCTTACCCAGTCCAAAGATCAGGGCTTGATCCATCACCGTTTTTTAGCTCACTGCACCGTCCCAGCTCAGAACTTGGCTACATGCAAATTAGTCTGTTCTTGTCCCAGTGCATGATGAGAACAGGGCAAACCAAACTACCAAGCCAATTCTTATACTTGGAAGGAAACAAGCTACCGGGGACCGGTTTCTGGCATTTCAGCCGTCGTCGGCCCGGCTTGCTTGAATCCTGATGGTGCAATGAGCAAGGGACTCACATCTGAGTATACCCTTCCACGCTTATGGTAGACAAAATGATTCAGAAAAGGGGGTGGTGATGAACAGAGTGTCTGAATTAAGCAGACCACTCTTACCCAGTCCAAAGATCAGGGCTTGATCCATCACCGTTTTTTAGCTCACTGCACCATCCCAGCTCAGACTCTGGCTACATGCAAATTAGTCTGTTCCTGTCCCAGTGCATGATGGGAACAGGGCAAACCAAACTACCAAGCCAATTCTTATACTGGGAAGGAAACAAGCTACTGGGGACCGGTTTCTGGCATTTCAGCCGTCGTCGGCCCGGCTTGCTTGAATCCTGATGGTGCAATGAGCAAGGGACTCACATCTGAGTATACCCTTCCATGCTTATCGTGGACAAAATGATTCAGAAAAGGGGGTGGTGATGAACAGAGTGTCTGAATTAAGCAGACCACTCTTACCCAGTCCAAAGATCAGGGCTTGATCCATCACCGTTTTTTAGCTCACTGCACCATCCCAGCTCAGAACCTGGCTACATGCAAATTAGTCTGTTCCTGTCCCAGTGCATGATGGGAACAGGGCAAACCAAACTACCAAGCCAATTCTTATACTGGGAAGGAAACAAGCTACCGGGGACCAGTTTCTGGCATTTCAGCCGTCGTCGGCCCAGCTTGCTTGAATCCTGATGGTGCAATGAGCAAGGGACTCACATCTGAGTATACCCTTCCACGCTTATGGTGGACAAAATGATTCAGAAAAGGGGGTGGTGATGAACAGAGTGTCTGAATTAAGCAGACCACTCTTACCCAGTCCAAAGATCAGGGCTTGATCCATCACCGTTTTTTAGCTCACTGCACCATCCCAGCTCAGAACCTGGCTACATGCAAATTAGTCTGTTCCTGTCCCAGTGCATGATGGGAACAGGGCAAACCAAACTACCAAGCCAATTCTTATACTGGGAAGGAAACAAGCTACCGGGGACCAGTTTCTGGCATTTCAGCCGTCGTCGGCCCGGCTTGCTTGAATCCTGATGGTGCAATGAGCAAGGGACTCACATCTGAGTATACCCTTCCACGCTTATGGTTGACAAAATGATTCAGAAAAGGGGGTGGTGATGAACAGAGTGTCTGAATTAAGCAGACCACTCTTACCCAGTCCAAAGATCAGGGCTTGATCCATCACCGTTTTTTAGCTCACTGCACCGTCCCAGCTCAGAACCTGGCTACATGCAAATTAGTCTGTTCCTGTCCCAGTGCATGATGAGAACAGGGCAAACCAAACTACCAAGCCAATTCTTATACTGGGAAGGAAACAAGCTACCGGGGACAGGTTTCTGGCATTTCAGCCGTCGTCGGCCCGGCTTGCTTGAATCCTGATGGTGCAATGAGCAAGGGACTCACATCTGAGTATACCCTTCCACGCTTATGGTAGACAAAATGATTCAGAAAAGGGGGTGGTGATGAACAGAGTGTCTGAATTAAGCAGACCACTCTTACCCAGTCCAAAGATCAGGGCTTGATCCATCACCGTTTTTTAGCTCACTGCACCATCCCAGCTCAGACTCTGGCTACATGCAAATTAGTCTGTTCCTGTCCCAGTGCATGATGGGAACAGGGTAAACCAAACTACCAAGCCAATTCTTATACTGGGAAGGAAACAAGCTACTGGGGACCGGTTTCTGGCATTTCAGCCGTCGTCGGCCCGGCTTGCTTGAATCCTGATGGTGCAATGAGCAAGGCACTCACATCTGAGTATACCCTTCCACACTTATGGTGGAGATCTCATATGACCTTAAAACATTTCATTTTCCACACAAAATGTCAATAATCATATATAGAAATAATTATTTCAATACAGACCCAATCATTTGCATTCCAAATCAACCACCAATAATAGAACTGCAATCTGTGAGATAGACAACCAATGACAGCACAGCTCTACACCAACCAACCACTCCCAGAGTGGTACACTGTGACGTCTGTCTCACTCCCTGTAGATTTTCACCCTCCTTTGCAATATTCCCAAACACACTCTCTCTTCAGCAATATGCATACAAAGAAATGCAATTTAAATAGTTACAAATAACAATTGTCTGCTTTACTAAAGAAATGGAAAGAATTAAATCACACAAGAAATGACTTGATCTACTCTGACACACATTTGAATGAGACCTTGACCTGCGAGGAATCTATCTGATCAGTGCAATTTCCCTCTGAGCAAAAGGTTCACCACACCGATCATACCTTACTGTCGCACATAAAGATAAGGTGCCTATCTCAATTGGGCTGTCGACGACATCTCACGGGAGACTACACAAAACCATAGCAGACCATTACAATACAGAGTCTTCTACACTTTTAATACTATCCCAGGATTTTAAGCCCTGCCGGACCCATTAACAACTTCAACTTCTTCACATAAAATAACACATTCACACGACATTCAAAATACCTCCACCAAACATCACACAACTGTTATAACACTGCAACCTATGCATAAGACGTACACACGTAGCCCTATTAATACTCACTCCTTGGCTATTACCAATCCTCCACAAACCGCAGGAACTCTGCAGATCCTCTAAATCGAACCATGGGCTCTGGGGCTGGGACTGGGACTTTAATTATTCTCATTTAAAGTCTCCTAACTCCCTATCTCAGGACCTAAACCATCCGCTGTTACCATCTTAAAATGCCTCAAAGGTGGACTACTTATTCCTGGCCCCATGCAATGGAAAGGTCTAGGTGCCTGAAGAATAAAGAGAGTTAGAATCAACTACAATTGACCAATCACAGTGAAAACCATTTGGTCACACAGTAAATTGCAGAGTCGATTGATGGGATTTAGTATGTAGTTATTATAAATTCAAAGACACGCTGATATAACTCAGTCCCAGAAACAAAGCATAAAAATACAAAATCATTAACGGATATTTGAATCGATGGATAAAATTGATCTTAAAAAGCAGACAACCAATGAAGCATTAATTTGCTACTACACAAAGAATGAGAAACTTGGGGCCACATGCATCAAAATCAGAATTTGCGAATCCTAAATTGCAAATTTTTAAAATCACTATTTAGGACTCGCAAATCCCTTTGCATGTAGGAATTGCAAAAAAAAGTTGTGATTCCTTAATTGCGACTCACAAATTGTGAATCGCAATTAAGGAATAGCTACCCATTCAATCCTATGGGCCAAGAGGCCCATAAGAATGTATGGGAATTACATTCGCAAATTGTGCATGTAATTCCAAGGGTTCAAGGGTGCCAAAAGGACACACTTTTGCACCCCTGAATTTGCCATGTTACCACAACTTGCTCACATACATACCCGAGGGCATGTGTGTGTGTGTGTAACATGGAAGATCATTTTTCAAAGTTTTTGCAAATTACCATCAAGTTCAAATGGATGGTAATTTGCAATCCCTAATTGCAAATTCGCAATTTGGAATTGCATCATGCATTGAATTTAGGGAGTCGCAATTTGCAATTCCATAAATGCATTTGCAATTTAAGTAATCGCAAATTTTGCGATTACTTAAATTGAGATTTCGCATTTGGGTTGATGCATCCCAAATGCAAAAATACCGGTCATAAAGTGGCAGATTCTGCGAATCAGCCCATTTGCGATTGGTATTTTCTTTGATGCATGTGCCCCAAAGTCTGGTGAGTAGATTGAAAGTTTCGATCCTCTTGTCTATAGATGAGTTTGTATAAGGAGACCAACTAAACCCTATTCTAACAGGGAATGAGGGAAACCCTATTAATCAGGGAAGCAGCGAAAGGTGTCAGCATAGCAGAACCTTTCCAGAAGTTCTCAAAGGAAAAGTATATTGCATGGGATAAAGTCACACAACAGAGATGTCGCAAAGATGTCTGTACCTCTTAGGGTCTAAAGGGAATCTGACCAAAGCCAAAGTGCAATGCCCAATTATATCCACCAAAAGAACCTTTGAGAATTTCAGTTCACATATCCAATTAAGGCTCATTTTCAAACAACAGACTTGGCAGCTACACTCAAGATTTATTTCCTTTGGTCCACACAATAAAACATCCTTTAATTCCTCCTGGTTGCATATTCTGCTCAGGCGGTAGTACTTCCTTGCTTCGTTAATTTTTCTTGCCCTTGCAAATAGATACTACTTTCAAACCTCGCTATCGCTTTCACACACTACACCTATTTTTTAGCATGAGATCATTCATCTGCACCTACGGAGAAACTAAAAACACAGCATCCAATGCAAGCATTCACATTAAAATGAAACATTGCAAAATCCAAAAGCTTAATGCCTTTGGAAAACTTTTCTATAACCCTGGGCGTAGTTTGAGTAGTAGTGCTACACGTAGCTAAGCAAAGTGCACTTCGCACTACGCGAGCTACGCGAACTGTGTAGTGCACTGTGCAAAATGCTGTTCGCACTGATTGCACAGTGCCGGATGCTTGTCCGCATTGTGCAATAAGTGCAAACTGCATCTTGCACAGTGCAAGCGGTTGTTTTCTGCTGCTCGAGTAGATTTGTACTCCCGCTGCAGCTTTCTCAACGCAGACTGGTAGTTTCTCATTGCGAGCGGTCGAGAGCATATACAACCACTCGCAATGAGAAACCTGACCTCCCAGCATTGAGAATCTCCCCGGGGGGTTTACTTTCCACGCTGGCGATTGGCAACTTGATGTTGCTGATCGCGAGCGAGGAAAAAGTCTCACCTGGATGTTATTTTGCTCGCTCGTGGTTACCAACTTGACGTTGAGGACCGCGAGCAAGCAAAAAATGCCCGCTATGCGTTTTTGCACTTTGCTATGTGCAATTCGCATAGCTTGTATTTGCGCAAACTACGCAAGCGTAGCGTAGTCCTACGCCCAGGCCTACTTTTTTACCGTCAGCATTTACGTACACAATTTTAATGTAAGCTTACGAATACATATACAGTTACAATATAGGTGTAGAGCACTATTCAAATGGCTACATTTTCAGTTAAAAAATAAATGGAGAGTAATAGAGAGTATTATTTAAAGAAATATGTAAACCTGTGAGAAATACAATAATATTCAAACAACACAGATGTAGGCATATTTGAGAACTGCAACTTGTTTTTGCTGTAATTTTTTTTTAATATACACACTAATATAAATACCAAGATTACACAGTAGATGCACTTTCTGTAACTGTTGAAGTGCACCCCATTACGTTAATTAAGTTACATCACATGAGTACATAAGGCCATACGTACACATATATATGGCCTAATTAAGCAAAATTACTCTGCTCCACAAGCTTACATCACCTGCTGTCAAAGAGGACATTTACAGCTCGCCATTCTTTTCCTCGTGCCTAGCCTATTAATGTAAAACACGCAACAGTTCATCTGCCAGTAGTCATTAGGCCAAGGCAAACGCAAATTAATTGACCAGAAAATCTTAGAAGACCTCCACAGAAGCTGTATTCCTGGATTTGCTCATCAATGTGCGCACCACAAATCTACAGCAAATCTGCCACAAGTTCAGATCTGGCCAGTATGTTTTAATATTTTGAAACAGAGTAAAATATAAACCTCTACATGTTACTGACTCTGGCACTAACAAACACCTCAAGGACCGGCCTTTCAAGAAAATTGCTGCATATTTTTACAGAGTGCCAATGAAAGGTAGGGTGGGTTTAGGCGGTTTCTACACATGTGTGGCAAGTGAGGTATGAGGAAAGATTTGAAGAGATTGTTGTACTTCCTACTGAATGACAACCCTCCACAAAGTGCAACACGACAAATTACCAAACATATCAGTGGATTAGCATAATGTCATGTGAATTCACTGGCTAATGAACTCTTACTCTCCTTCTCATTATTCCATCATCATTCCCTGCATACAGTACTCTGGTCATCCAGTCAGTTAGGGGTTAATGTGGTGTGAGGTTATGTATATGTCTCAAATTAAAATTCCAGGAAGCATAGCCGTATGGGTGATGGACGAACATGCATAAGTAATCAAAAGTTTAATTGAGATATGCTATCTCAAAAAGTTGCTTTTCCAAGTAAACCAAAACACTTAAAATACCAATAGAGAGTGATTTTTTTTCTTTCCAGTAGTCTGCCCCTTCCTCCCGTAGTCTCTCGCACAGGTCATTGCCTTTCATATTTATTATTTGGGTAGCTCGTGGGGGGGGGGGTGACTGCTGAAGCGATCTCATTGCAAAATATATGCGATATAAGGCACTTGTAGCAGAGGCTTGTGAGTTTGAAAACTGCACATGACAAGGTCCAGCCACAGCCAAATGCTTCTATAAGTTGAGGCTCTGCAGCAGATCAGAAATTGCAATGCGATAAGGAATAAATGAGTGTGTTCCTGCTGCAGTTCCTGCCTCAGGACACAGTATTTAGTAAGGACAATGAGGACTCAAACTTTTGGTAAATGCTTCTGGTTGAAAATTGGTAGAGCCCTGGATATATTTCTGTCTCTTATTTACTGGTAATGACTGTGTCGCATTTCACTTTCGAGGTGATTGTGGATGGGGCTAGTAAACTCCTGGGAGTGTGCGTCCTGTCAGGGGAGGCTCCTCTGTTATAGCTGAAGAGTGTCGCCCCTCAAAGAAAAGCCCCAGATCAGAGCTAAAAAATATAATGGTAATAAAGTTAATGTATTACCATCTTATTTTTCAGCAACCAACCCGTCCTGAACTGAGTGACGGAATGGGGCGGGCCAGTGCTGCATTGTGGCAGCAGGGAGCGGGGCGCTTTAAAATGCGAATGTCACTTTGGCCGGCCTTCTTGCAATGGACAGCCAGACATGCGCATTTTAACTTCTCTGACGTAGCTGTCTCAGATAGCTGGGTTAAAGCGCAGACCTCCAGTGCTCTAGAGAGCACTGAATGAGGCCACTCCCTCCAACCCTGGCACAGGTCTAATGATGGTGAAAATGTAGGCATGCGAAGGAGGCCCTTTTATACTTACAAATGGTCAAAGATCCCCTGACCTTACTTTCTGTGACGAGTTTCTTAAGGTTAGCAGTAAAATTAAGAGGCACTAGAGGGACCCATTAAGTAAAATACCCCCATAATTATGACTAACATGTGGGGGGTGGAAGACGGGCCAAATGAATTGCAAGAGTAACAGTTTCTGTACCCTTTTTAAACTGCACATCATTGTCATTTTTAATCTGTACTTTTATGGCATTAACGTAAAATACTGAATAAAGAATTTTGAAATGAAATGAAATGATGGTGAGAGATGGTTTACTCGGTGCTGCGTTGGAGCCTGCCTTCAGAGAAGACTGAAAGAGGAGGACGTTGAGTCACGCAGGAAGGTAAGTGTATTTTATTATTTTTTTGTTTTTCCCCTGCCCAACCACCCTCAGTAAATGCCTTCGCCACTGCCTGTAATGCCCTGGAACCTCAGTGTGTCGTTGGATCTCAACCCTTCCCTTACAATGATCTTTGCGTCCCACACAAAAGAAGTAGCTGCTGTTGGCCCGGTGCAGTGGTGGTGTGCAGAGACAGTAAACTCCGCCAACTGTGGCAACTATAGTCCCCTGGAGCCTCAGCAGGTCCTTGGGTCTGGTCTCTGGCCCAGCAATGATCGCTGTGTTCCATGGTAGTCACAAGCCTCTTTTGGGTGTGGGTGGGGATGTAGTCCTCCTGAGTCTCACCGTGTCCTTGGGCATATACTCTCCCCCAGCATTTATCTTTAGATAGCGTGGGCTACAATATAATGGGAGAAAGAAGGCTTTCCATTGGGCACAGTAGCTGTACATGAGCACCTTTGTTTTGTTTCTTTATGAGGAAAAGATTCAGGTTACATTTGAGTAGGCTAGGCCATTCGTGTTCTATTTCCTCAGCTAAATGCAGTCCAAAGCTGTGGATGCAGGCATTCAGACATAAAGTCTACCTCTTTGATACATGGGAAGCACCAGTTGACATGGAGTTGCCACCAGACCTGTGCAGGCTTCCCAGCCATGCATGTTGCAAGGAAAGAGGTCCAGATGAGCCACGACCCAATACTGCCCCATTTCCAGGACCATTTTCATATATATTATTTGAGAATGATGAAAATATGTTAACCTTGAACATTGTGTTTGTATTGAGTGAGGTAACTGGCGATTTATGATAGCGAAAATACACGAGTTTGTTGGTGGAATGCTTGCTCTAAACCACTGGCAATTGCTCCGGGCAGCAGTCCAAATCATTGTTTTTTGATGCTATGCAAATCTAGACAAAGACCCTCCTTGTGCAGATAAACTACGGACCCTGCTCCACATTGGACCGGTCCATTCTGAATGGCCAGGGAAAGCTACCCCCAGAAAGAACACATGCAACCCTGGACCAGGTTTTAACCCTCTTAGGCCTCATCAGTGAGGTATAGTTTGGATCTTGAGGTACAGCTTGCAGGGGACCCGCGTCGAAAAAATAAACTTTTCCATATAAGGGGTTAACTCAAACACACAAAAGCTCAAGCGAGAAATGCTAACAAATAGCCAATACCATCAGCAATGATACTGGGTATCATACCAGCCAACTATTTTTTGCATACTCTGTCACTCAAGGCAGGCACATGCTTACTCGCCCTTCTCCTCATTGGAACAGCCTGTCCCAAACTGTCAGATGGGACCACCTCCAAAAGAGAACACAAGCAACCCCAGACCACCTCATGATAGTGTGTGCCCGTCTTAATGTGCAGCAAGGTTTTTGCCATTTGAGTTCATGTTATCATAATGGAGCTGAACGCATGATAGTGGTCTAGTTGTAGGAGGCCTAAACGAGGCATGAGGTTCAAGTTGACCCCCCTTGTAGCCCATTAGGCGTGCTCCTCCTACTCTACTACTGGACATGACAGCACGAATCCCTGGGCATCAGCGGGCATTTGGGAGCGCTGTGACTGGAGCATTCGCCTGGCAGCAGTATTCAGTAGCAATTGAAGAAGTTGTTTTCTCAATGGCTGCCCAACATGAGGAAAGTCCTCACCCGGTACAGTGTGTGGGGTCTCTCCTTTATTACAGTGAGGGTACTCAGGCGCCCTTCAGAGTCCTCCATGCTCTGGCCACAATTGGGTTGCAGGGGCGGGGAAGGGGGCCTTTCTGCCGAACTTTTGACCATGCTTCCCTGAGATGCTCCAGACTCTTCCATCGGCATTTTAGGCTGGGACTAAGTGCATCGAAATGCTATTTGGATATTTAATGTAAAAGATGGAAACACTTACTTAACCAAGGTCTGCCTACATTGGGTCAAATTACATTCAGTGCCTAGCTGACTGAGCAGTGTACCACTGGTCATCAAGAATGTATACACAAACATTTGCACTGCCCGTCCAGAGCAATATTGCAAACACATGTGTACTGACCCCATGGGACTCTTTGCTATTCACAGCTAGATGCACTGCTTTTAGCTTTACTTACTTGTGGCAGAGTCCTTCTGTGCATGTCTAGCATCCACCTTCCCTGGAGAGGGAGGCTCCTCTAGATGTCAATATGTTACTTCAGCTCACTCAGAAAGAATTGACTGTTCACTCTGACACCACATTTTCTATGTTCTATTCTCTGTAAGATTTATTTATTATATTCGAGAAATGTATACGGAGAAAGCAAAATACAATTCGGAATTTTAAATGGACAGAAAAAGATACAGAGAAATTTGGTCAGACGCGATACAATGTGACAAGTGCAAAAATTACGCTGCACAACTAATCCTTGCAAGGATGGTATTTGCACGAGTTTAAAGTGACATTGTAGAAAAAAAGTTATGCATAGTTTTCCGCCCTGCAAACACTTGTGAATGTATTCAGACAAAAAGGTTGGTGCAAGTTTGTTTGCATAGTAGGATAGGTGACAGGAGCAGTCGTTTTCAATGTGAATACAAAGCAAATCCCCTGTTACGCCTAACATTAACATAGTGTGTTTTTGTGGTGGAAATGCTGCCTGATGAAATGTTAGAGATTCCAGTCAGACCTATGGACATCTATAAGAGGCAATGCTGTCCGGTACTGATATCTGGAATAAATATTTGTGAATCACAAGAAAAACATACATCTAAGGCAAAGTAGGCATATTTGAACTCACATTTTGCTACCCCTATTATATCCCTACTTTCTGCTTTGAGACATCTGCACATCTAAACTATCTAGTTCGATTTCCTGTAGCCTTTTGTCATTTCTGGGTCATGGCAGATGGCCAGGTAGGCATCAAGTACACCATCTTTGTGTTTCAGCATACAGATTACAAGTTTTTCCTCTGCAAATACTGAAGAGTATGTGGGAAAGTCAGTAGCAAACAGGAGAACGATTTAAGGCAACACCTGTAGAGATCCCCCTGGGGTATGGAAACAGCAATCGATCAGGGTGTGCCAGGAACCATTGACATCAAACTTGACTTCACGGTCTCTATAGTTAAAAAAACGATAAAGGGCCTGAAATTAACAAGGGCAGCAGGCCCCGACAACCTCCGGGCACTGATAATTAAAACCCAAACAGACTGGTGGGCGGAATTTTTTGCTAATATGTTCCGAGTAATTTTATACACTGGAAGGTTCCCTGATAATTGGAAAGGGGCAATAATAAGGCCCATACATAAGAAAGGTGATAAGCACACCCCAAAAAACTACAGGTTAATTAACCTGTTAGATATTGGGGAGAAGATATTTACTAAGATAGTGCTGGCCAAACTAAAGACTTGGGTAGAAGGGAACTTAATTGTCCCAGTAGAACAGGGGGGATTTAAAGAAGGGCACTCTGCGGTGGACCACTGTTATGCCCTCTGAGCACTTGCCCGTAAGTCGACGGAACAAACGGGGAACATGTTCTGTTGTTTCGTCGACTTCCGGGCAGCCTTTGACTTGGTGGACCGCGGGAAGCTATGGGAGTGCCTGACTAAATATGAAATCCCAGTGGGACTACTAGCAATCCTAAAAGAATTGCACAGAGAGAACTGGGCTCAAGTAATTAAAGACACTCAAGGGGCACTGACAAGGAAAATAGATATAGCAAACGGGCTAAGACAGGGCTGTGTCCTGGCCCCACTCCTCTTTTCTATTTTCTTAGCAGATCTGCCAGCAGCACTGGAAGTCGAAAGAAGTGCTAGTCCAAGAATGAGTGGCAGGAAAGTGGCAAGCCTGCTATACGCGGACGACCTAGTAATAATTGACCAAACAGAGCTAGGGCTACAGAGAAAATTAAATGTATTTAGTGACTACTGTAAGGCTATACTTTTAGTAGTAAATATGGATAAAACAAAGATCCTGTGTTTTGGTAAAAGGTCTAAAAGTTTTAGCTGGTACCTAGGCAAAACAAAATTTGAAACTGTAAAGGAATATAAATACCTAGGCCTATGGTTTGAAAGCTCCTTAAAATAGGACATACATATTGAAGCCCAAATGGCAAAAGCATCATCCTCTATTTGTGGGTTGAAAAAATGTAATAGAGATTATGGGGACCGGTCGCATAAACCCATGCTTAAGGCTTATGAAGCAATGATCCCTCCCCAAGTATTGTATGGGGTAGAAGTTCTCCACTTCAGCGGCAAAGTGGGTTGGGATCGAGAGGAAGGTAAGGTGTTGAAAATGCTTCTGTCCTTGCCAAAGTCAGCGATGATTCAGGCAATCAGATTAGAGACAGGAACAATAGCATGGAACATTCAGGCCAAAATGGCAGTGGCAAGGTTCTGGAAATGACAATTACTAGAGGAAACCCAGAAGGTGTCCCTTTGGTGCAGTAATGAAATCCGGCATAGCAACATAAAATCGGCAGCGGAGGCAAAAAGAAAAATAAAGGAGATATCCGGTAGTTTAACCCCTTCGATGCTGATGACGAGCTCAGCTCGTCATCACCCACGGGTTTCGTGTGCTGATGACGAGCTGAGCTCGTCATGGTGCCACTAAAATGGCATTTTCCAGCACAGGGGGGGGAAAACGCCTAGCAGCCAAGTGGTTAAAGGTGAGAGTCAATCAGAATCCTGTAGAAATTGCATTCACCAAGGGCCTACTTAGAGCACAAGGAAGGGAGCTATCAAGAAACCAGGACATAAAATACCTGAGAAAGAAAAAGTCGGTCCAATGTATGTTAGAAGCATGGGAAAATGATGCATGGTATCCATACTTAGAAACCCTGCCGAACTACGGATTGAGGTGGGAAATTTTAAAAATCTGAATTGGAATTAACCCTTGGCTATTGGAGGGGAGATTAAAGGCAGAAATGCTATATCCTGACGGTCGATGTAAGTGTGGACTTGAGATGAAGTGTGATATCTTGCACACACTGTTGGATTGCCTTACAAGTTTAGGAGTAAGAAAGCAGTTCTTACGGCCATTATTTATAAAATATGGCATAAATTCACGAGGGCAAGCTGCTATTCTACTGATAAAAATGAAACATTGGATACTTTGAAATATTGAAAAATATGAGCCAATGGTATCTTATGGCTTTACTATAAATGTATAAGTAGAGCAGCTCAGAAAAGTAACTGTGTGATTTTAGAGATCATTACGTGTCAATTGTCATCGATTGGATTGTAATGTTTTATCATTTTTATGAACTCGAAGTTTGGAGACCATGGTCTAAATAAACAGATTTTCTCTCTCTCAGACACTGACATCATCATTTGAATCAAAGGGCGCAGCTGGGGTTATGCTGCAACAGCTGTTTTAAAAGGAGCCTCATGTGCTAAAATCGCATAGTCTAGAGAGCAAGGGAGGGATAAATAATGCACTGATTGAATGGTTCAAATTCATAGCTTTTGTGTATTTCATCCATTCTTGCTAGTCCTTTGGGTTTTATTAAACTATGTCATCCCCTGTGGTCGTATCTAGATTTGCATATGACCATGTCTGAACTGGGGTGGCTTACGGAGCAAAATAACGATGGATTAAATCACGGCGATCTAGGCTGCGGGTGTGCGCTTGTCTCGCTGAACTCTATTTTAAAAAGCTGATTTAATAGCTATGTTGCACTTTTAACTTGACTGTACAATTTATTCGGTGTTGTATGCTTAAGGCTACTAGAGCTCACCTACCTGTTCCTAACGCTCTTGGCCCCGTTCCGCCCCGGCTTTGTGCCGTTTGTGCGGAGAGTCGTCTAGTTGAGCGCCATTTTCTGCTCCTAACACCACTTCCGCCCTGCCCCTCCACCTCACAGGTTAGCGGTCTAGTGGCTGCAGACATTTCTCTATTTTAGCCGCGGCAGCTGCACATTTTCTCAGATAATCGCGGCGATCTAGGCTGCGGGTGTGCGCTTGTCTCGCTGAACTCTATTTTAAAAAGCTGATTTAATAGCTATGTTGCAATTTTTACTTGACTGTACAATTTATTCGGTGTTATATGCTTAAGGGTACTAGAGCTCACCTCCCTGTTCCTAACGCTCTTGGCCCCGTTCTGCCCTGGCTTTGTGCCATTTGTGCGGAGGGTCGTCTAGTTGAGCACCATTTTCTGCTCCTAACACCACTTCCACCCTGCCCCTCCACCTCGCAGGTTAGCGGTCTAGTGGCTGCAGACATTTGTCTATTTTAGCCGCGGCAGCTGCACATTTTCTCAGATAATCGTGGCGATCTAGGCTGCCGGTGTGCGTTTTTCTCGCTGAACTCTATTTTAAAAAGCTAATTTAATAGCTATGTTACAGTTTTAACTTGACTGTACAATTTATTCGGTGTTGTATGCTTAAGGGTACTAGAGCTCACCTACCTGTTCCTAACGCTCTTGGCCCCGTTCCGCCCTGTCTTTGTGCCGTTTGTGCGCCATTTTCTCTCCTAACACCACTTCCGCCCTGCCCCTCCACCTCGCAGGTTAGCGGTCTAGTGGCTCACTCCCTGGCTAGTATAAAATGGTGGCCTGGCGGACGAGCGCAGTGGGAGCTCCGACTTCGCGCCAAAGTCGCGCCTAAGTTAAGCCCGTCTGCGCCCGTCCGCGGCTGACCGGGCCCCGGGGCCAGCCATAATGCCCAACTCATTACCTACTCCTCCGCTGACCTTTTAATGCTTTGCCGCACGGTACCCCTACAGGCCCGCGCTGCAAGGGCTGCTTTGGATTGTGCCATTCTTGTTTCCCGGGTACTTTTGTCTCTGAGACTCCTTCCTCCTGCTCTGAGTCGACATCTTCTAGCCACAAACTGTCTACTCCTGGGGCCACTCCATTGACCATGATATACCTAAATACCCGGACAATGGTGAAACATCACCTCGAAATTGTCCAGCTTCTAGATAATAGAGCTGTGGATATCCTCCTTTTATCAGAAACTTGGCTGACTGAGGACTCTGTCCCTGATATCCTTGCCGCTATCCCCGCCGGCTATTATATCCTGCAATCCAATCGACCAGCTGGGCAAGCCGGCGGTGGGGTGGCAGCCATCATTCGTTCCCAGTACATCTTTACAACCTTAGCTTGTGCGGTGATTCCCAAAACAGAAAGTCTTATTATTAAATTCACTTCTCCTAGGTCCTTTTTTATCGTTGTCCTTGTGTATAGACCCCCTGACCATATGCCCTCCTTCCCTCAACAGTTTGGTGATCTCATTTACCAACTTATCATTAACCATGCAAAGGTTATCATTATCTGGGACTTCAATTATTGGCCCTCTGACCCCCGGGAAAGCCGTCTCTCGGAGGAATTCTCTGATCTTCTATCAGGCCTGAACTGTCACCAATATATTAAAATACCCAATCACTGTAAAGGCCACATTTTAGATCAGGTGTTGACGGCCAAACTTGAAATTTCGCCTCCTACAGTGACTCCTTGTTCATGGTCAGATCACTGTTTTATCTCTTTTTCCCTTAATTTGACTACTCCCAGTCGCCCCATCCCTGCAACCAATTTCACTGCTCGGAACTGGAAAAGAGCCAACCTGGTGGAACTTCATTCTATACTAGCCTCTACAGTCCCTCCGACCTCTGCCTTGGTGACTCGCCAGGCCTTCCTTCTTGAACAATGGCTGCTGTCTGCCTGTAATACTGTCGCCCCTCTAAAAACTATAAAAACTATGTGCCCCCATGACGCCCAGCGGTGGTTTACGGACCATTAAAGCTAGACAAACTGGCCTTACGCCAGGCTGAGCACCGCTGGAGGCATATTTATGACCAACAACTCAAAGACGAGTTTGTGGACCGTCTGAAAGGCTATAAAAAATCCATCTTATTGGCTAAAACAACTTATTTTTCCCAAATAATTATGGAGTCTGCTTCTAAGGCAAAGGATATCTTCTCCATAGTGAATGAGCTCTCTTTGCCAGACCGGGTCACCCCTCAACCTCAACCTACACAGTCTCTGTGCGACTCACTCAATTCTTTTTTTATAGACAAAATCATTACTATTAAGAACAATATACCCCCACCTTCATCCTCTTCTTCCCCTCCTTTACCCCCCAGAAATCCTTGTGGCCTTGATTTTTTCCCCAATCTCCCCCTCGTTTCATTCGTTACTGCACAAAGTGAGCTCTGGCTCTCCCAATGATTGCTGCCCTCCCCAAATCCTTAAGGAAATCTTCCTGGCCTGCCCCGACCCTCCACTGGCATTACTTAACAACTCGCTGGCGACAGGGGTGGTCGCGGACTCCTTTAAACAGGCAGTTGTGATACAGAATCTAAAAAAGGCCAATGCCGACCCCACGGTCCTGAGCAATTATAGGCCCATCTCTCTTCTGCCCTATTTAGGGAAAATTTTGGAGACATATGTTACTCGCTGCCTGAGTGCCTTCGTTGAGAGCTCGTCTTTTCTGGAGGCCCAGCAAGCCGGTTTCCGCCCACTTCACTCCACCGAGGCGGTCATTGTGGCTGTGATGGATACCCTGAGAAAGGGCGCCGACAATAACATCTCCCAAGCACTTGTCTTGCTGGATTTGTCGGCGGCCTTTGACACGGTCGATCATGCAATATTGATCGACCGTGTCAAAAATGCCGGCATTCAGGGCGTAGCTCTCGACTGGATTAGATCTTTTCTGGATAAGCGTTCTCAGGCAGTGCACCTGTCTACCTTTTCCACCTCTTATTCCCCCCTATCCTGCGGAGTTCCACAGGGCTCCGCTCTATCCCCTTTGTTATTTAATTTGTACATGCAGCCCCTAATCGTCTCCCTTCGCGAATCTGCAGCCACTATTTTTAATTATGCGGACGATTTGCAGTTAATTTTTCCCATTGATACTTCCCTTTCCTCCTGCACCAGCTTCCAACTCACCATGCTTGAGATATGGGAATGGATGTATCACAGCCAGCTCAAATTAAATCCCACCAAGACCGAGCTTGTGCTGGTGGGCGGAGCAGCCAATCCATGGAATGACAGCTTTTGGCCTCCCTCACTAGGGCCTCCTCCCTGCCCAGTCAACTCTGTGAAGAGTCTCGGCGTAGTCATCTCCAGTGATCTATCTATGAGGTCCCAGATTAGTGCTGTCATGTCATCCTGCTTTTTCCACCTGCGCAGGATATGTAAAATCTGTAGAATTCTCACCAGAGATGCACTTATCCTTGTCATCATGGCCCTCGTTATGTCGAGAATTGACTACGCCAACACTCTATCTGTGGGGATTCCTGCATACCATCTCCACAGGTTGCAGCTGGTGCAAAATCAGGCAGCACGCTTGGTTTACCATCAGCCTAAGCACCAGCATGTCTCGCCGCTGCTGCGGAGCCTGCATTGGCTCCCGGTGGCTGAGCGCTTCACCTTTAAACTGGGCTGCACAATTTTCAAAGCTCTGTCTGATTTGGCTCCTGTTTTCACCTCTTCTAGGCTGAAGCGATATGTTCCCCCGAGAGATCTCCGCCCCTCCTCACACAACCTTTTAGTCATTCCTAAAATCAAACGCAAAAACATGGTGGTTTATGTTTTTCTTTCTTGGCCCCTAAAATCTGGAATTCCCTTCTGTCGGCCTTTCGACATTGTCCTACCTACGACTGCTTTCGTAGGATGCTTTAGACGTTTCTCTTCCAATCAGCCTTCGAGTAATCCCCGTCCCTGTCCTCCGCATTTGTTATGAGCGCCATGAAACCGTCCGGTGACCGAGCGTGGTATAAATAATTTTAACATAACATAACATAACATTAAACCCAGATATGTGACTTGGGGTGAATGTTTTGCCATTGTGCAACATTCCGTTCATCATCTTTTGTGTTTTGCGTATCTAGATTAGGTCCACTGCTTTTGAGACGTCTAAAGTTCATACATATAATGTCTTCAAGTTAATGCAATATACTTTAGACAGAAAGAAGGCAGCCAATCATAAACTTTATTTCGGCACAGGGCCAAAAAACACAAAATACATTACATCAGTACCGTTTCCTATAAATGGTACAACATGATCAAACAATGAATATACATAAATGATCAGGCAACACATCCTAAATGGGAAGATTTCCTAGTGAGGTTAAAAAAGAGAATAAAACCATCATAAAAACAGTAAACAAAACATCATTTAAAACAAGATTCATTTTGTATATATATATATATATATATATATATATATATATATATATATATATATATATATATATATATATATATTACCTACTGGCTATCGCCAGTAGGTATATATAGTTAGGATTAATTCCCTATGGGATTTCTGAAAATTCTATGTCTAATAACTTTGGCGTTTGTGGACGGAATCGGCTGAAATTTTCAGGAAAATGGCACATTTTGTGTCTGAGAAGCCCCTGAAAATTTGGTGGGGTTTCGTCAAGGGGGGGCTGAGAAAAAAGGGGGGTCCCAAAACGCGTTTTTTGCATTGAGTTTTCCATAGGGCGGTTGGACTCACTTTTAGCTCGAACGGCTGAATGGATTTGCACGAAACTTGGCAAAATTGTAGGGACTGTTAGCCCGATGTGCCTTTGCTAGGTCTCAATATATGTGCTTCAGTGGATTTTGAGAAATTAACGTTTAAATCAAGATATATATCTGTAACAGCGCTCCGGGCAGCGATCCGGTCCGCTTACTTTTCGCGTTTCGGAACGTTGCGTGCAGAAAGCTGATTGGCTCTCTGGTGTCTGTCAACATTCTAAACAGTCCGGAGCGGCCGCCATCGTGTCTCTCGGTAGGATCGAGAGAGAAGAAGAGGTGAAAAACGAAAGGGGAATTTAATGAAAGGGGGCAAGGTATCCCCCTCTTGACCCCCTAGGAATGTTGTTGGGGTTATTAAAGGGTCCCGTGGGGAAAAGAAAAAAAAAATGATTTTTCACGGTAGAAGCCTTTCTCGGGCCGCGAACTGGGCCGCAAACTGGTAGCGAAACGGGAATTCGCCATTTTGTGCTTCGTTTTAATTGTTTTGAGACAAAAATTATCGCCGCACATCGGCCACAATGCATGAATATCGTTGAAAAGTCAGCGATATTCATGCATTATCCAGCAAATGCTCTTAGCCATGTTATCCACCTTCCATTGGATAACATGGCTAAAAACTGCTCTGTGCGTGACGTTTGTTAACGTTCGATTCGATGGAAATCAGGAAGTGTTGAACACCATTTTGTCACTGCGAGTAAATATTTTGTTATAAATGAATCCTTATTGATAAACATTGTCTGCGCCATCTTGCGTTTTTGTCCATGTCACAATTTTGTCGTGCACGGCAGCCATTTTAGATGCCTTGACCAGGGCCACTCTCTGCACGCCGCCGATTCTCAGCATGGCTCCCCACCCTCGCACGCATCTCCCCCACGCAATGGTCACCCCCGCTCTCTCTCTCATGCATGGGACATATACTTCCCCCATCTGCGCTGCTCTTCTCTGAGAATCACACCCTGTGCCCGCTCGACACCTCCCTTTCACCCTATTCACTACCGCACCCTCTGACACTCCTCTTCCTCTGTGTCCGATTGTCCAGGCCGGACCTAGGCTATCACCTAGCCCCGCTGAATATCGTTGAAAAGTCAGCGATATTCATGCATTATCCAGCAAATGCTCTTAGCCATGTTATCCACCTTCCATTGGATAACATGGCTAAAAACTGCTCTGTGCGTGACGTTTGTTATCGTTCGATTCGATGGAAATCAGGAAGTGTTGAACACCATTTTGTCACTGCGAGTAAATATTTTGTTATAAATGAATCCTTATTGATAAACATTGTCTGCGCCATCTTGCGTTTTTGTCCAATGCCACAATTTTGTCGTGCACGGCAGCCATTTTAGATGCCTTGACCAGGGCCACTCTCTGCACGCCGCCGATTCTCAGCATGGCTCCCCACCCTCGCACGCATCTCCCCCACGCAATGGTCACCCCCGCTCTCTCTCTCATGCATGGGACATATACTTCCCCCATCTGCGCTGCTCTTCTCTGAGAATCACACCCTGTGCGCGCTCGACACCTCCCTTTCACCCTATTCACTACCGCACCCTCTGACACTCCTCTTCCTCTGTGTCCGATTGTCCAGGCCGGACCTAGGCTATCACCTAGCCCTGCGGATGTAGTTTATGGCCCCAGCTGTAGAGTATCCAGACATGCCAACCCTCCCGATTCAGGCGTGAGACTACTTATTTCAGTGGTAGTCTTTCGCTTCCCGTTTCCTGCAAGGAAAAACCCGGGGGCATATTACCAAAAACTAGCGGTAATTTTTGTCTCTAACTTGTTTAGAGACAAACATTATCGCCGCACTTCGGCGAATTTTATCGCACATAAACCTTGCTATTAGCAAGGTTTATCGCAAATGCGATAAAAAACGGCCGCAATGCATGAATATCGTTGAAAAGTCAGCGATATTCATGCATTATCCAGCAAATGCTCTTAGCCATGTTATCCACTTCCCATTGAACAAGCGCATGGTCTTTTAAAGATTTGTGAAGTACTCGGGGCGGCGGTGTGTGTGTGCCCTCTTTCAGGAGCGGGCGGGGGGGCACTGCCAGCAATTTGCAGGCCAGGCAGTGTTCAACACGTGCATCACCCTTTCTCTGCCTGCTATTGCGCTCCATGCTTCGGAAAGGTAAGAAAAAGAACGTGCATTTGAGTTTGAAATGTCCGATCTTGTAGCAGTACACTTGCAAAGCCCACACATGACAATAACCCGATTCAAGGCCCCATTCACCCGATTTTTAAAAAAAATATAGTACTCCAAGACAGTTACATTTTAAAATTTTATTAACATTTAAATATAACGAACGCAACAAAAACTGTAAATATATTTAACCATTTTTTGAAATTAACCAGAACTATAACGATAACAACAACAACAACAATAATATAACTTTTATGCCTAAATTACGCAAACATTTAGCTAATCTGCTAAAGGGGGGAGTCGCCATTTCTTTACAATAATCAATAATGAAAAATCCACATCAATAGGGTTGCCCGTTTTCTCGATGCAGCACTATAGTGCAATATACACAGCACCTGGGGTGTCAAGAGTGAACAGGTCTTTCTTTGTTCCTTAAGATGTTATCTCCGAGAATGCTGATGCATTGGTGTCTGTACACTTCTTTGTCAATTCTGTCAAGATGATAACTGCTTTATAAACAGACGATATCTTTGTTTAGTCATTATTGTTAAGTGTGTCTGAAACTACAGTGCCCTTCTGTTTTTTTTTCTTCAGGCTCTACAGAGTTTTGTGTGTTGTTCTTTTGAGCGACAATTATTCCAGAGGTTTCAGGTTCACTTGTTTTGTCCTGCAGTGAGTTAACAGCTTTAGAGAGTTCATGTTTATTTGCTATGTCCTGCTGTTCGTCAACTGCTTCAGAGACGTCAGCCTCATTTTTTATGTTTCAGTAGATCCTGGACCTGCCCGGCCGCGCCCAAAATGGCGCCGGTGTAAATGGGACTCGTAACTGCTTGTTCTGTACTGGTTGCCCAACCTTGATATCACGAGATACATATGCAGTTTTGAAGCACATGGCGGAGGCTTGTCTGCTGTAGTGGGGCGCCCCTTTATCGTTTCAGTCGCCATTCCGCCCGCTTTTGCTACACTGTGCCTTTTCCGCCATTCAGCTGTTTAGCGCCCGCTCTTACGGCTACAGCGTCTCGCTTACCATGTAGTTGAGTTGTTCCCACTGTTGCGGTGCAGCGATAGGCGGCTGCCACAGGACTCTTAAAATGGCGGCCGGCTCTTCGGATTTGGGCCTGGTCCAGTAAAATGGCCCTGGGACACCTTGGAACTCGGACGCTTGTCTGCCAGGGCTTGGGTTCCATTCTCGAAAGCGTCCCCTCAGCCTTGAAGATTGTACAAAAGTCTTGGGGGCCCTCGACTCCCGCAGGCTTCCGGTGGGGAGCGGCTGCCATGATTGCTTGCGGAATGGCCACGACGGAGCTACGAGATGGTGGTGCTCTCATGGTGACGCCAGCTTCAGTCTGAAACATCCAGAAACAAGGTGGGGCTTTCATCGTTTGGGGAAAAAAAATGTTTTAATCCAATGAAAAGTGTTATTTTTAGGTCACATGACCTAGTCTTACATAATTAGGAAAAGAAAAGTAAAATGAACCAATGAAAAGTTTTATTAACAAGTCACATGACCTGTTATGCTTACGTTACGCGCTGCGCGGCGCGCTCTGGATCGTTTCCGGGAAGCTGCGCCTTGCGCACCGGAGCACTTCCGGGTGCGCTAACGCGTCGCGTCATATGACTCATTACGCGACAATGCAGGTGCAGAATATAGTCAAAATGTCTCCACCAACCAGCGGTCGGAATACAACCGCTTTCAGCAGTCCAAAAAGTTCGGTAAAATCTTAAGAGCGGGAGCAACTCAACTACATGGTGAGCGAGACGTTGTAGTCGCAAGAGCGAGCGGTAAACAGCTGAATGGCGGAAGAGGCACAGAGTACCAAAAGCGGGCAGAATGGCAACTAAAACGGTAAAGGGGCGCCCTACGACAGCGTGTCTTCAGGTGAAACGGATTGTGGGACAAGGTCCAGAATGAAAGATTCTTCAAAAGGGAAAAAATTCCGCTGGACCCCGGGAGCCGGCCGCCTATGCCGGGGGCGATCTCAGGCCTCACCAGGGCAACACGACTTGGGGAGGGGGCAGGAGCCAAGCGCCCCCTCTCAGTCCGCGCCATCTCACCGCCCCTCGGGGGCCTCCGTCAAGCGGTTTAGGGAGGCACCGTATCACATTGTTTTCCAATGCAGTCAGGTCCACAAATGGACCCCACTTACTTTGAATAGTGAAGCTGCAGCAGGTGCAAATAAGGTTTAAACAGTGTTACAAGAGCTGCTTAGAACTCTGAAGTATGGCACTCAACAACCAGGACTTATGCCATTTATGTAAGGCAGTGACATGGAAGCAACTCAGGGACAAAAAGCATGAACGAACATTCACGTATGAAAATCTTATTTGGAGAAGGGGTAGAATCCAAACGCCCCCTGCCAGTTCGCGCCACTATACCGTATGTGGAAAATCTGAAGCCATCATTCTACAAACTCTCAACGCTTGTTATCAGTGCATGAGTTTCATGCTCGATCGATTGAGCTAGCCGGATCGGGCAATAAAAAGTATAAAATAGTTATGTAAATAGTTATTTAATAAAATGTTTTACTCTGTTTCTTTGGTGATGTGTTGTGTATATTTATAATATTTGCATAGGGTTTGCCGTTATTTTGGGCGGTGTGGGTGGCGGAGTCGAGCTGTTTTGCAGCCCTCATGGTGTGGAGCTCAGTTCATTTCACTATTTTCGTATTTCTCATGAAGGGTTATTCCTAATGTTTGTATTTTACCGAGGTCAAAAAGAGATCGAATTAGTGGTCTACTGATTTTGCTCGATTACTTTTATTTTTTTACACGATTTTTCACTATCTGCAAAGACTAAACAGAGTATTGCGACTTTGTGCTTGTTTGTAAATAGAGAATGATCCAAAGAGAACCAATTGTAAAATAGTAAATGCTTGGATAATAATCAATCAAATGGAGAGACAAGCAGGTACGACGGATTACAACAGGGGTAAAGGTCTGAGTTAACTACCGTTCACTATCTGCAAAGAGAGAGTACTACTAAGAGAAAAGAGGGGAGTGGGGGGGGGGCAGCGTTCAAAGCAGATCAGCGTGCATAAACACGAAAACGTTTTTACCTATCACGTACTTGACATTTGACAGCTTTTGATACTTGCTATTAAAAAACCATTGAAATTCACAGAAAAAACCATAGGTTATACTCCATATATAGTTAGGAATTTGCATTTACAAAACCTTGAAAATTCAATGAAAAAACCATTGGTTTTAGGCCATATATAGTTAGGGATTTGCATTTAGAAAACCTTATTTTACTCGCATAAAACCATTGAAATTCCATATATAGTTATAAGCGCTAACTATATATCGCGCACCCGCAATCCACTGCTGATGATGTCACATATTACATCATTCATGACATGGTTAGTGACATCACTGATGACATCACTGATGACATCTCAAATGACATCACTGATGACATCACTGATAACATCTCATTTGACATGACTGATCACATCACTGATGATATCATTCATGTGATAATACCATGAACCTCTTCAGACTCTAATATAACCTTAGATACAATCAGTGTAAACAGACAGTCACTCATCCATGGAGTTACTCACACACCTAGTCAGTTATGCCAAAAATCAATCACACCTCCATTTTCTGATCTATACAGTTATACACATTTTACTTATTCAAACATATACTAACACATATTTACTTTACTCTCTTATACAATCTCTGATACATGTTCACAATGATCCATACAGCCACTCACACATTCACTAGCTCTTATGCACAGTTATTTATAGATGTCAACTCTCACATGTACTGTGTTTTACATATGTACTTAATTTGACATGTAGCACTGAGATATCCATTCACTCACTAATACACTCATGCACAGTCAACCGCCCATACAGCTGTTTCCACATGCAGTTGTGAATCTATACATATAGTGAATCAACTACTCACACATCTATGTACAGAGTCACACACCTCCCAGCCACCCATACACACACACTCAGTTTCCCATACAAATACTTGGACAACCAATCAATAACCCATACAGTTACTCATATAGCTACTGAACAACATATGCAGCAGTTTGTAGAACAACAGATATAATGATGCACAAATTAAAACAGTTTAGTCACTAACCCATGCACTCAGTGAGACACATTTAATCACTCACTCAATCAGTCAGTCATGCACCTAGTAAATCCTTCATCCAGACACTTATACATCCACTCATTCTTCAATATGTAAGACATATTTTAACTTTACAGAAACATACAGTCACTGGATGTTGTAATCAGTGATGTCATCAGTGATGTCATTTGAGATGTCATCAGTGATGTCATCAGTGATGTCACTAACCATGTCATGAATGATGTAATATGTGACATCATCAGCAGTGGATTGCGGGTGCGCGATATATAGTTAGCGCTTATAACTATATATGGAATTTCAATGGTTTTATGCGAGTAAAATAAGGTTTTCTAAATGCAAATCCCTAACTATATATGGCCTAAAACCAATGGTTTTTTCATTGAATATATATATATATATATATATATATATATATATATATATATATATATATATATATATATATATATATATATATATATATATATATATATATATATATATATATATATTACCTACTGGTGGTCGCCAGTAGGTAGTTATAGTTAGGACCTAGTTTCCATAGGAAATCCTCAACATTCTATTTGGAATAACTTTGGCCCTGGTTGAAGAATCTTAGCGAATTTCTCAAAGAAGATGGCTCTGTCCGCTGCGCTCCTTTCCTGAAAGTTTGGGGGGGATTGGTCAAGTGGGGGCTGAGATATAAGGGGGGCCCCAAAACATGTTTTCTCCATGGTATTTTCCATAGGACCTTTAGACTCGGCTACAGGTTGAACGGCTGAATGGATTTATAAGAAATTTGGCAAAACTGTAGAGTCCAGTTCGCAGATTACACTTTTTTTGGAATGGTGTAAATCCGTTCAGTAGTTGTTGAGAAAACTAAAGTTAAAGTCAATGATATATCTATAGGCGCGCACGGGTGCGCACACCCAAGCGGCTGCGCGTGAGCGGAATTTTTTTTGCTGCGTGACGTCTGTTAACGTTCGATTCGAAGGAAATCAGGAAGTGTTGACCGCCATTTTGTCACTGCGAGTAAATATATTGTTCATTTCAAAGCGTTGAAACATGGAAAGAGGAGAAGGTAGAGATAGTCTTGCTGCGTAGGTTTTCTCGGGGTGTGCAGTAAGGCCCTTAAACGCGAAAAGATATATATATATTTTTTTAAAAGTTGCGGGGTGCGGGCACCCGGTCGCGCAGACCTATTCACAAGAGTGTGAAAATGGAGATAAATCAGAAGTTTGAGTGCTTAGATATAAGGTGGCTCTGAAAAGAGCCCTTGTGCTAATTGAGTGTTTTCTGCATTTATAAGTAAGTACCGATGCAGAGCCTGATGTTGCAGAGGAAGATTCTGTTTCCCTCATTCGTGAAATGAACACCGTCTCTCCTATAGACGTCTTGCAAGTGGTAACGCAAGTTGTTGTGGTAAATAGAACCCATGCTATAATCTCTGAGGAAAGCAGAAACAGATTTATATACATGTCTCCTTGCTTTCTCAATTTGTGCACAATGTTGATTGGACCAATTCCATTTCTGTCTTTGGCATATATTGGAATATTCCAAGGCAGTTCGAGGAAAAAGTGTCATCAATTGTCGAAAGGTGTCTTTTAGAAGCATTTCCAGACCTACCCCAGTGATTGTGCCTAGATAGTTCCCACCACAGTGCACAATTATAAGGTCTGGTTCTGGGAGATGCATAAAAGTTTTCACCAATGGAATCAATTGGTGACATTTCAATCCTCTTTTACCAATCCACGTTATGTCCACATTTGGTAAACCAAGGTTGCAAATTCCTCTGCTTACTGCATATTTTTAACTCCAGTGAATATAACTGTGTCCTATTAGCCAGACCTTCATTTTCAAGGGATTTGTAGTCGTCCTCCGATCGGTTCTGGAAGTGGAATGGTAGTTAGAAGCTGAAAGTCAGGATAAAAAAAAAGGATGAGTCTGGGTGTGGTTAAAAAAATAAAAATGATTGGTTGATTGTAATAACTGGAGATTGAAGAGTACGTTGCATGTTAATGTTTATGTTAAACGAAAAGTACTATTGGGTGTGAAAAAAAAAGACATGTAACAGAGCTGTGGATTGGCAGGTGTTTCTGGAGGGAAAACAGTCTTCTTACTTTGTTGTAGAACGTTGAGACATGAACTTTTGACCTGTGCCTTCAGCCAGGTGCAGAATGAGGTGTTACCATGGAAACAGCCGGAGATGGCAGTTGGTGATGGGTGACTCTCACGTGAGATTGAAAATATTGTGAAGGACAACCAATTGAAATGTAAATTTGATTTTACAATTTTGCGTGAGGAAATGTGATTGGCTGAAGAGAGTTATATGAGTGTGTATTGACTGGATATCTGTGCCATGGAATTTTGGTTGCAGTGATAGAAGCATTATTCAGAGTTCCGCAAACGAATATCTGTTTTGTGACTGTCACTGTTCTACATCGTACAAAGCATTGGTAAAGGTAAGTGTGTAACTGTTTGTTTTGTCATGTACCGTATAATATAGTTTAATCACAAACAATGATTGATTTTCCACGTAATAACTAATTTTTGGCTGTCATAATGTGTTGTATTTCTAAAAGTAATTTCTTCCATTTAAATGTTGAATACGCAGTAAAAAATATTTTTAATATAGAGAGTAATTATTTTTGAAATTTTGAAGCGTTTATATATAATGAGAGAAGTTGTTCAGGAAGTGAAGAAATGATATTAGCAAAGAGACAGATAATGCAGAAAGAGAGATAAATGGTAAATTACTAGTGATACCGTTGTCAAAAAATGCTAATGGTTAATGAATTCGTAAACTTTTTGTCAGTCGACAAAATTTCAGGCTGGTTGGTGGCCGTGGCCTGCACTGGTGGGGGTGGGGCGAGAGGGACGGGGAAGGGGGCTAAAGTGGTAATGATTAAGGTATTCACAAAGTTTCTGTTAGGCGTCAAAATTATAGTACGGTTTCAGGTCGCCGTTTGCACTGGTGGGGTGAGGGAGGTGGTCGAGTGAAATAAAATGAAAAGTTTTGACCATGAGGTTGTACAGAGATTTGTGTAGTAAATGTGTTCGTACATTGAGGTTGTAAACGGAGTATATAAATATCTCTCTTAGTCCTGCTGTTTGACTGCATCTTCATGTCCCTTCTGTTTTCCATCTCCGTTGCCCTGTGTTATCTTATTGTCTGTGTGTCTGTGTGTGTCTGCCTTCAGTCCGGGCTGAGGAAGTTTGCTGTGGAGGCACACACAGATAGTCCTATCAAAGTAATTGGAACGTTTTCAAAAAAATTATTATATAATTGCATTGGTATTTTTAAAGCGCTACTGAATGTTTTCTTTCACAATTACCGCTTGGTTGCTTTCTCAGAGTAGAGGGTATGTCGTATTTCACTCTTTGGTGCCTCTGCATCTGACTCTGTTCTCTGGTGGCTGGCGGAGAACTGTTTGTTATTGTGGAGATGAAAGGGTGATAAGGAGAGAAATACGACATAGCGTCTGGCCTGTAGAAGCGTGGGAGCAGTGATTAACTCTGAGTGAAGCGGAACTGTGGCGGTGCTTGGTAACAGTAATACATTTTTTTTAACAGAGGTACAACTGTCTGTACTGTGCGGGACCTACTAAGAAAGAGTTCACGGGCCGTAATTGGCTTGCAGGTTCTAGTATCAGTAAGTGAGGTCGAGAAAAGAAAACATTCAGGGCTTTATTTATGAAGGCCTTGCACCACTGGTGCGTCACTTTTTCCCATTTTAAAAAATGAGGCACCGGCGGCGCAAGGTCTTCATAAATAAGGTCCTCAGTTAGTACAGTTGAGGTTACGTGGAACACATGAATAGTTTTTCAATATATAATGATTTCAGTTGAGATTATGGATTAAAAGAGAAAACGTGAATATTTGAAATGTTTATTCAGAAATGCACTGTTTTGAAGGCAAATCATTATGTAATATGAGTACAGAAATTGCATAAAACACAGTAATTGGTATTGTCAGTAGTACATGGAATACAAACGCTATAGTTGAAGAAAAATGAATATAGTTTGGAAAAAAAATTGTACACTCTTATAAGGAAGTATATTATATTTTAATAAATGGAAGAAGGTCTCTGGCCTTTCAGTTTAGGAACGATATATGAAAATGCAAGTGGTTATACATCATTACTTTATCAATCAGCTGTCTACATGCGAAGCACTATCAAGTTTGTGTTATGTTACTGTGTGAGGAGAAAAAAAGGCGCCAAAAGCGACAAAATGGTGAGAGGTGCATGTATGTAATCTGTTGGATGGTGCGCAAATCACTATTGAGGAGAACTACTGTATTGAGATATCTTTTGAAGGTTGCAGTATTGCATTTGAAATACAGCACAAGTAACAATGGAAATATTGTTGAAAGAACATGTTTTTCTGTAAAGTATTTAAAAAAAATAATTTTATAGAAAATTAAAGGAGCAGAGGCGTGTGAGGCGGAAATAAGCAGTTGAGATGCGAAATGGCGTTTACAGTTATAAAAAACGTGTTTAAAATTTACACATTAATTAGGGCACATGTAGCATATATTAGCGAGTTTTGCATCGAGTACGTTTGAAATAACCTTAGATAAGATATGCAATAGAATTGTTGAGATTAGAGTGTAAAAAAATAAAGTTGAAAATCGAGCAACTGAAGAAAAAAATGTAGTCCAGATAAAAGACCAAAATTTAACCAGCACAAAATCAAAATGTCCACTGTTAGTAAAGCCAATAGGTCTGTTCTTCATAAGAAAATATGGAAAAGAACGTGAAGAATATAGGGAAGCAAAAGGAAATGAGGACGTCAATGGCTTGCATAAGAGTTATCGAAGCATTGTTTAGGCAAAGTAGGTAGCTTCTGCTTCTAACAGGAAATCACTTTTATCATTTGAAAGTATGTCAGCTATCCAATGGAAAAGAGTAAAGCAGTACTCATGATCTGTTATTATCGGAGCTTCTTTTACCATCAGAGGACAGCTCGGTGGGTTTTCGATGTAGCTCTCTGTTAGGAAAGAGTTAACCGTCCATTGTGTAGGCAAAGTAGGCAGCAAGTGCTTCTAACAGGAAATCACTGTTATCATCTGAAAACATGTCAGCCATCCAATTGAGAAGAGGAAAGGAGCATTCATGATCTGTCATTATCGGAGCGTCATTTACCATCAGAGGGCAGCTCGGTGGGTTTTCGATGTAGCTCTCTGTTAGGAAATCTTGCGCTGCTGCAAATATATTCCAATGACCCAGAACTCCTTGTATCGCTGCAAAGGCCATAAACCCTCCGTTGTAACAAAGCTGTTCATGATCAAGTAACGGATTCATGAGGTGATTGTAATTCGCTTCAGGAGGTACCAAATTGCAGAGACATAAATCCAGGGCCCACGTGAAATCACAGCTCAGGCAATGAAATACAGGCTGCACACAGGTTAAATACGAATATCGAAATGATAATCGATATGAAGTATTCAAAGTTGAGAGTGCTAAGGTGCCGTAGTAGAGAAGCATTCTCTGTCGAAATAGTTCTAAGTGGTCCGGCTCGTTTGCGAAGGCAGGAGGGACATCCATTTTGAATTTACCAAGATGGTAAAGGAAACGGCGCAGCACTGCCGGTTGTATAGCAACTCCACAGAATTAGGTCGCTGGCTATGCAGTGGAGAGGAGCAGAATGACTTGATAAATTTTCTAGCAGTCTAGTCACTTAAATATTGCTTAGTAGTTATCAAAAAATAGCCTGTCTTGAAGTGGAGGATGCGTTAAAAAATAAGGGAGTCATTTGAGCAAGTTGTAAAGGAAGGTCAATTTTTTTTTACACTAATGCTGTTTTCTGTGAATGTTAGCTCAGTGAAAGATATGTGTGTGAGCAGATGCTACGTTCAGTTTTAAATGTGACAATGGAGTTCTTGTTCATGTCTTCCGATTCAAGGTCGGTATTCGCTGCCAAATGCAAATATCAAGAAACGCATGCGTGGGGTACATAATCTACATTCTTAAAGGAAAGCAAATGGAGAGTTATTTTTACCGCGTTAGCTTTGTTGTTTGAAACGTTACAGTGATTTTCATTATTTGTTAAGAAAGTATGACTGATGAAGAATGAAAATAAATCCTTATAAATAACAGGGACTGGTGTATTTTAGAAAAGATGTGTAACATTACATGAATTGTAAATAAATAAATAATGTAATTGAAAGTGTATGGTTTCAAAATGAAATGTAAAGGTTTATAGTTGACGTTTTGAAAGCGGTTCTAGAGGGCCAGTTGCATGATAGACTTAAAAAAAATACTACATGTTTTTCAAAAGTATTATGTAAAAAATATGTGTCTTTATGTACTATTTAGATTATCTGCCTGTTGCCTATTCTTTGAGTTTTAGTAATGCTCTGTCTTATAACTTTACCAGGGGCGGTTTGAGGCTCATGGTGGCCTTGGGCAGGGAGGGTAGGTAGGGGGTTTGTAATAGGGGGTCCGGGTGGGGTGGAGTGCGGAGTTTAGTGAAGAGGGAGGGGGGGGGGGGTTAGGGTGTTTGGTAGTGGATCAGAGTCAGAGGACGCCAAATTTCTGTTATGGGCTGCCACGCAAATATGTATCCATTCTCAGAGGTTTATTATATTAAGGATATATATTAACATGGTGGCTCTTGGGGTTTTGTGGTTCTGTGCAAGTGTACTGCTTGCATGTGTATAATGCTGGCCCTGTAGTTTTTGTCTATGGACATGGGGCCTTATTTATGACGGCCTTGCGCCACCCGTGCGTCACTTTTCCCATGCTAAAAGTGACGCACTGACGGTGCAATGTTTTCATAAATAAGGCTTTTGTTTTTTTGTGACTTGGCCTTTTAGTTATGAAAGCTTACTGTTGTAGGTGCATGAAGTTTAACATGGGGTGGATCAGAGTCAGAGGACGCCAAATTTCTGTTATGGGCTGCCACGCAAATATGTATCCATTCTCAGAGGTTTATTATATTAAGGATATATATTAACATGGTGGCTCTTGGGGTTTTGTGGTTCTGTGCAAGTGTACTGCTTGCATGTGTATAATGCTGGCCCTGTAGTTTTTGTCTATGGACATGGGGCCTTATTTATGACGGCCTTGCGCCACCCGTGCGTCACTTTTCCCATGCTAAAAGTGACGCACTGGCGGCGCAATGTTTTCATAAATAAGGCTTTTGTTTTTTTGTGACTTGGCCTTTTAGTTATGAAAGCCTACTGTTGTAGGTGCATGAATTTTAACATGGGGAAAAGTGACATATCTGTGGCACAATGCTTTTATAAATGAGAAATTTTGTATTTATTTTTAATGGAGAGGATTTTGGGAAACTTATTAGTTATGCTTGTTCAATGCTATAATGATTGTATATTGTGTAGGAAATAAGTTTGTAATAAGTTAATATGATTTTATTATTTCCATTTTTAGAGTGTTTGGTGCCTGAAAGGAACAGCCTGCTATTTGAATTCATATATTGAGAGTATATATTCTTTTTTTCAGGTGAGTTCCTTTTTTTGCTTTGGCAATTTCTGTGGGTGGTGATGAAAATAATAAAGAATAATTTTTAAATGTTTAGAACATGATTTTATCCTAAATTTTTCACATGTGGTTCTATCTGCTTATACTACATATGTTTTTTGAGATGTTCTCCATTGACAGTTCAAATTATGTTTTAATGAGCTTGGTACATGTGTTCTTTTGCAAGGAGTTCAGATTTAGAAATCATTGGAGTATAATTCTTTCAGGTTTCTTTTAATTAATACTTGTGAAGTGCTCAATATTTTTGAAATCTTGTTGTATTATGTTTGGCAGTGTCCCACCTTTATTTACAGAGAGGTATTATGATATGGATCTAAATGTAATGCTCATGTTTCCTGCATATCTGTGAATATACTATGTATAGGCACTTTTTTACATATTAATGTAGAGCTTTATTATGAGGTGGTTGTTCATGGTTAGTATGACATTTTGCATATGCTAAGACGTTGACATGGTGAGTATGCTGTTGTAACATAAATGGAACTGTCTCTGTGGGAAGTAGTAATCTGTTAAGTGAATTAAATGGTTTGTATAGTGTGATCCTTTTCTTCAGAGTGCATAAATGTATATTGCACTTTGTAGTGATGAAATAAAAAAAATGGGTCTCTAAAAATCATTGTACAGGTAATAAATATTTCAAATATCTAGAAAATCTAAAAATAAATTTTACAGTGAAATGTCTTTTATCAACAGTAATTATTTAATTGAAAAAAAGCATAGTGTCAATGTTTAGAGTTATATTGCCAATTTATTTTTCAAAACAAGAGGAATGTGGTATCTTACAATATATAGAGTTAATAAGTTAGAGATTATAAAATTATATGTAGTTTAAAAATTAGTGAAGGTAGTTTTCAGTTATACACTTATGGACAAAGATATAATTTAGTCTCTATATTTTTTTAAAAGGATAAAGAATAATTTATTCAAAAATTACTATGGAGAATTTTTCAGAAGATAATGAAGTTCATTTTGATATAATAAATGAACTGATGGAGGAAATATTAGACGCGGTTGTTGGACAGGAAGCGGATGAAAATTATTATTTTATGGACATTTCCTTAGATTCAGCCTATTTAGAGCTGATAGAAGATGAGGACAATGGACTTGAATAAGTCCCTGATGAACTGATGTTGGAAGTTCTTTTAAATTATGAACTTTTGAATAAATAAAAAAAAATGATAGCAAAGCATTCGTGATGATAGTTTTCTTGATATATTCGTCGATGAAGTGCTTCATGAGAGTGATAAGATATGTTCTCATGAAGTGTAAAAGAGATCGTTGAAAAAAAGATTAAAACACTTATGATTACCGATAGTTCTTGAAAAAAGTGTACTGTTTGTATGCTTTAAAAACATTTTTTTAAAATTGTCTATAAAGTTTAAAGAAATATAGAGTGTGATAAATTTACAAGGTAAATTCACTACAGGATTTACTACTTTGTTCAGAGATTTTCTGTTATTATCTGTATTTTATTAGAAAATGAATGTGTGCTTTTAATTTGCATGGTATATGCTAGTAGTGAACTATAATATTTTTTATTTTTGTGTTTTACAGATTCACAATTTCATCAAAATTTTAAATTAAGATGCCGACCAGAATTGAAAAAAATAAACTCTACAAACGGACTTACAGTTTGAAGAAGAAAAGTACAGAATTATTTTCAAAGAATGAGAGGACGGATACAAAGAAGAGTGCTCCTGGTAAGCAAACTAAAAAGTTTTTTAAAAGAATTTTGGGAACGAAAAATGTAAATATTGAAGTTCAGAAGGAGAAAACGATATCACTATCTAAAAGGAGATCTGGAGTCAAACATAATACTGTTTCTGGAATTAGGAAAGATGAAAGTATGTACAGTAAAACCCGGAGTAATCAATTCAGCCAGATCAGGAAGTGTATGTTTTTACAACAGAGTCGATTAGAATTTATTACAAAAGGAGAAAGTTTCTAAAAGAAGATCTGCTTTTCTTAAAAAAAAACTATATATAGAGGGTATCGTTGAGCGCGCATTTGAGACAAAAAGAAAATTATTTATTTTAATACTTAATAGAATAAATATTTTAAATAAGGCGATTCGAGTTTTCAAAGGTAAAAGTAAATGTAAGAGACACATAAATAGGAGTAATTTTTGTAAAGTGTTTTCTGGGAAGTGGATGCATACTTCAACTTCTGAGCCATTTTTTAATGAAGAGAGTTACTTTCAAAGTAACGATCTGTTGCATGCAGTTGACACCATTGGTCGAGCGTATGAGGTGAAGGATGGTTGTGTTATTGAGAAAGAGAAAATTGTGGTTAGAAATGCAGAAGATGTTATGGCTAGAGAAGCTTTAGAGGGACGTCCTAATGCTCCTGTTTACAGTTGGAATTGTAGTAGCATTTGTAGTGTACGACAGGATTCAATTGATTTCTTTCGCAATTTCTTACGTAAGTACACTAAAGAAAGTCTAAAAAAAAAAATTTAAATGTTGCAAGAATTAGATGAATGCAGAGTGCGCAGGAAAAAAGGTCTGCAAGGCCATTCTCTGGCTTGTCTCTCTTAAAAAATATGCCAGAGTGTCTTTCATCACTTCCGGATGTTAGCAGTGCATCATACTAAAATGAGAAAATTAGTGAGAAAGTTGTACTATGCAAAAAGTCCAGCACTTAAACTTAAACAGTTAAATAGTGCTCTTTTGTATGGATGTGAATTATATGTTAAGAAGATTTGTGCAGAAATTGAGGTAAGTTATTTTGGTCCAGAGGAAGATAATGCAGAAGCTGATATAATTATAGAAGGAAATGTGTTAGAAAATGTTGGAAATGTAAATATTGAAAATTTTGAACAGGAAATAATAAAGTTTAAGGTAATTGCAGGTGAGAAACCAAATTTTTCTTGTGTCTGTTGCCGACGCATTCATTACAAAAGTCAAACGAGGTTAGTTGATTTATATTTAAAAAGTGAAGATGAAAGTAATGGACAATGGAAAGATTTTGCAACTTATTTGTTGGTGGAAAACTATTTTGATTTGGGTTTTCAGCAACGTGTTTGTAAATATTGTTATAATAAATTAAATGAAAATAAAATGCCTGCTAGAGCTGTTCATAATAATCTAGAGTTGGTAAATATTCCATCAGAATTGATGGATTTAAATACTTATGAGACAATTCTGATTCAATGTGTACATCCTTTTCAGGCTATTGTTCGAATGGAGCCTAAGACTGGTAAATTAAATCCTTCAGACTTACTAAGAGGATTAAAGGGTAGAGTTGTGTATTTGCCTCTTGATGTAAAAAAAATATGGAAACAATTGGTGTTGAAAATGTAGAAGAGGAACCTCTAGTTATTCTAGTTAATGGTGTACCTACAAAGAGTAAGAAAATCTGGCAAGATTTAGTGGATGTTAGGAAAGTGAAAAAGGCAACGTTGTATTTAGTGCAAAATAATAAGTATTACAAAGATGTATACGTAGAACAAGAAGATGTAAGTGAAGAAGAGGATAGTGATTTGTCTAGTGGACAAATTGAAAAAGTTGATGTATCCATATCTGAAGAAATTTATGAACATTACAGTGTTCATCCACTGCATTCCAAAGAAGCAATAGGGAATGCTATTGAATTATTTCAGATGAAAAAGGCGAAAGGAAATCCTATTAGTGTCTGGGAAGAACGTTTGGAAGGTCGTTGTTTTCCACAGTTATTTCCTACAGGTGAAGGTACACGATATGATGATCGACCTATGCAGATTCCTGCATCTGAGTACCGGACAACAAGATTATATGCAGAAGATCCAAGGTTTCGCCAATGCATTCCATATCTGTTTCATCTTCTGTTTGAGAGTGACTTATCTGGTCTGTCTTATGCAGTAAATCATATCTTAAAAAGTGGTGTACATCTGCAAAATATTTCAGCCAAGGAATTTATGGATAAAGTGCAACAGAAAGATAGTGTTTTGGATTCACATCTAATTAATTTATTGGCTTGTCAGCGGGGTACTAATGAGTATTGGTACCGTCGTCATGGAGATTTGAAGTGCATGCTTAGAAAACTTAGGAGCACCAACATGGTTTTTAACTCTAAGCTGTGCAGAGTATGCTTGGGAAGATTTAATTGAATTTCTTCGGGAGGCGAATGCTAACATAGAAAACATAAACTACAAGACACCTGGAGAACTGTGTTCATTAGATCCAGTTAATGTTTGCAGATATTTTAATCATAGATTTGAAGCTATAATGTCTTTCATTACTAACAAGAAAAATCCGCCTCTTGGTGAAGTACTGGATTTCTTTTGGAGAAAAGAATATCAAGCAAGAGGTGCTCCTCATATTCATATGCTGCTATGGATCAAGGAAGCTCCTAAATTTGGAATAGACTCGGATGAGACTGTTTTGTCTTTTATTGAACAGTATGCCACTTGTGACATACCTAATAGTACCGCTGATAAGGACTTAAGAGGAAAAGTGTTACGTTTTCAAAGTCATCGCTGTGGAAAATATTGTCGGCGAAAATTCAAATCAAAGAGCAAATTTTACACCAAATGTCGCTTTGGATTAGCACGACCGGTACTTTCAAAAGGAAGAGTCAACAATTTGATGTCATGTTTGCGACATAATATCAGAAGGAGGTCACCTAAAAATACGTACAATTTAAGAAGAGGTGAAGAATCGAAATATATTAATGACTATAACCCAGTCATTTTGTCCATGTGGAATGCTAACATGGACATACAATATGTTGCAGACAACTCTATTGCTGTGGCTCGATATGTAACGTCTTACATCACGAAATCTGAAAAGACGGAACTGAAGGAGATGTGGGAAGACATTTCTCATGAAAAGAGCCTGAGCAAGAAATTGTATACGTACAGTTTGAAGATGCTGTCTCATCGAGAAATTGGAGCATATGAATGTTGTGACAGATTATCATCAGCAAGTCTTTATGCGAAATCAAGGACTATTCTCTGGGTGAGTTTGGGCCTAGCAGAAACACGAAACCGTGTTCTGAAACCTGTGCAAGAAATTGAGTATTTAGCCCAGAAAGAACCAAACAGTACAGACATTTTGAAAACAAATATGTTGGATACATACTATCCAAATAGAAGTACTCTGCTTGAAAACATTTGTCTGTATGAAATACTTCAAAATTATACTTTTAAAATAAATGTTACGGAGAATATTGATAAAGGTGTACATGCTGTAATTGGACATGAAGGATGTCTGGTAAAACAAAGAAAAGGACACTTGATAAATCATCGGAAACTGAGTTGCGAAACACCTGATAAAAGAGAATTTTACTATTTAGCTCTTTTGCAACTCTTTAAACCATGGCGTAGAGAAGAGGAACTACTTGGAGACTTTGATAGTTATGAAGATTCATTCAACGCATCTAAAAGTAATATTGAATGTCCTGCTTTTAGTACTTATCTCCAAATGTTGAATGATGAAATAGAGCAAGAAGCGACAATTGCAGCGGAGATTGCTAGAAATAGTTCACAAGGTAGTCAAAGTTCGGCTTCATTAAGTCAAGATCCACTGGGACAACCAATTATTCAAAATGAAGCAGCCACCGCCATGGATGAGGTGAAAAGCGCAATGCAGCAAGGTCAAGAGGAAGTAATCGACTTAGAAGAATTAAAGAAGCAGTTTAATGTTGAGCAAAGACAGATATATGATGAAGTGACAGAGCACATTGAGCATGGCTTTCGTCATGAGAGAAAAGATTGCTCACGTATGTCATTTGAACCTATTCGATTATATGTAAGTGGAGAAGCTGGGACTGGTAAAAGTTTCCTAATTAAAGGAATTACTACATATTTACAGCAAACAACTCAGTCAACACTGTCGTGTGTTGTTACTGCTCCAACTGGATTGGCAGCACATAATATTAAAGGTGTTACTTTACATCGTTTACTGATGCTGCCAGTTGAACATGAAAATAAATTACAATATCAGAAGCTATCTGGAGATGCTTGTTTTGAAGTTTCTAGAGTCCTTAAAAAAATGAAACTTCTTATTATTGATGAAGTAAGCATGGTCTCCAATTTAATGCTTGCTTTTGTGCATTTAAGAATGCAACAGACACTTAAGACAGAGTATGATGTGTTATTTGGAGGTAAACATGTCATAGTTTTTGGAGATCTACTGCAGCTAACTCCTGTGAAAGGACAACCTGTATTTGAAACTGTTACACATGAGGAGACCAGAAAGTGCCTGGGCAGTATTGGAAATGTAAATATATGGTCACATTTCAAATATACTGAACTGATTCAAAATATGCGACAGGCAAAGGATACTAAATATGGAAGTATTCTTCAAGATATTAGGATTGGAAAATTAACTGAAGATGCAAAACACACTCTACGAACCCGATTACTTTCCAAGCTGTTTCCTAATGAAGATAATGTACCTGAGAAAATATATAGTAAAGAGGTAGCAGATAAGTCAGTGATATGCTTGATGCCAACTCTGAAAGAATGTTCAGTTTTTAATGAGAAAATGTTGAATTTAGAAAATCAAGAAATTAAGAAACTGGAAGCTAAAGATAGAATAGAACATGAAGGTAGTACTATTGTTTTGTCTGAAAAGTTGAAATTAAAATTGGATTCTCTTCAAAAAACTATATCTAAAACTGCTGGTTTAGAGAAAAATCTGTATGTATGTTTAAATTGTCGGATAATTTTAAGGAGAAATTTACATGTAGAAAGAGGATTGGTAAATTGAGCAATGGGTAATGTTGTTGGTTTTGTCAATTATACCAATAGAGATGAGATTGAATTTTTGAGGATAAAATTTGATGGGATTGAGGAAGTTCAACAAATTAGTCGATGTTCAACTCGTTTTTTGCTTGTGAAAGACTTATATGTCCGTCGTAAGCAATTTCCAATTTGTTTGGCATATGCAGTGACTATACATAAATCTCAAGGTTTAAGTGTAGATTGTGCTTTGGTAAATATTGGAAGCACTGTATTCAAAGAGGGCATGGCGTATGTTGCTCTATCGCGAGTTAGAACTTTATGTGGACTTTATCTAATTGATTATGATGAGACAAAGATTAGTGCAGATTTAAATTGTGTGAAGGAGTATAATAGGTTAAGAAGAGAATATGCTCCAAGTTTACCTCAATATCCTTTAATTGAAAGGCGTATAGTTGGTCAGAAAAGGAAAAATGAGGACAAATGTGCTGAAGTAGTCGAGAAACGACGAAAAAAAGATGTAGCTGTTGTTGGTAGCCGTAGCAAAACTGTTAGTATTGAAGAGATTGTTGGATTTAAGTTTGAAAATAGGTCTGGTGTCAACTGCTATGCAAATGTAGTAGTTAATGTTGTTTTCTTTCTGAAAAATGTTAAGGAACAGATTATAGAAAATCAGGAGCATACATTTTGCTATTCTTTAAATTCTATATTTGAAATGTGTAGTAGTGGTGATAGTGAAGTAGCAAGTGTTTCAAAACTAAGGAATGTTTTAGACATATGTGCAGGGGAAAATCAATTTTCTCTGAATATTCAGCAAGATTGTCAGGAATTTATCATGTATATGTTTACAGTTTTGGAAGATGAAGGTGTAGATATTGATAGTGTTTTTGGGCTTTCTTATAAATGGGAACATAAGTGTGATAATTGCTCATTTTTAAGTAGTACTGAGATACCCAGTGAAAGATTTTTATATTTCACATTACCAGACTACAAAGAAGTGACTTTTAATAAACTAGTTAAAGATGCGCATCAGAACATGGTCTGTTCTCAATGCAAGTCTGAAATGTTATCAACTTTATTTATCCATAGATACGGACAATATGTAATTTTAATGTTTCAACGATGCAGAGCTGATGGGAGTGAATTGTCAACTTTAATTAATAATTTTGTGGCTTCTCAAGTTTCTATTTCTAGAAGAACATTTGTAACCGTAGCCATTATTTTTCATGAAGGGCCTTCTACATCATCAGGACATTATACAGCTTATTTGAAGTGTGCTAGTGGCTGGACGCTTTGCAATGATAGCCAATTGACTTTTAAAAAACGTTTGCCTTTTCCCTTAACTAACTCTTATTTGTTATTTTTGGAACCCAAATTCCAGTAGAATGACTTGCTGTAGGAAGATGTATACTGTAAAGATCTGAAACTTACTAGTTTACAAATATCATGTAAATGAGGGTGTACAAATCTATAATTAAATTTGTGTTTGGCATAGTGATAACATCAGGTACAAATTTACTTAATGTTTGATGGTATAAAATATGGTACAAATTTTAATTGTGAAGGTACAGAAAACAATAGATAAGACTAAGATTAAATAATTTCAGAAAAAAACTACTTAACTCATAGTATTTGGCCACGTGGAAAAATATGAGAGAAGAAAATGAGTACTTTTGAAAATTATTTCAAAACTTATATGGACGCAAGTGTTTGGGAGAGGTATTTAAAAGATAATGAGTTAGCTTATACAATTTGGCCACGCGGAAAGGTATGAGAGAAGAAACTGTGTCTTTCAAATACATTTTTTATAGGAGATAGCTGCACAGGGCTTTGTTGAGATATCTTGAAAAATAAGTGGTATACTTTAATTAGTTTGTAACTGTGGAAGATGTAGTGTGCTTACTCAAGAAATTGCGAATTTGAGGAAAACATTTAAGACATGTTTTTTTCAGGTATTTATAATATGTATGCAGATTTTGTATGGGTTTTTTAAACACAATCATTTTGATTGTGTTTTTTTTTCCCCGCTGTTATATGATGATTAATATTGAAATCACTCTTGATAGTGAAAATCAATGTATTCTGAGGACAGCAAAAATAAATCATTTAATATGTTGTTTTACTCATTTTGTTACATTGCATTCAGAAATATGTATTATAACAGATTTTCTTTTACTCTCCTCCACAGATATTATATTTATAAGGTAAGTTTAATTAATAATATCTGAGAGTTTTCTTTGCATCTCTCTTATTGTCTCCTATTGTTTTTTCTTTAATAAATATACTTTATAATCTTATTTTTAATTTTCTTCCACATGTGCTACGTTTTAATAAGAAATTTACTTTTTTTTTTCTTTTTTTTAGGTAAGTATATATAATAAAGAAATGTTTACATCATTGTGTTATTTATTTGTCTATCCTTGTTAAAGCAATGTCATCTTTTATATTAAACACTTCCACATAGGATTGGGTGCATTGTTAGAAGGCATGCTTTAAAAGTGATTTAATAAAATGAGCGACATTTCACTGAGTGAGTTTAGCAATAGTGATATATGAAAACAATGGTGGATATGATATTAAATGTTACATGGTATTCTTTGCAGGACTTTAAATCCTGTGTTGCAGTGCTAATTCTGCCTCAAGATTAGGGGGCTGGGGGGCTTAGTGGTACTTGTATGGTCATGATAGAGCTACTCCTTTCTGAGCCATGGTTGAGGTGTGTTTATGAGTGGTTCCGTCATGGTTCTGCTTAGTGAATAGAACGTGTCAAGGAAGCGCAATGTTAGTGTTGTGCAAGCACAGCGGCAAGTTCATCACAAATGTTGTCCGTCCTGAGGACAGCTGAGGCAATGCTCGTGATGGAGCGGCTTTGTGATGAGTATGGAAGGATTTAACAGCTGTTAAAAAAACCTGAGGGGTCTCTATAAAGAGGAGATATGTGTCATTCTAAAGCCCTGTATCATAAAGAAGTGTTCCTCTGAAGTAATGCGTCTTGAAAGTGGCTGACTGTAATTTATGAGATTTTACTCAGTGACGTTCAGGCCCATGTTGTTTCAAAACTGTGCATGTGATTGAAGCAGGCGTAAGTCTTGACGCAGCAATTTGAATATAGGGGTATATTATCAAGGGGGTTTATCTGTGTTTTTTGGCTTAAAAAGCCAAGAAAGCAGAGATAAAATTATCTCTCTATTACCTAGCTGCCGCTAACACCAGTTAGCGACAGCTAGTAGGAGATAGTGACCATTTTGGGCCCCACTTTGCATGTCAGTTATATTTATATCTAATGAGATGCAAAGTGGGCGTGCCAAGATGATAGCGACTGAAAATAGTCTCTAACATCGCTATCTCTTATTACTAGCTTTTGGAGTTATTTGCGCTAAGCGGGAATATCTCTAAAAGCTAACACCTGCCCTGAGCAGTTCTTAGCCATGTTATCCAATGGGAGGTGGATAACATGGCTAATAGCATTAGGTCGCTATGCATGAATAATGCTGACTTTTCTGTGATACTCATGCTTTGCAACGATTTTTACCGCATTTGCGTTAAACCTTATTAATACCAAGGTTTATTTGCGGTAGAAATCGCCGCAGCGCTGCCGTAAATTTTTAGTCTGTAACCAAGCAGGAGGACTACTACATACTTGAATATTGTTTAGTGCTTATTTTCATTGAGACCGTCACAGAAGTTCAATGGATCCGAGACGCTGTTCTTGTGGATCTTGGCGACTGCCAAGCCGTTGTAGCAGTGGGAGTGAGGCCTCTCCAAGGGGCGCAGCGTGGCTCCTTTTGATGTTTACAATTGCAGATAGCAGGGTAGAGATGTCCGTGCAATTTATGGATGCTTAGTCACAGTAGAGTGTGCGTGGTGCTCTTAGACCTCATTACGACACACAGGGGAGCCGCGTTGCTCAGTTGGAGATCAGAGACTTAGGAAATAAAACTTTATGATAGCAAGGGCTCTAAGCGATACAAATCGCCCGTTCTCGGTGTAAAAAATATCACCGCTATTGGTGGTATTTTCTACGGTGTTAGTGCTTGAAGGAGAATAGTAACATATATGTGAAAGAAAATTCTGTAACAGGCTCAGCATTTCACATTATCGCGTGAAAACAAAAGTTGTTTTCACATAGCAATATGTCCCTTGTAATTAAGGGACGGAGTGTATCTAGTGTTATTTACTACACTGCTATGTGGACGATGTCGAATGTTTCATAAGAGGAGGGTTTAAAAGTTTTTCGATAAACTATTTCTCCAGGGAAGTGGGTGGAGTGTTCCGTGTAAATTGGAGAATAGAAACTACTAAGAACCAATTGGAAGTGTTGTTTTGAAGTCACATGACTTCACATGCGTGTCTCGATGCCTGTACGCAATAGGTGGGTGCGCGCACCCGATCGCGCACTAAAAGAAGGTGGCGAAAAAATATCACCTAATACGCTCTTGGAGCTCGTTTTAGTACAAAGAGTTAGTTCTGAAAAGAACTTTTTTTTTTTTTTTTGGGAAACAAGTGTTATGATGCTTTTGATTTCTTAAAGTTGCTACGACATTTTTCAGTATGTCATTCTATCAAAATAAAGTGAAGAAATTTAACTTTTCTCGGAGCATTTATGACTCTCAATTTTGAGTTTAATTAGAATAAGGCTTTGCTCTCCGTATAGAAGAAGTTTTCCACAGTTCTTGCATTTCATGTGCACGTTCGCAAGATATGGTCTCAAGTCCATCTCAGCACTCGATGGAGATACAGGTCGTCCTGCAGATGTGCTGGTCACTTCTGATGGTAATAGCGTGGCCTCCTTTTTTCTTCTCAAAGGTGGTCGCTCATTTCCTTCAGATTCGGAAGATGAATGCGGAACGGCAGCCATTTCAGCAAAGTCTTCGGGAAGATGTTCGACGTTGTTCTCTCTTGAGATTAGAAAAGAAAGTGATGGAAGTGGGTGGAGTGCTGCGTGTAAATTCCAGAATAGAAACTACCAAGAACCAATTGGAAGTGTTGTTTTGAAGTCACATGACTTCACATGCGAGTCTCAGGTCCTGTACGCGATAGGTGGGTGCGCGCACCCGGTCGCGCACTAAAAGAAAGCGGCGAAAAAACATCTCATAATATGCTCTTAGAGCTCGTTTTGGTACAAAGAGTTAGTTCTGAAAAGAACTTTTTTTTTTTTTTTTGGAAACAAGTGTTATGATGCTTTTGATTTCTTAAAGTTGCTACGACATTTTTCAGTATGTCATACCATCAAAATAAAGTGAAGAAATTTATCTTTTCTTGGGGCATTTATGACTTTCAATTTTGAGTTTAATAAGAATGAGGCTCTGCTCTCCGTACAAAAGAATTTCTCCACACTCGTTGCATTTCATGTGCACCTTCGCAAGATATGGTCTCAAGTCCATCTCAGCACTCGATGGAGATACAGGTCGTCCACCAGAAGATGTGCTGGCCACCTCTGATGGTAATAGCGTGGCCAGGGCTCTTGTCGATGCTTTTGCATAATGCTCAGGGTGCCTTTGTTTAACATGCCGCTGCATGGTATGTATAGAAAAGGAATATTTTCTATTTGGATTTCCCCTTGAGAGCTCCGAATTGCATATCGTGCAGGTTACTTTTGGCGCATTCACTTTCTTTTGATCTTCAGGATAAGTGAAAAATTGCCAAATGAAAGATTCATTTTTTCTTCTTAAAGGTGGTCGCTCATTTCCTTCAGATTCGGAAGAAGAATGCGGAACGGCAGCCATTTCAGCAAAGTCTTCCGGAAGATGTTCGACGTTGTTGTCTCTTGAGAGTAGAAAAGATTGTGAGGAAAGTGGGTGGAGTGCTGCGTGTACATTCCAGAATAGAAACTACTAAGAACCAATTGGAAGTGTTGTTTTCAAGTCACATGACTTTACATGCGCTTCTCAGGACGTGTAGGCGGTGACACTATCTACTTAGTAACGTGATTTGGAAGTAGCGATGTTCTTCAGCGAAGTTTAAAAACGTGAAAAGAAGTGAATTCAAACACATACGGATTTCACATATTTTTAGAGCTCGATTTGAGTATACAATTATTAAATTATAAAACCTTTTATATTTTTTAAAAAAAATATTAAGGTGTGTACAACCAGTCACGCACGAACGATTAAAAAAAAATTCGGCTCCATTTAATTAAAAGATTTATATGACAAAAAAAAAACCTAGGTTCAGTGTCTATAACGTACTATAAGTTCTTTCATTGGTCTATGAAGAAATTCATTAGGTTTAAATTGGAAAGCTCTCATGAAATAAATAGGTGGGTGCGTGCACTCGGTTGTGCACGTAAGATTGGTATGTCGATATTTATTTTAGGTATATCCTTCATACTTAGGAACTAGCATTCAAAAAACCTATGAAATTCCCTGAAAAAACCCTAGGTTTTACACACGTTATAGTTAGGAAGTAGCATTTGAAAAACCTATGAAATTCACTGAAAAAACCCTAGGTTTTACACACGTTATAGTTAGGAAGAAGCATTTGAAAAACCTATAAAATTCACTGAAAAAACCATAGGTTTGACACTTGTTATAGTTAGCTGGACATTTCACTCATATTAAACCAATGAAATTCCCCGGGCTAACTATAACTCGCACGCCCGCAATGCACTGCTGATGATGTTACATATTACATCAGTCATCACATGGTTAGTGACATTACTCTTGATATCACTGATAATATCTAGTATCTCACATATGCTGCCTACAACATATAGGAATAGTATGTCACTGACTCTTGCATGAATGGAATATGTAAAATCTCCTAATGTAGCATATTAACACTTAGACACTGAGATACTTTTGGTAATAATAAAGAAACAATAACCTATATAGATATAATGTATCAGTGATAAAGCTACTTATCAACTCATTTAGCCACTAAAAAAGAAACTGATAGACAGACACAGATAGGTATATATTTAAGTATTACTCAGTAACCCATGTACTTATTAAGATATTTTTAATCAGTCAGTTATAGATCTATTTTTCACCCAGATAGCAACCGATTATACACTTATATACTACAATTTTTTTTCAAACAACTTTCAGATGTACATATATAAAATATATGTAATTTTCAAAACTAACCCATTTAATAGATGATGTAATGAGTGATGTGATGTGTGACATCATCAGCAGTGCATTGCGGGCGCACGAGTTATAGTTAGCTGAAGTAACTATAACGGGGAATTTCATTGGTTTTATATGAGTGAAATGTCCAGCTAACTATAACATGTGTCAAACCTATGGTTTTTTCAGTGATATATATATATATGTACACAAGTATAGACTAATGACAACACAGTAGACATCTTAAAATCACCTAACCATAAAGTCAACACTCAGGTTTGTAAAATCTCACAGGCATTTTTGCCCCTGAGCCTGCTTAACAGCACAGGAACTAAAAGAACGTGCTGTGTGGAGGACAACCATGACCGATTTGTAACAGATGGGCACAGCCTCAGCATACTGGTTGAGCCAGAAATTACATTAACCATTCAATAACACTCTGCTGACCAGATTTTGAGAGGCTGATTGAGATTTTGCCCTGATCCTCCACAATCCCATCAGATATCGTGTGAGTGCAAAAAGCATCACTTTAGAATTGTCTTACCTCAATATCCTGAGGACCTCTTTGTGCTCACTAACTCCCATGTTCCGACACCAGCACAATCCAACGTCTCCTGCAAAATGAGTAGTACGGGCAAAGGAATATGACAAGTTCCACAGTTTCACTACTGTCTCAGCAGGCTGGGCACTGCAGAATGGTTGCCCCTGACCAAGGGCCATATGTATCAAGCCAAATTGACTTCGCAAACGCCGAAATTAGCAGAATTTTCGGCGTTTGCGAATGCAATTTGGACAAATGGTATGTATCAAGGAAATCTGCTTCAAAAATAAGGAATCGCAAAATTTGCGATTCCTCATTTTGCAATTGCATTTAAGGAATCGCAAATTACCACTTACTTCTAGTTGGTGGTAAGTTGCGAATTCCTTGAAAAATGCATATTTTAGCATTTTTCAAAGTGCCATGTGACGCACATACATGCCCTTATGGCATGTATGTGCGCGACATGTGCACCCATGCATATTTCAGGGATGCAACAGGGTGTCCTTTGGACACCCCTGGACCCTTAAAATTATTCTCAATTTGCGATTCGCAAATTGCGAATCGCAAATTGAGAATTTTTTCCGATTCATTCCTATGGGCCTCCTGGCCCATAGAAATGAATGGGAAAGTATTCCTTAATTGAGAATCACAATTTGCTAATCGCAATTAAGGAATTCTAAGGAATCGCAAAAAAATTGCGATTTTGTACATACATACCCATTTGCGATTCTCAAATAGCGATTTCTTCAAAATCGCTACTTTAGAATCGCAAAGGGGAAACTTGATACATATGGCCCCTAGTTCCCACTTGGCATTAAAATATCAAATGCGTAAGGCCCCATACCAAAATTGCAGGTATAGACCTGTAGAGGGTTCGAATGAAGGGGCAGGACAACAGGACGATGTAGACAAGATTTTATTGTGTGAAGAAAGTGCCTCCTCTTTGAAGCCAGAGTTATGCGTTACAGTCGGGATGTTATGTGGGGTCTCTCTCCTCCTCATCTGTCTCTTTTGTCGCAGATGTTTTCGTGGGATCCACAACCCGGTCAAAGGGATTCCGGCATCTCCACATCTTGGTATACGCTCGAGGGAATAAAGGAAAATGGGGACAGTGTGTGAGTGTTTAGTGAGTTTACGTGCATTTGAGGGAAGGAGGAGTGAAGGAAAACACACCAAATGAGTGCTGCACTTCTAAGAAGAGGAGTGACAGTGCATGGAGGGGAACACACCCACAGAGAGGACTGGTAGGGGCTGGTACCCTTAGCCGTCAGGTTTCTCCCGCCTCCCTACCCAGCCCCCAAACCACCCTGTACCTATGATAGCCACGCTTCTCCTGGAGCGTGGCTGGGCGAAGGGTGGTCCCAGTGGCCTACTGGCTCTCCTGGCATCTCCACACCTCTTACGATCTGTCCGTCGCCCAATGTTAATCACTTTGCTATCCAGTCATCTCCTTTCTCCGCGTTCTCCAATCCTCCACAAGCTCCTCGCTTCTCCTTCACCTCATGTCTTCTGGTGATGAAACACACCTCCTTCTGGGTATCGTCTGCTCTTGTTCGTCTGCTCCACGCCGCGTCAGCATTGGGGACGGAGTCATCAGGTTCAACGTTCGAGTTGAAGGAGCAAAACCCTTTTTCTGCCGGACTTCCAAATGATGGGGAAGAGGGATATATCCAGTCCTCCTGCTGTGGGAAAATAAAAGGCTTTTCTGTTGTTGGGGCATCGTACCACTGCTTCAAAAGTCTTCTACACTCCCCTGGCAACCCTGCCCTGTGACACACCTCCTCCCCTGGAATCTCCCGATCGGGGAGAGGGAACACCCTTGACAGGTAATCAGCGCTACCGTTGTCCACATCTTTACAGTGTTTCACCTCGAAGGTATAAGGTTGTATGGAGAGGAACCAAAAGAGGACCCTTGGGTTGTTGGCCATATTACGGCTGGAAAAATGGTCTGGAGGTGCTTCAGGTGTGTCTTCTAATTTGGGCTGAAGACGACAATGTCGTCGAGGTACGCTGATAAAAATGATTGATATTCATGCAGGACAGTGTTCATGAGCTGCTGGAAGGTTGCGGGTGCCCCATGCTACCCGAACAGGAGCACTATGAACTCATATAATCCGTCTGGGGTTGAGAAGGCCGTCTTTTTCCTGTCTTCTTCTCTTAATGGCACTTGACAGTACCCTTTGGTCAAGTCCAGTATGGTGATGTACCTGGCATCACCGAGTTTTTCTATTAATTCGTAGATGCATGGAATAGGAAAGGCATCAAAGGAAGAAATCTCATTGAGGGCACTAAAGTCCATATAAAATCGCATACTACCATCGGACTTGGGCACCATCACAATCGGGGATGACCAGTCGCTCCTTGAGGGTCAAATCACCCCTAAGTTCAGCATGTTGTGTACCTCTTTATGGAAGGCGTCTCTCCTGCGGCAGGGATCCAATATGGTCGTTGTTTAATGGTTTTCCCGACCGGAGTATCCATTCGATGTTCTGCCAGTGAGGTCCTCCCGGGATTGACGAAAATATAAGACAAACGGTGCCAACATCTGCTCCAAGGACTTCTTTTCTTCGCTTCTGAGTTGTTCGTTGATCACCAGGTTTTCTAAGGTGCTGGAGTTTGAAGAAAGAGTGGGTAACATGAGGTGGGCAGTCTTGGGTAGAGGGCCCAACCATGTTTTAAAAATATTAATATGGTATGTTTGGGTATGACTGGGTGTTATCTGCACCTTGTATGTGGTCTTTCCAATAGGTTCTACTATTTTATAGGGCCCTATCCACTCTGCTTGGAATTCCTTTGAGGAGGAGGGGAGCAAAACCAACACCCAATTATGAAGATTAAGCCTCCGCCATTTTTTCCCTTGTCATAGAAATCCTTTGTTTTTCTTGCTTCCTTTCCAAATTGGAGTAGGCAAAGACCCTGAGTTTCCCGATCTTCGTCTTGAGGGCATGTGCGTATTCGAGCATGTCTCGGGTCTCTGTTGCCTCCTCTTTCTCCCAGGCTTCCTTGGTTATTTTCTAAGAGACATCGTAGTTGTTGTCCATAAAGCATCTCAAATGCAGAGCAGCCTAAACTGCTCTGTACTTGCCCTCTGATCACATAGAGGGCAAGAGGCAGTATCTGATCCCATTCCTTCCCATTGACGGTCAGTATTTTCTTCAGGGTAGCTTTTAGTGTACCGTTGTACCATTTAACAAGTCCGTCAGTTTGGGGGTGATAAACTGACATCTTGATATGACGTAGATCCAGGATATGACAGACTTCCTTCATAAGGCGTGAGACGAATGGGGTACCCTGATCCGTAAGAATTTCTTTGGGGAAGCAAACTCGGGAGAACACCTCCAGTAGTTTCTCAGAGATGTTGCGAGTCGTGGCTGTCTTCAGGGGAAATGCCTTGGGGTATAGGGTAGCGTAGTCCACTATTACCAGGGCATATAAGTTCCCCTTTTTGGTGTGGGGCAGAGGTCTAATCAGGTCCACCCCTATGCGTTCAAAGGGAGTGCCTAATATGGGAAGTGGTTGTAAGGGTGCTGCTGGGGGTCTAAGCGTGTTTCTTTTCTGGCAGACCTCCGAAGACTGGCAATAGGTTTTTACATCCCGATAAACCTCTGGCCCAAATAAATGGCTTATCATAATTTGGGTGGTCTTCTCAGCCCGTGTATGCTCTGCTGTGAGGTGTGAGTGTGAAAAGAATAGTATCTGGTCTTAGAAAGAAAGGAGGACTAATAGTTGCTGGGGTTCGTTGGAGCCAGCCTGTCAGTAAAATAGCCCTTCCTTAATGAGGAACCTGGGAAACACTGAAGGGCTATTGTCTTGGGTGATGTGGGCCGGCTCCTAGGCATTAAATAGGCCTGGGCGGATTTGTAGCTTCGATCACATAGCCATGGCCCTGGAGTTGTGAGAGCTGGAAGCGAACTGTCTACCCTCTTCTCTGGGTCAGTCTTTCTATCATGGGTTAGGGTAGCTTGAGGAAACAGTTAAAAAAACTCAGGAATGTCAGTCCCTAATATTAATTCCTCGGGAAGACCTTCCAATACCCTCACTTTGATATGATAAGAAAATCAATTAGACATGGCGAGTGTTATGGCAGCAAGGGGGTAGGCTTTGACATCTCCTTGCACGCACTAAATGTGTACTGTAGCATCTGGCAGTAACTGACTAGGAGGTACCAGGACTCCCTGAATGACGGACTGAGTCTAGTAGGGCTTTGACTTTTTTTCTATTCACTTGTGCACTTACATGAAACGCGCTCCCCAGTTCTGCGGTGCACAAAATGGACTTCGGCAAATAACCCACTTCCATGGGTTCCTCCGTTGTTTTTCTTTCTGGGGCAGAGGTGGGCTATGTGGCCCCAGTCCTCACAATTGAAGCACTGGGGTCTCTTAACACTTGGTAGGTCAGGTTTCACTGGTCTGGGCTTTATGGGCTCTGGGACAGGGAGGTATTTTCCCATTTCTCGTTGGGATTACGCATGGGTTTTTTTCAGTGTCCCACAAGGAAGGTCTGGGTTGTGCACGCGAAAAAGAAGTAGCAACCTTGATAGCCTGTTCGGTGGTTAGATGCTAATGGTGGCCAGCTACCTTGGGGTGTGAAAAGGTAGGGCGTCCATGTACCGCTCCAAGTAGATTTTATCCATTATTTCTTCCTTGGAGCTCACAGCCGGGTCAACCATTTGTCGGCCGCCATCTTGAGTCTGAAGAACAAAGTTTTGAGGTCCTCCCTTGGCGCACCCTTCTCTTTGCGAAAACACACCCTGCACGCCTTAGCATCTAGGCCCAAGTGGTTGAGTATGATCACTTTTATGTCCTCATATGGTGTATCTCGGGTGGCGTTTGCCACTTGATATACGGCTTGGGCATCTCTGGTCAATAGCGGGCCAGGAAGAACGGCCACTTCTCCATGGGCCACCCAAAAGCCCTGGCTGCCCATTCAAAGCTTAACAGGAATGCATCCGGGTCCTCACAGGCCATATACTTTGGTAGGGATATTCCGGAGGGGGCATGCAGTACACTCCAGGGTTCTTGTAACAGTACAGTGGACCGTTCAGTGATCATTTTCTGCAGACCGTCCATCTGGCCCGCAATGGTGTCCTTAAATACATTGCAGTCTGCCTGGGCTGACCGCATTTGCCGTTCTACAGCCCAACTAATTTTCTCCTGTCCCTTCACATGATGATGTATCAAGGCATCCATCTCAGTTGTGCTGATGGTGTTCCCTAATCCCACTTCTGTCACCAGTTGTAGCAGGTTCGAATGAAGGGAGAGGATAACAGGACGATGTACACAAGGTTTTATTGTGTGAAGAAAACGTCTCCTCTTCAAAGCCAGAGTTATGCGTTACAGTCAGGATTTTATGCGGGGTCTCTCTCCTCCTTGTCTGTCCCTTTTTTCGCAGACGTCTTCGTGGGATCCTCAAGCCGGTCTTTAGGGATTAGTGCTTCTCCACATCTGGGGATGCGCTCAAGGGTTTAAAGGAAATGGGGACAGTGTGTGTGTTTAGTGCATTTACATGCGTTAGAGGGAAGGGGGAGTGAAGAAATACACGCCAGATGAGTGCGGCACTTCTAAGAAGAGGAGTGACAGTGCAGGGAGGGGAACACACCTAAAAAGAGAACTGGGCGGGCTGGTACCCTTAGCTATCGGATTTCTCCCACCTCCCTAACCCGCCCACAACCCGCCCTTGTACTTGTACCTGTGATAGCCAGGCTTCTCCTGGAGCATGGCTGGTCGAAGTATGGTCCCGGTGGCCTCCTGGCTTCTCCACACCTCTCACAATCTGCTGCTGCCCAATATTACTCCTGTTGTTCTCCAGTCGTCTCCTCGCTCCGCGTTCTCCAATCCTCCACGCTCTCCTTGCTTCTCCTTCGCCTCATGTCCTCCAGTGATAAAAACACACCTCCTTCTGCTCCACGCCGCGTCAGCATTGGGGGCAGAGTCATCAGGTTCACCAATCGAGTTAAAGGAGCAAAACCCTTTTTCTGCTGGACTTCCAAATTATGGGGAAGTGTCCGAGGCCTCAACATATCTTCAGGAACGAACCGATGCTCTATAGGGTCCACCTCTCAAAAGCCCCAAGTCTGGATATGATAACACACAGACTAAAGGGTGGTTAAGTGGGGGAAGGGAAGGATGGGGACAGCAGGGAGGGAGACCTGTAGCGAGATACAGATGAAGAGGTAAGTCCTAACAAGCGTTACTAATAGTACCTATCTCTATTCTCCCTTTTTACCCATTCTTCCACTGACCTGTAAAAGAAAATACAGGCGTACAGGGGGGTTGAGCTTGCTCCTCTTATTACCACATTAAATGCTGGAAAACATAAAGAGGCCAATCAGAAAAAGCCCTTCTATGGCTGGTTTCAAAGACCCCCCCAACGATGGTACCCTATATTACCTGTGATAATGAGGGACACTCAAAGACTCAAACACAACTTTCTGTCATAGACCCCCTGTGAGGATATATAAGAAAGGAACAGAGCAACGATGAGCAGCAGCAGATAAATGTCAAGGAATATTCATGAAATGTACATTTCACCATAGCACTCAACAAGACAGCAGTGTTCACCAGTAGTAGCACAGATAGCGCCCAAAACACGAGAAGAGTTACGTCACTCTCCCCGCATGAACTTGTCTTGTCAAACAGAACTGGATATAGTCTCTCCTATATCGGATACAATGTTTGTGTGATATAAGACTTTCCCCTGCACGAACTATAAGTAATAGAGAAAGTTCGCCAACATAAGGAAATCTTGGCACACAAAATAAATGCCACAAGATCGTAATAGTTTTGTGCCAATCATGTTTACAGATCTCTCCCACGCAAGCACTTGGAAATTATTGGCCAGTTCTCCAAACGTAAGAAAGAGAAAGCAAGAAGCACTTTGTATTCAGAAACACCCCCTATGGTGCAAGCAAACAAACTTGGGGTGTCCAGACAGGATTGAAGGAAAGCGGTGAGTAAAGCACCCTTACCATACCAGGAACTAACAGAACAGAAGTCACCAAAAGTCTTTAGCAAAGCGGAATAATCGGCAGTGTCTTTCTCCCGCTGTCTGGCTAAATCTGCAATTCCACATCACATGAGACACGCCGATTACGTGGCCTCTGACGCGATGCGTCCCATTGAGACTGCTGGGCATTGTAGTTCCCAATATCAGTGCGTGCCTGCGCGCCCGCCGCCTCCGTGACCCCTGACAGGAAGAGTGATACATCCAATCCTGATGCTGTGGGAAAACAAGAGGCTTTTCTGTTTTTGGGGTATTGTATCACTGCTTCGAGTGCCTTCTACACTCCCCGGGCAACCTTCCCCCTTGACAAGGCTCCTAGCTAAGGGTGGTTTGAACTCATCCAGAAAATCCTCCTTTGTACAGGAGTCCTTAAGTGCAAGAAATGAATCCGTAAGGCAACCCCTGTTCATCTGAGTGTATAAAAATGAGTATTTTTGAAGCCAAAAAGCAGCTTTATTTGGGATTTGGTGGTGACCACTTCATCACCAGTGGCGCTACAGGGGGCATGCAAACCCTATATCCATTAAGGTGGATCTCAGATAATTAATCCACAATATGTTGCCACAGCCAACTTCACTAACAATTTCCTCAAGCACTTGGCGATATCACAGGAACTCCAGAGTGGCCCAGATCCTCCTCCAATAGAGGTAAGGGGGTAGTCCTAACAATAATGCACAGGTCTCAATCCAAAGTCTAGCCTAAGTGGTAACAGAGGAGTGCTTACAGGGACACCGGCCAGCTGGCACATGAAACAACTTTCCAACCTGGTTAAGGAGCTCATGCCGCTCTGGGCTCACAGTTCAGCTCCTTATGAAGCTATCCCAAGGGCCTGATAATTATAAATATGTACGGCTGTATGGGGCAAAACTGGGTGCTAAGCAACGTCTACATAATATCTCTGATCTGCTTGCTCCGACTTAAGCCTGTGCTGCCTAATATGAGGCTCCCACCCCATATTTTCAGTGAATGTTAAACCCGATTATAGGGTTACTCTTGGGATTAGATAGAAGGATGAGCGCATGTCTACAAATACAATATAGAAATGCCCCCCCTCCCAGAGTGACATTCTTCTAGTACACCAATTAAAATCGGAACATGTTGTCCATGGTGCAGATGGACTCTCTAAAACCTGACTGTATGGGTGTCAGGATGTCATTAGCTGATTGCAATTCTTGCAGTCTGTGCAAAATTACCCTGCTAAACAACTTTTGTATACTGTCAATGAAACTTATTGGTTGATAATTTACGGGCTGATCATGGTTACCCTTCTTGAAGATGAAGAGAATGTCAGCCCCAACCCAAGATGATGGAGTGGGAGCTCCTTTCAAATTAGCTGTGAAAATCACTGACTCATAGGCACTCCAGATACTCATCTCCTCAAAACCAGATCCCTGGTTATTTTATCTGGCCTGGGGGATTTGTTTGCAACAATTGCCTCGATGGCCAGGCTGGTTTCCTGTACTGAAACCTCTCTCTCCCTAAGCTCAGGAGTTCCTGAAATAGACCCTTGGCAGACATCCCCAGCTCTTAAAACCTCTTCCCCTCCCACTTCATTGGGCTGTTGTATGTCCCAGGGAATCAATGATTTGAAGTTGTGAGCTCTGCTTTCCACCTGCTGAGCATAAAGGCTGGAGAAATGTGGGACGCAGTCACTGGCTGCAATTTTGCAATCCATCAAACAAAGCCCATCTTTGCTACCTGAGGAAACCAAGGGGCATATTACCAACGATTAGCGATATTTATCGCTAACTAGGCTTAGCAACGATTTTTTTATCGCTAAGCACCACCGGAAATTATCGCTGAGATGACGTGCTATTAGCAACGTTTATCTCCAAACCGATAATTTTTCCGGCTATAGCGAGTATATCGCTGAGAATACAGCGATATTCACGCATTAGCGATGAAATGCTCTTAGCCATGTTATCCACATTCCATCGCTACGCCCACCTTGCTAATAGGCGATAGCGACGTTAGCGACTGCTTTTAGTCACTAACAGGTTGGGTACGCCCACTTTGCATGTCATTAGCGATAAATATCGCTGACATGCAAAGCAGGCCCCAAGCCACTCGCTATGGCCTAAAAGCTTTTGCTAACATCAGTTAGCGACAGCTTGGTAACATAGCGATAGAATTATTGCCGCTGAGCGTCCAAAAAAGGCCGCTAAACCAGTGATAATTGCCTATCACCCCCCTTGGTAATATGCCCCCAAGTTCCATAATGAGCACTGGTCATTCAATCTTGCAGCCTCTAGAAGATCGTCCCAGATCCCCCATTGACAGTCTTTTTTAGCAACAGAAAGCGCTTTTTGATATGACCATCTGACAGTCTGGATCTATGATCTATCTTGCTGCTTAATTGCTAGAACCAATTCAATGCTAGCATCCCTGCAAGTTCTATTATACCAGAATGGGGGGAACTTCATCAGCACTGTTCCGCCTGATTCAATATAAACGTGGTTTCCAAATTTTTAAAACAAATGATTATGCATCTCAAAAAGCATCCCTAGAGGATCACATACATCCCCAGTCGAATCCAACAGCATCATACCCTCTAATCTGTCTGCTAGAAATGATGTCTCTAGTTGCCAGTAGTTTGCACCCTGTCCTAGTAGGGAACCTCACTCTAGTCAGGGTAAGTAAGTCACACAGCTAAGTTAACCCCTGCTCACACACTTGGTAGCTTTGCATGAGCAACTAGTCTTATCTCAGAGGAAATGTGTAAAGCATTTGTATATATGCACACAGTAACACAGTGGAAACACTACAAAAGGAGTTTACACCAGTTCAGAAAAATAGGCAATATTTACCTGAATAAATCAGGACCAAAACAACAACCTTCCAACATACACATGTCCAAATATCACTTATAATAGATTAAGCAAGTTTTGCCTATAGAAATCAATGGATGTGTTCATTGTAGCACAAACTACTTTAGATGTGTCATAAATCAAAGATGGTGAAAGGTTCAGGGGAGGTGAGGCACCGGAAAAACAAAGCAATGGGTTGGTTCCTTACTACATGGGGGAGTTGATGTTTCTGTTCCTTACTGCCAAGGTGTCGTAATTTGACAATGGCCGGGTTAGCGCTTAGCTTTGCTACACGTTATTCTTCTTATCTTGACCATATTAGAAAACGCCATCTTGTACGATACGGCGGCCATCTTAGATCATGAGCGGCCTCGTGGCCAGCATGCCCTTTAGTCCGTTGTCCGTGGCACTGACCACTCGAGTTTGCCCAGCAACAGGCTATTTTTAGTAACGGTCAAGCCCACACATGCGCAGTATCAACTGACCAGTCACCTCTCAGGAATGTGCCGCCAAACTGACCAGTGGGGTTGTAACCCCTCCCATGAGTTGGCTGTGTTCCAAAAATGACCATATATGTACATAAAGCTCTGTAACTTTGTACCGCCTATCTTTTATTACCTGTAAATTGTATAAAAGAACGGGTCACATCGATGTTCGGTGTGATACTTCTTGCATTGCCGAAGGGTGCTGTAGGAATGTACCACCACCCCATGGGGTCTTAATAAACTTTTTCTTTGTACTTTTCAGTTTCCGTGCCAACAGTTCTTTCAGTGTAAGTGGGTTATCTACGGAGCATGTAGGCCTTGGGAACCCGATACCACAAAGGGAGGTGATGCGTCAGTTACTTACTGCCTGGAGAGATAATGCGTTGGTTCCTTACTGCTAGGCAGGGGAGGTGGTGCGTTGGTTCCTACCGGTCAGGGAAGGTGATGTATCGGTTCCTTACTGGAAGGATAGGTGATGCGTTGATTCCTTGACATGTGGCCTCGGTTCCTTACTAGAGTGTAGTGTCAATGAAGTATCAGTGTAGAATAAAAATACATCAAAAATCCAGAGGCACTGCTATAGTGGTGAAGCAGGTGGTGCATCAATTTTACAGCCCCAAATCAGGCACTGCGTGGATTCCACAGTCACCAACCAGGTGCTGTGTCAGAGTTGGAGCGGGTGCCATGAACGTTGGTGACACGGTGGTTAGGACTCCCGCTGCTGCAATTTTCTGATGAGCTGCAATTGCAAGCTTGGGCCTGCTGTGAATGCTGTGGTTGATGAGCTGATTGACAACCATGTTTCGGGACAGGCAGTGGCGATGCATCAATCTTTTGCAGTGAAGCATCAGCAAAACAGGCTCTGGGAGTCGATGCATGGATTTTCTCCTTAACACCATCGACGCTTATGGTTTTCCCCCCCTGTGCTGAAAATCTGTAATTCCTACTAATCATGATGAGCTCAGCTCGGCATGAGTGTATGAGAGGTGTACCTCATGACGAGCTGAGCTGATGAGCGTCGAAGGTGTTAAGGTCCCCAGATTCTTCTTCCAAGTACCCAGGGACTGGATTTGGCACTACTTGGCAGGTCTGGACTCTCAACAGAAGAGTGCAGGAACTGGCAGGTGTAGTCTTTGATGGCCCTGAGACTTTATAACAGGAGGCAAGCATGCACATGCCTTAGGAAAACCTTTGCAAAAACAACTGTTGATGGACAGAACGCAGAACAATGTCATACATTCACCCCAGTACAGAGATCTGGGCCTAAATCCATCGTTTTTTTGCACTCCACACCACTCCAGTTCAGACATGGCCATGTGCAAATCAGCCTTGACCCTGTGCCTCATTGGAACAGTCCAGCCCGAACTGCCAAGCCATGTCTTTCCTGGACCGGAATCAAGCATTGTAGGACCGGTTTCTGGCTATCAGCCGTCTTCAGCCAGGATAGCTTGACTCCAGTGGTGTGGAGAGCATGGGACTCACGTCTGAGCATACCCATCCCACTCGGGGTGACAAATGCAAAAACAACAGTTGATGGATAGAATGCAGAACAATGTCATACATTCACCCCAGTACAGAGATATGGGCCTAAATCCATCGTTTTTTTGCCACCTTTTCAAATTGTGAGTTCAGAGACCCCAAAACTCCAAATCTCTATCTGCTCCCAACGGGAAATGATACTTAAAAGATATTTGAAGGTAATCTCCATGTTAACCTATAGGAGAAATAGATGTTGCAATAGTGAAAAGCGAAATTAGCTGAATTTCACTATTAACACATGAAAAACACAACAGTACATGTCCTACCTTTTGAATGCACTGCACACACCCATGGGGCTGTCTTGGGCCTACCTTAGGGGTAAATTACATATAGTAAAAGGGGAGTTACTGTCACATTGATCTTGTTTGGTCATGGTTTTACTTCTAGCAATATATAATTGATTAAACCAGTTTGGTTAATCCTATTGAATATATGTTTGCCTGATTTATTAGAATTGGATCTTCCATTGCGGGCACGTAATCACTGATTTAGCGTAAATGCATTTTTATTGGACTGCTACTGGTGACCAATTCTTGATGGGAGGATTTTTAATTCAGAAGTAGACCAATGTTTTCATGTGCTGTAAGAACCTCACTATCAATACTTAAAGGTTCAAATTGACAGCTGAAATGACCTCCAACAATTTTCGTTAATATAGTTGAAAGTGAGGCTATGGGAACATTTAATTTGTCCAGGACCACGGATTCGCTTTTATTCCCTGTGGGTCTTCAGTATACATTATAGACGTAGAAAATGACATCTGTAGAGATGGTCAAACTGAGACACATAATATTGGGAGAGTCCACCATAACCTCTCTTAGTAAGCCTACAATCATAGTTCGGGCCTTGATCATCAGGTCCCCTGAGGGTCTACTCAGCCCATTGGTTACTGCTGCCTTAAAAAAGTTTGTATATCCCGTACGATAAATGGGCTGAAGCACCCATGTCAGAAACAGTGAGCAAATCTATTTTTGTCATTACCTTTCCAAAGTTCATGCAAACTCGCGGCTGCCTTGAGGGCAGTACATTAGTAAAAAGTGCTGACCTAAAACATTTGTTAACTCCAATGTCTTTGACAGGGGATGAAACTCAGGAGCTAGAGCAGTGCTGAATTTGTGAAAGAAGAAGTACCATTGATCAAACCTTTTCTCAGAAGTACCCGGCTGATGCTTAAGAAGGCAGGGTGCCAAATATCAAGGCTGCTTAGTTTGGATTGCATCTCGTGCCTCTTCCATCCACCACTATATTTGATCTTTGGATGATGTACGCTATAAAAGAGTGCAACATCGTTAACTCCCATATTTCCTTTGCCAAAACCACATAAAACTTGTATTAAACCACCAGGAAAACATATGCTTCAGAACACATTGCTTATAAGTAACATTGTCTTTCCTTATGTTATGGATCTTATATCTTGTATATATTTGAGGGGTTACTATTGAAAGAAGAATATAGCCTGGCGAAATTAGATGTTGGGTTGTGGTATACTAGTGCACAACATTCACATGGATTGAGAGAAACAGAATACATTTGTAAGGCAAAATTGTATCATTTTGTCCACACAGCACAAAGCTTTTGGAATTGGTGGAATTTGTTCTTTCCAAAATGTATTTTCTTTATGAATGCAAACTTTTTTGCAAAAATGTGAATTTGGTATGAGCTGGTGTTGAGCTCCTACCTTTGAGAATCTGATGACGAGCTATTGTAAACGGAATGTGGATTGGGGACCCAGTCTTATGAAGTGAGAATCATGTTCAGTACAAACGTTGATTCGTTGGATTTCTAACACAGCAAACAGACCGGTTTCAACACCTTCAGTTTCCAACACATGAATCTGCGTTCCTAGTATGCACAGCTTTCCAACACAATTGTATCCACACAATAATTTCTCTTAGGGAAGCTGCAAATGGGACTTCAAAGAGCCGTCTTAAAATTAGCAGTGTGAGACGCTGTCTATGAAAATTCATACATCGTATGATATTTCTAAAACTGAAAGTATAACAAAACCAGCTTTCTGCAGGAGAAACACTGCAAAACGTACTTTTCGCTGTTATCTGTTGCACTACTGGTTTTTAATAGGAAAAAAGTCCTCTAAAAACTTTTTGGGGGATAGCCAAGGTTTTGCAAATCGAACTACCTTCCCAACTACATGATTTTACTAAGTTTATCAGGTCTTATTTACAAGCCCCTTGCGCCACCGGTGGCGCAGTGTGGTGCTCCATGTTTACAAGGACACGTCAAGCCAGCTTGGCTTTTCCAGTCCTTGTAAATATGGCCCCTTTACACACAGCACTTTGCTTGACAGTGATGTTCCATGGGTGTTGCTGTGGCTGTGATGTTCCATGGGTGTTGCTGTGGCTGTTCCCACGCAACACCCTTGGAACTTGACACATTTCCAGGTTTATGAGAAATCGTAAACCAACAAGGAGAAATGTATTTATTTATTTCTCCTCTGTGTTTTTGCTCTTTCTATGTGTGCTGCATTATGCAGAACACACAGAACCAGGAAATTTCCTCTTAAAACTGTTTATGTGCTGGAAAGAGTCCCTTCCTGCTCATAAAAAATCATTTAAAAAATGAAGTTTATAAGTTCTATGTGTGCTAATGCAGCACCTATAGAAGTTGAAAAACACCATTTGAGATTGTTTATGTGCAGGAACACCTTCGGACACATAAACAATCATCCCTGTGATGCAGGCATCCTTGCACCATGGTGCAGAGGTGCCTGGGTCGGCGCATGGTATTTAATTGTGCACCACGTGAAAGCAAAGGGATCAGTCACATCCTTGTAAATATGGCGCATCCCTGTGCTTTGAAAGTGCTGCAGTGTGGCACAACCAAAGAGCATGCATTGCCTCGCTGCGGCACTTTTTTGTAAATCAGGCCTAGTATATTTCCGAAAAACATCACAGGTAAAATTTGAACAGGTCTAATAATCTGTTAGTTCCGGCAGCATTTGGAAAAGAAATATAACTATTTTCAAAACTAGTTGCAGAAATTAAGGTAGAATGGTGTTAAGCTAGTGTTTTTTTTTCATAATCATCTCGCCAGAGTAAGAGGACTCCTGTATCATTATATTTATTCCTGTCACTTTCATATTCCTGCATTGATTTAAATCATTAGAAGTGCAACCGTTATAGCTTTTGTAATCAATGGTAAAGGCTTCATAATTCTTGGCTGATGGTCCATAAATCTTCAGTAAAAGCATAAATGCTTGCCTGTGTGCTAATATCTTCAATTAAGATGAGTGCGAAAGTGTGACATTACAGCCCAATGATCTTTTGTCTTCATTTCTAAGCCAATAATATGTGCATCTTGGTTTTCGACCGCTACTTTAGCTAAAGTATTATGGGCCACATTCACAAAGTTTATGCTGTGACTTACTCGTGTAGAACTCTTGAATGCCGGGAGTAAACCAGAAGCAATTCAAATTGCTTCTACCTTTCTCCTGCTATTCATTGGAAATCCAGATTTTCTCCATGAATATAATGACCTTATTTAGCGACTGATGGGTGGATGACCTGCATCTCACCTGGGTGACATAAGTCATGACCTCCACCTCCCTGAAACATTACCACCAGTGATATTTAGAGAGCTCCACCTGCCTGCATTTGCTGGGTGTCTACAGTGCTTCAGATTCAGTTTTAGTTTATTCATGCATAGCTAATATAAACCAATAAAAGTACATAAAAACATGTTACAATATTACCACGATAATTACAATATAACCACTAAAACATCATGTTTGGGAAAAAATAGTAAGTCAGTGCAAGTTATCACTTTTAACTTTGAACATGTACAGAAGGGCATGTTAAAATATTACCATGATAATACAATATAACCACTAAAACATCATGTTTAAGAAAAATAGCAAGTCAGTGCAAGTTATCACTTTTGACTTTGAACATGTACATAAAGGCATGTTAAAATATTACCATGATAATGTAATATAACCACTAAAACATCATGTTTAAGCAAAATAGCAAGTCAGTGCAAGTTATCACGTTTGAATTTGAACAGTTGAAACTCACACAATAGTAATTTATTGCTATCAATATAATAAGACATTGACCAAAGCCTATTTCAAGGCAAACCCTTCATCTATTAACAATGAAGTGTGTACGTGCTGTGCAAACGTTTGCCATCAAGTGCATCTGGTATACTTTTATAATATATTAAGTACAATTCTGTTTTCCTGACAAGAAGATCTGAGAAAATTGAAGAGCTTACTATTTTAATGTAGAGGACATTGCCTGGCCTAGTTATTCAGGTCACCGGTCCTCATAATACATAGATGTTGTGTGCCTACTACCCCCGGGAGAGCCATTGATCTTGTCTCAAATGGGAACAGAAATCAAAACGTCAGGTGCTAGATTTCTCCAGCTCCTTCGCAGCTATGTTAACAAAACTTACTGCCTTACACGCAAGTTGCACAGAAGGACCCCCCAATAAAGAGATGACAGCTGGTCGACATGACCTAATTTGCAGAGCTCTTACAGTAAGACATTGCCTATGTATTAACAAGGCAGGGCAAGCAAACAGCAGATGAAGCAAAGTTTCAATGTTTTGGCCACAGAGCCTACACTCTGAAGTTGTCCAGTGCTATTTTCAGAGGGACATACAATCCTTGGGTACGAATATGCCAAGATGAATTAGCAGGAGTTCATCTTTCTTGGCCTCTGAGAAGTTTGCAGGTACATATGGCTGAGAACCCAAAGCTGCATATGATGGCATGACTGCCCAAGCATGCCCTTTACTTGCTACAGTAGCCTTGCCTAAAGGATGAAAGTTTGGCAGCTTTGTTTTTGATACGTTTAAAAGCGGTGTAATCCTTAGGGGTGCGCTAATAATCTTCTAATCTAAGTGCTGCAATTGAGAGATGTAATCCTGGAAGCACAGAGATCTTTATGTGGCCCTGCCTTTCCATTTCCACCTAAAATATATGCACAAGAAAATTGGCTTCTGCTGCCCTCGTCCTCCAGCAGAAATTTACCAGGGCACTCTGCCTGGATTGATCCTAGTCGAATAAACCAAATTCATATTTGAGTTGGGCTTGTGAAACTTACCATGGAATTGGAAAGAGTTTTTTAAAGACTCTCAAATATAGGATCTTGACGGTTGCCGAGCCACTACCTTTAAGTAATTCTGAGCCATAAGATATTGAAAGAATTAATTTGACTCCCGCAACCTGACAGAGATGAAGCGTTGAGGTGTTTAAAGTCTTGTGTTTCAAGGTTTTAAATGCAAACACCTGATTATTTTAAATAGAATGCCTGCCTCCATTTGCTTAGCACCCAAAGCATTTAATGGACCCTTTCCTCAAAGCTTTTGGTTATTCAGATTCACACTCCCAAAGCTGCCCTATGGGAGTTCCTTAAGGTTTTCCCGTTTCAGCTGCCTGGCTTTCCCTGGCAGTTGCAAGTAAGAAGTAAGAAAACAAAAGTGTGTTAGAGCCTCTGCCTTATATAGGGTGATTGGTCTGAGGTTTTTGGACTGAATCTGATACCACAAAAAAGTTATCAATTTCTTTCATAATTCTCTTGAAGGAGTTCACACCTGGTTTCATATGGTTCTGTCCTACATCAGGGCCACAGCTACATTGAAGTGTGTACCATCTGCAATAACACAATGTGCCATGGTGGTAGTATGAGGCAAACACTTCTGCTCTGGGGCTGAACAAAGTGACGTGTAGGAAAACGTGTAAGGGCAGCACATCTACAAAAAAGAAATTGTCTGGTTCAGCGTCAGGTTCAGTTCCTGAATTGAAATGTGCCTATGTTCCTTGAACAAAATAATTATGGTATGCAACGTGGTTTAAGTTTAATGTTCACATGCAACAACACTAAGTCCTGCCCCCTCATGAGTGTGCATCTGCAGACTTGATCTGGCTCAAAATGCTTACCATACATTTTCAATTTCACATAAAATACCTTCTGGCAATTCAATTTGAACAGGAGCAAAAACATTGCCAAGGTTTTGTTTTCCAGTAAAGTTCCCAAGCTACCAACAAATTAATACATAGGGTTACATACCTTGTTATACAATGGACATCTCTGCAACACACTAACTGATGCAGTTGGCCTCTTATGCAAGAAAAAATATTTAAGCAAAAGAATATACATTACCTATTGGATAGCCAGGACGAAATAGTTCTAGCTATTGGCAACTCTCTCTCTGCAGGAAATATAATGTTCACTACTCAGCACCAGGACAATATAACCGAAGTTGAAGAAACAAATCTGATGACGCCATTGTGCTATAGAAAAAAACCAATAATGGTAATCACAGTAAGTCACAAACAAATAATAACTACCTAGGCCTCACAAACTACAGTATCATATACATAGGCTCTCAGGAACTCTTTGATTCTACAATATAGGTGCCTAATCTTTAACACAGCGCAAGTCCAGGTTCCAGCAACCGATAATGAAGAGTGCACCAGAGAGGGCGACAAGTTTACCAATCTCTCAACGTTGGTGAATCCAGATGTGAAGTCAGCGAGACTAGCAACTTTGGAGCATTGGGCCAGATGTATGAAGCTGAAATGGGGTCGCAAACGCCGAAATTTCGGCGTTTGCGAACTCATTTGAGCAAAATGGCATGTATGTAGCAAATTTCAGTGCAAAATAGGGAATCGCAAATTTGAGATTCCTTATTTTGCGATTGCGTGTAAGGAATCGCAAAATTTGCGATTCCTCAAATGCAATGTATGATGCAAATTTTTTTTTTATAATTGTCCCTAAGGAATCGCAAATTACCACCAACTTCAAGTTGATGGTAATTTGCAAATTTCTTGAAAAATGCCCATTTTTGCATTTTTAAAAGTGCCATGTGATGCACATACGTGCCCTTAGGGCATGTATGTGCACCACATGTGCACCCATGCTTATTTCAGGGGTGCAACAGGGTGTCCTTTGGACACCCTTGCAATTATTCTCAATTTGCGATTAGCAAATTGCGAATCGCAAATTGAGATTAATTTCCCATTCATTCCTATGGGCCTCCTGGCCCATAGAAATGAATGGGAAATTATTCCTTAATAGCGATTAGCAATTTGCTAATCGAGATTAAGGAATTGTAAGAAATTGCTAAAAAATAGCACATTTCTACATACATACCATTTTGCAATTCTCAAATAGCGATTCCTTAAAAATCGCTATTTGAGAACCGCAAAAGTGTATCTTGATACATCTGCCCCTTATTCACAAAATGCATTTTGAAGAACTTTAATGGTACTGCAATAGTACTACTAAAGTACTACAAAATGCAATTCACAAACTTGATTCTGTCAAGCTCATGTGTGAAATTCAAATCATTGCTGGGAATCTTAAGCCAAAGAAAAAATGTAAGTGCTGACAAAGTGTTGTGTCAGAGCATAAAAACACCATCAACAAATTCTTTCCAATATTTAATGGCTTGAAGGTAAAATGCTGTATCATGAAAAATGAAATTCTCTTGTCAACTGGTGGGAAAAAATGTGTGAGGTTTGAGTGCAAAACTGCACTGATCGACATGCCCTTATTTCGGGATAAAACTTTACTGAGGCACGTCGTTTCTGGTTTGAGCTATCTTGGTTAGAGCAAGCATGAACTCATTGGGCACTAGAAAAGACAAGACAATTTCCTAACTGTTGCTTTCTTGAATGACCTGTAAAGTGTAATATAGAGGAATATTTCTGAATAGCGGTTCTATATCCAATGTGACTAACTAGAAAATTTCAACATCTAAGTCAAGATTTTCAATCATCCCAATGAAGTGTGTGCTTTTATAAACATATGATGTGGTATACCTTACTGACAGATGTATTTAGCATTTGGGGGATGTATACTCCAAAATTGCGAGATGGATAACACGTCTGCCATAGACTGTAATTCACTTGTAATGCAGCAGACAGGACATCAGCCACATTTTTGATGGTGCATCCAATCTGTCCCACTCTAAATAAGGCCCTGATTCTTTAACATATCCTCATATTGGCAGAGCCACATCCAAAAATGGATCTCCCATGTGGCTCATTTTGTTTTTTATGAACCTTACTGTATATGACTGAATTCCTCTTGTGTCTAGTATAGAGGAACTTGAAGTAATTTTTGCCAAGGTATATTCCTAAAAGGCGGAGAAGGTCAATGATAATGTACTTTTTGCAAAAAGATGCAGCATTCTGCATGCTGCATGAAACGGACAATCAAATATAAAGAATTTGTTCATATTGATTGTATACTGCTGGCTCACAAAGTATAATTTTCAGGTTGCACAGACCCTCCCAAACTAAAGTGGTATGCTTCATCAACTGGTTGTGCTCCACGTTCGGTGGGTTTTGTAATACCCAATGGGCTCCTTGATGGGGCAAATTGATGGAGATCTTTTTTTGTGTTCTCAGGTCAAAGATAGGCCTTTGGTGCATGCCTTGTTTCAACTAGAAAAGGAAGGGGATAGTAAATAGGGGTGAGGGGTTATTATGAAGTGATAGTAAAATTACCTACAGATAACCGCAAAGTTTTAATTAATGCGCTTTATCCATTGGAAGATTGGAACGAAAATGGACACCTGGGACTTTAACCCCTTCACTGCTAGGCCTTTTCCCCCCCTGTGCTAAGCCTTTTTTTGGCGATTTGGGGTAGTGCGCGCTTAGGCCCCTGTAACTTTTTGACCACATTAGGTATCCACGCCAAATTTGCGTCCTTTTCTTCCAACATCATTTGGATTCTAAAGGTGCCCAGGGTTTGTGGATTCCCTTGGAGGGGTCCCAGAAATTAAGCAAAATACAGTAAAATATTTGTTTTTTTCAGAAAAAGGAGAAAAACGGGCTGCAAATGAAAGCCTTTGAGTTTTTCCCTGCAAATGTTGTCAAAAAGGGTTTGTGGGGCTGAAATCTCCATTTTCTCAGTGTTTTTCAAACAGTTTTGGCATTTTACTGGGACATAGCCTATTTTTGCTATTTTTAGAGCTTTCAACCTCCTTCCAGTTGATGGTAGAAATGAGTTTGAAAGCAATAATGGATCCTGGAAAGCTACACATTTTCGAAAAGTAGACAAAATTTTGAATTTGGAAAGGGGTCATTTGTCTAAATCCATGAAGGTTTCTTTATAGAAACAAACAGTAAATATTGGAATATTTGAAAATTAGTTGAAAAAAAAACAGCCTTTTGTCTCAACATTTTCACCTGTAACTTCTTGTATTTTTGACAGCTCTTTGAAAGCAATATACTGTTACATCCATTTGACCTTCCTGGTTGTGGAGATATATAGGACTTGTAGTTTCACCAAGAACCCGATGAACCCAGAGCCAAAAACTGAGCAGCAACTTGCAATGGTATTTTATTATTTACTGGGTATAGAGCACTTATTCTTGGAAAATGTATACATGGAAAAATCGGAACGAAAGACACCTATGTATTTTTGAATTGGGTACGAATTATAGAGTTTAGAAACAGTATATATTTGCACATTTTCAAAATTGGGAATACTCATACTAGCATGAGAATTATTGGTCATTTTTCAAAATGATTTTTTATTAAACAATGTCTTTCATTGGGAAGGGAGAAATGCATGAAAACTCAATAGGTAATAACAGTTGATTTACAAATCTGACTTACCCTAAGTCTCCCAATAAAAACGGTACCTTACTTGTGCGGGTCGGCCTTGTGCCTGCGACAGGAAAAGGCGCAAAATGCAAAGTGGTCACACCTCAATTTTGCAGTTAAAAATTGCCCCTTTTATAGCAAAGTGCCTAGCTGTAGTTTTTGCACCCTAGCTCTGCCGGCACCTAGGGAAACCTAGCAAACCTATACATTTAAAAAAACTAGACACTCAGGGGAATTCAGGATCGGGTGACGCAACTGCCTCCCACCAGGTTCTGTTACCCAGAATCCCTTGCAAACCGTAAAAATGGGAAAAAAACGCATTTTCCTCACATTTCTGTGGTGGAAAATTCTGGAATCTGCGTGGATCAACAAATTTTCACCCACCCCACATTTCCCAAAGTCTTATGAGAAAAATGGTACCTCACTTGCCTGGGTCTGCCTAGTGCCTGCGACAGGAAACAGCGCAAAACACAACGTGGTCGCACCTCAATTTGGCAGTGAAAACTGGCCCTTTTTTGGCAAAGTGCCTACTTGTAGTTTCTGAACCCTAGCTCTGCCTGCACTTAGGGAAACCTAGCAAACCTATACATTTTTGTAAACTAGATACCCAGGGAAATTCAGGATGGGGTGACTCAACTGCTTCCCATCAGGTTCTGTTACCCAGAATCCCTTGCAAAGCTAAAAAAGTGACCAAAAAAACCCCATTTCCTCACATTTCTGTGGTGTAATGTTCTGGAATATGCGTGGCTGAACAAATTCCCAGCCCTCTTTTTGGCAAAGTGCCTACCTATCGTTTTTGAACCCTAGCTCTGCCAGCACCTAGGGAAACCTAGCAAACCTGTACCATTTTGGAAACTAGACATCCTGGGTAATTCAGCATGGGGTGACTCAACTGCCTCCCACCAGGTTCTGTTACCCACAATCCCTGGCAAAGCTAAAAAATTGACAAAAAATGCATTTTCCTCTCATTTCTGTGGTGGAATGTTCTGGAATCCGCATGGATCAACAAAATTCCACACACACCCAGAGTTCCCCCAGGTCTCTTGAAAAAAATGGTACCTCACTTACCTGGGTCTGCCTAGTGCCTGCGACAGGAAACAGCACAAAACGCAATGTGGTCGCACCTCAATTTCGCAGTGAAAACTGGCCCTTTTTTGGCAAAGTGCCTACCTTAGGTTTTTGAACCCTAGCTCTGCCGGCACCTAGGGAAACCTAGCAAACCTATAAATTTTTGAAAACGAGACACGCAGGGGAACTCAGGATAGGGTGAGTCAACTGCCTCCCACCAGGTTCTGTTACCCAGAATCCCTTGCAAAGATAAAAAATTGACAAAAAAAACGATTTCCCTCACATTTCTGTGGTGGAAAGTTCTGGAATCTCCGTGGATCAACACATTTCCACCCACCCAGCATTCCCCCAGGTCTCTCAAAAAAAATGGCACCTCACTTGCCTGGGTCTGCCTAGTGCCTGCGACAGGAAACAGCGCAAAACACAACGTGGTCGCACCTAATTTCGCAGTGAAAACTGGCCCTTTTTTGGCAAAGTGCCTACCTTTTGTTTTTGAACCCTAACTCTGCCAGCACCTAGGGAAACCTAGCAAACCTATACATTTTTTTAAACTAGACACCCAGGGGAATTCAGGATGGGGTGACTCAACTGCCTCCCACCAGGTGCTGTTACCCTGAATCCCTTGCAAAGCTCATAAATTGACAAACAAAATATATTTCCTCACATTTTCTGTGGTGAACAGTTCTGGAATCTGCGTGGATCAACACATTTCCACCCACCCAGCATTCCCCCAGGTCTCCCAAAAAAATGGTACCTCACTTGCCTGGGTCTGCCTAGTGCCTGCGACAGGAAACAGCTCAAAATGCAACGTGGTCGCACCTCAATTTTCGCAGTGAAAATTGGCCCTTTTTTGGCAAAGTGCCTACCTAACATTTTTTAACCCTAGCTTTGCCGGCACCTAGGGAAACCTAGAAAACCTATACATTTTTGAAAAGTAGACACCCAGGGGAATTCAGGATGGGGTGACTCAACTTCCTTCCACTAGGTTCTGTTATCCAGAATCCCTTGCGAAGCTAATACAATGACAAAAAAAAACATTTTCCTCACATTTCTGTGGTGGAAAGTTTTGGATTCTGTGTGGATCAACAAATTTCCACACACCCAGCGTTCCCCCAGGTCTTCCAAAAAAATGGTACCTCACTTGCCTGGATCAGCCAAGTGCCTGCGACAGGAAACAGCACAAAACGCAACGTGGTCGCACCAAAATTTGGCAGTGAAAACTGCCCCTTTTTTGGCAAAGTGCCTACCTTTACTTTTTGAACCCTAGCTCTGCCGGCACCTAGGGAAACCTAGGAAACCTATACATTTTTAAAAACTAGACACACAGGGGAATTCAGGATGGGGTGACTCAACTGCCTCCCACCAGGTTCTGTTACCCACAATCCCTTGCAAAGCTAAAAAATTGACAATAAAATGCATTTTCCTCTCATTTCTGTGGTGGAATGTTCTGGAATCCGCATGGATCAACAAAATTCCACACACACACAGCGTTTCCCCAGGTCTCTTGAAAAAAATGGTACCTCACTTACCTGGGTCTGCCTAGTGCCTGCGACAGGAAACAGCGCAAAACGCAATGTGGTCGCACCTCAATTTCGCAGTGAAAACTGGCCCTTTTTTGGCAAAGTGCCTACCTTTTGTTTTTGAACCCTAGCTCTGCCGGCACCTAGGGAAACCTAGCAAACCTATACATTTTTGAAAACGAGACACGCAGGGGAACTCAGGATAGGGTGAGTCAACTGCCTCCCACCAGGTTCTGTTACCCAGAATCCCTTGCAAAGACAAACAATTGACAAAAAAAACGATTTCCCTCACATTTCTGTGGTGGAAAGTTCTGGAATCTCCGTGGATCAACACATTTCCACCCACCAGGCATTCCCCCAGGTCTCTCGAAAAAAATGGCACCTCACTTGCCTGGGTCTGCCTAGTGCCTGCGACAGGAAACAGCTCAAAACACCACCAGGTCGCACCTAATTTCGCAGTGAAAACTGGCCCTTTTTTGGCAAAGTGCCTACCTTTTGTTTTTGAACCCTAGCTCTGCCAGCACCTAGGGAAACCTAGCAAACCTATACATTTCTTAAAACTAGACACCCAGGGGAATTCAGGATGGGGTGAGTCAACTGCTTCCCACCAGGTGCTGTTACCCTGAATCCCTTGCAAAGCTCATAAATTGACAAAAAAAATATATTTCCTCACATTTTCTGTGGTGAAAAGTTCTGGAATCTGCGTGGATCAACACATTTCCACCCACCCAGCGTTCCCCCAGGTCTCCCAAAAAAATGGTACCTCGCTTGCCTGGGTCTGCCTAGTGCCTGCGACAGGAAACAGCTCAAAATGCAACGTGGTCGCACCTCAATTTTCGCAGTGAAAATTGGCCCTTTTTTGGCAAAGTGCCTACCTAATATTTTTTAACCCTAGCTTTGCCGGCACCTAGGGAAACCTAGAAAACCTATACATTTTTGAAAAGTAGACACCCAGGGGAATTCAGGATGGGGTGACTCAACTTCCTTCCACTAGGTTCTGTTATCCAGAATCCCTTGCAAAGCTAATACAATGACAAAAAAACACATTTTCCTCACATTTCTGTGGTGGAAAGTTCTGGATTCTGTGTGGATCAACAAATTTCCACACACCCAGCGTTCCCCCAGGTCTTCCAAAAAAAAATGGTACCTCACTTGCCTGGATCAGCTAAGTGCCTGCGACAGGAAACAGCACAAAACGCAACGTGGTCGCACCAAAATTTGGCAGTGAAAACTGGCCATTTTTTGGCAAAGTGCCTACCTTTACTTTTTGAACCCTAGCCCTGCCGGCACCTAGGGAAACCTAGGAAACCTATACATTTTTAAAAACTAGACACACAGGGGAATTCAGGATGGGGTGACTCAACTGCCTCCCACTAGGTTCTATTACCCAGAATCCCTTGCAAAGCTAAACAATGGACAAAAAAACACATTTTCCTTACATTTCAGTGGTGGAAAGTTCTGGAATCTGCGTGGATCAACACATTTCCACTCACCCAGCATTCCCCCAGGTCTTCCAAAAAAATGGTACCTCACTTGCCTGGGTCTCCGTAGTGCCTGCGACAGGAAACAGCGCAAAGCGCAACGTGGTCGCACCTCAATTTTGCAGTGAAAACTTGCCCTTTTTTGACAAAGTGCCTACCTTTTGTTTTTGAACCCTAGCTCTGCCAGCACCTAGGGAAACCTGGCAAGCCTATACATTTTTTAAAACTAGACACCCAGGGGAATTCAGGATGGGATGACTCAACTGCCTCCCACCAGGTTCTGTTACCCAGAATCCCTTTCAAAGCTAAAAAATTGACCAAAAAAAACGATTTTCCTCACATTTCTGTGGTGGAAAGTTCTGGAATCTGCGTGTATCAACACATTTCCACCCACCCAGCATTTCCCCAAGTCTCTCGAAAAAAATGGCACCTCACTTGCCTGGGTCTGCCTAGTGCCTCCGACAGGAAACAGCGCAAAACGCAACGTGGTTGCACCTCAATTTCGCAGTGAAAACTGGCCCTTTTTTGGCAAAGTGCCTACCTTTTGTTTTTGAACCCTAGCTCTGCCAGCACCTAGGGAAAACTAGCAAACCTATACATTTTTTAAAACTAGACACCCAGGGAAATTCAGGATGGGGTGACTCAACTGCCTCCCACCATGTTCTGTTACCCAGAATCCCTTGCAAATCTAAAAAACTGACAAAAAAACGCATTTTCCTCACATTTCTGTGGTGGAAAGTTCTGGAATCTGCGTGGATCAACAAATTTTCCACCCATCCAGCGTTCCCCCATGTCTCCCGATAAAAATGGTACATCACTTGCGTGGGTAGGCATAGTGGCTGCAACAGGAAAAGGCTCAAATCATACGGTGGAGACCTAAAAATAACCTAGAGCAAAACGACCTTATTTTTCAGGTGGGCACCTGAGTTTTTGGCCTGGCGCTCGGCAGCAAACTTAGGAAACTACCATACCCAAACAGTTCTGAAAACTAGACACCCGGGGGAGTCCAGCGAGGTATGGCATGCGTGGGTTACCCAACATTTTCCTACCCAGAATTCACTGCAAACCTTAAAATTAGGTAAAAAAAAACACAGATGTCCTACCACCCAGCATTCCCTTTGTTTCCCTTGTTCCCCCGAGTAAAATGATTTCTCACTTGTGTGGGTGGGCCAAAGGCCTGTGACTAGGATGCCCCCAAAACAGTAATTATTATTATTATTATTAGCTTTATTGTGTAGTTAATAAAAAACATTACAGAATATAGATACAACAATATGTTAAAAAAGCAGAGAGTTAACACTGCTGTGTGGAAGTTAAATAAGTTATTAAAATAAGAATGTCTTTCAAGTTTAAAAGTAAACATGTTGCTGTTTCAAGTCTTTGCCAGTGATCTTCGCTTTTTCTCAAAATTGGCAAAATATTTGACTGCTCTGCAAATGAATTGTGGATCTACTGAGCATAAGATTTGTACGATCGCAGTCGGGCAGGTGCGTATTCCATATTCCTTAAACTTGGTTTTTAACCAACTCCAACGTTTCTGAATCAGAACCAATTACAACATTCCTGAATCAGAGCCGGGCAAACACAAATCAAATGGATGAAGTCTTGTCTTCCTGCGCCACATAGATCACATTGCTCACATTCTTGGGGCTTCCACTTTGGTAGATCAGCACTTGTTGGGAAGCTACCCAACCTTACATTGATGTATTTACGTTTGATGAATGTCGAGAAAGCAAGGTGAAGGTAGCCTGCCGGTACAGGTTTTTTTGTAAGTTTGAATTGTCATCCAGGCGTGGCTCCGATGACAAAAAGTTAACTTATCGTTGAACAACAAGTGCCTGTTGGCAGCCTTCTTTACCAACTGTTTGAAAGATTGTACTGGAAGCTTGGTTTCCCAGAGTGCAGCCAGCTCAGTTGATTCTAAAGACAGTTTAAGCTACTTGGCATAGTGGGAGTTGGTACTCTTGTGTATTGTTTCCCACATAGCACGGTAGACCGCAATTTCCTGGTTCATCCCGACATTGTACCAAAATGTTATTGTCTCATACATTTTCATCAGCACCTGGGATTGCAAACCAAGTTCGAGTCTTACTTATGCGGGTGATGTATTGCTTGGTAATGCAAATACACGTTTGGAGATTTTCATTTGTACTTTGTCCAGGAGTTGTGCACTCTTGCCAAGATGTAATACACTCCCATAAGCTATTGTTGGGAGTAACTTAGCTTTCATTACTGTTAGCTACGGGGGAGACCAGAGGGCCTTTAAGTTTTGTTGCAAGGCTACTGAAAGTATGCAGTAAGACGGTGCCCTTCTTTTCCATGCTATTGAAGTGCGCAGAAAAATTAAGGCGCTTGTCCAATTGTATCCCGAGATACTTATAACTGTCCACTACTTCCAATTTAACGTTGTCTATTGTGAAAGTTGATGGTGCTTTGTGGCGTCGAGTTATAACCATGGTTTTTGTTTTCATGCTGTTTATTTCTAGCAAGTTCTGTTTAGAATATCGGCTCAATTCCTGTAGAAGACGTTGCAAGCCTATTCTCGTCTGGCTTAGTAGAACCACATCGTCGGCATAGGATAGATGTGTTACACGGAGATTACCTAGCCGCGGTGGATGAGCGTTGGTCTGGTCAAGGATTACTGTCAGGTTGGCCATAAATAAATTAAAGAGGTGGGGGGCCAACACACAGCCCTGCTTTAATCCATCGAAGGTGCTGATCTTCCGGGTTAACCGTTGTCCGTTGTCGATCTTTACCTGCATCCGGGTGTTAGTGTACAGGTCGATGATCGGCGTTAAAATTGAGTCTGGTAGGCCCTGCTGCTTCAGTTTGGCCCGTAGTAATTTCCTGCTGACACGGTCGAAGTCCGCCTTAAAGTCAACGAAACAAGTGTAAAGTTCCTGATGGTTTTGTAAACTTTTTTCTGCCATCAAGCACAGTGCCATTGCATTTGCCATCGTGCCTGTCCCGTGACTAAATCCTGTCTGATTTATTAGGATTTTGTTGTTCATGTCCGACCAATGTGCTAGATCAGCTAGCAACAGTGATGCGTAGTATTTTGCTTCCGCATCAATCAGGGCTATTAAGCAATAGTTAATTGGGTTCTTGTGGTCTCCACCTTTATAGATTGGATTAATGATAGCACCCCTCCAGCTTTCCGGGACTCGGCCTGAGTTGCTTATTGACCGAAACAGGAGATTGAATTTACAGGCTCAGAACTTAGGGTCCTCTTTGTAGATTGCCTGCGGGATGCCGTTCGGCCCTGGCGCACTATCTTGCTCGCTTTTCTTGATTATTTGTAGTATTAGACAATCGTCATCTGTCCGCATTCGTTGACCCATGCCTTCCTGTTGATTGATCGTGTTGTTGGTGCTAAAATCAGCCATGTTTTCCTGGTCTACTATACTAGGTGCTTCACATGCAGTTATTGCGGCTGTGGTCTGGTGTGCCGATGACTTAATCGAAAAGCTGTCGACTACATGTTGGGCCCAATCATTTTCTGTGATGCATGTCCTACTTATAGATTGTGCTGTTCTGTACATGCAGTTGACTTGCATCCAAAAAGCCCTGGAGTCTGCTTTTTTTATGTTATGCAACAATTTAGTCCAGAAGTCATTGGCTTGGTTCCTTTTTTCCATCCAAACTATTTTCTTGTATAATTTCCATATTGTTCGAACTTCTTGCCAGATACTTGAGTTTATCCATTGACCTTGTGCTCGTCTTGTGAGCTTCTTCAAATGTTTCTTCATGGAGAGTATAGTTTTTGTGAATTTGAAATCGGTCTTAGGAAAGGTCTTTCTTTTGGTGTTGATACTGGTCCTCTGTAATTTTTCCAAAAAGTCAGACCAAGTTTCTGAGCACAGGTCCTTCTCTTCAGTGGACGTTTTAAATAGCTTCTTAGCGTCCTGCGCTAATTGGGGTAGTGTGTTATATGTCCACCTTAACCGCTTCAGGTTGATTGTTGAAGTTAAGCCTGCTATTGTTGGTGCCTTCACGTACCTAGAGGAAGTCAGTTTTATCTCAATGTGTTGCATTGAGTGATCACTATTTAATGAGAAGATTATTTGGAATTTTTTAATTAGACTCAACAGGGGTAGTGTTACTGATGTTTAAACCAGGATCGAGCTTACGTTGGGGCCTATATAGGTGGTGGCGGAAGGGTTTATCGTGGTTGGCTCTTCCATTTATTACACGTAGTCCAAGGCGTTCAAAGTCCCAGATCAATTGCCTACCCACTTTATCTGGCTTTTAGACCGATGGTATCTCTTGGTGTTCAACATCCCACAGTTCGTTTGCTACAGAGAAGTTGTCCTCATCTTCTGGATGGTGCAAGAGGTTAGTGTTGAAGTCGCACGTAACAATGATCTCCCAACTTGGTTGATCAAGACGTGTGTTGGTTACCACATTAACAACACATTGGAAGAGTTCTTTTTTAACGGATTTTTTCAGGTGGGCATATATGTTAATTAGGATGATAGTTCTCGTTTTGCCTTTTATTACCTCTCCAATTTAATGATTTGCATATCTGGTGCCGATATGGCCATTTGCAACGCGTTGATCTTCAGTGCAGTAGATATGTATACCGAAAGTCCCCCCCTTGCGCGCCCATAGCGCTGAGGACGCGGTCACGCTTTCATGAAAGCATAATCTGCCTGCCACGTCAATTGGCGCCGTTAACCACGTTTCCTCTAGTGCTATGATGTCGTATAAATCCCAGGTAGCTGTCTTTCTACAATTGTTTGAGATGTTTTTTGCTCCTGCGATGTTCCAGGAGAGCAATTTTATTTGGTTTCCTTTGATCACGCCCTCCTGGCAGTGGGTTCAGTTATCGTTAATACCCGGTATCTGTCTCAGATGATTGTTGTTGAGAGATTCAGCCCCCCTAGCACCTTGAAGTACTGACTGTGTGGTTCGACTTTTATAGTCATCTCTTTTCCTGCACCTTCTTAGCAAGGGGGACGGATAACCCTTTTTTTTTCTTCTTTCAGAGTAATTCCCCACTCTTCAAATGTAACTGTTTCAGTGAGAATGCTTTTTACTATTCCTACGCTCCTCCAGGTTGCAAGTGTGCCTTCCTTGGCCACGTTGTCCTCTAAAGTGATAAATTCAATTGATAATAAATTGTTGCGTGCTTATCTAGGTTCCTGATCGATACTGTGACCTTATGCCCCTATTCGGCTATAAACCCATTTATTCCCTATATTGGCATAACCGTTCAAGTGCGATTTTCTGAAAAGTCATCTCTGGCCTCACACGAACAGAGCCACATTCCAGCATGACTCTCTGCTACTTCCTTTGCGACCAATTAGTGCAATGACAGAGCAGCAGTCACTATCTGATATTCCTAGATAACACTCCGAGTTCTTCAACAAGATAAAAACTTAGCAAACCTGGAAATCCCCGCTTGCTATGTTTTGATTAGTAATGGAACTCTAATGAGCAACTGATAACTGTCACTTCCTAGTGACATCTTTAATTGACGTCTTATGTCCAGCAAACTTGCGTCAAACCCGGCACCTGTCAGGTATAAATATTACCAACGTTGCCTTAAGCAAGGCCTGTTGTACGAGAGCGAAGAGCTGTGAGCTGCAAGACCCCGTGTCGGTAAATCTAGCACTCTGTCGCTGCAGCCTGCTATCCTGTGGTGGTGAAGCTGCTGATACCATTATCGCCGCTAAAGCGCGAACTATGGTGCAGTACGCTTAAGGAGCTGAACAGCCGTCCCTCTGCGAAGACATCCAGCAGATTCCAGCTGCCCGCGGACGCTGTCCCCCCTCCTTCCTCGACGCGCTGAAGAGAAGCCGCTGCCTTTCTCGTGCAGAGAAATCCAGTCCCGGCGCTTCCGGTTTACCCTCGCGGGTGACTGGGATATCGAGAGAGACCCCTGAAGGAGATACCAATCCTCCATCATTCTATTCAGAGGTATGGTGTTGACTAAACCCTTAGACAAGAATTCTTGAAACAAACCTTGGCAAAACCAACTTAACTTAAGCTACTTACTTACTCCCCTTTTCACGTGTTAGGCTTAGGTCAGGCACACTGGGGTAGGCTTAGTTAGAAGCACCAGTTGAGTATGTTAGCCTAATGTATATATGACTGTATATATGTTTTATTACTTTTAAACCATTGTATGGCTAAGAAACCATATCAATGCTTTTACAGTTCTATTTCGCAATACTTATCTTACTGTACGTACTTTTTTATAATAACAGTTATTGCAATTGTGGCAATTCATTTCTCTTGTACGAGAAGAAAGACTGTTCAATAAATGTTAACCCTTTATTGACAAACGCCCGTCTCTCTATTCTCTACATCTCGTGAAAGTAAACTGCACTAGACTGACTGAGTGAAATCTATGTCTATTGTTTCACACGACCCTAGAGATTGACTCTTGATCTGAAGAGCAAAGTTGTCATGTTGCACGGTTGTTGGAAAACTGAATCCCTTCTTGTCTGTGCCAGGGAAGCTGATCACTTCCTATGCAGAGAAGAAAGTTTCCAGTGACCTCTGAGCTAGTTGGTAACACAACCCAATTAAGTTTAGCATAGTCAGTGGAGGCCTGGAATATAAGCAGTTCCACGTCGATACTACTGTTTATGTTATTCCAATGCGCAGGGCCTAGTGGGAAACTAGGAACTACATTACATGGCGCCCAACGTTTGGTAAGGCGATAAACTAACGCAAGACTTGTAGAGTAACTCAGTCGTGCATATTTCACAGACCCCTTTCTCCCGTAAATACTCCAATAGACGTCTGGAGTGGGTGAAAGGTTAAAATCCGCCCGACCTTAGTAGGAAGAGATTCCTATGTAAAGCTCTGGTTTATTCAACGTTGAAGGATACAGTGTTCCAAAATATTGTGCACCTAATCTTTGTTTCCTTGGAGACCTACTCTGCAAACCTGCATTTTTATAATGTCAGTAGAAAATAACGGAACCTCTGGGGCCGCAGTAGACACGACTCAGCAAGGTCCCGAACAAGCAGACCCGGATGCTATTATTATCCCGGTTCACTTAAGAAGATCTATAACGTTAAAACTTATAGAAAACGGACTGACACCTCAAGGTGGTACAGTAATTTTCGTGATAGAGGCTCACGAGTATCGGCAGACAGAGGTATTCTATTCATGGATAAACTTTCCAGCGGCAAACGCTGCAACACAAGAGTTTCACTATTACAAAATAGAGGAACCTCCGGGAGAGTACGCTCCTTTCGAGGAGATTGAAATCCCACTTAAATTTCAAGAGCACCTGCTCTGGTTTAATGGCGCCCTAAAACACAATAATCACATAACTAGGCTCGGTCCTCTAGGGAGACCAGGAGCAACGTGGCCGGTTCTAGCCAGCTACACACCACATCCTGACATTGCAAGAATGTCAAGAGAAGAGCTGTTAGTACAGCTAAACACACTAATAAAAATACATAGGCAATTAGTCCAATATGTAATGCGGACTGCAACAGTCCAGCCAGCTGTTAATTCACACCAGCTGACCCCTCATCAGGGGAACACAAATAAAATTACACCACAGAACATACAGTCATGTCTTGGTAAAACACCCGTAAAACGGGAACAAATTCCATTCTGGTTAGCCCAGAAAATCACTCAAATAGAGGCAGTATTTCCAGATACTACCCCTACAGAGAAACACAGAATCTTGACCATCTGCCTTCCTATGGGAATCGCACCACACGTGGAGGACTGCGACACTTGGGGTACAGTCTTTGCTTCCATTTACACAAAAACACACGGTGTTCCGTCTATGGCGGTAATACCAGAAGTGCTAAAACAGATTCAAAATGAATTCGGTCCAGAGCCCGCTTTAAATCTAGGTATGAAATTACTGAAAGACTTCAAGCAGGTCTCGGCTATATTATTAGCCAACATTAAAGGAGAAGCAGCATCTGTGGCGATTCGCCAGAAAGTGAGGGAAACAGATATAAAAGATCCTGTTGAGCTTGCAAAAATCATAGAAAAATGCTATGAAGAATTAGGTAGAGACAGCTTGGGTGGGAAACCAGTAAAACCCCAACTGCTCGAAAGCCCTGAAAAATTATTTATTAAAAATAATTTAAACACTCCTAAAAAGAACTGGGATGGAAATAAACAATCCACTCCCAAGGAAAAAGTTTTCCAGTCCAGAGGAAGGTCTCCTCGACGGAGGGAAAGAACTCCGACTCGAGAACGCCAGTCTCCCCAGAGGGAGCCCTCTGAGAAAAGATATAACCTTAGAAATAGGGATAATCTGAAAAAACCTGATAGATATCAAAGTATTGATACACGTCCCTCTCGATCTTCACCACAGAATTCGGAAAGAAGAGGACGGTCAGACCCAGGAGAGCACACCAAGTCCAAAGACAAGGAACCTGCTCAGAGTAAAAAATCTCAATTTCCTAAAAAGAAGGTAGCCAGTATTAGAGTAATCAACTATGCCGAGAATACTGAGGACACAGTTGAAAAACGGGGAGTGGGCATTGACAATGTTGGACAGTGCAGCAGAAATCAGTATAGCGCGCAAGAACTTGATGAGTCATCTGGAGACAGTGGACACGAATGAGTACATTCAGGTTGAAACTGCCGACGCCAGACTTAGCGAGCCCCATAAAATATACGAAATAACATTGCGTATGGAGGGTGATAAGACTAGGAAAATTAAGGGTCTATTTTGGGATAAGCTCTCAAAAGGCTATGATATTCTGTTAGCTGAAAAAGATTGGCCCCCGGAGTTTGTCAGGGAGTGCCCTCGTGGCGAAGAAGTGATTATGCCTGCCTTCTCGAATCACATTCCGATTCATAAAAAATATACATATGCACGGAAATGGGCAGTAGCCCAGGCACCTGCATTATATAAAAATCATGTAGGATGGGATGAGGACTCTCCTCCTCACAAAATCCAACTAAAAAGTGAACCAACTGCCCAACGGCAGTATCCCATAAAGCAAGAAGCTAAAAAACAAGTCAGGGAGATCTTAGATCAACTTGAATACCAGGGGGTGATTGAAACATGCACCTCTCAAATGAACAATCCTTTGTTTCCTGTCTCCAAGCCAGACAATTCATATCGTCTAGTTTTGGACTACAGACATCTTAATACATGTTGCAAAACTTTTGCAGTACAAAACTCGCATAGAGCAGCCCTAATGAATGATATAGTTAGGAAAAAATATAAAACGACATTAGACATATCTAATGGTTTCTTTTGTCAAAACATTGCACCAGAAAGCAGATATTTGACCGCTTTCTCCGCATTTGGGTCGCAGAAAAAATTCTGTCAACTCCCACAGGGGTTCAAGAACAGCCCAGGACTATTCTCAGCTAGGGTAACAGAGTTACTACAAATCTATGATGATGAAGCATTATCTTACGTAGATGATATTTATCTCACAGACGACGACTTGGATACTCATTTGAAAAGAGTGAACACCATTATACTTGGGTTCGCAGCAGAGGGTTACAAATTCAACTTTAAAAAGTCTCGAATTGCCCATCTGACAGTACTGTTTTTAGGGTACGAATTATCAAGTGAAGGGAAGAGCCTAGCGGACAACTTCTTAGAGAAGTGCGCTGTACTCCAAGTTCCAAAAACGCTGAAGAATTTACAATCCATACTAGGTTTTCTGAATTTCGGAAGAACTTACATCCTAAATTACGCAGGGAGGGTTAAACCTCTCTACGAACTAATTAAACCTGATTTTGAACAAATCAATTGGACTCAAAAACACACAGAAATTTTGAGATCACTGCAAACAGACATGTTAGCAAAAACAAAATTAGATACACGTGACAACACACGTGATCTTGTAATCCGAGTCATCCCAGGAAGATGCGGATTCACATACCTAACCTCTAATGAGGGAGAAAAGGTACCAATTTCAATTAAATCTCACTTGTACACACAAGCAGAAAAAACATTCAATCACACGGAAAGAACTGTGAAAGCAGTGCAAATCGCATTAGCAAATGAACGAGAACTAGCACACGGCAAAAGGATTAACATCCTCACAGCGGAATCCGCCTTCGAAGCGCTATTCAGCCCAGTAAACCTGCCTACAGTGTCACTGGATCCGAAATGGATACAGTGTATAGATTCTCTAGCAGCGGAAGACGTAAAATACTATTTCGCCCCGCAATACGAAGAACTGAATGATTTAGAGTATGAAGAAGAATATCCTCTGCCAATCGAAATTCTGCCTCTCCCACAATATGCCTGTATAATCTATACAGATAGCTCTGTACAGCATTTCAACGTAGAGAGAAAATCCTACGACGCAGCATGTGCGATCATTAAATGTCGTTGGCTGTGCGGTAAAATCAGACCGAAAGTAACAAAAACTGAATCAGTAAAGTACTGTTCGGTTCAGAGAACTGAAATCAGATCTTTAAAGATGGCGCTTGAAAATGCAGAACGCGAATTCCCGACACTTATAGTGTGCGATTCTCATTTTTGCGTCAACTCTTACAATAACAAACTGCAGAGTTGGATTGAAAACGACTACAAAGATGACACAGGTGCCACAATAAAGCATAAATTGCTCTGGAACGAGGTAGCTCTTTTAAGTAAAGAACTACAAAAGACTCACGTGATTCACGCACAGAGTCTTCAACGTGATGGCGTTCACGTTGCAGGGAATTCATTGGCTAATACAGCCACCGCGGAAGCAACTAAACCGGCTTCCGTAGCCACAAAAAAGCGTACAGATAAATACATAGACGGGGAAACCATGCTGGCAGTAAAAACGACCGTAAAAGGCGACTGTGCAGCACTACCCGTAAACTATCCACTCAATTATGCATACATAATCGATGCAAACTCCGTTCCTTTTGCTCGAATCCCTGGAGTGGGGGACAGAGTAATTCCAAACACGAACAGGAGAATATTTTTAATAGCAGACGCACATATGGGTTTGGGTCTGAGACACCAAACAATTAAGGTTTCTCTGACTGAATTACAATCAGTATACTGGTGGCCGGGAATGAGTGTAGAACACCAAATATATGCAAACAACTGTGAAAACTGTAATAGGGATCGCAGTAGCGAACCTTGCTACCGGCTACCAGTCAGAAAGAGCGTAACGCTGCCTGCACCCCAACCTGCGTCCTATTAATTAGTTAAGGCGAAAAGCACTTAAAAATGAGGCCCCCAGCGCTCGGCTGACGCTAGAACGGTTATAAAAGATTTGCGAGTCCATATCGGCATATACGCAATTACCACGTTCCATTCTGACCAGGGTCCTGCTTTCAGCTCTCGAGCTTATAAGGAGGCCATGGCTAGCATGGGAATTGGGTTGCGGTATTCTTGTCCGTCATACCCCGGAAGGGAATAGTGTGGTAGAAAGAAAAAAACGGGACATAAAGCAATCTATAACAGCGAAGGTATTAGGTTCAGGCGCTGGGTGGGTCAAACATTTAATAAGTGTCCAGACTAGTCTTAACAACATGCCAAGAAATTCTCTAAAAGGTTTCAGCCCATACGAACTATTGTTCGGAATTAGAATGCGAGTTCAGGACCTCGATAGTCAGATGTCAGTGGTACAAGAAGAAACAAAGCACTTTGATGTAAAGGATCGTTTGGCTGTTTTACAGGAACTGAATGAAACAAGAAAATCATTAAGCAACATAAAGTTAAAGCAACAGCCAAGTACCACTGACGAGGCACCACCCGCAACAGCCCCAGCCAGGCCTGTCTGGATTCCAAAGATTGGGGATCTAGTCAGAGAAAAGATCGCGGTTAAGAAGGAATTTGGGCCTTCTTACAGAAAAGCAGTACCTGTCTTGGCAGTCACCGGAACAAGATCAGTTGTGCTACCGCCCCTTGCTGGTAAAAAGGAGAACAGAATCGTGTCCATCGATCTGGTAAAACCACAAGCATGTGGCCTATAATCAACAGTAGGCCCAGTGGACTCCCAAGAAACAACAGAATACCCAAACTTGCAACAATCCAAGAGGTTCAAACTGAAAGACTAATCACATTCGATCAGCCTGCAGTGCACAATGAAGGACTATGCAATAATGCCATGGAACTCGTGCCTCTTGAAACACAGATTGAAACAGTTCGTCAAGAAACATCACCAGTCTACAATGATGTGGCATCAGAAAGTGCTACCGAGAGACAGATTGAGAGAACAATCCCATCAATTGACAGAACTGCCTCTGGTTATTTCATCAACTTCGACAACTTCTCTGAAGATTTAAATGATCCCGAAGTGATGCCAGAAACAAAAAAGTCTTTTAAAGAAAAAGCAACGGAACTCTTTCATCAATTGAAAAAAATCTACCTTGTTTCCCCTTGGCTAGAGTTCTGGTTCGGTCTAGGTGTATTTTTCCTCCTGCTTTGGCTCATCATGGTACTGTGTTTGGGAAAATTCATTGAAGGAAAATATATTACAATGGACACAGCAAGTCAGAACATCAACCTAGTCCTGAAACCACACAGATCATCCCACGTGAAGAAAAGAGAACTGTCAACAGTAAATGTCACAGCAATTCCAATACCTGGTGGGATAGTATGGGAGAAAACAGACTATGAGATCTATGGTCCGGTCGAAATTCTGAAGTATCCTCATCAACTAAAGGTTTCCTTAAGTGACTTTGTGACACCAAGTACATTCTCTGATGATTGGGACTTTAACAGTATTAATGACATGATGTCTGATTTAGTAATGTCAGCTAGATTCACAGATCATGATTATTTACAAGGTTCATCTAGTTATGAGCAGTTATTCTGTTACACCCACTATGGGGATCATTACTTGCATAAATCTGCACAGCCTAGAAATGTTTTTATGTATAATCAATGGGAACATTGTTCTACACCACCTAAAAGCAGTTCTAAAGCATTTTTTGAGAAATTCAAATACTTCTCAGGGTTTAACACCAGTGATGCAGAAACGTTTTATTATAAACTGTTAGATAAAACAGGAATGAAAACAATGCTGACAAATTCTAAATTGATATATTCAGAAGCATTTTATGACAAAATGCTGACATTTGGTTTTGATTATTGGAAAAATAATATTGAAACGAAAACAATTTGGGGTACAAAAGATTGGCAGGTGCAAGGCATTGAAGCACTATTTAGAACCTGCATGATACCAGAACAAATGTTATTTTTAAATGACACAATACACCAAACATCTTGTCTTGGCCTAGCTAAGATCAAAGACCTTAAAACACCGTCTATACCAAAGCCAATACCTGAAAATGTAACCGCAGATATTGAGTTAGGCGTTTCACAAATTTTAAATTTCAACAGAACACATCCTGATTGGAAAAAGTGGTTAATCTGGCCTACAGACACAAATAGCTGTCAAGATAGATTCCTGAATAAAACACAGGGTTTAAAAATGACCAGATTAGACCCTAGATATTCTCAGAGACAACATCCAGGGATTATAACAACATACAGTGTAGGGAAACTCTGCCTAGAATGGCTAACTACATCCACACTGGCTGAAATTAAGCAACACTTGTCTTTGCTAAAAGATGGTGCTGATTTGCGCGATTTCATTCTTGGACCACGCAAACAGCGTCAAAAGCGTTTCATAGCGACCAATATCTATGCTGCTTACAACGAGGCTTGGAAAGTAAAGCAAATTGAAACTGCTGAAAAAATACGAGAAATTGATCGTATTAATTTGGAGAAATCACTTTCTGTAGTAGACAATGGGTTAACGACTCTGTCTTCCAGAATATATTCGTTGGACAATATTGTATCCTCTGCCTTTGATGTGATAGACAGAGATTTGCTAATGTTACAACATGGCCAGTCTCAATTGCGTTCTATTATAGAATTAGGCTGGACGCTGCAAAATCTTCGTTCAGGCTATGTGCCTTGGCGTTTAATCAACACAACGTCATTATTTTCCAGTTTTAACCTTACTGATAAACAGATCAGTTTGGCACAGAAAGGAGCAGACTATACAATCCTGAGCATCGAAAAACTCGAGAGATTACCATTGACAATGTCAGAGAGTCCTGTCATTGAATGGATAATACACGGAATTATCACAATTCCGATAACAACTTTCCGATTTAAAAAGTGCCTTGAGTACATACCTGCTGGCCAGTATGAACAATTGGGTAAAGGATATGTAAAATCTGGAAATTACCATACACTCATTCTTGCTATAGTGACAGCGACAAAAATGTATTTCTTAGTGGTGAGAATTGTAAACATTCACTAAGCGGTATACTTTTGTGTCAGGGTATTAATTTACACGGAGCATGTGATGGAAATTCAAACAACCTTTCATGCCACCAGCTAGTCACACCTGCAACTCAGATAGAGCCCTTCTTTATGCAACTCGCAAACGGGAGTTACATTCTTAGAACGGATCACAGATGTTGTGGCCTGACGCCAGGGAAAAGTTATCTAATAGAAGTAACGTCCATGGTCAAATGTTGTATGCAAGCATTGTTCCCGAGCACGCCTCCAGACATAGTGACTCCCCTCTGGCCTCGTCTGAATCTCTATTCTATACGAATTGATACATTAAGCAAAATGAAATCTGTGCTTTTACAGACAACAGTGCCTATAACGTCATCTAAAGAGACGTATGATCTTCTAGTCGCAAGGACGGCTACTGAAGTCCATGACCTTTTATCAACAAATTGCCCCGTGCATTTCGTAGAAATGTTCAGCCAACTCCTTAACATGTCTAGTGCAACAAGCATCCCAGGCATATTTAAGACAGTCTTTACGGGACTGCTAACACCCTTCCAGGCAATTTTGGGAATCTTTCCTAATTTTGTGCACTCCATTTTTGGCGGCATACCATTATTTTTGGGACTCGTAGCAGGGATTCTATTTTTGACCCTCCTGCTTCGTTATGGCAAGCCTCGGCTCAGACATAGCTCCCATGGGAATGGAAGAGACAATCCTAGCAATGCGCTACCGGGACAGGATAACTAACGTCCTCGGATTGGCCAGGCTGAGAGATCTAAACATGACCTGGTTCCTTTCATTCAGACCGATATGGCAAAATTGCATTTTACCTGTGCTACGGTGTATGCTTTGCGGCGATGAATGCGTGTTGGACATCTGTCTTTCACTTCCATCAGCAGTACCAATGGACGTCGATACTTTGCTCAGTCCAATAACGGCTCACGCATTGTGTTGTCCCCAGCGGCTACCAATCCTGATGACGGCATTTGTGGAGACTCCTGTACTACAGCCAAGTGGTAACAGTGGAGCGAGTGACAAAAGCAGCATCATCCAGGTACAACGTTCTGTGAGCATTGCTGGTCCTGCCTTCGATGACAGCAATCATTCTCACACCTGCCAAGTTACAGCGCTATCTAATTTGGTTGAACTATCACCTGAATTTGTAGACCAATTCTTTGAGAGCCTGTCTGATACGATGTTCTCACCCGTAGAGAAACAATAACTTTTAAAAGCTTTCCGACACACGTTGTTCCCATGAACTCTGAATTCGGCCTTCAGTTTTGATCAACAAAAACTGCCAGGAGCTTTGGAAATCTATTTTCTTTGAATTGGACAATTTTTCTAATATTGACCCTTTTTTGGCACGAACAATTCTTTGCTTAACGTAGAAACTATTCTTAGAGAACAGAAGCTTCACACTTCTATTTCTAAACACATCTAGAGACATAACAACATAACAACAGCCTCTAGCACACATGTTATTACAATACATTTTTATGTGATGATTTATCTCGCATTTCTTCTGTCAGAGATACTTCATGTGTAATTCCTTTTGCATAATCGTTCATTGATTTCATATGCAATAATATTTTGAATGATTACTATGCTTTTAAAGAAAAACGTACAGTACCTAAATTCCATGTATTACAAGTACGCCTATTTCAAATGCATTTATGTATTTTGGGGTGGGCAATGTTACACATGCATCTAATTGCTTAGTTTTAGTGATTTTGATGGACATGAAAACGTGGAGTGGGTGTTGCGTGCTTATCTAGGTTCCTGATCGATACTGTGACCTTATGCCCCTATTCGGCTATAAACCCATTTATTCCCTATATTGGCATAACCGTTCAAGTGCGATTTTCTGAAAAGTCATCTCTGGCCTCACACGAACAGAGCCACATTCCAGCATGACTCTCTGCTACTTCCTTTGCGACCAATTAGTGCAATGACAGAGCAGCAGTCACTATCTGATATTCCGAGATAACACTCCGAGTTCTTCAACAAGATAAAAACTTAGCAAACCTGGAAATCCCCGCTTGCTATGTTTTGATTAGTAATGGAACTCTAATGAGCAACTGATAACTGTCACTTCCTAGTGACATCTTTAATTGACGTCTTATGTCCAGCAAACTTGCGTCAAACCCGGCACCTGTCAGGTATAAATATTACCAACGTTGCCTTAAGCAAGGCCTGTTGTACGAGAGCGAAGAGCTGTGAGCTGCAAGACCCCGTGTCGGTAAATCTAGCACTCTGTCGCTGCAGCCTGCTATCCTGTGGTGGTGAAGCTGCTGATACCATTATCGCCGCTAAAGCGCGAACTATGGTGCAGTACGCTTAAGGAGCTGAACAGCCGTCCCTCTGCGAAGACATCCAGCAGATTCCAGTTGCCCGCGGACGCTGTCCCCCCTCCTTCCTCGACGCGCTGAAGAGAAGCCGCTGCCTTTCTCGTGCAGAGAAATCCAGTCCCGGCGCTTCCGGTTTACCCTCGCGGGTGACTGGGATATCGAGAGAGACCCCTGAAGGAGATACCAATCCTCCATCATTCTATTCAGAGGTATGGTGTTGACTAAACCCTTAGACGAGAATTCTTGAAACAAACCTTCGCAAAACCAACTTAACTTAAGCTACTTACTTACTCCCCTTTTCACGTGTTAGGCTTAGGTCAGGCACACTGGGGTAGGCTTAGTTAGAAGCACCAGTTGAGTATGTTAGCCTAATGTATATATGACTGTATATATGTTTTATTACTTTTAAACCATTGTATGGCTAAGAAAGCATATCAATGCTTTTACAGTTCTATTTCGCAATACTTATCTTACTGTACATACTTTTTATAATAACAGTTATTGCAATTGTGGCAATTCATTTCTCTTGTACGAGAAGAAAGACTGTTCACTAAATGTTAACCCTTTATTGACAAACGCCCGTCTCTCTATTCTCTACATCTCGTGAAAGTAAACTGCACTAGACTGACTGAGTGAAATCTATGTCTATTGTTTCACACGACCCTAGAGATTGACTCTTGATCTGAGGAGCAAAGTTGTCATGTTGCACGGTTGTTGGAAAACTGAATCCCTTCTTGTCTGTGCCAGGGAAGCTGATCACTTCCTATGCAGAGAAGAAAGTTTCCAGTGACCTCTGAGCTAGTTGGTAACACAACCCAATTAAGTTTAGCATAGTCAGTGGAGGCCTGGAATATAAGCAGTTCCACGTCGATACTACTGTTTATGTTATTCCAATGCGCAGGGCCTAGTGGGAAACTAGGAACTACACTACAAAATCAGCAGATGTTAGGTGGCTAAGGCTTGGGATTGCAGATGTCAGTTGGAGAATATTCCCTCGATTTAAAAAGTCTTGTGTGCCTTGGGGCTCGTAGTTGGGGATAAAAAGTATTTTTCCCGTTGTTACTATTTGCATCTCCCTGGCTTGGTCGCTGATAGTCTGTGTTTTTTCATTTGATAAGGGTTTTGTTGACTTGTGATTTTCATGATCCTTTGCATTAGCATGCAGATATTTTGCTATTTGATTATGTACATCGTTCTGAGTTTGCGTGAATGACATACTGGCCATGGTCTTTACTTCCCGACCTGTTCGTTTTGGGCCGCACTGTTCTGGGTGAGGCCCACTATCTGCTGCGGCAATCTCAGAGCAGAGTCCTGTCCTTTCCACGTTTATTATTTCTGTGTTTTGTTGCATAGCATTGTTGTCTGTGAATATCGTTAATTGTATTTGATCATGAATATTTCTGTCCGCCTTAGGTCTTACTTGTCTGTTGTTCTTGTGGTTACTTTTCCCTGCAGTTGGATTAGCACTTGGAATAGTAACTAGAATAGAAGGCGCTTTTTGATTATTATCCGCACCTTTAACAACAATCCAATGGGGTCCATGATTACTTGGATCAAGCTTGTTACATCGTTCGATCCCATTTATGGGGTACTTTTTTCCTCATGAGAAGTACGCCCTTTTTGACGAGAGATGAACTCGTTTTTTTGCAGCTCACACTGTAAAGTCTCTGTAGTTTTATTTAATTGTGGATTGTTACTGGACCCTTAGTCTGTGCTCCAGTCAGCGCCACTTGCGGCAGTCGTTGAACTCAATTGATCAATATTGCTGGAGTTCCCGGCTCCTGGGGTTTTAACTAGGACAACCCCCTCTGTATGCATAGATTTTATTGATGTTGTCATTTGGGCCATGTCCTTAGAGCTTTTGATTAGTGGTTTTTGACCCTCTTCTAGGTTTTTCCAGTATTTGCATACTTTTTCTACCCCAATTGATGACTGATGTGTCCCCTCTTTAATATTAGGTTCATGTTTTACTGTTATTTTTGCCTGATTAAAGATAGGAAAATTAACCAGCGTCTGCTTATTTGTAAGTGGACAATTTCACAGCTGGTTTCTGGGTTTTTTTGCCTGTTTTTTCTGCCGCTTGGTTAGACCTTTCGGGTTGTTTTGATTTCTTGCCCCATCCTGTTTAGAATGCTCTATTTCTAACAATTTGGAACCGTTGTTTTGTGTCATGAAGGAAGTTACACCTATTATTTTGGGTTCCTCTGTTATATCGCCAAATAAGGTTATCAGTTTATTTTGTTTATTTTTTTCTACTGCTATTGGCTGTACCCGTGGTTCAGCTTAGTCTGCATTGCTCTTACGTACTTTAGCTAGATCATTCTTTTGTGTGCTCTTACAAAGGTCAAAATAAATAAGATCGCATCTGATTGGTATGCTGTTATTGCACTAGTTGGCGTGATTGCATTCCAGTAGTATATCTTTAAGTATTGATGGCAAATCCATGAATTTTTCCAATATTGGATGGCAGGTACATGTCTGAGATGCTGCCCAGGGGCTGATCTGTTCCTTAATAATGTTAGAAATGCTGGCCATGGTATCTAACTTTTTGTTAATATTAGATATATATTCCGCCATTGTGCTCATAAGATTTATTTGTATATCAAGTTTGTCTGACTGCATATTGAGAGTTTTGATAGAAGTTTCCAATATGCACCCTAATGCACTGTGTAATGTGATTATAGATTCCAGGTTTTCGTTGATGTTGTGCCCTACTTCTTGCTGACGCTGGTTCCCTGTAATGCGGTTGGAGATAAATCCCAGAGGAACTTGCTTTTCAGGCGTTGTAACATTTTGCCGCCCTGGAAGTTTTTTTTGGCGTATTTTGGGGCTTTTTGTTATTGCTACATCAGCCATTTCTGAAACACTTGAGATCTCTGTTATCAAAAGTCCCTTTTGGGCATCAAAGTCATCAACGTCAGGCACCTTTGGTGGATCGATTAGTGCGTTGGTATCCACTTCCTGGTTCGTTCCACTGGATATCTCGATTATGTTATTACTTAATGGTTCCTTGATTGGCAAGTTTTTTGTACGCCAACTGTTTGGTGTTGCTTCCTGGTCCTTCTTTACGGTAATGATTGATTTGTTGTAGATTTTTAATCTCTCAGGGTTGCTTTCAGAAGCATTGATTTCAGCATTGATGTCAGGGTAGCCTTTATGTTTTGTAGTTCTTTCTTTGTTAAGTGTTGGCATTTGAGGCAGCATACAGGGGTTAAACTCCTTGGCCTTTTCTGACGATTTATTCATTACTTGGGTTAATCGTGAGTCCAGTCTCGGGGTTGAATGGCTGTATGGGGGTATTTTGTGTGCTGCTTCGTACGTGCTAGAATTATAACATTCATCATTATTGCCTTTGGCCGAATGGCTTACCACTATTGTCTGATCTTGATTTATGTCACTGGTTGATAGAGCCAGTGTAGTGGAAATCCTTTCATCTTTGATCACTTTTTTGTTTGGTGAACGTCTTATAGTGTTTCTTTCATTGGGGTGATCCGTGAACCTGATTGATCCTGATGGGGATGTTAATAATTTCTCTTGTCCTTTCCCTTGAGCTAAGTCGTACTTTTTATTTTCCTTGTGCACTTGGGCTTGGATTAGTATTGTGTTTTCTCCAGGGTGGCGTCCACACACTTGGGTATTTCCTCTATTCCGCTATCTACTATGGTGTTTGAGATGCACAGAGGAGTTCTTGTGTCTGTTGACCTTGTATCTAATTTATTCAGCGACATTGGTTTTTGCAATCCATTTGGTGTTGCCGGCATTGCATATATAGCTGTCATAGGGTCTTTCAAGAATGTAAATTTGCCGGTAGGGTTCATGTTGCTGAAGATTGAATATATGGGAGAGATTAAAGCTGTGGCCGCACTCACCTCTGCAGGGAGAATTGGGGGTTTAGTCTTAGCTTTTTTCCTTAAATTGTTGGGTGGATTTGTTTGTGTTCTCCCAGACCTCATCCCCTTTTTCTTTTTTTTTTCCTTCTTTTCCCCCGGTAAGAGGTAGCTTAGGTGGCTTTGGCATTGAGTGGCAGTGTTGGACAACGTTAGACCGTGTAGGGCAGAGCTGAGTACCGAGTATCAAGAAATACCGGACAATACTGGGTGAGGCTAGATGGGGTTGACACCCTCTTACCTTTGCCCTTGCCTTTATCTTTTCCCAAGCTGTCGGGCTCGCCCTGGTCACTGCTGTCACAGTCCACCGATCACTCTGGTCACCATCCACCGCTCAGCTTTCTGCCACCTTTCTCCAGTTGCCTGATGTCTGGTGCCGATTCCGCCTGGGGCCACGGGGATCACGGGGTTCACGAGGATCACTTTCCACCTGACTCCTGGCTCCTGGCTCCTGACTCCTGACTCCCAAAACCTGGTTGTATCTTGCTCCTGACGTCAGTGCCTAGCACAGGCACAACTCAGGCACAGCTCGTGGATAGACTTGTCTTGTCTTGTCTTGTCTTGTCTCGGCGCCACCTTGTGTCACTCAGCTCCCGCCCGGGACCAGGGTAGTCTCCACCAGGGTAGCATCAACTAGGCCCTTACTGCGTCTTGATCGCGTCTTTGCACCGCGTGGGAAGCGAGGCAGGGCGGGGCGGTTCAGGCTGCAGGCTACAGGTTCTGATTATGTGGCGGCCGTGTCTCGGGGTCAACTTGGGGTCAACTCAAAGGGCTGCGGTCCAGTACTCCGGCGCTCTGATGCGCTCTGATGCCTCCGGTACCTCCGACGCCTCCAATGCCCCCCGCGGCAGACCTCTGCTGCTCCACCGCTCCACAGCGCCACCACAAGGGGAACGCTGGGTGGTAGGACATTTGAGGCGGCACGGAGATCCCACGCAAAAATGTATGGAAAAGTATTTTTTTACCTAATTTTAAGGTTTGCAGGGCATTCTGGGTAGGAAAACGTTGGGGGACCCACACATGCCATACCTCCCTGGACTCCCCCGGGTGTCTAGCTTTTAGAACTGTTTGGGTTTGGTAGTTTCCAAAGATGGCCGCCGAGTCCCGGGCCAAAAACTCAGGTGCCCCCCCCAAAAATAAGGTAGTTTTGCTAAAGGCAATTTTTAAGTCTCCACCGTACGATTTTGGCCTTTTCCTGTTGCAGCCACTATGCCTACCCACACAAGTGAGGTACCATTTTTATTGGGAGACCTGGGGAAACGCTGGGTGGGAGGAAATTTGTGTGAGCCCAGTGATGCCACGCTTTCCCACACAAAAATGTGTGAAAAATCTGATTTTTTTAACTAAAATTGAGGTTTGCAAGGGATTCTGGGTAAAGGAATGTTGGAGGATCCACGCAAGCCATACCTCCTTGGAAGCACCCGGGTGTCTACTTTTTAGAAATGTGCGGGTTTGGTAGGCTTCCCTAGATGGACGTCTAGCACGGGGCTAAAAACCCAGGTAACCCCTCTTGCAAAAGCTGGTGGTTTTGACTTAGGCAAATACCTATCACGATTCATGACTGCCGGAAATATAGCTGTTGCCATCAAGGGACTAGTAGACCAATATGAAGCCATTGATGGTTTCCTAAGCAAGCCCATCAAAAGAGTTAAACCCAAAAACCTTTTCATCTCCTCCAAATTTGTGGGAGTCCACCGGGTAGTTCTAGCGTGGGGCTTAAGGCTGGCACTGTTCTACCTCAAAAACTGTTCTGCATACAAATTAGTCTGCTCTACAATCTCTGCCAAAAACACATCATCCATAAACAACTTGAAAAAATCAAGTGGCAAAGAATTTTCAGTGTTCACCCTACACCATGGAACACCAGTAAATTCAGGCAATGCCGGCTGCACCATTCCTGGGGCAACCCAGAGGTCAGAACTTTCAACGAGAAGTCTTGCAGCCTCAGGCTGCCGCCCAGCTGCCTCTTTTTCTCACTACACCAACTGGAAGTCTAGCAGCCCCAGGCTGCATCCCAGATGCCTCTTGCCGCACTATCGGCACAGCAATGTCCTCCGCAACCACAGGCACTTCATCCACACCAAAAGTAGCTTCATCAGCACTCAAACTATCTTCATCATCAGATGAAGCCATGTGTAGAGAAAACTCACTACCTGAATCTTCACCTCCCACCTCTGCCTCAAAATCAGAGTCAGTCTCTGGAGCATGGCCAGAGGAAGAATCAAAAAGCATTCCAACAACTTGCTGAGCAGTAATCCGGCAGCTAGCTATTATCCTTACTAAGAAAGGAGTCTGCACAAACGACTCAACAACCAACACTGTGCAAAGTAAGTAAAAAAAGTAAGCCTTTATCACAAAGATCTATATACTGAAAAAATATACAATTCACTTACAAGAGACAGCTACACTCACCAGTCCCTACTCTGCAAAGACACAGCAAATAGGCAACGATATCCAGTAGAAAAAAGAAAAAAAAACTTACACCTACAAAAGTACACATCAAGAACAAATGCAAAACAGGTTTCACAATCACAAAAAACAGAAACCAAACATACTTGTATTATTACACACTTTGCAAAAATAAAATTACATTAAAATTGAACAAAAAAGGTCTCTTACCAAATTACACAAACATCAGAACAGTAGAACCACCAGTAATGGAACCGCACACTGCAACAATCTAAAGAGAAAATAAAACAATACACATTAGAAGAAAAAAAAACAATACACATTACTACATGCTATGTCACAAATGGGGTGTCTGTCCCCATGGGGGGCAGAATATAAATCTTTTTAAATTTGGGCCCCCTGGAAGCAACCCTTGCCCAAGGGGTTTCTTCCATTTAAAAAAAAAAGATATCCCTGGTGTCTAGTGTTTTTTTTCTATCCCTCCAGAGGGCAGAAAGGCCAAATTAAGACAAAAATCTGCCCCCAGAGGGGGCAGAATATATTTAAAAAAAAATATGGGCCCAAGAAAGCGACCCTTGGCCAAGGGGTCGCTTCCTATACAAAAGAAAACAATCCCTGGTGTCTAGCGGGATTTTCTACCCCCACCCCCCCGGGTCCACAACGAGAAAAAAAAGTCAAGTCTATAATATGTATATTGCCCCTGGAAGCGACCCCTGTCCAAGGGGTCGCTTCCTTTATAAATAAAACAATCCCTGGTGTCTAGTGTGCTTTTCTACCCCCACCCCCCTCCACCGGTCCAGATTTAGCCCAAAAAATGGCCGATCTGCCCCCAGGGGGGGTAGAAAAGTATAAAATATTTTTTTAGCCCCCTGGAAGCGACCCTTGCCCAAGGGGTCACTTCCATTATAATAAAAAATCCCTGGTGTCTAGTGGGCTTTTCTACCCCCACTGGGTCCAGATTTGGCCCCAAAAAAAACGATCTGCACCCAGGGGGGAAGAAAAGACTAAAAAAACAATTTGGCCCCTTGGAAGCGACCCTTGCCCAAGAGGTCACTTCCTTTACAATAAAAACATAATCCCTGGTATCTAGTGGGCTTTTCTGCCCCCCCTGGGTGAAGATTCAGAAAAAATGGACCCGATCTGCGCCCAGGGGGGCCAGAAAAGTCTGAAAAATGTATGGCCCACAAGGAAGCGACCCTTGCCCAAGGGGTCACTTCCTATACAAACAAAAACAATCCCTGGTGTCTAGTGGGCTTTTCTAACCCCCCGGAAAAAGAACAGTCAATCTGCCCCCATGGGGGGGCAGAATAGTCTAAAATATGTATATTGCCCTTGGAAGCGACCCCTGTCCAAGGGGTCACTTCCTTTATAAAAAAAGCAATACCTGGTGTCTAGTGGGCTTTTCTACCGCCCCCTGGGTACAGATTCGGCCCAAAAAATGGCCGATCTGACCCCAGGGTGGTAGAAAAGTATAAAATATTTTTTTAGCCCCCTGGAAGCGACCCTTGCCCAAGAGGTCACTTCCATTATAATAAAAAAAATATTCCCTGGTGTCTAGTGGGCTTTTCTACCCTCCCTGGGTCCAGATTTGGCCCATAAAAGGCCGATCTGCACCCAGGGGGGAAGAAAAGACTAAAAAAACAATTTGGCCTCTTGGAAGCGACCCTTGCCCAAGAGGTCGCTTCCTTTGCAATAAAAACATAATCCCCTGGTATCTAGTGGGATTTTCTGCCCCCCCCCCCCCCCCCCCTGGGTCGAGATTCGGAAAAAATTGACCCGATCTGCACCCAGGGGGGCCAGAAAAGTCTGAAAAATGTATGACCCACAAGGAAGCGACCCTTGCCCAAGGGGTCGCTTCCTAAACATTGCAGCAAAGGATCCCTGGTGTCTAGCGTGGGCATTCCTGGTGCAGGATCGCGACGCTGTGCGCGATCCTGCACCAGGAATGCCCTGCATTGGGACATCAGGGGAGAGGAAACACTGTTTCCCCCCTGATGCCTCAAGGCACCGAGAAATGCCCCCGCCTCACTGGAGACCAAACACCTACCTTTCTCCTGGACACGCAGGAAAGAAATGGATTCCAGCGCGTCCAGCACTTCCTGATGACGTTGGCGAATGCAACAGCGAGCTGACGTCACCAGGAAACGCGGGGGGCCAGGGGTGGCAGCAGTAAGTCTTCCGCTGCCACCCCCGCTTGAGGCATAAAGATCGATGCCCCAGGGGGGGAGCGGCAGCGCTCCCCCCAGGGCTGTGTCAATGACGGAGCGGTTCCGTGATCAGCACAGCCCAACCGACGCTGATGACGGAACCGCTCCGTCATCAGCGTCGAAGGAGTTAAATGGTCATGGGTCCGTGAGCTGGTCAAAAAGTTTCATCCCTTTTGTTGTCCTCTGAGGGTCAGCAACCATTCTTCAGGGCTTAAATTAAAACTCTAATCTACTACCAAGTTATACTGATATAAGAGTGATTGATGTTTGTCCCCAGGTGTGAAAAGTGTGGACACGTCTATTAAAGTTCATATTTGAAACTTACTTTAAAAGTTCTTTTATTTTAAAGCCTAAACATAACGACATTGGAAAACAGATTTCTTGAAGTTAAGATTCCTGCAGAACATTCCTTATTTTGTTGCACTACTTGATATGGCTTATGGAGGCATGATTACTGAGTAGAAAATCTTGGTTTATGACAGTAGAAAATTCATGGTTACAAAATGAGATATGTTCAGCTTTTAAGAATTTATTTATAACTTGGTACCATTTTATTAAAAGGAATTAGTATGAGATATGAGGAAGAGGTACAATAATTGAGAAAGAAGAGTAATTTATTTTTAATTTATGTGATTTAAAGAGAAAAGGCTGAGGCACAACAGTATTGCACTTATCACTATATTAGATAATGATTATATTCTATGCACAGTTGTGATCTAACCTAGAGAGCAAACCATCTTAGCTCTCCACACGGAGAAACCCTATCAATATTTAATTTTTTTTTTTTGCTCAACACCTAATCAATAATTAACATGCTTAATAATAAGCAAGTCAATGAGTAATTGATTCAAAACAGGTTCAAATTAGGTAATGCACAGACTCTCTTAGTTGCTTTTGTTAAAATGTAGATTTCTTTAGTATCATTTTTCATTGTAAAATTCTTCTTTTTATCTTTTTCCGTAGCCAATGAGTTTTGTCAAAGCGGACCTCTTCAGGGCTACAAAACACACAATATTTGCAAGCCTAAAATCCAGGAATAAACAAATAACACTAATTTAGCTGTACACCATAATAAAACTACAGGATATCACAAATGTATTAGACATATACCAAAAAACAAAAACAAAAAATACACATCAAGTTTCGGTATTAAACAACATGTACTTTGTGATTATAACTTTGTGTGACATGAGATGTAAACATGAGGCAGATAGTCATGATAATATATTCCATTGGTTACACACTAGACCGTGTCCTAGGTCTAAAGTACAATATATCACCAGTTTATGGCTAAATCCTCAGAGGTCATTATTACTTCCTGAATAAACATAAGGCCTATGGTCATGAAAAGGGAACTCTATTAGTTAAAAGCTAGAGCCCATCCTCATTCTAAAGCACAATTTTATGTCAGTTACTGGCCGAAGTCTAGGGGGACATGGAACGGTAACCCCATGGGTATGCCTCATCAAATGGAAACGTTGGTCTACATTCTAGTCTTAACCTGACCTTGTTAAGTCATTAATTTTGCAAGTAAAAGTTTCAGAAGGTACCTGTTTCTCTGCTACTTTTATACAAGGTTACGATCCAATTATGGTCTGGCTCAAAGAAAGAGTCAAAGTTCAAAATGTAATGTGTGCTTACAACCCATGTCGCTGTGTGTGAGACTGAAATTCTTATGCTTTATGTATTCTACTAAAGTCCGGTAACATAGGAAAGAACCCAAATTACAATATAGAAATTAAATTGAATAGAGATTGCTAAGTGGACTAACTTGTTATAATAGTCAAAGAAGTGCTACATTCATTATGACTTTCTTCTATGGTGAAGATCTTACTGCGGAAACCATCAATGTCATTAGGACACTTCCATGAAGTCCAAAAACGTCTATGCCAGCCATCAATGCAGTTCAGCGAGTAATGAACTCATGTAAATCGGGACCCTGGGTGACCATGTAACACATATAAGAGACCAAATCCCTAACAATCAACTCATATGTAGTAGAATTCAAATTTGTAGAGAGTGTGGATACTACTAGAGAGCTTAAATGCAGAAATGTTAAATTGAGTTTTCTTGATCGACAGCCGTCATCATCAACCGGCAACCAAGATTCACATCAAACAATTTTATCTTGAACAAGTGATGGCACAACATATTCCACATGAAAAATCTATATGGGGAGAGCGATAAGCATCCCACCTTGTAGTAGATGTAAAGCACAAGTAAAGGCTGACATCACCATATGTTACAAGGCGGAAAACTCGCACGATGCAGATGTAATTTAAACAGTCCATGCGCATAGGAATAAGAATGCCAAAATGAAACAGGAAGTAATTTTCTTTACAAGATATGATGCATACAGTAGCCATATTTTGATGTGCTTAGAAATAACTGGCACATACTTGACTCTAAAACTCTCCCAGAGGGGATTGTGTCCCACAACCCAAGAGTGGTCAATCGCAGAGGGACGACTATGAGAAAAACCCTTTGCCCAAGATGCATGAAAACCTCAGAGAATTATAGTGGCTTCAATACCTGGATTCCAGACAAACCTAACTGATTTTATACCTGTGGAACATGCTCTATCTGCCAAATAGGACATAACAGGACCTTCAAATTTGGATATGACACTATCACTGAGTACACCATTGGTTCATTCACAAACTACAAAACATCATTTGTTGTTTATGTTACAGGGTGCATATGCAGAAAAATCTACATAGGCAGTAATGTGTGGTGTCTGAAAATAAGGATGCAGGAATATGTTAGAGTCATCAAGCATCAGGACGAAAGATCCCTGGTAGTGGTGCACATACGCGCAGTCCATCCACCAACACCAAATTTTGGTTTTATGCACTTGAGCAGATATCCCAAAATGAAAGGGTAGGTGATCAAGGAACACTACTCAGGCAAGCTGAAGCAAGGTGGATATGCCGCCTGAGGTCAGTTACCGCACGTTTAAAAAACTAACAATGAATTCCATAATTTACTGTAAAAAAACATATGGTTGGAGGGATCATACATATGGAATTATTGTAAAAATGCTGGTTCTTCATTTTCATAGGCAGTTTTGTCCAAGTGGGTTTTTTACTTACTGCATCCATTTACTCATGTTAATTTTGTTTTTTTGCGGTTGTTAATATTTGGGGTTATCTCCTTAAGCTACACTTATTCCTCTTTTATTTTAGTAACTGGATAGTCAGTGGATAGTATATTTTAATAATTAATTGATCCATGGGAAGTGTGGCCAATTTGCCTATACACAAAAACTTTAGCAGACATGCATTGAGTTTTGATCATGGACTTTGGATCCAGACTCTGCCTCTGTTCATACATAAGGACAGGATGCCTTGTTAAGGTGTACTGGCTTTGCTAGAAGAAGTGCGTTCCTTTACATAAATTCTATTTTTTTCTTTGAGTGCTGTGGTAGCCTTGTTGATGTGACGGGATGGTTTTCTAATTTAAATGCTTCTCGAAAGACAGCACCACGATATTGTTTTTCTGCATGTCTTTTGTCATTCTTTGGGGATACACCATTCCAAGATGACAACCACATTGCAGCTTTAATTTAGACACCATGATTGGCGGCCTATATCGGTGAGTATTGACATCATTGGAGCGGTAACCTTCTGTTTACACAAAAACAATATTCATGCAATCCTGTCTGTACTATCACGGAAGGAACCAGATGATTTTTTTAATCAAGCTATATTTCCCATGCGCAAGTAATATTTGGATAGTTAAAATTCATATGTTTAATGGTGCATACTTGGTGTTCAATTTGAGGTAGACTGACCCAAGATGGCCGCATGTTTTCTTTTAAATGAAAAACTACAAGGAAACGTATTTTGTTTCTTTGTTTTACAATTCTCGTGTTCTCTACAGTTTGTTCAGACTCCTGTTTGATGTATTTATCATAGGTACATGGGAGCTTTTGCATATATGCAACTTGATAGGATTGCTATTGCCTGCTTGTCTGGCTCAATGTTCAGTCAATAAATCATTAACAACTACAGAATATATATTTTTCCACTTTTGTATCTTCATAGATTTATTGGGATAGGTTAATTATGGTGAATCAGCATAATACTTAGCCTTTCCAAATGGGCATCATTTAATTGCTAGTGGTGCATGCCATTTCAAGATGGTGGCCATGGTAACAACATAATGTCAGTAAAGTTGACATGTTTGACACAGGTGTTCCAACTTCACCCAGGCTATTTAAACCCCATTTAGGAACATGGACGTTTCTCAACCTGACACTTTATGCATGAGCTACTTTACTCACTGGTAAGCATCAGGGCGATTTTGGGGCAGATTTGACCATTGCATCCATTTTGTTTGGTTTCATTTAAATTCACAACTTCACTTATAGTGTTGATGCAGATCCAGTTGCAGGGCTGTTGGATTTTGGAGGCAACTTAGACTTACTTTTGTAGGGAGAGGCACCGTACATGTTTCCTGGGGGTTCACCTGTTACATTTTGTGTGCTAAATTGGGTTTCATTGCGGGGGTGGAGTCCTTGACCCCTTCTGTGAAATAGCTTTTATGTCATTCCAGTATTATATTGCACAGGCCCATAGAGTGGGTTCTTCTGACATTCAGCTTCTCTTTTATTAAGAAGTGCAGGATGGTTCATAGACCGATTTGTGAAGCTTTTTTATACAGTGGTTTGGCCCCCTTTGGGATTATTGACTGTGCTGTATTAATGCCTTTGCAAGCAAATGTTTATGCTGTCCTCACACTACATCATATTTGCATATTGGGTGGGTTTCTCTGATTCTATATTCGTCCTATATTTAGGGGGTTTTGGATAGGTAATCGACCAGTTTCTGCAATGTTAATATATCATGCTCATGCTCGTTCGCATGGACTGTTTAAATTCTGCCTGCACCATCGGGGTGATCCGCCTTGTGATTTACAGTGATGTCAGCCTTTACTTGTGCTGTATATCTACTCAAAGGAGGGATGGCTATGGCTCTTCTCAAACAGTCAATGTTATGTCATGTGGAATATGTTGTGCAATCACTTGTTCAAGATAACATTGTTTGATGTGAAATTTTGTTGCTGGTTGGTGATGATGGTTGTGGCCCAAGAAAACTCAATTTAACATTTGCATTTTTAAGATCTCCATTAGTGATTGCACTCTATAAAAGTTTGCATTCTACTATGTAAAAGTAGATTGCAAGGGATTTTGACTTTCATATGTGTTTCTGGACCGCCCACAGTACTGACCTACATGGGTTGAGAACTACATTGAAGACTGGCATAGAGGTTTTTGGACTTCATGAAAGTGTCCCAAAGACATTGATGGTCCTCAGTGAGATCTTTGCCATACAAGAATGTCGTATTGACAGTAGCACTTCTTGGCTACTTTAAAAAATGAGCCTGATTAGTGATCTCCCTCCATTTCATTACATTTATATTGTAATTTGGGTTCTCTTATATGTTACAGGATGTCAGTAACATACATAAAACATAGGAATTACAACCTTACACAGTGCAACCTGGAGACTAAACACGCATTATATTTTGAACTTTGACTCTTCTCTTTGACTGAGATCATAATAGGATCATACCCAAGCATGAAACAAATGTGGAAACAGGTACAATCTGAAACTTTTACTTGATGAACTTAATGTCATGTTAAGAATAGAATGTAGATCAACTTTTCCAATTGCTGAACCATACCCACATCTAGGTTAATGTTACATGTCTCCCTAGGCTTCGGCCAGTAATTGACATTAAATTGTGCTCTAGATTTAGGAGTGGCTCTATTTTATAACTAATTGACTACCTTTTTTATGACCATAGGATTTATGTTTATTTAGGAAGTAATAATGTCCCTGAGGCATTAGCAAACTGTACTTAAGAATAAGGACAGGGTGTAGTGTGTAATTAACGGAGAACATTTTTCCGACTATAGGACTCATGTTTATATATAATGTCGCACAAAGTGATAATCCAAAAGTAATGCGCAGTGAAATTTTGTTTAAAGACCGAAACATGATTTATTGTGGTTATTTAGTATGTGGTCTAATACATGTGTGATGTCTTGAAGTTTTATTGTGGTGTATAGTTATAGTTGTGTTATTTGTTTGTTTGGATTTTAAAATTGTAAATATTGTGTGTTTTGTATCCCTGAAGAAGTTGGTTTGGACAAAACGTGCTGGCTGCAAGCTACAGCAACAACTAAAAAGATGAATTTCAAAATTAAAAATGATGAATAAAGAAATCCACATTTTTACGAAAAAAGTTTACTTTTAATTGTTCATTGGCACATATTATTAAGCTTGTTAATTGGGGGGTGGAGCTAGCCTTGAATCGAGATGGCTGCATGCTAAGCGAGCTCCTCGCAAACGCCCAAAATTCCTACAGACCCATCCTTCCAACACAGTCTGAAATACCTACAACTGCCTGAGTTGGTGAATGGAGGATACCGAGCCAACATTGGGCTGATTCAGACTCCAGAACGCATCAGCAGACATCAAAGAGGTGAATATGCGGCCCGCGCTGTGAAAGTGAAAGTCAAGCCGCGGGCCTCAGTATTCAGTCACGCCGAGACTCACGTTACGCAGCTTGGCCGGTGGAGGAGACAGGGCCTGCTGCGGCTCATTGAGCCCCGGGGCAGCCCTCCAGTGTACATACATTTGAGCACCCCCAGATGCAGCTAAGACCTCAGGAGTGGCTCCCTGCAGGGGATGGGGAGTGGCTTGTGGAGTTGAGGATAGTGGCAGCCTGCAAGTGGACATGGCTCAAAGACACTGATAATAGGGTGCAGCAGTGATACCAAAGATACTGGGAACGCAGGTGTGACCACGGACATTGTTGGGAAATGGAGCCACAGTGCGCTGGGGATGCCCAGACGTGGGTCCCAGGCACTCCACACCACTTGGAGTCAAGCTAGCCGGGCTGATGAGAGGTGTTACCTCGAAACCGGTCCGGTCCTCGGATGCTTGATTCCGTTCTGGGAAGGACATGGCTTTTGTAGTTCGGACTGGACTGTTCCCATGGGGCAACAGGGTCAGAGCTGATTTGCATATCGCCATTGTCTAACCCAGGGTGGTGTGGAGTGCAAAAAAACGATGGATTTGGGCCCAGATCCTTTGACTGGGGGAATGTGTGACATTGATCCACATTCGGTCCATCACTTGTTGTTTTTGCAATTGCCGCCCTAAGTGCGCTGGGGATGCCCAGACGTGGGTTCCAGGCACTCCACACCACTTGGAGTCAAGCTAGCCGGGCTGATGAGAGGTGTTACCTCGAAACCGGTCCGGTCCTCGGATGCTTGATTCCGTTCTGGGAAGGACATGGCTTTTGTAGTTCGGACTGGACTGTTCCCATGGGGCAACAGGGTCAGAGCCGATTTGCATATCGCCATTGTCTAACCCAGGGTGGTGTGGAGTGCAAAAAAACGATGGATTTGGGCCCAGATCCTTTGACTGGGGGAATGTGTGACATTGATCCACATTCGGTCCATCACTTGTTGTTTTCACAGTATGTGAGGCACACCAATCACATGTACACACAGAGCAGCTAACTGTGCTAATCGATGAGCCAGCTTGCATAAACCATATCCTGTGTGCCAGTGCCGCGGTGCGCGTGGGGCCCCTAGTGCCCAGGCGCTGAGAGCTTGGCTGTGTGGTGAGACACTTGGAAGAAGCCGGGTCTGCATGGATGGCGCTGGTCAAAACCAACAATTGGGCGGACTGCGATGTATCACTGCAGTGAACACCGGACGCGGGCATAGGAGGCGGGCCCAGAACTCCCTCCACCCTGGTCGCGGTCCCTAGGCGGCGGGCTCAAATACAGAGGAGCTGGTCACAGTGTCACCACACTGACATTCCCCTGAAAGATTCGAACATTGAGGCTGCACCGGAGCCCACAGGTACAGTCAGAAAAACACCGGGTCGGACAGCTGCTGCTGGGCTCTGGGCGAGACGCGTGGCATAGCCCGGGGTCCTCGATCCAGGGCGTCAACGCTTCAGAGGCACTGGAATTAACAAATACGGGGACTGTATAGCTTCTAGTCTACATCATGGGTAAACCAGACCGTAACCAACCGAAAATCACCTTTGAACAAACTAAGAAACAGCAAGATCTGAGCACGTACAAACAACCGACAGTGCACGTAGCGATAGGTGCGACAGGCGGAGTGACGAACGACGACATACAGTCCATGTTTACCACAATTCAAACTACACTTTCGAACATTGATGGGAAAATCGACTCTTTGACATAAAGAGTGGATAGGATGAGAGAACGGATTGTTAAACACATGGAAAGACTGGACATAGTGGAGCAAAGAATATCTGAAGCTGAAGACGGCCAAGTGCAGATAGACGCGAAACAATCAGGGATGGAGAAACAAGTAGAGGCCGTGACGGCAAAGACTGAAGACTTCGAAGCTCAGTCCCGTAGAAGCAATATCCGCGTAATGGGAATTTCGGAGACGACAAACACGGGTCCAATGGAACGCTACGTGGAGCAGCTGCTCATCTCCATGCTGGGACACGATACGTTCTTGGAGGTTTTTACTGTGGAGAGAACCCACAGGTCTCTGGCACCAAAACCACATGCTAGATCCAGGCCGAGGCCGATCATCTGCAAAATCCTTAATTATAGAGACAGAGATGCGGCGCTCCATAAGGCCAGCAAACTGGGCAAGTTCTCAGGTGAAGGAACAGACATATCCCTCTATCCGGATTTCACCTCATCGGTACAGGAAGCGTGGAAGAAATTTACAGCAGCAAAACAGAGACTGAGAGACTTAAATGTCCCATACGCCATGCTGTACCCAGCCGGACTCAAAATCACTGTTGATGGCAAGACGCGAATATTCGCAGAACCTTCGGAAGTACTGAAATTTGTGCAAAAGAAGGGACCAACTGGAGCGTAGAGACGATCGCCGAGGAGCACACATGGGGAACAGTCAACCACTTCTGATGTGGACTGAACACTTCTTGGACATGTGTTTGTGAAGACACTGAACCACAGTCGGACTATGTGGGATTACTCACCAGTGACCGGTCGGATGATGCTGGGACACAGGAGGCCTACGATCTGCTGGTCCAGATAAGTTGTCGCTCAACTTTATAATTAATATTTTATTTGTGATGTTCTACCTTTTAGTGCTCCAATTCAGGGCAGGGACACTGGTCTTCGCTGCAGTGGACTCTTTCATAGCTGGGTTTAGAAATGTTGTGTAGTGTTGGCATTGTACTATGCATATTTGGGGCGTTAGCCCATGTGGCTTATGCCACAAGCAGCGGGTGGGCAGCTCTAATTCCTGACGTCCAGGGAACGTCCATGGGAAATTGTGCGGCACCGGCGTACGCCAATATTTTCATGCACCAATTTGAAACCGACCACATCATGAGTCAACAAATTTGGAAAGACAATCTCATTTTATACAAGAGGTACATTGACGACATCTTCTCCTATGGAGGGGATCAACCACACACCTCCAGACAATGATCCAAAAACTCAACCAAGTCAATGAACGAATACAATTCACCTACAACCATAGTGAAACTCAACTACCATTTCTGGATGTTTTGGTGCCCAATGTGCAAGGTACCCTACAAACCTGTGTATACCAAAAACCAACAGACAGGAATAACCTGCTTCATTTCCGAAGTTTTCACCAACCATCGCTGAAAAAACATTTACCATTTTCACAATTACTCCGTATCAAACGCATAGCATCATCTGAAACATGTACCAAGAACAGAAAACAGTGACCATGAAGAAATTCAAAAATCGAGGATACCCTGAGAATACATTGGTACAGGCTGCCGGCAGAGTACAGGATTTAAACAGGAGCCAACTGTTAATACCTGCAGCCAAGGAGAAAGAAAGAAAGACAGTATTTGTTTCAAAATATTCCACTAGAAGTCACCACATCAAAAGAGTAATCCTCAAACATTGGCCGTTACTTTCCATGGAAGATGATTTTAAAGGACTCTTCACAAGCAATCCAATTTTTGCGTATGAAAGAACAAAAAACATAAAAGAACTATTGAAACAAAAAACACCATTGCCGACAAAAGAGTTCAGAGGTACATTACCATGTCATAACTGCGGGAACTGCAACGCGATTATTAAAGGCAAGGAAATCAATCACCCGTCACTAGGAACAAGAATCAAACTCAGAGTCAATGGGACATGTGACAGTTCCAACCTAATAAACATGTTGAAATGCCCATGTGGCCTCTCATACGTGGGGCAAACAGCAAGACAGATCAAAACAAGACTCGTTGAGCACAAAAGCAACATACACTTGAAAGCAGTCAAATTAACAGTGGCGGCACACTTTAATGAACTTAACCACAATCCCTGCCAACTAAGGTTTTGTATCCTAGAAATGGTGACCTCATTACCTGGAAGAGACAATACACAACATTTGTTAAGACGCGAATTTCATTGGATACATCGCTTATCCACGGTACAGCCTAAGGGACTCAATGAATGGCTAGAATATAGCTGTTACCTTTAAACTGTTATCACCGTTCTAATACAGCTGTCAAACATGAGCCATATATGAAATCAGATACTAAGTACAGTACCTTGATTTTTATTTTTACTTTCATCTTTATTCTATTTGTATTTTTAATTTTCTATTCTTCATTACCAAACGTTCATTCATGTAAATGTATTTCACATTCGATTTGTCATCAGCATCATCACCAGCATTGAAGTTCTATTCTGTAATTAACTGAAAGTAGATGTTACCTGCACAGGCAAACATTAGAGTGTAAGACACATTGTTATTAACATCTTCACCTAATTGGAAGTTCGCTTTAGTAACCTACCAAAAGCAGACATCATTCGTACTTGCATACATCAGCGTGTTAAATACGCTAGAATAATAAAGTTATACAAGACGATCTTGCACTACGAAACGCGTTGCACCCGTGATTACGTTGCTTAGCAACCTCCTATCAGATAGAGGCTCTCACCAATACCAGTCACATGACCCTGTTGGCACCAATCCACGCCGATAATATAGAGGGAATCACACGTATTCCGAACAACACCACGATCGGCACTTGAAATCGAACACCCTCGCATTAATTGCACAGAACGGTAAGTCATCATTGAAAGTATATTTATTTAAATGAGCACGCCAGTTTTAGAACACGAACATCAACTAACGCAGCTATCTTTGTTCTTCACTCAGATTGAATACCGACTGAGATTAGCAGAAATACGCGCAGTACCAAGCGTATGCCACAGGTTAGATTTCCCATCGAACACTTGCGGGAACAAGAGCATGCCACACTTAGCCTTATTATTCACCTAAGGGTTAATTACTGCACTCGGAACGAGTCCTATGAATGGCACCAGTAATGCACAAAACAATAATGTTTCCCAGACCGGTTCCTCATCCGCTAACACACGTGAACACTTATCACAATCTACCAGTATGCAAGCACTCGCGAACATTATCTAATATGGTTACACACTTGATTTGACACCAGTAGCTACTAGAATCCACGGGTGATGTAGAAAATGCAGGTTAGTTGAAGTACTGCCCTCCCAATCCCCCTTTTGCATGTTAATGTAATCATGTTTATGAAGTCAAGACATGTATTCAGAAGTATAGTGCCTTGCAAGTTAATTGAACCTATGTCACTCTTGTATGATTTCACAGGACTAGTAAGTCCCCTAATGAAGGGCACATGCCCGAAATGCATTGGGCACAATCGCAATGAATGCTTTGAAAGCTTTATGAAGGAATAACGTACATCAAAGAAACATGAAATAAAACAGAATCAAGCATTTAATACACTTTTTGAAAAAACTTTATTGAATGAATGAGATGAACATTTGATCCAAGTGTGCATCGAAGGGACGACACTCCTGAGGGAATTGCCGCTTTTTGAACAACTATACCCTTATAATACCTTTATTGCATGGACAGACCCCTCACTTTGTGCTCATCAACACCCATTAAAGAAATTTGCATACATACGGTGGATTGGTTCTTATATACCACGTTTCTGGATGAACCCCCACAGCTGCAAACGTTACAAGTAATGTTAACGGCTCCCAACCGCAAGAATCTGGTAATGCGTTTATATAAAGCAGCACAGGAGGAACAGGCTGAGAAACCTACTGCCGCACTGGGCAGATGGGAGGTAGCATTGGGTGAGTCAATAGATGAACATGACAGGCAGAACTGCTGCACACAACTCTCCCTCCTCATGTCAAACTGCAACCTGCGCCTTATCCTCTTCAAATTCCTTCATCAACTTTACTATACACTGGCAAAGTTATACAGACTAGGCCTAAGAGAGACAGGCACATGCCAGAGGTACAGGGCACCGTACACCGACTTCTTACACACTTCCTGGTCATGACCACAACTGCAGACATACTGGGACAAAGTCACAACTACACTATACGAAATACTATCTGGGCAGATCCCCAACACCCCTTTGGTGTGCATACTGGGTGTCAGGAGACTCAAACATGCTAGACGCAGGACATTTTTAGCGGCAGCATTACTGCTTGCGAAAAGGCACATAGCGCTAAGGTGGGTAGCAAGAGACCCCCCCTGACTTAAAGACTGGATCATGGACATGACTTATTGTAAATCTACGCTGGAGACTTACGTAGAGGACATTCCCGAAGCTTCCCGACCCAGAGACTTCTGGAAGCCGCTTGTCACCTACCTACAGGCAGCACAGGAATCCGACTCACGATTTGATTCATGAGGTAACCAGCACTTAAGTTGGCAAGACTGTGATGCTGTACATATAACGGATGCTTGGAAATAAGGTGGGGTGGGTAGGCGGGTGGGAAGTGTAGACACACATAAGACGGGCTATCGTCTGCCGTTGCGTGTACCGCTAACAGAGACAATTGATAAGTGTATCTTGAGACTGTAACACCAAATACTACGTGCTCCTGAATATTGTAAATTGTAATAGTAGTGGGCTATGTAGCTGCTGGTTGGTCAAAAAAAAAACCAAGCTTGTTAATTATTGAGTGGCTGCTGAGTAAAAAAGAAATCTTTTTAATTAGTGTCTTATACTTTTTCATAAGAAATTATTTGCAAGTTGTTTTGTAAAATGGTAGCCGGACTGTAATGCTTTTTTTAACATTACTACACAGATCTTCTTGATGCCCCTTGTAGCTTAGTTCTTTTAATGGTAATACATATTTTAATGTAACATAAGTAGTTTAGCCCAATTGATTGGGACTCACAGCTTATCCGATTGTATTTTCGGTTATGTTAGGCGACTGTATCATTAAATATGTGTTAGAAATTGGGTTACTATTGGACTATGGTATGAGGACTTATAAGCAAATTAAATATGCCAGTTGGGTAAAAGCAAGTTCCACCATGCTTTAAAGAGGGAGCACTTTAGCACTGGTTAGCAGTGGTAACATGCAGAGAGTCCTAAACCAAAAAAACAAATTCAGCAAAAAGTAGGAGGAAGGAAAAATGTTTGAGGGTGACCCTGCTGAAAAGGTCAGGTCCAACATTATGTGAAAGGACAGACCCATGGCATCTATTTAGGATTATGTCTTTTTTTCAAGGAAATGCACCATAAGTTTGGTTGTGGTCCATTTACACCTGCTCATTTGCTTCTTTATTCTGACTTGCACAGGTCCAGTAGTCAACACTATGTATCGTAGTTGGCAAAGACAGGTCATCTTATAGATGCAGTTGGCATGTTGTCACAGTTCCAATTTCTTTGGTAATCCCAGGTCTATTTCTTTTCATTAAAGGTTAAGTGGCACTTTACACAGTTACTGGAGGGAATATGCCCTATGACTCTTCGGAGGCCACAACCGTGTGTGATTGAATCAGTTTGTTTTTCAATCCTAGGTCTTGTGTGTTCAACCTAGTCATTTGGGTTTCTTGATATTTTGAAGCAGATAATGTTTTTTGAAGGGTCATATTCCTAGTATTGATTTTTTTCACATTCTTTATGATAATCTTCTTGAGGTCATCTGAGATGGGCATCTATGTTGAAACACATGTACATTTTTCTTCTCTGTGCCTTCTGTTAGTTTACAATACTGAATCTTGGTTGTTGATTCTTGTCTTGCCCTTAGACCTCTATAACATCTTCTCTGAATAAATTTTGACCCATAAATTGTATGCCAGGTCTTCTGCTAGTTTTTTGTGACTGGTAATGCTGCTCCACTTTCATCGTAGTCATAGAAAATGCTTGTACGTTAAATTATTTCCGGAGTGTTTTGGGATGGTAGCTACCAAATCGCTGAAGGTTATTTCTGTCTGTTGGTTTTGGTAAGTTTTAGTTATCTCTAGGCCATTGTTGATGTTAATGTCCAGATAAAAAGAGATCTTTTTGTCTGAAATTGTGGATGGACACTTTAAAAAAAGGTTCAATGTCTTAGTCCATTCTGCATATGCATTATTGGTCGTTGGTCACTTTTCCAGCTACTTAAGATGTTGTCTAAGTATCTTCTCCTCGGTGTCATCTGATTTTTTATAGATGGATTTCTGCTTGAAGTTATGTATGTATAGGCATGCTGAATTCAGTGTAAAGGTACTTTCCACGGACGTACCTTGAATTTTGAGATCAATGGTATTTTCAAAGTGGAAAAAATCCTCATAGGGGCAAAAGAACCACATGCCATGCTTTTCTGATGGGTACTTCTGTTAATTCTTTCTTTAGTTGTTAACGTCCGGTCTCCTCATTAATCAGTGCACACTCCTTTTGAAGGTAAGAGGCATCACTCGATAGGGGCAGCTAGTTCTCCCTTACAAATTTTTCCCTTTCAGTGACACAGATCTCATTTCTCTTCCCCACAGTTATGAGGTCCTGATGAGAACCCCCCACCAGCTATGGGTTCGAAACGCGTAGACCGCCTGTCTGCACCATAAGAGTGCAATTCACTAAATAGTTTTTGATATGGTTTAAAAAAAATTTGGATCAAACCAAACAAGTTTTTTTGGTGTAATCTAAAATTCTGTTTGTGACATTCAAATTGTAAATATTGATATGTATGTATGGTTTGTGTATGAGTGTGAGATTGGAGTGCTGATGTTGATCAGCCACTTATGAAAGGCTTTGTTATTAGTGTACATTTTATGCTAATGTCATTTTTATGAAAATTGTATTTTGTATTGTTTGTTCTTTATTCATTTTGGGTACTTTTGGTGAATAATAACCAACAAAAATTCAAAAAAAATATCACAAATAAAAGTGATTTATTCTGACAAACAGTCCAAACCCACACTGAGTTTAATTCTTTGTGTGGAACAATTCAATTTGTTTCTCCAACAGAAGTTACAGTGATGTAAATATATAATTTACCGTCGTAATTTCTATGCAGGTAAGTACTTAATCAATAATAACTCAATCAGAAAGAAAGAAAACAGAGTCCGTGGTGTTAGAGTTCTTAGGGGTTTTATTCCTTAAAAAGGAATGGTCTAGACCAGGATATCATATTCTTCCCACCACAGGGGTGGAAGAAGGGATAGAGAGAGCACGCGCTCCATTTTATTGACAGTACATAGCTTATATACTTAATTCATGACATGGAAAACAGTACAGTAGGCGTAACAGCTGAGAGAAGACAAGATAACAGTAGCCACGTGTTACTAGTACGTAATCAGAAGGCGTGGACTAGGCGTGTGCTGGATAACGTCACAGATAGGTGTCACAAAAAGGGGTGGCACTAAACAGAAATGTTGCAATGTCAGCAGAAATCGGAAGCTTGGATGCGCGCGCAGCTGCATGACGTGTGATGGACGTGAAACTGGAGGGTGCAGGGGGCTTGACATTTGCTCTGACGGAAAGAGACAGAAGTCTGGCATGTCAGATCAACTTGTGCTTCTATCATATCTGATATCTGGTGTTTAGGAACTGAGCTATCTGGGCAGAAAGGTCTCTAGGGCAGAAGCTATTCTATACTGACTGTGAGTGCGTGTATAAGCGCCTGAGTGTCTGTATGAGAAGCGTGGGGGCATGGGCCTTCCATGGGAGCATGGCAACAGAAGCTATGAATTACTTGCACGGAGACAGGTCGGCCCTTTGGCCCTGTAGCTGAGGGGTATGTTTACTGAAGCTAGCAGGCAGGAATGTATTTTCGAGGAGCGGAACAGATAACTCGAAGGTTATAGTCAATCTTGGCAGGCAGCAGGCTGAGCTGAACGCGCTGGGCCGCGCTAGAAGTAAGGCAGAGTTCACGGGTACGGGGGCAGCCTGGGCAGCCTGGTCTGAGGCTCCCAGAGTCAGAAGGGAGAAAAAGGCTCGATGGCAGATATTATGGGCCTACTTTGCCAGAGCTGAAAAACATGTAGAATATACTACAAAAAGACGTTGGCATAGTATACTTAGGAACGGGCTATCCAACCCATTCAGGGTGGGTCTGAAAGAGGACATGTTGACGATGGACGCAAATGTATTTGCGTCTTCATAGCTGGTACAGGAGGGAAGTTACATGCACTTTAACTCGTACATGGAGACGGTGGGGTACACGCTAGGGAACACAACTTGACCAGAATTTATATTTCCTCATTCCCTCCTTGTTCCCTACGGACCCTTCATGATATATCAATCATCATAAATTGATCAGTTTGTTCTTGTAACATAATTTGTTCGTCTCTCTTCCGTTGTCTATTTGAGAAAAAACTGGAATGTTCAATGCACGATGTGGCACACAGTCCACATATCGCCGGCCCACACTGTAGGCACAGGCAGCAGCTGAATACTATGACAAGGCCAAAACCTAGGAAGGATAGGATTTTCCATCCCCAAGCAGTTAACGTTGTCCAGAACCAACCGGACCAAGTCCAGGCGCCTGGATTCTGATGTATCTGATTTGCAATTTTATGCAGACGGGTAATGGCTTGATATACCGATGGCGCGTTTTGTGGGATGAAAACGCAGCAACTTGACCCGATGACCTTACAGGCTCCACCTCTATCTGCCAAGATGACGTCAATAACAAGACGATTTTGAAGGACAACAACCCGCATAGCAGATTGCTCCTCTGTTAGGTTACCTAAGGCGGAGGCAGTTTCATGTACTACAGCTTCAAGTGTTCTAGTTAATCTACGTATTAATTTACTGTTTTGGACGGGGCCTAAAAAGAAAAAGAATCTCTTATTAAAATCGGTGTACTGTTCCCATGCCGTTTCTGTATAGTCGACAAGCGGAAGGTCTCTTCGGAGTCTATTCTTTACTAGATTTGTGTTTCTGTGGTAATCAGGAGGAGCTAGAAAAACAGGTGGCAGAAGGAAGGCAATATAACAAGTACCATCCCAATCTGGAGGCAGACGTATGTATGCGGTATGACCACAAACAAAATAAGAGTGACTGATAGCTTTGAAGGACGATTTACCATGATCACTGAATTCGACCACAGTAGTGCATTTACTATGACCTAAGTGTACTGAACCTTTCTTTCTGACACATAATTTACCAGTGACTGGTAATACTAGCATAGCGGGCAGGACTGGTGCAGCCTCGGATTCAACAGTAAGGATCATAAGGCTAATTGTGTAATTACCTAATCCATATACTTCATTTTCTAGATCAGTTCCTATTCGAGTGGGGAGTCCCTCCTTATCTGGGTAACAGACGTCGAGCAGGACCAAGTTCAAGTTTCCCCAAACCCAGCCCCCATCGAAAACAGCAATATCAGGATCTAAGGAATTAATTATTTTAAACCATGCCCCACAGGAGCCATTGTGAGTGAATGGGTACGGAAAGAGGGGCAGAGCTCCCTTGTAATTCTGGTAGGGAGGGAGTCGGCCACATATCCAGCAGTCTGTAGCATTGTTAGTCTGATGGGAATGATGCAGCATACTAATGAATGTGTTGTTGCGCAGCGCAAGTCTGTAGGAGAGTTCGTGTAGAGGTAACTCGCTAAAAGAGTGTTCAGCAGAAACATTGTAAGCAGATTGTCCATTCTTGAAAATAGGGCAATAGATAGGGAGAAGAACGCTTGCAACAATTATCAGAATACTTAGAAAAAACATGATTAATAATGTCACTATACAGTGACTACGCAGTGATTCACAGTATGTACGTTTCTTGTACTCTCTCTCTCTCTCTCTATTTTGATCTAGGGGATACATCTCAGAAACTATTTAACCGATTCACCTAGGGGAGGACTTAAACAATTAAACTGTCTGACTTGCTAGATCGAAGCTTGAGTCTGTATTCCTCTTGAGGAGTTTTCTCTCGTTTGGAAACTTCAAAGTCACTGGGCTTGATACAGTCTTTGGAAGGGGTGGATGAGCCTGGGTCGGATTTCAGTTCATTACACAGCTTCACATGGCTCATGTGGACCCACCCCTTCCTGCCCTCAACCTTCACCGCTGTCCTCGTAGTAAGTAGAACGGTCTTCGGCGATTTCCAGCGGGGCTCCAACGGACTTTTCCGGTCGAAGTTCCTGATAAGGATCAGATCCCCTGGACGGACATCGTGTGGCTTTACATCAGTGTTGTCAGGGAAGGCAGCGGCAACCTGTGAACGACATGATTGGAGTGCAGACATCAAGGAGGCAAGGTAATCGGTCAACATATTGCAATCAACATCGGTATTTCTTTTAGGAATGGGCGTCCCCCACATATTCGGTGGTCTACCAAAGACCACTTCGTACGGGGATAGTCCTGATCTCGAATGGGCAACCATTCTCATGTAGAACAGTGCCACTGGCAGGGCGACTATCCAGTCGACCCCTTTCTCTTGACATATTTTAGCAAGACGTGTCTTTAGTGTCTGATTATGCCTTTCTACAAGGCCTGCGGCTTCGGGATGTCGGACACAATGGAATTTCCACTGATATCCTAGCAGCAAGGAAACCTGCTTCATTAATTCGGATGAGAATGGCTGACCGTTATCTGAGTACACGACACGAGGCATGCCGTATCGTGGGAAGAATTCACGAACCAGCTGCTTGGCAGTGGTCGGAGCAGTATAATCTGGGACTGGGTATGCTTCGGTCCAACGGGACAGTGCACAAACAACTACGAGGACATATTTAAATCCCCAACAACGGTCCATCTGGATATAATCCATCTGGAGGACTTCAAAAGGATGATCGGGAGGATGAAATCCACCTTGCTCTACAGGGACGCTTTTACCTGGATTGAACTGACAACAGATCATGCAAGTACGCACTTTCTGTTTTGCTGCTGCTCGTAAGTGTTTATTGCTCCAGAGATTCTGTAAACTGTCTAACATTGCTTTTTCTCCTAGATGTGCTGGGCTATGTGCTGTATTGATTATGACTTGGACCATAGAGTCAGGGAGAAACCATGTAGATTTTCCCTTCGTCATCCAACCTTGATCTGTCTGGATCCCTCCTAGTTCGATCCATTTCTTTATTTCATCTGGGGTAGCATGTGTCTGAATATCGATAACATCTAGTGCGGGATCCCTAACTGTCATGCAATTTGTTGGTCCTATTGTCTTTGTCACGTCAGTTGTCTGAGTGTGAGTCAATGCTGTATGTTTCGCTGTCTGATCTGCCAGGTCATTACCCTGGGAAACAAAATCTGTGACCTTAGTATGTGCTTTACACTTCATGACGGATATGCCTGAGGGCAGATGTATTGCTTCTAACAGTGCTTGAATGAGGGGACCGTGTTGTATCTTGGCACCATGAGAGGTCAGGAAACCTCGTTCTTGCCATAACATTCCGAAGTCGTGTACGACTCCGAACGCATAACGGGAATCAGTGTATATGTTAACATTTCTGTTCCTAGCTAGTATACAAGCTCGGGTCAGAGCGATGAGCTCTGCTGCTTGAGCAGACAGTGTGTCAATACGATGTGTTTCTTTAACTTCAGTTTCAGTGGTCACTGCATACGCGGCCACTAATTCTCCTGTACTTGTTCTCATGCATGAACCGTCCACATAAAGTGTCAGGTCTGGATTTGTCAGTGGGACATCTGTTAAGTCTCGTCGTGGCTTTGTTACTGCATTAATGATTTCTATACAATCATGCGGGGCTGGATCTGTCATAATTGTAGGTAACAGTGTTGCGGGGTTCAGAATGCTGCAGCGTCTGATTTCTATGTGTGGCTGGAATAACGTTAATTCATAACCTGTCAGTCGTGCTATAGTCAAGTGCTGAGTCTGGGTTCTGTTTAAAAGAACCTCAACAGAATGTGGAACTTGTACGGTTAACTGATGGCCTAAAACAATTGAATCGCTCTGTCTGATTGCTAGTGCTGTTGCTGCTACTGACTTTAAGCACGCAGGGAGTGCCTGGGCTACTGAATCCAGTGTACTTGAAAAATAAGCGCAAGGCTTATGTGAACCTGCTTGATCTTGGGTGAGGACAGACAACGCTGTACCATCACGTTCTGTAACAAAAAGTGTAAACGGTTTGCTGTAACATGGTGTCGCTAAAACTGGTGCTTGGCATAATGCTTTCTTTAATTCCTCAAAGGCTTGTGTATGTTCCTGAGTCCAAGGAAGGACAGTCGAGGTTGCTGCCTCCTGCGTTGTTAACTGAATGAGTGGTTTAGCTAAAAATGCATATTGAGGAATCCATTGTCTGCAGTACGAGGTGAGGCCTATGAAGGCCCGCACTTCTTTTTGTGTCTGCGGTTGTGGCATATTTGCAATTAACTGAATGCGATCGGGAGTGAGCTGTCTCCCCACTTTGGACAGCAAGTGACCCAAGTACACAACTTGCTGAACACAGAATTGTAGCTTCGAAGGAGACACCTTGTGTCCCTTGTCTGCCAGAAAATGTAAAACTGTCAGTGATGCTTGTTCACATTCGGGCTCACTTCGTGCGGTGATCAGCAGATCATCGACGTATTGCAGTAATGCGGTGTTAACTGGCATTGTAATACAGTCAAGTTGTCTTTTCAGTGCTTGGCTATAGATGCTGGGGCTTTCTGTGAATCCTTGAGGTGCGCGTGAAAATTTGAAACTGCGTCCATTTAAACTGAATCCGAAGAGATATTGGCTCTCTGGATCAATAGGCACGCTGAAGAAGGCGTTCTTGAGGTCAATTACAGTAAAGAACGTTGCTTCTGAATCAATAGCAGTCAATAAGGATGAGATATCGGGAACCACAGGGTACTGTGGAATAATGCATTTATTCAGTTCTCGAAGATCAATCACCGCCCGATATACTGGCGGTGCATTGGGATCAGTACGTTTAAGAATCGGGATAATGGGTGAATTACAGATATTGGAGTCGGTCTCTACGACCACTCCTTGTGCTATAAGCTCTTCAATGATTTCCAGTAAAGCCACTACAGCATCGGGTGGTAACTTGTATTGTCTGATTCGTGGTAGTACAACTCCTGTTTTGAGTGTAACACGGTATGGTGTGATATGCATACAACCTACATCAGTTGGGCCTTTTGCCCACAAGTGATCTGGTACATTTTTCAATCTGACATCGAATTCTCGCAAAACATAATGACCCTTGAAATCCCGTAGAAAGAGTCTAACTCCCTCCGGGGAACAGCAGATTATAGCTCCTAGAGCCTTCAATGTTTTAATTCCTAACAGATTTTCTGGACATGATTTTGTAAGTAACAAGTCTGTAACACGTGATAATGGACCCACAGCCAGGGGGACTGGTTCTGATACTTCATTTACAATGGGCTGTCCTGAAAAGCCAAGGGAAACATTCTGTGAGCCTGAGAGGGGTGCCCCTGGGACTTCATTATGACTTATTGTGGTGCGGCTTGCCCCTGTGTCAATTAAAAACTTTCTGTCTTTTCCCAATACTTGACTGTGTACATAAGGACCTTCTTGATCTACAGGAATTTCAATAAGAGGCAAGCCAAATTCCCTCTCTAGGCTGTTTCATGTATATCGTTGATAATCAGGGTAAGCGGACTGGGCATACTAATACATCTGTTGTGAAACTTGCTGGGACGCGGCAATGGGCTGTGGCTGTGATACCGCTACTGTCTGTGCTGGAGGTGAAGAAGCATGCATAGGCTGTGTATTCTGTGTATTCTGTGAAGACTGATGCTGGTTATGGTCTTGTCTAGGCGGATGCGGCCTTTCCTTAGTTTTACCTGTTGCTATGTTATGTTTCAGAACGGGGCATTCATGTACGTAGTGACCTGGTTGCTTGCAGTAGTTGCATGTCCCTTTAACGGGAGCTGTGGCGTGACCTGTCTGGGTCGTACCTTTTCTATTCCCGTCGGTATGGACCGACTGGGCTACTAACATTTTCATTTTTGTGTCTTTCATACGTTTCTGTTCTTGATCCTGTTCTTCTCTAATTCTATTCTGATGGTATTGTAACATTTGTAACATCTGAGATGGCGTATTTGCTTGCCATGTACTCTCCACCTTGTATACACGATTCTTGACCGCTAACAGGGAATTCTCGACTAACTTTGATACAAAAAGATTCGCTACTTGGTTTAAGACCACTATTAATAATAAAACATTTCTCGAATCTTGAATAAAAGTCACTAGTATCTTCGTCGGGCTTCTGTTTACATGCTGAGATTGCATCCCAGTCTTCTTTTCTAGTTGCCAATAATCGTGGCAGAACCTGTACTATTAAACCTGGTAATGCTTTAGTTTTGTCCCCAAGGCCTACCCCTGGGACCCGTTTGTTCTCTTCATCTTCTATTTCTGCCCATGCAATCTGTGTGTCTCCCACCTCCCATTCCTTTTCCTTTAATTTCTCGTAGATGCCCGTGGGCAACAGTACTTTTAACATTTTCATGATATCATCATATGTGTAATCCCCCATCAGTAACATGTCTTTAAGCTCTCTGTGGAAACCTGCAGGGTCTTTATCATGGCTCGGGACTAGTTTTTTCATTTCTAACAGTTCTAACTTGGTCAATGGCGTGTGTACATATACACGCTTCAAGATATTGTCCGTACCCATAACTGGGTGTACTTCTCGTAAGGGGTTCTGACTTTCAATGCCACCCATGCATTGCATGTGATACGTTTTTCTTTCTGGGGGCGGAGCAGGAACATATTCAGGGCTTATGAAAGTGTCATATCTACGGCGTTGTTCTAGAATTATTTGAATTAATTTGGTACTTAGACCTCTCCATCTATCCATGAGTAGCGCTTCTAGTAATTCGGGTAAGGGACCTGGATCCGAATGCTGATGTCTGTACTTTATGAGAAGGTGCTGAATCATGTATACACCTGCTAATTTCTGCTCGTCTGGGGAGAGGTTCAGAAATGTCTGTGCTACAGTGTCATCATTATATATGTCTGGATTTTCGGCCCATGATATGGCTGACCAGGCTAGTTCTTGTTCATCCATAGAATTGAGTACATGATACCCTACTCGATCTCGAAGCCTTCTATCAGTTTCCTGGAACTGATGTTCAGCAGAATTCGGGTTTGTTAAGCCACAGAAAAGAACTCTCTTGCTTTCTGGATGGATGCCTTTCCTAAGGTAATTTCCTTTACCTACATATGCTATAGTGTCTAGAGTTTCTTCTGGTTCTTCACATTCTTCTTCCCCCTCGGAGGAAGCCTTCTCTTTCTCTTTTTGGTGTATTTCTATCACTCTTTTTCTAATTTTCTTGTACATACTAGCTATGCAAGTCCCCTTATCGTGTTTTCCTTCAGATATATTCTGACCCCACTTGGTTAATGCATCTAATTCACTCTGGTCGGTCCCAGGCCTATCTCGTTCTCTTATTAGGCAATTTATGAAAAAACGTAGTATTTGTGCTTGAATGTCAACTTTCTGACGCTCCATGGCATCCTTAATACTGTCGGGGTCTTTCCCAGTCTGAATGAACTCATATATTCTATCTAGGCGCTCCTTCATTCCTGCATAACACAGCAGGGAATTTGTAGCAGATCTTAACCGTAATGATGCCATCACCATTGTATCGTCTTTGCCGGGTACTGGATCATATCTGCAAACTGAAATGGTTTCTTTAAACACGTCAAGACGGGGTGATTTAAACGAAAAAGGATTCCGCAAGTCCCCAAGAGGTAACCTGCGTGTCGGTGGCGGGGTGTGAAGACCCCCGGTAGCACCCCCTGAGGTGGAAGCTTGAGCATTAGTTCTTTGTGGAGTCTGTACCTGAACTTGTATGTGTCTTTTAGTGGGATCAGGTAGAAGTGGTTTCGGTGGATCAGTTTTAGGTACGGGAAGTGGTGGAGCTGGTGGAACAGGGGAAACCTGTCGTGATACTGGTAGAATATGGTTTTGGGGCGGGTTACCACCCCCGTCCCCGTCGTTAGGCAGGGCGCGGACAGGCAGATTGGTGTAAGCAGGTGCTACATCCTCTAGATAGGAATTCAGGAATATGTCTTTAGTGGTCCTATGAGTTACTTTAGTTGGAACCAATGGGGGCGGTAGGTCTTTCGGTAATTCTGAAATGGCCTCAGGTGAACCCTCGGCCACGAGATACATACCGTTTACGAGATTATTTCGTGCGCGGTCTATCTGTTCAGTTTTTACTCGGATCCCCTCGGTAACTAGTTCGTTTTCTTGGGCTTTCTCTGATTCTTTAAGTCTATCTTCTCTACGTAATGTTCTTTCAGCACGTTTATGTGATTCCTTACGCCAAAACTCTATGGCGTCCTTCTGAGATTGTCTGGCTTTCTTTTTCCATAATGCTTCCTCTACCTTCATAATGCACTCGGCATCCCATGTCCCGTTAACGGGCCATCTGTGTCTTTCGTCTAGATGTTTGGTATAGTCAGCCCATAAATCGAGATATAATATGGCATCTAGGCCATGCTTGTGGTACATAAAGTTACCTGGGGTGTCCCTAGGGGGGATAGGAATTTCTTCCTCTAGTATCCCTTTCCTAGTTCCTATCTGCTTTAACTTGTTGAAAAACTGCATCTTGTTTACTTGGTACTGAATGCTCGATCCTTGCTACTTAATACTGAATATGGCTAGTTATACAAGAAAACATAAATGCACATTAGGAAACAGTCACACTCATACCACGACATTAATCACATGAAAAGACATTTTGAAAACATATATGACTACCCCCTATATCGGATGTACTGCTAAACAGTACAGATACACTGTCTAAAACAGTGCAGACCGGACTTGTGTACCCAAACCCGTCTAGATACGTCCCAGCAATGGTACTCACCGGGAAGCACGGAAACAGAAGGCCTCGGAAAACTCGACTGGACTCGGTACTTCGGAAAACTTCGGAAAAACTTTGGAAAACCTCAGAAAACTTCGGAAAACTGGTGGGCCTCTTGACACCTCGGACCTTGCTTCTTTCGGCTGGGCTCTGGTCGGGATCCTCCGCACTCCTCACCGCCTCGTCTGGGTACTGATCGTAATCTTCGTCACCTCCGTGGACCAGAGGGAGATACAGGAAATCCTGCCAGTACGCGTAGTTTCCTTCTAGCTGATGGCAGGGGACAGAGGTTACAACGCACCAACCGGCGCGTGAGGTGGGGGAGGGGTCCCTATTCGGGCGCCAAAATGATGTAAATATATAATTTACCGTCGTAATTTCTATGCAGGTAAGTACTTAATCAATAATAACTCAATCAGAAAGAAAGAAAACAGAGTCCGTGGTGTTAGAGTTCTTAGGGGTTTTATTCCTTAAAAAGGAATGGTCTAGACCAGGATATCATATTCTTCCCACCACAGGGGTGGAAGAAGGGATAGAGAGAGCACGCGCTCCATTTTATTGACAGTACATAGCTTATATACTTAATTCATGACATGGAAAACAGTACAGTAGGCGTAACAGCTGAGAGAAGACAAGATAACAGTAGCCACGTGTTACTAGTACGTAATCAGAAGGCGTGGACTAGGCGTGTGCTGGATAACGTCACAGATAGGTGTCACAAAAAGAGGTGGCACTAAACAGAAATGTTGCAATGTCAGCAGAAATCGGAAGCTTGGATGCGCGCGCAGCTGCATGACGTGTGATGGACGTGAAACTGGAGGGTGCAGGGGGCTTGACATTTGCTCTGACGGAAAGAGACAGAAGTCTAGCATGTCAGATCAACTTGTGCTTCTATCATATCTGATATCTGGTGTTTAGGAACTGAGCTATCTGGGCAGAAAGGTCTCTAGGGCAGAAGCTATTCTATACTGACTGTGAGTGCGTGTATAAGCGCCTGAGTGTCTGTATGAGAAGCGTGGGGGCATGGGCCTTCCATGGGAGCATGGCAACAGAAGCTATGAATTACTTGCACGGAGACAGGTCGGCCCTTTGGCCCTGTAGCTGAGGGGTATGTTTACTGAAGCTAGCAGGCAGGAATGTATTTTCGAGGAGCGGAACAGATAACTCGAAGGTTATAGTCAATCTTGGCAGGCAGCAGGCTGAGCTGAACGCGCTGGGCCGCGCTAGAAGTAAGGCAGAGTTCACGGGTACGGGGGCAGCCTGGGCAGCCTGGTCTGAGGCTCCCAGAGTCAGAAGGGAGAAAAAGGCTCGATGGCAGATATTCTGGGCCTACTTTGCCAGAGCTGAAAAACATGTAGAATATACTACAAAAAGACGTTGGCATAGTATACTTAGGAACGGGCTATCCAACCCATTCAGGGTGGGTCTGAAAGAGGACATGTTGACGATGGACGCAAATGTATTTGCGTCTTCATAGCTGGTACAGGAGGGAAGTTACATGCACTTTAACTCGTACATGGAGACGGTGGGGTACACGCTAGGGAACACAACTTGACCAGAATTTATATTTCCTCAACAGTACTGGCATTGGTTTTATTGCTTTATGAAGCTGAAAGGGGTCATATATTCCCACTCTCAACGTCTCTTCTTGAGGTATTTTTGTACAGAAAGCTTCTATGTCATGTGTAAATTTGTATTATCTTCGGCATTGATGTAATTAATCAAGTACAGTACTACTTTATGTCCTTAAGGACAGGTGGCATTCATTCTACCAGTAGATACACTTCAGAAAAGACAAATGGTCAGAAGGGAGCTTATAATAATGATCAATGGAAAATAGCTAATGCTTTATCTCTGATTTATAGTCTGACATTTTTTTAATCACTATGCCCTCCACCGTGTCTGCCACTTTTTAGTTTTCAGTTGGTTCTGTTTAAGGGTTTTGAGGGTAAATCCTAAATCCTGGTTTATGAAGATGAGTGCATACAAATCAGAATGTTTCAATGTCCTTAAGGACTAGTTTTTCTAAAGTGACAATTGCTCCTATTATGAGTGACAAAGAATTGAATGTGAAGGGAGGTCTGGATTTGACTGAAAACGTGTTGTGCGGAGAAAACATTTTTACCTTGATACTATTGAATTTATTTTAGTTTCACCTTTTTTATATAGATACAAAAAGGTTAGTGTATTCAGTAATGAGATCTCTTTTTCTGAAAATGTGTGGGAGGCTAATTTAATTACAGCAGCATTACAGGTCTTATTTGTTATTGGGTTGGTGATGGCTAGTACTGGAAATATTATGATTATGTTTGTCATTTTATTTGGAGCACTCCTCATTAGACCATCTCTCTGTTCCTAGTACCTCTCTTTGGACTGCTTTCTAACTAGCAAACCCAGATTAGGCGGGTATAAGTTATTTTCAGAAGGTGGGTTGCTACTTGTACTATGGTGAGGAGCTCAGTTGACTTTTGATTTAAATAAGAACTAATTAAAGGTTACAGTTCTCTCTTTATTTCTCCACCTTCTATAGTTTTGTATTTTTTACACTATTAGCTTGATGTGATGAAAATTCTCAAGTGTTTGTCACTGAAATTTGAAAACCTAGAAGTACTGATGCATGTCCAGCAAAGCAGCCCCAACCACATAAAACTAACCCCCTGAATCATCAATGTCATTCAAAGCTGTTCTCCATCCAATATTAGATTTGAAGAACAGCATCTAATTTAGAACATTGTGCATTTATAAAAACTAAGGAAGTGTACTCATTTTATTCAACACCGCCTGATCTAAAAGGGTGAGTGTGTCATGTCACCCTTAAATTGTGCCATGGCTTTCATCACGTTATTCAAAGGAAGTCATTGGTGTCTTTAGATATCGGCATTCCCAAGAACCTCAAACATGGTCTACTATCAGAAAAGGGCACTTGAAGTGGGAGGGTGAAGACCAAGCAGTTTTCAATCTGATAATGTTAAAGCCAGAATAATTGTCATAAACCAAACAACCAGAGAGGAGTATATTTATCGAATGTATTAGGGCCGGCACATATAAGAGCATGCTATTGCAAATATGGAAATACTATCATCCCACCCATTATTACATTTGAGGCCTTCATTTTAAGAAAAGCTCTATCTAGCACCATAGCTGCCTGCTGTTTCTCTCATTAGTAAAGAAATCTGGAAGCACATTGTTTACCCTCACTCTTGCCAGAGGATCTAAGATAAAACCAAGATAGAAAGGAAAGTCTACAACAATGTTTTGCACAAAAGCAAGCCTATAAGGTTATTGAACAGAGCAAAAAATTATTTCTCAGACTCTAAATATAACATAACAGAGACTTGTGTAGGAAAGTCATCCTTTTTGCCATGATCATCCCCATTTTGTGACTGATATTGGTGGTTACTGACTCTGACAGTGCCCTGTGCTCTGCTAACCAGGTGATCTAAAGGTATATGGTAACTGGTATAGTTCTAATTGGCCAAGATAACCTATTTCTAAGCGCCTAACTTATGGTAGGGCATGTGGGTTTAGAAACCCCAGTGGACTAAATCACTTAAGTGTACACTGCTGTGGTGCCTGGTGTAATTTATTTTAAACCAGACCTGCTTTATAGTCTGGTTTTAAAATAAAACTGTACAAATTCATTTTTGGAATTAAAAGTGCTTCGAAAGCCCAAAACCTCTTTTATAACTTATAAGTCACCCCTAAGGTCTGCCCTAGGTGCCCCAAGGATGTGGTGCATTGTCAAAAAAAGCAATATAAAATATTTTGTATATGCGCTAGTAAGGAAAAACAGCTGAGGTCATTGTTCTTTATAATAGTGCTGCTAGTCACAAAGGCTGACATAGCAAGGCTTTATTAAACTTAATAAAGTCAAACTTTTGGGTGGAACTAGCTGGCAATATCATTCAAAGAATCACAATAATAGTCACATTAACTCCAATAACATGCCACAGTTGGATTTAATGTAACTCTTAAGGGAAAGTAGTTTTAAAACTAACTATCCTGAGTTACCTAAAACAGCCCTGCAGCAGCCTCTACTAATTGGTCAGCCTTGGATAGCCTGAGCCAAGTTTCAGGAGTCCCATGTTTGCCCCTCCGCTCCATTGCGGTATGATGCTAACTGAGATGATATTGTGGAGGGTATCTCAGCCCTAGGCACTTTAACTCAGCCCCCAGCATTGTGATCTGAGTTGTAAACTGTAATGAGGTGCCACTGTAACAATCTATGATGTGTGAACTGTATATATGCATAAAGAATATGATGCCACTGTCACATATCCCAGTCCCCAGCACCTACCTGTATACAATGTGTTTCAATTGTATTGTCATGCCCCCAAGTCTCATCCCCACAGCAGGAAAATCTTATTTCTGGCATTTTTGTAGGCATGCAGAGTTTCTGCTGCTCCTTGCTTGCTACCACAAGATTAGATGCAACCCAGTGAGATTTCAGCAAACCTCAGTGCCAATCTTGGGCTTGGTCTATTCAAACTGCACCCAAGCTCCTTCATGTGTCTTGTGTTGAAGAGTTTCCATGAGAGCAGCCCTAACTGTATTCCAGCCATTCTCGCCGCATCAGGACCCTGAACTTCGTGTGCGGCCGGATTCCTGCTACATCTTGCCTTTGGCTCCTACAGTGAGGAAACCTAGCAAAGAGAAAAAGAAAATAAAAGCATGAACAGTAGGGACTTGCAATGCTCTGAGTATATCAAGGACAAGGTAAAATTGAAATGTTTTGGTAATATAAGACTTTAACTCTAAGTTATACATAAGACAAGTATTAGGAAAAGTATAACATAACAAGAAACTCTTTACTAATTCGCGCCATAGTTGTTTTGAACGAACGACCATTCAACAAGGTCCACATAAGAGTGAACACGACAAGCAGTAACAGGAAATAGTGACTTGTGACAATTCATTGTGGCGGTCACTTTTGGAATGCATGCACAACAGATGTGAATAAACATCCGCTTTTGAGAGGCATCTATAATGCATCATAATATGTTATTTGTGAGTTGGTTCCATAGTCATAGGTCTTAACTGAGGGATCAGTAGTGTACCTGATGTCATTGTTGTGTATGTTTTTTGCATAGACCACTAACCATTGAAGCTCTTTCCAAGTAGAAGAATACAGAGAAATATCTACTCTTCTAGGGTGGGCTTCAAGTTGTTCTCTGGTATGCCTTGGTGAAAGTAACTGAACACGGTGAGTAGGGGTAAAGTCTCTATCGCACACTAGAGTGCTGTACTAACTAACCCACCACTCCAAAGGTCAACAGCTGGTAAGATGAGAAACGAAAATCAACATTCTAGAAGCCCTTCTCCCTGAGTTTATCCGTAATTCGAGAAGGTGGAGAAGTGTTGCTCACTGGTTAGAGCAGGCAGACCCTGAAGCAGAGGTCAGACCCGGGACCAGGGTTCAATTCTAAGGGTGGGCGGGCAGCTACGCTCCGTGCACGGAGTGTGCGTAGTGCCGGCTTCTACGCATTTTGCGTAGCAGGCGTAGAATTCGGCACTACGCACGCTCCGCAGACGGAGTGCAGCTGGCCGCCACCCGCCTACCTCCCGCCCTCCCTAAATACTTTAATTCAAATGTGTAAAAGAATTAAAAGGCACTTACCTTGCCCGCCGCTGCCCGCCGCGTCCCCGGGGCTCGCTCTCTTCATTGCTGCCGTCTTGTGTACTAATGCGCATGCGCGGGCGGCCGCGCATGCGCATTTCTCGTGAGAAATGCGCATGCGCGGCCGCCCGCGCATGCGCATTAGTACACAAGACGGCAGCAATGAAGAGAGCGAGCCCCGGGGACGCGGCGGGCAGCGGCCGGCAAGGTAAGTGCCTTTTAATTCTTTTACACCTTTAATTTAAAGTATTTAGGGAGGGCGGGAGGGAGGCCTGCGGTGCGTAGTGGGGCTACGCGGAGTGCGGAGGTGGGCGTAGTTTCTCGCCCACTTCACGTAGCTCCGCGAAGCCCCACTACGCCCACTATGCCCAGGGTTATTCAATTACCGATGCGGAAGGGTCTTGAGCTCAAATGTCCACGGACTCAATAATTCTCGCTTCGGTGCCTGTCCTAATCATGGGTTCACACTCTGCAACTCTGGGCATTAAGCTCGCTTAATCTCCACAACGGCCCCCCGAGACGGGATGCCTGGCTTTCACCTTGGGGATGCCCTGTAGGGGTTATCTCACAGGGAAAAGCCAGGACGGGTTCCCAAGGCAAGCGCCGAGATGCCTCCCCGGTGATTTGAGCGCTATATAAGAACATACACAAAAAAAAAGGTAATCCTTAATCCTAGAAGAAAAAGTAGGGCAATGCTGCGATGCAAGTTGCCATATACGGATCTTCATCTCTAATCTGTCATCAAGCTGCTCCCTGACTAGGTGTGAATAGGTCTGGGGCTGAAACAATAGAGGCATTTATTGGGAGGAAATTTGCTTCCTGGAGAATCCAGGGAGACGAAAGGAGCTGGGGAGATAAGATGGACTTCAAAGGCAAGAGAAGAGATATCACAGGAACCAGGCCAGCCCCCACTGCCCTTATCCCCAGTCAGATGGGAGCCCTATTAATTAGATTAGGAGAGGGACTGGAAGGGAGTGTAGTCAGATGGTAGCCACACCTTTGGGTTGGGTTACACAGACACACAAACACCAAGTTGAGATTTTCTCCATTTTGATTTTTGGCAAAACAGTGCATTCTAGGACAAATATTTCCCCCACTTTGCAGAAAGTGGTCACAGCAGAGTAAGGTAACTTTAGCCTGGTTTGTTGGGGTTTCCCCCCCACTCCTGCCAGCCCAGAATGGAGGATAATTATGACTGAGCAGCTGGAACCTCTCAGAATACTGCCTGCAACTAGAGAAAGAGAAGGACTGTCCTACTGCACCCTTGGACTGCTCCACAGAAGGCGTGAACTTAGAAGGACTGCACCTGCTGCACTCACAGGCTCCACAAAGAAAATACTGTGCCTGTCTCAAAGGAAATGGAGTGGACTCTCTGATCAATAACAGGTACAACAAAGCTGGAAGAAGTCACCTGCAAAGCCAAAGGGACGACCACCCCAACTGACTAGTTGCAACTAGATTTTTCCTGGACTGTGCAGGTGCATTTTGGGAATTTGGGTCCTAGCCACCAAGAGGCAATCCAGAGTCGATGAAGCCTTGGCTTAAGCTATTGGACCCTTTTTTTCCCAAAGGAACTCATAAACAACCAGATATTAAAGTGTGGAACCTTTCTGAAACGTTTTGCAGAAATGCTCCAGGAGAAGAAAGACTCGACATCGAGAGTCAAGCTGTCGTTGTTGACCTATGAAATAGTTTGATCATGCTGTTTTGGCCTGCTGAATGCGCCGGAGATCCTTGCCTTTGACGTCAAGGACAGAGACTTGCAGAAGCTCGCTGAGGTATCATGCTGCATCAGGCTACCATTGCCAAATCGAACTTGGGACCTGAGATGCCCAATGACCTGCCAATGAGCCCACGGGCGAGACAAAAGTCAAAGAAAAAGGTTAAGTCAGAACGTAAGTTTTTGACTGGGACCTTATCTTAGCCCACCCCGCTCCATCTCAGTCAGTCTAGAAGTTTGACCTTGACCTGGTCCAGCCCGACGAGATAGCTGCGAGTGATGCTTTAAGCTTTTTGAAGCTAGAATGCGCAATTTTTGATCCACTCAATTAAATAAATCATATTTTGTTGTTGTTTTAAAGATAATAATATTGTCTATATTCATAAATTGGTATTGGATTTTTATTGTGTTGTGTCTTTGACTTATGTATTATTTTGGTGATTAAATGCTTACTCATACCTCTCTCCTAAGTTAAGGGTGACGGCTCATTAAGCTACTAAGTGCTGAGCAAGGATTTTTATATTGAGTCTTATCTGGGCCTATTAGTGATTGTGGTATTATTACTAGCCGAAGGTGACTACCTCCACCTAATAATATTCCACTGTCCAACATCTGTTGTACAGCCGTGGCATCCAGAACTTCTGTTTAGTAACATCATTTAGTATTTAGGTTGGAGAAAGAAAAATCCTCTGAATTGACCTGGTGCAATTTTTTTATTTTTTTTAAACTAATAATAATCAATCCACTTTTGATTTTTTTTAAAAATACTTTGACCTCCATTTTTGTTTTAAAACCTTTTGCCTTAATCTAGCTAGCCTACCCATTCTCCCTGTAGCAGAACTTAGGGACCTGTGTAGGGCTAGGGGATTACTAGCACCATCCTATTCCAGGAAGCTAAAGGCCCTTCTAGCCTGGGCAGAAGCCCAACAAGAGGATCAACACTCCTACACATTGGAGGCTCCAGAGGTACAAGGACAGGGGGAGGAAGATCCCTTAGACCTCAGTGATGAGGAAATTGAAAACCTCTCTGCACACATAGTGACCAGGTCCTTGTCTAGAGCTAGTGAGGAAGAGGACCCACATGAGGTGAGCCAGAACTGTCCTTAAGGGAAAGAGAGTTTGAGGCACAGCTAGCATATGTAATCTTAGATGCAGAAAAGATAGCCCTGGCCAAGAAGAAGTTGGCACATGAGGAAAAGAGATCCACCAGGGGTGTTAGAAAAGATGATGGTGGCAGTGCAGAGGAGACATAACGGTCCAGGAGTGGTGGATTTGAACCCCGACTACCCATGGGGATTGTCCCAAAGTACCAGGAGGGTGATGATATAGATAAATGACTGACATGTTTAGAGAGGGCCCTTAAGATGAAGAGGGTGATCTCTTAGTATTGGGGTTCACTCCTCTTAGAATGGATTCCGGTAACAGTGAGAGAGAGCCTCTTGAAGCAGAGCTTAATCAGAAAATTTGCTCTCACCCCTGAGCAGTATAGGATGAAGTTTAGCGAAATTCAGTGCCCAAGAATGGGTTAACTTTGCAGACCTATTTGCTAAGGTACTGGAAGGCTGGATATAGGGTAAGAAGGTAAGTTCATATGAGAGGCTGTACGATTTTGTCATAAAGGAACACATAATGGCCAACTGCCTCTCAGAGAAGTTACACCATTTTTTAGTTGACTCGAATCTGTCTAGTCCCAGGGAACTAGGTGAGACCTCAGATGAGCGGATTCACATCAGAGTGACCAGGAAAAACCAGGGAGGTGAGCAGAAAAAAGGAGGACAGGTCCCCTCCCAGGTGAAAGCTCTGGGTAACCAAGATAAAAAAACAGAGAGAGTCCTATTAAGGTTCCCAAACACCAGCCCAAGGAGGGAATTCCCAGAGCCAATCTATTTACATGGGGTATCTGGCTAGACATTTTGACCCTAAAAAGTCAGGGTTGTGTTTTGTTTGCTTGCAGTCAGCACAAAAAGGGGGAGATGCAGTCTGTACATAGAAATCCCCACCAGTGGGCAGTCTAAGGGCTAAGGGAATTGCTTGTTTAGGTGTGAGGGTGGACGCTTGCCCAGAGAAGGGGGAAGGATATCCAGAGGTGTCCTTAGTTTCCATGAGTGGAGTGGAAGTTGCAACACTAGCAATCTTACCTTCAAGCATGGAAAAGTGCTGGCAAAGGCCTATGATCAATGTGACCGAGGTTGAGACTCTGAAGGATACAGGAGCCATGCTGTTGGATACACAGGATTTCCCAAACCAGCTCCTACCTGGTGTATTTGAGGAGGTTACCTGTGCCACGCTCAATCCCATGGCAATGGTGGACTTGGAATGGGGAGGTGTGACTGGCCCTTTGAATGTAGTTATGTTTCCTGCCCTCTGAGCAGAGTGTCTACTGGGAATTGATCTTGAAGCTTCTGAGTGGTCAACTGTGGAAAGGCAGGTCCATGCTCAGATGCTTGACCTTCCTGAGTGTGTGCTGTGACAAGAGCACAGGCTTCACATCAGGGGAGTACTGGACACTTAGACCCTGGATCAATGTGCCAAGCTTACAAGAAAAAGAGAAAGGGCAACAGGTCTGGCGAAACAACCCAAGTAGCTCAAGACATACAGAAGGAATCCAACCCTGAGGGGGAGGATAAGGTACCAGAAGGGGGGATTCTACCCCTGCAAGATCTGTCTAACTTGGAAGAGTTGCAGGGAACTGGTAAACCCTCCAGAAATTAGCTGTACCAGGGACAAATGAATTATCCCACTCTTGAGGGCTTGAAGTAGACTGCCTCGATGAAAGAGCAGAGTGATGTCAGTGATGAACACAGAGTTTATTAAGAGGGTGGAGTATACTATACTGAGGCCAGAGAACCCAAGCCAGGGGCAACCATGAGAGTGGTGGTTGCCCAGAAGTATAGAGAGTTCCTCCTCATGTTGGCTCATGACATCCTGCACAGGCCACGAGCTGGGACAGGCTGGTCAATCATTTCAATTGGTCCCTTATGTCTGACAAGGTACAGTAGTTTGCAGCACCTGTGCCACCTGTCAAGCCAGTGTTAAGACAGGGGCAAGCCAAAGGCTCCATTGAGACCACTGCCAGTGGGTGGGACTCTCTTTGAGAGGGTGGGAATGACTTTACACTAAATGCCTCTGAGAATAGACATATCTTGGTGGTAGTGGACCAAACCACCAGATACCCAAAAGCTATACCCCTCAAGAAGGTCACTGCTCTAGCAGTGGCCAGAGCCCTACTAGTCATGTTAACCAGAGTGGGCTTTCCCAAGGAGGTGTTCTCATATATGGGAACTATTTTTATGTCCGCCTATCTGAAGGCAATGTGGGATGAATGGTGTTACATACAAGTTCACCACTCAATATCATCCCCAGACTAATGGCCTGTTGGAAAGATTCAATAAGACCCTGAAGATCTGTTTGGAAATGTTGTGTAGTGTTGGCATTGTACTATGTATATTTGGGGCGTTTACCCATGTGGCTTATGCCACAGGCAGCGGGTGGGCAGCACTGATTCCTATGTGTGCACCACACAAATTGTTGTATTTTTTTTTCCTTTTTCATGTTGTGGGGCGATGTTCTTTGTTAATGGTGTGAATGCCTCCACTAAGATGGAGATAGTGGAGCGGGAGGGGGTGGGGAAGGGGGACAATCAGGAAACTCTGACCAGCGGCAATGTAGCAAACAGACAATGGGAGACACGTTTAAATATTGTGGGCATATGCACAGGATAAATGCCGCAGAATAGGCAGATGGCTAATGCCTTGGGCCAAAGTGGACCACTATCACTCCTCACGTGGAACCCGCAGAAAATACGCAAAGTTATAGCATATCTGGACAGACATAAAATAGATGTAGCCTGCCTGCAAGAGACACACTTGATCGAAAAGAGAGAGCCGCAAATAGGGGCCAGACGGGCTGCTTACAGGATGACATTGTCCTATTCCTCATATGCGAGGGGGTTCTGCTCTGGGTGAGACGCAACACACCTTTCACATTAATTAAATCTGTGAAAGATGATCAAGGGCGATATTTTATAGAACATGGCTGCTTTGGGGGCACAGTGTTAACAATTGTGAATGTGTATGGCCCGAATACTGACGAACCCTGCTTCTACCCACAAATCTGAACTCCAACCTGGCACTCTTCTCTGGGGCGGGGACTTCAACACCTGCTTAGACCCCACACTGGTCAGGTCAACGGGGATTGGTAGGTACGGTAAACATTCGGCTAAAGATTTGAGGGATGGAATGGAGGACTGGGACATGGTGGATATATGGCGCCATGGATATCTGGACCGGAGAGAGGGTACGTGCTTCTCCTCAGCACACCTCACGTGGTCTAGACTTGACTATTGCCTGGTATATCGGGATGTATGCAGGTGGGCTACAGACATTCAACACCTACCTAAAACACTCTCAGACCATGCCGCGGTCCGTATCACACTACAAGTCCCAACACACACCCCAAGGCAATTCACGTGGAGATTGAGGCAAACAGCACTACAAGACCAGGTGTTTCGGGAAGAGCTTCGCCAAGCTATAAAATAATTTTTCGAACCTAACTCTGGATCAGCACAGAGTACAAGAATACTATGGGAAGCTTTCAAAGTCACAATAAGAGGACATTGTATTAGTAAACATGCGGGTATACTGAAGGACATACACGGACAATTGGGTAGAATAGAAGCTGAAATTGCCAGACTGGAATGCGAATTCGAGGACACACATGACGACACGCTATTGGCTAACATCAGAACACAGACTGATAAATATAAAGAATATGCAGAGTATGAGATAAAATACATCTCACAGAAATATACTGCTAGAAACTATGGGGAGGGAGACCTGGCAGAGCGTTGTCATATAAAATTAGGCCCTCTCATACTCTGACATATATCACAGAGATTCGGGATGTGCAGCACAAAACAGTATACAACAATCCATCTATACTGGAGTGCTTCACTACATACTGCACCAAACTGTACACTGCCCAGGCAAAATCCTCCACATCAGAAAGACGATATTACCTTGAAGATGTGGCACTGGCATGGTTATCAGACACCCATCGCGAATACTTCTGTCACCATATTACCAGAGATGAAATAATAAAAGCCATTGCCTCCCTCCCTAACAATAAAGCACCCGGACTAGATGGCCTTCAGGGGAGTTCTATAAAGTATACTGCGATCTGCTGATCTCACATTTTGCAGAAATTCTTGAAGAAACTTACGAGGAAGGCACACTCCCGACATCACTGAGTGAGGCACTCCTGATAGCACTTCTGAAAGTGGGAAAATACCCCACTGAGTTTGAGTCATACAAACCACTATCCCTTATAAAGATAGACGCTAAAATGTTATCTAAAATAATAGCTAACAGAATACAATCACTCCTATGCAACCTGGTACTGCCAGACAAGGCCGGTTCATGCGGACACGGTCCACCACCCACAATATTCGTACTATTTTTGCACTCTACCACCAATTGGACCCGGGTATACCGGCAGCTGTGGCCCTTCTGGATGCTGCCAAAGCATTTGATTTGGTGAAGTGGGATTTTAGGTTTGCCACCCTTCGCAAAATGGGGTTCCCAGAGCCTTTCCTATAATGGTTAGCACTACTATAAGCCGCACCTAAGGCACAGGTTAGAATAAATGGCGTCACATCCAACCCCATAGAGATAATGCGCAGCACCAGGCAGGGCTGCCCATTATCACCAATGCTTTTCACACTACTCCTAGAACCACTGACCGGCAACATTCACCAGAAACACACTGACTCTGCTTTGCAGTTCAGCCTTCGCCCCATCGGAATAGCATTGTACGCTGATAACATGGTCCTTTATACCACGTACCCAGATAAGAATCTAAACCCGCTTATTAGGGAATATGTTAGATATGAACAATATGCCAGCCTCCGGATAAACTGGGACAAATCAGTTGTTTTTCCTTTAACTGCAAAGACAGTGGAGCCTCAACTGGAATACCCTTTACAATGACGGACGGATCCAGTTAAATACTTAGGGGTCTGGATACACCGTGACCCAGAATTGGTCATTAGGCAGAACTATGGTAAGGCACTAGTAAGGTTAGAGGAACAGGTAGATAAATGGATGAAAATGCCTCTCTCAATGGCGGACAGAATAGCACTACAGAAAATAATTATATTGCCCAGGTTCCTGTACCTATTCTGGAACATACCGATATGGCTGAACAAGGCATTTTTTGCTAGATTACACTCTATTCTGCAGACACTAACATGGGCATGCAAACAGGCTAGAACTAGCTGGAAGGTTTTAACCCAACCGTACCACCTAGTAGGTTTTGGAGCGCCAGATTTCCACCTATATTATCTTTGCGCACAAGCATAACATGCTGACTATTGGACAAAACCACAAGCATACATACCACACATCGCAGTGAAAATGGACAGTGTGGCTCCTCTGCTTCAGTCCGTGCTCATAGCCGACCTGATAAGGCACACACCAAGGGACACAATTCAAACTGCCAAATGCACATCAAGGGCATGGCATGCGTTGGCACGCAGGGCATGCAAGTTGGCGGTGTATGCTCAGGTGCAGCCCACAGCAAGGAACCCTAAGATCACTGTAACACAAGAAAAGAAAATGCACACATTACTGAAGGAAATGGGACTGACCTCTATGGGACAAGTATACCCTTATAATACCTTTATTGCATGGACAGACCCCTCACTTGTGCTCATCAACAACCATTAAAGACATTTGCATACATACGGTTATGTACGGCGGATCGGTCCTTATATACCACGTTTCCGGATGAACCCCCACAGCTGCAAACGTTACAAATAATGTTAACGGCTCCCAACCGTAAGAATCTGGTAATGCGTTTATATAAAGCAGCCCAGGAGGAACAGGCTGAGAAACCTACTGCCACACTGGGCAGATGGGAGGTAGCATTGGGTGAGTCAAAACATGAACAAGACTGGCAGTACTGCTGCACACAACTCTCCCTCCTCATGTCGAACTGCAACCTGCGCATTATCCACTTCAGATTCCTTCATCAACTTTACTATACACTGGCAAAGTTATGCAGACTAGGCCTAAGAGAGACAGACACATGCCAGAGGTGCAGGTCACCGAACACCGACTTCTTACACACTTCCAGCCATGACCACAACTGAAGACATACTGGGGCAAAGTCACAACTACACTATACGAAATGCTATCTGGGCAGATCCCAACACCCCTTTGGTGTGCATACTGGGTGTCAGGAGACTCAAACATGCTAGACGCAGGACATTTTTAGCGGTGGCATTACTACTTGCGAAAAGGCAAATAGCGCTAAGGTGGGGAACAAGAGACCCCCCCAGACTTAAGACTGGATCATGGACATGACTTATTGTAAAACTACGCTGGAGAATTACGCAGAGGACATTCCCCAAGCTTCCCGACCCAGAGACTTCTGGAAGCCGCTTGTCAGCTACCTACAGGCAGCACAGAAATCCGACTCACGATCTGATTCATGAGCACTTAAGTTAGCAAGACTGTGATGCTGTACATATAACGGATGCTGGGAAATAAGGTGGGGTGGGTAGGCGGGTGGGAAGTGTAGACACACATAAGACGGGCTATCCTCTGCAGTTGCGGGTACCGCTAACAGAGACAATTGATAAGTGAATCTTGAGACTGTAACACCAAATACTATGTGCTCCTGAATATTGTAAATTGTAATAGTTGTGTGCTATGTAGCTGCTGGTTGGTCGAAAAAAAAACAAGCTTGTTAATTATTAAGTGGCTGCTGAGTAAAAAAGAAATCTTTTTAATTAATGTCTTATACTTTTTCATAAGAAATTATTTGCAAGTTGTTTTGTAAAATGGTAGCCGACTGTAATGTTTTTTTTAACATTACTACACAGATATTCTTGATGCCCCTTGTAGCGTATTATGATAAGCTTATGTACTCAGCGGTGGGTATAATGCATTATTTCTGAACAACATCACTCTTTTAATGGTATTACATATTTTAATGTAACATAAGTAGTTTAGCCCAATTGATTGGGACTCACAGCTTTTCTGATTGTATTTTCGGTTATGTTAGTGGACTGTATGATTAAATATGTGTTAGAAATTGGGTTACTGTTGGACTATGGTGTGAGGATTTATAAGCAAATTAAATATGCCAGTTGGGTAAAAGCCAGTTCCACCATGCGTTAGAGGGAGAGCACTTTAGCACTGGTTAGCAGTGGTAACATGCAGAGAGTCCTAAACCAACAAAAACAAATTCAGCAAAAATTAGGAGGAAGGCAAAATGTTTGAGGGTGATCCTGCTGAAAAGGTCAGCTCCAACATTATGTGAAAGGACAGACCATGGTATCGCATCATTAAGGCCCATGTTGGATGTGCTCAGTTCATAAATACAATGTTGCTCCTTAGGAAATAGACTGTCTTATATGTTGGGTCCATTGGAGGTGATTTTCAGGATTACCCATGGCAACTATTTAGGATTATGTCTTTTTTCAAGGAAATGCACCATAAGTGTGGTTGTGGTGCATTTACACCTGCTCATTTGCTTCTTTATTCTGACTTGCACAGGTCCAGAAGTCAACACTATGTATCGTAATTGGCAAAGACAGGTCATCAATTAGATGCAGGTGGTATGTTGTCACAGTTCCAATTTCTTTGGTAATCCCAGGTCTATTTCTTTTCATTAAAGGTTAAGTGGCACTTTATACAGTTACTGGAGGGAATATGCCCTGTGACTCTTCGGAGGCCACAACCGTGTGTGATTGAATCAGTTTGTTTTTCAATCCTAGGTCTTGTGTGTTCAACCTAGTCATTTGGGTTTCTTGATATTTCGGAGCAGATAATAATTTTTGAAGGGTCATATTCCTAGCATTGATTTTTTTCAAATTCTTTATGATAATCTTCTTGAGGTCATCTGAGATGGGCATCTATGTTGAAACACATGTACATTTTTCTTCTCTGTGCCTTCTGTTCGTTTACAATACTGAATCTTGGTTGTTGTTTCTTGCCTTGCCCTTAGACCTCTATTACTTCTTCTCTGGATACATTTTGGCCCATAATTTGTATGCCAGGTCTTCTGCTAGTTTTTTGTGACTGGTAATGCTGCTCCACTTCCGTCATAGTCATACAAATTGCTTGTACTTAAAATTATTTCCGGAGTGCTTTGGGATGGTGGCTATCAAATCGCTGAAGGTTATTTCTGTCTGTTGGTTTTGGTAAGTTTTAGTTATCACTAGGCCATTGTTGATTTTAATGTCCAGATAAAAAGAGATCTTTTTGTCTGAAATTGTGGATGGACACTTAAAAAAAAGGTTCAATGTATTAATGCATTCTGCCAATGCATTATTGGTCGTTGGTCATCTTTCCAGATACTTAAGTCTAAGTATCTTATGTCTAAGTATCTTCTACTCAGTGTCATCTGATTTTTTTATAGATGGATTTCTGCCTGAAGGTATGCATGTATTGGCATGCTGAATTCAATGTAAAGGTACTTTCCACGGACGTACCTTGAAATTTGAGATCAATGGTATTTTCAAAGTGGAAAAAATCCTTGTAGGGGCAAAAGAACCACATGCCATGCTGAAGCTGAAAGGGGTCATATATTCCCACTCCCTAGTTCTTAAATGTTCTTCTATAACCACCAAAGTCTCTTCTTGAGGTATTTTTGTACAGAAAGCTTCTATGTCATGTGTAAATTTGTATTATCTTCGGCATTGATGTAATTAATCAAGTACAGAACTTATTTAATGTCCTTAAGGACAGGTGGCATTCATTCTACCAGTGGATACACTTCACAAAAGACAAATGGTCAGAAGAGAGCTTATAATAATGATCAATGGAAAATATCTGCTGTTTTATCTCTGATTTATAGTCTGACATGTTTTGAATCACTATGCCCTCCACCTTGTCTGCCACTTTGATAGTTTTCAGTTGGTTGTGTTTAAGGGTTTTGAGGGTAAATCCTAAATCCTGGTTTATGAAGATGAGTGCATACAAATCAGAATGTTTCAATGCCCTTAAGGACTAGTTTTTCTAAAGTGACAATTGCTCCTATTATAACTGACAAAGAATTGAATCTGAAGAGAGGTCTGGATTTGACTGAAAAAGTGTTATTCGGAGAAAAATATTTTAACTTGATAAAATTGAATTTATTTTAGTTTCACCTTTTTATATAGAGACAAAAAGGTTAGTGTATTCAGTATCTCATGGAACATTGCAGGAGCAAAAAATATCCTAAATCAAAGCAGGAAAACAGCTACCTGGGATCAATACGATATCATAGCGCTGCAGGAAACTTGGTTAACTGAGCCAATTGATGTACCGGGAAGTTTATGTTTCCATGAAAAGGCGACACGCTGTCAGCGCTGTCAGCGCTACGGCCGCGCAAGGGGAGGTCTATCTATTTACGTTTCCACCTCATTAAATATAAATGTTTCGCAAATGCCGGCTTCAGCAATGGATATGCAAATCATCAAGCTGGAGAGCACAATCAAACGTGTGCTAAGGACAATTGTCCTAATCAATATATACGCCCACCCGAAAAAACAGCAAAAAAAAGATCTGTTCCAACGTGTAGTTAATGTTGTAACTTCCATCCGCTTAGATCACCCAAGTTGGGAGATAATTGCTACGGGCGACTTTAACTCCAATCTCTTGCATCAATCGGAGGAAGATGACAATATCTCAGTGGCAAACGAAATCTGGAATGTCGAATCTCAGGAGATCATATCGCCCATGAGATCAGACCAACTGGGTAAGCAACTGGTTTGGGACCTGGAACGACTCGATATACGGGTATTAAATGGAAGATCGAAGCACGACAAACCGCCAGCTGCTACATACTTAGGTCATAATGCAAACTCAACTCTGGACTACACATTAATAACATTGCCCCTAATGAGCTTGGTCAAAAAATTTCAAATAATTGGTACTCTAGACAGTGATCATTCCATGCAACACATTGAAATGAAACTAAGCTCCTCTAGGTATACAATGGCTCCAAAAATACCAGGTCAACTATCAACTTTCAACCTGAAGCGGCTCAAGTGGACAAGAAAAACACTATTCCAAATAGCGCTGGATGCCAAGAACCTATTACAAATGGTCATGGCAGAGAATGATCTTTGTTCTGAAACCTGGACCAACTTTCTAGAAAGACTGCCAAAATCAAGCAGCAAGCCCAGGAGGCATAGCAGTCCCACGACCAAAACCAAATTTTCAACAACCACCCTAGTCATGAAGACCCGTCTCCAAAAGCTCACAAGACGGGTACAAGGTTCATGGACAAACCAAAGCACCTGGCAAGAAGTTCGGTTGATTAGGAAAGAATACAAAAAGTTAGTATGGAGGGAAAAAAAGAACAAATACAATGACTTTTGTGCCAAATTGATGCATAACATTAAAAAAGCAGATTCTAGAGCGTTCTGGATGCAAATCAATGCAATCAACAGAGCAGTACAACCCACAAGCATGACATGCGTCCCGGAAAACCTTTGGGTTCAACACATAGTGGATACATTTGCGGTAAAACCACTGGAGCACCAGGCCATGATGACCACAACAACACCTGAAATTACAAGAACTAGGGTCAAGGAAAGCAAATCCTTTTCCAGTCCCAGAGCCACATCTAATGGCAAGGAGGGCTTGGACCAATCAATCTTGTCAATTGATGATCAACAAATATGTCCCATAATAAAGAAAGGCAAGCAAGAGAGCGCACCGGGGCCAAATGGCATCCCGCAGGCGATATACAAAGAGGACCCTGAATTCTGGGCGAGCAAATTTAATCTTCTATTCCAGTCCATTAGCAACTCAGGTCGGGTGCCTGAAAGTTGGAGGGGTGCCATCATCAACCCCATCTATAAAGGCGAAGATCGGAAAAACCCATCAAATTACCGCTTAATTGCCCTGATTGATGCAGAGGCAAAATACTATGCATCCCTGGTGCTAGCCGATCTGGTACAGTGGTCTGATATGAATAGCAAGGTTCCGTTAAATCAGACCGGGTTCCGTCGCGGAACTGGTAAAATGGCTAATGCAATGGCGCTGTGCATGATTGGCGAAAGCAGTCTACTTAACCATCGGGAACTATATACCTGTTTTGTCGACTTTAAAGCGGCATTCGACCGTGTCAATAGGAATTTGCAATTGGCCAAACTGAAAAAAGCAGGGCCTGCCGGAGTCAATCCTAATGCCGATCATCGACCTGTATAGCAACACCTGGATGCAGGTAAAAATCAACAATGGGCAAAGGCTAACCAGGAAGATACTCACCTTTGATGGGTTGAAGCAAGGTTGTGTGCTGGCTCCCCACCTCTTCAATTTATTCATGGCCGATTTAACATCAAGGCTCGATTTGGTCAATGCCCATCCGCCTCGGCTGGGCACGCTTCGTGTAACCCACCTATCTTACGCCGATGATGTGGTCCTATTAAGCCAGACAGGAATAGGCCTGCATCGGCTACTACAGGAGCTGACCCGCTACACAAAACAGAATATGATAGAAATAAATTGCGCGAAAACAAAAACCATGGTCATAAACCGCCATAAACATTTACCATAGACAATGTCAAACTTGAAGCGGTGGAAAGTTACAAGTATCTCGGAATACTGCTGGATAAGCGTCTTAACTTCCAGGCACAGTTCACCAGCATGGAAAAGAAGGGCATGGCCCTAATGCACGCCTTCGCGAGCTTAGCTACTGAACTCAAGGGTCCTTTGGTCTCGCCACTGCTAACAATAATGAAAGCCAAACTTATTCCCACGATAGCTTACGGGAGCATACTGCACCACGGCAAGAGTGCACAACTTTTGGATAAGGTGCAAATGAGAATTTACAAGCGCATCTTTGCGCTACCAAGTGAAGCATCCCCGGCCCAGGTAAGACTGGAACTGGGCCGGAAATCTCAAGTGCTACTGAGGAAGTATGAGACCATAACATTCTGGTATAATGTCTGGATGCACCAAGAGATCATGATCTATCGTGCTATGTGGGAAACCATCATCAAATGTCCAAACTCAAATTATGCCAAGTACCTCAAAATTTCATTGGAAACAACAAACCTGATTGAACTCTGGGAAACCAAGCTCCAAGTACCTTTATTCAAACAGGTGGTCAGGAAGGCAGCCATCAAACACTCATTGTTGGATGACAAAATAGCTTTCAGTCTCAGGTCACATGCCTGGATGACTATCCAATCATACAAAAAACTAGTGCCGGCACACTACCTGGATCTGACCTTCTCGCCTTATATCAAACATAAATATCTTAATATAAGGCTGGGTAGTTTGCCAACCAACGCCGAGCGTCCTAAGTGGAAGCCCCAAGAAAGTGAAGGATGCGGGCTATGCGGTGCAGCAAGGCAAGACTTTATCCACCTAATTTGCATCTGCCTGGCTCTCATAGAGGAACGTCGGAATTGGTTGAAAGCCAAGTTCAAGCAGTTTGGAACACGTACCTGTAGATCTGCGATTATAAAAACATTATGCACCACAGACCCCCAATTTATTTGTAGATCAATCAAATTTATCAAACATTTTGAGAAAAAACAAAGATCATAGGCAAAATCTTGAACATGGAAATTGTTATTCTTTACCCAGAAAGACATTTGTTTTTATTACCAATTCTAAATTTTATTATTCTCACATCAGTGTGTTTTTAGTATATTATCATATCTGTATTTTTGTAATGGTTTTAATTAACAATACAATAAAGTTTCTTCATCACTAATGAGATCTCATTTTCTGAAAATGTGTGGGAGGCTAATTTAATTACAGAAGCATTACAGGTCTTATTTGTTATTGGGTTGGTGATAGCTAGTACTGGAAATATTATGATTATGTTTGTCATTTTATTTGGAGCACTTTGGAATCCTCATGAGACCCTCTCTCTGTTCCTCTTACCTCTCTTTGGACTGCTTTCTAACTAGCAAACCCAGATTTGGTGGGTATAAGTTATTTTAAGAAGGTGGGTTATTACTTGTACTAAGGTGAGGAGCTCAGTTGACTTTTGATTTAAATAAGAATTAATTAAAGGTTACAGTTCTCTGTTTATCTCTCCACCTTCTATAGTTTTGTATTTTTTAAACTATTAGCTTGATGTGATGAAAATTCTCAAGTGTTTGTCACTGAAATTTGAAAACCTAGAAGTACTGATGCATGTCCAGCAAAGCAGCCCCAACCACGTAAAACCAACCCCCTTGAATCATCAATGTCATTCAAAGCTGTTCTCCATCCGATATTAGATTTGAAGAACAGCATCTGATTTAGAACATTGTGCATTTATAAAAACTAAGGAAGTGTACTCATTTTATTCAACACCGCCTGATCTAAAAGGGTGAGTGGGTAATGCCACCCTTAAATTGTGCCATGGGTTTCATCACGTTATTCAAAGGAAGTCATTGGTGTCTTTAGATATCGGCATTCCCAAGTACCTCAAACATGGTCTACTATCAGAAAAGGGCACTTGAAGTGGGAGGGTGGGGACCAGGCAGTTTTTCAAACTGATAATATTAAAGCCAAAATATTTCTCATAAACCAAACAACCAGAGAGGTGTATATGTATCCAATGTATCAGGTCTGGCACATATAAGAGCATGCTATTGCAAATATGGAAATACTATCATCTCACCCATTATTACATTTGAGGCCTTAAGTTTAAGAAAATCTCTATCTAGCACCATAGCTGCCTGCTGTTTCTCCCATTCGTAAAGGATTCCGGAAGAACAATGTTTACCCTCACTCATGCCAGAGGATCTAAGATAAAACCAAGATAGAAAGGAAAGGCTACGCCAATGTTTTGCACAAAAGCAAGCATATAAGGTTATTGAACAGAGCAAAAATTATTTCTTAGACTCTAAATATAACATAACAAAGACTTGTGTAGGAAAGTCATCCTTTTTGCCCTGATCATCCCCATTTTGTGACTGATATTGGTGGTTACTGACTCTGACAGTGCCCTGTGCTCTGCTAACCAGGTGATCTAAAGGTATATGGTAACTGGTATAGTTCTAATTGGAAAAGATAACCTACCTCTAAGTGCCTAACTTATGGTAGGGCGTGTGGGTTTAGAGACCCTAGTGGACTAAATGCACTTAAGTGTACACTGCTGTGTTGCCTGGTGTAATTTATTTTAAACCAGACCTGCTTTATAGTCTGGTTTTAAAATACAACTACAAATTCATCTTTGGAATTAAAAGTGCTTCAAAAGCCCAAAGCTTCTTTTATAACTTATAAGTCACCCCTAAGGTCTGCCCTAGGTGCCCCAAGGATGTGGTGCATTGTCAAGAAAAGCAATATAAAATATTGTGTAAATGTGCTAGTAAGGAAAAACAGCTGAGGTCATTATTCTCTATAATAGTGCTGCTAGTCACAAAGGCTGACATAGCAAGACTGTATTAAACTTAATAAAGTCAAACTTTTGGGTGGAGCTAGCTGGCAATATCATTCAAAGTATCACAATAATAGTCACATTAACTCCAACAACATGTCACAGTTGGATTTAATGTAACTCTTAAGGGAAACTAGTTTTAGAACTAACTATCCCGAGTTACCTAAAACAGCCCTGCAGCAGCCTCTACTAATTGGTCAGCCTTGGATAGCCTGAGCCAAGTGTCAGGAGTCCCATGGTTGCCCCTCCGCTCCATTGCAGTATGATGCTAACTGAGATGATATTGTGGAGGGTATCTCAGCCCTAGGCACTTTAACTCAGCCCCCGGCATTGTGATCTGAGTTGTAAACTGTAATGAGGTGCCACTGTAACAATCTATGATGTGTGAACTGTATATATGCATAAGCAATATGATGCCACTGTCACATATCCCAGTCCCCAGCACTGACCTGTAAACTATGTGTTTCAATTGTATTGTCATGCCCCCAAGTCTCAGCCCCACAGCATGAAAATCCTATTTCTTGCATTTCTTGTAGGCATGCAGATTCTCTGCTGCTACTTGCTTGCTACCACAAGATTAGACGCAACCCAGTGAGATTTCAGCAAAACTCAGTGCCAATCTTGGGCTTGGTCTATTCAAACTGCACCCAAGGTCCTTCATGTGTCTTGTGTTGAAGAGTTTCCGTGAGAGCAGCCCTACCTGTATCCCAGCCCTTCTCGCCGCATCAGGACCCTGAACTTAGTGTGCGGCCGTATTCCTGCAACATCTTGCCTTTGGCTCCTACAGTGAGGAAACCTAGCAAAGAGAAAAATAAACTAAAAGCATGCACAGTAGGGACTTGCAATGCTCTGAGTATATCAAGGACAAGGTAAAACTGAAATGTTTTTGGTAATATAAGACTTTAACTCTAAGTTATACATAAGACAAGTATTAGGAAAAGTATAACATAACAAGAAATTCTTTACTAATTTGCGCCATCGTTGTTTTGAACGAACGACCTTTCAACAAGGTCCACATAACAGTGAACACGACAAGCAGTAACAGGAATAGTGACTTTCGACAATTCATTGTGGCGGTCACTTTTGGAATGAATGCACAGAAGATGTGAATAAACATCCGCTTTTGAGAGGCATCTATAATGCATCATAATATGTTATTTGTGAGTTGGTTCCATAGTCATAGGTCTTAACTGAGGGATCAGTAGTGTACCTGATGTCATTGTTGTGTATGTTATTTGCATAGACCACTAACCATTGAAGCTCTTTCCAAGTAGAAGAATACAGAGAAATATCTACTCTTCTAGGGTGGGCTTCAAGTTGTTCTCTGGTATGCCTCGGTGAAAGTAACTGAACATGTTCAGTAGGGCTAAAGTCTCTATCACACACTAGAGTGCTGTACTAACTAACCCACCACTCTAAAGGTCAACAGCTGGTAAGATGAGAAACGAAAATCAACATTCTGGAAGCCCTTCTCCCTGAGTTTATCCGTAATTCGAGAAGGTAATCCTTAATCCTAGAAGAAAAAGTAGGGCAATGCTGCAATGCAAGTTGCCAGGTAAGGATCTGCATTTCTAATCTGTCATCAAGCTGCTCCCTTACTAGGTGTGAATATGTCTGGGGCTAAAACAATAGAGCCATTTATTGGAAGGAGATTTGCTTCCTGGAAAATCCAGGGAGACGAAAGGAGCTGGGGAGATAAGATGGATTTCAAAGGCAAGAGAAGAGATGTCACAGGAACCAGTCCAGCCCCCACTTCCATGATCCCCAGTCAGATGGGAGCCCTATTAATTAGATTAGGAGAGGGACTGGAAGGGAGTGTAGTCAGATAGTAGCCACACCTTTGGGTTGGGTTACACAGACACACACACACCAAGCAGAGATTTTCTCCATTTTGATTTTTGGCAAAACAGTGCATTCTAGGACAAATATTTCCCCCACTTTGCGAAAAGTGGTCACAGCAGAGGAAGGTAACTTTAGCCTGGTTTGTTGGGGTTTCCCCCCACTCCTGCCCGTCCAGAATGGAGGATAAATATGACTGAGCAGCTGGAACCCCTCAGAATACTGCCTGCAACTACAGAAAAAGAAGGACTGTCCTGCTGCACCCTTGGACTGCTCCACAGAAGGCGTATACTAAGAAGAACTTCACCTTCTGCACTCACAGGCTCCACAAAGAATATACTGTGCCTGTCTCAAAGGAAATGGAGTGGACTCTCTGATCAGTAACAGGTACAACAAAGCTGGAAGAAGTCACTTGCAAAGCCAAAGGGACGACCACCCCAACTGACTAGTTGCAACTGGATTTTTCCTGGACTGTGCAGGTGCATGTTGGGAATTTGGGTCCTAGCCACCAAGAGACAATCCAGAGTCGATGAAGCCTTGGCCTAAGCTATTGGACCCTTGTTTTTTCCCAAAGGAACTCATAAACAACCAGATATTAAAGTGTGGAACCTTTCTGCAACGTTTTCCAGAAATGCTCCAGGAGAAGACAGACGCGACATTGAGAGTCAAGCTGTCGTTGTTGACCTATGAATTAGTTTGATCACGCTGATTTGGCCTGCTGAATGCGCCAGAGATCCTTGCCTTTGACGTCAAGGACGGAGACTTCCAGAAGTCGCTGAGATATCATGCTGCATGAGGCCACCATTGCCGAAACAAACTTGGGACCTGAAATGCCCAAGGACCTGCCAATAAGCCCACGGACAAGACAAAAGTCAAAGAAAAAGGTTAAGTCAGAAGGGAGGTTTTTGACTGGGACCTTATCTTAGCCCACCCAGCTCCATCTCAGTCAGTCTAGAAGTTTGACCTTGTCCTGGTCCAGCCCGACGAGATAGCTGTGAGTGATGCTTTAAGCTTTTTGAAGCTAGAATGCGCAATCTTTTATCCACTCAATTAAAAAAATCATATTTTGTTGCTGTTTTGAAGATAATAATATTGTCTATGTTCATAAATTGGTGTTGGATTTTTATTGTATTGTGTCCTTGACTTATGCATTGTTTTGGTGATTAAATGCGTACTCATACCTCTCTCCTAAGTTAAGGGTGACGGCTCATTTATTAAGCTACTGAGTGCTGAGCAAGGATTTTTATAATGAGTCTTATCTGGGCCTATTAGTGATTGTGGCATTATTACTAGCTGAAGGTGACTACCTCCACCTAATAATATTCCACTGTCCTACATCTGTTGTATAGCCGTGGCATCCAGAACTTCTGTTTAGTAACATCATTTATTATTTAGGTTGGAGAAATAAAAATCCTCTGAATTGACGTGGTGCAAGTTTTAAAAAATTTTTTTAGACTAATATTAATCAATCCACTTTTGATTTTTTAAAAAATACTTTGCCCTCCATTTTTGTTTTAAAACCTTGGGCCTTAATCTAGCTAGCCTACCCATGCTCAACGTAGTAGAACTTAGGGACCTGTGTAGGGCTAGGGGATTACTAGCACCATCCCATTCCAGGAAGATAAAGGCCCTTCTAGCCTGGGCAGAAGCCCAACTAGAGGATCAACACTCCTACACAGAGGAGGCTCCAAGGGTACAAGGACAGGGGGAGGAAGATCCCTTAGACCTCAGTGATGAGGAAATTGAAAACCTCTCTGCACACATGGTGACCAGGTCCTTGTCTAGAGCTAGTGAGGAAGAGGACCCACATGAGGTGAGCCAGAACTGACTGTCCTTAAGGGAAAGAGAGTTTGAGGCACAGCTAGCATATATAATCTTAGATGCAGAAAAGCTAGCCCTGGCCAAGAAGAAGTTGGCACATGAGGAAAAGAGATCCCCCAGGGTTGTTAGAAAAGATGATGGTGGCAGTGCAGAGGAGACAGAAGGTTCCAAGAGTGGTGGATTTGAACCCCGACTACCCATGGGGATTGTCCCAAACTACCAGGAAAGTGATGACATAGATAAATGACTGACATGTTTAGAGAGGGCCCTTAAGATGAGGAGGGTGATCTCTGAGTACTGGGGTTCACTCCTCTTAGAACTGATTCCGGTAACAGTGAGAGAGAGCCTCTTGAAGCAGAGCTTAATCAGAAAATTTGCTCTCACCCCTGAGCAGTATAGGATGAAGTTTAGCGACACCCAGAAATTCAGGGCCCAAGAATGGGTTAACTTTGCAGACCTGTTTGCTAAGGTACTAGAAGGCTGGATATAGGGTAAGAAGGTAAGTTCCTATGAGAGGCTGTACGATTTTTCATAAAGGAACACATATTGGCCAACTGCCCCTCAGAGAAGTTACACCATTTTTTAGTTGACTCTAATCTGTCTAGTCCCAGGGAGCTAGGTGAGACCTCAGATGAGTGGATTCACATCAGAGTGACCAGGAAGAACCAGGGAGGTGAGCAGAAAAAAGGAGGACAGGTCCCCTCCCAGGTGAAAGCTCTGGGTAACCAAGATAAAAAAACAGAGAGAGTCCTAATAAGGTCCCCAAACACCAGCCCAAGGAGGGAATTCCCAGAGCCATCAATTTACAAGGGGTATCAGGTTAGACATTTTGACCCTTAAAAGTGAGGGTTGTGTTTTGTTTGCTTGCAGTCAGCACAAAAAGGGGGATATGCAGTCTGTACATAGAAATCCCCACCATTGGGCAGTCTAAGGGCTAAGGGAATTGCTTGTTTAGGTGTGAGGGTGGACGCTTGCCCTGAGAAGGGGGAAGGGTATCCAGAGGTTTCCTTAGTTTACATGAGTGGAGTGGAAGTTGCAACCCTGGCAATCCTACCTTCAAGCATGGAGAAGTACTGGCAAAGGCCTAAGATCAATGTGACTGAGGTTGAGACTCTGAAGGATACAGGAGCCATGCTGTTGGATACACAAGATTTCCCAGACCAGCTTCTACCTGGTGTATTCCAGAAGGTTACCTATGCAGACAACAGAGCCAAGCTGAATCCCATGGCAATGGTGGACTTAGAATGGGGATGTGTGACTGGCCCTCAGAATGTAGTTATGTTTCCTGCCCTCCGAGCAGAGTGTCTACTGGGAATCGATCTTGAAGCTTCTGAGTGGTCAACGGTGGAAAGGCAGGTCCATGCTCAGATGCTTGACCTTCCTGTGTGTGTTTGTGCTGTGACACGAGCACAGGCTGCACATCAGGGGAGTACTGGACACTTAGACCCTGGAACAATGTGCCAAGCTTACAAGAAAAAGAGAAAGGGCAACAGGTCTGGCTAACCAACCCAAGTAGCTCAAGACATACAGAAGGAATCCAACCCTGAGGGGGAGGATATGGTACCAGAAGGGGGGATTCTACCCCTGCAAGATCTGTTTAACTTGGAAGACTTTCAGGGAACTGGTAAACCCTCCGGAAATTAGCTGTACCAGGGAAAAAGGAATTATCCCACTCTTGAGTGCCTGAAGTAGACTGCCTCAATGAAAGAGCAGAGTGATATCAGTGATGTCCACAGAGTTTATTAAGATGGTGGAGTATACTATACTGAGGCCAGAGAACCCAAGCCAGGGGCAACCATGAGAGTGGTGGTTGCCCAGAAGTATAGAGAGTTCCTCCTCATGTTGGCTCATGACATCCTGCACAGTCCACGAGCTGGGACAGGCTGGTCAATCATTTCAATTGGTCACTTATGTCTGACAAGGTACAGGAGTTTGCAGCACCTGTGTCACCTGTCAAGCCAGTGTTAAGACAGGGGCAAGCCAAAGGCTCCATTGAGACCACTGCCAGTGGGTGGGACTCTCTTTGAGAGGGTGGGAATGACTTTACACTAAATGCCTCTGAGAATAGACATATCATAGTGGTAGTGGACCAAGTCACCAGATATCCAGAAGCTATACCCCCTCAAGAAGTTCACTGCTCTAGCAGTGGACAGAGCCCTACTAGTCATCTTCACCAGAGTGGGCTTTCCCAAGGAGGTGTTCTCAGATATGGGGACTATTTTTATGTCCGCCTACCTGAAGGCAATGTGGGATGAATGATGTTACATAGAAGTTCACCATCCAATATCACCCCCAGATTAATGGCCTTTTGGAAAGATTCAATAAGACCCTGAAGGGCAATATCATGTTCTATCTGACAATCTCAGGAGAAAATGGGATGTTCTCATCCCATGCATTCTGTTTGATTGCAGAGAGTCACCACAGAAATGGGTAGGCTTTAGCCCCTTTGATTTAATGTTTGGCTATCCTCTAAGTGGGCCATTGAGTTTGGTTAGAGAAGCTTGGGAGAAGTCTCTCAAAGAGCCCAAACAAGATGTGCTGGACTATTTGCTCAGTCTGTTCCACCAAAGAAAGTTGGTGTGGGTGTTGGAGACTGTGGCTCCCATGACCCTCCAGGACACGTGGACTGGGTCCTACCCTGTTCTGGATATAAAAGGTAAGGTCAACTACTTGGTAGAATCTGGTACCCCCAGGAGTCTCGAGAACTCCATGTCAACAGATTGAAACCTCACCAAGACAGGGCAGACATGACCATGCTGATTGTCATCGATGAAGGAGGGGAGGAGGAGAGCAAGCCTCCCCAGAACACCTCTCCACCAATGCACAAGATGGGCCACGTTTACAGACCAGCAGCAGAAAGACTGCAGACAAGTGTTGAAGCAGATTACTCGGATGTTCTCCCTGACCTCTGGATTCACCACTTGGTGTGTTCATGACATTGACACTGGTTACAGCCTGCCTGTCAAAACAGGTTGTACAGGTTGTCTGACCAGACCAAAGCCAGCATTAAGGCTGAGGCAGCCAAGAAGATGCTGGAGCTGAGAGTAATTTAGCCCTCCGACAGTCCATAGGTCAGTCCAGTGGTGGCGGTGCCCAAGCTTAATCCCCAAAGGGGAAAGAAAGAATTCAGGGTTTGTGTAGACTACAGATGTTTGAATGCAGTCACCAAGATTGACGCTCACCCAATACCTAGAGCGGATGAGTTCATTGATATGTTGGGGCTTCAAAGTACCTGAGTACCTTTGATGTGATTTAACCTCAGCTTACTGGTAGATTTCCCTAAGTACAGGAGCACAGGAGATGCCAGCATTTTCTGTTGCAGAGGGCAACTTTTAGAACAAGGTTATGCCCTTTGGTTTGAAAAATAGACCTGCCACCTTTCAAATGTTTGTTAACAGAGTCCTCTCTGGGTGGGAAACTTTCAGTGCAGTTTATCTGGATGATATAGCTGTATTTGGTTCCACCTGGGAGTAACACCTGGTCCACCTGAAGGAAGTGATTCAGGCCTTGCAACAGGCTCAGTTGACTATCAATACAAGCAAATGGCTGATAGGGAAAGGTTTATTGGTGTACACACTCCACACATCTTCCACACTATAGCTTGCGTTCCGAGCCCACTAAGCTGCTTGATTCGCCACTATTTGCTTTTCCTAGTCACCTACAGCAGAGCACAAAAACACTTTCTCCATGCGGTGTCTAGCTGCTACTCAATGCACTTCATGCACCCCACTCACAGGCATCCCACCATTTTGCAGTGTTTGAGGTGTCACACTTAAGGGGAAAAAAGCAGATGAAGAGACAGGTATCATCGTGAATGGAGACTGTACGGTAGGGGTAAAAGGGGGCGTAGCAACAGATACGGAGTCAGTAGGCAGGACAGGAACACTAACGACTACCGCCCCTGTGACTTGCGTAAGTAGAGGAGAAGCAAGCAAGGCCGGAGTTGAGGCAGTGGGGTTAGAAACAGGAACACTAGAGACGGTGGCACTAGGGGCCAAAGACTGGAATGTCGGACCCGTTGGGCATATCCGTTCCAGGGCATAAGGAGGTGGGGCGAGAATCTAATAACTCCTCAACAAAAACATCTTCTTCCTCTCTAGCAACATAACATTTATCAGTCTACAATCAAAGCTTCCTATCTGCACATTCAATGCCTTCCTCTAACTTTTCTGTATCATAGGCCACTGCTTTCTCGTTTGGGTCTGTCTCTTCGGGGCCTCCTTCTCTGCTCTCACACGTTGTTGCTTTGCTTCCTTCTGCCATACTCTTAAAGAAACAAACATTGACTGCCTCCTCTTTTTGGCAAACAATTTGTCCTGCAAGAAATTCAATTTTTGTTCATAAAACGAGCCAGTAAGAGGCCACTGTAAGTCAGCATTTTCCCTCGTATATTTATTCCACAGCGTGCTAAACATAATAGGGCCAATGCCATGCTTGACATATGCATCAAAATTTGGGGTACCCTCCAGAGGCGCAGGCTGACTCTCTTCTAGTCAAGCCTCAGTAGAAAAACACCAACATCCGAGACACTCTAATTTACTAAGACAAGGCATCTGAACATAAGACACACGCACTGTCCCCCAATGGACAAATAAAACCTCAATCAACAAAAGAGTTTGAGAACCAAACCAAAAACGGTCGAAGGACCACACCCTACAGACCAGAGTTTGCACCAAGTTCAAGAAAACAGGCGTAGCCCCAGACCTTTTCAAGAGTAAGCCGAATTTCCAGTTGGCCAGTCAGACTGTTCGCAAACACTTTGTATCTTTTAAGGGTTCGCAAACCCACCAAGTTCAAACCAAGACAGTCTGAAGACCGTACCAAGACACAGCCCGTCATCTAGTGCCGTTCAAGGAAGGCAGTCCAAAACCTGCACCAAGTCAGTCCAAGGTACCAGGACACAGCCCGTAGGCTCATGCCATTCTAGAATGGTGCCATTTTTCCAAAAATCAAATCACTCACGTGGTGCACTCTGGTTGAGTCAAATTATTCTCCACTGCTGACTCTTTGGACGAAATGGTGAACTCAAATGTTTCACCTTCTCAGGACCCCAGCCCGTGACCACTAGCCAAGGAGTCGCCCGATCAGACGGGTGGGACAGCCAAGAGAACCAGGCTCTTATTGTGTTAGAATCCCGATCAACCTGACCGACCGAACAAACGCCAGCCTGACCCTGCAACCTATTTACGGGTGAGTCAGATCACCTTGCGGGTTCCCTGTTAGGGCACAAACTGAAGAAAGTGGCTCTTAGGGGCCACCTGGGTTACTGAGAACCACCTACTATGCCTTCCCAAGTAATAAAGAGTTGGTCAGACAGTAGAGAATACAAATGGGCATTTATTAGCAATACTCTGCAGAGGATTCCAATCTGACCTGCACTCTAAGATGACTGCTGAGGGACTGGCTCCCCAACAGCCTGCAACACATAACCATTCCTCCACGCACCCCCAACCATGCCCACAGTGGAAAGTTATTGGCTTAGGCTGAACGTGAACAAAGGAGGCACAGAATGATGAACTACCACCTGCTAGATGGGTACACACTATCATAGTTTCAAGGTTGCTGTGCCGAGTCTCAGCATCTCCTAAGGTGGGAGCAGAGCTACACACGTGGATAGGTATGCAAGGGCGGAATGCCCTATTCATTAGTAAGTCAGAAGGTAACCTTGAACAGAACAGAAAATAATAATTAAATGCAGTCTTCCGGTGAGGCAAGCAAAATAATTAACAGGGCCTAGTTCCGACACAGCCTAATAGGGATTGCGAAATGCAAAATGGAGTCACACCTGCTAGTTGAAGCTTGCACATTACAAGGATAACTCAGTGGGTTGCAGAACGTAAATGCACATGAGATGTCATTTAGCAGCACACTGCTAACTTGCTATGGCACGAAATAAGTATATATTAAGAATGGGGTTTTTAAAACCTAACACAGGTCAGGCCCTTTCCTGGCCTGACTGGGTACTACTGGAGGTTTGTGAGGAACTTTTGGACCATTGTGGCTCCTCCAACAGAACTTACATCATAAAAGCAGCCAAAATCAGTCATTTGGATCCCAGAGTGTTTGAAGGTCTTTGGCACTCTGGAGGAGGCTATGTGACCTGATTACAATAAGACGTTTGAATACAGACCCATTTGTCAGAGCAAGGATCGGGGTAGTAATGGTGGGACGGCCAAGTAAAGGCTAGGGAAAGGGACATCCTAATCCCTATGGCAGTGCCTCCAGAGGCACCGCCCCCATTGTAAGAATTAGGCTCAGACCGCTGCAACACGGGCTCCTTGAGCCTGTCAGAGGCAGTTGTTGTTTCCCCGCCTAAACTGCTCTGACTGCGGTCTGACCAATTCACTAAATGTCGGCTGACCGCCACCGATAGCCTGTCAGTGGTGGTCCAACTAACATCAAAATGAGGCCCTAAGTGTGCACTTCTGTGGAGTCTGGTGGTTTTTTAAAGTCAGGTCTGCCTTGCATGCTGGTTTTAAAATACTGTACATTTTGACCTTGGAATTACAAGTACTTCCAAAGTCCAAACCTACCTTTTTATAACTTATGAGTCACCCCTTAGTTCTGCCTTAGGTGCCCCAAGGGTAGGGTGCATTTTTATTAAAATCAAGAACAATATAACATATGGTTCACAGGCTCTGGTAGGGAAAACCAGCAACTTTTGTTTTTCCCTATTGTAGTGCTGCTAGCTCCATAGGCTAATACGAAGTAGATTTATTAAAGTTAATAAAGTCTAACTTTTAATTGAAGCTAGCTAGCAATATCATTCAAAGTATAAAATTAATTGTCACATTAAACTGAGCAACTTGGCAAAGTTAGACTTAATGTAACTATTATAGAAAAATAGTTGCACAACTTACTATCCTGGAGTTACTGAAAACAATCCTGTAGCAGCCTCTTCTGATTGGTCAGTCTTTGATAGCCTGAACCAAGCTAGTCCCTGAGTTGGTGTGGATATGTCTGGGGCTGAAAAAATATAGAAATTTAGTGGGAGGAGATTTGTATCCTGTAGAAGCCAGGGAGAAGAAGGAGGCTAGGAAGATAAGCTGGACTTCAAAGTCAGGAAAACAGATGTCACAGGACCCATGCCAGCCCCAATTTCCTTGTATCCCAGACAGATGGGACCCCCCTATTATCCTAGTAGAGGGTCTGGAAGGGGAGTGCATTCAGATACTAGCTACAACTGTGGGCTTATGTGAAATAAACACAAATCAAAGCAAGGTTTTCTCCACTTTGATTTTTGTAAAACAGCGCATTCTGGGTCAAACATGTGCCGGAATTCACAAGAAGCTGTCAATGCAGAGCGGGTTAACTTTTCCCCTATGGGTTTGGACAGCCCCTCACTTTCCAGCCCAGAACAGAGGGTACATATGAAAGGGTTGCAGAAGCTCTGTAGAACACTGCCTGGAACAATGGAAGAAGGACTGCCCTGCTGGACCCTGGGAGTGTTGCTCTAAATGCATGCATTCAGAAGGACTGCACCTCCGGCACTACCAAGGCTCCACAAAGAAAGGACTGTGGCTGTCTCAAAGGATAAAGGTGGCCTGCATGATTAGCAACTGGTACAACAGATCTGGAAGAAGTGACCCGCAAAGCTAAAGAGAGGATCGCCACAGTTGATCGGTAGCAAAAAGTTTGTTCCTGGACTGTGCAGGTATAATGTGGGAAACTGAGTCCTAGCCAACAAAAGGCAATCTAGAGTCTCTGAGCCCTTTCCTGGAACTACTGGACCCATGTTTCCCCATAGAAGCTCAGAAACATCCAGATCTCAAATTTTGGAAACTTTATGCAACGTTTTTTAGTAAAGCTCCAGGAAGAGACCGGTTTGATATTGAAAGCCAAGCCACCAATGTCGACTCACAGATTAGTTGGACTGAGCAAGTTTACTCTGTGAAAGCTCTGAAACTCATTGCCATTGATGTAGAAGACAAATCATCCTGAGGCTCAGTGAGGTCGTCGTCATTGAATTGTGAATATCAAATCCGAGAAGCTCGAGACATGACAAGAAGCCCATCGATGAGAGAAAAGCTCCAAGAAAAATAATAAGTTCAAAGGTAAACTCTTGATCAGGGCTGGACCCCCATGCTATCTGACCTGTGCTCCATTGTGGTTGACCTAAAACTTTGACTTTGTCCGGGTGCAGTGGGACCAGTTAGCCCCATGTGGCGCTTTAAGATTTTTACCACTAGAACACATATTTTTTGTTTAATTTCAAAAATTCATTTCTTGGGTTCTCTACATTGGATTCTCGTAATTTTGGTGTTGTGTTCAAGATAAAAAATATTTTCTATGGTTATAAATTGCTGTTGGACTTTTATTGTGTTGTGTCTTTTACTTCTTTACTATTTTGATGGTACTAAATGCTTTACACCACAGGTCTCCAAAGTTTTCTGTAAAAGAGCTACTTATGTTCAATGAAAATCATCCTGAGCTGCAAATATTATACGTCATGTAACGGGGACCACACGAGACAAGATTAAATTAGTGGCCGTCAAATGCAAAATTACAAGCAGTGATTTCCTAAGTGCTTCGGGCAGGGTTTCCAACAGAAATGTAAAAAATGTTTTGCCAATTTCAAATGCCTCTTCATGGGTAAAACATAACCCAATGCTGCTGTTAGCATTGTTATGGTAAACCCAATGCCACATGATTTACTACTCAAATTATCAGCTTTAAGTATATTGTCAAAACTGAGCTGTTTTTTTCTCACAAGTCAGCTAATCAGTTCTTAAAATACTCATATTTTTGTCTTGAATACACACTCTCAATTTTGTTATGCATACATTAATTCAGCCAAGCAAACGCTTCTAATTTCATAGGCTGGAATCAATACAGGAAAGCTACTTACAGCTAGCTGGAGAGAAACAAGTAGTTCACAAATTACTGGTTAAGATGCCTGCTTTAAACACACCTGTATCCTAAGCCTGACTGCCCATTTGCCATGCTACCAGGGGTTGCACAAGGATTATTTTATTGAGACTTGACCATACCTTTTAGTGGTTGTGGTATTATTACTATCTGAAGGTGAATACCCCTACCAACTACTAAGCCACTTTCCTACACTTGTGATATGTTGAAGGAATAGTCCATGCAACTATGTGGACACCAGATATTAAATGTTGTCAACATAGCCTGTATAAACATTAATTTGTCATGGTGTTCAAACATTTCTGCTGCTGGAAGCAGATGACTGTCCAGAATGTTGGACATTATGGTCAGTTCAATATTTAACAGAGAAATTATCTAAAAATAAACTGTCAACCAATTTTACAAGATACGTATATTTCATAAATAAGCCATACTCAAATCAACTTGTAGGCTCCCTTCATACTTGTCTATCTCAAAAATATGTAGTCTCTTTGCAGATACCTTGCTCTAAGCTTTGCTTGGAGACCATCAGGGCCCAGGAATTTCCATTTTAGAGTTGTCAAATGGCTGTAACCATTTCCAACACCTTATTTCTGAATCTAACATAACTCTGTGCTGAGCATCGAATATGGTTACAGAAAGATCAGCCATCATGGGCTTCATTTCATCTTATATAATCATAACCAGGTCTTCAATAGAGGCTGCAATGTATGAAGGAAAGATTTGACCTAAGACCCTATGCCCCTTAAGCATGTCCCCATTCTAATCTAGGATGTTTCTGACCGACCTGGTATTTTAGTTTTAAATAATTAACCACATTAAAATTGCCTGCTTCGTTCTCAACATTGCATAACCTTTTTTTGAGTTTGGGGAATAGTCAACCTTCACCTCTCATTTAAACAGTGGTAGATGTTCTTCCTTTTCAGACCTCAAAGTCAGACCTCAATGCTATATAAATCTTTATTCAGGTTTATGGGTTCCCCTTCAATGGCATTGAGCTTTTGCATTCAGGTTTCCCTCTTCCAGGAGACTCAAGATATTCACTGCTCTAAGACAACAGTTTTAGAGGCTTCCCACAGCTTGACATCAGCGTCTACAGCATCAGTGTTTCCCAATAAATAATGGTCTGGGGGTTTCATCAGATATTGCCATTAAATGTTCACCAAATCCACTGCATAGTGAACCCTCCCATATTTATCCAGCCATCGGTGATAGAAGTGGAGGGCAAAGGTTTATCCAGTCCCGCACCCATGACAAAGTTAAAGTCTCCACCTAGCATGAGAGTTACTCTTGGTAGCTGTAACAGTAGAGTCACTGACATATTCAATGAACCTGATCAGGGATCAGGCAGGGGCGTACGTACTAATGCTAGAAGTTCACTGTCCCAAACGCAGCATGATCACATAATAACCATGTGGGTCCAATCACAACTTCTACAGCACAAAGTTATCAGATTTCTTAAGCAGTATAGTAGTCACACCACTGAAAACAGAGGCCACCTGTTCTGTAACAATAGCTGATATTTTACCTGCCAATAAAACATCTATTTCCAACTAAGTGCAGTTATTTAACAGCACTACATTAGGTCCAGGACTGTGTGGTATTTGCCTTCTCCTCTCCTGTAGTGCTGAATTTGGTTTTGCTAGCCTTAGTTCTGCTAAGCAGAGCTAACTTGCTTGATTTCTCCTCCCTTAACCTGATGGGTTCCACTGAATTGGCACATTTAGTTTACTTGTAAGTCCCTAGTAAAGTGGTACTACGTTTATCCAGGGCCTGCAAATTAAATGGTGCTAGTGAGCCTGCAACACTTATTGTACCACCTACATAAGTTGCCTTGCAGTCTGTGTGTAGTGTAGTTCTGAACTGTCATTTTGATTGGGCTATATAAACCTTTCGCCATGCCTAAACCTTCCTTTTAAAGACGTATAAGTCACCCCATAGTACAGGGTGCATTGTATTAAAAAGTGTGAAATGTACTTTTAAGTTTTACATGTCCTGGTAGTAAAAACCTCTTAACTTAATTTTTCACTACTGCAAGGCCTGCCTATCCAATAGGATAACATTGGCTGCCTTTACATATTTAATACCTGCTAACTTTTGCTCGGAAACACGTGAAAACATCACGTTTATTCTCTGGAGAATTATAATTTAAAATACTCTTCAAAGGTAGAGTCAAATGTTAAAATGCCAGGGACTGCCTTGCTCATTGAGGCCTACCCATCTGTTAAAAATAGAAGACTGGACCTGATCCCTACATGTGAGGCTACCAGAAGTTACTCCAAGAGTCAGCTGACGGACCTCCTGTTCAGAGCTACTGGGACTTAACAAGCACCAGAGACTCCCTGCAACTGTCCAGATGACATGCTAGTCATTGGACCTCTAATTGGATGTGCCTGAACACTACTGGCCTCTGCAAGAGTGAGTTCCTGATCCCCTAGAGGCACCGACCCATTCATGCATAGACCTTTCCTCCAGCTGACCACCAACACGAAGCTCTGGTGAACCCAGCTCTTATCGCTATTTCCACCAGCAAGAATCACCAACACAAGATCTACACTTTGCGTTACAGAATCAACAGCCAGTGGTGACAGCCAATACGAAGGTCAAGCAACAACAGTCCATGATGCCTAACAGGATCTGCTTGGCCTGTTCTTCGAACTACAGCGACAACCATCTGCAGCACTCTCTCTGCTCCTCGCTGCCTCACCCATCCTGAACTTGGCTCTTCGCACCAGACTTTCAGTGCGACTGACTTGATCCCTATATCTAACACATGCTCCATCATTGTCAGCCTGAACTTGTAACTTTCCCCAGGTCTATCATGACTAGTTGACAATGAGTGGCACTTTGTGCTTTTAGGCGCTGGACTTACCTAAAATCTCTAAAATTGAATGTCTGCGGTTTTATCTATTTAGATTTTGTCATTTTGGTCTCATTTTAGTTTACTCTATTTTTCTAAATTGGTGTGGGATTTTGTGGTGTTGTATTTTCACTTCATTACTGTTTGTGTGCTGTGCAAATAATTTTCACATTGCCTCTAAGTTAAGCTAAGTCCAAGATCATGATCCACCACTACCAATATAATACAGCCCCTCAGTCTGTTGGTAAGAGTTAGAAAGGGGGGCCTCTAGTTGGCAGTGGCTTACACCCTGTCCAAGTAGGTACCGTTCCTTCTAGTCAAGGTAAGGGAGTTACACATCCAAGATAACCCCTGTTAACCCCCTTGGTATATTGGCATGAACAGTCAGGCCTATCTCAGAAGCAATATGTAATGCAGTTGTACATAAAACATACAGTAACACTGTGAAAACACTAAAAATGGACACCACACCAGTTTAGAGCAACAACAAATATTTATCTAAACAAAATAAGACCAAAAATCCAACATATATAAGCAAAGATATCACTTTTTAAAAGTTTAATCAAGTCAATCTATAGAATTATATGGATGCATTGAGTTTAGCACAAAGTAACTGTGATTCTTCAAAATCCAAGATGAAAAAACAGCCACAAAGGAGTGAAGCGTCAAAAAACACAAGCAATGTGTCGATTCCTGAGTCCCAGGGGAATGGAGGCATCAATTCTGCTGCATGCAGGAGAAGTGATGCGTCGATTTCTCACTTAGAGGAGAAGTGTTGCGTCAAAATCCAAAGACTGTTCCTTTCTGTGGGGCGATGCACTAGAAACTTGGTACCCAGGTGCGATGAGTGGAAATCCAGATGTACTAGAGACAATGCGGCTGTGGTGAAACATTCGCTGTGTCGATTCTTCCAGCCGCTGACTGGTGATATGTTGTTTCTTTGAGCCCCACTGAAGGGCCTGGGTCGAAGTCAGAGCAGGGTCTCGGACATCAGAAATGTTGCTCTGGACAAGGGCTGTGGCAGTTCTTTTGGCCAAGAACAGGTGCTGCATCAATTTTTCAGCCGCTCCTCTGAGATGCATTGGTTTTTCAACTGTACGGCAAGCTTATGGTGGGACAAAACATTGCTAGAAGGGCAATGCATGGATTTTGAGTCTTTGGAGCCATCTCACAGGGCCCAGATCTGGAATTGGCACCATTTGGCAGGTCAGAACACCCAGCAGAGGAGTTCAGGGGGGGCTGCATATGAAGTCTATGATGGCCCTGAGAATTCTTAACAAGAGGCAAGCACACACAAGCCCTTGGAGAATGTTCTTAAGAAGGGAGACAAAAGCAAAGTGCAGCCTGTGTCCTCTATAAGACAGAAGCAATAACTGCAGGCCAACCGAGCATAGCAGCCCAGCAAAATGGTAGTACTCCCCCTGACAGATCTCCAGATCTTCCTCTCGGTAAAGTCTCCTTTTGATCCAGAAGTGTTCTAAAGATTTGGGGCTTTAGGTCCAATACTTACACTCCTTTTAGCCTATGAAGTAGGCATACTTCAAAGGAAAGTCTCTGCTGTCCTCATGATCCTGCCATGGCTCCAGAGACACTGCAGGAGGGTGGCGACAGCATTGTGAGAGGATAGGCACAGGCCTATTAAGGTGTCAGTGACAACTCCTACAATCACTCTAGCTGAGGAATGCTCATCCGCCTGGTGGTGGCCAATCAGGATATGCAGGGCACACCTCAACTCCCTTTGTGGACTGTCTAGAGTGAATGCACAAAAATTCCCTGTCACTCTAAACAAGACTTTGATTTCACAGGTAGGCAACAACACAGAATGGTAAAGCAAGAAACTGCCCACATTCTAAAAGTGGCATTTTCAAACATGCAATTCAAAAACTAACTTCACCTAAGATGTATATTTCAATTCTGAGTTCAGCAAGCCCAAAGTCCAAATCTTAATCTCTTCCCAATTGAAATTTACAGTTCTAAGATGTTAAAAGGCAGCTCCAATGATGAACTATGTAAGATATAGTCCTTTCAATAGTGAAAAACGAAATTGAAAGTATTTATCTATCAGGATATGTAAAACACACCAGTACATGTCCTACCTTTCACATACACTGCGCTGTGCCTATGGGAATACCTTGGACCAAGGGTACTCATAGTATGGCCTGCGGACAAGCCATCCTTGGCAGCCCACAGACCTTGCAGACATCCTATCTGTTTTTTAAATGTTTTTTGTAAATGGTGTCAGCAAACACTGCCAGGTGCAGCAGCGCTCTATGAGGGCCGGGCGATTCCAGCGTAGGTCAGAGTGGAGATGCAGGGGTGCTAAGAAGAGGTGAAATACAACAAAGCCTGATTAACAAGTAAATGGCCTTTTAAAGACCTGTTAAGTACTCGGGTGCGGCCGGGAAGCTGTCTCAGCCCTGGCTGACACACACGCACGCATGCCAGGTGAGGTGACAGAGAGAGAGGGAGAGAGGGAGGGGGGAAAGGGAGGGAGAGAGAGGCTGACAGAGTGAGAGAGACAGAGCGTGAGAGAGAGAGGGAGACAGAGAGGAAGGGAAACAGAGGGAGGGGAGACAGACAGAGGGAGGGGGAGACAGAGGGAGGGAAACCGAGGGAGGGTGACAAAGGGATTCAGAGAGAGGGAGGGAGCCTGAGGCTTTAGGGTGAAAGAGGGAGGGAGACAGAGGGAGGGAGGCAGACTGAGACAGAGGGAGGCAGACAAAGGGAAGGAGACAGAGGGAGACAAAGGGAGACAAAGGGATGGAGAGGGAGGGAGACAAGGAAAGAGAGAGGGAGGGAGACAGAGGGAGGCAGCGAGAGATGGAGACAGAGGGAGGGAGACAGAAGGAGGGAGAGAGAGGGAGGGAGACAGAGGGACGGAGATGGAGGGAGAGAGACGGAGGGAGGGAGACAGAGGGAGGGAAACAGAGGGAGGGAGACAGGGGAAGGGAGACAGACTAAGACAGAGGGAGAGGGAGACAGAGGGAGGGAGACAGACTGAGACAGAGGGAGAGGGAGACAGAGAGAGGGAGACAGAAAGAGGGAGACAGAGAGAGGGAGACAGGGGGAGGGAGACAGGGGAGGGAGACAGAGGGAGAGGGAGCCTGAGAGAGGGAGGGAAACAGAGGGAGAGAGACAGACTAAGACAGAGGGAGAGGGAGACAGACGGAGAGAGAGACAGACTGAGACAGAGGGAGAAGGAGACAGAGAGAGGGAGCCAGAGAGAGGGAGATATAGGGAGGGAGACGGAGGGAGGGAGACGGAGGGAGGGAGACAGAGGGAGGAAGACAGAGGGAGGGAGACAGACTAAGACAGAGGGAGGGAGACAGAGGGAGGGAGTCAGACTGAGACAGAGAGAGGGAGACAGAGGGAGGGAGACAGGGGGAGGGAGATAGAGGGAGAGAGACAGAGGGAGTGAGACAGACTAAGACAGAGGGAAAGGGAGAGAGAGGGAGAGGGAGACAGAGAGAGGGAGACAGACTGAGACAGAGGGAGAGGGAGACAGACAGACTGAGACAGAGGGAGAGGGAGACAGAGAGAGGGAGACAGAGGGATGGAGACAGAGGGAAGGAGACAGAGGGAAGGGGACAGACTAAGACAGAGGGAGAGGAAGAAGGAGACAGACTGAGACCCGGGGGGGACAGAGGGAGGGAAACAGATGGGTGGAGACAGAGGGAGAGGGAAACAGAAATAGGGAGACAGAGGGAGGGTGCAGAGGGAGACAGAGGGAGACATAGAGAGGTAGACAGAGGGAGGGAGACAGTGGGATGGAGACAGAGGGAGGGAGACAAAAGGAGCGGAGGCCGGAGAGAAGAAGGGAGACAGAGGGAGAGAGACAGAGGGATGGAGACAGACTGAGACAGAGGGAGAGGGAGACAGAGAGACTGAGACAGAGGGAGAGGGAGACAGAGAGAGGGAGACAGAGGGATGGAGACAGAGGGAAGGAGACAGAGGGAAGGGGACAGACTAAGACAGAGGGAGAGGAAGAAGGAGACAGATTGAGACCCGGGGGGGGGGCAGAGGGAGGGAAACAGATGGGTGGAGACAGAGGGAGAGGGAGACAGAAATAGGAAGACAGAGGGAGGGTGGCAGAGGGAGACAGAGGGAGACATAGAGAGGTAGACAGAGGGAGGGAGACAGTGGGATGGAGACAGAGGGAGGGAGACAAAAGGAGAGGAGGCCGGAGAGAAGAAGGGAGACAGAGGGAGAGAGACAGAGGGACGGAGACAGACTGAGACAGAGGGAGAGGGAGACAGAGAGTGGGAAACAGAGAGAGGGAGACAGAGGGAGGGAGACAGAGGGAGGGAAACAGAGGGATTGAGACAGAGGGAAGGAGACAGAGAGAGGGAGAAAGAGGGAGAGGGAGACAGAGGGAGGGAGACATACTGAGACAGAGGGAGAGGGAGACAGAGAGAGGGAGACAGAGGGAGGGAGAAAGAGGGAGGGAGACAGAGAGAGGGAAACAGAGGGAAGGAGACAGACTAAGACAGAGGGAGAGGGAGACAGGCTGAAATAGAGGGAGACAGAGGGAGGGAGACAGGTGGAGGGAGACAGAGGGAGAGGGAGAGGGAGACAGAGGGAGGGAGGCAGAGGGAGACAGAGGTAGGGAGACAGAGGGAGGGAGACAAAGGGAGAGGGGGAGACAGAGGGAGGGAGGGTGACAGAGGGAGGGAGAGAGAGAGGGAGTGAGACAGAGAGAGAGGGATACAGTCAGAGTAAGGGTGGAAGAGGGTGAGAGGGAGAGAGAGAGAGATGGAGAGAGAGAGAGAGATAGAGAGAGAGAGAGAGAGAGAGAGAGAGAGAGAGAGAGAGAGAGAGAGAGAGAGAGAGAGAGAGAGAGAGAGAGAGAGAGAGAGAGAGAGAAAGAGAGAGAGAGAGAGGGAGATGTGTGTGTGTGTGTGTGTGTGCCGGGTCTGGTGGCTCAGTGGACGCAGGCGTCCGCTGCAGGGACCTGTGTTCTCATGGTCACAGTTTATTTTGTTGGGCCTAGCAAGTGGGCACAGTGGCAGGTCGACATGGCAGTTTAAAACTGCAGTGGCAGGCCTGAGACATGGTTACAAGGCTACTCATGTGGGTGACACAATCAGTGCCACATGACCACTAGTAGCATTTGATCTACAGGCCCTGGGCACTCACAGTGCACTTTACTTTGGACTTACCTGTAAATCAAATATGCCAATTATGGACAATCAATCACAATCAAAATTTACACGGGAGGACATGCACTTTAGCACTGATCTGTAGTGGCAAAGTGCCAAGAGCAGAACAACCGGCAAACATGAAGTTCAGTATATAGTCAAAAATAGAGGGGGTAGAGGCAAAAAGACAGAGGATCCCATGCCAAGGATGTCAAGTCTAACAGGGCGGTCCTTGTCCAAGTCAATGTTGACCACTCCCTTCTCAAAAGGTATCCACTTCACTGGCAGTGGTGTATTTAAGGTCTTGTTCTGTCCTCATAACTTATCAGTAGTTGGGCAGGGTATGCCAGGACTGATAGAAATTACTATCCTTCATGAGTATTTGGCCCAGAAAACTTGACTGACCAGTCTCTCTAAAGTTTTGGTGTGCCTCAGATGTTGACCTAAGAGGATTTCTAGACCCAAGGCCAGGTGGAACGCCCTGTAGCACTATCAGTGACCTCTCTGCCTATTGCTTAGGCTGCATAGCCTCACTTCATATGACACCCCCTTCACAAAAGACCTTGGGAGATGGTACTGGTGTCCCCATTTTCCTATTCCTCAACCTGTGCTGAAGGCCTTCAAGAGTGGGGCACCCTTTCTGTACCTTGCAAAACGTCTGTATGAGATCATCCTACTGCATTATGAAACTATGTAGGGTCAGGGTCAATATTGGCATTGGTGGGGTACCATGACATCGGCTTAATACATACATCTGAGGATCCATTCCGAGGACCAACTGTGGTATTGGGTTCCCAAGGCCTACATGCTCCGCAGAAATACCCACTTACACCAAAAGAACTGTTGGCACGGAAACTGAAAAGTACAAAAGACAAGTTTATTATGACCCCATGGGGTGGTGGTACATTCCTACAGCACCCTTCGGCAATGCAAGAAGTATCACACCGAACGTTGGTGTGAGTCCTTCTTTTATACACTTTACAGGTAATAAAAAGTTTAGGCGGTACAAGATTACGGAGCTTATGTACATATATGGTCATTTTTGGAGCACAGCCAACTCATGGGAGGGGTTACAACTCCACTGGTCAGTTTGGCGGAACATTCCTGAGGGGTGACTGGTCAGTTAGGACTGGGCATGTACAGGCTTGACCGTTACTAAAAATAGCCTGTTGCTGGGCAAACTCGAATGGTCAGCGGCACGGACAAAGGACTAGAGGGCATGCTGACCACGAGGCCGCTCATTCCCTAAAATGGCCGCCGTTCATACAAAATGGCGTTTTCGAGTAAGGCCAAGTTAAGGGAAATAACGTGTAGCAAAGCTAAGCGCTAACCCGGCCATTGTCAAAATATGACAGACGACCCTTTTAGCGTTTAGCTGAAGCTACCTCATAGTGGACGTAGTCGGGATACTCATCTTCGATGTCAATTAACATTATTTGAGCTACTTCTTTATGAAGCATCAATTCATTTTGGGCAAAACCTCATCTAGATGGAATGCAAGCTGATAAACACATAGAACATAAGGCAGGGCCACATTGTATACATAAACACACAAAGAATAGCATTCCAACTACAATACATAAAATCGTCAGTAACTTCCAGCCCCAAGTACTAAGCATTGACCAGAACCACCCCGAAAGGGTCCATGTGCCATTGTCCGGGTGTATTTCAGCAGCGATTTTGTGAAGTTTGGAAATTGCATCATAAACAGATGGCGAATTATCTGGCACGTAAACGCAGAAGCTACTTCCGATGATTCTACATGCCCCCCCTCGATCAGCTAGAACACATCAAGAACCATGCGATTCTGGAGCGTAACAATTCTAGAAATTTGAAGTTCTTCCGTTATATTCCCTAGTGCAATAGCAGTGTCATTAGCTACAGCCTCGACAACACGAGTCAGTCGTCGTATTTTCCGACTGTTCAAAGCAGCCCCAACAAAAGAAAACAATCCCAAATTAAAGTCTACATATTGTTGTAAAGCAGTATCGGTCTGGTCAATATCATCCAAGACCACAGTGCGTTTAACTCGATTTAACACAAAATCATGGTAGAGCACATAGTCATTGTGATACATTGGTGGGGCTATGAATACAGGGGGCAATACAAAAGATACATAGCATGTACCTAACCATCCTAAAGGGAGCTGATGATAGCCTTTATTACCACAGATAAAGTATGTATTTCGGGATGCCACAAATGATATGCCATTCGGACTGTCAAATGTAAGTGTGGTGTTACATTCACTTTTCCCAACCGGGATTGTACCTTTATTACGTATACAGAGATCGACCTTGGTATTTATAACATTAATGACATGTATGTATGACAGTAGTTCCCGCGCGCAGCGTTCACGCGCAGCGACCGCGCCCAATCCGCGCCGAAGGTGCGCCAAAGGTAAGCCCGTCTACGCCCGTCCGCGCCTGGACCGCACCCAGCGCCATACCCCCTGGTCCCCGTCCCTCCCAGCCCGCATTACCTACGATGCCGCAACCCTCCTAGCCCTTAACTCCGGTCGCGCCCCAAACTGCGTCCAAGCCGCCCCTGGTCACACCCATGGACCTTTCTCTTGCTACTCCTGCAAATTCATCGGCACCAACAACATCTTCGCTATGACCACAACACAGATTCCCGACCCCAACCACCTACAGTGCATCCTTCTCAACACTCGATCGGTCCACAGACACGCCATTGACCTATGGAATCTTCTAGACACCATCTCTCCAGACGTCGCCTTCCTAGCGGAAACATGGATGAATGCTTCCTCCGCACCGGACATCACCATTGCCATCCCTGAAGACTATAAGATCACTCGCAAAGACCGTACCAGCCACACAGGAGGAGGAATCGCTATCGTCCATAAGAAATCAATCCGCATCTCAACCAGCTCTGACGCCAACCTCGCCAACTCCGAACACCTTCACTTCCAGATCCACATTGACCCCAAGACCACACTCAGAGGCACCCTCCTCTACAGACCACCAGGACCCCGTGCAAAATTCAGTGAAGACATCACGGACTTCATCACTCCTCACGCGCTCCCCTCCAAAGACTACATCCTTCTGGGAGACCTCAACTTTCACCTTGAAAAGATCAACGACCGCAACACCGCCACCCTCTTGGACAGCCTCACCAACCTCGGACTTAAACAACTGGTCACTTCCCCCACCCACATCGCAGGTCACACACTCGACCCCATCTTCACCTCCAGCAATCATGTCTCCTTCAGCCACACTACGGATCTCCTCTGGACTGACCACAGCTGCGTTCACTTCACCTACAACAAGCCAAAACCCACCAACCACCTCCAACCAACTCTGCAAAGAAACTGGAACAAAATCACCACGGACCAGATCTCCGCATCGCTCCTTCTTAACACCCCAGCCCACTCTTCTAACGTAAACGAAGCCGCCACCAACCTGACCCTATGGTTATCCAACACCGCCGACACCTTAGCACCACTGAAGAAACGTCAAAGCAAACCCGGCAGCAAAAAGGCCTCATGGTTCAACGATGATCTTAAGAAGTCCAAGAAACTCTGCCGCTCCCTTGAAAAGGCCTGGAAAAAAGACCCAACTACTAGCACCAAGGACGCCTTCAAAAACGCCACCCGCACTCACCACCAACTAATCCGAAAGGCCAAGAAAACAGCATTCAAGGATCGACTTGACAACAACGCCCACAATAGCAAGGAACTTTTCAACATCGTCAAGGAATTTTCCAATCCCTCAGCCAACTCCAACGACATCACCCCCTCTCAAGCCCTCTGCGACTCCCTAGCCTCATTCTTCCACAACAAGATTGCAGACATCCACAACAGCTTCGACAACCAACCCGGAAACCAACCCACCCTACCATTTGCTGAACATTCTCCCCCCGTGAACATCCTTAACGACTGGAACCCAATCTCCATTGAGGACACAATCCGCCTGATGAATTCCATCCACTCAGGATCCCCCACAGACCCATGTCCTCACCACATCTTCAACAAAGCAGACTCCGTCATTGCACCGCACCTCCGAGACGTCATCAACTGCTCCTTCAACACCGTCACCTTCCCGGAAGACTGGAAACACGCTGAACTCACCGCCCTCCTGAAAAAACCCACAGCGGACCCCACCGAACTCAAGAATTACCGCCCCATCTCGCTCCTTCCATTCCCGGCCAAAGTCATCGAAAAGCTGTCAACAACCAACTCGCCGCCTTCCTCGAAGCCAACAAATCCCTCGACTCCTCACAATCTGGTTTCCGAGCAAAACACAGCACTGAGACCGCCCTCATCGCAGCAACAGACGACATTCGAATTCTATTGGACAATGGAGACACAGTCGCCCTCATCCTCCTCGACCTCTCTGCAGCGTTCGACACAGTCTGCAACAGCACCCTTTTACAACACCTCAATAACATCGGAATCCAAGGAAAAGCATTCGATTGGATCACCTCGTTCCTCACCGGAAGAACCCAGAGAGTCCGCCTCCCACCATTCAAGTCCGAGGCCACTGAAGTCATTTGTGGCGTACCACAAGGATCCTCACTCAGCCCCACCCTCTTCAACGTATACATGAGCCCCCTCGCGGCCATCGCCCGCCAACACAACCTCAACATCATCTCTTACGCGGATGACACTCAACTAATCCTTTCCCTCACCAATGACCCCAGCACCGCCAAAACTAACCTACACGAAGGAATGAAAGAAGTTGCCGAATGGATGAAACAAAGCCGTCTGAAACTGAACTCAGACAAAACAGAAGTCCTCATCTTAGGTACATCCCCCTCTGCTTGGGACGACTCCTGGTGGCCGGAAGCCCTCGGAAAAGCACCCATCCCGACAGACCACGCACGGAACCTAGGCGTCATCCTTGATTCTTCACTCTCAATGAACAGACAAGTCAGCGCCGTATCCTCTTCCTGCTTCAACATTCTTCGCATGCTCAGAAAAACATTTCGCTGGATCCCCACCGAAACAAGGAAAACAGTCACCCATGCTCTGGTCACGAGCGTCTGGACTACGGAAACACCCTCTACGAAGGCACTACCGCTAAACTCCAGAAGAAACTCCAACGAATCCAAAACGCCTCAGCCAGGATCATATTAGACATCCCACGCAACGAACACATCTCTGGTCACCTTAAAGACCTCCACTGGCTACCCGTCAATAAGAGGATCTCTTTCCGACTGCTAACCCACGCACACAAATCACTCTACAACATCGGACCAGAATGCCTCAACTCACGACTATCCTTCTACACCCCCTCCCGCCAACTACGTTCTTCCAGCCAAGCCCTCGCCACTGTACCTCGCATCAACAAGACCACCATGGGAGGCAGATCCTTCTCATACCTGGCTGCTAAAACATGGAACTCACTCCCCGCTTACCTCCGCCTTACCCAGAACCACCTAGCATTCAGAAAGCAACTTAAAACGTGGATATTTGACAAGTAATCCTCCTCCCCTTTCTAAGCGCCTTGAGACCCTCTGGGTATGTAGTGTGCTATATAAATTCTCTGACTTGACTTGACTTGACATATTAATGTTTCTTTGATTGCTGTAAATTCGGGGTGCAGACACATTATCGGGGCGGTACTCTTCCCATTCAAATCGAGTACCCTCAGCTCGTGGATAACCATCCCGGTCATGATAACATATCTTGTTCAAACGGAAAAGCACCCCCCCTTTTGTTGGCCATCGCAGGGTGAATAAAAGAGTATACCAGGCATTACAGGATCCATTATGAGAAAACGGAAGTGGGATAAGCGGTGTGCCTCCTTTCTTTTGATGTCCAGGCAACATCCCACATACCCAACAGTTAGAAGTGTTCGTCATATTATGAGTATGATGTAGAATTTGAATGAAGCTATTGTTCAAATAAGTCTGTCGGTGCCGTTCTTCATGGTAGGGTAAGGTAAAATGAAAATGTTCAGATGGGGCCGGGGTAGTCGGCAGCAAATGTTCTCGTACAGGCACCACAAGTTCTACTACCCAGGCTATCACTGCTATCACCACAATTGTCAGTACGAACAAGATAGCACCAAGAATTCTCTTGTCTCGTGATGCAGAAGACGCCATAGTTCAAAAGAGTTCACAATGTCTCAAATGTATAAACCTAGAAAAATAAAAATACGGTGCTGAGCTCCGAGGTAGCCGCTGTTTTCTTCTCCGGGGTCAAGACGGGTGTCGCTACTCTTGGCAGAACTGATCCCCCCCTTGAGATTCCCGGCTTCCGTTTCACAAACCCCAGAGCGGTAACCAACCAGTCTCGCACAAAAAAAAATCTTCTTCCTATCTTGGCCGCAGATCGTAGCGCTGTCGTCCAGAAACAGTATGGTCCGGGAAGGCTCCCTCAGATTCGGCCGATGTCACAGCTGGGCTCTTTTCTTTATCCAAGATCTCTTTGTAGTCGGACAACACAGTAGGATTCACCAGGTCCGGAGAGACGCGGCGGCAGTGAGTTGAATGCACCCACCGCTTTCTGTTGGTCACTCGCACAGCCGTTCGAGTCGCCAAGAGGACCTGCTCGGGGCCGCGCCACCTCGGTTCCAAGCTGTTCGCCCTCTCAAACGATTTCACCATCACATAGTCCCCAGGACGGAGACTATGGGCCTCTCCAATGGAATTGTCAGGGAGCGCTTCTCGAACCTGTTGATGAATAGAAAGCAAATCATTTGTTAATCGTGCCAAGTAATCGTTCATCATTATACAAGGCACATCATGTAACAATCGCGGCTTAGGAACTCCCCATATGTTCATAGGCCTTCCAAACAGCACTTCATACGGTGTGAGGCCAGTTCGAGAGTGGGGCACTGATCTAAGAGAGAGCAATGCTAGCGGTAAGACATCCGGCCACTTCAATGGCGTGGACGCCACAATCTTAGCCAGTTTTCGTTTCAACGTGGCATTGTACCGCTCGACAAGACCTGCTGACTGAGGGTGAAACACAGCATGAAACTTCTGCTGGATCCCCGGTCCCTTTAGCACATACTCCACAATTTTCCCGACAAAATGAGGACCATTATCGCTCCACAAAAATTTGCAAACTCCAAATCGAGGGAAGTACTCTTTGAGCAGAACCTTTGCTGTTGTCAAAGCTGTATTATCTTTCGTGGGGAAGGCCTCAACCCATTTGCTAAAGGCACACACCACCACTAAGACATACTTAAGGTTATTGCAACGCTCAAGCTGGATGTAATCCATTTGAAGTACCTCGAATGGTGCGGAAGGTGGAACGAAACCTCCTTTCGGAGTATGCGTCCCTTTTGCAGGATTGTGCTGTAAACATATCAAACAGGTCTGCACTACTCTCTTAGCAGTATTGGTAATCTCAGGATGCTCCCAAACTCGTGTTAACAATCGAGTAATTGCAAGAGCCCCCACATGTGCCAACCCATGTGTCATCTGGACCATCGTCTGCAAGTAAGCTGCAGGCAATTTCCATCTCTCCATGTCTTCACTCCTCCAACACCCCTCGTCATCCAGTACCCCTTCTGCTGCCCATGTTACAAGTTCTGCTTCAGTCACTGATTTTTGGATGTCTAGTATCTCTGCTCTAGCATCATGCCATCGCTCGGCCTGTGACTTCACTACATACATGGGAGAGTCATTTCGAGACATAGCTGTTTGTCTTGCTATACTGTCTGCAAAGGCATTGCCTTGTCCCACTTTGTCAGTGACCTTTTTATGTGCACTGCATTTAATTATCGCTACCCTCTTTGGGCAAAGCAACGCGTTTAGGAGATCACGCACTAGTTCTCCATGCATAATGTGTACTCCATGAGAAGTCAAAAACCCACGCTCTTTCCAGAGTAAGCCGAAATCATGCGCTACTCCGAAGGCGTACCGGCTGTCTGTGTAGATATTCACACATAGGCCAGCACTCAGTTCGCAGGCTCTTGTCAAGGCTATCAGCTCCGCTGCTTGGGCTGATTTCTGGCGTATTCGTGCTGTTTCTACCACTGTCTTAAGTGTCGTGATCGCATATGCTGCAGAAGTCGTGCCATCTGGCAGCCTCAAACACGATCCATCAACCCACAGTTCCCCATCCACATCTGGAAGTGGCATATCCTGTAAGTCGACACGACCCTTTGTTTGTTCCTCAGTCAGGAAAACACAATCATGATGTTTTTCTTCCTGGCCCTCCTCGACCGGATAAGGCAATAAAGTGGCAGGGTTCAGGGTGGCACATCTTTTCAATGTGATATGTGGTGCCAGAAGTGTGAGCTCATATCCTGTTAAACGTGCACTCGTAAGATACTGGGTCTTTGTTTGATTTAGCAGAGCATCTACCGCATGGGGAACTAACACCAACAGTTTGTGCAATAAAACTATTCCCTCACTCTGCCGTATAGCTACTGCTGTCGCTGCAACTGCTCGAAAACACCCAGCTAACCCTCGTGCTACAGGATCAAGAATAGCTGAGAAGTACGCGCATGGCCTCTGCTTGTCCCCGTGTGTTCGCACTAACACTGATAACGCGCATCCATCTTTCTCGTGCACGTACAATGTGAAAATCTTTGTGTAATCTGGTGTACCTAACACGGGTGCAGAGCAAAGGGCCTGTCTCAATTGTTCAAAAGCATTCTGACATTCATCTGTCCATTCAAGGGGCATTGGTGTGGTTTTGGACAGTAACGCTAACAAATGTTTTATAATGTGCGAAAACCCCATGATCCACTGTCTACAAAAGGACGTTAGTCCTATGAAAGCGCGTACATCTCTCTGAGTGCGGGGGACTGGTGTATCTAAAATCGCTTGAATTCGATCTGATGTTAATGCACGCCCCTCCTTAGACAAAAGATGACCGAGGTAGGTCACCTTGGGTCTACAGTATTGTAGCTTTTTCTTAGATACTTTATGGTTGTTCTGAGCCAAAAAGGACAGTAAGGCAAGTGTACTCTCCTCACATTGTGCGTAAGTGTCTGCAGCCAACAGGAGGTCGTCAACATACTGTATATGGGCTACTCCAGATTGCAGTTCAAAAGAATCAAGCTGTCTTTTTAAAGCCTGGCTATAGATGCTAGGGCTCTCTGTGTAACTTTGTGGAACACGACAAAATCTATACGGTTTATTATTTAACGTAAAGCCAAATAAGTATCTGCTGTCGGGATGGATGGGAATGGAAAAGAATGCATTTTTAAGGTCAATGACGGAAAAGGTCGTCGCTGTTGGAGGGACCAATGTAAGCAATGTCGTGATATCAGACACCACTGGGTATTGGGGAATGACAATTTTGTTAATTTCTCTCAAATCAATAATAAATCGATAGACTTTGTCGTCAGTATCTTTCTTAAGAATCGGGAGAATAGGACTATTACAGACATTGTAAGGAACTTCCTCCACCACTCCTGCAACTATCAAATCCTGAACGATGTGCGTCAGGGCAATTTCACCTTCCCTAGAAATCTTATACTGTGGTACACGTGGCAAAGATACTCCCTCCTTGACAGTAATTCGAATAGGTGGAATAAGCATCTGTCCCACATCCGTATCTGAGATCGCCCATAACGTGTGTGGGAGAGAGGCCAGCGCTTCAATTTCCTGTATTGTACAAAATCTATCTGAATCTGGGTAATTGTCATTCAAAATAACCCGCACTCCTTCAGGAGCGCAGCGTATCGTTGCTCGAAAATATTTAAGCAAATCAATGCCCATAATGTTATCTGGAGTGTGAGGTGACAACAAAAATGGACAAAAACTGAAAAATTTGTCAATGCAAAGTGCAAGAGGTTGTGATAATGGGCTTGGAGAGGGTGTGCCATCGAACCCTATACATGTTATCGTTTCGCCAGACAGGGGAGCCCTTGGAACCAAGTTTTTGGACAAAGCACTACGAGTAGCTCCTGTGTCAACTAAAAACTGATCAGTAGAACCCAAAATGCCCGCTGATACATATGGACCTCTTTGATCTACTGGCACTTCAACTGATTCCGTACCCCATCCTACGCAGTCCTATGCATGTACATAATCCTGATGCTCCACATTCTCGCCCTCCGAGATCTGATATTGATTTCGTCTATCAAAAGTATTTCGTTCATCCTGACCACGGCCCCCCGTTTCAAACCTACCACGATCACTTCCGCCACCTCTCGCTCCTGAATAATTATTCCTCGACTTTCCACCTCCTCGACCATGCTGACTACGCTGCTCACGAAGTACCGGACAATCTTCAGCCCAATGCCCAAACTCTTTACAATATGCACATTGGTCCTCCGCTATGTCAGTACGACCGTACGACGCATTACTCCCTCCTCGCCTACCTCTATCACTCCCTCTAGAGTGCGCACCGCGAACCTGCGCCAACATCACCTTCGTTTTCAATTCCTTCGTTTTCTTATCTGCACTTTCTTTAGCCTCTAATTCCTGCCGTTCATAATACTGAGCCATAGTTAACAAAGACGCAGGGGTCGCCGTGGTCCAGGAACTTTCACTTGTTTTTAACAGCTTTGCAATCTCCGGTAGGAGATTAGCCACGTACTTATCAACAAACAGATGCCTACCCGTATCATCTGTTAATGATTGACCACTGTAATCATGAAACGCTTCTTCAAAACGTGTAAAGAAATCTGATACAGATTCATCTAACTTTTGTTTGCACGAAGCTAACATAGTCCAATCGATCTTTTTAGAAGGAACAAGCGTTTTTAGTTTAGTTAAGATAGCCGCAGGGAGGTCTAAAATCAAATCACATGGTTTACATGCAGGTTCCCTGTCTAAGTCAGCCTGGTTTATTTCTTTCCAAGTTCCCCCAAGCATCGCTTGATCATTAGTTTTACGAATCGACCTCCACATATCAGGTGGAAGAATTAACCCAAAAAAGAGATCTATATCAACAAGAGTCATAACACAGGAAGAAATGGCCCCCTCCACCCCTTCATAGAATGCGGCTGGATTTTTACGGAGATCGGGTAAGGAGTTTTTTAATGCCATAACATCTGCTCTATTCCAAGGCGTATACACCCAATTATATATAAAGTACCCCTTCGCATCCTTCGACGTTTTATCGTCATCTGTACCATCTCCCTTAGGGGGAACATACAAAGGCGCAGCTTCACGCATAGGCATAACATGCACTTTAGAATTCTTATCTGAACCCCGGAGAGAACACTCCTTAGACTGCTCTGTTGACCCCGGCACGGACTCCTTATCCTTTTTCTTTTCTTCCCGCAATCTGGACGTCTCATCCCGTAGCTGGATCAGTTGTTTGAAAAAGGTATCGACATCTGCAAGAACAAATAAACCTTTATCCAAATTCTCACGATGTGCCGACACAGCCTTAGGTTCTAAAGTCTCTCAATATTTACGAAAGCGAGTAACAACTTCATCGGCAAAAGTATTCAAAAAACACATCAATTCTCGTTCTGCCCATTTACCCCTTTCGGCAACAACTTCTGACACAGTTATATGATTTAAGTTCAATTTCCGTGCACAACTACGCAGGTCCGCGGATCTCTCCGCAGATAACCTGACACTTGACTTATCCGCTTTATCCGACTTATCCCGTTCTTCATCACCAGAATCTTCAATCGGAGCCGTAGGAGGAACGTACGGAGGCGGAGATCGATCTAATAATGAAAAATCATCAATTTCATTATTAAGGACAGGATAAAGCGGTCGTCGAATAGGGAATTGACCGGTCATTTGCAAATTACGTTTCCGTGCCTCCCTGTCTTTCTTTTCCTGCGCCTCCTTTTCCTCAAGCTGTAAAGCCTTATCTCGAGAAGCCTTACGCTACTCTTTGTCCGCCAAGGCAACTTCACGCTTCATACGTTCACGCACCGCTTTCTCCCACATTCGCACACAATCAAACATATCCTGTCTAGACCTGCGCTGAAACAAACATTGCTCCACAAACTGAACCTTTCGCAAATCAAACGACCCATGTAGTGGCCATTGTAACTCGGGATCAGTTCTAGTGTATTTATGCCATAATTTACTGTACAGTATAGGGGGGAGCCGAATTTGACATACATCTCACGATTGGGAGTTCCCTCTGGAGGAGCCGGCTGAGATTCTGTTAACCTAATTGTGGTACCATTTCCAAGACAGCACATCCCTCGGAGTGTGCTTAAAACAGGCATGTTCAAAAAGTACCACGAAAGCGTGATACCATAAAAATGGCACTTACAGTACTTCACACAAATGTGCCGCTCAGAGTACAAACAAAATTAGAGAAACATCTCTACATGCCTGCCTATGTGAAGTGCACTACACATATATATTCAAAGTTCACAAAGTCAAAAATGTTAGCTAACTCAAATCGTAGTCACAATCATAGAACTTCAGTAAGCGTCCGTAGACTACCTTACCGATCACAAATCTTACCCAATCTCAAATATCCAGATTCCAACTGACAAGGTCTTTAATCGAATCAGCCAAACGGGCACTGTACAGCAACGCAGACAATCAGGATCTCAGTCGGGGACCGGCGCCACCTGGAAGGTCAGATCGGAAGGAAAGGAAGAAAATACCGTGGGAGCCAAGACTCGGGTCACTCAGTGGCAGCGTACGCGTCCATGGCGAGTTTCCAATTCTTCGTCACGACCTCTCCTTCGGGCATCCGAGTCGCCGATGAGTCCCTTCGTGGTCGCCAATTTGTGGTATTGGGTTCCCAAGGCCTACATGCTCCGCAGAAATACCCACTTACACCAAAAGAACTGTTGGCACGGAAACTGAAAAGTACAAAAGACAAGTTTATTAAGACCCCATGGGGTGGTGGTACATTCCTACAGCACCCTTCGGCAATGCAAGAAGTATCACACCGAACGTTGGTGTGAGTCCTTCTTTTATACACTTTACAGGTAATAAAAAGTTTAGGCGGTACAAGATTACAGAACTTATGTACATATATGGTCATTTTTGGAGCACAGCCAACTCATGGGAGGGGTTACAACTCCACTGGTCAGTTTGGCGGAACATTCCTGAGGGGTGACTGGTCAGTTAGGACTGCGCATGTACAGGCTTGACCGTTACTAAAAATAGCCTGTTGCTGGGCAAACTCAAATGGTCAGCGGCACGGACAAAGGACTAGAGGGCATGCTGACCACGAGGCCGCTCATTCCCTAAAATGGCCGCCGTTCATACAAAATGGCGTTTTCGAGTAAGGCCAAGTTAAGGGAAATAACGTGTAGCAAAGCTAAGCGCTAACCCGGCCATTGTCAAATTACGACACAACTGTTATTAAAAGTTGCAAAGTAATACTTGCCTATCTTTCTGGCTGGATCAGGACTCAATTTCTGGTATTCTAATAATTAAAATGGCTGTGTCCTCTATCCTGCTTTGTTCAATGTTTTAACTCATTTCTGCTGTGTACATTATTTGTAAAGGGGCATTACTCCCAAAAGTTATCTCTTCTGTAGCTACTCCCTGTATTTATGCAGATGATACTGCCTTGATCAGTCTTCCTCTGGCTTGTTTGAAGAACAGCTGAAGCTACTAAAAAAATATGCTGGGAAAATGTGGCTTCATGCTTTATTGTTACCATTGGCTACTCCAATGATGGATATAAACATGGAACTTTGTCTTTTATCCCATTCCTTTTGCATTAAAAGTGCTGTTTGTAATACAGTAAAACAAAATATATGAAATGGAACTCTTCTTTACCGGAGAAAGTGTTTTAAGAGGAAGAATTTGCTGATGAGAAAAGGATTCAATACAAGATCTTTGGTCAATTTTGTAGTCCTGGATGAACTTGAAGTCTAATATATTTTTATGTTTGATGCTAACCACGTCTAAGTTACTGGAATTGAATCAATAAAGAAGCTTTTTTTTTAACTTGAGATTTACTGTCAATCTCTATTTACCTTTTACACTTGATGAGTTTACAAATCATTACATTTCAATCCTTCATTTGGACATATATAATACGCATTGAAAAAATGTCAAATTTATACAATGTCATCTAAATGACACATCTATAGAAAAAAATCCCTTCATACAAATGTATACACATAAAACATCTAACCAAGCGCACTCTTATTAATACTTTTTGTATTCTTCCCTGAGAAGGGAAATTACAAAACATTTTGTGGTCTCTCATTTGTTCATCAATAACTTATAAAATATTTTAATCTTTCCTCTTGAATAAAACAATCCTTTTACCTTATCATCGACTATGTTCGCATAGTTGTAGTTCCTCAATTATAGCCTTCATCAGGATGTCTAATATCATTGGTCTCTCACTGTTATTCCAATTGTTCTATACATCTTTCGCAGTCCCGGGCAGGATTTACATTTCATTAGTGTCACACTTATTACAGACAGAAAATTCCAGAAATGACACCACTATGCCCCAATACATAACCGTGCCTTTTTTCGCAGCTAAATTATAGCACAGGACATGGCAAGAATGCATGCAGTCAAAAAAGGAATGGCTACTGTTCCCCACAGTTTTGACATGATTTTCCCAACGCTTAGCATGCTTGCGCAAAATCAAACTGCGATTTTTACAGACCACTGGTCTTTCAAACTTTAGGTTTCTCCTTGAGAAATGTCAGTTTCTGGTATAGGTAGCTTTACAATTAGTGCCATTCCTCTTTCATTCCAAATAATAGTGACCTATTCAGATATCTTTTTTTCTCATTTGCCATAAAATCTGTGGTTTATTTTTATTCCCAGTTCCAAATGGAGATTCAGATTCAAATATTTCCTCATCGTAGATGCCAATCCAAACTTGAATCCCACTTGAAGCCTACAGTAATGTTTTTCTTGTCCATCCTTCCATGTTCTAACAAGGTAATAGGTTCCGATACCAAAGGTAAATAAGGATGCTTGTCTTCTGATCAATTCTCTTCTAGTAAAAATGTGCGCTGCTAATTGCTCTTGGACACAATCATGAAGCTAAGAAACCATCTAACCTGTCTTCGATTCCAGGAACTTGTACATAAAGTTGCACCTGGGGATGTCGGTGAGTCCATATCGCAGAGGAATTTATAATAAAATACCCCATGCTTAAAGGTTTTGCCTTTGGGGAAAAAATTTAGGCAACCTACAACATGGGGGCAAAATTCACAAAGGTAAATCTGGTCAAAAAAGTGTGTTGGCGATTGATTTGACCTCTTTTACATCTGTCAGGAATTCACAGAGGGGTTACTTGAAGGTGCAAGTCTATTTACATGTGCAAAGATCTCCCCACCAGTGTGGGGTTCTCTGCACGCATAAATCCCACTTGAGAGTTGAAAAAATGGACATTACAAAACCCTTGGGGGCAGATTTATTAAGGCCTTGCGCCGCCGTTGCGTCATTTTTAACATGGGAAAAAGTGACGCACCGGCGGCGCAAGTCCTTCATAAATCTGCCCCTTGGAGTTTATGAACGCCCACAAATAAATGTTTGTGGTTAGTCACAAACTTTTCATTCCATTTTCCACTATGGAAAAGGTAGAATTTTTACTCCAGGCAATGGCTAACGTACTTCCCATTCCAGGATGTCAAGAGGAATGAGCCAATCCTAGATTTACTGGGGGTGAATTTACCTCGCAAGAAAATTAAAAGTGTGATTTTAGCGAGGGAATCTTGGGCCATATTATCAAGAACAGGCGATAAAATTATCGCCGCTTTATCGGCAGGAAACTGCCGCTAAAGCGGCGATAATGGGCTTGATAATATGTCCTTGTGAATTCCCATAGCAGCCCAGGTTCTGGTGTTAACCTGGGCTACTATGGGAATTCACAGGGGAATATTATGGAGCCCATTATCGCTGCTTTAGCGCCAGTTTCCTGCCGATAAAGCAGCGATAATTTTATCGCCTGTTCTTGATAATATGCCCCCTTTTTCCTTCTGATCTGAGTTCTCCTCTATGGAGAACACGGTTCAATGGGGGTAGGATACCAATGAGAATGTAGTAAGATCTTCCCAGAAGTCAGTGTGGACAGCTACATGCACCTTTCCAGACGTAAATCTGAGCACATTTGTGAATTCCCGAAAGTCAGAACATTTCTCCAGGTGGAGGTGCCTGTAATTTTCCAACATACTTTTTAAATCCGGTTGATTTGTGTTTGACTGACGTTGCTTGTACGATAATTGACTGTTGCATCAGAATACATTGACATGGTGATAGTAAAAAAAACATTTTTTGTGACAGTCTGGGGCGAGGGCGAGATACGTTTTTAAACGATTTTCATTAGCAGTCATGATGTATTTAATGAGCTGTATTTTTTAACTGTGACATATAGTTGGTATATATTTCACAACGATGTAAAACAGTGAATAAAAGGGTTGGATTAGAATGTGAGCGGATTCTTGAAATAAAGCCATTCACTAGTCTCTGATTCAGCCTCTGATCTCATTCCCTGATTATCAGAGCATCGATCACTGGACTAATGGAGGATGGATCTCTGGTGTGACATTTATTTAATGTATCTATTTTCTGATAATAACATTCAACGATAAAATTGAAAAAATAATAATATTGTGTACAGCCAGCTGTGTTCCTAAATTAGGTTATTTGGCTCCCCACCTATGTGGAGCCTTTTGCTTTAATCAGTAATCAAAGGATGCCGAGGATGGGTAAACTGATTTTGTCTTCCTCTGTCTCATCATCAGAAACCGTTTGTTAACCACTTCATTATGGCTTTGTTCTACCCTGCCGCTTTTTATGAAGTCAGAGTAGCTTTAATACCCGTTATAAAAGAAACAGCAGCCTGTTATTAACGGGCACAAGTCGCTTAAGTTTCTTCAGATATCTTTTTTTTTTACAGTAAATGCAGTATTGACACGTTAATATAAAAAAGCAAGTTCCAAAAACTGACACAATCTAACCTCAAGTGGGCCTGCTGTCTGTTTGTTCTTCAGAAGAACACATTTTCTGAGAAAAAGCAAACAACTTTAGCAGCAGGAGGCTGAAACATCGCATCAGAAAGCTGTTAGGAACCATTTTATTCTGAGAAATAAAACATGGTTGCAAGCTATGCTATTTGCACCTATTGATTTGGCGGAAGGAGCTGCATTATGTTTAATTCAAAGTGCAGCCCTGGCGCCGGCAACAACAGAACAATCGCTTTTTACAAGTTTATTTATTTGCGTTTTACCGGTGAGGATGGTTCCTGCTGCCTCCTGGTTTGTTCTTATATCATCTCTCCTTTCGGTACATAAGATGAACAGAAAAGGCTCAGGTATAAAAAGGTTTGGGCGGCTGTAGGCAAGATTCTGTGTGCAATCAATAGCAAACCTTGGAGGCCCAGGGGCAAGCAAGCTTGCAGTTCTACCTCTGTTTTCTCAGAGGGCATCCGGCTCTTTTATTAGCTGCGACTGCAATTACAGTTTGATTGGCACGATTTACAAGCAATCAAACGCCTTCGTGAACAGATAGAGTGAAGACGCCAACGTTAGTTTGACGGTCTGCTAAGCCAAGATATATTGACTTGTTGTTTCTGGTCCAAACTGCCCTATTTCTGTGTGGTGATTTGAGGTGGGCCGCATCCTGCCACTGAGCATGCAACAGGCATTTGGAGAAATTACTTAACATGCACATTAGCAAAACATGATTTGAATAAAAAATACTTCTTGTTTTTGCATCCTTGTTTTGCCCTGGCGCAATGTAAATCAGGAAGGGTTTTGTGAACATCTTTTGATATCGAATGCGCCGCCGCAGTACCTTTAGAAGGGAGAATTATCTTATGGCACGGGCTATTTTCCTGGAAATGAACACACTCTGAATTCTTTGGCGCATGTAACATTGATCGAGGCACATCAGGGCTTGGAAATATCAGATCAACCAGAAGCTGGGCTTCAATGTGTTGTAACCAAGGGAGTGTGGTACAGGATCCTCAGGGTTTGATGAACATTGTCGAAGGACAACACTGTTATATTTGGGATCGTGTACAACCACCAAGACAAGGCTGGTAAGGTCTGGTGAAGAGCATACAGCTGCATCTACGCCACAGGATGTTCTTGGTGGGTCCTTATTACCTAGTCGGAGCACAAGAGTAAAGTTCCAACAAAGTCAAGTAAACCGGTTTTTAGGAAGTAAAGAGCAGCTTTCAAACAGAAATCCTAGGACTAGCACTGTTGATAGGGCTCTAGAAAAAAAGCAATTTCTCGGAGAAAAATGTGACTAGAGTATTTAAGCAGCACCAACACAACGTCGAGAATTGGTTCTGAAACAGTAAAATTCCCAAATGAATGTAGTAGAAAGTTCTGAGCAATCTCAACATTAAAAATTTTGCCACTAAGATCATTTGGCTGCCTTTTTGTGCTGACAGTATACAATTTAACTTAGTCTTTTTGGGGAATCCAAACGTTTTCCAGTGGGGAAAAGCAGAACAAAGAGGCTGAGTAGACTTCCACAAGACTGGATAAGTTGGAGTCAAAATTACTCTGAAGACTTAGTTATTGGCAGGAATAGCCGTGCATGGGGCAATCTTTAAAATCATAGGTCCTGAAGTCCTCTCGTTCCAGGGGTCACCTTACCACATGTGTGCGCTCTCTTTCTCTTTATTCAGATGTGTTCATTGGTGCTTAGAATTCTAAAGCCAGCTAATGTTGCACATCATGGGGAAAAGAGCAAAAGAGGGCCAGAGACCCTTTCCTGAAAGACCCACAGAGGCTTTCTTTTTTAAAGTAAGAAACTATCAGCAGGAACACCAGGCAATCCTGTCTTTGTTCATGCCTTTCTCAGGCAGTCTCAGCATCAGATGCCAGTCTTCTGGAGGCTGGAAAATATTATCACTCAGGGGGGCTGAATATTGGCTTCCATGATACATCTAGAGTTCAGAGACTGCTGTGGGCAACCTTTAGAATACCAAGCAATAGGCAGCAAAGGTAGACAGATTCAACCGTTCTCTACAGCAAGGGTTCAGCCAAAGACTAGTACCAAATAGTAAACCGTCCCCCAAATATACCCTCTGACGTCTGGGTCTACATGAGTTTAGCTCTCAACCGTATATCTCTCACTGCTATTGCTTTATTTACATCCTTACTTGCAGGTCTTAGCTTCGAATGGATGAAATATATTCTTTCCTGATCTCTGATGAAACTGTGGTTTGAATCATTGACAATGGAGCAGTTTTATGACGATGATTTATTTTGGTTTCTATAGAAGGATATGCTTTGTGATTCCCTGTTTGTTTTTACTGAAGGACACCATAAATACAGGATGTCAGTTAGTTAGGTTAGGTACAAAATAAGCAGGATTAAAGGACTTAGCCCTTTTCCAGGAAGACAGCAGCAGCTTTCACCTTTCTTTTACCTCTTTCCAAGCCCTCCGTGGTGGGAGTCTTTCTTTAACTGTAAGTGACTAATGATTGGCAATTTCAAATAACCCTTTCCTAAGAAAAGTTCTAAAACTTTGTTCAACATTTTTTTGCAGCACTTCCCATAACTTAACTACAAAACAACGGGGCATATTATCAAGGGGGTTTATCTCCGCTTTTTTGGCTTTAAAAGCCAAGAATGCGGAGATAAAATTATCTCCCTATTACCTAGCTGTCGCTAACACCAGTTAGCGACAGCTAGTAGGAGATAGCTGCCATCTTGGGCCCCGCTTTGAATGCAAGTGATATTTATCACTAATGACATGCAAAGTGGGCGTGCCAAGATGTTAGCGACTGGAAACAGTCGCTAACATCGCTATCTCCTATTACCAACTTTTGGAGATATTCGCGCTAAGCGCGAATATCTCCAAAAGCTAACACCTGCCCTGAGCAGTTCTTAGCCATGTTATCCAATGGGAGGTGGATAACATGGCTAAGAGCATTAGCTCGGTAATGCATGAATATCGCTGACTTTTCAGCGATATTCATGCATTGCGGCCGATTTTTATCGCATTTGCGATAAACCTTAGTAATACCAAGGTTTATTTGCGATAAAAATCACCGCAGCTCAGCGGCAAATTTTTGTCTCTAACCAAGCAATAGCGAAAATTATCGCTATTGCTTGGTAACATGCCCCAATATCTTTAATTTCTTTATAATTATGAACACATTGTCACGAAAAAAACAGTTAAATAGAAAGAATGATTACATATAATTATATGGGACTGAAGTTAAATAAACATTTAAAAAAGCATTTGTTGCACATGTTATGTTCTGGTATGGTATGGTATGGTATGCTATGTTATGTTATTTTGAAAGTGTTCAATTACCCCCAGGTGTTGTGGCACTACGAGAAACAGTAATTGATGTGGGAGAAATCAGTTTAGCAGGTGAAAAGATGTGTTTCGAGTCTTTATGAAGCAAAATATTTACGTCTAAGACTGTAGGTTGAGAGAAAGACAGTCCCCAAAGGAGGCAGTGAATATAAAAGATGGCGTTATCTCCCGTTCAGGATTTTTTAACACGCGTAACGATAACTGAGATGGAATTGGAAGACCTAACATTATGAGTAGGTTTGTAGAAACTAAAGAAACCTGTCCTATTGGATTTGGGTTGAGTCGTGAACAAGGACTTATGACAAACACAAAGAGCTTTGAAAGTGATTTACATAGGAACTTGAAAGCAGTGTGAAGACTCAACTAATGATGTTGCATGTGACAATTCGATCAGACTGCCAGCAGCATTTTTTATAAGCTGAAGCTTCTTGTCTGTTGTGGCAGGGAGGCCAGTCTATAGTGAGTTACAATAATCAAGTCTGCTGTGTATTGGAGTCTGAACAAGAATGTTTTCAAAGTCAAATTGTAAAAAAGGGGTAACTTTCTTCAGGACTGTCAACATCAAAAACATGTTGATGATAGGTTAAAGATGTGAGATATAAAGGAAAGTTTAGCGTTCAAAATTACTCCTAGATATCCTGCTGACTCAGTTGTAAAAGGAAGTTTGGCGAAAGAACTCAGCCTCCAATCACAGGACCAAACATCTGGTGTTCCATAAACTAATACTCCAATGTTTTTGGAAACTTTGGGGCATATTACCAACACCTAGCGATAATTATCGCTATGTTGGTTTAGCGGCAATTTTTTTATAGCCGAGCTGCAGCGATTTTTATCGCTTAGGAACCTTGCTATTATCAAGGTATATCTCCTAAGCGATAAAAATCGTCCAAAATGCATGAATATCGCTGAAAAGTCAGCGATATTCATGCATTACCGAGCTAATGCTCTTAGCCATGTTATCCACCTACCAGTGGATAACATGGCTAAGAACTGCTCAGGGGCAGGTGTTAGCTTTTGGAGATATTCGCGCTTAGCGCGAATATCTCCAAAAGTTGGTGATAGGAGATAGCGATGTTAGCGACTGTTTCCAGTCGCTAACATCTTGGCACGCCCACTTTGCATGTCATTAGTGATAAATATCACTTGCATGCAAAGCGGGGCCCAAGATGGCCGCTATCTCCTACTAGCTGTCGCTAACTGGTGTTAGCGACAGCTAGGTAATAGGGAGATAATTTTATATCCGCTTTCTTGGCTTTTAAAGCCAAAAAAGCGGAGATAAACCCCCTTGATAATATGCCCCACAGACCTTAAACATGATCTATATGTCAGTAGGGTAGACAAAAAAAACAACAGATCAAAGAGTGGCACAAGGCTCACCACAGGGGTGACAGAAAGAATAGAAAGGGTAGGACTGAACAACGATACCTGGGAAGCAAAACAAGTGATCGATTTAACGGTGGAACAAGTTGTAGTGAGATAGACCACTTGTGATTGTCCACTAAGGAAAGATCCAGACAAGTGTATAACAGCTTTGTCCATCCCCTTCATACTGGTAAGCAGTATGTCCTGTGAAAACGTGTTGAAAGCAGCAGAACTGTCAAGAAGGTCCAAGGTAGCACTGTCCGCATTGGCTACTGAATGATGCAAATGAAGATCAATTAAATTCATTACCTCATTTTAGAAGAAATCTGTAGGAATTTTGCAAAAAAGAGGCAGGAAAAGAATGTGAGGCATCACATACCTTGGGATGACCAAGAACCTGAAAAAACAAGATTACCTAAGCAGAAATTGCACAATTGTATATTGGTGTATGGTAGCATTGTGTTCTCACTAGCCTGACTAGTTCTTTCTCCTTACATGAATATATATCATCTTGTCTGGCCAATAGTCTTCAAAGATGTCCAATTTCTTGCAATGTCTTTTAGCTCTGTGAAAGTCAACATTATGCCAAGGAGCTGAAGATTGGCTTCTGTGAGGATGTACACTCTTAAGTGTAATTATAGTGTTGGGGGTGTTTGTTGTCCATGAATTGAATTGTTCTATCATAGTTCTTGCATCACCAAAAAATTGTTTGGTAGATTCAAGGTGCTCTGCAAAGCTCAAATCATTGTGTTTTGCCCAGTTGTGGCTAAGGTGACTCTTCGTGGGCCAGATGAGATTTTTTTCATGAGTGACTCAATACTAAATTAATATCCTTATTATCAGACCACATGAGTACTAAAACCTGTATGAATAAAACCAAATCCTGTTGAGTAAACACATTAGCAAGTGTATATCCTTTTGCATGTGTGGATCAAAAAACAGCTTCTATCATATCAATAGAATTACATAGATTAATGATATGTTTGGCCTGACTATGGTTGATGTCATCAAGATGAAGCTTGTAATCGTCCGGAATCTTTAAACTGGAGTACATTTCATAGTGTGCAGATGAAAACTCTTGGAGAGAGTGGAGAAATTACTAATGTTACTGCCCAATAGGCGATATATCAATAAGGCATGATCAGCAAATTGAGAGTTTATCTTAGTTTTTATGGCTAGAGATTCATAGTCTTGAATATGATTGATTTCCCAGTAGGTCACATGTAAGAAGAATTTAAACACCAAGACAATTCTCCCCCATATAAATTAGAGTGTACAACATGGTATAAGAAACATCCGAAGGGCAAAGCTAAAGCAATACGAGGAACAGAATACTCCTTAAACCAAGCCTCTGCATTTGCCACAATCTCGGGGTTCAGTTGAGTAATTCTTTAAAGTATATTTCAAGATTGGCAAAAACCTGACATTGATCTATAATCCCATATGATGCTGATGTAGTTTGTTTTTATTGTTTTTAGAGATATGAGACAGTACGGATGTATTATCCCTGGGAATAATACTATTGGAAGAGGACTGATCTTCGAAAGCTTTGCTATGAAATAAGTTAGTTGGGTTGTTCAGAAATAAGACATCACTGAGATACTCTCAGGAGTGTGGGTTAAGGGTGAGCGCAAAATCCGTTCCGCTCGCGGATTTCGCGGATTTTCGGTAAATCCGCAATCCATGAACTCCCGCGAATTTACAGAAAATCCGCAAAATCCGTGAGCGGCGGATTTGGGGGGCAAAAGTTCAAGCCTGTTGAACTTGTAACTATTTTAGGAGGGCGTCGGCAAGCTGCCAGCGCCATCCTAAAATAGTTACTAAGTTAGCTTCAACAGGAAGCACTAATAGATAAAATAAAGCAGGTGCTCGAGCTCCTGCTTTATTTTATCTATTAGTGCTTCCTGATGAAGCTAATTTAGTAACTATTTTAGAATAGCGCTGGCAGCTTGCCGGCGCCATCCTAAAATAGTTACAGGATGATGGGCACTGGCAGGCAGCTCACTCAAAGGACCCCTGCGCTCTTCAGTGTGATGGCAAAGTTAATCAGCCCCCCCCCAAAAATGTGAGTTTTGTCGAGGCTGGGCAGGTGTGCGTTCTCCCCATATCTATCGTCGAAAATTAGCTTTGATGCTTGATGGAGGCCTTTGCATTATTGACTTTCACAAGCTCAATCCCTGTGCAGTTCCTGTGACCACAAGCTTCTCTGATCCATGCCTGTCCTTTAATGCATACAAGAGGCATGTGAACTCGTATATAAGGCTCTCCCGTTTGGCCCTGCCCCTCACACTAGCGATGTGCACTGTTTTCCCAACCTTTACCCACTATGAAAGACAGCTCACTTGAGGGACCCCTGCGCTCTTCGGTGTGATGGCAAAGTTAATCAGCCCCCCCCAAAAATGTGAGTTTTGTCGAGGCTGGGCAGGTGTGCGTTCTCCCCATATCTATCGTCGAAAATTAGCTTTGATGCTTGAAGGAGGCCTTTGAATTATTGACTTTCACGAGCTCAATCCCTGTGCAGTTCCTGTGACCACGAGCTTTTCTGATCCGTGCCTGTCCTTTTATGCACACAAGAGGCATGTGAACTCACATATAAGCCTTGCCCGTTTGGCCCTGCCCCTCACACTAGTGATGTGCACCGTTTTCCCGCCCTTTCCCACTATGATCCACAAAATCCGCGAATCCGCAAATTCACAGATTTTTGCGTATCCGCAAATTCGCGGATCGTGGATCCGCGAAATCCGCCCATGCTTAGTGTGGATATTGATGGGAATCAAGACAGGCAGGATATGGGATGCCAAATGAAATATAGTGCAGCTTCAAATAATATTAGCTTTTTTCCTCAGAGGTGAATTGAGGAAAATTCCTAACTCTAGGTGTGGCCGGAGCTCAGACGGGCACAGTCTAGATTGCTTTTTGGATGGATTTTGTGCACAAGCATCACTTTCACTGAACACGACCGCTGTGCTTTCAGCCTAAATAATGAGAGGTAGGCCTGACAATTACATCAACAGTCAGGTACTAGATTGAGTAACGCCTTTAAAATGATGCTCATTGGAGCCCAATGTCTCAAGGATGAGCTCTGTAAAGTAAGTGCATTTTGACTTTCATAATAAATATATAGGTATAGATTTAGCTATAGCTATATATATACATATAGATATAGATATACATTACATATTGGCGGTCTCCAATAGGTTGTCATATTGAGGACCTAGTTTCCATAGGAAAAGCATTTTTTATTTTGCTAATAATTTTGGCACGTTTGACGAATCTGAGGTGATTATTCAAGAAGGGACAGAGAGATGGGGGTCCAAAAACATATTTTTCCCGATGCAATTTCTATAGGGATTTTAGACATGACTGCAGCTTGAACTGCTGAACAAAATGACATCAAATTTGACAGAAAGCTAGATCTTGGCTCAGAAATACTGCTTTTTGTAATTTGGTATAAATCGATTTAGTAATTTTGGAGGTATTAAAGAAAAAAGATGCATGTATATCAAGAGACGTAGATCCACTGCAGTGGATACGCAGATCCACACGCCAACAGCAAAGCTGAGATTGGCTATCCACAACCTGAGAAAAAAGTTGTGGTTGCCACTTTAGGAATCGGAACACATATCCTGGGGAAAGAAACATAGAAATAGGATATAAGGGGTCAGGATAGAGGTATCCCGACCCCATGGGACTACGGAAGGGTCCGTGAGGACCCTCATAGGCAATAACCTGTCCAATTTGTTTTTTGCAGGTGTGAGAAGATCCATGGATCCACTGAAATGCTCAGTGTGGCCCCCTGTCTGAAGTCACACAGATTCAAGGATCCAACCCCCAATTAAAAACCTCATATACCCACTCATATACCCACTCACACACTCACTCACTTAACCACTCACACTCCCACTCACATATCCATACACCCTCTCACACACCCATACAGTCACTGATACATACAGTCAGTGAACCAGAGAACTACTCACACACCCACATACAGACCCACACAGGCACACACACACACACACACCAACTTACACATCCACACAACCACTCACACGCCTGTACATCCACTCACACACTGAGTCCAAGACCCAGTAACCACTCACACACCAATTTATACTCTCAAACAGCCATTCACAAACCCACTTACAGAGCCAGAGAACAACTCAAACATCTACTTACAGACCCACACAGAAACTCACACATCCACTCACGTACCCAGCACATACTTACACAGACCCTTATACAATTACACAACCACACACAGCCATACAGCCAGTCACACACAAATTCAGAGACTCAGAAAACCACTCAAACATCCCTACAGCCTCTCCCACTCCCAGTTAAAGACCCAGAGAACCACTCACACACTCCTTCACAGACACACACAAGTACTAAGAAACCCCTCACACATCTAGTTACACATCCACACTTATATTAGAAAGCTGCTCACACACCCACACAGACACTCTCACACCTAGTTGAACACCCACATAGTTACTAACACACCCACTCACACACCCATGTAGCCCCTCACACACCCACTCACTTTCTTGCACAGCTACTCACACACCCACACACAGGCAGTAACACAGTTATATAAATTGTAATAGGATATGTTTGCATTAAATGTATTGATGTTTTGTATTGAATGTGTGCTCACGTTTAGGAACATATCTGTGGATCCATCATAAATCCTCTTGTAACATAGCCAAGAGACCACTTATTTGGCTGAGGATCAAAGGCAGATCTAAGGATCCTAGTGAACATTTTGAAAAAAAGATTTGGAAATAGGATAGAACCCGTTTTTGGGGAAAAGGGTTAGTTCTGAAAAGAGCCTTTGTTTATATGGTGTGTAGATGATAATTGCACATATAACAGGATGCACTCTTCTAAGTTGTTGAGGAACACAAGTTTCCTGTGTCTGTGAAATTAACACTATCTTTTCTATATATTCTGTCTGTTAGACCTGGCATCTTTTGGTGTGTTTCCCTTGGCTGTTTACTTTCTGACCTCCCGGTTTTGACTTTGGCTTTTTTTATTTCTCGGCGCACTTTTGCCCTGCTGTTCAGTGTTAAAGTGCAAGTGCTCCTGTTGTAAATTGTGTTATGAATTTGTGTTTCCATGATTGGCATATTTGGTTTACTAGTACGTCACTAGTAAAGTGGACTGAGAGTGCCAGGGCCTGTAAACCAAATGCAGCTAGTGAGCCTGCAGCACTGATTGTGCCACCCACCAAAGCAGCCCTGAAAAGGGGCCACTGCTGTGTCTGCACACAGTTTATAACTGCCCTGTTGACCTGTCAAGTGCACCCACACCCTAATATTCCCATTTTGTTGTATCTTGACTCCAATGTTATTCTTGCCCTCTCTGAGGAAACTTGCTATGATGTCATCCTACAGAATATTAGGAGTCAAATGTTCACAGCTGACATGGCTGAGCTTCCTGCTGGCTGCTCCTGGTGGGGTCTTGTTCTAATCTTCTTGTCTATTTTACCATCTTGAATAAAGCTACCTGAAATGCATCACTTGTACCTGACTCAATCACTACAAGTTTTTGGCGATGATCCTGAAGCGAACCTGCGTCTGTCACCTCTTCAAGAACCTCAAGCAACTTTAAAAATACAGAACCTACTGCTACTCAAGTTAAGTTAAGCCAACTGGCATCCTCACCCCACCAGTGACCTCCTATCAGTTGCCCACAGCAGTCTGCCAGTTGTTTGTGTTCCTGTGTGTCTGGAGAAGTGCTACTTAAGGAGCTGTCCATCCAGTTAAGGGTGTCTACTCTCCAGAGTCCATCTACGTATCTGACAAATCATTTGTCTACTTGTGCGGTGCCTTCAGCGAGTCTAAGCTTGTTTTTACTTTCTCCAGTTGCCACACATCCACATCTGCATTGTCTAGTGAAGAAGTGTGCTATTTCTTGTGTGCCCCAGCCTAGATGTTTCTACAATCCTATGCTTTCCCGTTCCAATTAAAGTTTCCTGCGCTGTTCTACAATCCTGTGCTTTCCACAGTTGCTGCGCCTCCAAGTCACTGGTTTATTCAAGGTACTTTAACTTTTATGGGGACCCTATCTACCTCCTGAGGTGTGTACTTCAGACTAGGTGCGGGTGAGCCTGACTCTGTGTGCTCTCGCATATATCTACTGATCCTGTCTCTTGGTCCCGCTACTTATACATCACTTCAAGAATCAACTTATCTGCCACTTTCAGTATTTGTCAGGGGAGAGTGCTCTAGTAAACATCAAAACATTTGAGAAGTGTTTCACTGGGTCCTATGACGTTCCCAAGTGTGGGGACCATGTCAGTCAAGTAGTTAATTAGTGTACATCAGATGTAGAGACCGTCTGGTTAAGCAGTGCACGATCGCCAGCACATGTAGCGCAATCACTCTGTAGTCGGCCATATAGTCTTTTCAAATTCGTGCCAGTGGATGTTTACATTATGGAACCGGCTGTGCTTAGCGGCCCAGAATGGTGTGGCATATTTTGTCCGTTATTGTTCTATGTTTTGGGACGCTTGGGAAATTTGCGTTTGAAAACCGCCTTCTTCAACTTTGAAATTAATCTAAGTGTGTGCTCTTCTTGCGCTTGCGACCTTACCTGCATCTTCAAGTCTGCGTGGATCCTTGTGACATCCTCTGTGTTCTGCATGCTCTACTGTTTCTTCACGGTGCATGCTCAGATGTGCCATGAACCATCCGTCAGGGCGTCTGCAACGTGACGCCATCTTGTGATTGTAGGTGTTATTGCCAATCGCTGCTTCTCCTATCTACCACTTCAACAGTGATGCGCACACCCGATTTGACTCCAGACTGTCTCAATTCAATCTCAATTCAGTCTTCCATGATAGGTACCATTTGTCTTCTTTGACTCTTCAATAACATGTGAGTGGGGCACTTCTATAGTGAGTTGACGTTGTTTTCTTATTACTAGCATTCATCCTCTTTGGTCTCCAGTCGGTGGTTTTTTTGCCCTTCATGTACCTTCTGCTTCACGCTTCTTGGATTCATATGTCTACAGGTTTCATGGTATTCTTTGTCAAGACGTCTATCTTCCTGGGGGGCGCTAGGTGGCGCCGGACCAAGATGGTCGCGCTGTAGCGAGGCTCTCGCCTGGTCGAGCCGTTACCGATCCGTCATCTCCTCCTAACCGGCTTTGAACGCTCTTTTCTCACCGGGAAAGGCTTCCTTTCACTGAGCGGAACTCTCCGATACCAGGAACTTCCCGATCGGTCCACCGCAACGGAAGAAAACTGCAACGGACCCTGCGGGCGCAACTTTGAGCTCATCTGCGGGCTTGCTCCCCCGCGACGGAGGTCTGCGTGACATCGGGGATTCTGGGCCTGGCGGTGCCTGCAACGTCGGCGCTGGGGGGGGGGCGGACGGCCCTGACGATCCATCAAAGGCAGCCCTGAGCGGAGGTGAGAAGACACTCCCCCCCCCCACCCAGATAAGGATTCCTGCCGAGGGCCGCACCTTCCTCCGCCCTCCCTTCACTCACGCTGTGTCGGGACGGGGCGCGCCATTCAACTCGCGGCTGCTGCCGTTGTGACCCTGCCGCGTGTCCAGGCGCCCCTCCCGCACAGCTCAACAACTGACACCTGCTGAACCTGAACGGCCCTCTTGGCCTGCGGACCCCCCATTGGCCTCCAATGCGGACCGAGGCGGGCGCCCCAGCAATCTTTTTGGCGCGAAATCTGCACAGTTGCATACTCTTCTCCCGCAGCAGAGGCTCCCCTGCTGTGCTTTCTGGGGGCTAGAGGGGGACAACACTGGACACCATTGACGCCCTGAGCACCTTCTCATAGCGCATTACGATCGTGGGGTGCTGTGTGGGGCTCACCCGCCCTCACCCGACAGACGCCATTTTGTGGATCTGAGCAGTGGGGGACCTCGACACGCCTGCTTAACTCCTGCTCTGATACAGGTTTCTGCCATCTAGCTGCCTGCCCGAACACTGCTGGCGACCTTGCCCCCTGGACAGCAGCGCGATCGCGGCGTCTGGACCGCAGGGGCGCGCCATGGGCCGGGGCGACGCCAAACAATCGAAGATTCCGTTCGAGGCCCGAAAGTCGACCAAGATGACTCCTGGGCCAGGCGACAGCCCCACTACATCCGCTCCTCCGGACGAGGACTGGAAGTCCCTACTCCTGGGCATGCAGCAAAGCCTCACCAGTATCGATGCAAAAATTGACAATATGAACGCTCGCATGGATGGTATCATGACGAAATTAGATCACCATGACACGCGTCTTAAGGAGGCAGAGGATAGGATCTCCGGGCTGGAGGATGGGGCTACCACCGCCCGTCGCCAGATCTCCCAAATGGACAGACTCCTCAAAGTTATTGCTGACAAGAATGAGGACTTGGAAGCTAGGTCCAGACGGAACAACGTCCGCATCTTAGGCCTGGCGGAGTCTACAAATACTGGGAAAATGGAGCCCTTTGTGGAGGCCTTAGTGGTGGAGCTCTTTGGGAAAGACTCCTTTTCCGCGCATCTCATAGTGGAGCGAGCACACAGGTCCTTGGCAGCTAAACCACCCCCTGGAGCTCCCCCCCGACCCATCATTGCCCGGTTCCTTAATTACAGGGACCGCGACACAGTGCTCCGCCGTGCCCGCGAGCTGGGGACTGTGACCTATGGCAACGCCGCTTTGTCCTTCTTCCCAGACTTTACCCCTGCAGTGCAAGAGGCCCGGCGAAAGTTTGTCGCTGTTAAAAAGAAACTGCAATCACTGGACATCTCTTACGCCATGCTCTACCCTGCCAAACTGAAGATTTCTCACCACGGCCAGCAGCACATATTTGCGACACCACAGCAGGTTGAAGATTTCTTGAAACAGCGCACCAGAGACCGAGCTGAGCACGACACGGAGGGTGGCAGATCCTGCTCGCGCTCGCCATTGGAGCAACAAGACTGACTCCCTGGAAGAGTATGCTGACACTAGCTGGCTGCCTGTGCTCTCCCTGGGCGGCCCCAGGACCTTCATTCCCGGTGAGGTACATTTACTGACTTTCTCATTTCCGGTTTGAATCTTAGACTGAGCTCGACAACCTACCTCCATCCCAAGTTGGGTGATCCGGCTGTCAGCTGGCGCCTTTTGGGTGTGACTTGTGGGGTAGGGGGCAGGTCGGGCGCCCCTGGCAATGCTTCCCCAATGGGTGATCCCCGATATCACCTCCCCTTTCTTGGGGGGAATGAGACTTTGATTTGTTGTGTTTTTTTGCTATGTTTCTCTGGGTTGTTGGGTGGGGCGGGAGGTGTGCAGTACCCGGCGGGTTGGGGTGGCCGGTGTGGGTGGGACGGGGATCTGGTATTTTACAGTCGTACCATCTGTTACTTGATGAACATTCAGGTTCGTTTGATTTGTGTGGAACTGACGATTGATGTTTGTATGCACGATTTGATCTCCTGTGGGTGCTCTGCACCTTTGCACAGCGGGCACAACTGTTTGCGTATCTTGACAGGGGTGAGGTAGAGGGGACACAGTCTAATCAACCATTACGCTTGATGTCATGGAATGTCCGGGGGCTCAATAATCCGCGAAAGAAGAGACTGGTACTGGGGTATCTAGCGAGGCATGGTGTCTCTATTGCAATGTTGCAGGAAACACACTTAATGTCGGGAACGTCTCCGCTGTTTGCTGCCCGATGGGCCTCCAGTAGAGTGTTCTCTTCATACTCCAATTATGCTAGAGGGGTGACCATTTTGGTGAGACGAGGGGTGCGTTTTACGCTTGAGGGTTCTGAGGCTGACTCGGCGGGCAGGTACTGCATGGCATGGGGTAGGCTATCCTCACATAGGGTGCTCTTTGTCTGCTACTATGGCCCCAACGTAGATGACCCGTCCTCCCTTCTCACAGTGTGGGGTAAGGCCCAGTCAATGGGGATTGCGCATATCATTTTTGGAGGGGATTTCAATACCGTGCTTCGCCCCAATGCTGACAGGTCCCACCCTCAATCACTACACTACACTAATACTCAGCACGCATTGTCGCATATAGTTGAGGAGTGCCGTTTGACTGATGCCTGGAGGCACTTACACCCAACACAGAGACAAGGCACACATTACTCTTCTGTCCACTCCTCCTGGGCACGCCTAGACTATATTTTTTGCTCTGCAGGGCTCTCCTCCTGGATAGTTGACGCGTCCCACCTGGCTCGCACCCTCTCCGACCACACCCCGGTATGTGTTTCATTGTGTATTCCACAGGACGCGTCTCCCTATCTCAGTTGGCGCCTTAACCCGGCACATCTTACAGACTCCGCCTTCAAGGCAGAGCTAGAGCAAGATATCCAGGACTTTTTTGACCGCAATATAAACTCAGTTTCCAGCATTACCACAGTTTGGGAGGCTTTTAAAGTGACGGTCAGGGGGTGGTGTATTGCCAAAGGGGGGGGAGTCCTTCGGTCCCTCAGGGATGAGTTGCGGAAACTTGAACGAGAACTGAAACATCTCGAAAGAGAGGCGGAGAGTGACCCACCCAACTATGCAGCTAGGGCTACCCTCCGTGACAAGCTGAATGACTACACAGAACTGGCTGACAAGGAATGCAAATTCCTGGGTAAGCCGCACGCAGCGCGCATCTACGGCGAGGGGGATAGGCCTGGTAAGGCACTTGCCTCTGCGATAAACCCCCCTAGATACCACAACTATATAACGACGCTGTTGGATGAACACGGGGTACCTCAGCGAGCACTGCCGGAACAGCTTCATATCCTAGCTAACCACTATTCCAGGCTCTACACTTCCCAACGGGCTAACCCCACTCCCCTGAACACTTACCTTGACGACACTGCACTTGCGTGGTTAGGTCCCTCCCAACAAAAATTCCTCCACCATATACTTGAACTAGAAGAGATTACGGACGCAATTATGTCCATGAGGTCCGGAAAATCGCCCGGTTCGGACGGTTTGCCGATCGATTTTTATAAAGCCTTTATGCACATTCTTGCCCCGATACTGCAACAGGTATTCTATGCAGCGCTAGAAGAGGGCATCTTGCCGACCACTATGCGGGAAGCTCTTATTACATCGCTCCTGAAGCCCGGCAAAGCCCCTGAGTCTTGCGACTCGTACAGACCCCTCTCCCTTCTGAACACAGATGTAAAAATACTAGCGAAAGTGCTTGCATCGCGTCTTAACTTACTGATGGAGCGGCTGGTTTTACCTGACCAAGCGGGCTTCGTTCCTAACCGCGCCACCTCCCATAACCTGCGCACCCTCCAGGCTGTCATCCAGGATATTACGCCCAAATGTGAGGCTGCAGTCGTTTTTTTAGACGCTACCAAGGCGTTTGATTCCCTGGAATGGGACTACCTGTTGGCTCTGTTGGAGCGGATGGGGTTCCCTTTCAGCTTCCTTGACTGGATACGACTGCTCTACCGTCAACCAGTTGCCTCGGTGTTGCTGAATGGTTCCCGCTCTCCCCCCTTCGGGATTCACCGAGGCACAAGACAGGGATGTCCACTATCCCCGGTCTTGTTTGCGCTCGCTATAGAACCCTTGGCAGCCAAGCTGAGGCAGCACCACAACCACAGGTCCCTTATATACCCAGATAGACAGCTGCTTGTTGCACTCTATGCCGACGACATGACTCTCTATGTCCATAAGCCCAGGGAGAATCTTAACCCCCTCCTCCGAGAGATTACTAAATTTGGTGGTTTCTCGGGCATTCAAATCAACTGGTCGAAATCTGCCCTCTTTCCGCTCACAGACATTACAACACAGTTCCCCCTAGATTACCCTATCATCTGGGAGTCGGATGAAATCAAATACCTGGGTATTAATGTAACGAGGCACCGGGACACTGTTATTAGAGCCAACTACGGTACGGTCCTTGATACGTTGACAGATAAAGTTTCCAGGTGGATACATCTTCCATTGTCAATGGCGGGCCGTATCTCCCTGATTAAAATGGTAGTGCTACCCAAATTATTGTATTTGTTCACTAATATTCCGTATAACCCTGGCCCTCACTTCTTTCGTGCTCTCACTTCCCAAATGTCCCGATTGATCTGGGGCGGCAAGCAGCCGCGAATCAGCATGCGCACCCTTATGCTCCCTTACAACCAAGGAGGCTTTGATGTCCCGAATTTTCGGAGATATTATGACTGTGCGCAGGCTCACTTTGCGGCATACTGGCTCCACCCCCCTCCATTTATGGCCCATCTGGCGGTTGAAGATGGCTATATGAGGCCGACGCCGCCGTCGGGCTATCTCTACACCGAGTCCAAAATCTCAGACCGCGACCCCAGCACAGTGGATTGCACAATACTTGCCTGGAGACGCCTGGCTGACGCTCTGGGCACACCCTTTCTATACTCGCCCCTGATGCCGCTCGCTCACGATCCCAGACTCCGGGTGGCTTGCGAGGAAATAGGATGCAAGATGCTTACGCGCCTGGCGCTACACACATGGGGGGATCTATACCTTCAGGGCACTTTTCGGACGTCTTCACAGTTTTTTGGCGATGAATCTCCGTCCGTTATGGACACCTTTCTCTATGTGCGCTTGCGGCAAAACGTGAAGGCAGTCACCCCTAACTTTCCAGATGAGCCTGAGACAGTGCAGCCCCTTCATTCCCTCCTCCAGACCGAGGCTCCGAAACACGTTGTCTCTTTACTATATAAACACACACAGGCGGCGGGGTCCCCACCTGCGTTGAGAGCGAGACAGGACTGGGACGCCGACCTACAGACCCCAATGACTGACGAACAATGGACGGAGAGCTGTGCTCATGCCGAGGCCGTAACGGGCAATGCACGCCTTCGGCTCATACACTTCAAATTTTTGCATAGGCTTTACTACACACCGGCTAAACTGCACCGTTTCCACCTTCGGGAAGATGACAGGTGTGCCCGCTGTGGGGCCGAGGGTGCGGATTTTTTCCACCTTGCGTGGTCGTGCCACGGTGTGGCTGCTTATTGGGAGGAGGTGTTTGCGGCCATGTCAGACATGATCGGGGTGTCCGTGTCCCCCTGCCCGAAGATAGCGTTATTGGGGCAAGCTGGCCTTCATCTGCAGGCTCACCGTAAATTCTTTGCTCTGAGCTTCCTTATAGCGAAGCGCCATGTGGCATGCCGCTGGGGGCGGGGCCGTGCACCCAAATTCAAGGACTGGCTCGCGACGATGACTACCTGGCAAGACCACTTGCATAATTATGCCGAACTCCTTCCCCTCAAGTCAAGGCCTAAGGACATATGGGGCCCGTTTACAGCGTACCTTCTGCGACTCCAAGCCCTTGCGCAACCAGACACTGACATACTGGGAGATGGGGAGGCTTCTGGGACACCCCGCCTGGTATCACACTCCTAATACATAACGCCGATGCGCTGCGCTTTGGTCTCTAGTGTTGATTGCGGTGGATGCTCTGCTGCCCGCATCCCTGCGGGCGGCATTGCCCCTACTGCGCAACATTGTCCCCAGCTCGCCCTCGTAACATACTGCATTTCTGCCACCTCTGCTTCACCCGGAGTTGGCGCTCTACATGTTTGGATACTGCGTCAGGCACTGCCCTTCTATAGACTGCTTCTACATCCCCCCCTCCCTCTGGCGATAACCCACTGTCGGACTTGTGACCTAGATCCATCGTGAGGGAGAGACGGATAAGCTGCGTTGGCCACACTAGATTGTCGAACCACATACCAGCAATGTTGTTGACTGTTTTCCTTTGGGGGAGGGAGAGGGAGAAAATACAATGAAAAATGAAAACCTCATGCATTCTCTGTTCTTTATTCGCTGTCAACTCAGTTATTCTAGAATGCTGCCACACACAGCTCCCTATAGTTCTAAACGCGGCCGGCCCTGAGGGGTTGTAGGCGGCTTGCTGTGTCAGATGTCATACTCTTCGTTGCCATGCTACTTGTTGGACTCTGAGATTGCTGCCGGCCTGCACCCGCAGGATGTAGGCGTTTACAGCTGTGTACTTCATAACTGCCTCAATAAAGGTTTTCACAAAAAAAAAAAAAAAAAAAAAAAAAAAAAAAAAGACGTCTATCTTCCTTGGGAGTCACTTCCTCTGCATAGTACTTGCTGGTTCCACTTTACCTGGATCTATACCGTCTCTACATACTACTGTTTGCAAACATTGTGATTTAAGTTATGTGTATTACTAATATTTATAAAAAATGTTTATTTATTACTATTTCGCAATGGCAATTGATGTTTGTTTAATAATAATGAATTAACATTTTTGGAAAAAAAAGTTTAAAATCTGAATTGATTGAAAGAAAAAAAATAGTATCTAATTAAAATAAAAAAAATATAACTTTAAAAGTAATTTATTTATTAACTTTCATTAATTTCCCACGGTTTTCAATTGATTACAATGGTAAAGTTAGTCCTTTTTTTATTTTAGTCAGAAGAAATCTGTGATGCTAATGAGTATAAATGTCATACAGATGATTGAAGGCGAGAAGTGAAGAAACATGATTTTATGCGGAACAGGTAGGAAACTTTTTAAAATCATTTTAAAGAATATTATGTTTTAAAAAGTAAGAGTTTAAGTATATTTAATAAAAAGTAATCTATTTTATCGGCTTAATTTTGCCCAAAAAAGATTACATTTTAAAAAAAAAGTGAATAATAATATGTATGATTTGTTTTAAAAAGTAAAACTGTAACTAAATAAAAATTATTAAATTAAAAAATTAAATTATTTTTACTATTAAATAGCATTGATTTCACACGGTTTACTATTAATTGCAATGGTTAACATAGTCCTTTTTCTATTTTAGCGATTGTTGAAAAATGTGACGCAATTGCGTATAGACGTTATACGAAATATCGAAGGAGAGAGGAGAAGAATAATGATAACTCGTGAACCAGGTAAGACCATTTTTAATATTCATTAAAAAAAAAACTTAAGATATTAAATTGTTAAATTGTAACATTAAGTGAATATTGGCTACTTTAGTTAACAAAAAGCGGAAAAAAAAGTTACAACATAAGTAGGTTCGAGGGGGAAAACATGAATATTGTTTTTCATGGCTTTTTTTGGGAACACATTTAAGAAAAAAAAATGAATACATTTTATGAATAATGATTTAGTTGAAGGATCATATTTTGGAATAATTAAGAAGAAACAATATGAAGATCCATCGGTAAACGTTTATATTGGTTTCGAGAGCAATATAGGTAGAAAAAAAGATATAATTTTGACTCTATACAACTTGGTTGCTTATCGTGTTATTTTGTGACAATGGCATTAAATTATGGTTTATTTAAAATAGGAATTCTCGCCATAAATAAAGAAAAAAAGTTAAATATTGATTCATATCATCAGAGAAAGAAATATTGTTTGCTTTTTGGGATTCTTTTGAGAGTTTTCGAGAAACCGTTTGTTAAATGAGATTCTTTTGATGATGAACACTGATAGCTTGACATGGTTAGGCAATGAATGCATTCATTTTATTTTGAAAATAAAAATGGAAAAATTATCAAATAACAAGAATTGTTGACCAAGTATTTCATTTGATTTGTTTTTAGGTCCTATTGTCTTGTCATTTAATAATTAGGATGCGTATTTGTGGGTTGATTGACACAAGGAAAATGATTTATAAGAAAATAAAAATGCAACATTTTGATAACAAATGAAAAATATATAAATAATAATCCGCAGTATGTGCCATTTAATGTGGAAAATGTGAGTTTACAAGATCCTGTTTTCATTTTGCTTGATTTGAAGAAGATGTAGAAAAGATTTAAATCTGCCTGCTTCTCCTGAAAAGAAACAGAATGGCAAGCAATGCAATTATAGTGAGAAACAGAGAAAATGGGATGGAGGAAAGATTATAAGGTAGAAACTTTTATAGTTTGACAATGAATCCATTATAGTTAGTTGAATCCTGTACTGGAAAAAAAGTATATTACATGAATTAATGATTATTTTGATGGATTAATAAATGGAGAAAAAGTTGTGTCTTTTGGCGAGATTTATGCATAAAGTGAATAAAATATATTTATGATAAAAAATGAAATATTAAGGGGCTGATTCTGATTTGGGAAAAAAAGCATCCGTCCGAATCGTATCCGGAGCCCTCTCCGTACGAATTGTACACGTCCTTCCGAATCGCGTAGTATGATCTGTATCTCGTCAATCCGTCCAAATCGTCGCCAACTGTACGAATTGCAATGGTGAAACCGTACGACATGCACCATCACAGTGAACCATACGATTAGTAAACATGCTTGTGAGATGACGTCCCGAAGACCCCTACCTGGAGGCCACCCTCCCCCTCACGTACCTTGTCCGGCACCACCGGGACTGAATCCCTGCCGCCAAAACGCCATAACAGAGACTGGAATCGGAACACCAGCCATCACAAACGAAACCCCGCCCTTCTCTCTCCCACAGGGACCAACCCGAGGAACAGGTCCGGAGGAACCATATCCCGCTGACCCCGGAAGTCCCGCCCCAAAGGCAGCGCCAGCACAGGATAAAACCGGAGAGCAAGTACAACCCGTCGTCGGAGTTTCGTGGCAGGACCCTCTGGCTGGAGACGGAGAAGGAGAGCAGACATGCGAGGAAGACGTGTGGACAGAAGAGTGGTGGAGTCCCAAGGAGGTGGCTGGAGAGCGGCCGTAACTCACTGGAGAGTTACGGCGGACTGCGTGAGTGCATTTTGCCTTCTTTTTCCCTACTCATTAGGAGTCCGTGTTAAAGTCCCTGTAAATAACCCCTCTCCCTCCATAGACTCACCGCCCCTGCACTGTATAATACGTATATAGCACCTCACAGAAAGAACCCGTCCGTTACTCTCACGTCCCACCTCGGCACCCTCTCTATTTCCCTACCTGTCTTCCGTACTCCCGGTACCCTCCTTCCCGCACTGTCTCTTTCCGCCCCCTCCTGCACTACCCGGGTGACGGTGAGCATTTGTGCCTCGTTGACTTCTGATAGGACTAACGGTCCCTTGTTTTCTTTCCTCTCTTCCAGTCCTCCTTGGAAACTCCCCGTCATCGGAGCCATCTCTGGACTATCGGAGGACGCCGAGAAGCAGAGAAGAACCGAACCAGAGTCCATCGCCGGGAGCCGCCCTTTCTGACTGTTGGAACTATCTTTACTGTTCATCCGCAATAAAAGTCCAATATTGCCCACTACATACGGCCTCCTCGCCTGCTTTTCCGGCCCGCTACGCTCACTCCGCCACATCTGGTGTCAGAAGTGGGATCTGCTGGAGGCATGGAGGCCGTAGTGAGGAAGATGGCAGAATCCCAAGAACAATTCGGGAAACTGATGGAGCAGTTCATGAAGACCGCTGAAGATGACAGAGGACAGCTTCACGATGTCCTGAAGGGTCAGGGGGCGACCCATGAACAAACCATGGTCAAGCTAACGGATGCCCTGGGCCAACAAAGGCCGGTGACCTCTCTTCCCTCCGTTGTCCTTCAAAAGTATGTCCCCGGGGAAAACCCGGACTACTTTTTCACAAACTTCGAAAGGATAGCCCAAGCCGCTAATTGGCCTGTGGACCGTTGGGGCCAATATCTGGGTCCACTCCTGACCGGTGACCTCCAGGCCGCCTACCAACAGGCCAACATACAAGGTAACACACCATATGCGGACATTAAACGGTGTATATTAGAACGTCTTGGCATCGATGACGATACCTATAGGGTGAAACTACGCCAGGCCAGGGAGAAGCCCCAAGAGAATCCAAGGGCTCTCTCCTTCCGGATCAGGGATCTCGCAAACCGATGGCTGCGCCCCGAGACCTCCACCAAGGACAATATTTTGGAGAAAATATATCTGGAACAGTTCCTTAACTCCTTACACCCGGCCACACAGCACTGGGTAAGGCAGCACTCCAGACTCACTCTGGAGACCGCCATTGAGATAGCTTCTGCCTATAGCCGTGCCCAGGAACTCCAACGGGGTAAGGACGACCAACCCCACAGGCCCCTGCCTGCTGTGACCTCTCGCCCGACCCGACCTCCCCAGGTCCGTCGACCTGAACCAACACCCCTTTTTCCCTCCCCGGTAGTGTTCTGAACCCCCTACACCTGGACCCCAGTGCTATTCCTGTGGAGGGTTCGGACACATCACCCGGATGTGCCCGCAGAAGGAGGAGCCGATGGAGGTCGGCTTTGTCAGGAACTATCTGTGCACCCCTCCTGGGTATACACCCCCGCCGTTCTACTGTCCTGTATCCATCAACGGACAACAACTTAGGGCCCTTGCCGACACCGGTTGCCGTCAGAGTGTTCTAAGACCACAAGACCTTGCACAGCCGGTCAGCAACCCTATGGGAGTAGTAGCCATCCAATGTGTCCATGGGGACACCAAACAATACCCCACGACTCAAGTACGAGTCCAACATTCCAAAGACCCCGGCACCTCTCTCACTGTAGGTCTTGTACCCGCTCTTCCAGAACAAGCCATTCGAGGGAGCGATTATCCGGGACTACCAACGCTCTTACAAAAGACCTCTGACTCCCTGGCCCAGTGGTGGAAAGACGCTCCTTATCCTGAACAACCCGATCAAGTGCACGCTCCTAAACCCCACAAACCTAGAAGTCAGAAAAGAAGACAGAAGAAAGAGCACATCAGCGCTTATCCCGCCATCATTGAAAAACACCCATGGCAGACCGACCGAGAGTTCAGGGCCGCTCAGCAGGAAGATCCACTCCTACAGGAAGCCTGGGGAAGAGCCCTTGATCACGAAGACCCCTTACAAGTAGGTCCTTACTTCTATAAGAAAAATGGGTTGCTATACCGAAAAGGGGGTGCCCAACAAAATGCACAGTTGCTTATCCCCGGTCCCTTCCAAGATAAAGTTCTCTTCCTGGCTCACAGTCATCTTCTAGGGGGTCATTTCGGGGACGAAAAAACCAGCCAAGCCGTCTTGGAGAAATTCTATTGGCCAGGGGTGTATCAAAGGATCAAGACCTACTGTCGCGAATGTGTAGTATGCCAGAAGAACAGTCGTCACAGACCACCCTGGGTCCCTTTACAACCCCTCCCTATCATAGACGTCCCCTTCAGCCGCATAGGGATGGACATAATCGGACCCCTCCTGCCTTCCCATAGCGGGTGTCGCTATGCGTTGGTCATAGTCGACTATGCCACCCGCTTTCCGGAGGCCATACCCCTCCGCCAACCCACTACCCAGACAATAGCAAAAGCCCTGATTTCCGTGTTTTCTCGGGTTGGGTTTCCCCGGGAGATACTTACCGACCAGGGCACACCTTTTATTTCTGCTCTTATGAAACGTGTATGTTCGGAACTGGGGATCAAACAAATCCAAACGTCTGCATATCACCCGCAAACGGACGGACTGGTAGAGCGTTATAACGCTACATTGAAGCAGACACTGAAAAAACTCCTAGGCCTAGAAGCGAGAAGATGGGAAGATATGCTTCCTTTGGCCTTATTCGCGATTCGCTGTAAAACGCAGAGCAGCACCGGATACTCCCCATATGAATTACTGTACGGGCGTCCCCCTCGTACCCTGCTAGACATGGCACAGGAGGCATGGGAAGCTGAACCGGACCGCACTCGTCCGCTTCCCGAATATCTGGAAAACCTGAAGACTCACCTGTCCATGATCCGAGACATAGTCAGACAAAACCTAGAGACCGCCCAGGACAACCAAAAGAGGCAATACGACAAAGGCACTCGCAGCCGGGTCTTTTCGGTTAATGACTTAGTTCTCCTCATGATGCCCTCATCAGACCAAAAACTTCTGGGACAGTGGCAAGGACCCTACACCATCCTTTGGCAGGTGACACCAGTGACATACGAGGTAGAATTGGACCCCACACGGGGCACCTCCCAAATCTTTCACGTCAACTTGCTAAAAAAGTGGGAAGGGCCTCGTCCGGTGATGTCAGGAAACAGTACAAGCCACCTCTTCTCTTTCGACCCCTGTCTTGACCCGGAACTAAACCCCGTACAAATCCAGGAACTACGACACACCTTGGAGTCCCTGAAAGACGTCTTCTCCTCCTCCCCCGGTCGAACCAATGTCACTGAACATACGATTGAAACGGAACCCGGGAAAGTTGTCCGCCTGAGACCTTATAGAGTACCGGAGGCCCGACGGACGTTTATCCGTCAAGAGATAGAAGCCATGCAACAGATGGGAATAATAGAGCCCTCAGTCAGCGAGTTGAACTCTCCTATTGTTCTGGTGCCAAAACCTGACGGGTCGGTCTGTTTCTGCATCGACTTCCGAGAGGTCAACAAGGTGTCTAACTTCGACACCTATCCCTTGCCCCGGGTGGACGAAATGATCGAGAGGATAGGAAAGGCAAAGTTTATTTCGACCCTCGATCTCTGCAAAGGGTACTGGCAGATACCCCTCCGGGAACAAGACAGAAAGAAGACTGCCTTTTCCACACCTGATGGGTTATACCAATTCTTAGTCATGCCCTTTGGTCTTCATGGCGCCCCAGCCACTTTCCAACGTGCTATGAACCACGTCCTGAGACCCCATTCCCAGTACGCAGGTGCCTATCTGGACGACATCGTTATCTTTAGTGACAGCTGGCCCCAACACTTGAGACATCTTTCCAGTGTCGTCTCCTCCTTAGGCTCATATGGATTCGCCATCAACCCAGCCAAAACCACCTTAGCGGCGAAAACTGTAAAATACCTGGGGTTTCTTCTGGGGGACGGTCTGATAAGACCCCAAGAAAGCAAAACCGCGGCCATCCGGTCCCTTCCCTTTCCCCAGACCAAGAAAGACCTTCGCGCCTTTCTGGGGCTTCTCGGGTATTACAGGCGATTTGTGCCCAATTTTTCCCAGAGAGCTGTAGCCCTTACGGACCTGCTAAAAAAATCAAACCGGTCCGATGAGATGCTCCGAAATCCGTCGCCCGAAGCATGGCATGCATTCACAGACTTAAAAACCGCATTGACCTCAGGTCCTGTATTGGTACCCCCTGATTATTCGCTACCTTTCATCCTACAAACGGATGCTTCCGACTATGGGTTAGGGGCCGTGTTATCCCAAAAAGATGCCCTAGGTAACGAACATCCCATACTCTATGTGAGTCGCAAATTATTCCCCAGAGAAAAACAATATGCAGTGGTCGAGAAGGAAGCCTTAGCCATGAAATGGGCAGTGGACAGTCTGCGGTACTACTTAGAAGGCAGAGACTTTGTCCTCTACACAGACCACGCCCCTCTGGAGTGGATGGCCCGGAACAAAGGTCAGAACGACCGGGCCCTGCGCTGGTTTCTGTCCCTCCAGCCCTTCCATTTCCAAACAAAACATCGGAAGGGCTCAGATCAGGGTAATGCCGATTTTCTTTCCCGGTACCCGCATTCTCCCTCCACTACAGGAAGTACAGCTAGGGGAAGGGGATGTGAGATGACGTCCCAAAGACCCCTACCTGGAGGCCACCCTCCCCCTCACGTACCTTTTCCGGCACCACCGGGACTGAATCCCTGCCGCTAAAACGCCATAACAGAGACAGGAATCGGAACACCAGCCATCACAAACGAAACCCCGCCCTTCTCTCTCCCACAGGGACCAACCCGAGGAACAGGTCCGGAGGAACCATATCCCGCTGACCCCGGAAGTCCCGCCCCAAAGGCAGCGCCAGCACAGGATAAAACCGGAGAGCAAGTACAACCCGTCGTCGGAGTTTCGTGGCAGGACCCTCTGGCTGGAGACGGAGAAGGAGAGCAGACATGCGAGGAAGACGTGTGGACAGAAGAGTGGTGGAGTCCCAAGGAGGTGGCTGGAGAGCGGCCGTAACTCACTGGAGAGTTACGGCGGACCGCATGAGTGCCTTTTGCCTTCTTTTTCCCTACTCATTAGGAGTCCGTGTTAAAGTCCCTGTAAATAACCCCTCTCTCTCCATAGACTCACCGCCCCTGCACTGTATAATACGTATATAGCACCTCACAGAAAGAACCCGTCCGTTACTCTCACGTCCCACCTCGGCACCCTCTCTATTTCCTGACCTGTCTTCCGTACTCCCGGTACCCTCCTTCCCGCACTGTCTCTTTCCGCACCCTCCTGCACTACCCGGGTGACGGTGAGCATTTGTGCCTCATTGACTTCTGATAGGACTAACGGTCCCTTGTTTTCTTTCCTCTCTTCCGGTCCTCCTTGGAAACTCCCCGTCATCGGAGCCATCCCTGGACTATCGGAGGACGCCGAGAAGCAGAGAAGAACCGAACCAGAGTCCATCGCCGGGAGCCGCCCTTTCTGACTGTTGGAACTATCTTTACTGTTCATCCGCAATAAAAGTCCAATATTGCCCACTACATACGGCCTCCTCGCCTGCTTTTCCGGCCCGCTACGCTCACTCCGCCACAATGCTGTACAACCCGACGAGTACGATCCGGACTGGTGTATGAGGACGCGATTCGTAGGGTCCACGTCAGGTAAGGGCAAATCGTATGGACAACCACGCAATCACATACACACCATACGGTGCGTACTCCCCATGATCGCACCCTACACCCTGTGATCATGGGGTACGGTGGGTACACCCTGTGATCATGGGGTACGGTGCGTACACCCCATGATCGCCGGGGAACGCACCGTACTTCTGCAGACATGGGGTGTACACACCATACCTGGGGGGGTTCCGTAACTGTTTCGAGGCAAACTCTGCTTCTCCGGACGTTTTGGGCTCCCATAAAAAAAGCGTTGTACGGTGCGTACCCGACACAAATCGTACTTGGTGGGTCGGGAAAACCTGCTTCGAACCGCACGGATGTCGCCTACAGCGGGTTCCGAGGGAGAATCGTGCGGAGATTAGAGTCGTACGGTCTTTGTATGATTCGTACGGAGTCCTGCTCCTGGTATGACTCGTACTTCATCGTATGTACATGGACATTGCAGGGCACGATTTGGATGGGAAAAATGCTACGTACGGCTATTCGGAGTGGTTTTTCCCGAATCGGAATTGGCCCCTGTGTTGTAAAAGAAGAAAGATTTTCATAAAGAATTGTTTATTAGTTATTTTCAATGAAAGAAATAGCTTATATAAGTCATAATGATTTACATTTAGCTTTTGCAAAGGGTATATAAATACAAAGTTGAATGGTTTTTATTTGGTACACAAGCTGGATATGCAACTAGTTGAAGGCAAAATTGGAAGACTCATTGGAAGTAAATTTTACTGTAAGGAGAGAACCAAAATAAAAAAAATCAGAAAATGTTTATCCCCAAAAATTCCAACACATGTAGCAAGAAATCGGTCGGATGTATTTATTAATTAAAAATGGTATGTGAAATGTATTTTCAAAAACAGTATGTCATTCAAATAATCTTTGATAAGCATTTCTCTATGAAATATCAAGTTAAAGGTGAATTAGATGGATCGATTTGAAAAAATCAAGGACACATTAAAAAAATTATTTATTTAAAATGGTTTAGGATGGACAAGAAAACATTCATTCTTTTAATAATTTTTTAGATGAATTAATAATCAAATCTTTGAATAATAATAAATGTTTTTTCTTTGACATTCGCTACAAGATTGGAATGCAATGCAGGATTTTATGAAAGAATATCTTTGACATTTGCTTAAAGACTGGATTGCAATGCTGGATTATTTGTTGCTTTAAAAAATAAAAAAAAACTTTTTTTTTTTTGGGTTGCGTGTTTTTAGGAAACTTTCCAGATTAAAGGATTGCAGCCAATTATTTTGGGTTTTGCAATTTTAAAACTCTGTAAAGATGTGACCTTTTAGTCTAAAAATTAGAACAGGAAGCAAAAAAAGGATTAACAGAAAATGGAATGGGTCCAAAAGTGGATTATCAAGTTTGATGATTTAAATATATGAAGAAAAAACAAAAAAGAAGACTCCAAAAGGTAAGGTAACCCAACCTCTTAAATAATTAAAAAAAAAATGTTGAAAATTGCCAATCAAAAAATATAGTTTTGTAAAAAAAAAAACAGGGAATTAAGATATTAATTAATATAGTACATATTAATAATGGAAGTTCTGAGCAAGATTATCAAGGTAGTCTGTAGCCCTCATCAATGAAAACTGTTAAAGAATACCCAATAGTCTCACAGACATGTCCTTTGTTCTTTTTGAAACTCGTGGATTCAGGCTACCTGTAAATGTTAGTGAAATTCTCATCTCTTGGAAACTTTCCTCCTTCCTCAAAATTTCCCCAAAAATGATAATGATGTGGTCTTCCAATTGATTTGTTAAAGGAGTTATGCCAACCCTCAATGGCATTATTTGCTTTAGCTCCTTCCTCTAAGCAGGTCGTGTACCAGTTCCACCACTCCACATGGAAATGTGGCTTCCTCCTGCGACCAGACCTGCTTCAATGGCCAATCCGTGTGTCTTCGAAATAATAATTAAAAATTGGTGCCAATTTTTCCTCATTTTGAGTATAGTAGTCCAAATCAGTAATAGATGTGTAGTACTCAGCTACACAGTCAGGAGGAACAAAACAAAGGGCTATTAGTTTCTTAAGTTCAAATTACAGTTTACTGTCAGAAAATAATTCTTCAAGTAAGGATGTTTGGATTTTACGCCAAAACGCCTGTGAAAAGTGGAAAAAAAATCCTTTAATTTGGGTATTCATGTACAATTTTGATATTGTATTAATCATCGGCAATTCAAAATCAATAAGCACTTTTCTAGGACTTATGTTCATAGTTTTGGATTTAACCACTGTCAAAAATCCAGTGTACGTTGAAGTATGAATATGAGGCAGTAAACTGTAGACTATGGTACTACAGTATTATTAAGTTATGCATGTATAGTGTATATTTGAGTGAATGGATGGGACATTGCTTTAAAAGTCCCATCCATCATTCAAATATCACTATTCTCTAATTTAGTAAGATTACATGGAGGGCTAAAGATAAGTATCCTTTTAAGAGGGTTTTTGTTATCATGTAAAAGAAAAGGTTCATTAGTGACTGTTATAGAAAGTTCAGGAGGAATAGAGACGTCAGAAAAAGATTGGGGTGTAACAAATTGGGGTTACTTTCCTGTTTTTTTCTCTGAATTATTCCTCGTAAATTGGGAATTGAAGGCATTGCCGCAGGTATCATTGGAGGTGCTTGCCATTTCTTTCATTTTGTTTACATTTTGTCTAACTTCAATCTCCGTAGCAGAGGAAGAGTAGTTATACTCCATGGTTCGTTATACCTTATCACCTAGAGTAATTGCTCTGCCTCTGCAAAGGGATTATTGAAATGGAACACACCTTCAATGACACCCGGGCTCAGTAAGTCTCTCCTTACAGTTAACATATCCATGGTGTTGGAGTAATCTGTTGCCTCTCGCCAACCTCGGACTTAAACAACTGGTCACTTCCCCCACCCACATCGTTGGTCACACACTCGACCCCATCTTCACCTCCAGCAATCATGTCTCCTTCAGCCACACTACAGCTCTCCTCTGGACTGACCACAGCTGCGTTCACTTCACCTACAACAAGCCAAAACCCACCAACCACCTCCAACCAACTCTGCAAAGAAACTGGAACAAAATCACCACCGACCAGATCTCCTCATCGCTCCTTCTAAACACCCCAGCCCACTCTTCTAACCCAAACCAAGCCGCCGCCAACCTCACCCTATGGCTATCCAACACCGCCGACACCTTAGCACCACTGAAAAAGCGTCAAAGCAAACCTGGCAACAAGAAGGCCTCATGGTTCAACGATGATCTTAAGAAGTCCAAGAAACTCTGCCGCTCCCTCGAAAAGGCCTGGAAAAAAGACCTAACCACTAGCACCAAGGACGCCTTCAAAAACGCCACCCGCACTCACCACCAACTAATCCGAAAGGCCAAGAAAACAGCATTCAAGGATCGACTTGACAACAACGCCCACAACAGCAAGGAACTTTTCAACATCGTCAAGGAATTTTCCAATCCCTCAGCCAACTCTAACGACATCACACCCTCTCAAGCCCTCTGCGACTCCCTAGCCTCATTCTTCCACAACAAGATTGCAGACATCCACAACAGCTTCGACATCCAACCCGGAGACCAACCCACCCAACCATATGCTGAACACTCTCCCCCCGTGAACACCCTTAACGACTGGAACCCAATCTCCACTGAGGACACCATCCGCCTGATGAACTCCATCCACTCAGGATCCCCCACAGACCCATGTCCTCACCACATCTTCAACAAAGCAGACTCCGTCATAGCACCGCACCTCCGAGACGTCATCAACTGCTCCTTCAACTCCGCCACCTTCCCGGAAAACTGGAAACAGGCTGAACTCACCGCCCTTTTGAAAAAACCCACAGCGGACCCCACCGAACTCAAAAATTACCGCCCCATTTCGCTCCTTCCATTCCCCGCCAAAGTAATCGAGAAAGCTGTCAACAACCAGCTCGCCGCTTTTCTCGAAGCCAACAAATCCCTCGACTCCTCACAATCTGGCTTCCGAGCAAAACACAGCACTGAGACCGCCCTCATCGCAGCAACAGACGACATTCGAACTCCACTGGACAATGGAGACACAGTCGCCCTCATCCTCCTCGACCTCTCCGCAGTCTTCGACACAGTCTGCCACAGCACCCTTTTACAACGCCTCAGAAACATCGGAATACAAGGAAAAGCACTTGAATGGATCACCTCGTTCCTCACCGGAAGAACCCAGAGAGTCCGCCTTCCACCATTTAAGTCCGAGGCCTCTGAAGTCATCTGTGGCGTACCACAAGGATCCTCACTCAGCCCCACCCTCTTCAACGTAAACATGAGCCCCCTCGCGGCCATCGCCAGCCAACACAACCTCAACATCATCTCTTACGCGGATGACACTCAACTAATCCTTTCTCTCACCAATGACCCCAGCACCGCCAAAACTAACCTACACGAAGGAATGAAAGAAGTTGCCGAATGGATGAAACACAGCCGTCTGAAACTGAACTCAGATAAAACAGAAGTCCTCATCTTAGGTACATCCCCCTCTGCATGGGACGACTCTTGGTGGCCGGAAGCCCTTGGAAAAGCACCCATCCCGACAGACCACGCACGGAACCTAGGCGTCATCCTGGATTCTTCACTCTCAATGAACAGACAAGTCAGCGCCGTATCCTCATCCTGCTTCAACATTCTTCGCATGCTCAAAAAAACATTTCGCTGGATCCCCACCGAAACCAGGAAAACAGTCACCCATGCTCTGGTCACGAGCCGACTAGACTACGGAAACACCCTCTACGCAGGTACTACCGCTAAACTCCAGAAGAAACTCCAACGAATCCAAAACGCCTCAGCCAGGATCATATTAGACATCCCGCCCAACGAACACATCTCCGGTCACCTGAAAGACCTCCACTGGCTACCCGTCAATAAGAGAATCACTTTCCGACTGCTAACCCACGCACACAAATCACTCTACGACATCGGACCAGAATGCCTCAACTCACGACTGTCCTTCTACACCCCCTCCCGCCAACTACGTTCTTCCAGCCAAGCCCTCGCCACTGTACCTCGCATCAACAAGACCACCATGGGAGGCAGATCCTTCTCATACCTGGCTGCTAAAACTTGGAACTCACTCCCCACTTACCTTCGCCTTACCCAGAACCACCTAGCATTCAGAAAGCAACTTAAAACGTGGATATTTGACAAGTAATCCTCCTCCCCTTCCTAAGCGCCTTGAGACCCTCTGGGTATGTAGTGCGCTATATAAATTAATTGACTTGACGACTTGACTCTTCATGACTTGATGTATTTTGCAGTGTTTCTTTCTTCCATAATCTGAAAAAGAATAAAAATAAGAAAAAAGACCATTTTGAGTATTCAGATTGTAGCTCACAAGTGTATTGAGATTTACAGTATTTGCTATCTCCCGTTATCATATTGTTTCAGAATAAAACCCTCTTGCAATCCAACACTTTCCCTACTTTTGCATCTGCGGGAGTTTGAATAGTAAATTAAACCCTCAAACTATCCAACACTTTCCCTACTTTTGCACCCCCAGGACTTGCAATATTAAAGTAAACTTTCACCATATTCAACACTTTCCCTACTGTTGCACATGATGGTATTGAAATACTAAAGTAAACCCTCCCGCTATTCAAATCGTAATCTACTGTTGAACCTCCTGGAGGTGGAATAGTAAATTAAACCCTTCCACTATCCAAACCTTTCCATACTTTTGCACCTGCTGGAGTTGGATTAGTAAAGTAAACCCTCCCGGTATCCAAACCTTACCCTAATTTTGCACCTGCTGGACTTGGAATAGTAATTTAATCCCTCCCAATATCAAATACTTTTCTACTGTTGCACCTCCTGGAGTTGGAATAGTAACTTAAACCCTCTGCTATCCAACACTTTCCCTAATTTTGCACCTGCAGGAGTTAGAATAGTAAATTAAACCCTCCGGCTATACATCACCTTCACAAGTGTTGTACCTGCTGGAGTTGGAATAGTAATTTAAACCCTCCCACTATCCAACCCTTTCCCTAATTTCGCACCTGCAAGTGTTGCATTTTAAATTTCAACTCTCACCCTTGCCAACATTTTCACTACTGTTGCACCTGCTGGAGTTGGAATAGTAAATTTTACTATCCCGCTATCCAACACGTTCCCAAATATTTCACCTGATGGAGTTGAAATAGTAATTTAAAATCCTCCCGCTATCCAACACTTTCCCTAATGTTGCACCTGCTGGAGTTGGAATAGTAAATTAAACCCTCCCGCTATCCAACCCTTTCCCTACTGTTGCACCTGCTGGATTTTGAATAGTAAATTAAGCCCTTCCGCTATCCACCCCTTTTCCCTATTTTTTGCACCTGCTGGATTTGGAATAGTAAATGACTCCCTCCCGCTATCCAACACTTTCCCAAATGTTGCACCTGCTGGATTTGGAATAGTAAATGAAACCTTCCTGATATCAAAACCTTTCCTTGCTGTTGCACCTGCTGGATTTTGAATAGTAAATTAAACCCTCCCGCTATCAAACCCTTTTCCCTACTTTTGCACCTGCTGCATTTGGAATAGTAAATTAAACCCTCTGCAAAACAGAAGCTGTTGCAGTGGAAAACAAGAAATGCGTTACTCCTGAGACCCTGGGGAGGCGTTAACGACAGTTCGGCATGATGTCGCGGTGCGTAGCGACGAATCCGATCTGTATGGGGAGGAAGGCGATGACTTGTATGGATTCCGGTGAGAAGGTTCCATAGGAAAATGCTTGCAAAGGCACGATGCGATGATTCTCAGGGCTCTGCGACGATTCTCACAGCGACGTGATGCAGTGATCCCACCCAGCAATGACAGGCTCTGCGACGATGTTTGCAGCACTGCAAATCTTCCCGCTAACGAAGGGTGCAACGTCTTCAGGCAGCGGCGACAGGAGCTGCGATGATCTCAGTCTTCGTAGTGGCGGGAATTTTCTCGCTCAGCCGGGTTTGCGACAAAACTTGCAGAAAGTTCTTTAAAAGCTTGGTTTCCAGTTTCCCAACACAGGTACAACTTCCAGAGGCACCACACATGGGCCACACACTCCAGGAAGGACAGAACTCTCTCAATAGAGTTCAGGGAAGCTGGGGGTGAAGTCCTTTTGTTCCTGGGACTTCATAACAGGGAACCAGCTCACAACAGGCCCTTGGAGATTCCTTCAAGCAAGGGAACACAGCACAAAGCAAAGTCCTTCCCTCCTCCTTGGCAGCAAAGCAACAGCAGGTCAGTCCAGCAGAGCATCAGCAGGACAGTCTTCCTTCTTCATTTTCAGCTTTCTCCTTGGCAGAGGTTCCTTCTTTATTCCAGGATGATCTAATTTTCTGTAGTCTGGGTTCCTGTACTTGTACACCTAAAAGCCTTTGTCCCCTTTGTGAAGGAGGGCTCTGAGCCCTGTCTAAACCAGTTCTGGGTGTTCCTTGAACACTTTGTTTTCCTGGCTTCTCCTTTCCTTTCAGAGTGAGGGGCAGGGTCGTCAGTCACCCAGCAGGAGGTGGAGCCAGCATTGTGGAAGGCAGGCACAGCCCTATTCAGGCCCTGGTGCTACCCCCTCCCACCACTCAAGATGCAGATGTAGTCATTCAGCCTAGGGCTGACTCAGCCAGCCTCCTGGGGGCTCCCCAGCCTCTTTCATTCTCAAACCAGACAGTCAATTCACAAACAGGACAAGGCACACAGAAAGGTCAGACAAGAGAACAGCAACTTTCTAAATGTGCTGTTCTCAAATACATGAGTTAAAAACTACCTTCCTAAAAGATGTGTTATTAAATTCTGAGTTCAGGATACCAGACTTTTATGGCCTACCTTGATCCTATGGGAAGATATGCTGGTAGCCACTGTAGCCAGCATTCCCCATGATAGCCTATGGGCAAGGTAGCCTTACAATAGTGAAAAGCGAAAATGGCTGCCATTTACTACCAGAGCATGTCACCTGCACTAGCACATGCTCCACCTTTCACATACACTGCACCCTGCCCAGGGGGGTGCCCTGGGCCTTCCATAGGGGTGACCAATGTGCACAGTAAGGGAAGGGTTAGGCCTGGTCAGTGGGGACACTGAACAGGAGGATATGGCACCTCACAGACTGCACACAGGCACTGCAGTGGCAGGCCTGAGACACCATTTTAGGGCTACTCATGCGGGTTGCACAATCAGTGCTGCAGGCCCACTAGTAGCATTGGTCATCTCCAGCCCTGGCACACCCAGTGCACTTTACTAGGGACGTCTTGGTGATACAAATATGCCAATCATGTATATCCAATCACAATAACAATTTAAACAGGGAGCACTTACACTCTGACACTGATCAGCAGTGGCAAAATGTCCAAAGCATCTAAACCAGCAAAAACGAAATCCAGCACAGCATCAAAAATACAGGAGGTAGATACAAAAAGATAGGGGAAAACCATGCCAAGGATGCCAGGTCTAACACGTGGCCCCTCCAGCTGAAAGTGGGGAGAACTGCCCACCCTCTTAGGAGTTCTCTTCACAAAGGCGGAAAAACCTGGACAGACCATCAACATTGGCGTGTTCTGTACCAGGGCGGTGCTCCACCGTAAAGTCCATTCCCTGTAGGGAGATGGACCACCTCAACAGTTTTGAGTTCTCACCCCTCATCTGCATTAACCATCTGAGGGGCCTGTGGTCTGTATGAACACGGAAGTGTGTCCCAATCTCCCTCATGGAGTTAGGCGATTTACCCTTTTGTTAAGGCATAATTTACTCCCTTTGAACTGTCTCTTGTCCAAATGGTACGGTTGTTCCGACATTTGTAATTTTTGTAATTCCAATTCCCAGGATATGTATCATGTCATTTTTATCTGTCCGGTACTTATGGGATTTAGATGTAAATGGTTAAGACCTATGTGTCTTCAAATGGGTATCCTTACTGCCTCTGATTTTATTGAAGCAATGCTTAATCCTCCGAATGAAATGTTTTGCTTTAAATTGTTTCATTTCTTTAAAAGTTTTTTACCGTTATATTGATAGTTTAATATCATGTAATTTTTTAAAACATCTTGTTGTTTTTTACTGAATTATTATGTGGACCTCAATTGAGTTCCGTTACCATAAACAAATAAACTTGAAACTTGTGTCCCAAACAGGTAGGGCTTCAACTTCTTCAGAGCCCAGACCACAGCAAACGCTTCCCTTTCAATTGCACTACACCTCTTTTCCCTGGGTAGTAGCCTCCTACCAATGAAAGCTACAGGCTGGTCCTAGCCATTGCCGTTGATCTGTGAGAGTACTGCTCCCTCACCATGCTCTGAAGCCTCTGTCTGCACTATGAAGTCACTGGAGAAGTCAGTTGCCTTGAGCACCGGTGCTGTGCACATAGCAGTCTTCAGGGGATCAAAAGCAGTTTGGCAGGCTTCGGTCCAATTTAATTTCCTGGGCTGCCTCTTGAAGGTCAGCTCTGTCAAGGGGGCAACGATGGTGCCATTTCCCTTGACAAACCGTCTGTAATACCCAGTGAGTCCTAAGAAGGCTCTCACCTCTGTCTGGGTCTTGGGGGGCTCCCAAGCCATAATGGTATCAATCTTTGCCTGTAGGGGCACCACCTGACCGCTCCCTACATGGTGTCTCAAGTACACCACAGATCCCTGCCCTATCTGGTACTTGCTGGCCTTGATAGTGATTCAGAAAAGGGGGTGGTGATGAACAGAGTGTCTGAATTAAGCAGACCACTCTTACCCAGTCCAAAGATCAGGGCTTGATCCATCACCGTTATTTATCTCACTGCACCATCCCAGCTCAGAACCTGGCTATATGCAAATCAGTCTGTCCCTGGCCCAGTGCATCATGGGAACAGGGCAGACTAAACTACCAAGCCAATTCTTCACCAGAAAGGAGACAAGCTACCGGGGACCGGTTTCTGGCATTTCAGCCTTCTTCGGCCCGGCTTGCTTGAATCCTGATGGTGCAGTGAGAAAGGGACTCATGTCTGAGTATACCCTGCCACACCTATAGTGGCCAAAAACGATTCAGAAAAGGGGGTGGTGATGAACAGAGTGTCTGAATTAAGCAGACCACTCTTACCCAGTCCAAAGATCAGGGCTTGATCCATCACCGTTATTTATCTCACTGCACCATCCCAGCTCAGAGCCTGGCTATATGCAAATCAGTCTGTCCCTGGCCCAGTGCATCATGGGAACAGGGCAGACTAAACTACCAAGCCAATTCTTCACCAGAAAGGAGACAAGCTACCGGGGACCGGTTTCTGGCATTTCAGCCTTCTTTGGCCCAGCTTGCTTGAATCCTGATGGTGCAGTGAGAAAGGGACTCATGTCTGAGTATACCCTGCCACACCTATAGTGGCCAAAAACGATTCAGAAAAGGGGGTGGTGATGAACAGAGTGTCTGAATTAAGCAGACCACTCTTACCCAGTCCAAAGATCAGGGCCTGATCCATCACCGTTATTTATCTCACTGCACCATCCCAGCTCAGAACCTGGCTATATGCAAATCAGTCTGTCCCTGGCCCAGTGCATCATGGGAACAGGGCAGACTAAACTACCAAGCCAATTCTTCACCAGAAAGGAGACAAGCTACCGGGGACCGGTTTCTGGCATTTCAGCCTTCTTCGGCCCGGCTTGCTTGAATCCTGATGGTGCAGTGAGAAAGGGACTCATGTCTGAGTATACCCTGCCACACCTATAGTGGCCAAAAATGATTCAGAAAAGGCGGTGGTGATGAACAGAGTGTCTGAATTAAGCAGACCACTCTTACCCAGTCCAAAGATCAGGGCTTGATCCATCACTGTTATTTATCTCACTGCACCATCCCAGCTCAGAACCTGGCTATATGCAAATCAGTCTGTCCCTGGCCCAGTGCATCATGGGAACAGGGCAGACTAAACTACCAAGCCAATTCTTCACCAGAAAGGAGACAAGCTACCGGGGACCGGTTTCTGGCATTTCAGCCTTCTTCGGCCCGGCTTGCTTGAATCCTGATGGTGCAGTGAGAAAGGGACTCATGTCTGAGTATACCCTGCCACACCTATAGTGGCCAAAAACGATTCAGAAAAGGGGGTGGTGATGAACAGAGTGTCTGAATTAAGCAGACCACTCTTACCCAGTCCAAAGATCAGGGCTTGATCCACCACCGTTATTTATCTCACTGCACCATCCCAGCTCAGAACCTGGCTATATGCAAATCAGTCTGTCCCTGGCCCAGTGCATCATGGGAACAGGGCAGACTAAACTACCAAGCCAATTCTTCACCAGAAAGGAGACAAGCTACCGGGGACCGGTTTCTGGCATTTCAGCCTTCTTCGGCCCGGCTTGCTTGAATCCTGATGGTGCAGTGAGAAAGGGACTCATGTCTGAGTATACCCTGCCACACCTATAGTGGCCAAAAACGATTCAGAAAAGGGGGTTCTGAGCTGGGATGGTGCAGTGAGATAAATAACGGTGATGGTTCAAGCCCTGATCCTTGGACTGGGTAAGAGTGGTCTGCTAAATTCAGACACTCTGTTCATCACCACCCCCTTTTCTGAATCATTTTTGTCCACCATAAGCGTGGAAGGGTATACTCAGATGTGAGTCCCTTGCTCATTGCACCATCAGGATTCAAGCAAGCCGGGCCGAAGACGGCTGAAATGCCAGAAACCGGTCCCCGGTAGCTTGTTTCCTTCCCAGTATAAGAATTGGCTTGGTAGTTTGGTCTGCCCTGTTCCCATGATGCACTGGGCCAGGGTCAGACTAATTTGCATATAGCCAAGTTCTGAGCTGGGATGGTGCAGTGAGCTAAAAAACGGTGATGGATCAAGCCCTGATCTTTGGACTGGGTAAGAGTGGTCTGCTTAATTCAGACACTCTGTTCATCACCACCCTCTTTTCTGAATCGGCCTTGATAGTGAGGCCTGCCCTCTGCAGAGCCTTCAACACTTTGCAGAGGTGTTGCAAATGTTCCTCCCACGTGGAGCTGAACACAGCAATGTCATCCGGGTATGCAGCGCTGAATTCCTCCAGCCCAGTCAGTACCTGGTTAACCAGTCTCTGGAAGGTGGCGGGGGATTCTTCAAGCCAAAGGGCATGACTCAAACCTGGAAGTGGCCCTCTGGCGTTGAGAATGCTGAAATTTCTTTGGCCCCATCAGTTAAGTCAATCTGCCAGTACCCAGAAGTTAAATCAAACGTACTGAGGTACCTGGCAGCTCCCAACCGATCCACAAGCTCAACAGCTCTGGGGATGGGGTGTGCGTCAGTCTTTGTGACCGCATTGAGCCCACGGTAGTCAACACAAAACCGGAGTTCTGGAGTGGCACCGGGCGCAGCAGCTTTTGGGACTAAGACCACTGGGCTAGCCCAGGGGCTGCTAGAAGGCTCAATTACCCTTAGCACCAACATCTTGGAAACCTCCTACTTGATGCTGGCCCTGACCTTGTCAGCTACCCTGTACAATTTCTGTTTCACAGGCAGACTATCTCCAGTGCCCACATCATGGACGCACCAATTGGTGACACCTGGGGTCAGGAAGAACAGAGAGGCAAACTGACCCAACACCTGGCAACAGTCCCTCTGCTGTTCTGGGGTCAGGGTGGGCGAGAGGACCACTCCATCCACTGACCCGTCTTGCTCCTTAGTTGCCAGGAGGTCAGGGAGAGGATCACTATCCTCTTCCCCTCCAGCATTTGTAGTCATGAGCATTATCACTTCAGACCTCTCAAAGTGTGGTTTGAGGTGGTTCACATGCAAGACTCTCATGGGCTGCCCGGGAGTCTCCAAGTTAACCACGCTCTTGTGCTCCACCACCTCATATGGCCCAGTTCACTTGTCTTGGAGCGCACAAGGCTCCACTGGTGCCTTCACCCACACCTTCTGCCCAGGTTGAAATTCGACCAGAGTGGTATTCTGGTCGTACCATCTTTTCATTTCTTCCAGGCTAGCTTCCAGGTTCTCTTGAGCGAGCGTCCTGAAGCGTTGTGTCTGGTTGCGGATGGCCAGCACATAGCTGAACACATCCTCGGGCGTTTCCCCACTGGATTTCTCCCACCCCTCCTTCACCAGTGTGAGAGGTCCTCTAACAGTTCGGCCACACAGGAGTTCAAAGGGACTGAACCCTAAGGACTTCTGAGGCACTTCCCTGCAGGCAAACGACAGGCATCCTTCTCATGAGCTCCGCTAGGCCCATAATCATACATTTCAGGGTGTGGTTGAACCTTTCAACCAACCAATTTTCCTAAGAGTGGTAAAGAGTGATGAACTTATAAGTTACCCCACACTCCTCCCACAGAGACTTCATGTACCTAGAGATGAAGTTGTTACCTCGGTCGGAGACCACCTCTCTGGGGAATTCTACACGGGAAAAGATCCCCATCAATGCACGGCCCACCACGGGTGCTGTGATTGTCCTGAGAGGGACTGCCTCTGGGTGCCGGGTGGCATGGTCCACCAAGACCAGGAGGAACCTGTTGCCTAAGGCTGACTTAGGGTCCAGGGGCCCCACAATGTTGATGCTCTCCCACTCGAAAGGGGTGCTCACTACAGGAAAGGGTTGGAGCGGTGCCTTGCACTTTACTCCAGTCTTGCCACTGGCCTGACATGTTTGGCAAGCTCTACAAAAGGTACCAACGTGCTTCTTCATCTGGGACCAGTAGAAGTGGGCGACAAGCCTGTGGTAGGTCTTGTCTTGCCCCAAATGTCCTGCGAGAGGCACGTCATGAGCCAGACCCATTAGCAAGTTCCTGAAGCGCACGGGTACCTCCTGCACACGGGCTACACCTGGCTCAGCAAACGTAGGCCAACTATACAACAACTCATCTTCCCAGTAGACAAAGTGATTTCTGGACGCTCCACCGGCTGCCTGGTCTGCAGCCTGTTTCCACATACCAACGAGAGAAGGGCACTCTTTCTGCTCCTTGCAGAATTCCTCCCTGGAGGGCCCATCTTCTTGCTGCCAATGGGTCTGCTCAGGTAGGTTGCCCAGTTCGGCCAGCTGTTCCCCTGTATGTTCCAGGGCATCCCCCTCAGGTTCTGCTCCTTCCTGAACCATGGGAACAGTGGGGTTGGTTTCCCGCGCCTTCTGTTCTTTCCTCTCCTGACAGGTCTCTGGGCAACTGTTTCAGGCTCCAGTTCTGCTGAATCACCCCTACTGGCTGCCATAGCATGCGTGGTCCCACAGATCCACGCAGGCAACCCCAACATCTTCAAATTAGTTCTGTGTTCTACATCCTTCCATGGAGAACTCTCCAGGTCATTACCCAGCAGACAGTCTACAGGCAAGGCATCACTGACAACAACTTCCAAAAGACCAGAGACTCCCCTCCATTCAAAGGGAACACGTGCCATTTTGCAGAGGCGCACTGAGCTATCAGCTGCAACTACTGGGCGGAGTACATTGGGGATACACTGCTCTTCAGACACCCACTGACACCTCACGGATGTCAAGCTGGCTCCTGTGTCTCTCAGAGCCTCTATCTCCCTCCCATTGACGGTCACATTCTGCCCGTATTTCTTAGTGTTATGGGGCAGTAAGGTTTCCTGGACCATCTCTTGGTCTCCTAAAGAGACAAGGGTCATCATTGCTAGCTCCCCTTCCCCACTAGTAATCAAATCCCCTCCCAAAGCTACACTTGCTAACCCTGGGGCTGGAGCACTAGCGGGTGCTGGGGGTTTCTTGGGGCACCTGTTGATAACATGTCCCACCTCATTGCAGTGAAAGCAGGTAGGGGGACGTCTGTTTTCCATTCTGCCCCTAGGGGGCCATTGCTGTCTACATCTTGGGTTGGGACTCCTTTCCCTGGGCCTTATTTAGGGGCCCTTGAGAGAACTCCTTTTGGTTACCCTTGTCCCCCCCACTCTTCTGCTGGGGATCGTGCCCACCTTTGGCTGTGGTAACCACAATTCCTCTGAGGACCCTGGTACTGGTCCAGCCATCTGCCTCCTTAGTAAGCTCAATGGGGTCTGTCAGCTTGCTGTCTAAAAGATGCTGGCGCAGCTCTGGAACACAAAGACTACTCAAATGCTCCCAACTAATTAAATGCAACAACACCTTATAATCGGTTACTTTGCTGCCCTTCATCCAACCTTCCAGTGCACGAGTGTACAAATTCACACACTCAAACCAAGTCTCAGACTCTTTCTTCTTAGAGTTTTGAAACTGCAGTCTGCACTGCTCTGGAGTAAGTCTATAGCTGAGACATAGAGCCTCCTTCATATTGCGGTAGGTCATGGCATCTGCTAACTCTAAGGGCTCTAGAGCGCTCCTCCCAGAAGCCTCAAAATGTTTCCACAGGCCCGCCCCCCAATGCTGTTCAGGTACACCATTCATTCTCAATGCAATTTCATAAGAAGTAAACCAGGCATAAATATCCTCACTCCTTTTGTAATTCTGTACCAGATCATTGGGAATAAATACTTTACCCCCCTGCCCTGTCCGTGCACTGCCACCATTTGAACTGGCATCCACCTCCTTGGCTTTAAGATCCAGTTCTCTCATGCTCAACTCATGAGCAAAAAGCAATTTCTTTTCCTCCAGGGCACGGGCATTTTTATTTTCCTCCGCTTCTCTTTCTTTCTCCATTTCCAATTGCTTCATTTTCAACTTCAGGACTTCCAAGTCATGTTCTCTCAATCTTTGATTCTCTTGTAACTCTTCTTGGGTGAAGCCCCTACTGGAATGGGTGCTACCAGGACTTGAGCCTGTTCTGCTCACAGGCAGATCTGTGATTTCGAAACCATTCCCTGTACTTGCATCATTTCCCTCTTGTGCCTCCTAATGGGCCTTCAAGATTCTCTGCAGCTCCTCTTTCCTGGCACCGCTTTTCATGGGGCACTCAAACTGTTGGCAGAATTTCCTAAGATCTTTTGCTCTGTAGGAATACAAATCCTCAATGACAAATTCTAATTCCAATTCTGACTCAACACTGGGTGTCTTCCCATTCACAGACATGATGCTTAGAAGAGTTACTCAAAAATAGAACCAACCAAAAAAACCAGTAGTATGCAGTGGCGTAGTGGTCTGCACTCACTAGTGATGTACACCAATCATTGTGGGTCTAGTACCAATACAAGTTCAAATCCCACCTCTGACCAACAATGTTAGAACTGGGGGTCTCTAGTTGGCAGAGGCAGGTACCACTGTCCAAATAGGGACCCTTGCTTCTAGTCAGGGTAAGGAGGAAACCATCTGAGATAGTCCCTGCTCACCCCCTTGGTAGCTTGGCATGAGCAGTCAAAGCTTATCAAATGCAATCTGTAAAGTATGTGTTCCAAAACTCACTGTAACCCAGTGAAAACACCACAAACTGACTCCACAACAATTTACAAAAATAAAGTTATTTAATCTAAACTACACAAGACCAAAACAACAAAAATCCAACATACACAGTTCAAGAATATGGTTGCAAAAGAGTTCTTAGGTTTAGCGATAAAATAATCTACAGTTGCGTGAAAAGTTCACAGTAGCATCACGTTTAGCCAAAGAGTACCTTTAAATGCGACACAGTTCCAAAACAGAAGCTGTTGCAGTGGAAAACAAGCAATGCGTTACTCCTGAGACCCTGGGGAGGCGTTAGCGACAGTTCCGCTGGATGTAGCGGCGTGTAGCGACATATCCGATCTATATGGGGAAGAAGGCGATGACTTGTATGGATTCCGGTGCGGAGGTTCTGTAGAAAAATGTTCACAAAGGCACGATGCGAAGATTCTCGGGGATCCGCGAAGATTCTCGCAGCGACGTGATGCGCTGATTTCACCCAGCAATGACAGGCTCTGCGACGATGTTCGCAGCGGCGGAAATCTTCCCGCTAACGAAGGGTGCGACGTCTTCAGGCAGTAGCGACAGGCGCTGCGGCGATCTCGGACGATTTCGGTTTTCGTAGCAGCGGGAATTTTCTTGCTCAACCGGGTATGCGGCAAAACTTGCAGAAAGTTCTTTAAAAGCTTGGTTTCCAGTTTCCCAACACAGGTACAACTTCCAGAGGTACCACACATGGGCCACACACGCCAGTAAGGACAGAATTCTCTCAATAGAGTTCAGGGAAGCTGGGGGTGAAGTCCTTTTGTTCGTGGGACTTCATAACAGGGAGCCAGCTCACAACAGGCCCTTGGAGATTCCTTCAAGCAAGGGGACACAGCACAAAGCAAAGTCCTTCCCCTATCCTTGGCAGCAAAGCAACAGCAGGTCAGTCCAGCAGAGCAACAGCAGGACAGTCTTCCTTCTTCATTTTCAGCTTTCTCCTTGGCAGAGGTTCCTTCTTGATTCCAGGATGATCTAATTGTCTGTAGCCTGGGGTCCTGTGCTTATACCCCTAAAAGTATTTGTTCCTTTTGTGCAGGAGGGCTCTGAGCCTGGTCTGAACCAGTTCTGGGTGTTCCTTGAGCACTTGGTTTTCCTGGCTTCTCCTTTCCTTTCACAGTGAGGAGCCTGGTCGTCAGCTGCCCAGCAGGAGGTGGAACCAGCATTGTGGATGGCAGGCACACCCCTATTCAGGCCCAGGTGCTATCCCCTCCCACCACTCAAGATGCAGATGCAGTCATTCACCTAGGGCTGACTCAGCCAGCCTCCTGGGGGCTGCCCAGCCTCTGTCACTCTCAAACCAGACAGTCAATTCACAAACAGGCCAAGGCACACAGAATGGTAAGACAAGAGAACAGCAACTTTCTAAAAGTGCTGTTCTTAAAACACATGAGTTAAAAACCACATTTCCTAAAAGATAAACCCCTTAATACACTAAACTATAATTATCATCTTTTATAAAATTAAAGAGTGTACATGGTATCAGATAATCCACATTTAAATTTTTTACAATATTCTTTCTCCTGTGTTTGTTTTATTTCTTTTGGAGCTACTTGCTTTTGTCAGAAGATGGCACTGTTTTACAATACAGTCAATGGTGATCGCTCTATCTTGAAGAACGCGTCCTGACACTGTGAATGACAGCAGTCAAGTGAACTCAAAATGGTGGTCGGCTGCTTATATACCTTTTTCTTGATTTATCGATAAACTACATTAAAATATGTTTTGTAATCTGCTTTTTACTGTGATTTTATAATGGACTAAACTTATTATTTAATTTTATTAATTAAAATTCGACTTTCTTATCCTTATGATTTCAAATATCAGCCATTTTGTGATGCGACTGTTAGTGCTTAAACAGTAGAAATTGAGAAAGGACATGTTTTTTTCATTGTAGAAAGGTTATTTACTTCATGTTCTTTTCATATATCTTTTGATGTATTCTGTTTGAACATTAGTTAAATTGTCATTTTTAGGGACCGTTAAATGTCTGTTTTATTTTAGTATTTTATTTTTTAAAATGTTCTCTCTAAGTTTTTTGGTGCAATATTTTTTGGTACATTAAAAAAAATTGTCACGTATTAATATTCATACCTGAGTATCAATTTTTATACTTATTTTTATTACTCCACCACCCAAAACCCCTTCTTTCCTGCAATCCCATCCCAGGGGTTACTTTACGTATTTAAAAAAAGAATTGTCCATGTTTGCGTAGTAGTGGTATGGAAAGTAATATTTTGCGCAGTAAAAGAAGATTAATATATTCTAAATTAGTTTGCGTAGTAATGTTATTTGCAGTAAAAATATGAGAAGTAATGGTAGTTGCGAAGTAAAAACATCGCACTAAAAGCATGCGTATTAATAGCATGCTAAGTAGATTCATATATTTGTATGTTAATGGTAGGACATGTACTGGTGTGTGTGACATGTCCTGGTGGTGAATTGCAGTGTATTTCATTTTTCACCACTGCAAGGCTATCTGTACCATAGGATAGAATGGAGGTTGCTTAGAACATCTTATAAGCATATCTTCCCAATAGGAAACATGGGGAATTTGAGTTTGGCATGCCTGGACTCAGAATGTAAAAAATGCATCTTTTAGTAAAGATGATTTTTATGTTCTCTGTTTGAAAATAGCACTTTTACAATGTGGATATTTTCTTGCTTAGCCTTCCTGGTGGTTTTGTAAATTAACTGTCTGGCTTTGGAGTGACAGGGACTGGGGATGTGCATTTACTATAGACAGCCTCTGGGAGGGTTGAGGTGTGTCCTCTACCCTTAAGATGCCCCTTAAGATGTTGCAGAAAGTGGTAGCATCAAGTGGAGCCCATTTATCTAAAACTATGGTATTAGCAGTTAATGCAGGAGCCTGCGTGGAAGAGTCCTTGCAAGAGCCGTTGGTTGAGGAGTTTGTAGAGGATGTATCAATCTGTTTATCAAACTCAGCATAAGTATTGAAAATGTTATTAGTGAAGAACTCAGCCAGCTCTTCACATTGTTTGGATCAAGATGGAGGGGCTTAGGCTGACAAGCAGCTCCAGAAAGTTCTTTAACCCCCTAAAGAATACCTTAGGGCAAGTTTGAGCTTCCAGGATAGTCGAATTTACGTGCCTTGTTCGCCCTTCACTACAATGTCTATGGTAATTACTAAGGGCGGATTTATAAAGGAATTTAATTTTGGGATCATAGTATTTGCGCCATTGCCTTTCCAGATTTTTACATCTAGTTTTTTCCAACTTTAGAGCCTCAGAAAACCAAGGAGCCAGTGGAAGACAATGAGTATGCTTCTTCTTAACCGAGGGGAGACAAGCATCTACAGAAGAGCTAAGCCAGCAGTGAATGGCCGCAGCTTGATTTAGTGTGGTAATAGTAGGTACTGGTCTCGTATTGTCAAGGCAGAGATTTAACTTATTAGCATCCAAATTTTTCCAATTTTTGCTATTTTTAGACACTGAAGTAACAAAAGAATTGGCTAAGGAATGCCCAGATTTGATTTGAAATTCAACCAAGTAGTGATGCGACCAGAGAACGGGAACTGCAGGTTTACATGATATCATACTTAGATTAGAAAGAATTGGGTCTATCAGATTGCCTGCTATGTGAGTAGGGCCAGAGTTATGCAGGACGATGTTAAGTGCTGCTAATATCCGAGATGAATTTCCCTGTTGTAGCTAAGGAGGTGTCATTAAGATGAATATTAAGATCACCTACGATCAGGAAAATTAAGAGCCTGAAGCAGCAACCGGGCGATATGGTCGGAAAAGGATGCAGCCCACAAACTCACTGGTCCTGGAGGGCGATAAATGAGAGTCCCTGAAAGAGTAAAATTAGGAGAGGGCAGTAATTTAAAGAGGCCCGCCTCACAATCAGGGAGAGCAAGATCATCCCATTTACAGGTATATATGTGCTTAAGAATAATAGCTATACGTCCTCCTTCTTTACCAGTACGGTTTCTACACAGAAGCGAATAATTAAAGGGGAGAGCCGTAGCAATATCCGGACCGGAGCTATCCCTTAGCCATGTCTCCGTAAGAAAGATGGCATCTGGCTGTGATACTTCCAGTAGGTCAAAAATGTCTCTTTTATGTTTTTAGAGCGACCTACAGTTAAGACTAAAAAATGTGAAGACTGGATCATTAAGGCGAGATTGTACAGATCCTCCAGTGCTAATTTTAACTTTCCGTCTGGGGGATAGGGATGGAAAGCCGCAGTCATGACAGTAAAATGGACTCTGATCACAATTTATAGGAACCTCATTAGAACAAACACTATATCGGAAAGAAAGAAGAGCCTCACGAGAATAACAAAGAATACCTTGTTGTATATTGGACATTTATCAATTTTGTATTGTTTTGGATAACAAAAAGATTGGATATTTTTCAAAACTGGTGTGGTGTATTTTTGTAGTGTTTTCACTGTATTACTGTTGGTTATGTGCAAATGCTTTACACACTGCCTCTGAGATAAGCCTGACTGCTCGTGCCCAACTACCAAAGGGGTGAGCAAGGGTTATTTTAGGAGTGTAACACCTTACCCTGACTAGGAAGAAGGGTCCTTACTTGGACAAAGGTACCTTCCTCTGCCAACTAGAGACCCTCATTTCTTATACTGTCTGTGTCAAAGTATAAGTTCTTATGGTATATAGAGCCCTTTTGGTCTCAGAGAAATGCAGAAACAACTTTGTTGACATGTTTTCTGTATCCGTGGACAATGTTGGGTTTACTACTGCCACTTCTATCTTTGGCAAATGCTGGAGAACACCAAGGTAGTATTTAGGAGAAGTGACAATAATGTGGCAAAGGTATACTTCATTAGGATTTCCAGTCCTACACCAGTAATTGTACCTAGGTCATTGCCATCACAGTGCACAATCATGAGGTCTGGATGTTGACAATCCTCAATGCATCAAACCAAAGGCCGCAATTGATGCCACTTTAACCTTCTCAGACCAACCCAAGTAATGGCTACATTAGGTAAACCTAGGTACCTGTCAATGCCACTCTTTCCAGCAATCTGGTAGCAAACAGGAAAAGGATGAGACAGTTTTGAAGATTAAAGCCAGTCACAATGGAGGACAGCAAGTAAAACATAAAATGTCACACTTGATTGGATAGTGGTGATGTGCAGAGAACTGAAATTAGGTAGGAATTTTAAGAAATAAAGTTACTAACTGTGATTGGCTTTGGAACAATAAAATACAGGTTATGTTGTTTGTGATATGCTTGGAATTGCAAACAGTTAACCACAACTGCTTCAGTTATTGTGAACATAGAACGATGCTGAGAGAAAGTCTTGTGAACTTTTGTACTGGTAGTTTTGTACTATTGTAAACATGGTTACTATGGAAATAGAGCTAAAAGGGTGTGGGGTAAGGGAACACAAGAGACTGCAGTGTGAAACTGAAAAGCAGACTGGTGTACATAAAGTGCTCAGTAGTGCATGTCTTGTAATTTATAATATTTTACAAAATAAAATATAAATAAAAAATGTTAACAGCAGATTGTTTATAGCTTTTAAGGACTTTTGTATGAATTTGCAATTCTGCTGTGGATTCACACGAGGGCTGCGCTGAACCCCACAGTAGATGTGTGGATCCACAAAAAAACGACTAAATTTGGCTCCTTTACATAAACATGGAACGGGTTAAAAAAATAATGACCATTTAAAGGTGATATAACAAAAATAAAAGAGGAAAGGGAGTCTGTGATTTGCTAAGTACTGGAGTGTGGGTGAAAACACATTGGGAAGTGTAGCGATTATTGGTAATTTTGTACTGCGAGTGGAGGAATGCCATATTTCTGACTTGAGATTTGCAGTGGAAAACAGATAGTAACAGATATTAAAATAAACGACTATCAGCAAATAGATTTTACAGGTATGTTTATTAGGCTGTACTATAAAAAAGTATATATTTTATTAAAAAACTATCTGTGTATATAAGGTGAAAGAAAATGTTAAATTCTAGACACTACAGTAAAAGGTCAAATAAAAGGGAAGAGATTATTAACAAAAAATGTAGTGAGCTGCAAAAGAGGAAGAGGAATTGCTATACTGAAATTATAATTATTTTAATTAAGTGAGTATGAATAAACATGTTTGAAATAGAACATGGGTGGTTGTTTATAGTATGTAATTTAATAGCATGTAATTTGCACCCACTCATAGTCAGGCAGGCACTTACAAATACAGTTTCACTTGCACGTAAGCACTTATGTACCCGCCAAAACGTGACAGCCACGTGACAGCCACACAGTCACACACCCATAAACCATTCAAACGCCTGTTTACTCATCTATACATACACTTATGTAGTCATTCACATACCCATACAGGTGTTGTCACACCCACTGACACACCTATACAGCCATTTATGTACCCAGCACTCAGACTGTCAGTTACACATGCATGTACACATCCATCCACCCTGTTTGACACACAGCCACCCACCCATATGGTCACTCACAAACCTATTAGCAAACCCATATAGCCACTCACACATCCAGTCAGGCAGCGACAGAGGCACTTATACATCCACTCACACACCCCACAGCACTTTTGCATCCACCACTAACATATCCATTTGCACCCATTTTACACACCCAAACACCCACTAACACAGCCAGTTACCAATCCATACAGCCACTCTGATGCCAATGTAGAAACCCATACAGTCAGTAATGCGCTTAGTCACACACATATACAGCTACTTACATATCCAGTGTCATACTCAAAGAGGTGCTGATACACTCACTCACATATCCACTCAACTACTCACACATCCAGTCACCTATCTATACAGCCACTCATATACCCATACTCAGACACTTACACAGCCTCTTACACACTGACATAACCACTTATATAGCTACTCACTTGCTTATAAAATGTAATCTAATAGTATGTAATGTAAATTTGAATGTATTGTATATTTACTCTTCAGATATCTGCTTGTGTTTAATAAGGTATGAAAAATAACCATTATGCTTGTTGACAGCATCCATAACCTGGGCAATAGATTAAATTTTTAGTGCAAATGGCATATGGCATTTGCCACGAGTCACTATGTCTTGAAGCTTTGGTGAAACAGCAGGGATGGTAACCATCTGGTCAGGTGGTAAGAGCCCCGCAGTTGCTCCAGCTTCTGATGATGCACAACCTTTCCCCTCTCTCATCATCCTGTCATGCGTCCTTGTATGTATTGTTTTCAGATGTTTCCACATAGAGGATGTGCTTAGTGAATACTTCTTCCCTGTACCTCTTGACAGTTTAATTACACAATTAACACAATTAATTACCAATTACCTAATTATTATTAATTAGCAACTAATTATTAATACATGAAAAATAAATTACTTACCACCCTTTACCCCTATAAATGCCACAACCGGCAAAAAACATTTAGAAAAAAAAAACGTAATAATACAATTAACAAAATCAAATATCAAATCAATAAATATTAATTTTAAAATGATCATTTCGTTATTATATTAAATTACTTCCCATCCTTACTCCTATACATCCATAACCCACTACAGAACTAAAAAACACAAAATGTAAATAAATTACATTTCATAACAACTAAAAATTTTAAATATAGTAAGAAGCATAAAGAATAATTAAACAAAACAATTATGTAAAATATATTTAAAATATATACTAAAAACATAAAGAAATAATTAAAAAATGATATTTTAAAGAACTATATTTTTACAAATGATATTAATGACTTCTATATTTTTTAAATCAATATTACTTACCTCTAAATCAATATTTTTGATAACAATATTCTTGTACTCGATATTTTAATTCCACCTTATTTTTCACTTGATTTTATGGTAGTTTGATTTTTTTGCCCGACTATTCTGTCTCATTACCACAATTACTATAGCTGTAGATCAATGTGTGATGGACTGTGTTATGCTCCTTTATTTACTGGTAGGTTTACCCCTGTTTATGCCACTACCTGGATAATATATTTGTTTTATTAGCATTTTAACACTTGTGTTCCACAGTGTTAGTCTGCTTAAAAATAGTAAATATCCTTGCAAGGGCTTTGCTATGGATTTTCCTGGAAAGATCCACCTTACATAAATACACTCAACTCAGCACAATGCAGAATTTCAACCTGCACAGGTTAAAAAAAGATGCTAATCAAACACTGCACAACTTAGTAAATACTACTTTGAACTGGGTTGAAAGACACAGGTATGACATAAGTGCTAAGCAAAACTGGGCCACAGAAGAAAAAGGTCCACATAGAAGTAGCTGACTCACCCAGTAGCCCAGTTCTACTAGAGAGTGAAACCCCCAATAGATACTTTGGAGGTCTGGGAGGAGGGGGAAAAACTGACAAATATATACAAGAGAAATCTCCCACACGACCTATGATGCTTTAACTATGGCTTTACAAAGCTCTTTTGGGCATTCCTTCCTATATAAATCAGAACACGCGACAAAATTTCATTTCATAATTTTATTCAAAATATACTTTTTTTAATAAAAGATTTAGCTTCATTATTTATTTATAAATATAAGACAAACATGACATTTTTTTGGACGGTTTAAAAATACTTTTTTTAGAGAAAAAATACATATAATATTACGACATAACAAACATGGAAGCAATACTTCTGTTTTGTAAGGTACAATACATGCAAATCAGCTTCCGACAAAATGGTGGTGACTTTTCATATCCCCATCAAAAGGAAGAAAGAACTTATCACATCATACCGCACCCCTCATTCCAATCCCATCCTCTCCATAACCAAGCACACATACACACATTCAAAACCACATCAACTTCCCAGCCTAATTAGACGTGCTAATGGGACACATGGTAGGAATCCTTTTCAGCTATTCATGGTGTTGCCGCCAGCTGGGAATACATCAAGCCAACGTACATTTTGGTGGATTTAACTGATTTGTTTTCACCTTCCTCAGGGCCTATCATTTTTTGTGTTGAAATTTTTATTAGAAATTTTGAGATAGAAGTACAGATACAAAAAAAAATAAAGCAGGATAATATCTTTGACTAGTAAAATAATACAAATGAGGAAAGGTATTACACGAAGTATGATAAATATGAGGACATAAAAATATCGTATATTCCATAATCTTAAATACAATAATATTTGAGAAGATAGCAAAATAAATACATTATAGAAGAAGAATGGCAGAGGTGTGATGGGAATCCGATTTGGTTGGTCAGGAATTTCTGCTTTTCTTAAAATCCGTTCATCAGCGGTTGTTCCGGGGGTATTATCCTTAAGCTGCTGCTACGTTCTGTGTCATAATTTAATTTGAGGGGGTGGGATTGTTTATCCCCGACTCTATGCTGTAGGAATCAGCCACAGTGCTTAAATACAGGGATTTGTTTTGGTATGTTCCCAGAGCACGGCAAAAATTATACCTATGAGTCAGGCTTTGGACTGTGCCAGGTGTGCTGGTAATATCTTGTGTATAACACTATTGTATTTCTTCAACTGGTTCCAATCACAGTCCCTGTATGTAAATTGCGTTTCCAGCTAAGTTTTACTTGGTATATCGATGTCACATGACCACTTTGCATTTGCGGTCGGTCCCCATATTCTGTGTTTCTCAGTCCTGCTCTCCTGGAGATGTCATCAGTGATGTCATCAGTGATGTCACTGGCCATGTCATGAATGATGTAATATGTGACGTCATCAGCAGTGCATTGCGGGGGCGTGAGTTATAAATAGCTCAACTTACTATAACAGAGGAATTTCTATGATTTTGTACGAGTGAAATGTCCAACTAACTATAACATGTCTGAAACCTATGGTTTTTTCAGTAAATTTCTAAGGTTTTTAAATGTTAATTTCTAACTATAACATGTCCAAACCTATGTTTTTTTGTGAATTTCAACGGTTTTTTAAAAGCTAATTTCTAACTACAATGTGCCTGAAACCTATGTTTTTTTCAGTGAATTTCAATGTATTTTTAATGCTAACTTCTAATTATAATGTTTATTTAACTTATAGTTTCTTATAACACCCACGAAGGACACAACACCCACCACCACCACAGGACCCCATCCCCCTCCTCCTCCCTCTGCCACGAGGCAGTGTAGAAGAAAACAGCGTACATTCCGAAAACAACATCATGTAGCTGTGTACTGCCCCCCTGTAAACATAAGAGTAACCGGAGTGGGTTTGTCCGACATACACCACTTCAGCATAGGAGTGTGAATAAATAGGTCGGATCTTTGGCCATTGTTCACTTGTGGAAAGCCAAAGCATCTGCGAGCGCCAGCCCTCACCCTGCCATGGGGCCACTGTTGTGACTGCCGGCCTCCTCAGCCGATTGCTGGCTTCCCCCACACAGGCCCCCAGCGGCACAGTATCACTGACTTATGTCTGTACAAACTGCTGCCTTTGATATACACTCCGGACAGCAAGGCTCACAATTTAAATCGAGTCAAGACTACAGATGGCGCAGTCCAATAGGCAACAGACATTGCTTAAGTCAACACTATGTGCCTGTGTCTTCTCCCTGACCGCTGCCTCCAGCCTACACTGTGGTGAGTAGGGCTCACAATACAGATCGAGTCGCGATTGCAAAAGACATAGTCCAGTAGAAACAGACATTGCTCAAGTCAACAACACATGGCTGTGGGCCCTTTCTCACCGCTGCCTCCGGCCTACACTGCGGTGAGTAGGGCTCTCAATTCACATCGACTCGCGATTGCAGATGACGCTGTCCAGAAGGCAACAGACATTGCTGAAGGGAATACGACCTGCCTGTGTTCTCTTCCTGACTGTTGCCTCCAGCTTACATTGCGGGTGAGTAGGGATCATAATACAGATCGACTCTCAATTACAAATGACGCAGTCAAGTAAGCAACAGACATTGCGCAAGTCAACGCCACGTGCCACCGCTGCCTCCTGCCTCCACTGCGGTGAGTAGGGCTCACAATACAGATCGAGTTTCGATTGCAAATGACGCAGTCCAGTAAGCAACAGACATTGCCCAAGTCAACAACATGTGGCTGTGGGCCCTTCCTCACCGCTGCCTCCGGCCTACATTGTGGTGAGTAGGGCTCACAATTCAGATCGAGTCGCAATTGCAAATTACTCAGTCCAGTAGGCAACAGACATTGTTACCAGTACGGCCTGCCCAGACGACCCATCACAGGCACAGTAGGTCCCACATGTGCAACTGTGTTCTGAGTCCTGAATGGCAGTGACCCCAAGTCCGTGGCAGTGACCACAGCAGCAGACTCCCTTCAATCAGTGAGGCATACATGCAGGCCAGGCAACACATGGTGCGACTAACCATGTACAACACAAGGCGTGACATGTAGTGCCACTAACTCTCTTCAACACAAGCCGCCACACGTAGTACCCTAGCCCTCTTCAACAGAAACCAGGCAGAATTCAATAGACAAAAGACATTGCTCCGAGTGCAGGCCCCCCTGAGCTACGCATCATCACAGGGTATGTACAGCCTGAGTGTTAAAGGTACTACTAACTCAGTGTACCATAAGTCATCACAAAGAAGACTGAACAGTTTTATGTCAGCAGTGAGGCATACCATCACTCGAGAATCACCCAAAAATACTTGTAATAGAAAAAGAACAGAACAATCGAAGTACATTAATGATTACAATGTGGTGATTTAGAAGATGTGGAATGCAAATTTGGACATACAATATGATGCAGATAACTGAATTGCTGTTTCTCGCTATGTCACGTCATATATTACCAAGTTTGAGAAGACAGAATTGAAAGAAATATGAGTAAAAATTTCACAGGAGAAGATACTTAGCAAAAAATTGTATAGCTTCAGCTTACAGAGGCTTTCACATCGGGAAATTAGATCCTACGAATGTCCGCGTTGATAGACATCTGCAAGTTTATATTTAAAGTTAAGAGGAATCATCAAACAACGCCCAAGTTACAAGCACATAGAAGACTCCAGGAGGGGGGGGGGGGGACACCGCAACTCCCTCCCAACATAAGCGAAGCCCCGGGGCTGCGTGGACCCCAAGGGACCCCCGTAACACATGTGAGCCCCTGCTAATGTTTTTTAATAAATACCCCCGGAACCTAGCCCACCCAAGGGCCTCATTAACATAAAACGCGAGAACACGTGACCCCAGTTCAAATTATTTCTGATTTTATATATTTCTGTAATTATTTTTTGGGCCCTGGGGGTTCTTCTGGGACCCCCTGAGCCGACCCAGTGGTCCAGGGTTTTTCTACCCTGCCCCTTTCTCTTTTTATACCTTTGTTTCTCCATTTTTGGGTGACTCGCTTCTACCGAGCCACAAGATGGCTGCCAACACTTCCTGGTTTGGAGTGATACCAGCCAATCACATTAAAGCTTGCACACGCGACTTAGGCTCGGCCCAGATATTGAATCTTTTATTTTTCTAATTTCTCAGCAACTACTGAACAGATGTACACCATTTTTAAAAAGTTTGCATTCTGACCCACTGCCTTTGGCAGAAAGTTAGTGCACCTTTCTGCCAAATGTGGGATAATTTCGTTCAGTAGTTTCGGCTGCAGCATTGCACGAAGTTTCCTATGGGTGAATGATTTTTTCACTCTTATTTTTTGAATTTCTCAAAAACTACTGAACAGATTTACACCATTTAGAAAAGTTTGCTTTCTGAACCAAGTTCTACCTTTCTGCCAAATTTGGGGTAATTCTGTTTAGCAGTTCGTGCTGTAGCTCGTCGCAAAATTCCTTATGGAAATTAACATGGAGAAAACGTGTTTTGGGACCCCCTTTTTTCTCAGCCTCCACTTGACGAATTGCCCCCAAACTTTCAGGATAGTAGCTGACCTGGATAGACTTTTTGATGGGAGAATTTCAGAGAGATTCGTAAAACAACGCCAAAGGTATTAGCAAATCAACAACGCTTTTCCTTTGGAAACTAGGTTCTAACTATAACTACCTACTGGCGACTATATATATATCAAGAAAAAACAGGGTGTCCCCAAGGAAATATCGCATGTGAACTAGTTACCGCACACCACCTCCGGCAGCAGCCTCACAGCCAGCACTCGTGACCTCTAAATTGCATTATGCCAGACGCGTTTCATAAGGTAAGCCCTTTCTAAATGGCATGCAAACAAAGTGAGGCATCCAGCTAAGTTAAGAACATTTATTGTTTGATAGGGTCCCTGTCCATATGGGCGTGCGCAGAATGGTATCCTGGTAAATAGAGCCCATCTGCACTTGGCTCGCGTTCCGTATATACCCAAGTGGATCTGGAGCTTCACGATGCAAACATTGTTAACCTGGTTGGGCGGAGGCCAACGAGTACGCACTGTGTTGCTCCCAATGCACTTCGAAAGTCAGGCCCAGTTTACTCCCGTAACGTGCCCGAGATACCAAGCACTAGGACCCACCATGGTTCAGCGGTTGTAAAATCTTTAGTTAAAAATAGCGCCTAAAGAATGAAAGTGGGATAGGAGCAAGATGGCGGCCGTGACCTCGGCTGAGTAGGTTGGCGGCGAGCTCTCCCGGACCCCTATCGCCTCCCGCCTCGATTATCCCATCCCGAGCATCACGATTACAAACTCTGCTCTATTAAACCACTGGCCTGGTCGTTTCTTATGTGCATGGCGCTCACCTCCCGTTTGGAGTACCTGAGACGGCGTCTCCTCATCAAGGCGCTGTGGAGCTGGCGGGCTGCTCTGCATTCTCCCGCGTTATCGACGGCAGGAAGCTTTCCCTCAGTGTTTAGCCTCATCCAGAAGCAAAGCCTCATTGAAGGAATGCCACCGAAGACCACAGTGAAAGGTGCAGCAGCCGCCTCGAAAGTGCGCAGCTCCGCACGGAATGCAGCTGAAGGGGAATCAAAAAACCCGGCTCTTGGCTCGGCTTCGACTTCTGAGCAGCGAACTGTCCCTAAATCCCCGCCACCTCCGCTCTCTTCCAACAGTATTTCACAGCTTCCAGCATCAAAAACGGGGCAGAACACGGCAGGGAAAAAGCAACAAAACCAGACGCTTCCGGACCTGTTTAATCTCTCTCTTCAGAAGCAGAAGACTTTTGGTAAAGGAAAGCTGACGCCTCAGACTACTGTCGGTAAGGACATAAGTAACGAGACTGATACTGTGGCTCTAGTATCTCAGCCACAGTTATTAATACAGCACTCAGACTCTGTGCCTATAAATGCTACTGTAACCTCAGATTCTCATTTACAGCATATCCCTCAGCAACCTAACTTACTCAATACGGATCTTGGTGCAGTGTCTACTCAAAACCCAACTGACACATCCAATGCTGCACTAACATCTTCAGCCCAGTGCATTCTGGGAACTGTAGTCCAAACACCTATACAACACGATGCACACTTAGTTTCTCATTTGGATAAAGTTCCTAACCTTTTATCCAACAATGGCACAGCTATTGTCCCAGAGTCTGGATTCGATTCAAGGGGGTCAGTAAGTACTGAGGCTACAGATAATTTTTTTTCAGTTTCTGAGCACTCATCAGTGGAGGAGGATCTGGAACTTGATGCTGAACCCGAATGGTCTGATTATGACAGTGAGGCAGGGGACTGGCGCCTCAGTGAGGCTTCTAAGGATCCGAATGATGTAAGCACCGTTAACACAGTCCGTAAGGTGTCCCACCCTAAGGGACCGTCAAACGCTGTTGGTATACAAAACATATCATTGGATCAATCAGCAACTAACTGCGGAACAATACCTTTTAACCCCTCTGGTTTGGTTATAGAATCTCCCGAGGAAGTTACTCTTTCCACAATCTATCAAACTATTATCTCTCATCGAGAGGCTACAAGACAGGAGAATATTCGCACACAGGGGGCGTGTCGCAGAATGCAGAACTCCTTGCGTCGAGTAGTGAAAACTTGCACCGATATCGCTTCTAGGGTTGGGGCAGCCGAGGAGCGGATTTCTGCGCTAGAGGATGCAGTGGGGGCCCAGAAAGACCTTACAACAGAGATAAAAGAACAGCGCACTGACATATTATGGAAACTCACTGATTTAGAGAATAGAGCGAGAAGAAAAAATTTAAGAGTTTTAGGTATTGAAGAAAATATGGAAGGTAGAGATCCCAGGCAGTTTATAGTTGAGCTTTTTGCGGAGGCGTTCCCAGAAGTGACACAATGGGACTGGAATCTTGAAATTCAGCGGGCGCACCGCTTTCCATTTCAGCAGCGCCAGTCCGCAGCCTCTGGCTCAAGTAAAACACTTCCCCGCGCTATCTTGATCTGTTTCAACAATTTCCTTGCACGGGAGAAAATATTTGATCTAGTTAGACCAGATAAGAAGCGGTCAGCGAAGGGATGTCAATTTTTTGTTCGGCCGGACTTCTGCCCAGCTACAGTTGAGAGACGGTGGCACCTTCGTCAGCTGATGCCTTTGTTTCAGGCTAAGGGTGCTCAAGTGTTCTTACTCTTTCCATCTAAGCTGAAAGTCATTTGTAAAGGGCAGACCAAGTATTTCACTTCAGAGATATTGGCCAAGGAATTTCTGGGCTCTATCTAGTTTGCATTGCTCTAATTAACTTAATTTGTATTCACCAAATCTCGGATCAGTCTGGGATGGGGTTTCTGCTTATTTTGAAATCGTTAATGATTTAGAGGACCTGACAGATAGTATGTTACTGGTGTTTTTTTGTCTTTCTCTATTCGTTTATCTGGCAGTCAGGTCTTCCGCAGTGCTTTAATGGGGGGAGGCCTCGGGCTTCGGGAGGCTTTGGATCTCACCAGCCTGACCATCAAAGGACTAAGGTCCTGTTGCTCTACATGGGGGGTGGGGGGTCAGCGGGGTGTAGAAGGTGGGGGGTGGTGGTGGGTGGTGGGTGGTGGGGGGGGGTTTGGGGGGGTGGTGTTTTGGTGGTGGGGGCTCAGGCGGTTGTTTTTTTGTGTATTATACTTTTTGGGTTCAGGAAGCATGAATGATACGCTAATGACGCAAATGTTTTTTTATATCATGTATTTGGTTGTTTATAGGCCTTGCCTTTTCTACATACAGCATTATTAGTAAATTGGGTTTTGCTGCCCACCGGTTTCCTTATTTTTTGAATGGCGGGGGGTAGGTTACGCTGTGTTACATGGAATATTTGTGGTTTAAATGATCCCAAGAAGCGTAGGGTGTTTTATAAGATACTTCAAATTCTGCAGGCTGATTTAGTCTGCTTACAGGAGACTCATATTTCGTGGACTAAGCGTACCTGGTTAAGGTTCCCTGGTTATGAGCTGATTGCCTGCTCTAGGCAGACGTCTACAATTAGGGGTGTCGCTATTCTCTTAAAGAATGGGATCGGTTCTGTTAAGAGGTTGAAGGTAGATAATTTTGGTAGATGGGCAATTGTGGAACTTCTGGTGAATCGAGCTCTATTATCGGTTTGCTCAATTTATGCCCCCAACCTTGATGACCCGCAACTCTTTCGGAGCCTAAATTTGGAACTGGTGGGATGGTCCCGTCCAATATTATTTACCGGTGATCTTAATATTAATCTTTCTAGTCAAATAAACCTCCTTACCTATCGTAATTATTCCGGCAGGAAGCCTCAAGTATTTAAGGCTCTCCAATTTCTTGTGTTGGATCATGGTCTTATAGACCTATGGCATTTTCACCACCAAGACTTGGATGGATATACATTCTATTCTGCTCCACACAAAAAAATGATCCGCCTTGACTACGCTTTCATCTCGGATCAAAATGCCTCTCTGGCATCTATCGAGGTTGCTCCCAGGACCATATCCGATCACAATCCCTTAATTATAGATCTCTTATGGGACCGTCCTATCAATCAGATCCGGCCCTGGACCTTTGAGAGAAAGCTTCTTATAGATTTGCAATATCAGGACTGCATGGCCACTTGGATTCCAGAATTCTTTAATATAAATAGGGGTACCTCTTCTGATTCCATTGTCTGGGATACATTCAAAGCGGCCCTACGTGGGGAAACAAAAAACTTTGCTTCCCATCGTTGGAAACAGACACAGCAGTCCACCAAAGACAGACTTAAAGATTTGCAACAAGCTGAATTTGAGCTCTGTCATAATATTCGTTCGGGCCAGGATGTATCAAATAGTCTCAATGCGGTTGCTATAGCTAAATCTAATCTGCTAGACCCTCTTTATCAAGATCTAGCAGCCAAATATGTTCAATTTCGTACGCTAATGTATGAGTTTGGGGAAAATTCTGGCAAGGTACTCGCAAAGAGATTACAGCAAAGGGCCATTGCGAATCAAATTGTCCGAATTATAGATCAACAAGGTTCTCTTCAGGAAACTCCGGGGGGGGTCTTAGATGCTTTTAGGAGTTTCTACACTAAATTATACACAGAAGACCCTAGTATGTCTCAAAACCAAATAGCTCTAGATGATTTTTTTTACCCCCTAGATACCAGGCGTGTAACATTAGAACAGAATGAAGTCCTTTCCGCACCCATTAGTTGGGATGAGATAGAAATTGCTATCAAATCTCTCTCTAGTGGTAAGGCAGCGGGCCCTGATCTTATTCATCTTGAGTTTTATAAAACGTTTTCGCAGCTGTTTAAACAAGATATGCTATCCGTCTTTAGGGCTGCTCAATCTGGGGTTATTCCCGATTCTTGGCGCCGAGCCACCATCGTGTTGTTTAAAAAAAAGGGCAAAGATGAGTTAAATCCTGCTTCATATCGGCCGATTGCTCTTCTTAATACCGATAGCAAGATCTATTCCAGAATCTTAGCGTTCAGATTAACACAAGTCATAGCTCCTTTAGTTTCAATTAGGCACCATGGGTTTATTCCCGGAAGGGACACAACAGATCACATTCGGCGCGTCATCGCCCTTCTTGACTGGGCCCAGGCTACGAGTGCTCCCCTCGGGGTGATCCTGTTGGACGCCGAGAAGGCGTTTGACAGGGTCTCCTGGGGGTATCTCTGGGCAGTAATGCGCTGGAAGGGATTCTCTCCTGGGTTCATACAGTCCCTTCAGGCACTTTACTTAGCACCAACTGTTGCTATTCGTATTTCCGGGAGAGAATCCACTCACTTTTCCATCAGCAGGGGGACTAGACAGGGTTGTCCCTGTTCCCCCCTGCTTTTCGCTCTGTTTATCGATCCTTTCCTGAATTTGATCGAAAACTGCCAGGAGATCACCCCAGTTAGGGTCCGCGGAGTGGACTACAAGGCATTAGCATATGCCGATGACATTGTTGTTTTAACTGATAATGTTGGCTCATCTTTCGTTGCATTAGAGAGAATCGCAGCTCAATTTGGCTCTTTGTCTGGGTATAAGCTTAACATCTCAAAGACCCAAATAATTAAATCAAAAGATATGTCCTCTTCCCAGGTTCCCATAGTTAAAGAGGCTACATATCTTGGGATTCAGATTTCCGCAGATGTGGAGCAGATTCCAGATCTAAACTACCTTCCGGTAATTGATTCTTTACATAGGAAACTAGAGAGAATGGACCACCTACATTTTTCTTTATATGGACGTTGTAATATCTTGAAAATGCTTGCTCTTCCAAAGTTTTTATATCTTTTTAGGTCCATCCCACTTCTAATATCCAACTTAACATTGGGGAAAGCTGATAGAATATGTCAACGGTTTCTTTGGGGCTATCATAGGCCGAGAAGGGCTGCCAAATGGACATGTCTTCCCCAGGAGCGAGGTGGCTGGACTGTTCCTAACCTAGCATATTATTACTGGGCCGCTCTAATCCAACATTTTGGCCTTCCCCTTTTAGGGGATAATGTTGAGATTCCTATTTATATGTCCCCATCCATATATGAAATAGCACTTGGGGATGCTGCCAAGGGGGTATTGACACGCGTGCTGGAACCCAGTTATTTCAAAAAAACTAAATTTAAGATTTGTTGGGCCTTATTCTCTGTATGGCAGAAAATTCGCTCTCGTCTTGCTATCCCAAAACTGAATTATTATACCCCATTTGATGCCTCTGCCTTGCTTTCTCCAATATTTTCTGATGGTATGATGAGGAAATTGAGGTCTTCTGGGATTAAGGGAATTAGGGATTTAGTTCATTCTGATCAGCTGGCCCCTTTCTCTTATTTGAAGGAGAAATTTCATTTACCCTCTAGCTATTTTTACAAGTATCTACAGATAAGGAGCTTTTTCGATAAGAATATCTCTAGATATCCTAATCTGTATGTCAAAATTAATTTAATTGAATTAATTCGTAAGGAGTCTAGAATTGGTACTCTATATCAAAGTCTTTTATCAGAGCTCCCGGACGATTTATCAATTCAGAACATAAAGTGGGCTACCAAATTTGGTATCCCAACACTAGATCTGCAAATTCCACTTGAACTAGCCAGATCTGTTCTTGTCTCCGGCTCACTTCGCACTCAAAGCTATATAGCTATGTTCAATCTGTACTATACTCCTGCAAAAATAGCCAGTTGGGGGACTCTTAGATCAGTTAGTGGCGGTTTCTGTCCTAGATGTAAAAGGAGCCCCGCTGATGCTATACACATGTTTTACTCATGCCCAAACTTAAGCCCCTTTTTTAAATGAGGTTGAAGGCTTTCTTAATCAAACTCTTTCAATCCCGGTTAAGCTTTCAGCGGAGTTAATAATAATCGGGTACGAATACTCAATTGGCCCACAAAGATCACAACATTTGTCTGCATTCTTGTTTATTACAATGGCCATGATTAGACTCTGTATTACATCGCAATGGCTAAATCCTGAAACTCCCACTTTTATCCATTGGAAAGCTAGGATGCTTGCATGGCACAAATTAGAGTCATCTGTGATGCTATTGCGGGGGAAGAGAAGGCGTTTATTGGCATCTAAGAATTGGGCTCCTTTCGCAGATTGGTTATCTCAGTAATTGTGTTATCATTCTATGTCAAATTGTGTCATGTATTTATTTGTTAATGTATTTACATTTCTTTTTTGTTTTGTATCAACATGTGTTCCCAAACTGTGTATTCTGTTTTATTTTCTCCTGATGTCCTCTGTTTCTTTGAAAATCTAAAAAAAAAAAAAAAAAAAAAAAAGAATGAAAGTGCCAACTGCAGACATCTAGTCACATGAGATCAGTTCAAAATTGAAAAATATGTCCAACCGTGATGGAACATAGTTTGGATACACAAAGTGGATTGAACCCAGTCAGCAATTACCTTTGGACTTAAAAGAAATTTAAAGAAATATGTTCTGAGAAGGTAACATTCAGCTGGGCAAGGCTGCAAGCAGTGTCCAAGGAGGGAGTGTCATTGTCAGGGTATCAGTAGTCAAAGTCGCGGTAAAGATTTTTATGTGAAATTGTCTCTTTTTTTGGAAGTCAAAAATCTCCAGTGGGACAAAGGAGAGGGCTGTAGCTGAAGACAGCATCACAAGAACAAATATAACCTTGGAGATGGACGCTGAACAGGATTTTCTGCTGCAGTGAAGAACGTAGCGGGAGAAGCTGCAAAGTCAATCTGACTGGTGATGTACCTCGGGCAGATAGTCGAGCAGGTTATTCCTCTTTCCTCTTGGTTCTCAGAGCAGTTTATGGCCAAAAATATTTTAAGTACTCTCTTTTGGGATTTGGCCATCTGAGCACATTTAGCACCACAACCAAGGGTCTAAGACTTTTGGCACACCACTTGGAGGATCAGGACTCACTCAGGATAGGTCCAGGAGCTGGGCACCTTTTGTGTATCTGTGGCTTTGAACAAGACACCAGCAAAGCTGCCCTTGCAGTCACTCTGGTAGTTCTCGCTTAGGTGAAGATACAGGGTTCAACAGCAGGTCTGGTCTCTGAGGGTTCCGAGCAGGTTCCATGCAGCAAAGCAGTTCTTCGATGTACAGCAAAGCAGTTTTGCAGAGTTGCTCAGCAAGGAACAGCAGTGGGTAGTGCTCAGAGAGTCCTTCCAAAGGTCCAGATGTGAACTGAAGGTGTCTGAGGTCCTATTTTTATACCCTGGTGCCCACCTTATGAAATGTGGGAGAAGTTTTTATACAGTGTCTTTGAAGTGCATGGACTTTCCTGACTTCCCTGCCCTGGCTCCAAGCTAGCTGCAGTGGCAATGTGGAGGTTAATGGTCATTTGTGTGTATTCAGTTGCAATTGAGGATATGCTCAGCTCTGCCCGCAATCTTGCCAACAGATGGCCCATTCAAACACACCTAATACCTCTATTTTTTGACAATGTAGGAGGAATTCACAAATTGTAACAATCAGTTACACCCAGGCAGGTGACCGAAGACAGACTGCAGGTACAAAAGTGCTAGAGGCAGAAATACGCTGACTTTTTAAAAGTGGCCTTTTCAACATTTTAATCAAATTAAATAGGGGTTTTTATTACAGTTCATAAGACCCGAACTTGGTATAGCTATCTGATCCCAATTGGAAATTACAGCCTATTCTATATAATAGGGAATCTCCAATGTTATCCTATGGGGGGTTTTAGGCCTCACACTAGCAAAAAACGAATTTAGGAGTTTTTCAAACCCAAGGCATGTAAAACTAACAAGTGCATGTCTAACCTTTTTCCTTACAAGGCACTCTGCCCAAGGTCACCCCTAGGGCTTAACCTAAGGGGGGACATATGTAATAAGAGGGGAGTTTAGTGCTCTGCAGGGGGTTTTATTGGCAATACAACATGGCAGAGTAAAACTGCATTCAGGCTTCTGTGGCAGGCCTGGTACATGTTTTATGGTGCTAGCCTAGTTAGTGGCACAATACGTGCTGCTGGACCACTGGTAGCATGTAGTTTACAGTCCTTATTATATGATATACAACTCTACAAGGGACTTATAAGTAAATTAAGCATGCCAATTGAGAATAAACCAATGTTACCATGTGTTAGGGGAGTGAACATAAGCACTTAAGCATTAGTTTGCTGTGGTAAAGTACACAGTGTACAAAGGCCAACACTGATAAGTCCAGCAAAATGGAGGAAGAGAGTCAAAAGGTTTGAGGGAAGACCACTCTAATGATGACAGGTCTAACAGCAATACTATGTGCTGTCTTTGTCAAATAATGTTTTGACATACAATGCAATGCAAATAGCCCCATGTGGCATTGTAAGTAGAAGTCAAGGCTTTGCGTTGCCTTGCATTTCCAATACAAGGTCAACACATTCAACTAGAGGTGGGAGGAACTCGCTGAGTTTCATTCTGCTGAATTTCACAGGGTTCCATGAAAATTCCATGAGATTCCAAGAAGTTGTGAGAGTGGGAAGAATTTGCATGTTGCGCTGCTCAGCTGATTTATAGCACTGGGAGCCCTTTCTGCACTGCAAAATCAGCATAACTGCACCACGCAGCGCATCAGAGGGCACTGCTTTTTTGATTTCGTTCAAGTAGATTTTCAACTTGAGCATGAGCTGTCTCCCCTCAAATAACCGCCTGTGTGGAGAAAATCTCACTGGATCAATCTGAGCACCAGAAAATCTTGCTAGGGTGCACAAATTCTCACTCGCGCTCACCAACTTACCATTGGCAACCTAGGAGAGAGAAAAAACTCCACCGCACGGCATCTGGCGGTGTTTTGCCAGAACTCTGGGTTACAAGCAGAACACAGAGTGAGCAAAACTCCACAAACTGCACTGTCAGAGTGGTATTTATACCTAGTAAATGTGAGTATGAATTGGTTTCCAGAGCAATTTACATCCTCACATGACACATGGGGCCTGATTCATAAAGGTAAACTTATACATTAGTGTAAGTTTGCGCTTTTTCTGTGGTCAGACAATTGCAAGTCAATAGTAGGTTTCTGATTATGGATATTTCGCAGTCGGTGAGAAGAACTCCACACATAAAATGATAGGACTGTCCTATCTATTTCTGTGCGTAGTTCTCCGCCTGACCTACAAACATTGATGTTTACCTTGATGAATCAGACCCCAAGGGGCCTGATCTCTAGATTTTTAAGGAATAGTATACTCTGTCACAACGTGAATTATATCAGGTCTGCCATAATGGAAGTGCATTATATCCAATGGCACTTATAATATGAAGGAAAGGATACATGTCACATTTGTAATAGAGTATCCCATCTGTAACATTACGAATCAGTCTAATATTTTTCAAGCAACACAAGAATTAACTGTTGTAGTTTATTTAGCATAAGAAATCATCCGACGTGTGGTAAGTATTATGCAAAGTAAACTTTTAACGTATTAGGTAAGAAAATGTAAGCATATTTGGCTATGGACAACCTTTACCAGTCACAAGCAGAGCAGGTGTCCTGTCAAATTGACACACACAAGGCATTGCGCCACTGGGTTTACAGGCCCACTTCTTGCTGATGGTACCTTTTAAAAAAAACCTTACTTCTAAAGTCAGTTCACTCTTTGTGGAGTGGGATGCCTTCTCATCTAGACCGTCAGCCATGTTGGGATGAAGACGGATATACAGAGCAGCAAGATCTAAGAGGATGCTAATCAGAGGAGATGGCTGACTTCCTCTTTCTGTGTGTTATTTCCTGTAGGTCAATGTTCCTGTCATTGTCTCTATATCATTTCCTGCTTGTCATTTCCTGTCTATTTGTGTTGATATCCATACTGTATACATAGTCTCTGCCCATGTATGGAGCAGAGACTTCACAGCTGGGGCAGAGATCATCATAAATACACAGGAAATTACATACAGGAAATGAAATACTGGAAGAGAAAGCCAACCATTTTGAGATCATTCTGTGAAATCCTTTCCTCAGAGAAGCAACCTCCTTCATCCGACTGCTCTTTGCATCTATCCTGCCCCTAGCATGGCTGAGGGCATAGGCAAGATGTCACCCCCATTCACCGAGAGCGAATCAAACATCATTATAAAGGGAGTGCCTGCTAAGTACCTACAGCTTTATGGGGGCCTTGAAACTCAGTTTTGCAATGTAGTCCCTACTCAAATGTGGTGGTATATAGGCACGCAATGCAGTTAGGTGGGCATGTTCAACTGGCAGGCCAAAATGTCATGACTTCAAATTGTATAAGGTCTATGAATCTCTAATCAATTAGGGTTCACTTGTTTGCAAGTGATTCTGGGACTTATATTTTTCAGTACATAAATGGGTAGATTTGCATCACAAATGCATTTCTGAGCTAGACTTTACATAGACTTTCATAACTAGTGAATCAGGCACCTTATAAAAGTTGAATGCCATAGTGATTTTTCTGACTTCACACAGTTTATTGTTAGTATGACAGTTTGTGATGTTAAAATGTTATATCAAGCATGCTTTTTGTTTGTGTCATATCTCATATCTACTGTTCAAGGATGACATTTTGTACCTTTTATTATTTCTTATGATAAATACATTTCCAATGTTTACTATATGCACACATTTTGCTAACAATGTCATGAAAGCTATTTAACAAAGTATTTGCAGTACTACTAAGCATGCATATATGAGTTGCTGTGGGTTGCAAAAACAAAGCATTGTTATGATGGAAACAGTCGCGTTACCCATGTACAGAGTCAGATGTTTCCATAGGTAAAATAATTTAGAAAAAGGGGCATGTTTTTGGATTATCTCCTAGGGCCTGATTAACATAGGTAACATTGCACTTTAGTTTCAGGTGAGAGTTTTTTGCTATTCCTAATGTAAATTTTTGTAGCAAGTTTATGACTGTGGAGATTGTGGAGTTGGGGCAGAGACCTCTGCACATAAATGATCGACCTCGATGCATCTTTATGTGTGGAGATCTCCACCCCCACTGTGGGGTCGCTGCACATTAAAAAATTACTAGTTATTAGTATTTTCTGAATAATGATAACCTCAGTTTACACTAAAGTGAAGTTTACCTTTAGTGAAAACTGCAGACACTACTGAGCATTTGTGCCAAATGATACATTTTATAAATTGTTGATTCACATTGAAGCCAGCTGTATACGTTGGGGTAGTGGCTGTACAGGTTGGGATACAGGTGGCTGTGCATGCTCATCTCTAAATGTTTACTGTGAAGGTAGATTTTTTAACATTTTTAACATACCCTCTTTCTTCCTCTTTACAGCCAATGCATAGTGTCTTGCATTCTCTCCCCTATACATTTTAATTTGATCTTAGTTCATCTTTAACATCTCTTGGCAACATTAACCAACATTTTCCAAGGCACAGGTTTTAGTTTCAAACATCTGCAGGAGTCCTTGTAGGGAGTCTGAAATGTCAGAGAGAGGAACCCTTAGTGCACGAATATCCTGCTGCACATCGAACTGCTACTAGAAGAATTATTCCTCCCACTATCCAAAATGAGTATATGCCACCCCCCTCCACATGGGACACCCTCTGATATGGCCATCAACTAAACCAGAACAGAGAGGGGTGGCACGTGGGAGGTTGCAGGAAGGAGATTAATGCATAGGGGACATATGTTCCTCACCGGGGTATTCTCTCCCTCAGATGTTTGAGATTAGGCCAGAGATGCACCTTCATGGGAGGAGTTAGTAGGAAAATCTACTCATCGACTTAGGATGTGAGGGCACTGTTGCTGGTTGGCTGATTGCTGGGGACATACAATACTCTGAATGGAAGTAGGAGGTAAAATGCCAGACAGACATGAAGTGGCCTTCCGTCTTTTATGCATTCAGCCAACAAATCTCTCCTCTTTATCAATCTCATCCTCTTCGACCGGCTACCGCTCATCTCTTCTTGTTGTGCAGTGCTAGACATTGCTGCTAGGAGGAGGATCGAATTTTCTCCTTGCATTGGCAGCCGCACTCCACTGCAAGGTGTTTTGGGTTCATTAAATGACTCATTGCCCTCAGTACCTGAAAGAAGATTGCAATAGATGAAGTATGTGGTACAAAAGGGGGTGGAAAAAAAAGGTACAAAAGGTGGTGGTGATGGACGGAGCATCCGAATCAATCAAACACTCACACCCAGTCAAAAGATCTGGGTTTAATCCATCACCGTTCTTTAGCCCACTCTGCCACCCCAGTCCAGACATGGCTATATGCAAATCAGTCTGACCCTGTGCCTCATGGGAACAGTCCAGCCCGAACTGCCAAGCAATGTCTTCCCTGGACCGGAAACAAGCTTCCGAGGACCGGTTTCTGGCATTCCAGCCGTCTTCAGCCCGGCTTGCTTGAATCCAGTGGCAAAGTGAGCAAGGGACTCACGTCTGAGCATACCCTGCCACACTTATGGTGGCCAAAAGCGGTACAAAAGGGGGTGGTGATGGACGGAGCATCCGAATCAATCAAACACTCACACCCAGTCAAAAGATCTGGGTTTAATTCATCACTGTTCTTTAGCCCACTCTGCCACCCCCGTTCAGACATGGCTATATGCAAATCAGTCTGACCCTGTGCCTCATGGGAACAGTCCAGCCCGAACTGCCAAGCCATGTCTTCCCTGGACCGGAAATAAGCTTCCGAGGACCGGTTTCTGGCATTCCAGCCGTCTTCAGCCCGGCTTGCTTGAATCCAGTGGCAAAGTGAGCAAGAGACTCACGTCTGAGCATACCCTGCACACTTATGGCGGTCAAAAGTGGTACAAAAGGGGGTGGTGATGGACGGAGCATCCAAATCAATCAAACACTCACACCCAGTCAAAAGATCTGGGTTTAATCCATCACCGTTCTTTAGCCCACTCTGCCACCCCAGTTCAGACATGGCTATATGCAAATCAGTCTGACCCTGTGCCTCATGGGAACAGTCCAGCCCGAACTGCCAAGCCATGTCTTCCCTGGACCGGAAACAAGCTTCCGAAGACCGGTTTCTGGCATTCCAGCCGTCTTAAGCCCGGCTTGCTTGAATCCAGTGGCAAAGTGAGCAAGGGACTCACGTCTGAGCATACCCTGCCACACTTATGGTGGCCAAAAGCGGTACAAAAGGGGGTGGTGATGGACGGAGCATCCGAATCAATCAAACACTCACACCCAGTCAAAAGATCTGGGTTTAATTCATCACTGTTCTTTAGCCCACTCTGCCACCCCTGTTCAGACATGGCTATATGCAAATCAGTCTGACCCTGTGCCTCATGGGAACAGTCCAGCCCGAACTGCCAAGCCATGTCTTCCCTGGACCGGAAATAAGCTTCCGAGGACCGGTTTCTGGCATTCCAGCCGTCTTCAGCCCGGCTTGCTTGAATCCAGTGGCAAAGTGAGCAAGAGACTCACGTCTGAGCATACCCTGCCACACTTATGGCGGTCAAAAGTGGTACAAAAGGGGGTGGTGATGGACGGAGCATCCAAATCAATCAAACACTCACACCCAGTCAAAAGATCTGGGTTTAATCCATCACCGTTCTTTAGCCCACTCTGCCACCCCAGTTCAGACATGGCTATATGCAAATCAGTCTGACCCTGTGCCTCATGGGAACAGTCCAGCCCGAACTGCCAAGCCATGTCTTCCCTGGACCGGAAACAAGCTTCCGAAGACCGGTTTCTGGCATTCCAGCCGTCTTCAGCCCGGCTTGCTTGAATCCAGTGGCAAAGTGAGCAAGGGACTCACGTCTGAGCATGCCCTGCCACACTTATGGAGGCCAAAAGCGGAACAAAGGGGGTGTGATGGACAGAGCATCCGAATCAATCAAACACTCACACCCAGTCAAAAGATCTGGGTTTAATCCATCACCGTTCTTTAGACCACTCTGCCACCCCAGTTCAGACATGGCTATATGCAAATCAGTCTGACCCTGTGCCTCATGGGAACAGTCCAGCCCGAACTGCCAAGCCATGTCTTCCCTGGACAGGAAACAAGCTTCCGAGGACCGGTTTCTGGCATTCCAGAAGTATGTGACATACTAATTTAAGTGCTACAATACATTAATTATATTAATCTTCTGGCCTGTTTTCAGGTATGTATGATAACTAGTTTATGAACTAGTTTGTGAAAACCAACATACGATGAGATAAACAAACAAGTGGGGGCATGTTTACAATTTGTTCATGTAGCACACTGCAGCAGTCGCAAGTGCTGCAATGCACTACATGAAAAGCAGAGAGGAGGAGAGTGCCCTAGTTACTAAAGTAAGGCAATCTCCTCCCCTCTCACTAGTGCTAGCTCTGCAATCAGCTACTGTGCGCCACAGAGACACCTTTGCGCCTTGTTTCAAAGGTGTCTCTATGAGTCTAGCATAGGTTTTGTACTGGAAGAAACTTTTACATTACAAAATATTATGCACAGACTCACTTTAACCATTTCACCACTCTGTATGTGTGTTGTTAAGTGGAGCACACATGTACAGTTGGAAAAAGGAGTAGAAATGAAAAAATGTCTCCTTGCGCCTACGTAAAAAGGGCGTAGTTTTCTCATCCTAAACCCAATTGACTTTACTTAGTCAATTGGGTTTAGGGTGAGAAATCTTCAGTGGTTTCATTGGAACACCCACACACCACCCTTGGTATGCATATATGGCACAAAGTAATGCAAACCAGTGCTAGGCGCTGCTTCGTATTAATTTTTCATTATTTCCAGTTTTAAGCTGGAAAGTAAATCTCCCCTTTGAAATGCAAACTCACCAACTCAAGTCCATGAGGTCAGCTGCTGAACCTTGCTTCTTGAGTCTTGAATGGATAAAGAGCTCCTTGATCCAGCAACTTCAAAAAGATGTTTCAACTTAATTAATTAATTAATTGTCAGGCTTATTAAGTAAACATGAACCCCAACGCATGGACATTATTGAAAATATAGTGGAAATTGCACACCACCATTACATACTTTGGAAATGCTGCATCATCTGCCATGCTCATTTCATTTGGCAGGCTTTCCTGTATCAGTATGTCCCCTGACCTCCAAGATGTAGTAATCCTCATGATGACCAACATGGGCAGCTGTAACGAAACCAGCACATACATTGTCAAAACCCCTTTCAGAGGGTCATGGGGCAAGCAGGGTTTACTGGGCCCAACTGTGGTGGTTGAGGCCTTTTACTCCTTATGTCCTGGGGCATGACCTACTATGAATTCCACTAAACTGGATATTCTGCAAAAAAAGAGAAATGACCAGTCTCATATATGTTGCTGTACTAGAACCTTAGAAACAAAGGAATCATGCAAAAAAGTGAAGAGTTCCAGATGGCTGAGATATTCCCATCAGACCACCCTTTGGCGGAGTCTCATCATATGGGATGTTTGTATTTTATCCAATCAGCCGCCCAAACCATCAGATGACGCTGCGGATATGGATATGAAATGAAAACTCTAGCCAAACTGTTACTCAAAGGATAGTGTTCAGGGTGTGCAGTGCTGTGCTGTGGTGAAAACTTAAAATTAACGACTCAGACATGAAAAGAATTTTTAATAGAAGTTGTCTGAGTGTCAAGGTTAAAATCACGCCAGGCAGTCTGAATATATAACTACACTGTGGCGCTGTGCAGGAGTGTCAACATGTTTCAGCCAAATTGGAGATATTTATCCGGCTTTCGTCAGAACCTGGTAACTAAGCTACTGCAACAAGAAAATAGTGAAGGTGCTTAAGTGAAATTCACTATTCTATTTCCTTGCTGCAGTAGCTTAGTTACCAGGTCAGAGCAGATGCTTCAGTGTGGCTAGACCCACTGGTCACAGCCTTACTCCAGTCCTGGTCGCAGCCTCACTCCAGGCCTGGCTAACAACCTGTAGTCTTTGATGATTTGGTTACTGCAACCCCTTCTAGCACATGAATGTTGCTATGAAACCTTCTGGACACAATGTAGTCTCCCCAGGTGGAATCACCTGCACAACTGCAACCCCTCCTGGCCTATAAGGTTGCTGCTCAGGATTTCACAAGTTCTGGCACACTGGTCACACATCTACTTCAACAGTAGCCCCCCCCTGCATGCACACAGGGGGGCACATGGGAAACAGGGTGGACTTGGGAAACAGAGCTTCAGGATCGCCAGCCTTTTCATGGAGTAAAGACCTCCATGACACTGCTGGCAGTGCTGAAACTCGTCATATGCATGGTGGTGCCGCAGACGCACCACCCACATATTGCTGAGCCCCTGACCACTGCACCACCGCCAGGGAATGGCAGTTACCTAGCCGTTGCAGTGGTGCAATGGCGGTTTGACAGCCACAGTTGTAATAGAGTAACCAGAAATGAGCAACCCAATATACCCTTGAGGGTTTGGGCAAAGGATATGATAGGGTATAAGTACCTTCAGGAGATTTTGTTATTATGTATTTCAAACACAATTTCAAACAGTAATTGACAGCTTTGTACACATAAGACTGATAGTGCAAAGCAACAACCACAAATGTTCAGTCAATTTACGTAAGTCACTTCAAGTGATCAAAATGGAAGAGAGGGAGAGGGTGTGTAGGAAAAATTGTATTTAATACTCAAAAATCGATTTGAGAAAAGGGTACAGAATAAATAACAATGTTATAGGAAGAATATTTCAGAAATAGCAATCAAAAGAAAAATCTCTATAACAATTGTATGCGCTTATCCGCCTGTTCACAGTTGATCTATTAGTTAAGCAGACAAAGCGTATATGTTCAGGTTTCGGCCCCTAATCTTGAGTTGATGAGACCATCTTCAGGACATATGAATCATATCTTGAAAACCCTGGTAGAATGAAGTCTTGTTGTCTTCAAAAAATAATGGTGTTTAAAAAGGTGATCAATGATGCCCTACTGCACAATAAATATCACAGGATATCTTCCGCTTAAATTAATTCCGGTAGATTCGACTCTAGGTGCTCTCCAAGTTTAATATTAATAATTGGTAAATGTTGGCTGCGCAAAAAGATGTCGCAGAACGTCTTCCGCTTTAATTTAATTCTTTATGGGAGACGAGAGATCTGCATGGAGAAGTCTTAAAACTGTCAGCGTAACCGCATGCACCCAAAGTGTCCTCAAACCACCAGACTCATATTTAGGTCCTTACTGCCAAGCACTAGTACCTCCATACATTGTACCTTTACATAAACACATCCTTTTAGTACACACACTCTGTCTGCATGCTCTGCTCTGCATTGACGTTTTTCTATCTTTACCCAGGGTGTGTTATTTGCAAACACACACACACTGTCAGTACACCCACTCACCTAGTGCGCCCTGCACAACTCTTTACCCTTCATGTATAGTACTTGAGGCAAATACATATACACCCAGCACATGTTCTCATTGCCCTCATGTTGCACAGCACTACATCCTTCGTGCCATGTTTGCCTCGCAGGTTGTGGCATCCTTTTCCAGGCCCATTGTATGGGCCATGAAATGTTTGGTTGGAATATAGAATTGGGAATGTTCTACTCATCTGTGGAGCAGGGCAGCAGTTGCTTTGGCATTTAACTCTAGTTCTTGATGGGTGAGGTGCTTTAATAAACACCTCCTGGTCATACATACTTTCAATGACGTTCTATGTCCTTCTTTTATCATTATACAGGCATACATAATCTCAGAACATACACTCATTTCACATGTACTGCATAGTACTGCTCTATCCCTGTACTGTACCCTTCCCATGTACACAAACAACTAGACCAGAGTCACTACTTGTACACTAGGCAGCACTTCACATCTATCTGATGTAGGTCAATGGTGAGTTAAGCACACAGCAGCAAAACCTTTAAAATGGTAAATGAGCCCATAGGCCACACTCTAGAGACACAGGGTAAAAGGTACTTTTCACTAATACTGATCATTACATGGTATTCTGCCACCACCAAGCTGATGAAATATGTGGCCTTCTACCACTACGAGGGTAGTGCTATGGGCACTCTACCTGGTCCAACAGGACCCCAATCCACGAGACAGTCCTATGTCATGGTGCAAACACATGATCTGGTTTTGCCTATGACAAAATAATAAGCATTTGGGAACCATCCAACAGTACATTTGGGAAATCAGGGCAGGGGTAAACATCTTTACCATGCAAAAGGCTTTTCTGTCCCAACTAATATTTTTGAGAAAATACGCTTAAGAGTTAAAATAAATATATGATATTCTGATACACTTTCTAAACAGTTAGACCTAATCCACTTTAGAAGAGAAAATATCATTTATTTTGGGAACGTTTTAATTGAATAGAAATGTTGGTTCAAACACTGAAATTACTTAACATGTTATTAAGGCTTCTAATCCTAAAAAAACATAATTGTGCATATTGAGCTGGGTGACAACAGGGATGTTTGACAAATTATATTCTGATAACAGGTCATACATTACATCAGAAAATGTGTCTTTTGTGAGGGCATATTTAAGTGAACGTGCCAGTGCCTACCACCCGCTCTCACTGTGGTGCATAATTGTGGGGAGCTGAAGTCACTCCTGCATGAGATGGGTGCTGAGACAGCATCTTAGGGCCCCTAAGAATATAAGTAAGCGTCTAATGAAATACAACTTTTAACATGTCAAACATACATATTTTATATGGTACACAGACAAAATATCGAGATTTAAATTTCGAAATACAATTATATCGAAGTTTAAATATCGATGGGACATAATATAGAAGGTAAGTAATATCGACAGTCTTAATATCGATATTAGTATGATATCAGTAATTTCAAAGTTTGAAATATCGATGTCAATAATATCGAAATCAATAATTTCGATGTTACTAATATCGATTTTTAAATACATTTTGTGTATATTATAATGTATTTATTATGTTTAATTATGTAATTTTTAATGTAATTTAATTAAATATTGTCTTTTAGTACTGTAGCGGGTTGTGGGTTTTTAGGGGAATAGGGTGGGAAGTAATTTAATAATAATCAATTAATTAATATATGTTTGTAAATATTTTTAATTAATAATTAATTGGTAATTAATTAGTTAATTACATTATTTAAAGTAATTTTTTTATATATATATTTTTTGTTATTGTTAATTAATGAATTGGGAAAAAAAAATATTAATTATTAAATTTAATTAATTAAAGCTAATGTGCTAATGTATTTACTTTATTGTTATTGTTAATTAATAATTAATTGGTAATTAAATAATATTAATTAATTTTGGGTAAAGGAGTATTTTTAGGGTTCAGGGTCAGTTTTGGGTTTTTGGGTAAAGGGGTATTTTTAGGGTTCAGGGTCAGTTTGGGGTTTTTGGGTAAAGGGGTATTTTTAGGGTTCAGGGTCAGTTTTGGGTTTTTGGGTAAAGTGGTATTTTTAGGGTTCAGGGTCAGTTTTCAGTTCTTGGGTAAAGGGGTATTTTTAGGGTTCAGGGTCAGTTTTCAGTTTTTGGGTAAAGGGGTATTTTTAGGGTTCAGGGTCAGTTTGGGGTTTTTGGGTAAAGGGGTATTTTTAGGGTTCATGGTCAGTTTTGGGTTTTTGGGGTACAGTCGTATAGGGTAAAAATAAAATAAATTTAAATTAAATCAATGAAATGAAATTAAAAAATATAAAATTACATTAAATTATTAAGTTTTTAATTTATTTTAAATGTATATGTATTAGTTTTAATTTTTTAATTATGTTTTAATATTTTTATTTAATATTTGTAACATTATATGTATTTTATAATTATTTTTACATTATTATTAATACATTTAAAAAAACGAAATTTTTAATTTCGATATTTTTGTACTACAATATTAATTTTTCGATATTTTTGTACTTACCTTGTTAGGGATAGGATTCCTATATTTTTGACTTCGATATTTTTGTTCCGATATTTTTGTATTTCGATATTTTTGATTTCGATATTTTGTCAGACATTCATTTTATATGTGAAAAAACAAGTTATGGACTTGACAAACAAACTGTATGAGTGTATAATATTTCAGGACAACATGGAACACACTTCTTGTTAGCATATTTAGTTACCAGTTCTTACCAGTTCATGCAGGTTGTTGTGGTCGACCTGGCCCTTGATGTCAACCAACTGCCAGTACATGGACTTCTGCCTTAACGGAAGGATTCACTTTGGCTGAATTTTGAAAATAACTATAGCATTCTACAGACAACTACGATCATTGATGCTTATTTTCATATATGAGCATAATTATGTAGTACCATATATAATGCAGGTATGATGGAAACACAAACAAGGTAAATTGCATGAGACAGTCACTTTTGATATATCAAGTCACAGGTAGAGGATTGACAACTTTTACTCAAGGTGATAATGGGACTTTGATTTTGTTTTACACAGGATTCTAGGACTTGTAGTATGATAGAGAAAATTAAACACATGAGTATAATTTACTATAAGTTATAGAGCAAGCATGGTGTGCCTCTCAATGTCACAATTGCTAATAAAAAAAAATACTTCAATATTTCAGCTTAATGCAATACCTTGCACCACAATACTGTTGTTTGTAACAGCAGCACAAGCACCCGGTGGGAACGCATAGAGGAGGGACATTCTTCTCTATTGAGGTGAGATGGAGATAGGTTCCAGTTTGTTCACTAGAAGGAGCTGTAGTCACCCCTATCCTTCACCTGTCTCCCATTCTGCCACTTTCTTTTATGTCGCACATGTTCCGGACGTCTTTCTCCAATGCAGTGACTCTATCTTCCATATGCTACCATATTGTTGCCTCCTCTGCCACACAAATTTAATATAGGGGCAGGCCATGTAATATTTTTTTATAGTTTTGCACTGCAAATATCACTATTACTTCAGTCAACTAACTGCTCAGTAAAATTGCGCATCCTCCTCAAGACAAGCAATATCGTGGGTGGAAATTTGTAATGGAGCAGGAGGCAGGCAGGGCAAGGAGTAGCCAGGTAACCAAGGGCGCAGCCAGGTTGTTAAATGAGGTTGGAAGAAAGAGTGTGGGTTGTTTTATGTGACTTGAATGTTATAAGTTTCACGTGTAATTAATTAATTTTAGACTATGTACTTACTAGTAATTCCAAAGCAGTTCTCACCTTCTCCGCCACATGTGAAGAGCCTCCACTGCAAGTGCAGAGGCTCCACCCGAGTGCAGAGACTCCGAAGTCGTGAAGATACAACTTGTAAGTTCCTTTGTGAATTCCGAAAAATAGTACATTTAGACTAAAATCTAAGTTTACCTTTGAGAATCCTCCCTTAAATGTTTCCAACCATACTTACTCCGTATACCCTCCCACACCAATTCACATTAACTATATAGCCAGGCAAATGTAGAAGCAGGGATTGGACACATAAAATTGCACAGTACACACAGGCAGCACAGCAGGAACATCCTCTTAGCTAGGAAAATATGTTTTATCACGAATAACAGCAGCGTGTTCCAGAAATCATGTGTATTAGATCGGCCCTCCATCACCATGCCCATCTTAAGCTCATATGGCTCAGTGGGGCAATGCACCATTCAGATCTCTAAATTACAGAATCTATCCTTATCCCATTGTAACCCCAGTTTCAGGGGTAGAGTCACATCTGCATGTCCCAGTCTACCCAGTGGGAATCATTTACATGTAATTCTATTTGTGTGCAGACCAGAAACTACAGCAAATCTTTGTAGTTCCTTCAACAGTAGCGGCCCGACATCTCTGGGTTTCGCAGATCTTCCACGGTGCCATCATACCTAAACACCACATGGGAGGCATCAGCAAGCTGTATCCCCCAAGGGCTCAATCTAGAGCACAGACAGCATGCAGGCCAATGGTTCAATTGGAAGTGGAAATGATACCAGGCACAAGGGGCACTCTTGCCTCGTTCCTCTTCCTAGTATAGAAAACAGTTGGTCCTCGACATATATTTAACATATAAAACAATTATTGCATTTGGTTAAGTTAATCTTCATCAAACCCAGACTGAATCTGTATAGTTGGTTCAATAGATAATACTAGCCCACATTGACAAGATATCATACAGAAAGCACCAAAAACCTTAGGATTTGAAAAGAATCCAATCAGATTGGCATGTTTAATATACAATTCAACAAAGTTTCGAATTTAGCGTATCTTTATACACATATTTACATTAATAATAAACATAGATATATTCCTACAATAAAAGAGAAACGTGCACAGAGAAAGATCAAAGTGTGTGCTCAAGTGAATGATCAAGAGGATCAGAGAAACAAAGTGTAGATTATTTATATACAAGAAATTTAGCCTGCCCTAGAGAACGCTTGTAAAAAATGTACTTCTTTTTTACTAGCTTGTATGTCATATACAGTTCCGTTGTCCTTGATTTGCACAGTTGGCAAAGGGATTTGGAAATGGGGCAAGGGGCAGGGGTTAATAGGTGCAGGCTCACACAGGGGATTGTCGTCGACGTTTCGACCCAACCATAAAATGGGTGGTTCAAATCCTCAACAACGGGTCTTCATCAGGACGGGATTTAGGGGGGAGGGGCGCAAAAATTCTTTCAGAGTGCACGTAGGTTAAAAAAGATTGTCATTGGGCACCTGTAATGATAAATGAAAAAATGGGGCTAAGTATCACTAAATCATATCAAATGAAAGAGTTCATTGCATGGTAGTCATGGAATTGCACTCACCCTTTTGTGGTGCATCCACATCGGTGCAACGTTTTGTCCGCACTCAGAAATTAATAGTTCACAGATTAATACTGTAAATAAAGAAAAAGGTAGCCATTAGTGCTCCTCTGATCATTCCCATGTGAGTTATTTTGCACATGTGGGAAGATTTTACATCATTTATTTTGAAAAAAGATTCTCACTTAAAAGTTATATCATCACGAGTATATCGCATCATTTCCCCAAAGATTCCAACAGTTGGTGGAAGAAAATCACTTTAGCGTATAGTTAATTATTTGCTTGTGGCTTAGTATACCAAATTAGACTGTTAGCTATGCATACAGTCTGAGTGTAAAAGCCGGATAAGTCTAAGGTATCTTTAAAAACTCATATTCGAGTCAGAGATTCATATGCATTAGTACTCACCCACCGCTTAGTTCAGGGATGTTTTCCAACGAATTTGAGTTGAAATGCTATGAAGAAGCGAAAAACGTCTCTGTTAGAAGCTGGAACTATGGACACACACAATGGTACTAGATGCAGTGTGTTACAGTTGAGGGATTGTGGATTCGAAATGAACCTACCTAAATTCGCTGTATCCAACACGGAGAAATTGATCCTCTCACAGAACGTGCCGCACGGCTTGCCAGTTCCACTTCGCGTTATGGAATGCGGAAGCATGCCGTCGCGATGTGGCTACCCTAGGTACTAGGCAACCGACGTGAGTACGTCACCAGCAGGTCAATCATGCGTGGCGTCCGGGGGGTTGCTAGGAGACCAAGCGTGTCTCCCTGTAGACAAAGATTTGCGCACAGAGGTGACGTGCAATACTTTGTATCGGGACCTTTCTTTAGCATTACTCAGTGCTTTATCATCTACTATTTCTTTTCTGAGGTCGGATATTTCTTTCATCAGACGTTCAACCTCCTCCAACGTCTTTTGTTCCTACTAATCCACCGAACACATTCGGTTTAAAAACAGAGCTACATCAGTTTTTTTCGCAAAGTCAGACTAAAACAATATTTTAATAAAGTTCCTTTCCAACCAACATTCACCAATACTGGTTTACGACCGCCATCAACCTTCACCCCACCAGCCCAGATGATGTCGCATAAAATCTTAGCCTTTGAACAGGTGGTGATGCGTGACATAAATCAGACACTCTCTAAGAAGAAGTATACCAAATACAATATCAGTAGACAGGAACGCCAAGCCCTTGAATCCTTGAAACAGAACACAGATATTGTCATAAAACCGGCGGACAAGGGCGGGGCCATTGTTGTCCAAGGGAGGGATGATTATAAATCAGAGATTCTCTCACAACTAGGAGTAGCTGGTAATTACAAAAAGCTCAAATCTGATCCGACAAAAGAAATAGCATTGAACATTAAGTCGATCACAGATAAAGCACTGGAGGAGGGATATTTATCAAAACAAGAATATGCCTTCCTAAACAATAATCATCCAAGGCTCCCTACAATTTACACACTTCCAAAGGTGCATAAGAGGTTAAATAATCCCCCAGGCAGACCCATTGTGTCTGGTTGTGGGTCTATTTTAGAACCCTTATGTAAATGTATTGATATCTTCCTAAAACCAGCGGCTGAGGGAACGATGTCCTATGTAAGAGACACCATGCAAGCGATCCAACTGGTTGATGGATATATGTTCGACCAGAACAAGAACTTTCTGGCCACGATGGATGTTGCATCGCTTTATACAAATGTCCCCCAAACAGCTGCTATTGAAGTGATTAGAGGGGTTTTGGAAAAACGCCCAAAACCATGTCAGGTGCCTACCCAATTCATTCTAGACCTACTTGAGATTGCCATGCGAAAGAATTTCTTTTATTTTGAGGGAGACTACTATGTGCAGACACGTGGAGTGGCCATGGGGGCTAGCTTTGCCCCAGATTTGGCTATACTCTTCATGGATGCGTATGAACAAGAATTCATATACAGTGACACAAACCCATACTTTACAAACATCAGGACATGGCGTCGATATATCGATGATGTCCTGATGATTTGGGAAGGTAATGAACAAATTTTAACAGAATTTCATGAGTGGCTGAATCAACGATCCAAGAATATACAGTTTACCCTTGAATACAGCAAAAAGAAAATAAATTTCCTTGACATCAGAATAGTTGAGGAAGTTGGGGTGTTACACACCACCCTTTATAGAAAATCCAGCGAGAGAAACACCTTGCTTCGGTACAATAGTCACCATCCGCGCAACCTCAGGGATAACTTACCTTATGGTCAGTTCCTGAGGTTGCGCCGGAATTGTACCCGCAAGGAGGATTTCTTTAATGAATCTATGTTACTAATGGAGCGTCTACTGGAGAGGGGTTACCCACGACGACTTCTCAAAAAAGCTAGAAAAAAGGCTTGGTTCTGCCACAGAGAATTTTTGTTAGAACCAAATACCAAAAACAATGGGACTGAAGATAGGATGACATGTGTCACGACATTTAAGACCAAAAGTAGTGAAATTAAGAAGATCATAAACTCACATTGGCACTTGGTGTCTGATGAAATAGGGATCACAACTCCCCCTGTGTTTGCCTTTAAAAAGGGAAGAAGTGTTAGGGACTATGTAGTCCAATCACTATTACCTAGCATAACCAGAGACGCCCAGTCCACATTATCGAATACACCTCCTGTATTAGGCCACCACAAATGTGGTTCATGCAAAGCATGCCAATTAACAGCGGAACTGTAGTTGTGTACTCATAATAACTACACGCATATCATGAAACAGCATACCAACTGCAATACGACCGGAGTCATATATGCAATTACGTGCCCCTGTGACTTTTGGTACATAGGACAAACAATACAAAAAGTAAAAACTAGAATCCTACAGCATTGTAGTAGGATTCGCTGTAGAGTACAAGGAGCCCCATTGGTGGAACATTTTGTGAAATTTGGTCACTCACCTGAAAGTTTAAAATGGTGGGTATTGGAGAAGGTTACGATAAATGTAAGAGGAGGAAATTTTGATAATTGTTTAAGTGTACGAGAATGTAAATGGATGCACACTTTCGATACTGTAAACAAGGGGCTCAATGAATATGAGGAAATAACGAAACAGATTGCAACACTTTATAATGGCTGAGTTTTCTCTCTATGATTAACCTGTGATATACCTTGCTGCATATGGATCGAATAAAGTGGTCTATGTATTAACCTTTTGTGATATATGAAATGCTAATATTTTCTGCATGTCCACAAATAATCTTTTAATGCATAATCCTGGTGGGCTTGTCGAGATGTCTTACAAGTCACATTGCCTGTGTTTCTTTTTCTTTTTCTATCATTCCTTCAACTGTCTCTGACTGGAAGGATCACGCTGGGATGTGCATCTATAGCGCAAATCATCCAGGATACACTTCCTGGAAGTATGACTATCCCTCTACATTCGTCTCGTTTTCAAACAATAATAACAAACTATTCAAAGGTCCCAATACAAAGTATTGCGCGTCACCTCTGTGCGCAAATCTTTGTCTACAGGGAGACACGCTTGGTCTCCTAGCAACCCCCCGGACGCCACGCAGGATTGACCTGCTGGTGACGTACTCACGTCGGTTGCCTAGTAACTAGGGTAGCCACGTCGCGACGGCATACTTCCGCATTCCATAACGCGAAGTGGAACTGGCAAGCTGTGCGGCACGTTTTGTGAGAGGATCAATTTCTCCGTGTTGGATACAGCGAATTTAGGTAGGTTCATTTCGAATCCACAATCCCTCAACTGTAACACACTGCATCTAGTACCATTGTGTGTGTCCATAGTTCCAGCTTCTAACAGAGACATTTTTTGCTTCTTCATAGCATTTCAACTCAAATTCTTTGGAAAACATCCCCGAACTAAGCGGTGGGTGAGTACTAATGCATATGAATCTCTGACTCGAATATGAGTTTTTAAAGATACCTTAGACTTATCCGGCTTTTACACTTGAACTGTATGCGTAGCTAACAGTCTAATTGGGTATACTAAGCCACAAGCAAATAATTAACTATACGCTAAAGTGATTTTCTTCCACCAACTGTTGGAATCTTTGGGGAAATGATGCGATATACTCGTGATGATATAACTTTTAAGTGAGATTCTTTTTCAAAATAAATGATGTAAAATCTTCCCACATGTGCAAAATAACTCACATGGGAATGATCAGAGGAGCACTAATGGCTACCTTTTTCTTTATTTACAGTATTAATCTGTGAACTATTAATTTCTGAGTGCGGACAAAACGTCGCACCGATGTTGATGCACCACAAAAGGGTGAGTGCAATTCCATGACCACCATGCAATGAACTCTTTCATTTGATATGATTTAGTGATACTTAGCCCCATTTTTTCATTTATCATTTCAGGTGCCCAATGACAATCTTTTTTAACCTACATGCACTCTGAAAGAATTTGTGCGCCCCTCCCCCCTAAATCCCGTCCTGATGAAGACCCGTTGTTGAGGATTTGAGCCACCAGTTTTATGGTTGGGTCGAAACGTCGACGACAATTCCCTGTGGGAGCCTGCACCTATTAACCCCTGCCCCTTGCCCCATTTCCAAATCCCTTTGCCAACTGTGCAAATCAAGGACAACGGAACTGTATATGACATACAAGCTAGTAAAAAAGAAGTACATTTTTTACAAGCGTTCTCTAGGGCAGGCTCAATTTCTTCTATATAAATAATCTACACTTTGTTTCTCTGATCCTCTTGATCATTCACTTGAGCACACACTTTGATCTTTCTCTGTGCACGTTTCTCTTTTATTGTAGGAATATATCTATGTTTATTATTAATGTAAATATGTGTATAAAGATACGCTAAATTCGAAACTTTGTTGAATTGTATATTAAACATGCCAATCTGATTGGATTCTTTTCAAATCCTAAGGTTTTTGGTGCTTTCCGTATGATATCTTGTCAATGTGGGCTAGTATTACCTATTGAACCAACTATACAGATTCAGTCTGGGTTTGATGAAGATTAACTTAACCAAATGCAATAATTGTTTTATATGTTAAATATATGTCGAGGACCAACTGTTTTCTATACTATCAAATACCCAGGTCCTTTGACTAAACTGGGTCAACCCCTGTTTGATAACTCGTTCCTCTTCCTAGGCTCCTGGGGTCAGACACAACCCTCCTGTGAGCATTCTTGCCACATTGTTAATATATAAAAATTGCACCTGGGTTGTATAATTATACCCAAAGTTCATTTGTTGCAGGACCGCCCATATGGACTGTCACCAGACATTTTCAAAGGGGGGTTCGAAATCCAGAGCAGTGACAGTGAAATCTTCTCCAAGACAGAGAGCATGTGCAAGATGTAATTCACGCATCTGATATTTTATATTATGTTTCTCCCCGAGATAAAACCCGTCCGATCCAGGTGTACCAGCATCATTATTACCCATAAAAGTTTATTAGCTAAAACATTACACAAAAATTTGACAACTTGACATCTGTGTTAAACAATGAAAATAGAGACTTGTTGGGTTCTATTCTTCTTGAGGAATCAGGGCCAAGCAGCAACTATGTGTTTCTAAGTTGAAGGCATACACTCCATTCTCAGTTCCAGGGCTACTCCCAACAATCTTTCGTGATCAAGTGTCCAATAGATGGAGCTTAAAAGGAATTCACTGTTTAGGGGATCTGTGTGATGATGGACGGTTGGTTACATTTTTAGTATTACAATTAAAACTTGGTTTGGCTAAACATGATTTTAAAAATTTCTTTAAATCCTTAGTTATTTTAATAAGCAAGGACCTGGATATGAACAAAAACTTGGTAGGATCCTGGTTATTGAAAGAATGAAAACACCCATTGGTCAATTTTATGCACATCTAATAGAGACATATCCAGAAGAAGTTTATGTATGTCAAGGAAAATGGGTAATGCAATTAGGGCAAGAGGGTGTTAATATCATGGAATCTTTAAAGCTCACAAATCAAGTTTTGATGACTGGGAGGATGCATACTCAGCATTATCTGGCTATATATGACACGTACTATACCCCAAGGAAGATTTCAAAAGGGGGGTCATCCGCCGGGACTAAATGTAATAGATGCGGTTTATATGCAGCACACGCAGTTCATATTTATTTTTTGTGTCCTAAATTAGGGATAGTTATTCCATGCAATTGAGCGATTTTTAGGAATAATAATGGGATCCCCCGTGTATTTTTATTAGGGAATTGGTTTTGATAGGGGTTTGTGAGGATACCTTTGCACAGACTAGATCAAGGTGCATGGTATCTTTTTTGTGTATTTGTATGGCAGTGGTACGGGCCTGCATTACTAAGGACTTGATTAGTCCTGACCCACTGACATTTTCGTGGTGGCGCTCAAGACTACTAGCTATAGACAAAAATTTGACAACTTGACATCTGTGTTAAACAATGAAAATAGAGACTTGTTGGGTTCCATTCTTCTTGAGGAATCAGGGCCAAGCAGCAACTATGTGTTTCTAAGTTGAAGGCATACACTCCATTCTCAGTTCCAGGGCTACTCCCAACAATCTTTCGTGATCAAGTGTCCAATAGATGGAGCTTAAAAGAAATTCACTGTTTAGGGGATCTGTGTGATGATGGACGGTTGGTAACATTTTTAGTATTACAATTAAAACTTGGTTTGGCTAAACATGATTTTTAAAATTTCTTTAAATCCTTAGTTATTTTAATAAGCAAGGACCTGGATTTGAACAAAAACTTGGTAGGATCCCGGTTATTGAAAGAATGAAAACGCCCATTGGTCAATTTTATGCACATCTAATAGAGACATATCCAGATGAAGTTTATGTTTGTCAAGGAAAATGGGTAATGCAATTAGGGCAAGAGGGTGTTAATATCATGGAATCTTTAAAGCTCACAAATCAAGTTTTGATGACTGGGAGGATGCGTACTCAGCATTATCTGGCTATATATGACATGTACTATACCCCAAGGAAGATTTCAAAAGGGGGGACATCCGCCGGGACTAAATGTAATAGATGCGGTTTATATGCAGCACACGCAGTTCATATTTATTTTTTGTGTCCTAAATTAGGGGAGTTATTCAATGCAATTGAGCGATTTTTAGGAATAATAATGGGATCCCCCGTGTGTATAAGTAGGGAATTGGTTTTGATAGGGGTTTGTGAGGATACCTTTGCACAGACTAGATCAAAGTGCATGGTATCTTTTTTGTTTATTTGTATGGCAGTGTTAGGGGCCTACATTACTAAGGACTTGATTAGTCCTGACCCACTGACATTTTCGTGGTGGCGCTCAAGACTACTAGCTATGTATAATTTGGAACTAGCAATCTATAAGACCAAGGGGAGGAGGAAGAGCGCAATGGAGCCAAGATCTGGTCTGATATAACTGACTAGATTCAAGTGTAAATAGGGGCTGGTATATGGTCTAAAAGCTATTGAGAAATGTTATTTATTATTTTGTTTTGTGATTTAACTTAGGTTGCTTTAACTCATCTTTTTTATAGTTTGTATTATTATTGTTTGTGCTTAATGTCTATTCGAAGTTTTTTTCTTTTTTTTCTGCTGCTCAATGTGTATGTCTCTTTGAAAACATAACTGTGCATTCCTTGCATGAAAGGGGGAAACACATTAATACAAATAAAATTTTAAAAAAGGAATCAGGACCATCACTGCTTACTGTCTGCTTAGTACCCCTTTCTCCTTTACTTCCAGGAAAACTTCTAACAAGTTCACAAGGAATAATGGGGCAACGCTTGATATATTTTACCAGGAGAACCATTATTTGCTACGATCCTCCCCAGGTCATCTCAGCCAGTGCATCGTTCTGTACTTGCAGTGCAAGCAGACTGTCCAGAGGATGTTGCTGGACTCTATAGAGCTTAGGCAAATCAATCCTGTGAAGGTATTCATTCAGAAGGTCTTTGGAGACTAAGAGTAAGACTGGTCAAACTTCTTCTGCATATACTCTGCGCATGCAAAATTTATCTGATTGTTACCTACAATGTCAGCCCTGCCTTCTCCACCCCCCTAAACAGTGTTACTATGTCTGTATGCGGTGTCTTCCTTTTTAGTAACCAAGACAACATTTTTCGTGACTTGTCCCCTTCCCGAAAAAAGTATTTTCCCAATATTGTGTGCAGGTATAGTTTTCCAGTGTAGTATAAGTCTCCTCAATTTGCCTCTTCACATCAACCAGTCATTGACATTCATCATGATTCTTATCAGTGTGTTTGTCTAGTAGTGTTTTTTTGTTCTCAAATTCAGTCGTCTGCTCTAATTGCATGAGCACCCCACACGCTTGAGCGAGCCACTTTCACCTCAGGGCTACTTTGTAAGCCTCCCATCCTCTGAAATCTGTGTAACCCTGGTTGTGTTGAAAAAAATTGATGAAGTGAATTCTTTAACATGCCCCAGAAATGCAGCACCTTGCAATGCTTCTATCTGAAATTATCTTAGCAGGATTTTTCTATAAGCAATCAAGGTTCTGATATGATGAGAAAGGGTGCATGGTCTGAGATATACTGGTTAAGATAAGCTAAATGTTGAAAAGTGTCAAGCTTCTCCCTTTGGCTGAACACCTCGTCCAATCAACTGTGTACATCATGCATATGTAAGTAGCAAGATAATATTTTATTTGTTGGGTGCTGATGTCGCCAGACTTCCAATAAGTTCAAGTTCTCCATCACTCTTTGCAATGTGCCCTCCATGTTAGGCTTTAGACCCGGTCTCAAAGGTTGTTTGTCTGCTGTCCAGACCAAGACACAAATAAAATCGCCCACCCATATTAATCATGCATGCATATACAAAGCAATCCAATTCATCACTTTGGGGAAAACATTGGGCCTGTTAGTGCTCACAAAGTGAGTGACAAATCCATCAATCAGGCCCACAACAAAAACATATCTACCCAGATCATCAGTAATAACTACCCTTTCCGAAAAGAGGACCTCAGCCACTATCCACGTTACCACCCCTCTAGCGTAGTGTAGTGGAGGGGAACGCCAAGCACGACATAAACTCAGTAGATTCCAGACAAATCTTCTATTTATTTAAAGTATTGCAGATAAGAGGAGCCCCCTGCATCAGGAGTTGAAGGATAAGGAAACAGACATCAACTGACCACAAACAGAGTCCTAATGACTTAACAGAATTCTAAATGAATGATTCTAAATAATCAAAGTAACAGTAACGACATACCACATGTAGTTCTAGAATGTGGCCGCAAGCATGTGTCACCTCCACCTTTTAGTTAACTTCTTAACTTCCGTTTGAAGCCAGTGGGTTTCTTGGAGGAGTGCCAGCTGAACCTTGTATCTGCTGAGGTATGAGTTTACCTGATATCTCCTGGGACAGTTATTAAGCCCTTAGATATTCCCAGTAATCAAGATTCTATTCATTCTACATCACAAAGAACTGAAAGAGCCATATGGTTGATCAAGTATATGTCTTTGAACAAGTCTTGCACTCAAACAATCAGTATTGCACTTCCCAGTAAGGTCCTCCAACTACAGAGTGGTTGTCCTAAAACTAACAATATACAGTCTCTTCCTTATCTCTAGGGTGTCCCCTCCCCCATCCCGTCCTCATGGGCAGATACTGAACCCCTAACTTGAAATCTGCCCAGGTGTAATGTCAAAGTGCCCAGTCTTGGACGACCATGTACTACTCCCTTTCACTAACAACTAACCTCCTATCTTATTGTAGAAGAAAAATACTGACAAGAAAAAAGAAAAACTTTTCAGTCAGCATTCAACACACCCAGTGAAGCCCAAGAAGGACTCACTAAATTAGAAAAAGTCTGACACCATCAGTCTCTGGTCCCTGTGGGGCAGTAGGGGCATGCAGGTATCCTCTCTTTAACCCCCTTTAGCGGCAGTGGATGTACCTCACTCCAACAAGGCAGTTCCCTAGACTACAGATCAGTGCAACCAGAAATCACTTAGCTCCACATATTCCCTGTCCGATCAAACTCAAAACAAAAATGTTGAGATCTGTACTATATACACCATTACCCAAACAAAGCAAAACAGGATGTACATTCAATATTATGGGAAAAGTTGGAGATTTGATGTGGGTGGATATTTCCAGCGCTGAGGTTTGAAAGACAATGCACAAGAAGAAAATGCAGGGTCTTCTTCCACATTTATTTATGCACCTGCACAGGAAGAGGCCATCTGCACTCGGGAGAAGAACCCCAGTAATCCAACAGATTTGGAGTTCTTCAGCTATCCCCCAGGCAAGAAGAAGCTGAATGCCAAGACGATCACCTGCACGCTTTGTGATCAGAAGTTGTGCTTTAGGCATAGAGGCAAGTCGACGATAAATAAACATCTCAAATGGATCATGGGAGGAAATACTTGTGGTACCAGCATGAGAGTTCGAATTCTGAACGAGAGGAAGTCAAAACACTACCAAGTGTTTCTGGAGAAATGATGCAGCATGAAGAGCAAAAAAGTAATCTATACCTCAAAATCTTTGCACTGTGCTGCATCTGATGCAAAACCACTGTGTGATGCAGTGATCAGAACCCAAGATTTGGGGCAGAAAAGAAAGAGAAACATTAATAAAAAATTTCCATGGTTGGCCACTGTAACTTTAAAATATGAAAACATCCCAAAATACAAAATCCTCCCTAAAGTAAGGACATATTGCAATCACACATGTTGGGTTGGGTGCAGGATTTCACTGAATGCTGGAAACAGTGGCCAGCACCTACTGCACACTGCTGAAGGTCATGGAAAACAAGGGTTGCCCCCCTCCAGGTAGGATTGCTGTAGGGACGTATAACCCAGTTAGACCATTGTTGTAAAAAGTGCAGTCAAAAGGACACATGCGGATACATAGTTTGGTACGGAAAGGTGTGATCGTTGAATATGATCCATGAAGGCTTGACTAATGCATTTCCATTATACCATGGGTCTTTTTCTCTGACTGGTTGAAAACTAAAAGTCTGAAGTTAGGCAACTCTCTGTAGGTGCTCAATCTGACTTATTTCAGGCTGGATGACATCATTAAAAGCTGAACAAACATCTGAGGTGACCAGTTTTAACTATTTCTGGTGTTGTAAATAAACATCAGGCTATGGTTTAAGGAATGTCTACAGTGGCAAGGTAGTTTAATGGAACTATTTTTGACTTAAATAGTATTTAATTGGTACTGTGTGCCTTGTAAAGCATACCTCATTAACGAAATCTAGCAATGCAAAGCTATTTTCACCAAGGAAATTCTCAAGATGGCTTAAAGCTCCCATGTCAAGTTGGCCCCACCTTCCTAGGTGTTTTGTAATTTAGTTGGACTATTTCCCTCTTCGTCTTTAGGAAAAGTAAGAATTTCAGACACAATAATTGGAGATATCTTAAGTTGCTATTCAGAACATTCTTTTACTGCCCTCTATTTAAAGTGTGCATAACTGCTCTTTTACAGAAATCCTGGCTGAACATGTTATTAGAGGAGTGATCACCTAAAACACCACACTACATGTCAGGGAAAGCCTCTTAATTAGGATATTTCTAGAATCTTCTTTTGTTGGTGATTGCTGGGGACCTTTTAGGAGGACGTTCGCATCTTTTTTAAGCATCTCATTGTATTTCAAATGCTTGAACGTGATAACTTTAAAAAGCTCACAGCAAAAAAGCAAAATGCCTAAGTACCCTCAACTATATGGAATCCACTGCGAGTATTTTATGCACAACAGTGATGTATCTTTGTATTACACTCACACAATACAATTCTGTATCAATAAAATTGCACCATAGGCAACAAAAGATCAAATCACAGTAGAAATGAACGTCTTGGAAACATGTCTACATACCTTTTCCAAACAAAGGGAAGCCGAAGTGAGGCTTCAGTGGTTTCAGGATGTTATGCTCACACTTTGCCGCTCTTACATGCCTTGGTAAGCTATGCTGTAAAGATATGTTACATTTCAGTAACAATCGTTTATATTTAGGCGTTTCCGAAATGTCGATGTTTCTCTTGCAATATTTTGTGACATCTTCGTAAAATACTGTGAAAATCACCTGCTAATATTTCACGTAAAAATCGAACTTAAGGGAAGACCTTCTGTTCAAAGGTCATTAAAAATAGTGGCTGCCAGTGTGTCACTTTTAACATGGGAAAATGTGATGTACAGGAGGTGCAAGGGGCTTGTAGATAATTCCCCTAGGTTGTAGTGCAAATGTCTCGAGCAAGGCTTCAGCCAACTGCAATTTGTAGTGCGTTTGGTGGTATTACAATAGTTCTACTCGCTTACTACAAAATGCTGGGGCATATTATCAAGGAGGTTTATCTCCTCTTTTTTGGCTTTAAAAGCCAAGAAAGCGGAGATAAAATTATCTCCCTATTACCTAGCTGTCGCTAACACCAGTTAGCGATAGCTAGTAGGAGATAGCGACCATCTTGGGCCCCGCTTTGCATGTCAGTGAAAAGTATCACTAATGACATGCAAAGTGGGCGTGCCAAGATGTTAGCGACTGAAAACAGTCGCTAACATCGCTATCTCCTATTACCAACTTTTGGAGATATTCGCGCTACGCGTGAATATCTCCAATAGCTAACACCTGCCCCTGAGCAGTTCTTAGCCATGTTATCCAATGGTAGGTGGATAACATGGCTAAGAGCATTAGCTCGGTAATGCATGAATATCGCTGACTTTTCAGCGATATTCATGCATTTCGGCCGATTTTTATCGCTTAGGAGATAAACCTTGATAATAGCAAGGTTCCTAAGTGATAAAAATCGCCGCAGCTCGGCGATAAAAATATTACCGCTAAGCAAACATAGCGATAATTATCGCTAGTTGTTGGTAATATGCCCCGCTATTCGCAGACCAAGTGCAGTAAACGCCACCTCCGCCTAACCTGTTTTTCTGAGAGAGAGAGAGAGATCACTGCTTGTGTGTGAAAATATCTGCATCCATACACATACATTTTGGTAGTAAATGTGAGAGGGACACAGGGAGGGATTGGAAAATAGGGGTTACTTACTCCTAAAAAGTTGAGGGGTTGAGGCGGAGCTTGGGGGACAAGCAAATAATAAAACACATTCACAAAAGAGTAAGACAGTTGCTATTAACAAACTGCACTTCTAACATTATTACAGCCTGAAAGGGCACATAACTTTAGTAAATGTACTCCAGCCAATCCTTGGAGTAAGTCCAGCACTACGTATTGCCACTCGTAGGTACTGAAGCTCCCATAAGAAAATAATGGAGGCACTAAATAACAGTAAAACCATATATGAAAATAAAAGGAATTTGTTTTTTGTATTTCCAATAAAAATGTCTTATCTAATAAATAATTTTAGATGTTATAACAAGGTTAATGAAACTTAATAGACACCTGCTACTGAAAGTAGCGATGAGTCTGGATTTCCCACCCTTTTGCAGGAGAAATATATTACATCTGTCAACACATACAGGCTGACCATAAAGAAATAACTCACACATGCACACACTTTCTCCGCCTTCACTACTCTGGTGAAGTGAAGGTGAGAGAAGATTTACAGGAAAAGGTTTAACACCTGTGCATGGGCAAAGAAGCAATCATTGGTGGATATTGCTTCTCACCTGAAGTGATACTTGACAAAGTTTGCAAACTGGGAGCTGGAGCCTATGTAAAATATTGGTTTCACTTTATTACCTTGCCACCTGATTGCTCCAGGAGGTAAACAGTGACATATAAGCATCTCACAGACAAGCTAATCTGGATGTTCGCATCAGGTGCTGAGATGCAGTAGTGGAATATTGCCCACGTTTATTGCCATGCCACAAAGAGTTGCAAGGGAATGCTATGCCTGTTCCTTCGTCCTTCATGAGGTTGGTGTCATTAATTGGACCCTTTTGGCAGGTCAGGCACTTCACCGCACAGCATCCCTTTTCAGCAACAGACACTGCGGGCAATCCTTCAACATGCAAGCTGTCTGCGATGCAAGGGGCTGCTTCACTGATTTGCATGTAGACTTTGCTGGAAGCAAACACAACAGGTACATCTTTTGTCAGTCACTTCCTGCAAGTCTGTTTGTTACTGGGGATTTCAATGTCATGTGACTCACTGGCACATAACATCATCTCACACTGGGGTTACATGTGAATCTGAGGGTGGTATCTCATATATACTCACTCATTATTCACTACAACACAACAGACACATATTACTCTGACAATCACTGCAGGTTTGGAGACATTAAGACTAGACCAGCTTTTTGAGTAATATCACATCGTTGTTGCAGGAGATGCCAGGTATGCTTTCTCTCTTACCATCTACACCCTACAGACATCCAACCACACAACTACAAAAGAGATACAATAGGCACACAAAGAACATCAATCAATCAATCAGAGCTTTTATAAAGTGCACTAGCCACCCGTTAGTGTCTCAAGGCACTGGGGGGGAGGGGTAGGGTGCTGCGACTGCCAGAATAGCCAGTTCTTGAGTAGCCTCCTGAAGGTAAGTAGGTCTTGGGTCTGCCGCAGGTGGATGGGGAGGGTGTTCCAGGTCTTTGTGGTGAGGTAGGAGAACAATCCGATGCCGGTGGTCACTCTTCGGATGCGAGGGATGGTTGCGAGTGCAATGTCGGCAGAGCAGAGTATGGGGTTCAGGGTATAGAAGGTGAGTCGACTTTTGCGGTATGCTGGTCCGGTGCTGTGGATCACCATGTGTGCGTTGGTGAGGAGCTTGAAGGTGATCCTTTTGTTGACGGGAGCCAGTGCTGGTTTCTTAGGTGGGGTGTGATGTAGCTGTGGTGAAAGATGTCGAGGATCAGTTGTGCTGAGGCGCTCTGTATGCGTTTTAGACCTTTTAGGAGTTTGGCTGAGGGTCCAGCGTAGATGGCATTTCCGTAGTCCTATCTGCTGCTGACAAGGGCTTGGGTGACTGCCCTTCTTGATGGGGGATCCATCTCTAGATCTTGTGGAGCATGCGGAGGGTGTTGAAACAGGAGGGTAAGACAGTGTTAACTTGCTTGGCCATGGAGAGAGTGGACTCGAGGTTGAACCCCAGGTTGCATGCGTGGTGGTGGGTGTCGATGTTGCTCCCAGGGAGGTTGGCCACCAGGAGTCATCCCAGGCTGAGGGTGTGGAGCCAAGGATGAGGACCTCAATCTTGTCAGAGTTCAGCTTCAGGCGGAGCCATTATCAAATGCATTTTTGCTATCCCTAAGTTGCGATCCAGATGAATCAACCATTTGGGGGTACTGTTGTACTCCCCAAAAGTTGTGTGCAAGATTGTTGCAGCCTGTTGTATGTGGTCCAAGACGGTTAAGTGCCTGGGCTTATATATTGACATAGCCAATATCTACCCACAGCCAGCAACCCGACATAGTGTAGAGAATCGAACCCAGGGCACACTGGTGTAAGATCCACTAGATAACTCATATTTTACTGGTTGCTGCATTTCTGTGTCTGAACAGTGTCCTGTTAATGATGAATAGTACTATCACACTGTCCATATATACCGTCCTACTATGACACTATAAAGTTAACATATTATCACAAACATACATGTAATGCTTTATTTACTTGAGCACTTGCACTTCACTTTCACTATCTTCTTACACTTTTACCGTACAGCACTTACCTACGTTAACTCATATAATACAGTCAATGATTAACGCATACTCAGATTAAGAGATTGCAACTTCAATCATGTACCCAATGACTCACTGTGACAGTCTTTGTGTTCATCCAATGCTTTTACTCCCTCCCATATGCAAAAAAAGTTTCTTTCCCACAAGTGGAGGTGACCCCATCTGCATGATAGTCCCCATCTGCATGCAGGGCAGAGGCTCCAAAGTTAGGTTGATATCACTGCCTTCCACAACAAAAAAGAATGTACATATAGGAACAAAAGTCCATAATTTTCTATTCATTCAGAGGCATCCTTTCAACAGAACAACATTCTCCTCCAGAGTGACGCTCTTTTACAAATCCAAACTTCCAATGTTGCTGATACATCAGATGACAGGGTCCCAATTCTACTGATGAAGAACTGCAAGTTATTTGTGGTAGGACCCTACATATTTATCCTCAACTTTATGGGGTTCCAGATAGCCAGCTCAGAAATGTGACACAAGTCCACTTTTGGAGGACCTTCTGCACATGCTGCAGTGCTGTGGGTGTCAACGCCTGGCATAAGAAGGAGTGACGCTAGTGCTGGTAATACCTTAGTTGCTGGGCCAGTATTAAGGCCCAGGCCATAGTTTATGTTTTCTCCTAGTGTCATTCTCAACCCTCCCAGTTAACATACCTGTACAGGAAGGTCCTGAGAGCAACCTGGCTAGATTTTGTATTATATTTTAATGTTAATAATAGTAAATGAGTTGTAAAAGTTTGATCAGTTATGTATCCAGCCTTAAATTTGTTCTAATGGTACATGTTGCCTCTAACCTATGTTATTTAAAGTCTGAATGGAATGAACAGTTTCCTTTGCTATTTTTTAACTGTTGAATATTTGTGTATAAACTCATCATCCTAAAAGTGACATAATTGAGCTGATTTTCTTCAACAAAAAATATTTCAGTAATGTATTTCTGCCACATAAGTAACCCTTATCGGTGTATGTAACATTTCTTTTGTGTGAAAATATGTTTATGTAAGCCTGACATGTATACAATTAAGTTTCTGTAAACCAGACTCTAACACTTTCTAGAACCCATTCCAAAAAAGCTTGTTTTTCAAAAGTGAGGAAAACATGTATTATTGTAATATTATCATATTTCCAATAACCCTATTAATGAATAATGTTATAGCACTTATTTATTAGAATGTCAGCATAATGAAGTTCATTTCAATATTTTAGGACATGATTTTATTATCCATAAATGTATCTTTGAAAAAAATGTGTCATGCAGTTAAGATTGGATCTTGTTTTACTCATTTCAAAACGATATTGTTTGACTGACATTTAATAAATATATTATAAACGAATGAACATTTTTAAGTTAGTGATATGATAATTTATTGTATTTAGCTATAAAACATTTCTTAGAAATTGAATCTGGAATAGATATGAAATTTTGGACATACATATTTATAATTTAATGGTACTCATTTTTTTTCAGCAGACAGAACTGGTCAATGAACATTGCAGTAGGACCCGGGGAAACAGCAAGATTCTTTACTACAAGTTGGGCACAAAAGCTATACACAACCAGTGATGGCAAGGAGTCTAATACTAGCAGGGAGAGTGCGCCTGCGTAGAGGCAAACCCACTGCTTGTCAAAGTACTCATGGCACAGGATATAGAGTCAACTATGAGGGTGGAGGATGTGCACACCACAAGGCAGTTACGAGCTGCTATTGGACCCCTACTGACATTGAGGAAGAAGAACAAGTGGTATCTGAATAACAGGCCCAACCACAATTTGGGTCTGCGCCCTTGTACCTACTTAACACATGATGCCCAAATACCACTGACGCCTCCTACTGAACTTAGTGCTCCCCTGTCTTCTCCTGTAAGTGCCTACTCAGAACAAGACCTGTATTTGAGGGACACTTTTACCCCTGACATTCTGAAGTCTTACATGTTGGCCACTCTGGATATGTCTCACTGATTGCTCTCAAGGACGCCTTAATGGCAATCAAACAGATTCAGAAATCAATCTTTCAAGATATCCTGGACTCAGAAGGAGAAGTTCAGATACTACTAGAATTAGTAATAATTAAAACTGTATGAACTCTTGCAGCCTACTTAATAACATCTTGTCTGCCTGTGCAACCCATCATATCTGCTGTTGTATTATCTCCCAGTTTGTCTCACTTACTTGTTCCTCTCTAAACCCATCTATACACTTTGCCATGGGGTGTCTGATCGGCAATGAGCAACCGTATTATGTCTACATCAGAGTATACCAAGGAATGTTTGCTCCCAAGCGAGAATCTTGAATCTGGCACCCACTTTGAATTATTTTACCACGAGTTTGGAATTTTTATTTTGTCTATGAATTATTGTGCTTTTTTTATATTTTCCTTTGTTTATATTTTATATGCTTTAGATAAAACATGAAATGGTTCTAAAAGATTAAATGTTTCAAATTTTTTATAGAAAAAATATTCATTATTTTTTGGGCTTGAAAATGATAAGTATAGGTATATACATAATGTATCCAATGTTTTAACCAAATCGTAAAACCATAATTGCTTACAATGTTAACAAAGAATCGAACAAAAATTAAACTTTACTGTCCACTTACATTAAAGAGTAATATAGGACATAGATTACATTTGCAAATAGGAATTTTCACAAATTATGCATACATCAATAAAAAATCTATAGGTTTATGTTTTTCTGTTCAGGCAAGAGTGGCAAATATTTACAAATGTTAATTTAAGTTTGGGATTCTTGTGGGGTTCTGCCTAGGTAATGGTGGTGGTGAGCGTTTTTGTGAGTTTGCTTCTAAGGGTAGTAATTGATTGGGCTGTGCATGAGTTAAAGGATGTGGAGGGGGTGGTGGTGGTGGTGGGAAAGATGTGGGTTTAACTGGTAGTGTTAGAGCAAGTACGAGTGTTTTAGGGCAGAGGTGGTTTGCTTACTTGTGTTGCAAGGGGCAGAGAACTGGGTTTTTGGGTGGTCTATCAATCAATTGTGGTGGAGTCTGAAAAATCTTGTACATGAAGACTGACTTTCTCTTTTTGTTTGTTATTGCTTCTATCATAAGTGTGATAGAGAATGTTGCCTTGCACTCTCTTCCCTCAAGCTGCAAAGATATTTGCAGTGCATCTTTGCCATGTCTTGGTAATATTTCCCAATGTTAGCCGAGGTTGAAGAACCGGGCCATATGTGCCTGGTGGCGCAGGGTACGCCTTAAATCACCGAGTTCACTTGCCTTGTCGGGCAGAGACACAAGACACTCTGTTGGGCATAGAAAACCAAGTTTATTAGCTGCAGCTAAGCACAGTTGTCCCAGAAGTACAGAGTAGGTTCTCAGGAGACTGCCACTTTATTCTGTGGCGCACAATCTTTTATAGCACACATATTTACAACGTATACTCCAAATACATACAAAGCTAGCCAATAGGAAAAGTTGGAAAACAAACTATCAGGTATCCCAAATACGCCCTTCTTTCAGACTCTGCGTGCCACCCCTCCCCACAAGTCAATCAGTGCTAGTGCCTACAATCCAATTTGCAGGTGGCAGGACGTATTTGTGTGCCTCAAAGAATGGTTATGTAACAAGAGAATACAAGGATAGAATAGCGAAGGCCAGTCGCATAAGATAAAGTAAGGAAAGAATAGGGGAAGCCAAATAGTCAGTCGAGACAGGGATCAATTAACCCCGACATGGATTAGTGAACTCGGCCAGACCCTGACTTCGGTTTTGTAAACAAGGGCAGGGGGTTACTTTTTAACAGAAGAGACACGTAGCAGCTGTAAAAGGCAAAAACACTCCGTTCGCCATGCTGCGGGCAACACAAAATGGCGACGGGACACAAAATGGCAGCCGAATACGGGACGAAGTCAGAACCCGAAGAACCTCAGAGCCTCCTTTTGCAATTACTCAGGCAAAACACAAAGTACTCAAGTTAATCTGAGTCAATGTCAATGGCCATGAGGTCGTTGAGCTATTGCTGCAACATCATTTTAATGTTCTCTGTTTTCTGCGACACAGGCCTTGGGACACATATGGTGGCACACAGACCACAGATGGCAGGGCCACACTGTAAACAAAGACAACACGAAAAAATGATGGCCAAAACCATTCCAAGGAAGGTTAATACCTTCCATCCCCATGTGGACAGTAGTCCCCAAAACCATCCTATCACAGTCCAATCTCCTGTGTCCTGGTGTATAGACTCGGAAATTACATGCAATTTAGAGATGGCCTGGTATACCGTAGGGGCATTATCTGGAATATAAATGCAGCAACTAGACCCGATCAATTTACAAATTCCTCCACGATCTGCAAGGACAATGTCTAAGACCATCCTATTCTGCAAAGTCATAAGGCGGTCCGCCTGAAGTTCGGCTGTTAAATTACTCAAGGCTCCAGAAGTTACATTTATGCTAGCCTCAACAACACAAACTAACTGTCTAATGTCTCTGCTATTGGCCATTGGGCCCCAGAAAGGAAGTAACCCTTTGATAAAGTCACCTCCTTCTTGTCCTGCTGTGTCCTTAGAATCAATAACCTCTCTGCCATGTCTTTTTCTGTGATGACCTGAAGGAGCAGTATATGTCGGTGGGAAAAAAAAAGCCACATAACAAGTTTCTGAAAAGTAGGTAGGAAGCCACGTGTAGGCTCTATCGTGACAGACAAAATATGTGCCTTGAGATGGCACTAACGGTGAAGAAATCTGAGGTGAAAAAGTTTATGTATGGGAACAAACACTTTTCCTGTTGGTTTTTAATATTTTGGCAATTTATCGGCAGACGCCTCCAATGACTTTTTTTGATGCAGGTCAAGTTATCCCCACTAACACACAATATACCCCTCCTATGGCCCCTAGCACAGTCCATCCTAACAGTTCCAGCACCTCGACCGCCCCCCTTATGGATATTGATACTCTGCACTTCAGAGCCACCAAAATAATTCAGACCATCCACTTCTCCATCCTGGATCTAACAAACCTCCTTCCCCTCGCCGAACTCTCCTTCATTAGCCTCAAGCCTCAGCTGAATTCCACTTCCCCTCCTATCGTAGAGCTCCCTAAACACCCATTACCGACATCCTTGAGACACCTTCGCTCTCGTAAGCACCCTAGCCACCTATCGGAGGAGGAAACCCTAGCCCTCGCCCTCTCCTACACCCCCTCCCTCGCCACACCAAATACGCTAGACCTCACTGAAAAGGAAATCCTGGACATTCCCCAATACCATAATGCAGCCCCAGTTACTCCTTGTCTATCCAACGTGAGTGCAGAACATCCCATCCGCACCGTGGCTATCAAGCCCTGCAGATCAGCTCCCCTCTGTAACAAAAGGGTGATCAGAAGCAATCTAGAGCCTGTACACCTGTCTGACCCAACCCCCACCCCCGACACCCCCTCCCTCCCCTCTATCCCCTCCCTGACTGGTCTCTTAATTAACTGCGGATAGGCAGTAAAGCATGCAGCCGATGTCGCTGCTCTCATCCTGAACAATAATTCCGACTAAGCAACTCTAACAGAATCATGGCTTAATGATTCCTCATCCCCATGCCTGGACCTCTTAGTCCCCACCCAACTATAACATTGCTAGGCTAGACAGACAACATAGCAAGAAAGGTGGTGGCATCCCCTGCATCTATCGCTCTAGCACTCTTGTCACGGAGCTTCTGGCGGATACCACTGATTCCTGCGAATAACTAGCCCTCTCAATTTACAGTAACACCACCCAACTGTGCAACCTGCACATCTTTTTCCACCCCCCAGGCATGAAAGACTCCTTCACTGACCACCTCATGGAAATTCTCACAGCAAAGATTTCCTCCAACGGCAAAGACATTTTCCTCTGTGATTTCAACCTGCACCGGAACAATCCCAAGGATCCTCATGTCAACGCGATTAAAGACCTCCTGGCCAATCGAGCTCTGACCCAAGCTTGTTAACTCCCAACCCACCCAAAAGGGGCAACTCTTGACTGGATCATCTCTAAGGAAGCAACCGTCAAGCTTAACTCTATAGACCCCTATGACTGGTTTGACCACCACGCCATTGCCTTCCTTCTACCTGGTGCCCACAAGATAAGGGCACCACAACCGGTGCTTCCTAAACACTGGGTCAGAGACACCAAGAACCTGGACCACAAGGAACTTGAGGTTCGCTGCAAATCTGACCTCCCCCTAAATATCACATCGGTCAGGGACCTCAATGATCACTACTCTGCAATTATGTCAAACATTCTGGATGACCTAGCCCCTCTAAAACTAAAAAGAATTCCAGTCAAAGATAGAAACCCATGGTTCACTGGATCCCTCAACAATGAGAGAAGATCCCTCCGACAAGCCGAAAGCATCTGGAGACAGCACCCCTCTGCTGCCCACCTAAAACTTCTCCGCCAGGCCTGAAATACATACAACAAGGACATCCTCAACTCAAAAAAAGAATTCTTCAGAGCGGAACTAGGGAATGCCCAGAACAGACCCAGCAACCTCTTTGAGCTGGTCAAATACCCATCCAACAAATTGGCCAAAACATCAAAAGAAAATCCAAAATCTCTAATCTCATCCAAGGAATTTTTTTTTGCAAACAAAATCAAAACATTAGGTAACAAACTTAGTTCTGCCTCACTCTCTCTACTGCCCCCTGACCTGCCGCCTCCACACTTGCCGCCTCTGCAGTCCTCACCTAAGAATCAAGCACACTGGACCGACTTCTCACTCTGTGACGAAGACTCTGTCACCAAAATCCTTTCCACCTTAAACCCTCAAACTGTCTAGCGGCAGCCACCCAATACATTATTCCTAGCTGGACTGCTATAATTAACTCCTCTCTCTGGCAGGGAACAATCTCTGACTCTCTAAAAGAGGGCCAAGTCCTCCCCATTCGGAAAAAGCCATCGCTGGATCCAGCCTCCCCAGACAATTTCAGACCTATTTCCAACATTCCTCTCTTAGCTAAAGTGCTGGAGAAGTGTCTGCAACTGCAGCTAAGTCACCACATCAACAAATTCCACCTACTCGATGACTGCCAATCTGGATTCAGACCTGGAGACAGCACTGAACCACCATGCTCCACATCGTCGATGATGCCCTACAAGCCCTTGACCAAAGCAAAAACTGTCTCCTAATTCTCCTAGATCTATCCTCGGCTTTCGACACGGTCAACCATGGGAAGATACTGGAATGCCTCAATCTTAGGATGGGATTAGATGGCCCTGTCTTTGACTGGTTTCCTCCAAAACCGATATCAGAGATTCCTAATCAACGGTAACCTGTCCGCACTCTCCTTGGTCATGGTTGGAGTCCCTCAAGGATCAATGCTGTCCCCCACCCTTTTCAACCTTTATTTAGAACCCCTTGCCGAAGTCCTTCGTACCCCAAATATCTCCTATCATATGTACGCCAACGACACTCAGATCTACATAAAAATCTAATCTCTCGAGGAGATTCTCTCCCTGAATGAGGCCCTGAAGATTACCGTCCAATGGCTCTCCTCCAACTAACTCAAGTTCAATGCAAAGAAAACAGAGTTCCTTCTAATTTCCCCGCCTAAAACAAACTCGGAGATCCAGACACAGATTAAAGCCATCACAGCCTTAAACTGTCCTCCGATCATTGTGGACTCGGAAAATCTCTGGGAATAGCCTTGGATTACAACTTGAACATTCAAGACCACATCAACTCAATGGCCATATCTGCCATATTCCACCTGCACTACCTATGGAAACTGAAACCCTTCCTTGACGCACCCGACCTAAAACTTGAAGTCCAAGCACTAGTCATTTCTAGACTAGAATTTGGCTTTTCTACCCTCTCTTGTGTATCCAAGATCTCCCTAGAACCCTTAAAAACCTGCATACGGTGGGTGGAGCTATGCCAGCAAACAAGATGGCCACGTAAGCTCCCGGCTCCGCCGACCTCCGACTCCTGCCAGAAGATCCTGTTATTTATCCTGTTTTTGTGCCCTGCCTCCGTGTGTGTGAACCGGACTGGAGCTTAACGGTGCAATCCCGAGATTTCTACAAGTTTGGTAGACAAAGATACGTCGTGTGGCAGTTTGCGGCCTAGACCAGCCTGGAAGCCGGGGTCTCGAGTACTGGCCCTGCCGGGTTTCAGTTGAACAACATCGGCTGTAGTTGTGTAACAGGGTCCGGTCTACCGAGGTGGAAAACTTTTTTCTTGGACCGAAGTTGACGATGGTTGGCTGAATTGGTGAATATTAAAGGAGGGGTGACAACGCACAATTGGAGCGGCGGACGGGGGTCCCTGGCACAGTGGCCCGGTTAGGGCCCCGCCGTTGTTCGCTGGGTTGGGATCTCCACCGGCTGTGGCTGAGTTTGGATTGCTTTTGTCCCGAACGATAAGTCCCCCTCTGAAATTGTCCGTTCCGCATCCACCTATTCCCCCCGGGGAGACCGGGCTCTCTGGGGACGCGAATATGACCGAAACTGAGCGAGATGTTGTGGAGCGGACTGAGAGTTATCCGTCACTACGAACGGTGTTGGCAGCCATAGGGTCACTTCATGTTTGCATTGAAGCCCGCATCCATAAAATGATAGGGTTTCTGTCTTGAACTGGGCGGATGGAACCGGACCCTGGTCCACTACAAGAAACAAAGTGACTGGAGATGCCCAAGATGGCCACTTTGATGGAGGAAGCAGACCCCGTACTATGGGAGACGTTGGAGCCTTTGACCAGTGTTTTGGGTGCTGAGAGCAAGCTCGATGCCGCAATTGGATTGCCAGGCCTACGATCGTGGCCGACTATGGATGGACTACCTGATGCTCCCTTTCCGAAGACTTTTGATGGGAACTGTTGTTGGTTTGAAACTGCGTCACTCCTCTATACATCGGCACCGCTAAGATGGTGGACAAAACAACTTTGGGAATCCATGACGGTGTGGGGAGTCTTTGGACTTAGCGGAGTTCTCAACACTTTCATCTCTCTGCTTCGTCTCGGATTGAGCTTTGCTACAGCTTTTTTGTGCATTGACTATCCTGCGGAAGCGACAGTTTGTCCGGAAGGGGCGCACATGTTTGATTAGAAGGGTCAAGGATGAGACTGTGTGATTGAGTTTGCCATCGGGTATTACTGGACACAGGGTTTGCAACCACGATGCGTTCGGGAGGTTGGGCGGTGTTTAGAGTTTCCCCTGTTGCGCTACGTATTTACAGCTGAATAGATTTCGAGACCTTAATCTGGAGGTTCTTGACTTTGCGGGGGGAGCGGAGACCGGGGGCATGTATGAAGATGCCCTCCTCCATTTTCTACTTTTAGTATTTAGTTAGTTACCGCAACAGGCACACTGCTAGTTGGGGTTAGGCGATAGCCATATGCAGGGGTGCAGGGTGGGGGGATGGGTTTATTGTTTTGTCTTCTTTTTGTTTTTATGGTTTCTTTTTCTTCACACTCTCTTTCACTTTCCTTTTACAAGTATAGTTGGTGGAACATCCTGACTTTGTTGGTATTCCAGACTATGGTGCTCATGCTTCTATTATCCTGATTTTATGGGAGGGCAGACTCTGAGAGCTTGCGCTTAATGTGAATAGTATATTGTACTGTGGCACATCCTGTTTCTCATACATTGGCGTAGGCGTCTCAGCCGTTTCTTTACTGCTTATTATCCATCCTTTATCAATATCTGTCTGCCTTCTTATTATGTCTGAATGTATGGCACCTGATATGTCTATTACTTTCTTTGTTTTGAAACTAATAAAAAGATTTACAAAAAAACCTGCCTCCATGCAGCCACCAGACTACTTACCAGCACAAGGAAATTTGATCACATCTCTCCTAATCTGAATTCGCTGAACTGGCTTCCTCTCGAGGCCAGAATACAACTTAAGCTGACATGCATCACACACAAGGCCCTACACTCAAACTCCCCTGCGTATCATGCACAGAAACTTGTGATATCCGTAGGAATCAGAAACTCATGGTCTACCAGTGCCCTCCTACTGCAGCCTGCATGCTTTCGGAAAAAGAAACTATAATCAGGCATTCGCTCGGGCTGCACCAAGCATATGGAATTCCTTCCCACCTGCCATCAGAAGAATCCCCTCTCTTGCCCATTTCAAAAAGGAGGCTAAATCCTTCCTCATGAATATTTTCCTCGGCCAAACCCCGTCCCACAACCACCATAAAGCCTATTGCCTCCCTCCTTCGACCTTCGCCCCTCCAAGAAACCTGGGGCCTGTCCTCAGCAACTGTAATATTGACTGTTTTTGAATACTGCCATCCCTCTACTCAGCACCCCCTCCCTAATTTATATTATACTCTTGTGATACCATGCCTCTGGTACAACTCTATGACTCTGTAAACGGCTCTGATACCCTAACGGGTCTAGTTCGCACTCTATAAAACACTGAAATAAATAATATAAATAAACCAATGCAAAAAGGACAAACAGGTTATGTTGTAGAACAGCAAGATCCAGGGGATCCCCAATTAATGGAGAGTCAGGGCACATCCAGAGAAACCAGGAAAGCCCAAGAACAATAAAGATGACCCTCAGAAGGACCCACAGGCTGAATGACCAGGAGTCGCGAGGGGACCTCGATCAAGATTACAAAGGCACCAGCCCACGGAGCACACAGTGTGAGGAGGCTGGAGTTCTTTGGTGCAAATACTGCTCAGGGTCAGGACCATACAGAGTCCAATGCACAAGCTCAGGAATTGCCAGGAAGCATATCTACTTGCAAATCGATGCAGTGCACAGGGGTTCAGGTTACGAAGCCCCCACAAGGGATACTAGCCTCAACATTTGTGAGAAGGTAGATCAAGCTCATGGACCTTCAAGAACCTACCTCCTGTGTTGCTGAAATCTTCGGAGTCTACAGGAGCTCAGGAGCAGCTACAGGTCAGTTGTGCTTTAGGTGCCTGTGAAGCAGGGGAGTGACTCCTTCACTCCAAGGGAGATTCTTCTGTTGTTTGAAGTGCCCCACAGGTCCTGCAGGAAGCCTGCATGGAGTCATGGCACAAACTCAGATTCAAAGAGAAAGGGGGACGAAGTCAAGCCCAGTCAAGGTCCAGCGATGTCCAGGTGTCCAGATAGTAGAAGGTCAGTGGTTTCTTCTTTGTAGAACCTTGCCCATTTAAAATCTAATGTCCTGTAACCAGGTAACCCATTTTATATCGACGCCAGAGAGTTGGACAGATTCAGGGGACCCTACTAGGGGAGGTGCAGGACAGAGAGTTGGCTACACCCATGTCCTTTGTCCAGTTTCGCCCCAGAGCAGGAGCCAGTGACTCCCAGAACTGATTTGAGCAGGACTATGCACAGGGACACCAAATGTGCCCAAACTGCAGACTTTCAGGCACTCTAAGAGTGCACCCACCCAGCCCCAATACACTAAACCCTGTCTGGGAGGTGGTCACACCTTCCTGTGACAGGATGCCGATGGTGCTGCCTTCCCCTACTGAAGGTTGGCTAAGCAGCAGGAGAGCAGAAATGTGTCTCTGGCTGGCAGCATCCATTTTGTGCTGTCCGGTCGAGAAAGCTGGTACGGAGTAGACTGGTGACCCCACAAAGCTCTCTTCTTAAGGACAGAATCATACCTCCCATATCAGTTACTGGTGTGGAGGTATGATTCCAAGGTTTTTTATACAAACACGAAGTGTGTCTATGCAGCCGTTTTCGAGATAGCATTTACCGCAAGGATATAATGCACCTCTACCTAAATGTCCGGCTGAGTCTCCGAAGGCTGCAGAGTGGCTCTGCTCATGCAGGGGCACCCTCTCACATAAAACCCAGTACCCTGCCTTCAGGATTGTTAAGGCCTGCTGTAGGGGTTATTTATAAGTTTTAAGTGTAGTGACCATTAGATATAGTGAACCTAGATCTAAAGTAAGTGGTGCAAGCACCACCTTACACAGGCTGCAGTAGCGGACCTATAGTTCCATTTTGTATGGTCTCTCATGGGTGGCATAATACATGCTTCAGCCCATTGGAGGCCTTCGGGGTACCTATACCCTGGGTACACGGTGTACCATATACTAGGGATTGATAGGGGTAACCGCTGTATCCAATCTGGAGTGTACCAAAGTACATGTATATCAATTTAAGGGAGAAAGAAGATAGGTTGGAGCCCTGGTTAGTAGGATCCCAGTCAGACTAGTCAAAAACAGTGAAACATCAAGCAAAAAGTGGGGTAACCATAAAAAGCAGATTCCAACACTCCTCTTCTTCTTGGGCAGTATTAGCCACTACAATAGCTGATTGGAGGTGAATTAGATTTTCTCCTTGGATTGGACACTGTCCTCTGGTTCATCATTATCATCAGGTGCAATTATCCCTATGCCTTAAAGTACAAGTAGAACAAAGTTGAAAAATATCAAATATATTTATTGGCAATACTTCAAGAAACTAGTTTAACAAACGTTTTTAATCAACATAGCAGCATGTTATGCCCGCTGACATTTCAAAATTTGACAGATATCACCGCCATCAGAGCAACAGCGTAATTTTCTCTGTTGTTCTGGTGGAGAAATAGGCCGTCTGCCAAAATAAAAATCGGACCCTAAGTCTCCAAGTCATATTTGAGTACAGTCATTAGTCACTTTAAAAACAATCCAAAAGTATAATTAGGGTCTTGGAAGAAAAGTTATAGACATCCCCTTGAGCGTGAAAGTGAGATTGTTGTGTGGTGCTGAGTGACATGCACTGTCGTTGGCCTCCTGCACGTGTAATCATTCCTGACCCACTTGAAGCAACCAACTTTGGTTACTTCCTCTTCTCTCTGTCTAGTCCCTTCTCTGTGTTTTGTACTCTGCTGCTCAGCCATTCTCAGTGATGTCATGGAATGTTCCCTTTGTGTATCCTTGAGTGTAATTGTCAGTTGATGTAAGTAGGATAAGCAGCAGGGATGCTACTCCGATTGGGGCTTGTTCATCTGGTTTACTTAATTCTACATGTCTTCCTGTCATGACTGAACCTTGTAATAAAACTAACATCAAGATAAATCTACTTCCCAGTTTACCTCCTTTCATTGAACATCACACTAACTTTCTCAGAAAAAATTACTGCATAAAATAAATGAAAATGAAAAGTAGATTAACATAAATATTAACCCATTTGGGTATATGTTAGAGGCTGCCTTTGATGCATTTGATGAGTAGTCATGTGATGTTAGATAGATAGATAGATAGATAGATAGATAGATAGATAGATAGATAGATAGATAGATAGATAGATAGATAGATAGATAGATGTTAATGTTAATGTTAATGTTAGTGAAACTAATAGAGCGCACGAAGTCCCTGAGGTGTCTTGGCGCTGGATCAGAGTAATACCAGAAGGCAAAAAGGAGACGCAGTGCAGTTAGTTTGAGAATAGCCAGTTTTTTAATTGTTTTCTTAAAAGAGGAGAGGGAGTTCAACCCTCTGAAAGATGCAGAGAGAGTGTTCCAGAGTTTTGCTACACAGTAGGCCGTGCTCCCGCCTCCCCAGCTAGCAGTATGGATCTTAGGTACCAGCATTAATCTGGCATTTGACGATCTTAACTGCCTGCCTGGGTGGTACCATGAGAATAGATGTTTCAAAGGTACCTGTCCTACCCCATTTAATGATTTATAGGCAAGGCAGAGTGCCTTAAATTTGGAACGTTGCACCACAGGCAGCCAGTGGAGATTCCGTATCTCTTCTTTAATCGATTAGTACTTGGGGATTTTCAGAAGTAGCCTAGCTGCAGCATTCTGCACCATCTGGAGCTTCTTTAGATGTTGTTTTTGTAGCCCCATATATAAGCCGTTGCAATAGTCCAGCTTGGGCAACACCAAGGTGGTTACCACTGTTTTTCTAAGATCCTGAGAGATAAATGATAGGACCTTTTTGAGTTTCTTCAGCAGTTAGAAAGAGGCTGAAACTGGCGTTAATTTGATGTACATAAGCGAGCCCTTTATCTATCAGAACTCCGAGATTTTTGGCCTTCACCACTGGTTTTGGGGTTTGCCCTAGTTCAGCCGGCCACCATAGCCCATCCCATTTTGGTTGTAGATTGCCAAAAGTAATCACTTCGGTTTTATCCGAATTGAGTTTCAAATAGTGTCTTCCCATCCAAAGGCTGATAGATAGATAGATAGATAGATAGATAGATAGATAGATAGATAGATAGATAGATAGATAGATAGATAGATAGATAGATAGATAGATAGATAGATAGATAGATAGATAGATAGATAAATAACACATAGAAGGCTAATGTCTAACCTAGTCCAATACTCCCATCAACAGGTTAAGGTGACATTATAAACCACTGGGCCGGCCGAGTGGCTTATGAATGTTAGCAGAATCCAAAGATGGTAGTATAGGACTAAAATATACATGGTACCCATAATGTAATTTTTATGATGCATGTTTATTTTGGGGCAGTTAGTTTGAAACAGATGTTTTTAAAAGAATTTCAGTTGACAATGAAGTACTTATAGGAATTTGAGTGTTTAGGGTGGATCTACCTTCTGTCCCAAATAAATAAAAATCTACTGACAGAAAATTTGCCACTAATTTGCATTTTTTGATGCATAAGTTAGATAATCTTGCCTCATAAGTGGATCCTCCCTGCTGCTTAACACCAGTAGACCTTACAATGTTAAAGCGCTGCAGAGCTGCAAATAGATTTTAAGAAAGGCATTCATGCCAAAATACATCACTCTAATTGGTTTGCCTTCACCTTTCCACATTGCAAGGAGTTTATCCCCACTTTTTCCCCATTTGGACTATTAGCTACTGGGTTTTCGACTTTGAACATGCACTGAGGCCTAGTGTCCAGCCTCAGTGCCAATCTTCTGACCAATTACAAAAGGTATGTTTAATTGGCTACACCCAATTGGCAAGGACTGGCTTACATATAAGTCACTAGTATATGGCACCCAGGGTACCAAGGGTATGTAAGGCAGAATGTTCACCCAGGACTGACGCACTATTTGTGCCACCCTGTATGTGACAGAAACAACATAGATCCCAGACTGCCACTGTAGATCGATAGGACAATGTGTGACACTGCTAGTTCAAATTTGCCATTTCTCCTAATGGCAATTCCACCACTTGCCTTAAGGATATATGTAAGTCTCCCTCAAGGAAGGTCTATGAAGCCCTATGGGAGGGAGCTTAAGTAAGAAATATAATTTTTAGTATACCTTAGCAGCAATATTTCTAAATTGTTGTTTTGTAGTGGAAAGTTTAGGAGCCCCATTGGTTTAAACGTTGCCACCCCAACTCGTCTTAGCAATAAATGAAACCCCCACCTTGCGCACAACCAAAGGCCATGCAAGGCATGGGGTTGGCTGCCTGTGAGGGGTTGACCACAACCCTAACCCTGCGGCCAACCCCTGTGTGTACATTTGGTAAAAGCACAACTAGAAATTCACTAGAAAAAAAGGTTAAAGTGACGTTATAGTTAGGTTAAAATTTCGGTAACAATATAACTAAAAAAGAAAATCCCTGAAATTCACCAATTATTGTTAACTCAAGTAACTATAACTCATTCCCCAAGGAATCTATAACTCACGCCCTTGCCATGCACTGCTAATTACCCCACGTATTGCATCACTCATGACATATTGTATGACATCATTGATAACATCACGGCAACATTAGAAATGCCATCATTGATGACAAGGCTGTGCGTGGGGGCATGAGTTATAGTAATCTACTTTTTGATGAGTCTTCCTTGCATTCAAGGAGTGCAGACTTTTCATGGCTAACAAAATGCATGAGTTGAAAAGGTGAAGGAAAGCATATGTCTTCATTTCATCCTTATGTAGCAGCTGCAGACGTAAGAAAAATGGTTGGATTAGAGGCACTTTTTACATGGCTGTAAACATGTTTAGATGCTCGTTGAAGAGATGCACATGTGGACACGCTCCCAAAGTAAATTAAAACAGGCTTTTCCTGCTCCATTCCTAATGAAGGCGAAAACAAAAGTAAACTTCTTCAAGGATCGTAATGCTGTTGAAAAAAGTCAATGTAAGCATGCCCAATGTGAGATATTGGTTTTGAACACAATATTGACTATTATAGTGGCGTTGCTATGACCGGCAGGGAAGTCACTATCCAAATCTAACATACATCTAACTCATTCTCTGAGACGCTGACATTATTATATAGGTAGGAGTTCCAGTGATGGAGTTACATAGCAGCACAACATTAATTTCAACAACTGTTGGCTCTTCATGATAACACAGACTTCTGTAATCATAAACCCCCCGAGGTGTTGACGCATTTCATGGCCTCACAAACGTGGCCAAGAGAGGCTTTGTCATTAGATTTCAAAGTTCCAACTACTTCAGCACTAACACACATTTAACTTGTGTGGACAATTACAACATTTTCATTGGTATCGAACTCCAAGTAATAGCTTCATTGTTGGACGGTTCTTCGAAATGACTGAGATCCCAGTAGATAAACAAAGGGCCTGGCCTTTTAACTCTACCTGTCTATGCTTGCCTGCATTTGATAACTGTAGGATAGCTGGAAAAAATAAGCCTATTTTAGAAGGCAGATTGACATGACACCGTTTTCCTGGGAAATGTGGCAAATACAAAAACACGTTTTGGGCATGCTTGGTGCAAATTATTAATATACGACGGGTTTTGTTATTCTGCAGCCTATTGCATTTATTGGACAGTAAACTTCAAAACAAAATTATCTAAAACGAAAATCATGTGTACATGGTGATAAAAAGTACAATTTGTTTAGCGTTTGATAATGGATCTACCCAATGTTCCCGATATCTGGGTAGATTTTCAATGATTAAAATAGCATTTAAAAAAAATAAACTATGGACTCCAACCATGCTGCAAACTATTATAGTCTAAAATAATCAGTTCTAACTCCAATACGTTATAACAAACAAGACAGTGATTCTCGATTTTTTTTTTAATGAAAACAAATAATTCATTACCCTATTGACTGACTTCTAACATGGACTGCAATAAATAATATCCAATATACACATCTTTAGCGACTGACTCAAAGATGGCGCAGAAAGCTCTCTGATTTAGAGAGGCAGAAGTACAGCAGAAGAACGTGCGGCCTCCTGGTTTAGGAAATCCCACTAAAGAAATCACCTTCATATTTAGCACTCCCTGCTCACCTACACCTGGGTTTTTTCAGTTACCACCTAATCCTAAAGCTGGCACCTCTGTAGTTCGAAGGGCTGATCTCTGCTGACATTCCTATATTAATTAGTTCTGTAACTTGTTCATGAAGTACTAAGGGTAAACCTGAGAAAAGGTGCAAAGCCAATGCGAATGTTTGTAATAGATCATAATGAATTAAAATAAACTTGAAGGGGGCTGTTTGATCCAGGTTATTTCACGCAGTGTGATGCAGGCCCCAGACAATGTAATGTTGAAAACATCACCCGCCTTGACAACCCTGGGTTCTGTACATTTTACCAATCAATCCCTCCCGGTTTTACCATGTCCATTGTCTTTAGGGAATCCAAGGGGATATGTACAAGGAAGTGGTGGAGTGCTGCCTTAGGTGTCATGGCTTAACACCTCACTCTGCCACTTCTGAAATGCAAGGCTGTGCCTTATTTACAAGGATATGGTGTAGCCTTGCGTTTCCCCCGGCGCTGGCGCTACACTTAGCAGTGTAGCGCCAACACAGGCACCCTTGCACCATAACGCAAAGGTGTCTGCGGGCACGGGAGGATTGTTTATCTGTAGGAATGTGTCCCTTCCTGCGCATAAACAATACTAAAATGCCATTTTGTCACTTTTACGTGTGCTGCTTCATGCTGCACATATAAAAGTCACAAAATTGATATTTTTTACAGATTGTTTATATACAGGAAGGGACACCTTCCTGTACATAAACTACCCATGGCAGTTTGCTTTTTCCATCTTTGCTGCACAAGGCATCAAAGATGGAAATAGCAAAAAGGAGTAGAAATAGTGCATGTTTCCATATTTCGCCAAGTTAAGACCAGGTTTTCCTTGGTCTTAATTTTGGTGCTGCTTCCTATGCATGCTGCCCTTGTACATAGAAGGCAGCATTAATAGCAATGAGTGTTGGGGTGGAACGCCCACCACAACATCCACTGCCCACCACTTTCACGCTAACCATAACATGAAAGGGGCCTTATTTACAAGGCAGTGTTGAGCCTTGGTAAGTGGTTTTACTCTGCCTTGTAAATAAGGCTAAGCCCCTTTCGCCACCACAATGTCGGAGAAAGTGATGTTGTGGTGGTGATAGGGGCTTGTACATATGCCCCCCAGTTTCTTCCCAGACTCCACTTTCTCCATCTTCCCCTAATTGTTTAAGGTCATAGGAGATAGCACTATGAATGATAAGTCTGATGGACTTTCAGCTCTTCAAAAGGAGACACTCCCAATTAGGAATGACGAATATTTTGATAAGACTCACAATAGACTGAATAACATTCAAGAATAGAACAAGATATGCCACACCCCACCTAAAAACACTGATCAACGTCTCTGTCAGCTAGCTAAGCTGGCCCATTTCCTGAGGAGGACAAAAATTGCTCTTCTTCTGTACAATAATAGACTTACTCAAAAAAATATTGCTTCTCCTTGGATACTCATTAAACTTTGTGAACTTAACTGCTTGTGAAACTCTTCTAGAGAAGCCTTGTAATTTAGATAACTCAACATAAAATGTGCATCTTGGTGACACTAACATGTAATGTCAACCTATATGGTCTGCTAATCAATTAACACAATAGCAAACCTGAGATCCTCAGTCAAAATATCTCAAACATAAATTCAAACACTTTCCCATGTCTACTTAACCCCTTGGGTGCGTCCACGATTCTGCGCCTGTGCTGCACATTCCGATCGCGGGTGCAGTCATGACGGCCGGGACCCATCATCAGCGCACGAGCACTGTGTGCCATGACGGCTCCCGGCCATCATCTGCATGGAAGGGGTTAAGGTGTGACCTTGGGTTATTCAGAAGGGTCCTAGACTTCATAATTTTATCACTCTTTGTATACACATTGCAACCTCTTGTTTTATTGACTACATGCTAAACAATTAGGATGCACCAGCCCTAATTCCACTATCTTATTTTATTAGGAATCATGCACACATGCCCCACATGCATCATTTCAACCAACCAGCTCCTGACTACAGCAGGTATAATACTGTTTTCCTCTGAACAACACTTCATTATCAAAGATTTCTTTAATGCCAACCTCATACACTGATATAACAAAATTAGGAGATCATCTTTAAGAATTAGGCGCATTATTCATTTGGGGGAGGGTGGCCCTAATAAATAAATAAAATGTAAACTTGTTAGGTTACAAAATAGTTCACAGGCAGCAAAGGCAGACTCCGTAGGCTTTACCCTGGAGAAAAGCGTGATCAGTTCAAGTAAAATCAAACTGCACTGAAGTTAAGAACACATGCACTTAAAATCCCAAACTAACTTTGATCAATTTAGAAATCTATACTACTATTATAAAGAGAGAAGTCTGACCTTTGAGCCAGGTAAACTCGAAAAGTACACCACCAATCTAAACGCCCAAGGCATCTACGAAAACCTCAGGGCAAGCAGAAGGACATAGGTGATATAAAAATAAAAAATATACGTTATTTAAAACATTTACGAATAAAAATAAAGTAGTCCCTAAAAAGTAGCGCCGGCCGCGACGTCTGCGTGATGACATCGGGAGCGCGGGGAGGAGCGGCGTTCAGGAGCAACAGGAAGAGCGGAGGACATGAGCGCAAGGAGGAGCTGCGGAGGACAAGCGGAAAGGAGCGGCGAGAAGCAGAGGAGCAGTGGCAGTGCAAGGAGGAGCGGCGGATGAGGTAGCAGACAAACGAACAGGAGCGGCGAGAAGCAGGGGAGCAGTGGAGCGGTAAACACAGCAGCGCGGGGAGGAGCGGCGGATGATGTAAGTCAAGTAGCCGCTGGTGCGCAGCAAGGGACGGGCGGGGGCCATGAAAAGAGAGTGAAAGTCGGGACTGCTGCGCCTCTCCTGCTGCGATGCTGCCTCCAGCCCCTTTCTGCCCTGGGCAAGGCCGGGGCGGGCTGCTAGTATATTATAAACAAAAAGTTAAAAAAATTATTAAACAGTAAATTTGACAACATTCCCCATAGGATCAATCTATACACTAACTTTAAGACTCAAAATATTCCAAACGTGTTACCCATTTATCTTACATTCAAATACCACTTATTCACCATAAACAGAACCACAAAAGATAGTGAAAAATAGTACACACAATTTTAATAATACACATTTATCAAGAATAAACATAAATCTCACCTTTTCTGTACATGTTCAGCATTTGAATCACATAAAGAAGTTAAAAACATATATCCCACATCTCAGTTGTTCATGTAGAGTTTCCCAGTGTACATCAGATCCTGCACGGTGAGCAGTCTCAAGGTGGTGGGAAGTTTAATGCATTTCGAGAACTGGACCTCTTGCCTCCATATAGTAGCATTGGATCTGTAGGCTTATGTGCCAAAAAAAAGATGCCCGAAAAAAAGAAACAAGAGTTAGATATTGAGTTTTCGGTTTTGAGGCCAGTCCTGTTTTTAATATTAGAAAACTCTTAACAAACCAACAGGTTGAATGATATTACTACCAGTGGATGATGTGAGGGCACTTTACACGTATCCAATGGAACAATGATCAGAACATTTATTTCACATATTCTAAATAGGAAACAACGTTTACAACCCTGGAAATAGCACGCGGGTAGATAACAACTCGGACGTTACATTGTCCGCGTTAATACCACGCATGGCAATACATTGCAAGTTGTTTCAAAACCTTGCGCTAGATGGTGGGCCACACCAGGGAATGTGTTGGATTTTAAATCCAGTACATTCCCTGCTGTTGCGCTAACTGAAGTAGGAATAGTAATTTATACTATTCCTAAATCCAGCCATCTAGCGCAAGTCATAGAAACCCCTTGCGATGTAAAGCCATGTGTGGTGACAATGCGGACATGTAATGTCCGCGGTGTAACCTACTGCGGGGTAATAGATGGCATAGTAATGTTATACATTCATTTTAAACACATTGGAGCGGATGGAGCTAAATTTCTCTCAAAATATTACCTTGGGATTTTTTTATGTGGGCGATACAGCCATTTGTGTAGTCCTGAATACGGTGTTTTATATTATCATTTCCACTGAAACACATCAACGTATATATATGCAGGTTCTGCTGTCCACTGGGCAACCCCACACAAGCAATTAAGAGAATCGTGAATCCCTGTGGATACTAATAATAGACCTGCATATATTTTTATTGTTGATATATGTGTATTATTAAAAGTGTGTGAATTTTTCACTAACTTTCGTGGTACCTGTTTATGAGGAACAACTGATTTTTGAATATAGGATGAATTGATTGGCAAGTTTGGAATCTTTTAAGTTTGGAAGTTAGTGTGTTGGTTGATCCTAAGCGGAAGTTTGTCAAATGTACTGTTTATAGGTATACTGCCCCCTTGGTGAGAGGGGTCCCTCTCGTTTTGGGAAGACAAAAGAGATTAAAACTTGTTTGAGAGAACTAAATATATGGACTTTTAAAGTTGTAAGGCTAAAAGGCATTTGGAAAACATAGAACGTCAATATAGGTCAATGGCTGCAGTTGACTGGAATTTAAATGTGATTCCAGGCAGACTGAGATATAGCAGTCTGTAAAGCCTTACGGGTATCACTAGTCAAAAGTTTTGACATGGACTTTGTCACTGTTTTGGTACTCAGGTTCTTCTACCATGGAAAAGTAGGTTACTAAAGCTGGCAAGGCTCCCTCAATGCCAGATACGTTGAGTTTGGGCTTTCTCTCAAGCCTCTGTCACTATAAGCTTGGAGCATGACAAAGCTGAATTCTGTAGATGCTGAGGCTGCTCTGCCAATGGGGTAACAGTGTCACCTTGTCTCATCACATTATTGATCTTCAGGCTTAAATTTTTGGCTCTCAAAATACTCTACACCTGGGTAATGTTGGTTGTGGTACCTGGAATGGGGTTCACAAGACCAACTACTCTGCCATTGGGTAGAGCTGAACCCATTTCTATGCAGCAAAAAGCTCTGAGCAATACACACATTTAAATCTTGTCTGCTGAGTTTGTACCTCCTCTCAGTTATGCTCAGGACATTGTCCCTTCCCTCAGAGGTTGAAGACTGTGGCAGAACAGAGAGCCTGCCAGCTGACCCTGGGTGAGCAGTTCCAATCGCTAGGATTAAGTGGTGAACCGGGGATACCTCATGCTCCTTCAAGGCCGAATCTATGTGGAATGTTCACCAAAAATAATTCACCATTTACAGCACTCCCTGTCTTAATCTTCTAAGAGGATTCCTTTATTCAAGTAGACAGCATTCACAGTTTTCTCTAAGAATAGATAAGCTGTCTCCCACATCCAACCTGTTGAAATGAGGAATGTCTTCCTCTTACTGATCCAGGGCAGGTTTCTTTCCAGCTGTGAGCAGAGACACATTTCTGAAAAGACTCTCTGGAGTCTATAATATCAAATGTTGAGGCTTTGCTTTGATCCTTTATGAAACTATCTGTTCTTGGTCACTCTCAAACAGAAAATCTCAAAAAATTGGATATGTTTTGCCTCAATCAGTTTCCGATCTCTAGGTATTGGTCTATTATATTACGTTAAAGCACTTTTTCGCACCTAACCAACTGTTACTAAGTGACACTTGAGAGAATTTACTGGTACTAGTTTAGTACTGTTAGTATTGTAACATAAAGTATGATTTTTAAAGCACACCTTTCCAGTATAGGTTTAAAAATATACTTTCATGACCAATCTAGATTTTTGATAATGAGTTATAGACCGGTTTGTCAAGTTTCTAATATTTTACGGACTGAAGTTATGAATATATATTTTTTTATTTTGGAGTAATTTTATTGATCTATTACAACAATGGTCAATACACACAAAATCAGAACACAAGCGTATACATAGTCCCATATATGTGTACTTAGCCACTCTTGCTCCTCTCGAGTGGCACCATAGTAAACACCCCGGGCATAAACATAGACGTGGCAGGCTGGACGGTGCTGCCAAACAGAGTAATTTTAGCACTGGGATATATATTTTGTGAATGAAACAAAAAGAGGAGTATCCCCAACGGAGAGTTTGAAAAATTCTCTGGAGAGTGAACTTTCTGGCAAAAAGGAAAAAATTCAACCTTTTGTTTAAAACCCCTCACTCACCAACCTAGTGGTGACATGCTTCATCATCGGGGTCCACCCTGGTGACCTAGCGTCACCAGGATGTGCTTCAACACCTGTACTACAGTGGGGCGGGTTGTGACTGTAGGTGCAAAAAATTGTTAAAAATTGTCCTGGTTTAACTCAAAACATAATTTTTATTTTGGAGCAACTGAACAATATTAAAAATATTAGTGGCGAGATACTGGTAGGTGAGTTACGACCAGAGAATCTCTATATGTGTTTGTGTGAATTGGTCAACATGTTTCTACCAAATGGGCGATTGCCCGGTATTCCTCAGGACCAAAAACAGGTGAACGGGAGGTGTGGGCCCCCTAAAAGGCGCACCCTGTCCAGAACCCCTGTGTACCTTATGGCAAATGGCCAGTGGTATATGCGCTCGATCAAATAGATGAGCAGGCAAAAAAATGAAAAATGAAAAACGAAGAGACTTAGGTAAAGGCTCTAACGTGCTTCAACGGGCAGGGGGTAGGCTCTTCACGCCAAGGAAACATATTAGTTGGTGGGCGAAGGAATCGGCCATTAACCTACTGCTACCGTCCTCTGCTCGGCTAGTCGAGCAGAGGTCGGTAGCAGTAGGTTAATGGCTGATTCCTTCGCCCACCAACTAATATGTTTCCTTGGCATGAAGAGCCTACCCCCTACCCGTTGAAGCACGTTAGAGCCTATAACTAAGTCTCTTCATTTTTCATTTTCCATTTTTTTTGCCTGCTCATCTATTTGATCGAGCTCATATACCACTGGCCATTTGCCATTAGGTACACAGGGGTTCTGGACAGGGTGCGCCTTTTAGGGGGCCCACACCTCCCGTTCACCTGTTTTTGGTCCTGAGGAATACCGGGCAATCGCCCATTTGGTAGAAACATGTTGACCAATTCACACAAACACATATAGAGATTCTCTGGTCGTAACTCACCTACCAGTATCTCGCCACTAATATTTTTAATATTGTTCAGTTGCTCCAAAATAAAAATTATGTTTTGAGTTAAGCCAGGACAATTTTTAACATTTTTTTGCACCTACAGTCTAAACCCGCTCCACTGTAGTACAGGTGTTGAAGCACATCCTGGTGACGCTAGGTCACCAGGGTGGACCCCGATGATGAAGCATGTCACCATTAGGTTGGTGAGTGAGGGGTTTTAAACAAAAGGTTGAATTTTTTCCTTTTTGCTAGAAAGTTCACCCTCCAGAGAATTTTTCAAACTCTCCATTGGGGATACTCCTCTTTTTGTTTCATTGAGTTCCTTCCAGTGGAATAGGAGTAATCTCTTCTTCACTCTTAGTGAACAACATCCCTTGCTCTCTCTTTGATTTCAAATATATATTTTGTGAACACAAACTTTTGACTGTATTGATCTCAAAACATCGGATTGTAAAAATATGGCAGACTTCCCCAATTGTCAGGGTGAAATGATACAGCGGGTAGTCAATATACTGGAACAGTAGGACTCGCGCTATGCAGTTACAGCATTACTTCAACATTTGACTTCTGAAAGCTCTGAAGAAGCCCTTGTCTAGGGAGAAATGTGTTGGTTGCATCTATTTGTAACAATCACAAGATAAAAAAAAGAAACAATTAAAAATCTATTAGAGAATATTTGTCCATACCAATGGAATTGTTCTTGTTAATGAACTCGATGCTGCATGTGCTATGTTCATCTATGTGTTGCCTCTCAGGCTCAGTATTCATAATTATACCTTTGGCATTTTTCTTGGTGTGGTCCAAGTGATTGCCCCCATCATGGGTGATATACCTATAGATGAATCTCTCTTCCAAGAGGGTCGTGGAAATCATGGGTCAGTCTGTCATAGGCCCTCCATCTCCCTCAAACTTCTGCAAATTTCCCGGGGCAGCCCAGCGTTCATAGACTGCCCTCTCTTCCTCCATACATTGATTCCTTCCCTCCCACCACATGGCTCCCATGGGTGTACCATTCCCACCCAGAGTTTGGTCAGATCTCTTTTGGCTTCGATAAAAGCCTGGCATACAGAACAGTATTTGATTCCATACGGTGTCCATATTGTTGGGTATGCCTTGATTATTTAGTTGTGGTGTTTTTTTTCGAGAGGCAACCTCCACTAGAGGCGGTTTAGTTGGCATTTACTGAATTTTAGATCACCCCTGTCAGTCTGTTTGCTTGCTTTTTAGCTAGGATCTTGCTTTCTGCATTCCACAAGGAGATCACTCTATAGGAGAAGAATAGGTTGGGTGGTTTACCTTTCTTAGGCATAACTACGATAAGAGCATATTTGCAGTCCAGAGGTAGGTTTCCATCCTCTTACACTGCAATAAACAGGCTCAGCAGGTGTGGATGGAAAAGCATCGCAAAATGCTTATATAGCTCTATTAGAATGCCTCTGGCCACCAGTGTCATTCCCAATAGCATAAATGTTACTGCTTTTCCTGTCTACTCAGTCATCAAGTCAGCATCAAGGGCATCACTATGTGTAGTTCCTAAGACAGGGATGGGTGCTTCTGCAGTAATTCTGTTATTCTGTGATCTGCGTAGTCCCTATGAGCCCCATTGTGCCCGTCACAAACATCCAGGCAATGCTCTTGTTGGAGCAAGAGAGTCCCACATTGTCAATCACTACTTCTGCCACCCATCTCACCTCCTCCTCTCTCCTACTGAAACACATGAGGAGACGGCCCGCCTTCTCTCCTGTATCATAAAGGCATTGCCAAACCCCAATGTAGTGTTTTCGGGCTGCTTGCATCACATGATGATGGTTCTGATCCATTGTTGCCCCCAGGAGCAGGAGGGAAGTTTCCTCTCCCAGGTCCATCCAAGACTTCTCCATCTACAAAAGCCGGCATTCCAACTGGTATGTCCTCTCTTCCCTATGGTGTTTCTTAATGGCAATTTTGGTCAGGGCTTTAACTCAGAGGACCTCTTTACATGCCTCCCAGAGGGTAACCCGGGAGGACACTGATCCCTTGTTTCCATCAAAGTAAAATTTAGTGTCAATTCTTAGGGTTTACCCGATGTCTGCTTCTTTCAGAGCCCAAGCATCTAACTTCTAGGGCTACTTATTCAGGGGATGTTCGTTACCCAATCTAATCAGTAATGAGAGTGATCAGATATCCCCCTAGCTAAATAGTGAGCTTTGTTCACCCAGGTGATCTCTGTTTTTGGAATAAAAACATAGTCTAGTGTGACAGGGACCCGTGGGCCCCAGAAAAAAACAAGTCTTACCTCATGTGCTGGTGAAAACTCTGCCACAAACGTCTAAGCCTCTGTGAAGCTCACAAGCTCCACGGACGGGCTTGCTTTCACTGTCCAGTTTGTACTTTTATCTAGCTCAAATCAAGGACCTCATTAAAATTCCCTCCCATTAATGAAGGTCCCTGGGTGTCTCTATAAGAAAAGGGTCCAAGCACTCCAGTGTTCTCCTCTGATGTTTCGGGGGGCACACATTTATATTCAAGTTATTCTTCCTGTGCCACCTGCCTTTTATAGCCATGTAGTAGCCCTCAGGATCTACCAATGTTTTCACCACCTGAAAGGGGGGCCTCTTCTTGACTAGGATTGCAGTGCCTCAGGAACCCTTTCTAATCCTGCATGGGCCACGACAATATATCTGCCTCTTTGCAGACTCCTGCTGGGGCTCTGCAGCAGGTGTGTCTCCTGAAGGAGCACCAGGCCCGGGGAGTGCCCATGGAGTACTTTGTTACATTTCCTCTCTTGATTTTAGAGCCCTTTCCATTCACATTCCACAAGAGTATCATCAGTGGCTTATTGTGCAGCATTGTCATATGCACTGTTGTCATAGTCCCCACTGTTGATCCCATCAGTATGTCTGCCGTTCTCCCTATCTCGAACCAAGCTGTGCCTATGTGGTCATGCATGTTGCTCCACCCAACCATAAACAACTGAACGTAAAACCCCCCAACTGGACTCCCCATTCTCCATTTTCCTGGCATGAGCTTTGAACTAGTAACAAGGAAAGGAACCTGGGGTGGACAATTTTTAACGGGGTCCAGTGTACGTGTCCGAATCACTAGTAACAAACAGAAGTATAAAGTTCCCCGGTAGGACTAGATAGGAGGCGTGTGTGTGTCCATGGTGTAGACAAAAATATCCAAGAGGGAAGGAGGAAGGGGGAAATTCCTTCTCGGGAACTAGAACCCTCCCACACCCAGCAAGCTAGGTGTCATGCTTCATCATATGGGTCCTGCTCCTCGTCAGACTGGCGCTGCAATGTCTGACGGGCACCCGCGAAGGGGCTCTTTAGTGGAGATCTTTTGTTCCAGCCATATGGTGCATGCGTGTGAGAGGGCAGGTGAATGTGTAGTCGTGAAAAATGGTGGTGAATTAAAAAAGGTGGGTTAGTCTACAAAGAACTTTAATGGCGTGGCTAACTCCCTTGGGTAAAATAGTGGGAGGGGAGATAGACGCCACGAGTATTGGCGGCGAAAATATCTACAACCCTCTGTTTAGGGCAGTGACCACCACTAAAGTATTAACACAATAACCAGTCACAATCATCGGGAAAACATGGCGGCAGTCGGCTGACTGCGGCAGTGCTCCGCTCCGTCTAACCCCGTAGATGCCTTGTCATTAACCGGAGGAATCTGACTCGCCAGCAGTTTAATCTTACGGGTTTTGGCCTTTCAATCGGGTAATTCAGGAGCGTGTCTTTCGTTTAGTGTGCCGCTTGATGTGCCACTTGATGTGCCGAGTTGCTGTGATCCGGAGTTGCGGTCTGGAAGCAGGGCGCGGCTCCCTCAGTAACCTCAGCAGCGAGCAAGGAAGGGAACGCCCTGCTCTCAGCGGTTTCTCACCTGCATGGTATCCGTGGAGGCTAGCCGCTGCCGAGCTGCGTAGAGGGAGACGCTTCCAAAGTCTCTACGGCGTCGGCTTCTCTAACGGAGCACAGCGCAACTTGAATAAGCTCAACGAATCTCCGCCTGCACTGTATCCGGGGAGGCAGCCCGATGCCCAGCTGCATAGAGGGAGACGCTTCCAAAGTCTCCTCGGTGTTGATTTCTCTAACGGAGCTCTCTGCAATCTGAATACCGGTCCCCACGCCTCACCTGCTTTCAAACTACATGAGGATTGTACCTTTTTTAAAGTCTCCAGATCGGTTGAAGTAAGTAAAGTACGAGTGAATGAATGGTCTGGTAGCAAGGCTTATTACGCTTCCCACTGCCAAAATCAGGCATACATGAGTGCTGTTGAGCCCGTGGAGCCCGTTAGGAAACTCAGAGGGAAGGGTGCATCAAAGGACTTAGTGGGAGCAGCAGCACCTCGCAGAAAGAGAGGAAAGAGTACATTGCAAGTTGTTGCCGAGGAGGTGGATAAGGAGGCTTCTGAAACAGGGGAAAGTTCAAAATTAGATCAATTGAACGAAGAAACATCCTCTTATCTCTCAGTGGAGGTTAAAGCAAAAAGGGGGAGAAAACGTGCCAAAGCTAAACCTTTAACAGCTACCATTCCTAGAGTGACCCCCTCTCTGCGCTCATATTTCAAAGTGATTCCTCAGATCTTGAGCCTTGGGAGAGAGCAAACCCAGTCCAGTAGTAATATTTCTAAATCAGGATTCAAGACTATGGAAAACAAAGAGTCGGATGTGCTACCTAGGACCTTAACCACTTTAGTTGAAAATCAAGCTGCCTGCACGGATCCATCCCATACTACACAAGTAGAAGAGACTCCTTTGGTGGAGTTTGTGGCAGAGAGCTCAGATCTGAAAAATATAGCGGAACAAGGCACAACAGACACTGAAAATGCAATGGCAATAGATGGAGTATTATTACCGAACTCCTCAGCAGTTGGTAGAAATGATTCAGTTGAGAGCTCTATCAATCACATTGAAGACAACTATGAGGCTAGAATATTCGATGAAACTTCTTTGGGCGTGTCCCAAGAATTAAGTGAAGTGGTTGTTACAGGCACAGAGACTATTTCTGTAGCCTCGGTACAAGCAATGTTTGCAGCCTTATCTGCAGAGATTAAACAAGGATTTGCTGAGTCAGCGTCTAACCAGAGAGAGATAAGAACTTTTTGTGAATCTCTTGATGAGAGACTAGGCAACCTGACGCTAAGAACTCAAGCTTTAGAAGAGACAGTGGGCCAAATATCAATGAGAGCTGAAGGCACCACGGAAGACATTGTAAAGCTTAGGAAAGAAGAACAAGCCCTCTCCGAAAGAATGGAGACTTTGGAAAACAACGCAAGGCGGAGTAATGTACGTATTTTGAATATTCCTGAGGGGAGCGAAGGTGCTGATATCAAGAGTTATATAACTACCTTACTAAAAGAAACACTAAATATTTCTCAATCTACTGAGGAGCTAGCAGCAGATATTCAGCGTATACATAGAGATCCCTTCAGACGTAACATGCAGCGGGCCAAGCCCAGGAAAATTCTCATTAATTTCCATACCTACTCTTTAAAAGAACACATTTTGAACCAGGGACTTAAGCTCAAGTCACAGACATACAAGGGATATAACTTCCAGATCCGCTCTGATCTATCCCGCTTCACCTTGGATAAACAATGGGAGCTAGGGCGAAGGATGGACGCTTTCCGCAAGTTAGGCGCAACAGTACAGATGGGCTTTCCTGCTTCTCTTAAAATCATGATAGACAACAAAATGCACAACATCAGATCAGTGCAAGCTGCAGATGATCTCCTAATGTCTCTTGGTAATAAGAAACAAAGAGTGTGACATTATGCATTGAGGTCATAATCTTCATATATGGAGAAATCTCCCCCAAAATATAAGGGGAAAAAAAAAAAAAAAAAAGGAACACATAACTACATAACTACATAATTTTATCACCATCAGTTAAGTTCCTAATGCCTGTGCGCAAAAAGTCTTGTTAAAAAAAAAAAAAAAAAAACTGAACGCTACTAAATATTGAACTATCAGGAAAAAACGGGAAAGGAAAAAGAAAGAGAAAAAAGAAAGAGAAAAAGAAAAGGAAAGGAAAGAGAAAATAGGGAAAAAGGAAAAAAAAAAAAAAAAAAACATAAAGAATAAGGGAATAAAAAAGGAATGAAGGATATAAAAAGAATAAGAATAAAAAAAAAAAGGGGGGGAAAAACACACAAACTAAATAAATACACACAAGAATAGTACTTGCCTATAATATGTGTGAATATTTAATGGCGAGTTCACACTAAATATAGTAGAGGCACAAAGGGTCGAGACGGGGAAGAGCTAGGGGCACTTACTTCCGGAAACTCTTCCGGGTGGTGAGCACAGGGTTTTCCCAGGGGGGGAGGGTTGGGCGTGGGGGGGTGGTGGGGCATAAGCACATTTTCATAAAAGAGCTCCAATCTTTGCGTTTAATTAAGTTTGTGGTTATAAGGTTTTATACTCATCTCATCTTAGATAACATGAATCTATACAGACAGCCATATACTTCATTAGTTCTACAGTTAGTCTTACCGAGCAGCCTAAAGCTACAACACAATGAGTAGACTCAAATTACTATCCTGGAATGTTAATGGTCTCCGCACCAAGCCCCGAGCGAATAAAATTATGCAATATCTTCGTGATACGGATGCGGGGATCATTATCCTCCAGGAGACACACCTAACAGAAAGTGAGATACACGAGTTGGTCCAAAGGAGTAGATGGATAGAATCTTCTATTTCCACAACACAAGGTTCTAACATACGGGGGGTTTCAATCCTCTTCAAAAAATCAGTAAGGTTTAAGATAAAACAACAAAAAGTGGATCCTGGAGGGCGTTGGGTCATTGCAGCAGTAGAGTTAGGAGAAGCAAAGGTAACATTAGTGTGCTATTATGGTCCAAATATAGATGACCCCTCTGTATTGAAAACCCTTTTCAATCATTTGCTAAATTTCCCAGACCCGGTGATTATAGCTGGGGATTTTAACATCACTTTAAATCCACTTCTAGACAAATCCCCTAACAGCAGACAAAAAACCACCTCTAAATCTAGATCTTGCCTAGTAGGCTTAATGAACCAGTACGATTTTATCGACATTTGGCGGTTTAGGGAGGGTCTGAGGCAGGATTTTTCATTCAGGAACTCGAAGTATAGACACAAATCAAGAATAGATTTTATTCTCACTAGTAGAGTTCTGGCTGACAATATCACTTCAATATACTATAATCCAATGCATCTTTCTGACCACTCTGCAATAGTGTTAGAATTAAAGTTGGACACGCCACCTCTAATAAGAATGTGGTCCTTTGATAGGTCTTTACTCAGAACAACAGAGGATATCGAATTTCTACAGTCAGAAACCTGCCACTTTTTTAACACCAATATCGGCACAACCCCAATAGGAATTCTATGGGATGCATTTAAATGTACATTGAGAGGTCTTATTAAAAACAAAGTGGCCTATAGAAGAAGACAATATGCAGAGGAAGTAACCCTTATTGAAAACAATATCTTATTAGTACAGGCCGACATAGATAATACAGGAGGAATTGACAACGACAACGACCTCGCCGGAAAACACGCTGAGTTGGACAGGTTAAAGCACTCACTATCCGCAGTTCTAGAGAAACGTGTCCTTCAGAGATGGGAGGCAAGTAAGCTTTCGCATTTCCAATACGGGGAGGGAGCAGGGAAATTACTTGCCTGGAAAATTAAATCAGACCGGGTTCGAAACAACATATCGTCTGTTACATCCACGGAGGGCACCTTTTCAAGGGATGATGAAATTAGAGTAGTTTTTAGAAATTTCTTTCAATCCATCTATAAAGATGACTTAAACGTTACCCAGAATGACATCACGAGTTGGCTAGAAGGTATCTCTCTACCATCTCTAACACCAGAACAGAACCACTCTTTGGACGAGGAGATAACTATTATAGAGGTAGAAGAGGCAATAAGGAAAGCAAAGGGAGGGAAGGCTACAGGCACTGACGGTTTGCCAAGTGAAATATATAAAAAACTTATCACTCAGGTCTCTCCAATCTTAGTGATTCTCTTTAACCAAATACTAAGACACGGCGAAATACCACCTGAATCATGGGACAATGCCTCTATAACTCTTATTTTGAAGCCCGGCAAACCCCCCACAGACTGCGGCTCATATCGGCCTATTTCTATATTAAACGCCGACTATAAAATCTTTGCCACCATACTGGCCAAACGGTTGGGTCGGGTGGCGCCAGATATTATAGCACATAACCAAAAAGGGTTTATTAAGGGGAGACAGCTCTGTGAGCTTACGTATGAATTACTAGGCTCTATAGACATCGCTATAAAGGAGGCTATCCCTCTGGATGTCCTCACGTTGGATGCAACAAAGGCCTTCGACAGGGTGAATTGGTTGTACCTGTCGGAGGCCTTGAGGAAGTTCAATGTGGGGGACAGATTTTTGAGAACGTTGAATTTGTTATATAGGTGCCCATCTGCCTCACTTTTGATAAACGGGGGTTTGACTGAGACCTTCAGGGTCACGAGGGGAACTAGGCAGGGCTGTCCCCTGTCACCCCTTCTTTTCGATGTCTATATAGAACCCTTTGCCCAAATCTTAAGAGACAGTATACTGATTAAACCTTTTATTTTTGGTGGCTGGGATAAAAAGGTGGCACTTTATGCAGATGATATTATGATCTTTACAACGAATTATGATGAAGCATACCCAGAGATAATTGACCAGGCTCTAAAATTCGGTAAAGTTTCTGGGTATGAGATTAATGCCCAAAAGACAGAGTCAATGTCCTGGAATAGTAACTCAATTGGCAACAATGGCACATCTAAAACCCAACTTCGATATCTGGGGATCAATATAGTTAAAGACATTAATTTGATTGCTTCACTTAATTTCAACAAAATAGCTGCAGAGTGCCGGAAACATATGAGAGACTGGTCACATCTTCCTCTCACTGTTTTGGGAAAGGTTAACTTAGTGAAGATGAGTATTTTACCTAAAGTTTCTTTTTTGTTTAATTCTATTCCACTTTTTTTTGACTCAAAATTGATTGTAAAGCTACAGAGCGCGATAACCAGCTTTATCTGGAATAGCAAGAGCCCAAGAATTTCGTGGAAAAAAATCAGGCGACGGAGGGAGAAGGGAGGGTTGGCTGGCCCAGATCTCCAAATCTATGCATGGGCTTTTCAGCTCACGCACACACGTATGCTACTTAAAACCCCTACTTTAACAGGGCTGGGCCTTCTTTTTTCTACATTACTTGAATGTGAAGGAGTAGACCAATCTGCTTTTTTGTTTAAATTTGGTGACCCCAAATTCTTCAAGAAAATAAAATTGAAAGTTTTACAAGGGATTGCATCTACTTGGTATAAAGTGAGGCATGCGATAAATGTTGGATACTATTCTGGGAGGGCTCCCATATGGGATCTACCCGTCCCTCCCGCATGGACAACAGATGCCCTTACTAACCCGCTAATAGAGGCAGGTATAAATAGGTGTGATGACCTGTTTATGGATGGGACATTACTTCCATGGGACTATTTAACAAACAAAGTAGGCACAAGTTTCTCGAGATTTAAATATATTCAGATCTCCAGCTGGTCACAGTCATACAAAGAGCAGCCAGCACGGATTAGTAAGCAGCCTATAGGTGGCAATAGTGACTTGGTAACTTGCCTCATGGACAGCCCCGCCGCAAAAAAAGAAATTTCATGTTGGTATAACAAAATAATCGATGAAATAGATGCCAACTTTCATCTACCGACGTCACTATGGGCTGAACTAATGCCAGGCGTAGATGTTGAAGAACTTTGGATAGCCTCTTGCTCAATGCTTTGGGACCTAGTTAAACCGGCATGGCTTCGTAGAAACCACTTATTCACTATACATAGGGCATACTATTCCCCTCAGAGGTTGACTAAGTTTTCTTTAACAGGCCCAGTCTTATGCCCAAGATGCGGGTTAATCGCAGCATCAGACACTCATATGTTTTATGATTGTCCAAATTTATCCGCTTTTTGGGAAGCCATTAGTAATAAGCTTTCACAATTTCTGGGTGAACATATCTCCATAGACCTTGCTCTTGTTATATTTGGTCTCAAGAGTAAAATCCGCAATGCCGCAACCAATCTAATATTCTTCTCCATTTTAGCGGCGCGTAGGGAGATATGTAGGCATTGGAAAGATGCTCAACCACCTACAGAGCATGAATGGCGAGTTTCACTTCTTCAAATTTCCAAACTCGATCTCGCCAGAGCAGGAAACCCCAATAGGAGAGCTTTTTGGGCAATGCTGGGATAGTAGCGATGAGCCTGGGTTTTTTTTTTTTGTTTTTTTTTTTTTTTTCCCAGGTCCTATGATTAACACGTACATTGCTTATCCTTGCTGCCTCGACTAACAGTCTTGGAGCTATGGGGGTCTCGATAACTTGGGCACTATCTCCGGAGGCACATCCCTAAGCAAAATCATGTTTGGCTGTTGTGATTGGTGCTGTGGGGAACCGGTCTTCTTCCCTCCCGAATGAACTTTCTCCTACCAGCTATAAGCTGAGACAGCACGGCACGCGACCATTCTTTTCTTTGCTCTGTGGCGGTCCTTTGGTTTTGATAGATTGGAGCTATGCACGTAATATGAGGACAAAAAAAAAAAAAACCCTCTGTTTAGGTCAACATGTTTCTTGCTAATCTAGCAATTCCTCAGGACCTCAGTGCTCAATCTAGCAATTCCTCAGGACCTCAGTGCTCAGTACTACACAGTGAATTAAAAACTTGTTAATACAACCTTGAATCTTAAGGTCTGTAATGGGGCAGGCCAACTGGTCCTGCCTCGAATGGTGCAACCCTAAGTATATCCCTATGGTGCCCTGCAGTCTGCTCCTGTGGGACCTGCACTGAAGAGTCAGGGACCCAAGCGGTGTGCGGTCTCTGCCTGCAACCTACCCCCACGCTCCAGATCCCGTACGGATTACGCGTGGATAGGGCGGGCCAAATGGGCAGAGCTTGCAAGTAATTTTGCACATTTTCATATCTGTAGTAACTTAACAGGAAAGCCATGCACTGTGCTCTCACCAAGAGATGGCAAGGAGGAACCTACTCATCACTGTCACTACAGAAGAGATTGCACTCTGACAGATCAGCTATGCATTAACCTGCATTTAAGGATTTCAGATCATTTTTCAAAATGGAATTGTTGAGAAAAAACACTTGCTTTACCTTCGCCAAGCCCAAGAATTTAGGCTGATATGCAAACTCACATGATGCCACTGTGTCTGACAAAATATCTGCTCACTTCATACGTTCTCCCTGTGGAGATGAGATATCACACAGTAATTCCATGCCCGGTAAGTTATGTCAGATTGGGTGATTTCCCACACAATTGGGTGACATTTTTTTCTTTTGTTCGGGAACAATTATCACTGGTGGCTGTGGGTCAATGATTGGACTGGATTCTTTCTTAAAGCAATTTGGGTGCCCGCTGCCCATCTTATCAGGAGGTGCAGACCGGGTCCCTGCCTCAGCATCAGTTCTATAGTTGCTACCAAAGACAATGTGAGGATGGCTTGGAAATAAATTTGCCCATCTATCCTCTGCTGTGTTATATCGTCCTATGTCCAAAGTCGGACCAATAGATATGTGTTGTTCCCAGGTCCTCAAAAGATCCATTAATTCATGGAAATGGGAGTCAACACTGTTTTGGTAATGTGGAGATCTCATCTAATATAATAATGGCTAGACGGGTGGAATGGATTGGTAACTGCCCTAAACAAATTGATGGTGATTGCATCATTGTCAACCTCAATAAACGCGATATAGCTGCCAGGCTTTTTTGGGATGCCTGTGAGTTAGTGAAGGGAGGCATTAGGGCCCTGCCTCTGAGTTTTTTCTACTCCCCTGTAAGATGATTGAACGGGAATGCTAACACTGGTACTGGGTCAGATCGGAAGAGGTCTTATCAGACTCCTTGCTTTACCCGATATAGGATGTGTGGTCCCTGTCTAGAATGGCTTCTTTGGTGTGTAGAAACAGATCCTCAATCACAATCCCCAAGGCCAGGCAACAGAAGTGGAGATTTAGTTTTAACAAATAGATTCCTCCCTCTGTCTCATCTTGACATGAATTACTGACTAGAGGACCCACTGGCTTGTTCTTCCACCCCATGCTTAAATTAACGAGCTTTAGAAGTTGAATTTGTCCAAAATTGAAAAATGGTTAGTAGGAATATTGCTGGTATTAGATCTAATAGGGATGACACGCGGTGGCAGTTATTCATAAAACAATATGCATAAGTGCCTTGCAGGAAATGTGGGATAGGGCGAATAATTTTTGGCTGGATGGTTTTGAATGTTACTGTTTACCTGCACGCCCCACCATAGCTGGCAGAGCCACGGGGGGCCTAGTGCTTCTTTTTTCACTAAAGTTAAAAGGGACATCAAGGATGTTGGAGTCGGGATCTCATAATTGTCTGATAGAAGAATTATCCACCCCCAATTACCATAAAATTGTATTTTTTAATTTTTATAATTCTGGGGAATGTGATGTGATGAACCAACATTTATTACCTTTTGAAAGTTTTTTAGAAAATTATAGATCAAAGCAATCCACTTTGTTCGATATCATTGTTACGCCCGATTATAATATTCATTGTGTGAAAGAGATTGCTGTATAGATGACCATCTGGGACCAGCTCACTCAGTGATGCCTCATTTTGAGCACTCGCCACAGGGGAAGGCTTTGGAGCATCTCCTGGCCGAAGCTAACCTCTTTGAACCTGGATTTAGTGCTCAAACTGACAGGGTCTCCACGTTTAAAGCTGAGGATACGGACACCATTATTAACTATTTTTTTCTGTCAACTCCATTACTAGCTAAGGTAGTGTCTTACAATGCTAGTCTGTCCCCCTTTAGCGATCATAATACTGTTATCTTAGTGGTTAATAAAGACAGTGGCCTGTTGGGAACAGCAGGAAAGGCGGGAGTTAGCTCTGTGGCACCAAGTGACTAGGGGAGGAGGCTAAAATGGTCCAAAGGTATTCCTGATTCTTTCCATGCTGACCTCTGTGAAAAGGCAAACGATAACAATATGTGTGGACCATACTTCCTCAAAGGCAGAGAGTGTGAGAGCCTTTGAAGTAATTTGTGGACAGATAGCTTCTGATTTGACTGTTAAAGCTAAATCGAAACGCCAGTGGGTGAAAGGTGGTTTGACAGTAACTGCTCACGGGTCCATCGAAATCTACTTCAAGCTTTGAAAAATACTCCAAGAGATAGGGAATGCATAGTAAGCTTGAAGAAATCGTATAAGCTGGCGATTCACTCAAGTAAACAGGAGATTAAAGAAGATGCTTGGAATGCACTTTTTTCAGTAGAGGTTTTAAAGGATAGTGCGAGATTCCGGGCCATTGTTAACACTCTTTTTTTTCCGGTGTAGAGAATGATCCCATGGAGAGCAATATCACAGTGGAGCAGTGGCTCACGCATTTTGAGGTACTTTATGGGCTCAATGTGTATGGGGATCCCCCTCTGAGTTTGGCAGCTCGCAGGGCCTTGCTCCTACTGATATTTGACGGTGGATGTAGAAAAGGCAATCATAGAGACTTCTAATAATAAAGCACCTGGCCCTGATTGTTTCCCCACAGATCGGTATAAATGTGAACCCAAATTTTGGGCAAGGATATTAACTAACGTCTATGATGCTTTGGGTACTCAGGGGTTTCCTGCATCATGGGCCCTATCAACAATCTTCCCATTTTATAAAAGGGCCAGAGAGGGGATCCTCTGTTTTATAGACCTATATCCTTAATTGATTCAGCAATTAAAATATTGGGCAAAGTTGTTTTGGTCAAAATCACAGACTGGGTGATTGACAATGAGGTCTTCTCTAACCTCCAATATGGATTTAGACAGGGAGGAAGTACTTTGGATCTTTGTCTGAATCTACATCTCATAATAAGCAAATATACGATAGCCTAAGAAGGTTATTTATATATGGGTTTCATGGACCACTCTTCAGCATTCGACCGATTAACAGGTCGAAGTTGTAGATTATTTTGCTAGATATGGGCATTGATCCTTCTCTAGTTTATTTTCTGGATGATCTGCATCGGGATCTTTCTGCAACAGTCAGGGTTACACAGGATGGCAAATGTTTAAGGCATTTTAAGTCAGGGAGGGGAGTCCAACAGGGATGTATTTTGGCCCCATATCTTTTTACCCTTTTTAGGTCTCCTGGCGTTTAACAGCGCGTCAGCGCTGTGTCCGCCAGGAGATCTTTTGTTGCTGACTATGCTTCCCAGGAGACAGCACTGGCCGCGCGCAAAGGCGATCGGCGTAGGCCACGCGCGCGTGAACACGCTCAGCTGCCGTCTCCTGGGAAGCTCCAACACCCTACATGCATGCGCATGCGCATACGCAGAGACATACACAAACACACACGAGCGCCCATGCACGCATGCACCCCCACATAAGGAGAACTCACCCCTGCTGTCGCATACACACACACACACACACACACACACAAACACACACGTGCACCAAGCGCCCCCGCCCCCCGCCGCCGCCGCCCCCCCGCCCCCGCCACTTACCGCTACTCCGGTCTTCAGCTGCCACCGCGGGGCTCTCTCTAGGGCATGGGCTTCTCTCCGTGGGCGCGGCTTCTCTCCGTGGGCGGTTCGATCCCCGGCCGCTCCTCCTCACACGTGGGTGTCCTCCCTGACGGTTGCATGCGTCAGTAATACCATGTGACCCCAAGGCAGCCACGTACAGCAACGAGAGGGGGACCACTGCCGACAGGACCACCAGGTGCCTGTGCTACGGCTCCCTACAGCATTTTAAAGGCGGCGCGAGGACGCCGCGCGAACCTGCACCGAGATATGGAGATACCGAGACAGGAAACAAACCAAACGTTTCCACCGAAATTTGTACAGACTGGAGCAGTGCGTAGCTTTCAGTGCACGCGCGTGTGTGTAAATAAGTGCGAAGTGGGGATGGGCAGGCCATTTTACAAGCATGCAAAACACACTTTGACGTAAAGGCTCTAGGTTCTGTAATAACTACCTTCAAGGTTGAAGCAGATGGTTATGAAGCCGGGCTACGGGGTTCGAGTCCTTGCAACGGCTCAAACACCCTGTGTTTCCGTGGGGGTTACTTTGGGCTGGCATACGCGCGCAGGAGATAAATTAGTGGAACGGGGGTTAAATGGTTTCCGGTTACCCTGTGTGTAAATGAAGAAAGGAAATACGTGCACAAATACGTGCCATGGCTTATTATCTCCCCTGCGCAAGCCGACCCCTGGTTTTGCTACTAAAAGTTGGTCCTTAGTTATAAGCTGAAGGAATTTGCTGGGGGGAAACAGTTTAATGTGCAAAATGCTTATATAGCTCTATTAGAATGCCTCTGGCCACCAGTGTCATTCCCAATAGCATAAATGTTACTGCTTTTCCTGTCTACTCAGTCATCAAGTCAGCATCAAGGGCATCACTATGTGTAGTTCCTAAGACAGGGATGGGTGCTTCTGCAGTAATTCTGTTATTCTGTGATCTGCGTAGTCCCTATGAGCCCCATTGTGCCCGTCACAAACATCCAGGCAATGCTCTTGTTGGAGCAAGAGAGTCCCACATTGTCAATCACTACTTCTGCCACCCATCTCACCTCCTCCTCTCTCCTACTGAAACACATGAGGAGACGGCCCGCCTTCTCTCCTGTATCATAAAGGCATTGCCAAACCCCAATGTAGTGTTTTCGGGCTGCTTGCATCACATGATGATGGTTCTGATCCATTGTTGCCCCCAGGAGCAGGAGGGAAGTTTCCTCTCCCAGGTCCATCCAAGACTTCTCCATCTACAAAAGCCGGCATTCCAACTGGTATGTCCTCTCTTCCCTATGGTGTTTCTTAATGGCAATTTTGGTCAGGGCTTTAACTCAGAGGACCTCTTTACATGCCTCCCAGAGGGTAACCCGGGAGGACACTGATCCCTTGTTTCCATCAAAGTAAAATTTAGTGTCAATTCTTAGGGTTTACCCGATGTCTGCTTCTTTCAGAGCCCAAGCATCTAACTTCTAGGGCTACTTATTCAGGGGATGTTCGTTACCCAATCTAATCAGTAATGAGAGTGATCAGATATCCCCCTAGCTAAATAGTGAGCTTTGTTCACCCAGGTGATCTCTGTTTTTGGAATAAAAACATAGTCTAGTTGTGACAGGGACCCGTGGGCCCCAGAAAAAAACAAGTCTTACCTCATGTGCTGGTGAAAACTCTGCCACAAACGTCTAAGCCTCTGTGAAGCTCACAAGCTCCACGGACGGGCTTGCTTTCACTGTCCAGTTTGTACTTTTATCTAGCTCAAATCAAGGACCTCATTAAAATTCCCTCCCATTAATGAAGGTCCCTGGGTGTCTCTATAAGAAAAGGGTCCAAGCACTCCAGTGTTCTCCTCTGATGTTTCGGGGGGCACACATTTATATTCAAGTTATTCTTCCTGTGCCACCTGCCTTTTATAGCCATGTAGTAGCCCTCAGGATCTACCAATGTTTTCACCACCTGAAAGGGGGGCCTCTTCTTGACTAGGATTGCAGTGCCTCAGGAACCCTTTCTAATCCTGCATGGGCCACGACAATATATCTGCCTCTTTGCAGACTCCTGCTGGGGCTCTGCAGCAGGTGTGTCTCCTGAAGGAGCACCAGGCCCGGGGAGTGCCCATGGAGTACTTTGTTACATTTCCTCTCTTGATTTTAGAGCCCTTTCCATTCACATTCCACAAGAGTATCATCAGTGGCTTATTGTGCAGCATTGTCATATGCACTGTTGTCATAGTCCCCACTGTTGATCCCATCAGTATGTCTGCCGTTCTCCCTATCTCGAACCAAGCTGTGCCTATGTGGTCATGCATGTTGCTCCACTCAACCATAAACAACTGAACGTAAAACCCCCCAACTGGACTCCCCATTCTCCATTTTCCTGGCATGAGCTTTGAACTAGTAACAAGGAAAGGAACCTGGGGTGGACAATTTTTAACGGGGTCCAGTGTACGTGTCCGAATCACTAGTAACAAACAGAAGTATAAAGTTCTCCGGTAGGACTAGATAGGAGGCGTGTGTGTGTCCATGGTGTAGACAAAAATATCCAAGAGGGAAGGAGGAAGGGGGAAATTCCTTCTCGGGAACTAGAACCCTCCCACACCCAGCAAGCTAGGTGTCATGCTTCATCATATGGGTCCTGCTCCTCGTCAGACTGGCGCTGCAATGTCTGACGGGCACCCGCGAAGGGGCTCTTTAGTGGAGATCTTTTGTTCCAGCCATATGGTGCATGCGTGTGAGAGGGCAGGTGAATGTGTAGTCGTGAAAAATGGTGGTGAATTAAAAAAGGTGGGTTAGTCTACAAAGAACTTTAATGGCGTGGCTAACTCCCTTGGGTAAAATAGTGGGAGGGGAGATAGACGCCACGAGTATTGGCGGCGAAAATATCTACAACCCTCTGTTTAGGTCAACATGTTTCTTGCTAATCTAGCAATTCCTCAGGACCTCAGTGCTCAATCTAGCAATTCCTCAGGACCTCAGTGCTCAGTACTACACAGTGAATTAAAAACTTGTTAATACAACCTTGAATCTTAAGGTCTGTAATGGGGCAGGCCAACTGGTCCTGCCTCGAATGGTGCAACCCTAAGTATATCCCTATGGTGCCCTGCAGTCTGCTCCTGTGGGACCTGCACTGAAGAGTCAGGGACCCAAGCGGTGTGCGGTCTCTGCCTGCAACCTACCCCCACGCTCCAGATCCCGTACGGATTACGCGTGGATAGGGCGGGCCAAATGGGCAGAGCTTGCAAGTAATTTTGCACATTTTCATATCTTTAGTAACTTAACAGGAAAGCCATGCACTGTGCTCTCACCAAGAGATGGCAAGGAGGAACCTACTCATCACTGTCACTACAGAAGAGATTGCACTCTGACAGATCAGCTATGCATTAACCTGCATTTAAGGATTTCAGATCATTTTTCAAAATGGAATTGTTGAGAAAAAACACTTGCTTTACCTTCGCCAAGCCCAAGAATTTAGGCTGATATGCAAACTCACATGATGCCACTGTGTCTGACAAAATATCTGCTCATTCATACGTTCTCCCTGTGGAGATGCGATATCACACAGTAATTCCATGCCCGGTAAGTTATGTCAGATTGGGTGATTTCCCACACAATTGGGTGACATTTTTTTCTTTTGTTCGGGAACAATTATCACTGGTGGCTGTGGGTCAATGATTGGACAGGATTCTTTCTTAAAGCAATTTGGGTGCCCGCTGCCCATCTTATCAGGAGGTGCAGACCGGGTCCCTGCCTCAGCATCAGTTCTATAGTTGCTACCAAAGACAATGTGAGGATGGCTTGGAAATAAATTTGCCCATCTATCCTCTGCTGTGTTATATCGTCCTATGTCCCAAGTCGGACCAATAGATATGTGTTGTTCCCAGGTCCTCAAAAGATCCATTAATTCATGGAAATGGGAGTCAACACTGTTTTGGTAATGTGGAGATCTCATCTAATATAATAATGGCTAGACGGGTGGAATGGATTGGTAACTGCCCTAAACAAATTGATGGTGATTGCATCATTGTCAACCTCAATAAACGCGATATAGCTGCCAGGCTTTTTTGGGATGCCTGTGAGTTAGTGAAGGGAGGCATTAGGGCCCTGCCTCTGAGTTTTTTCTACTCCCCTGTAAGATGATTGAACGGGAATGCTAACACTGGTACTGGGTCAGATCGGAAGAGGTCTTATCAGACTCCTTGCTTTACCCGATATAGGATGTGTGGTCCCTGTCTAGAATGGCTTCTTTGGTGTGTAGAAACAGATCCTCAATCACAATCCCCAAGGCCAGGCAACAGAAGTGGAGATTTAGTTTTAACAAATAGATTCCTCCCTCTGTCTCATCTTGACATGAATGACTGACTAGAGGACCCACTGGCTTGTTCTTCCACCCCATGCTTAAATTAACGAGCTTTAGAAGTTGAATTTGTCCAAAATTGAAAAATGGTTAGTAGGAATATTGCTGGTATTAGATCTAATAGGGATGACACGCGGTGGCAGTTATTCATAAAACAATATGCACAAGTGCCTTGCAGGAAATGTGGGATAGGGCGAATAATTTTTGGCTGGATGGTTTTGAATGTTACTGTTTACCTGCACGCCCCACCATAGCTGGCAGAGCCACGGGGGGCCTAGTGCTTCTTTTTTCACTAAAGTTAAAAGGGACATCAAGGATGTTGGAGTCGGGATCTCATAATTGTCTGATAGAAGAATTATCCACCCCCAATTACCATAAAATTGTATTTTTTAATTTTTATAATTCTGGGGAATGTGATGTGATGAACCAACATTTATTACCTTTTGAAAGTTTTTTAGAAAATTATAGATCAAAGCAATCCACTTTGTTCGATATCATTGTTACGCCCGATTATAATATTCATTGTGTGATAGAGATTGCTGTATAGATGACCATCTGGGACCAGCTCACTCAGTGATGCCTCATTTTGAGCACTCGCCACAGGGGAAGGCTTTGGAGCATCTCCTGGCCGAAGCTAACCTCTTTGAACCTGGATTTAGTGCTCAAACTGACAGGGTCTCCACGTTTAAAGCTGAGGATACGGACACCATTATTAACTATTTTTTTCTGTCAACTCCATTACTAGCTAAGGTAGTGTCTTACAATGCTAGTCTGTCCCCCTTTAGCGATCATAATACTGTTATCTTAGTGGTTAATAAAGACAGTGGCCTGTTGGGAACAGCAGGAAAGGCGGGAGTTAGCTCTGTGGCACCAAGTGACTAGGGGAGGAGGCTAAAATGGTCCAAAGGTATTCCTGATTCTTTCCATGCTGACCTCTGTGAAAAGGCAAACGATAACAATATGTGTGGACCATACTTCCTCAAAGGCAGAGAGTGTGAGAGCCTTTGAAGTAATTTGAGGACAGATAGCTTCTGATTTGACTGTTAAAGCTAAATCGAAACGCCAGTGGGTGAAAGGTGGTTTGACAGTAACTGCTCACGGGTCCATCGAAATCTACTTCAAGCTTTGAAAAATACTCCAAGAGATAGGGAATGCATAGTAAGCTTGAAGAAATCGTATAAGCTGGCGATTCACTCAAGTAAACAGGAGATTAAAGAAGATGCTTGGAATGCACTTTTTTCAGTAGAGGTTTTAAAGGATAGTGCGAGATTCCGGGCCATTGTTAACACTCTTTTTTTTCCGGTGTAGAGAATGATCCCATGGAGAGCAATATCACAGTGGAGCAGTGGCTCACGCATTTTGAGGTACTTTATGGGCTCAATGTGTATGGGGATCCCCCTCTGAGTTTGGCAGCTCGCAGGGCCTTGCTCCTACTGATATTTGACGGTGGATGTAGAAAAGGCAATCATAGAGACTTCTAATAATAAAGCACCTGGCCCTGATTGTTTCCCCACAGATCGGTATAAATGTGAACCCAAATTTTGGGCAAGGATATTAACTAACGTCTATGATGCTTTGGGTACTCAGGGGTTTCCTGCATCATGGGCCCTATCAACAATCTTCCCATTTTATAAAAGGGCCAGAGAGGGGATCCTCTGTTTTATAGACCTATATCCTTAATTGATTCAGCAATTAAAATATTGGGCAAAGTTGTTTTGGTCAAAATCACAGACTGGGTGATTGACAATGAGGTCTTCTCTAACCTCCAATATGGATTTAGACAGGGAGGAAGTACTTTGGATCTTTGTCTGAATCTACATCTCATAATAAGCAAATATACGATAGCCTAAGAAGGTTATTTATATATGGGTTTCATGGACCACTCTTCAGCATTCGACCGATTAACAGGTCGAAGTTGTAGATTATTTTGCTAGATATGGGCATTGATCCTTCTCTAGTTTATTTTCTGGATGATCTGCATCAGGATCTTTCTGCAACAGTCAGGGTTACACAGGATGGCAAATGTTTAAGGCATTTTAAGTCAGGGAGGGGAGTCCAACAGGGATGTATTTTGGCCCCATATCTTTTTACCCTTTTTAGGTCTCCTGGCGTTTAACAGCGCGTCAGCGCTGTGTCCGCCAGGAGATCTTTTGTTGCTGACTATGCTTCCCAGGAGACAGCACTGGCCGCGCGCAAAGGCGATCGGCGTAGGCCACGCGCGCGTGAACACGCTCAGCTGCCGTCTCCTGGGAAGCTCCAACACCCTACATGCATGCGCATGCGCATACGCAGAGACATACACAAACACACACGAGCGCCCATGCACGCATGCACCCCCACATAAGGAGAACTCACCCCTGCTGTCGCATACACACACACACACACACACACACACACAAACACACACGTGCACCAAGCGCCCCCGCCCCCCGCCGCCGCCGCCCCCCCGCCCCCGCCACTTACCGCTACTCCGGTCTTCAGCTGCCACCGCGGGGCTCTCTCTAGGGCATGGGCTTCTCTCCGTGGGCGCGGCTTCTCTCCGTGGGCGGTTCGATCCCCGGCCGCTCCTCCTCACACGTGGGTGTCCTCCCTGACAGTTGCATGCGTCAGTAATACCATGTGACCCCAAGGCAGCCACGTACAGCAACGAGAGGGGGACCACTGCCGACAGGACCACCAGGTGCCTGTGCTACGGCTCCCTACAGCATTTTAAAGGCGGCGCGAGGACGCCGCGCGAACCTGCACCGAGATATGGAGATACCGAGACAGGAAACAAACCAAACGTTTCCACCGAAATTTGTACAGACTGGAGCAGTGCGTAGCTTTCAGTGCACGCGCGTGTGTGTAAATAAGTGCGAAGTGGGGATGGGCAGGCCATTTTACAAGCATGCAAAACACACTTTGACGTAAAGGCTCTAGGTTCTGTAATAACTACCTTCAAGGTTGAAGCAGATGGTTATGAAGCCGGGCTACGGGGTTCGAGTCCTTGCAACGGCTCAAACACCCTGTGTTTCCGTGGGGGTTACTTTGGGCTGGCATACGCGCGCAGGAGATAAATTAGTGGAACGGGGGTTAAATGGTTTCCGGTTACCCTGTGTGTAAATGAAGAAAGGAAATACGTGCACAAATACGTGCCATGGCTTATTATCTCCCCTGCGCAAGCCGACCCCTGGTTTTGCTACTAAAAGTTGGTCCTTAGTTATAAGCTGAAGGAATTTGCTGGGGGGAAACAGTTTAATGTGAAAAGGGTGTGGCGCAGCGGCTAGGGTGGCTGGTTCTGAATGCTGGTTGAACGGATCGATCAACGGCAGCAGGTTACCGCAGCAGCATGTGACATTTGCCAATAGCGCACTTAATGTAACGTTGTTGTAAAAGTGAGTACACACGTTCTCAATCTTGGGGTAATTGTCCCAGTTGAAAAAAACACAAATTACGGCAAATGTTTTCCCCAAGGCAAACGTATGACACAGTATGCCTGCAGCACTCCCAGTGCAGTAATTTGAGACAATAGAGAGCTTCAGGGTAGTGGTCACGGAAATTCGATGCGCAGGAGTACAGTCGTAAGTCGTAGGTAGTCACTAACATATTACGGCGAATTCCAGGCGTATTGTATGTGTATCTTGCCTACACCAGAGGGTGTGCGTGTAGAGGGTGGGCCATTAAATAAGAAAGCTATTTACAAATACGGGAAAGCTGGACTGTAAAAATTGCTTTCTCACGTATGTTAATTCCGTACACATCGTCAAATACATTGTCATGCTTAGGTTACACAGAACGTGCATGCTTTTCTGCCCCCCTTCCCTCGTTGTGCCTGCTAGTCCCTGCTTGTGACCCGGTTGCTGTGTTAGGTGGGGCTAGGGGGAGGGTGGTGGGAGGAGTCCGCTGGTGGGCAGGTGTGTGTGAGGGTGCGGTAGAAGCACTGCGGGAGAGAAGCTATGGTCTGGAGAGCACACACCAACCACGGGGCAAGAACTTGGAGCAAGAAGAAACCACAGTGACGCCCACCCTCAGCACCACTGCTCTCGCCCCAGCACCCGCGCATTTCCAATTGCTGTTTCCCAAGTTTAACCTGCGCGTTTGCCAAAAGAGCTCTATTCTGAGCCCCGCGTCCATCTGCTCCACCCCCTCTTGTGCCCTCAGCTCTGACCGGTGCCCGGGTCCGACATAGCGGCTCTTACCCCTTGGTCATCAACTCTTGCCCCGTACCGCCCTCTGACCTCAAGCAGGGCATTCGTCCCTTGCCACTTTACAAAAATGTCAGAAATACAAATACAACTGGATATCATTTATTTACCTTATTGGCTGGGTAACCTGGCTCATAGTTGACTCTTCATTATTCTAGTTTTAGAGAGGTTACTGCCAGTGCCTTTGAAGATATATTTCTACATGACCAACAGGATGTATCAATACATCTAAGTCCTGTAAATACAACACAAATTACAATAGAAATGCTATAGGTGTCACATTTGCAAAAGTTAAAAAATATTGGCATTGTCATACACAATGTCAATAACTCAAACTTTAATGCTCCGAGATCTATTGCACTGCAAATGCTTGTTTTTGTACTCTTGCGTGGTGAGGTGCCCTCGGGGGAGGAGGAGGCCGTTGTTTTGGGTTTGCGGACAGTCGCAGAATCGAAAGCAGACTTTCAGTGAGTGTTTTTTTTCATTTATTTTTTAAATCGATTGTTATGACTATGCTTTTGTCCCTGCCTGTTCAGCTTCATTACAATAGCGATTGCGAAAGCTATCAATTTCAGTGCTGCTTTTTCTTGCAGCATTTACCATCTTTATACAACAATTCAGAGTTTGATAACAAATTAATGTAACACATTGTAATATACAATGCCAATAGCTCAAACTTTAAAGCTGGGAGACCTATTGCATTGTAAATGCTTGTTATTAATGCTTTGGAAAAATATTTGGTGGATGCTTGTTCGGATATTCCGCGTGTAGTAGAACTGATTTTTCTGGTCCTCCTATACGCGGATGATGCAGTACTATTAGCTGGTGCTGCTATAGGCCTCCAGCGGCTCTTGAATGCCTTTGGTGATTTTATGAAATCTTTGGATCTGATAGTTAATATCAAGAACAGGTAAAAGACATAGGAAAATTAAATTATTTTATTGTAATGGAGGAGTGGTATCTAGGGTGCCCTGTTTTACTTACTTGGGGGTGCTATTTGATGAAAGAGGTTCCTGGGTCCCCCAACAGAAGGCACCAAAGAATGATGTAGTCAGGTCAACGACAGCCCTCTTAGGGTTTGTTCAACATTTTGTGTGCTAGACCTTTTGAAGACATGCTTGGCATTTATGGATCCAAATGTTTGGCTGTTGCCACATATGGCTCAATGATCTGGGGCTATAAACAGCAGGAAGAGGTACAGAAGGTGGAAAATAGATTTTTAAGAACCTTCTTGTCTACCTCTACTTTTGCCATCCATCAGGAACTTGGAATGGGCTATGTAACTGAGTTAATGAGAATTGCCCGTGGTTTGTTGGCTCAAAACATGGCTTAATCCAGTCTTAACCCTGAACCATTGTATCCTGCGGGATTGTGTTTCCCTGGATAAAGCCAGTAGTATCCCTTGGTTGGTCTATGTTAAAAATATGTTTTTTTAAATTAGGACGCCCTGATCTTTTTGCCCCATGGAAGGCATCAGAAAGGAAGTTGTGAAATGGACTAAAATCCCAACTCTTAAATATATTGATGTTGGAATGTGAGGAGCGGGAGCTACATAAACCTCTTGTTAGGGCCCATTATCTGTTAATATCCTCTCCATCAATTGAGCCTACTTGAGATTAGTGACCAAGCCCTTCCATTGGTGGCTCCTGACTAGATTCCGTTTCAATTTAATTAATTTTTCCCTGGGTATTGTCCCCAGCTGGAGTAAACCAGAGAATCTAGGTCCATGTCAGTGTGATCATTTTTCACAACAGAATACATTGCACTTTATAATGTTTTGCGAGTTTTTACACTGAAATACGAAAGAGGTTTCTAGTTCCTCTTTTGAGGGGCAAGGGTTTTTTACATGTCAGGCCAGCTCTCCTCTATTTGCAAATACTTAGCAATACCTGGGACATTTTTAATATCGTTATCTTTCTGGTTGCAGCTGTATGACTTAAAAAAAAAGATTTTCTTTGCTAAATCCTGTTTGAAATCATCTATTTTTACATTGAATGCATTTTATATCTACCTGACTGATTTTAACTTTAATGTAATATCTACTTAAAAATGTTTTTATTTTTTTTTACACGCCCATAATGCTCTATATTTGATATGATTGTTCTAATTCTATAATTTGTATTGCACTTTTTGTGATTTTAAATAATCGAATAAAAGTGGCTTGACTGACTGTCTGCCAAGTCTGCTCTCATGTTATTGAATGCCCTGAGTGAACCTGTTGGACTGTAATGTGTAGTACAGAAATGGTTCCACTAACACCCCCTACAAAATGAACTATTTTAACCCCTCTCTGTCTACAATTGCTCTCATCTGGTTGCCTACAGTTCTCCCTTTAGTGCCCACAGACCTGCACTGTGCACACAAAGCTCTCTAACTCCTACCGGAGAGGCATACACTGTGGCTAGGGCAGGGTGAGGGATCCTCTGAGTTCTGTAGTGCTCATTTTACTAGCACCAGATGGCAGCCCTTGGTAACTCTGCTGCCCAGAATTCCCAGAATTTGGAGCAGGCATTACATGCCCTTCTGAGAATATTGTGGGGCCCGCACAGTGTGTCTTCAAGAGTTGCACTCTTTCCCTCTCAAGTGGTCCGCCTTTCCTCATCTCAGATGACAAGGCAGCCCAGTGGATGAACAGTCTGCTATGAATGTCAATGTAACCCATAAATCAACAGTAATGGGATATAATGCCCCTAAAATAACTTCCGAGATGAAGCCATCAGCCGCAGTGATTATTTGGTACCTGCATCGCCGACGATCTAAACCTAGTTGGAATTCTCAAGCATCTCCCACTTACTATATCACCTCCTTACATTCATTTGATTTAGCTTTTAACACTTTATATGTAACATCTTTTTCTGTTTGGCTGCAATGATACTGGGGGTGTGCATGTGTAATCAACATGTAGACTCTCCCTAAGCAGTGCATTCTGAAATGAATGACAGCAGCATGACACACATTCAAAAAACGTAGAATAGAAAAAATATACGTCATCACAGACGAAACATGTGCAATTCGTTCTTCTCAGCCTGTCGACCAATCTCTATATAATTGAGCAGCAGCATGACTCACTGCAGGCGTGGCACTAGAGGCCTCAGACTCTTTTTAGCTTAAGCAATGTAAGTAACGTCCAAATGTACAAGCAGGACTCAGTTAACAGACCGTAACAGTGTCAGGTTCTGAAAAAAGAAGTGATATTGAGTTTTGCTACTTTTCATTTGTCCTTTACAGAAGTGGCGCTTCAATGCGGGCTCTTGTTATATTTATATTTGTAAGAGCTTCCAGTTGAGGATTAATTTCTGCGAAATGAGCATCAGGGCCAGAATGAAACCTCACCTGCCCTAAAAACATATGCAGACGGGTTGTCAGAGGTGATGGGTTTGGGTGGCTGGCACAAGATTAAATGGCTCAGGGATATTAAAACTCTCCTGGGGGACCTAGGTCTGGGGTCTTGTTGGTCCACACATTCTGCTCCGCCGAAGGCGACCCTAAAAAAACTATACTGGGAATGAGTCTCCACCCAGCTCATCTGCAACCCGCGCCACTGCAATTCCACCGCAGCTTACCTGAAAATAAAAGACGTTGTTGCTTTTGAGCCTTACCTGGACATAATCACAATCTCTGTGGACCGGGCACTCTATATCAAATTTAGACTAGGCACTTTACCTCTATCAGACCTCCTTTCAAGATGGAATATGCCCGCGCAGGCATCAGGCCACTGCGCCCTATGTACAACTAGGCCCGAAACCGTGGCTCATCTCCTTTTTGAATGTCCCGACTACACCTGCCCAAGATCTCACTGGCTTAAACCCCTATGTAGACAACTGGGTACTCGCCAGCATATGGTGGCCTTACGGATTTTATTAACAGATACATCCTCTCCCATAGTTTGTGCTGTATCTAAATTTTTAAAATGGGCATGGTTGATCCGCTTAAAAAGACTGTCCATATCAATTTAATTCACTTTTTATCTAATTTATTTCTGATCAAATTGCCAGTTTTTATCTGCCTTGTTCTTAAATGTACAGTCTTTTACGATGTGCTGTTTTTATATACTTGTTTTGTAATGCTTTTATGATACTCACATATCGAAATAAAGCTATCAACCAACCAACCTATATTTATATTTGTAAGAGCTTCCAGTTGAGGATTAATTTCTGCGAAATGAGCATCAGGGCCAGAATGAAACCTCACCTGCCCATTTCTCCAACAAGAGTCCACAGTTTTGCACAAAATGTCTACCCAACTGGAGTACTTTCTACTGGTTGATTAGTGAGTGCTACCTCGTTGGATAAATGTCCAGTGCATATTCTACATTCAAGCTGCAATAATAGATCACGAGTAAATGTTTCCAGTGACCTTGTGAGTATTTATTTCGGCAATGTGATTGTTCATCAGGCCGTGGTGGGGGGAGCCCCAATTCCCCTGCAGTCCTTGCCAGCTCATTACCTCCAGCAGAAGCCAACATTGCTCCCACATGCTGGGAGCCGCTAAAAATACTGCTTTCTGTGTCAGGAGCAATTTTTCATATGTTTCCCTGCTCGCTTGAGAGTGGGCAGGCAAACAGGTGAAAAGTCTTCTCACAACGATCAGGAACATTTTATTTGCTCCAGCACGCTGGGAGCGATCTTACTGTTTGCTCTCCTTAGCATGAGCTTCAAATTGCTCCAGCCAAGTGAGAATGAACAGAGGTTTCCCTTGCCGCACTAGAGCAGGAAAGAAAACCTCTACGTCCCTGGGGTGGGCACCTAGGGGCTTAGCTGAGTCCGGTCCTAGGGGATGGGGTCCCAATGGCCATTAAAGATTCCGGGAGGGGGGCTGTGTGGCCTCTCTCCCTTTTGATTGCACGGCGAGGCCCCTGGAAGTTGGGTTCACTAGGAACAAAAATTGTTGAGGGTAGGGGTCTGTGCAGCCACTTTACCCTAATTATGCATGGCTGAGCATCGGGGTGGTGGAAACCGAGGCAAACATTGGCCTGAAGAAGAGGGCCACGTATGCCCCCTCTGCCCCCCTCCACCCATTATCATATTGAATCCACCCCTCAGGACCTGGCCCTCCCAGGGGGCATATACAAAACAAGCACGTAGCCTGAACTTGTATTTTTTGTTCAATTTGACTGTGGACTCATGGATCCTCTGTCAAATCAAGGCAAAACTTTAAAAAAATATTTGTGGCCCCCAGCATTTCCCTGTCGGATACCACCAACACGCCCAAGGGGTCAGGGTATTTCTTCCCTGACCCCGTATGTTCATTTTTTTGCTTACTTTTTAATTTGAACTCAGGTGAATCTGAGTCCCAAGACGGCTGCTAACATTGGTTGAAGTGTTGGCTGTCAAGCAGATCTCAGCATTAGATCTGGTGAATCCGTAGAAGGTCCAGGTCCCTGGATATCTATAAATCTTTTTACCCTAATACCTTCAAAACTACAGAATGGATTTGCAACAAATACCAAAAAGCACTCTTTCTGCACCAAGAGCTAGCTTTCTGCCAAATTTGGTTTAATTCCATTCAGTGGAATTATGCCTTGATGACATAACAGATGACATCATCCAACCTTCTGTTGCACACATTGCCTATACCTTAGAATGGCATTTGAGGCCTGAAAGTAAATACTAAATAGCTCAGAATAATATGAGGCATCAATGATGCCATCACAGATACAACTCCCTTGGGTGTAGCAAGCATGGCGTATGTGCAACATTGACCCTAGACGATACAGTTAGCTGGTAGCCTAGTTCACATTAACAATCAACCACAGATATATGGGAAGCCCTTATTGCACATAGTGTTCAATCTGTATACAGGTATTCAGAGAAAGCCTGGTTCCTCAAGATTCTCAACCCCTCTTCCAAAATGAATAACCTACTACGGAAAGACAGTATCTATATTAAACATCTCATAGTCACCAAGCCTACATTGAGAAATTAAGTTGATATGAGTAGAACATTGTGTACTTTATCAATGTTTACTCTGTAGGGAGAGTATACTCTGTACTACACTGTTTGCAGACAGTACAACTCTCATGAGAAATACACCAAAGAGTATTAAAAAACATCTACTAAGGACAGTACACACTCTATGCAAAACTTGTCCACAGAGAACCTATTTGCTTTAAATAACCAAGGTCAGAATGTGCTAATGGTCATACCACCTGCAGCCTTCATGTTGTGCTGTAAACTTTATAGATACACTTTTTCTAAAGCTATACAAGCAAAAGTGCATACTTCAGTATTTGGTGCCCGCAGATTTCTATATTATTTAGCAATTGCTAAGCTGAGACGATTTTGTCTAATAACCTAAGGCTGCTTACAATACATAGGGCCTGATTAAGATCTTCGTGGTAATGGTCCATTCGTTGCTGTTTTGACAGATTCACCCTATGTCTACCTGGTGGCCTGCCCACCCTATTTAAATGTTGGCTGGTGCAAAAAACGAAAGACCACCTTAGTCCCAATGACTCCACCGGGAATTTCAACCTGTATCAAATATGTCATAGGAATAACCGTCAGTTGGTGGGAGTCCAGCCAACATTACAGCCAAGCTTATCACAATGTGCCTTTCAGTTGAGGCAACTGTGCGGGGATACCTTCTACTTTGAGTTGGTGCAATCGAAGAAAATTAGGTAAGAACGTACCTATTTTACTGTTTTTCACTTTCGTTTCCATCCTGAACCCCATTGTCAAGATCCCTTTTTTGCTGCTCAGGCTCAAATGCGATGCCAAATGACTCCGTAGCTTCCAGGATCTAAGGTAGGCAACATTTACAATTGTCTTACTATGAATAGTGTGTTGACAACTTTGTAGCCTAGTGTCTCTTTGCATTGCTCTTATATATCATTTTTCTTACATGTAGTGCAGTAGTGTTCATTTCATAGTTTATCAAGGTAAAATAAATACTCCTGTATTTACACTTAAAAATAAATTGTTGTCGTAGTGCTTGCAGGTTTTTTGTGCTTGTGTTGCCTGTGGGTGTATATTCAACTGTGTGCTTACATTGTGATTGTAAACAAAACAGGTGATGGACAGAATGTGGATCAATGTCACACATTCACCCCAGTCCAAAGATCTGGGCCCAAATCCATCGTTTTTTTGCACTCCACACCACCCTGGGTTAGACAATGGCGATATGCAAATCAGATCTGACCCTGTGCCCCATGGGAACAGTCCAGTCCGAACTACAAAAGCCATGTCCTTCCCAGAACGAAATCAAGCATCCGAGGACCGGACCGGTTTCGAGGTAACACCTCTCATCAGCCCGGCTAGCTTGACTCCAGTGGTGTGGAGTGCCTGGGACCCACGTCTGAGCATCCCCAGCGCACTTATGGCGGCAATTGCAAACAAAACAGGTGATGGACAGAATATGGATCAATGTCACACATTCACCCCAGTCCAAAGATCTGGGCCCAAATCCATCGTTTTTTTGCACTCCACACCACCCTGGGTTAGACAATGGCGATATGCAAATCAGATCTGACCCTGTGCCCCATGGGAACAGTCCAGTCCGAACTACAAAAGCCATGTCCTTCCCAGAACGGAATCAAGCATCCGAGGACCGGACCGGTTTCGAGGTAACACCTCTCATCAGCCCGGCTAGCTTGACTCCAGTGGTGTGGAGTGCCTGGGACCCATGTCTGAGCATCCCCAGCGCACTTATGGCGGCAATTGCAAACAAAACAGGTGATGGACAGAATGTGGATCAATGTCACACATTCACCCCAGTCCAAAGATCTGGGCCCAAATCCATAGTTTTTTTGCACTCCACACCACCCTGGGTTAGACAATCAGATCTGACCCTGTGCCCCATGGGAACAGTCCAGTCCGAACTACAAAAGCCATGTCCTTCCCAGAACGGAATCAAGCATCCGAGGACCGGACCGGTTTCGAGGTAACACCTCTCATCAGCCCGGCTAGCTTGACTCCAGTGGTGTGGAGTGCCTGGGACGGACATGGCTTTTGTCAATAGCTGCGCGGTTCTGCAGAACCGCTCTGCGTTCACCTTGGGCATCTAATAACATGTCAGATAAAATGGTAGAGGTTTGGTTAATCGATTTTACCATCCAACAGGCCATTTTTCCAATTGATTTTGCGTTGCAAACTGCCAACGCTGGGACACCAATAATTGAGATAGCTAAACTAAGGTATTCAGATTTGGAATAGAGATGTAAGGAAGAATCACAGTCCTCATGTAACATCATAGAATCACGGACTACACAGGAATAGGTATTGGGATGTGAGGAAAACATTAATAAACTCAGTCTAGTGATGGCACACGGGCCTCCAGAAATATTTGCAGGAATATAGGGCCAGGAGAAATTACCGCAGGAAAAGAGCCAACCAGAAGGTAACAACATTGTACGGTAATGGCTAGGAGCAACTATTATACTTTTACAGGTCATGTTATTTTTAACAGAAACACATGATTTCAGGAGTCTTCGTAAACACAGCAAGCGTTCATGAGCCGAAAAAGAAATGGCGGCTCTCAATTTTAACTTTACACATTCAGTAATTGCCTTAGGATCACAAGTCAGGAAAAAGCATAAATCACCCTGCGTAATATTGTACGTAGTAATCTGAGAATGAATTGGGGGAATGGACTCTGAGAGAATAGTACATAAGGGACAAAATTCATGGGCCGCGAAATCGCCCAGAATAATATTGGGTCGGGCACTTGATATATTGAAGATGTGTTTCAGAGTCTTCGTTGAGGCAGGGACGGCAACCAAGCAGGTCGCTAAAATGTCAGTTACGGAACGCATAGGTGTCAGGCAAAAATGCGGAGAATTAAATTAAATATCCTACTGAATCTGATTGGCCTGTCAATGACAAGCCATGGTACACTTTGCGCGATGCGTCGCAGCGTTTGAAAGAAGAAGTAATGAAAACTGCAATTTTTCTCAGTACTTCTGACAGGTTGTTGGATGGCTTATTAACATCTTCTGTGCGGAATCGCATTATCCGTTCTTCCCCTGTTGCTTATAAGCAGGTTATGATGACTTTGTTGATTAATCAAACTGGCAATCCTTTGTCTATGGTGCTTGAGTCTGTCCGTCAGCTTGGTGAGTTGGGTGAATGGTTTAAACCTGAGAGACAATCTCGGCCTGAGGGTCGCACTGCTGGCGATTATAGATTCTCTAGACTTGATATGTTCCTTGCACTATTAGCTGATGGTGTGAAAAGGGAGGACATTGACGGTGAACCTAATAATCGCTTATGGGACATGTTCCGTAAGCGTGGTTTGGATCGAAAGGAGGGTGCCCGTCGTGTGCGCAAGAATGATTGTGACCGTGGTTGTTCTGATGACAGTGGTGACGACAGGCGTCGTGTAGATTCTGACCGCCGTGATGAACGGCGCTATGAGCGTGATGAGTCCCCTCGTCGTGAAAAAGTGAGGGGGAGAGAGGGGGAAAAAGAAAGGGGGAGAGATGATCGTGTTTCCAACAGATATAGAGATGAAAGGGATCATTCCCCTGAGTTGAGGAGAAGGGAGGATCGTCACAGGCTTTCTGATCGTAATTCACAGTATTATGAAAATGACAAAAATCCGTTTCGTAATGGAGATGGATATGAACAGGATATTTTGATACCTAAGAAACCTGAGAGCATTTATCCTGATTTGTCTTGGTTGACAGAACGCAGTAAAAATGACTAGGAAATAGGTCAAGCTCCAGTACGCAGGTGGGCTCACAAAGACAATAGATCCTATGTAGATATTGAAATTTTTTGGAAACATCGTAATATCCAAAGGGCCCGAGCATTGGTAGATACAGGAGCGGAGGCCACTTTAATTCATGGTAAATCAAAGAAATTCAAAGGACAATTTTTCACAATTACTGGTTTAGGTGGAAAGGAAACCCCCGCAGTGCAAACTACACTTGAAATGAGAATAGGCAGAATTCCCCAAAGAGAATATTCTGTGTTAGTTGTACCACTCTTGGAGTATATAATTGGAATTGATATTTTAAAAGGAATGACTTTGCATTTGGATGATGGTTGTTATCAATTTGGAACTAAGCACTACATATCGTCCAGACCCGTACGGGTTGGCCGTTTACGAATGCCCCCCATAAAAATTCCCCAAGCTACAAAAGTGATTTCTCAGAAACAATATCGTATTCCAGGTGGTCATGAAGAGATCAGTGCCACAATACAGGATTTGGTTGATGCAGGAGTTATAACTCCGGTTACTTCTGCTTGGAATAATCCCGTCTGGCCTGTACGCAAGAGTGATAATTCTTGGCGCATGACCGTTGATTATCGAGAATTGAACAAACACACACCTCGTTTGACTGTTGCAGTACCAGACATTGTTACTTAATTGAAAGAATTCAAAAGCATCCAGGTACATGGTATGCATCTATTGATATTGCTAATGCTTTCTTTTCAATTCCGATTGCCCCCGAGTGTCAGGAACAATTCAGTTTTACCTGGAATGGGCGTCAAATGACGTTTAGAAGTCTTCCTCAAGGTTATGTACATAGTCCTACGTTCTGTCACCGGCTGGTGGCGGAGCATTTGTCCGAAGTAAATGTACACCCGCAGATTCAAGTGTGTCATTATATTGATGACATTTTAATTCAAGGTGAAACACAAGATCAAGTTCAGAGCCAATTAGATCAAATCCTTGACTGCTTACGTGAAAAAGGTTGGGAGATTAATCCTGATAAGTTACAAGGTCCATCCCAAAATGTCAAGTTTTTAGGTGTCAACTGGCATGAAGGTCACAGAGAGGTGATCCCGCAGATTAAACGAAAAATTTTAGACTTTGCAGTTCCGAGAAATAGAAAAGAAGCTCAAAGTTTCATTGGTTTGTTTGGTTTTTGGCGTCAACATATTCCCCATTTGAGTCAGATATTGGCCCCTTTATATCGAGTTACTCGCAAAAAGCATGCGTTTGAATGGGGTGAACCACAACAGAATGCATTTAATTTGGCAAAAGAAGCGATTCAGTACGCCTTGGATTTGTGGCCTGTGGGCGAGGGTGATGTGGATTTGAATGTGTTTGTACAAGGTCTGTATGCAAATTGGAGTCTGTGGCAAAAGCAAGGCAGACAGAAAGTGCCATTAGGTTTTTGGACTAAAAAGTTACCTGAGGCTGGTGAGCGGTATACACCTTTTGAGAAACAGTTACTTGCATGTTATTGGGCTCTGGTGGATACCGAGCAATTGACTTTAGGTCATGATGTGATTTTGAGACCTGAAATTCCTATCATGCAGTGGGTTTTGAGTTCGCCGAAAACTCATCGAATTGGACATGCTCAAGAAGCGAGTGTGATTAAATGGAAATGGTACATTCAGGACAGGGCACGTGTGGGTCAGAAGGGTGTGGCAGCATTACATGAGCAAGTGGCGCAGGCGCCATTGAATGAGACTGGGAGTGATTGCTCCGTACCTAAGGTGCAAGAATCTCCTGTCAAGTGGGGTAAGCCATTTGATGATTTGTCCGTGGAGGACAGAAAACATGTGTGGTTTACGGATGGTTCAGCGAGGTTCATTGGAGATAAACGGCATTGGAAGGCAGTGTCCTATAATCCTATCACGCAGAAATTACTGAATACAACTGGTGAAGGAAAGAGTAGTCAATATGCTGAATTATACGCAGTTTACCAAGTTTTGAAACAGGAACTACCTGGCACATGTCATATTTTCACTGACTCCTGGTCCACAGCTAACGGACTGGCGGTATGGTTACCAACTTGGCATTCTCATAATTGGAAGTTGCATTCAAAAGAATTGTGGGGGAAAGAATTATGGCAAGAAATTTGGGAAATGCTCCCACGGAGTACTGTGACAATCTTTCATGTGCATGCTCATACCCCGATAGACTCCCTTGACAAATTCTTTCATAACATTGCAGATGAGAAATCTAAAATTGCTGAGGCAGTGGTGGACATGCAAGATTCTGATTTGGCGGGATTGGCGAAATGGGCCCACCAGAAAGCAGGACATTTTGGAGAGAGAGCCACTAGCAGGTGGGCCGCCGATCGAGGAATTTATATTCCGTTAAATTACATTAAAGATGCCATTCTGCATTGTCCCATCTGTCAACATTCTAGACAACGAAAAGTACCACAAATTGTTAAAGGTCATTTACATCGAGGAAAATTGCCCGCTCAAATTTGGCAGATTGATATTATTGGCCCGCTCCCTATGAGCAAAAATTGTCAATATGTTTGTACAATTGTCGATACCTACAGTGGCCTTTTGGTGGCCTTTCCTTGCAAACAAGCTACCCAAATTATTACCATTAAAACATTGGAATTAATCATATTATATTATGGTGTTCCATTTCAAATTCAATCTGATAATGCATCCCACTTTCGTGGAAGATTGGTACAGGAATTTTGTGTGGAAAACAATATAGAATGGGTGTTTCATATTCCTTATTATCCACAGGCATCAGGTCTGATTGAAAGGATGAATGGTTTGCTCAAAGAACAATTGCAAAAGCTAACTGACGACCGCTATAAAAATTGGCGGGATTATTTAATTCAAGCATTGTTAATTATGAATAATCGTCCTTTGTTACATGCTGAATCTCCTTTAATTCGTTTCTTTCCTCCAAATGTTGATGCAAAACCCAACACCATTGGCAATACTGTAATGTACTGGGAGATTACCCCCGGAGCTTTGGCTCCATGCAGAGCTACCCCAGGTTCTGCAGGCTTGGACCTGCATGCTATGAATGACACTGTACTTATGGGTAAAGACCGAATAATTGTCGAAACTGGCATTGGTGTCTGTATACCAGCTGGAAGTTTTGGTCTGATCACCCCTAGATCGGGCCTTGCCTTAAAAGGTGTTCAAGTACTCGGAGGAGTGATTGACAGTGATTATCAGGGAGAGATTAAGGTTCTCCTGCTGAACAGCAGTGAGGTTGATTTATCGATTCAAAAGACTGACCGAGTTGCTCAATTGCTAATCATGCCTGTTTTCAGTGGTGAGATTCAGAAAGGCACTGCCCCAACTTTATTAACTGTGCGAGGCCAAAAAGGATTTGGTTCCTCTGACAACCCTGGAGCGAGAATATGGGTGCAATCGCCTAAACATCCCCCTGAACAGGCTGAAATTATTGCAACCGGTCATGCCAACACCATTTTGGTGATGAGACCAGGGAAAGATGGCTGGGAAGCTGTCCCGGCTGACAAATGTTATTTACGAGAATGAATAATGCCTGTATTTGATTTTCCTTCAGATCATTCTCTGGACTGCTGCTGCAGGATGTGCCGGCGTTGGTCTCCTTTTAGTCTGCTACGTCGGGAGAGGGGAGAACCCACAGACTTTGGTTGATTGGAGAACCCGAGTACCGCGTTCCTTCGCTGCGTGGGATTCATCATCAAACTTTTGGACTACCCTGGCCAAACGGGTCACTAATTCTCCGGAATTAAGCAGACCACTCTTACCCAGTCCAAGGATCAGGGCTTGATCCATGCCCGTTTTTTAGCTCACTGCACCATCCCAGCTCAGAGCTTGGCTATATGCAAATTAGTCTGACCCTGGCCCAGTGCATCATGGGAACAGGGCAGACCAAACTACCAAGCCAATTCTTATACTGGGAAGGAAACAAGCTACCGGGGACCGGTTTCTGGCATTTCAGCCGTCTTCGGCCCGGCTTGCTTGAATCCTGATGGTGCAATGAGCTAGGGGCTCACATCTGAGTATACCCTTCCACGCTTATGGTGGACAAAAATGATTCAGAAAAGGGGGTGGTGATGAACAGAGTGTCTGAATTAAGCAGACCACTCTTACCCAGTCCAAGGATCAGGGCTTGATCCATCACCGTTTTTTAGCTCACTGCACCATCCCAGCTCAGAACTTGGCTATATGCAAATTAGTCTGACCCTGGCCCAGTGCATTATGGGAACAGGGCAGACCAAAATACCAAGCCAATTCTTATACTGGGAAGGAAACAAGCTACCGGGGACCGGTTTCTGGCATTTCAGCCGTCCCCGGTAGCTTGTCTCCTTTCTGGTGAAGAATTGGCTTGGTAGTTTAGTCTGCCCTGTTCCCATGATGCACTGGGCCAGGGACAGACTGATTTGCATATAGCCAGGTTCTGAGCTGGGATGGTGCAGTGAGATAAATAACGGTGATGGATCAAGCCCTGATCTTTGGACTGGGTAAGAGTGGTTTGCTTAATTCAGACACTCTGTTCATCATCACCCCCTTTTCTGAATCGTTTTTGGCCACTACAGGTGTGGCAGGGTATACTCAGACATGAGTCCCTTTCTCACTGCACCATCAGGATTCAAGCAAGCCGGGCCGAAGACGGCTGAAATGCCAGAAACCGGTCCCTGGTAGCTTGTCTCCTTTCTGGTGAAGAATTGGCTTGGTAGTTTAGTCTGCCCTGTTCCCATGATGCACTGGGCCAGGGACAGACTGATTTGAATATAGCCAGGTTCTGAGCTGGGATGGTGCAGTGAGATAAATAACGGTGATGGATCAAGCCCTGATCTTTGGACTGGGTAAGAGTGGTCTGCTGAATTCAGACACTCTGTTCATCACCACCCCCTTTTCTGAATCATTTTTGGCCACTACAGGTGTAGCAGGGTATACTCAGACATGAGTCCCTTTCTCACTGCACCATCAGGATTCAAGCAAGCAGGGCCGAAGACGGCTGAAATGCCAGAAACCAGTCCCCGGTAGCTTGTCTCCTTTCTGGTGAAGAATTGGCTTGGTAGTTTAGTCTGCCCTGTTCCCATGATGCACTGGGCCAGGGACAGACTGATTTGCATATAGCCAGGTTCTGAGCTGGGATGGTGCAGTGAGATAAATAACGGTGATGGATCAAGCCCTGATCTTTGGACTGGGTAAGAGTGGTCTGCCTAATTCAGACACTCTGTTCATCACCACCCCCTTTTCTGAATCCTTTCCAGGTAGTGGTCATCGCTACCCCTGCTGCAATTGCAGTTGAGACAATGGTAATATAAGGAACCCAAATATTATGGTCAGTTCTAAAAAGATCAGTTGAAATCTTATTCAATCCTGGGGCCTTCAGGGAGGATACCGTAGGTGCAGTCTCCGCTAGGGTAAAAACAGCAGGAGAAGGGGCTGACACACAGGCAATATCTCCCTCACAGCTTGTAAGGATTGAATCAAAATCTTGTGGACAAGAGTAAAGATTCCCAAAATGGGCAACCCAATCGCATGGCGAGATAGATGTCTTTCCTGGTTTCCCTGGATTCCCCCTACTTTGGCTTACAAGCCTCCAGAATTTCTTCAGCTCGTTGTTAGAAAATGCATCTAAAAGGTTGTCCCGTTAGTTACTCGCCCAACTAGCTTTGCCTTGCCTTATTTTATGCTTGAATTGAGTTATGCACTCCCTGATCTCCTGTCTTACTCCTTTTTGGATTTCTCTGAGAAGATTTCTCTTTGCCACACTGCAATCAAACCCCCCAAGATTTTGCAGCTTTGGGTGACACATTTTGTGGCCAAAATAGGCCCTACCTACAGTCCAAAACCTCAAATTTTGCAGTATTTTTGCAGTGGCCAAGAAATGTCAGATAGCTCTAAAGTCAAGGTTAGGAATGGCATTGTTCAAGCAGAGGGGGTGTGAGACAGTCTCCTGTTGAGCAATTGTAAAGGCACCTAGGGGTATATATACAAGCCCCTATTGTCACGGAATGTCACTTTTTAGGACATTCCTGTGCCGATAAGGGCCTCACCTCATTTGCTAGGCAGCATTAAGCCACTCAACATAGCTTAACACTGCCTTGTACATAAGGCCCCCTTTCACGCCAAGCTTAGCTTGAAAGAGGTGGGCAATGGGTGTTGCGGTGGGCGTTCCTCCGCAACACCCATTGATTTTGACGCTGCCCTCTATTTACAAGTGCTTCCAATATAAACTTGAGAGAAGAATAAAGAGAGATCTTTTCTTTTGCAATTGACTTTTATAAACCAGTATTAGCAGATCAGCCTGTTACCAGGTGCGAACAACAACTTCACAAAGATATGGCCATACAGCAAGTCGCCCCTAAACAACACCAGTACAGTGAACAGGGACTTCCTGCACACTCCCACATCCTGTGCTTTGTGGTGAACAGCCCAAACATGAATATTATTCAAAATATTTAAAAAATATAGTAGAAAGTAAAACAAATCAATTAATTTCAATAAACACACAAATATTAAAAGATTATTTAAAAAAATATCTACCCAAGTCTTCTATAAAATCCAACCCCCCAAAAAATCAATATTAGAAAAAATTTATATTATTCAAAGTTTAAAATTCCAGAGAATAATATAAAACACAAAAATGAAAAAAACATTCATTTAAAACACTACCCATCTAAAAAACATATATAAACAAAGAACCCCAAAATAAGTAGCATACAAAAATATACTATTAAAAGATTTCATTATAATATTACATACATAATCCATTTTAAACATTATTTTGTAAGACTACTCATTGAGATGTAAAACAAAAACGGAAATCCAAAAACTATGAAACAATATGTATTATTACAAAAATTTTTAAAAAAATATGAAACCAAAAATAAAATATGAACACACACCCCAAAATCCCATTAAAATATTATAAAAAATATAATTAATTAAACATTAATATGATAAAAATAAACCCCACAGTATTAAAGCAAAAGATATTTAAAACATCAACACGATTTTTACAAAAGGAAAAGTGATACACTAGTAATATTCAATACATTGATACACTGGTATCCAAAAAATTATGACTTCAGTAAAATTACAATCAATACACTGCCCTCGTTATTAGGGACCTCATCCTAGAAGGGAGGCTAAGCATTATTCTCACTATGGAATGACAACGTATCTGGTACTTTTCCCTAGTGAGAGGATTAAGGGAACAATGCCCATACATGTGCATCAATACAATATTTACACTTGAACTGCAGAATGGTGGACCTGCAGTGCACTATTTATTAGAGTTAGAAAGTGTAACTTTGATTTTGGAGGGAATTTCCACAATGCTGATGTACTTTACTCCTCCCCATCCAGTCACATTTTGTTGTGAAATGAAAAACCCATCTGTGCTTGCTACATCTAGACACCAAGGGGGTTTAAGAGTGGAGGGGATGTCCGGATTACTTCCACTTCCTCTCTCTGAGGATGCCATGGCAGCACCACAGAGATTTGCAAGTCTGGTGGCCTCCAAAGAAACAAGAAACAGATCTCCATGCTGTTTTTTTCCTACCATAGAATGAGGTTGTGCCAAGACATGGACCTGGATATGCATCAGTTGCTATGGGTTTCATATTACACACCTTACTCGTCATTAGCTGTATGACCCCATTCATTTGGACATTATGCTGTGGTCTTTCAGACATTTTCCTTTTTCTCCCCAGGCAGGCTATCTACATATCCAAGATCAGCAGTCAACATCATTGCATAGTTTCAATATTACTCCAGCAGTAGTGGGAGTAGAGGATTGGCATAGTGCATATTCTTGGCTCCAGTTAAGGGGATGGAGAGTGTTTTAGCTGGAGCAGTAGGAAATCATGATCACATGCATGGAGTAGACACTTGCAATTGGGTCAGCGCAAATGACAATCCATATTCAAGGACTCTGAGGTACAGGCTGGGGATGGGCAGAGCAAAGACAGCATTAACTAACATGTTGGCAGTACTATATATATATACTAAAGGATTGCCTCGAAGCATGCCAACCAGAATATGGATGACAGCATAGAGATTGACGGACGGGCAACAGATAAAAACAGTGATTAGAACCAGGTGGAGAGTCCCTACAATATTGTAGATAGATAAGATGATGATTCCATTTTCTTGTCTGAAATATATCCTACATGATCAGAATGAGCTAGCAGAAAGCCAAACAAGCCAGGAGAGGGCCGTATTGCATGTGTTTCAGCATGTTGTACTTATAGAAATCATTATGACATGCATAGCAATTCAGGACCATACACAGGTGATGGATATAGTACTGGCAGTGACCGTGCACGTCTTACAGTGTTAACCACATCCGCGCTAGTTGAATTCTCCTTCTGTGCTGAGATTTTAAAAAACCCATGCTCCATGACGAGCTGGGCTCGTCATCAGTGTGCGAGGAGGCTACACCATGACGAGCCCAGCTCGTCATGAGCCTGGAAGGGGTTAAAGGAAATCTGTCATGCAATGAACCATTGTTATAGTGGAGCTTTAACAGGCCACATCTCTGCCAAAGGATGACAGTGAGAGCACCATATTGTCAAAAAGAAAAAACATAGGGGGATATTAGCAACAACTTGCGATAATTATCTCAAAAAGCGATTTGCGCTTTTTTTTCATCGCTGGATATTATCATAGAGATAACATGCTATTAGCAACATTTATCTCTAATGCAATAAAATATCCAGCGATAGCTGGAAATCCAGCGATATTCACGCATTAACGCCGTGGTGGACTTAGCCTGACATTCCACCTCCCATTGAAGAAACAGGTAAGTCATGTTTTTAGCAAGTGTTAAATTCTAGCGATAATCAACTTTTTTCATCGCTTCTCCTGCTTTACTAATAGGGGGAAGTTGTGTTAGCGACTGTTTTCAGTAGCTTATAGTTGGGAATGCCTACCTTGCTTGTCATTAGCGATAATTATCGCTGGCATGCAAGGCGACCAGCTGCTATGGCCAGAAAGCTGTTGCTAATGCCTGTTAGAGACAGCTTGCTGATAGGGCGAGAAAAAAATTGCTGCTTTAACAGCAAAAAGTGCTGCTAAAGCGGCGATAAGGCCCTTGGTAATATGTCCCATAACTCTAGGTCACTCGCGCTTCTCATGGGCAATGCTTCAGTTTGATGGTAAATGATGGCATGTCTGTGATCTTTAAGATAGTCAATTGTAATTTGTAAAGACCCAAGTACCTGTATGGTGTAATGTTTTACACAGGGAAGAAGAAGAGTGTATCCACTGTTATTTTGTGTTCATATAGAGTAGTGGTCTTTGGGTGAAAATTAAGCATGAATACTACAAACAAAATTAAGACACAGCAGGACTTTAAAATGCTGTACGTTACTTGGGAGATTAAAGAACATCTACACAACCCATAGTTACATCTGTTCAAGAAAATGGTCCAGTGCGATTTACAACATGAAAGGTGACTTTCAATGAAATACCTGCTAAATCATCATTGCAAGGAGCAGTGGCACTTGTAATGTGGTAAGACACAGGTTAAAAAAGAGCACATTTTCAGTGGAGAAACGTTATGATGCCACGATTGTCTTATCTAAACATCTGGATGGACCCTAAGAACATGGCTAACCAAAAGCACTGATTAAAATATTGATGTTATTGTAAGAGAGTCACTCATTACCACTTATAGTTGTCACAAATAAATAAACGACTCCTGGGAAGTGAGCTAGCTCTATTTTATAATTGAAATAAAGACTGGGACGAGTAAGAGTCAGACACAGAGAGACTCAGATTACATATGTGATGTGATAGGGGAGTAAAGACTCAATCTCGGGGAAAACTCACATCTACTAGGACAGGGATCAGAATTCCAATATTGCACCCTGCAATTTTCTGCTGATACATTTTGTCCAGTCAAACCTGTCGTCATTTACTGGGAGGGACATTCTGCTCTAAAAACACCAATTGTGCCTGCAATCCATCAAGGGACAAGGTGTTTACTTTATTGTAAGTACTTAATTTTCCATTATCAGTATTTGCAGGTGCATTGCCGATATAACTGTTACTGTACACCAAGGCTGTTAAGAACCAGTAAAAATGTGAAAATGACTATAATCTCTGTAGCTACAAGAGAGCTGTCACCATAGTGGCTCCGCTGAAGACACTGAAGCAGGAGTTTGTTAATAAATACAACTTTTTAAAATAAAAATACTATCACTTGGAGTTTTCTCCTAGTAATTGGGGGTAATTCCCTGTTTTTACTGTTTGGGACCACTAAGATTTTTATGGCGGTCATGACCAGAAAAATACAAATTAGACTAATGCCTTAAAATAGGACAGATTTTCTGACTTACATTGACTGGTGGCTCTTAGACAGGTGGGATTTCGGTCAAAGATTTTTGGTGGAGGAAGCTGGCATCTGGCATCAGAAATGTGGCACTTCCCTGAGTCTAAATAGAGCAGTAGAAGAAACAGCTTGGTTTTGCAGGATCAGGATACTTGGAGGATTTCAGGGTGGATGGAAGTTTGTGTCTACCCATAGATTGCAGAACTTTCCAGCACAGAAATGTGAGGAAAATGTGTTGTTGTGTTTTTTACAAAGTTTGGGGTTTGTAAGGGATTCTGTGTAACAGAATCTGGTGAGAGTCACACAAGTCACCCAATCCTGAATTTCATTGGGTGTCTAGTGATAAAAAATAAACAGAATTGCTAGGTTTCCCAAGGTGCAGTCTGAGCTAGTGTCCAAAACCCATAGCTCGGCATATTGAGAAAAAAGGCTATGTTTTCACTGGGAAAATGTGATGAGTCCACATTGGTTTTGGGCCATTTCCTGTTGCGGGTACTATGCCCACCCACACATATGAGGTACCATTTTTATCTGGAGACCTGGGGTAATGCTGGGTGGTAAGAAATGTGTGGTTTCTTTCTGATTCTGGAAAATTATGGCACAGTAATGCAAGGAAAATATGTTACTTTAGTCACATTTTGAGGTGTGCAGGACTCTGAGGGTATGAAAACGTGTTGGGATCCACAAGAGAAATACCGCCATGTACTCCGCTGAGTTCTTGAGTATACGAAAATATCTACAGTTGGTACATTTTCCCCTAGAGAGAATGTACACCTTGGCAGAGAAAGGCAGAAAAGACAATTATTACAGCACAATGATCTATTCCTTAAGTACACACACATACTGGTTGGAGTTGGCACGAGGGTGAGTGCTGATTCAATATGTAACATTTTATTAACATGAGATTTCACAAAACTGAAATGCACTGCTAATAATTGAAAGGAGGAAAAACTGACCAGGTGACTCACAGCTCGTGAGCTGTAAAGCTGCGTCATTGCCCCAACCGCTGCACAGGCAATTCACATACCTTTTGTAGGTGTGACACACACAAAACTAATCACACCGCTAGACGGGGGCCCAGCACATTACAACACTCACATAAACAGTCAGGGCCATTCAAGGGCTCATCACTTTCATATGACTGCATGCCTGACATAGCACCCACACTGGCTGACAGATTGTATAGACTGTATAGACACACAAAGCTCTCCACAACCAAGGCCCAAGATAACTCAACGACCGTCTGACCTTCTACACTCCCACCCGCCAGCTTCGATCGACCAGCCACGCCCTCGCCACCATCCCCCGCATCCGAAGAGCCACCACGGGAGGAACATCCTTCTCCTACATGTCTGCCAAGACGTGGAACTCCCTCCCCATCCACCTCCGCCTGACCCAAGACCACCTCTCCTTCAGGAAGCAACTGAAGACCTGGCTGTTCGAGCAGTAGCGGACCCCCCTTCCCCAAGCGCCTTGAGACCCTCCGGGTGAGTAGCGCACTACACAAATGCTTTGATTGCTTGATTGATTGTGTTTTGCTACCAGTGTGTGTAGTGACCAGCAGCCAGTCACTACTCACACACTATCAGCCAAGCACTAGTCTAAACACACCACCAGCCAAGCCCCAGTTCAGGCGCACCAACAACCAAGTGCCAGTCCAAACACACCAACAGCCAATTGCCAGTCCATGCACACCACCAGCCAAGCGTCAGTCCACACACACTACCAGCCAAGTACCAGTAAACGCACATGGCCAGCCAAGCACCAGTTCATGCACACCACCAGCCAAGCACCAGTCCATGCACACCACCATCACATTTTGGTTTTTTTTTAAACAAAAATAAAGCACAAACAAACTGTAAGTAGATACAAAACTAATAATTGTTTAATGCGTATATGCAACCCCTGTTGGATATCATTAAGGCGTATAACATAAGCGTTATTAATTATGCTGACGGCACACAGCTTTTGATATCCTTGGAGGGGGACCAGGCAGAATCATTGGATTGTTTCCATGCTTGCATGCATGAAATGACAATGTGGCTGAAGCCAAACTCTCTCCAGTTTAACAGTGGTAAAACGGAGGTCCTACAGTGTAGAACGGGGGGAATTGCCCGAAGCCTGCCAGTAGATTTCTGGCCCCTAACTTCAGATGGCACACTGACCCCAGTGAACACGGTACATAACCTGGGGGTCAGTTTTAACGAGAATCTTAACCTGGAGACCCATGTTAATAAACTAGTGGGAACCTGTTTCTCCATAATCCGAGGTCTTTGCAAGGTGCTGCCGCTGCTGCCTACCCATGTTAAATCAACGGTGGTTAGTTGTACCATCCTTAGCTGCCTGGATTATTGCAATGCTTTGCTTTTGGAATCACCGGGGTAATTGATTACCAGATTACAATGTATCCAGACGGCAGCAACGAAGTTAGCACTCTCCCTACCTCGCGGCTCCTCAACAATACAAGCACTGGTGGATCTACATTGGCCCCCAGTAGCCCAACGGATCCGTTTTAAATCTTTGTGCATTGTGTATAGAGCACTTTATGAACAGGGCCCTAAGCCACTTCAGGATAGGTTTCAGTGGTACAAGCCTACCCAGAATCCGCTCCGCTACTACCAACTGCGTAAGAGTGCCCAAAATAAGGAGGGTGACCATGGGAGGAGGAGCCTTCAGCGTGGCAGCGGCTCGCCTTTGGAACAACCTCCCATTAGAAATCAAGAGAACACAAGGCTTGCTGCTGTTCCGGAAGAAAATTAAGACTTGGTTATTCCCCAGGATATAATAAGGGGGTAGAAGTAGATTTTTTGGATAGTATGCCGCTCTTTTATTGTGTAGCCGACAGCCCTTGTGCTCGATAGTTCTCTTAGAGTCAGGATCTCCGCAGGGTTACAGTGCGCTCTACAAGTGTTTATAATAATAATAAGACAAAAGCTCTAAACTAACTAAATCCATCGCTTTAAGGCTAACCTTGAATCTGAACAAAAAATATAAAACAATACAATCCAGGCAGTTCCCTTTTACACTCATGGATGCTCTCAAAAAGTATTTGGCATGTGGAACATTCTAAAACAAGCAGGCACGCACAGCGCATGTTTAGAAGGACAGTCAGACAGTGCATACAATTCTCCTTTCACGCATACAGACTCTACATCTCCCACTGGGGCAGTCTTTTTTGGGTGTGGGAGGAATGTGATCTGGAAAGTGGCAATCTTTCAATGTAGGCACAATCTCCACCCGTCTAGCACTTGGAAACATGCCTGTTCCACTACAACAAGGCTGCCTAGACTCCTGAAACTTAACAAAAGTCATCCTTGACTCTGCAGAACAATTTTTGAACACAAGAGCATTTAAAGTTCCTAAGTGCATATCCAACTTCTTATACCAAATGTAAGTCTTACGAAGAGCAGTGTAAGGTTTCAACCTCTGATCTTCTCTGTCAACACCACCCATGTGCCTATTATAGTCTAAAATACACACAGGCTTGAACACTTCAGCAACCTAAACCCAAACAGTCAAGGGGGAAGTACTTTCATCATGGCTGGAAGTCAGCTTGTAGACATCTCTCCTGTCTGCAAACTTCACAGTTGTAAGTTTATTACCAAGCAAAGCACTGCAATGTCCCCTCTCAAGCTTTTGACAAATAAGCTCTTTTGGGAAACCTTTGCGGTTAGAGCAGATTGTGACACAAGCAACAGTGCCCACTTTGACCAGTTCCCTGAACAACTGCACACCAGTGTATAAGTTATCTACATATAAATGGTGACCTTTGTTCAAAACTCTTCTGCCAAGTTGCCACACAATTTTCTCACTCACTCCGAAAGTGGACGGAACACTAGGGGGTCAATCATGGAATCCCCACCAGTGTACACCCTGAAATTAGAAATATATGTAATCCTACTCCCACACAGCATATGCATCCTAATTCCATAAAGTGATATCTTGCTAGGAATATGCTGCCTAAAAACCAAGTGCCAAAGGGTTTTGGCTCTTATCAGTAAGGCTGATTAAAAAAAATCAAAAAATAACAACCAACCTGCCAATACTGATAATTCTATCCTCAATTACTTGTTTGGGCACAAATGAATAACTTAATGTGACCTTGAAACATCTGTTTCAATGTCCTTTTATTTTTTAGAAAAACAGTTTGTTATTTCTTTTGTCACCAACTGTACAATTTTCAATAGAAATCTTTACAAATACCACAGCCTCAACTTAGATAGACACCTATATTACAATATCATCAATTTACACTAGAAATCCCAAAATGACCAAACATACAACAATGACAACTTTTACACATAATCGAAAACAAAGACAATACACTCAAAACAAAAACTTCACAAGACAAACATGCCCAGACAGATTTGATATAATTTACAATTTTTACAACCTTGTATTTAGGGCAAGACTCAACAGTGTCCTGCCTCCCAAATATCCCTACTCTGTTTTAAAATTGATTGGACTCAATACACACCAATATTCCTGCATTTGAAAACAGTTAGGGATAATGACTTTCTGTAACACTGTTTGAAACAAACTAAGGTCGACGCATTTCGAACCCTGCTTTCAAATCTTGGAGTTCTCTTCAGTACCAAAAGATAGTTATTGAGATCAGCCTATCTCATCTGTTCTAAAGTGAATCAGATACCTCCTTTAATAACACCAAATTTTATCATTTGGGATGTCCATTCTTCCTGTCATTCTTTACATGCTTTTAATTCTTGGACAGGTAACTTGTTTCTTTTTTGTTGTCCAGATGGATGCTGCCATATGTGTTCAACGTGCAAATCTTCAGTAGATATAATTTCAAGCTATGGCGGCGTCCTTCAATTCTAGCCCGGCATCCATAGCTGGATCTGTGTCTTCGTGAAATTATATCTACTAAAGATTTGCACGTTGAACACAGATGAAGATGGTATTCGATCACGACTCATGATTGCAGGAAATATAGCCGTTGCCATCAAGGGACTAGTAGACCAATATGAAGACATCAACAGCTTCCTTATCAAGCCCATAAAGAAAGTTGAACCCAAGAACTACTTCAACTTCTTCAACTCATCCAGATTTGAGGGAGTCCACTGGGTAGTTCTAGAGTGGGGCCGAAGTCTGTCAATTTTGTCCCTCAAATACTGTTCAGCATACAAATTAGTCTGCTCATCAATCTCCTCGAAAAATACATCATCCATCAACATGAGAAAATATTTTATTGGCAAATGTTTTCAGTATCCACTTTACACCCAGCGTTACAAGTAAAGGCAGGCAAAGCTGTCTGCACCATGTATGGGGCAACCCAGAGGTCAGCTCTTCCAATGGAAAACCTTGCAGCCGCAGACTGCAATCCTGATGCCTCTCTTTGCACTATCGGCACATAAATGTCCTCCTCTAAAACAGGCACTTTATCTGCACTGAGAGTGACTTCATGATCGGATGATTTCTCAAAGAGAGAAAATTCACAGCCAGAATCTTCCACTCCTTCCTCTGCCTTAGATGCAGAGTCAGTCTCTAAACCATGGTCAATTGAAGACTTGAAAAGCATACAAACAACCTGAGCAGTCATCCTGTGCCTACTTATAATCCTTACTAAAAAAAGGAAACTTCACAAACAAGTCAACAACAACCAACACTGTGCAAAATAAATAATAAACAAAGTGTGACTTTATCACAAAGATCTGCATACTCAAACACTTAACCATTCACTTGACAGAGACAGCTAGACTCATCAGCACCTACTCTAAAGAGACACAGCAAAAACCAATGATATCCCACTAGAAAGAAAAAAGAATACGCACAAGACAGCACAATACACATTGAGCACAAATGCAACAAGATTTTCACACACAACAAAACAATAGCTAAACATACTGCTGCTATTACACCATTCACAAAAAAACATTAATACAGGGAAATGAGACTCAGTTAGAGTAAATAGTACAAAAAAGTGTTTCCTATCAAACACATGCACCTACACAAACTACAGAACTACCAGTAACAAAACCACAACCTGGAAGAACAGTCAAAAGAGCAAAAGCTTTGAACTAGGATAGCAAGGAGAAATAAAACATTGCAATCACAAATACAAATAACAAGAAATAAAACAATTAACATTATAAACTCCTATGTCACTACCCAAATGCCAGTCCACACATACTGCCAGCCGAACACCAGACACACACAAAAAAATCTTAGTTCCTAGTGGTTTTCTGCACCCCTTGTGGGCAGATGGGCCTACACATTTGTCCAATCTGCCTCCAGTGGGACAGAAAAACAGTCAAAAGTAAATAATAACCAATGCCCCATCTCATTGGGGCAATCCTTACCCAAGGGGGCACACCCAAACATAAATATATACATTTTCCTGCTGCTAGCTGGTTTTCTGCCCCATGGGGCAGATGGGCCTCCAAATAGGACTGATCCACCCCTCTGGGGGGGGCTAAATATAACAAATAACTAATCCCTGGTGCTAGTAAGTTTTTTACCCCCCTGGGGCAGATGGGCCTTCAAATAGGACTAAGCCTCCTGGGGTGGGAACAGGCAAAAGTTGTTTGAAACAATTACATCCCATTGAGGGTGAACCTTGCGCAAGGGATCGCCAACATGCAAAACACTGACATTTCCCTGCTGCTAGTAGTTTTTTCTGTCCCCCTAGGGGCTGATTGGCCTACAAATGGGACTGATCTGCCGGGGCAGAAAATGCTGACACATTTGGAAGTGGCCCTTGCTCAAGGGGTCGCTTCCATGTACTATAAAATAAAATCACTGATGCTAGTGGGGTTATTCCTGTCGAACGATCGCAATTCCATGAGCGATCGTGCTTCAGGAATGCCCTGTAAAGAGACATCGGGGAAAGGAAAACTTCTTCCTCTCCCCTGATGCTTCTGTGCATGCCACCTCCCCCTCCCCATAAGCAGGAAAAACCTAGCTACTTCTTGGGCGCACTGGAACACATAGCTTCCAGCATGTCCAGTGGCTCTTCATGATGTTGGCTTGCGCTATATGTGCCAACCGCATGTGATTGCCAAGAAGGCCAGTCGGATAGCAGTAGAAACTCCGCTACCATCCCTGTTTGGGGCGGTTAGATAGAAGGACCATGTGGGAAGAACCAGGGCTTACCCCATAGACGGTAAAAATACAGAATCTCTCCTTTTTAGCAGTCACCTTTTAGGTTTTTAAGGGATAAGGGTGGGAAACTTTTTAAAAAGTAGATATAAAAATTAATATTGTAATACTGTTTATAAACAATAATTTATGATGAATTATAACATATATTTGATTTGATATATTATTTGTAAAGTGCAGAAGTTACCCAAATGCATCAAGGCGCTATAGACCACCATTGAGAATATTTATATTATATGTGTATTATTTGTAACATAGTATATATATATATATATATATATATATATATACATATATATATATATATATATATATATATATATATATATATATATATATATATATATATATATATATATTACCTACTGGCTATCGCCAGTAGGTATATATAGTTAGGATTAATTCCCTATGGGATTTTTGAAAATTCTATGTCTAATAACTTTGGCGTTTGTGGACGGAATCGGCTGAAATTTTCAGGAAAATGGCACATTTTGTTTCTGAGCAGCCCCTGAAAATTTGGTGGGGTTTCGTCAAGGGGGGGCTGAGAAAAAAGGGGGGTCCCAAAACGCGTTTTTAACATTGAGTTTTCCATAGGGCGGTTGGACTCACTTTTAGCTCGAACGGCTGAATGGATTTGCACGAAACTTGGCAAAATTGTAGGGACTGTTAGCCCGATGTGCCTTTGCTAGGTCTCAATATATGTGCTTCAGTGGATTTTGAGAAATTAACGTTTAAATCAAGATATATATCTGTAACAGCGCTCCGGGCAGCGATCCGGTCCGCTTACTTTTCGCGTTTCGGAACTTTGCACGCAGAAAGCTGATTGGCTCTCCGGTGTCTGTCAACATTCTAAACAGTTCGGAGCGGCCGCCATCTTGTCTCTCGGTAGGATCGAGAGAGAAGAAGAGGTGAAAAACGAAGGGGGAATTTAATGAAAGGGGGCAAGGTATCCCCCTCTTGACCCCCTAGGAATGTTGTTGGGGTTATTAAAGGGTCCCGTGGGGAAAAGAAAAAAAAAATGATTTTTCACGGTAGAAGCGCTTCACGGGCCGCGAACTGGGCCGCAAACTGGTAGCGAAACGGGAATTCGCCATTTTGTGCTTCGTTAATTAAATTACTAGGTATAAGGGGGTGCGGGAGACGTATCCTAATCCCCTATGTTTCCTGAGGGTGGCTGAGGAGGCTGATATATGTTGATACATCTCTTCCAGCGGCTGCGCCATCTTGCCTTTTTTCCAATGCCACAATTTTGTCATGCACGGCAGCCATTTTAGATGCCAGGCTGGTCCCAGGCTATCACCTACCCCTGCGGATGTAGTTTATGGCCCCAGCTGTAGAGAATTCAGACATGCCAACCCTCCCGATTCAGGCGTGAGACTACTGATTTCAGTGCTAGTCTCCCGCCTCCCGATTTCTGCAAGCAAAAACCCGGGGGCATATTACGAACAACTAGCGATAATTTTTGTCTCTAACTTGTTTAGAGACAAAAATTATCGCCGCACATCGGCGATTTTTATCGCAGATAAACCTTGCTATTATCGCAGAAAAGTCAGCGATATTCATGTATTATCGAGCAAATGCTCTTAGCCATGTTATCCACCTCCCATTGGATAACATGGCTAAGAACTGCTCAGGGCAGGTGATTTTGGAGATATTCGCGCTTAGCGCGAATATCTCCAAAAGTTGGTAATAGGAGATAGCGATGTTAGGGACTGTTTCCAGTCGCTAACATCTTGGCACGCCACTTTGCATGTCATTAGTGATAAGTATCACTGACATGCAAAGCGGGGCCCAAGATGGTCGCTATCTCCTTTTAGCTGTCACTAACTGGTGTTAGCGACAGCTTGGTAATAGGGAGATAATTTTATCTCCGCTTTCATGGCTTTTAAAGCCAAAAAAGCGGAGATAAACCCCCTTGATAATATGCCCCACGATTCCTTGGGGGTTTCAGCTGACAGGGCTTGGTATTGTGTTACATGGTAATTTTTCCAGGAAACGTCAGAGGGTCGATGCAGGGGTTCTAGAAGAGGTGATAAACCATTTAAGCCTCATGAACAAGCGCATGGTCTTTTAAAGATTTGTGAAGTACTCGGGGCGGCGGTGTGTGTGTGCCCTCTTTCAGGAGCGGGCGGGGGGGCACTGCCAGCAACTTGCCAGGTCAGGTAGTGTTCAACACGTGCATCACCCTTTCTCTGCCTGCTATTGCGCTCCATGCTTCGGAAAGGTAAGAAAAAGAACGTGCATTTGAGTTTGAAATGTCCGATCCTGCAGCAGCACACTTCCAAAGCCCACACATGACAATAACCCGATTCAAGGCCCCATTCACCCGTTTTTAAAAAAATAGATAACACTCCAACAAAGTAAGATTATAAAACTTTATTAACTTTTAACTATAATGAACGGAACAAAAACTAAAAACATTTAAACATTTTTCAATCCAAAAAGCAACAATGGTTAGAAGCTGTCTTTTGTGCGAATAGTCCCAAGGCAGCACAACGTGCAGAGTTCTGGACGGCACCCAGGTGATGTCGCCTGGGTGCCGCACTGGTTTTGGGATCCTACAATGCAGCACAGAAAAACAGCGTGGGGCGTCCCGGGTGGTGCGGGGGGAGGCCTAGTCAGTAGCGGTCTGTTGTGCGAATAGTCCCAAGGCAGCAGAACGCGTTGAGATGTTGATGGCACTGTGTCCAGTGTCCCATGGCTGACACAACATGTACGACAGGCACCCAGGTGATGTCCAGTAAACTGCCGCACTGGTTTTGGTATCCTACAATGCTGCTCCGAAAATTGGCGTGCGGCGGCCCGGGGGGGGGGGGCGTGGGGGAGGCGGCGTGAACGGGCCTCCCCAGGTGGCGGCCATTCAGCTGAGTTGCGCCCGCTCTTGCGGCTACAGCGTCTCGCTCACCATGTTGTTGAGTTGCTCCCACTCTTGCAGTGCAGCGATAGGCGGCTGCCACATGACTCTTAAAATGGCGGACGGCTCCTCGGTTTTGGGCCTGGTCCACTGAAATGGCCCTGGGACACCTTGGAACTCGGACGCTTGCCTGCTAGGGCTTGGGCTCCATTCTCGAAAAGCGTCCCCTCAGCCGTGAAGATTCTACAAAAGTCTTGGGGGCCCCCGACTCCCGCAGGCTTCCGGTGGGGAGCGGCTGCCATGATTGCTCGCGGAATGACCACGACGGAGCCACGAGATGGTGGTGCTCTCATGCTGACGCCAGCTTCAGTCTGAATGATCCAGAAACAAGGTGGGGCTTTCATCGTTTGGGAAAAAAAAATGTTCTAAACCAATGAAAAGTGTTATTTTTAGGTCATATGACCAAGCCTTCCATCTTTAGGAAACCAAAAGTAAAATGAACCAATGAAAAGTTTTATAAACAAGTCACATGACCTGTTATGCGGCATAGGGCTACAAAAAGCGTAGAAAATCCGTTGGCACGTGAGGCGGCGTCAGTAGCGGACCGATGTGCGAATAGGCCGAAGGCAGCACAACGCGCCGAGATCCGGATGGCACCGAGGTGGTGTCCAGCAAATTGCCGCACTGGTGTGGCCATCCTACAATGCTGCGCCGAAAGACGGCGTGTCCAGCTGAGTTGCGGTCACTGTTGCGGTACAGTGACTCGAACGCGCCGAGATCCGGATGGCACCGAGGTGGTGTCCAGCAAATTGCCGCACTGGTGTGGCCATCCTACAATGCTGCGCCGAAAGACGGCGTGTCCAGCTGAGTTGCGGTCACTGTTGCGGTACAGTGACTCGAATGCGCCGAGATCCGGATGGCACCGAGGTGGTGTCCAGCAAATTGCTGCACTGGTGTGGCCATCCTACAATGCTGCGCCGAAAGGCGGCGTGTCCAGCTGAGTTGCGGTCACTCTTGCGGTACAGTGAGTCGAACGCGCCGAGATCTGGATGGCCCCGATGTTGTGTCCAGCAAGTTGCCGCACTGGTGTGGCCATCCTACAATGCTGCGCCGAAAGTCGGTGTGTCCAGCTGAGTTGCGGTCACTCTTGCGGTACAGTGAGTCGAACGTGCCAAGATCCGGATGGCACGGAGGTTGTGTCCAGCAAGTTGCCGCACTGGTGTGGCCATCCTACAATGCTGCGCCGAAAGTCAAATGAATTCAAGTGAGAGGCCTAATTTCACTTGTGTGTGTTGTCGTCGCACTTATTATAAGAATCAGACTAAGTTGAAGACTGTCTGAAGCTTATTTGCACCTGCTGCAGCTTCACTATTGCCCTGGTGTGGCCAAAGGTCGCACATGACATAGGCGGCCGGCTCCCGAGGTCCGGCGGAACTTTTTTCCTTTTCCTTTCTGCTTCTTTTCCCACAATCCGTTTGACCTGAAGACACGACCAGGTCCCTGAATGTGTGCAGGGGGACGCTATTGATTGAATGAAAATGGCGGCTTGACACAAAGCTGACTCAAGCGTTGCTGTTGATGCTATACAGACAAAAATTGGTTTTCAGTTTGTACATTCTTCAGGATTTTTTTTTCTATCCAAGTCTGATTGAGAGTTTGTAGAAAAATGGCTTCAGATTTTCCACATACTACTCTTCAACATTCTTCCTAAATGAAACAATGTGAAACTCACTAGGAGAACGGCTGTTTCTGTTTCCTTTCAAAATGCTGCCAACAATATTTTCTGAATGGAAGACACCATCTTGTAGCATAAAGGGCCGAAAGGGGTTCTGGTCTGGCCGATGGTTGGTGGAGACATTTTGACTATATCTTGGACCTGCCCGGCCTCGCCCAAAATGGCGCCGGTATAAATGGGACTCGTAACTCCTTGCCCGCAAATGTATATCTAGAAAATGTTATTGTAAGTGGCCCTGTCGTATTTTAATTACAAAATGTACGTCCACCGATTCCGCAACTGTTAGACACCTTTGTTCTTGCAACCTAATGGCCCGCTCGTTACGTTCCTCTACAGTGTAAATGTCTCCTCATCATATACGATTTCAGTTTGCTCCGTGGCCGGCCCACGTGGTTATAGGCCCGTATTTGTATACTGACATTTTCACAATAAAGGTTTTTAAAACAAAACACGGTAGTAGTATTTACATTGGTAAAGTTTTTACTTTTAGTCACTGTTTTCGAATCAGTAAAAGGCAAGTGAAATAAAGCAGTCCAATTACATGACGGATAAAAGGTATAATATGTAGGAACGCAGTAAAGATAAATGGTCAAGGGCAGTTGTGTTTTTCATTTCTGCAACATAAAGTGATCGATAAGAATCTGATAATCAGGCGTATCGGCGACTAAGACAGCAGGCCGAATCTCTTTTACTCAACGGCTCCATCATGGAAGGAAGAAACGCCCTTTTTCTCGAAAAAGGAATTTATTTTACTTGCACGACAGTTGTAAATTTTCCGGGAAAGTACATTAGCCTGGAATATTATAACATATGTTTAAAAAAAAATAATGTTCGAAAACAATAAAAAGCGTAATTTTTAGGTCATATGACCAAGCTTTTCATCATTAAAATAACAAAAGTAAAATGAACCAATAAAAAGTTTTATTAACAAGTCACATGACCTGTTATGCTTACGTTACGCGCTGCACGCCGCGCCTCGGATCACTTCCGGGTGCGCTAACGCGGCGTGTCATATAACGCATTACGCGACAACGTAGGTCAAGAATATAGTCAAAATGTCTCCACCAACCAGCGTTCGGAACACAACCACTTTCAGCAGTCCAAAAAGTTCTGTTAAATGATAACAGAGGGGACAGGCAACAAGAACCATCAGTCAAAGAGGGGAGGGCAAGTTCTTCTCTTCCGGGTCATGTTGGGGCGCTACCGGAACTGATCGAATTGGTAGTCTACAGTGTTTCTGGATGTTTCAGACTAAAGCTGGCGTCAGCATGAGACCACTACCATCTCGTAGCTCCGTCGTGGCCATTCCACGAGCAATCATGGCAGCCGCTCCCCACCAGAAGCCTGCGGGAGTCGGAGGCCCCCAAGACTTTTGTAGAATCTTCACGGCTGAGGGGACGCTTTTCGAGAATGGGACCCAAGCCCTATCAGGGAAGCGTCCGAGTTCAAAGGTGTCCCAGGGCCATTTTAGTGGACCAGGCCCAAAACCGAAGAGCCGGCCGCCATTTTGAGAGTCCTGTGGCAGCCGCCTATCGCTGCACCGCAAGAGCGGGAGCAACTCAACTACATGATGAGCGAGACGCTGTAGTCGCAAGAGCGGGCGGTAAACAGCTGAATGGCGGAAGAGGCACAGTGTAGCAAAAGCGGGCGGAATGGCAACTGAAACGGTAAAGGGGCGCCCCAGTACAGCGTGTCTTCAGGTCAAACGGATTGTGGGACAAGGTTCAGAATTGAAGAGTCATCAAAAGGCAAAAAGTTCCGCCGGACCCCGGGAGCCGGCCGCCTATGTCGGGGGCGATCTCAGGCTACACCAGTGCTATAAGACTTGGGGAGGGTGTCGGAGCCAAGCGTCTTCTCCGAGTCCATGGCCATCACACCGCCCCTCAGGGGCCTCCGTCAAGCTGTTTAGGAAGGTAACATATCACATTGTTTTCTAATGCAGTCAGGTCCACAAACGACACTCACTTACTTTGAGAATAGTGAAGCTGCAGTAGGTGGAAATAAGCTTCAGACAGTGTTACAAGCACTGCTCAGAACTCTTAACTATGGCACCCAACATCCAGAACTTATGCCATTTGAGAATGGCAGTGACATCGAAGCAACTCAGGGACCAAAACCATTAACGTACTTTCACGTATGAAAATCTTACTTGGGGAGGGGGCAGGAGCGAAGCGCCCCCTCCCAGTCAGCGCCACCACACCGTATGTTGAAAATTTGAAGCCATCGTTCTACAAAGTCAACCAAACTTGGATTGAAAAATCTAGAAAAATGTACAAACTGAAAACCAGTTTTGGTCTGCATAGCATCAGTAGCAACGCTTGAGTCAGCTTTGTGTCAAGCCGCCATTTTGATTCAACAAAGCACAGGCATTGAAAAAGGCTCAAACTCAGAACTCTGAACTATGGCACCCAACATCCAGGAGCTTGCCATCCGGATCTTGGAGCCTTGTGCTGCTTTCGACCTATTCACACATCGGTCCACTACTGACATCATCTTATAAACCAACGTTATGTAAATAGTTTTTTAATAAAATGTTTTACCCTGTTTCTTTGCTGGTGTGTTGTCTATATTTTTAATATTTGCATAGGGTTTGTCGTTATTTTGTGCGGGATGGGTGATGGAGCCGAGCTGTCTTGCAGCCCTCATGGTGTGGAGCTCAGTTCATCTCACTATTTTCGTATTTCTCATGAAGGGTTGTTCCTAATATTTCTATTTTAGCGAGGTCAAAAAGAGATCCAATTAGTGGCCTACTGATTTTGCTCGATTACTTTTATTTTTTTACACGATTTTTCACTATCTGCAAAGACTAAACAGAGTATTGCGACTTTGTGCTTGTTTGTAAATAGAGAATGATCCAAAGAGAACCAATTCTAAAACAGTAAATGCTTGGACAACAATCAATCAAATGGAGAGACAAGCAGGCACGACGGATTACAACGGGGGCAAAGGCCTGCGTTAACTACCGTTCACTATCTGCAAAGAGAGAGTACTACTAAGACAAAAGAGGGGAGGGGGGGGGGTGCAGCGTTCAAAGCACATCAGCGTGCATAAATACGAAAATGTTTTTATCTATCACGTACTTGACATTTTAAAGCTTTTCATATTTGCTATTAAAAAACCAATGAAATTCACAGAAAAAAACATAGGTTATAGTGGATATATAGTTAGGAATTTGCATTTACAAAACCTTGAAAATTCAATGAAAAAACCATTGGTTTTAGGCCATATATAGTTAGGGATTTGCATTTACAAAACCTTATTTTACTCGCATAAAACCATTGAAATTCCATATATAGTTAGATGCGCTAACTATATATCGCGCACCCGCAATCCACTGCTGATGATGTCACATATTACATCATTCATGACATGGTCAGTGACATCACTGATGACATCACTGATGACATCTCAAATGACATCACTGATGACATCTCAAATGACATCACTGATGACATCACTGATGACATCTCATTTGACATTACTGATCACATCACTGATGATATCATTCATGTGATAATACGATGAACCTCTTCAGACTCTAATATAACCTTAGATACAATCAGTGTAAACAGACACTCACAGACTGTCACTCATCCATGGAGTTACTCACACACCTAGTCAGTCATGCAAAGAATCAATCACACCTCCATTTCCTCAACTATACAGTTATACAAACTTTACTTATTCAAACATATACTAACACATATTTATTCTCTTATACAATCCCTGATACAAGTTCACAATGATCCATACAGCCACTCACACATTCACTGGCTCTTATGCACAGTTATTTATATATGTCAACTCTCACATGTACTGTGTTTTACATATGTACTTACTTTGACATGTAGCACTGAGATATCCATTCACTCACCAATACACTCATGCACACAGTCAACCGCCCATACAGCTGTTTCCACATGCACTTTTGAAACCATACATCTAGTGAATCAACTGTTCACACATCTATGCACAGAGTCACACACCTCCCAGCCACTCACACACATACTCAGTCTCCCATACAAATACTTGGGCAACCAATCAATAACCCATATAGTTACTCATATAGCTACTGATCAACACATGCAGCAGTTTACAGAACAACAGATATAATGATGCACAAATTAATACAGTTTAATCACTAACCCATGCACTCAGTGAGACACATTTAATCACTCCCTCATACAATCAGTCATGCACCTACTAAATCCTTCATTCAGACATTTATACATCCACTCATTCTTCAATATGTAAGACATATTTTAACTTTACAGAAACATACAGTCACTGGATGTTGTCATCAGTGATGTCATTTGAGATGTCATCAGTGATGTCATCAGTGATGTCACTGACCATGTCATGAATGATGTAATATGAATGAATAAGCTTTATTTCGATATAAAAACATATCATAAAAGCTGCATTTTATAACAATTAAAAACAATGTTTGACGCATACAATAGTGCAAATGTTTACATATTATACAGTAAAAGCAGGGTAGTCATATGGGAATTTTTATACAGATGAGAAGGGAAAAATAAAAGAATACTACTGCAACAACAATTTTTTTGCAGTTCGTAATCGCCATGCCCAGCCTAAAAATTTTGCCAAACAGCAGGCGAAGAAGGGTCTTGGATCAGTGCTCAATATACGTAGGGCTTCTACGTGCGATCTTGTTCCCAGTGTTCTACATAATGGTTTTAACCACAGCTTCCTGGGTGCAACGTAGAGGTTGCATTCAAATAGCATGTGTGCAACAGTTTCGACCCTATCTTCGCAAAAGGGACAATAAGGCACCGTCTGCAATGGCGGTTTCCAGGATGAGGTGAATTGGCAAAGAGGGAGGACACCTAGCCTGAATTTTATATACAATGCTCTGTCTCCAGGGTTGTTAATGGAGTCCAGGTAGGGTTCCCTAAAAGGAAGATCTTTAGTTAGGAGGAACTGAGCAACAGATTTGCAATGATTAGGATTTCGCAGCAATTCATTGTCTAGCCACAACCAGAAGGCTTTTTTTAATACTTGTTTTGGGGGTGAGGTTTTACTAACCCAGTGATCTCCTAGCCCCAATTTATAGAGGAGAGATTTAATATCTCTAAGCCAAGCGATCTTGTGGCATCCTGCATGGGATAAAAGATCGTCCAGGGCCTCTGCATAGCTTTTAAGTTCTGGGACATTACGAATTCTAGCCCATAATAGGAGCGGGCGTAGTTTTGCTTGATCACAAATCGGGCGTGACCCGGCGTCAAGCATAATAGGGATTGTGGGGGTACTGTGGGGCAGCCTCAAGAGATCTTTATGAAAGTTGTTGTCAAGGGAGGCAAGGGTATCAATTTTCTGCAAGCCCCACAGTTCCGCGCCGTATAGTGCTGCGCTTACGACCCTTGCCCTATATATGTCTAGAACAGCCCCAATGGGTTTCAGTGGCGAAGCTCGCTGTTGTTTAAGCAGGGCTCCAGCTACCCTCTTGTGTGCAAGGAACACCTTCTGATGATGTGACCTCCAACTCATGGAATCGGATAACCGAATACCCAGATAGTCAAATTCCTTGACTCTCTCTAAGTGCACAGAGTCAAGGACAGGGGTAGCGATTGCTTTTTTTGGGGGATTGAGCACAAGGAATTTGGTCTTTGCTATATTAATGGCCAGACCTTTGTCATCACAAAAAGATTTAAAACTGGATAGCAATTTTTGGATGCCCACTGGGGTCTTAGAAATTAGAAGGGTGTCATCCGCGAACAGGAGCGTTGGAATTTTTTTCCCCGCCAGGGTCGGAGCATCAGATGGATCTCGTAATAGGTGCTCCACCACTCCGTTAACGTAAAGAGAAAACAGAGTGGGGGCAAGTACACAACCCTGGCGGACGCCCCTGTTGACCGGGATGCGAGATGTTTTTTCGCCTTGGGAACCCCATCTAATTTGGGCAAAATTGCTATCGTGGAATTTTCTCAGTAGGGCTAATAGGTATGGTGGTAAGCCTAGCTCATTGAGAGTATTCCAAAGTGATGCTCGTGGGACCAGGTCAAAAGCTGTACGTAGATCGATAAAGACCAAATACAAACTCCCCCCACCCAACACCACCACTTTCCAGTAGAGAATAAGGAGGCGAAATGTCTGTTCGATAGTGCCAGTTCCCTTCCGGAAACCTGCTTGTAGGTTGGACAGTATCTGGTTTTCTTCTGCCCACTGCAATATCCTGTTTAGGACAACTTTGCCCGCCACTTTTTGGGTAGAGTCCAGCAGGCTGATAGGGCGGTAATTCGCTGGCTCGTCCCTGGAGCCTTTCTTAAAGATGGGGACCACTTCCGCTCCCCTCCAAGAATCAGGAAAAGCGCCGCCTAGCAGGGCCTCGTTTAGAAGGGAGGTGATCAGCCTGCTCCACCACGCCGGGTAGGTTTTTAGCAGATCACCCGGGATTCCATCGGGGCCTGCAGCTTTGTTGGAGACAATGCCCTTAACTGCAAGTTCTACCTCCTGCTTGGAAAAGAGGCCATCGCTGCTCGTGGGAACTATTGTGGAAAGAAGCAAAGGAGCCGAAATATGGTCACCAGCCCCCTGTGGAATCGAGTACAACTTGAAGAAGTGGTCAAACCAAGCGGCACCGGAGATGTTGCAGGTTATTTGGTGATCAATAGGCTTTTCCCTGGCTCTTAGTAAGTCCCAGAACTCCTTAGCATTTTTCTTTTTACTTGCTTCCGCCAGATCCCGCCAGAAATTTAGGTCGTATGCTTCTTTTGCTGCTGTTATGATTTTTTTATAGGTCTTCCTGGCGGCCCTCACTTTGTCAGGATCCTCGTTTTTTATTGCCGCGATAAGGGCCCCTTTTGTTTCTCGGCAATTCGAAGAGTACCACGATGACCTGGACGAACAAGCACCGTTACGGACAGCCTTAGAGCTTGTCTGGGGAATAAGGAAAAGATCACTCAAGGCCTTCGTTGTCTTTACGAACAGGGGCAAGGTCCTTCCGTCTGTGGGGATCAATGCATCCAGCCTAGAATCAGCCTCTAACAGAATGGACGCCGCTTGCGATAACCTCCCTTCGTCCTCCGAGACTCTTGCCCACTTCAAGCGCCTACTACAATTAGAAGGAACGATTTCGCGGGAGGATTTCCACTTATGCTCTGATCCAGCAAATGTCCTCTCTTTCCATGGGCTAGTGATCGAGATCGACAGTGGGTTATGGTCACTGTCGCTAGTTGTAATGACCTCCATGTCTTGATGGAAAGCCCACAGATTAAAATTAAGCATAATAAAATCAATTCTTGAGGTCCGACCAATTCTGTTGTAAGTGTGGGCTCCATTGGGATCCGATTTGGAGCGACCGTTGACTGATCTTAGGTTGTGTTCTAGGCAAAGGGCATTGATTTCTATTGCGCTTTGAGTCCATTTGGGGATCGGATCAATGTTTAAAATGGGGATACCTCTCTTGGAGTCCTCTTCGAAGGTATCCAGAATATCGTCCCTAGACAATGGCTCAAAGCAACAGTTAAAATCACCCGCCAGCAGGACATAAGAATCAATTTTACAAGAGGCAAATTCATTGCTTAGGCCTGTGGATGATAATCGTGAAGAGCCACCATTAGTGCCCCTCAGATAGATGTTGAATAATTCAAAGGACCTCCCTCCTTTGCAATGTAATGACAGCCATTGTAGGTCAAGGGATTTAGTGGACCTTTGGGTGACACCTAGCCTTAGGGCGATACTAATCCAAATCAATAGACCGCCTGATGGGCGACCTTTAGATCCAGGAGACTGTACGGCTGGGACAAAGTAGGTCGAAAACCCCACTCTGTGCTTTGGTTCTTGACACCAAGTTTCCTGAAAGAGACAGATGTTATATGGCTCTAGGAATGCAGTCCAGTCTGGATTATCAAGGTTGCGATCGAGCCCAGCCACGTTCCAACTCAGAACCTTTATTACCGCTGGATCAGATGCATGCTGAACGGGTGCAAGGGTAGGCGGAGCAACTTCAAATACAACGTCTCTATGAACATTTAGTTTAGGTTTAGAATACTGCAGAGGAGGACTCTTGGGTGCATCAGCCCCATACACCTCTACAGCACTCCCTAGACTCAATGGTTGAGGGGACGTAAGAGATAAAACTGTGTTTCCTTCCGAAGTGTAAAAGACTGAAATACCAGAGGGCATCAACCCTTCCTTAATACCCAGACCATTGGTGCATCCCACTAAGCCCACTACGGGATAAGAGGGTACGTGCTCTAGTGGGCTTCCGGCAGACAGATCAAGAGATTTATCAAGGTTGTGCTTGAGACGTTGGCTAGAAAGTCAATCCACATCCTCCAGGCCACCATACCTGTTGGAAGTGGGAAAGCCATTCCAAAGTGGCTGGAATTGATTATGGGCTTTAGGATGGCTTTTCCAGGGTTGGTGTTGAACTATGGACCAATTATCCACTGGAGTTTGTTGGAAACGGGGTGGGTAAAAGAAAGACAGAGGTCTAGGTATTACGGGGGACCCCTCAAGGCCAGGCCAGGAGCAGATAAATTGTGCCGTATGCGGGTCCTCAAAGGTCACCACAATGCAATCCCCTGGGCTAGATTTCTTTGTGGGGCCCACCCAGCGAGTTCTGCGAACCATCAGTACTCTGCTTTTCTGGCCGTTGGGAATAGGTCTATTATTATTTAGCCAGTACATAATTTTATTTTTTAGTGACCAGTGGTTCTCATATTGGTCTGCACCAATCTGAGGGACGCCCGTTAGGACCACCACATAGTCGTTGGCCTCAGGGGGAAGATCAATATATCCCCCTTTAAAATTTTCCTTCGGAGGCGGGTCCTGTGCGGTACCAGTGGTGGGTTTGGGCTGGGCATCAGATTTGGGCTTACATGAAGTGGGCTCTGTGGGTCGTTGAGGAGCTTTAGGTTTGGTGGCAGGAGGGATTTGATTCACTGCCACCGACCTTGGCTTGGGTATCGGTCGAGAAGGGGGTGGTGCTATAGGCGGGACATCCTGTCGTGGAGCGGCTAAGTTGCGAGGGGGGACATCCTGCAATTGGGTTGTGGAAATTGGACATGTGTTGTCCGGGGGAAGCTGCCCCTGATTTTCAAGGGTTTTCAGACCAAGAGTAGCCAGAGCAATAATACTTTTTTCCATCTCGAGCAAGTTATTCTCTATTCTCGAGAGTCTGAGATCGAGAGGGGAAAGAAGTTTCTTTAAGCTTGTCCAAACCAATTCAATAAATGCCCTATCATTGTTACCTAACCCTTCGGTCTGCAAGCCCTCAGTCTCTTGGGCCATACTGTTTGAGATAGCTTCTGGAGCCACTGTACCTCCCTCCCTAATTGATTGTGACCCCATACTTTCTCCTTGGGAGACATTTGATGGCACGTTAGGTGATGAGGCTCTCGCTATGGTTAGGTTTTGGGGAGGCACGATTTTCGCCTTTTTACGGGCGTAAGCAGTGCCCGCTCTACGCTTTCTTTTAGGTGGTTTACTAGTAATGGGATTTGAGGGCAACTGGGGGTTAGGAATCGTAGTCTTGGCGCATAGTGTAGCCACAGGTAAGGGTTTGGCTTCTTCGACATTAGTAGATAGCTCTAGCTGAGGAGGGGAGGTGGAGTTAGATGGGATCTGGTGGACAACAACCTGTGTGACTATGCCTTTAGGGACAATAGGGCGTTCTGGCGTGACTGCAGTGGCTATGTGACCTAGAGAGGATTTTTTAGAATGCGCTATCACTTGCGACAAACGTCTAGCAGCATCTAGTTCTAAGGACACCCGGGTTTGCAGTTTAGATATTTCATTGTCAATGGCAATGTTAGTGCGGGTGATAAAGTCATCCATGGGGCCGCTGGTTTGTGGGACAGCCTTGGAGGTCTTACTCCGAGTTGCTCTAGTACTCATTTTGTGTTGTGCGAGTAGAAGTAAGTCTAAAGAAAACGATAGAGGGTGGGCCAGACCAGACCTCTACCGTCCTCTAACGGCCTCAAACGGCCCGGTCTTAGCCCTGTCTTCGCCCGTGCTGCGTCCCGCGCTGCGGGAGTGACGAGCCAATTTATAGTGGGCGTGCGGGGCGGAAGGGGCGGGGGGAGGGCCGGCGGGGAGAGCGGACCGGATGTTACTCCGTGGTCTTCGCTGGGACTCCTGGATAACGGAGTCCCAGCACACTCGCAGCCCACGCCTTTCCTCTTACCCCTGCCTCTACTTCCAGTGTCCAGGTGCTGGTGGAAACACACGCACTCCTGTGCGCAGCGGCTCCCGCGGAGCGGGAGCGGCAAGCCGTGTGGGCGGAACTGCCCTCAGAATCTCCACAACAAAATAGGTGAGCCTCTTCACGAACAAGAACAGCGTCCCACGGGGGTGGTGGTGAAAGCGCCTTTTAAGCTGTCAGGTGGGCGGGGGGAGGGCCGGCGGGGAGAGCGGACCGGATGTTACTCCGTGGTCTTCGCTGGGACTCCTGGATAACGGAGTCCCAGCACACTCGCAGCCCACGCCTTTCCTCTTACCCCTGCCTCTACTTCCAGTGTCCAGGTGCTGGTGGAAACACACGCACTCCTGTGCGCAGCGGCTCCCGCGGAGCGGGAGCGGCAAGCCGTGTGGGCGGAACTGCCCTCAGAATCTCCACAACAAAATAGGTGAGCCTCTTCACGAACAAGAACAGCGTAATATGTGACATCATCAGCAGTGGATTGCGGGTGCGCGATATATAGTTAGCGCATCTAACTATATATGGAATTTCAATGGTTTTATGCGAGTAAAATAAGGTTTTGTAAATGCAAATCCCTAACTATATATGGCCTAAAACCAATGGTTTTTTCATTGAATTTTCAAGGTTTTGTAAATGCAAATTCCTAACTATATATCCACTATAACCTATGGTTTTTTCTGTGATTATATATATATATATATATATATATATATATATATATATATATATATATATATATATATATATATTCAAATAAATATTACAATATTTTTTTTCATAGATACCAAGTAAATTTAATAAAGTACATCAATAATATATACTTTTGTAATATTCATTTTAGTATTACAAATATTCTTTTTCAAATATATACCAAGTAAATTTAATAAAGTACATTATTATCTAACATTTAGAAAAAATAAATGATAATTAAAATATTGTTTAATTTTATGCCTAAAATTATAATGTCATTGTAAAAATATATTTGTACGTCTATTTTTGAAAAAAATTAGTTCTTTATATTTTTTTAATTATAGGGTTGATTTTGCATTAAAATGTAATTTTTGTTTAATTTTATTTTTTGTTTAATGGAAGTTTATGGTTTATAGTTTATGGAAGTGAATAATTGAAAAACTACATTATTATCAATAGTGTTAAAAAATAATTTTATATTTAAAGGTATAAATATTAATACATAGATGTGCAGTTTTGGCTACTGTGTTTTTATGTACATTTTAGTTTATTTTCTAAATCCTACATTTTGTGTGAGTATGTTCCATATACATATTTTCCACATCGTTTTAACGTTATATTAAATAATTACATATGTTTTATAATAAAACTAAGTTCTTACTTTTCATTTTTTCTCCATTTTTATAACATCTTTTGAAATGTTTTACATGCTTAACATTTTTAAACATGCTTTAATACATTTGTTCAACATTTTTGAATATTTCCTCATTCATTTCTATGGGGGGTAGTATTTTTTTTGTTTCATATAGTGGCCATTTTTGTTACTTCTACCTTCTGTTTATAGTCTATTTGTGTCATTTTTAGTCTACATTTTAGAATCCAGGTCGCGGTGAGTTGCTGCTGTTTGATAGCACAGCTAAGTCATTTTAAAAATATTTCTAAGTGGTTTGATGGTAGGATCTGTGTAGGGAGCGGTGTAGAGGTCAGCTATAGTATTGTTTATGACTGTTTGTACATTAATGGCCTTATTACGATATCAGTTGGAAAGGCTCCAAACGGCATTCGGATTTCCCTAAACTGTGTCGGAACCCATGTTTCCAACCGACTCAGACTTGAACCGCTTTTCTGACCGACGTATTACGATGTCAGATTCAGACAGCCTTTCTGAATCTGTCTTTCTGACAAGGATTGGCTGTCGGAAACTGACTTTGGGGGCCTGTAGCAGGCCCTCTTTACCCAAAGGCCTCAGTTTGGGGCCATGTGGGTACACATGGGACCCTTCTTTCCAACCTTGCAAAGTATGGCAGGCAGCATGGAGTGCCTGAGACAGGGTGCAAGGTGTTACGCAACCACCCCTTTCAATGGGAGCCTGTGTTGTCGGTCGGAACACAGGCTCCCATTGACATCAATGGGAGTCTGACCAAACGGTGTTCGGAAACATTGTAACCAGTCAATCTGACTTGCAGAATCCGAGTTGGTTGCAGCCGATTCTGACACGGAGTCGGTGGAATGCTTACCAACCGACATCCTAAGATTTCCACGAATGTTTCTTCTTAAACACTTTTTTTTGTTGTTATGTGTTTAATGGTTATAATCCAGATTTTGTAAAGAGCAAACATATCACCTCTTAAGGTTCCAAGGCGCTGGGGTTCCTACGTATGTCATACTGCTTTGAGGGATGCCTATTTGATTTGTTTCATTTTTGCATTTTTTCAGTGCTTTTGGAAAATATTTTTCCCATTTTTGGTTGATGATTATTTTAGACTATGTTGATATCTGAAATCTGCAGCTACTGAACAGCAAGTTATATTTAATTTACTTTTTTGGTGAAATATGTTACATTTTATTGTTTGTGTAAATATTATGTGATTGTTATTTGGAAATGTAGGGCTTATGTGTTGTATTTATTTAGTTTATGTAATGGATTGAGTTTGTTCTTTTTCATTGGTCAGGTTTACATTTTTCATGGAAATAATGTATTTTTTTGTATTTTCTCCATGGTTTTTAATATTGGAGTTGTATATAATTTATATACTTATGTATTCAATTAATATGTTTATTATTTATTAAATAGGATTTGTCATCTTGGTTTACATTTTGAGACAGCTTTGTGGGACTTTTTTAGGTTTCTATTTATTTTATATGTTTTGGGCTTTTATTTGAAAGTAATCTACTTCTCTGTGGTTTATGAAGATTTTGACTTTACATTGTAGAATGTTGTACACTTTTTTGTTTTTTACTAAGTTTAGGTGCATTTTGGGTAACAGATTGCTCCATCCATATTTTTTAGTAGCGTTCCTCTTTTTGCAATGCTTTTGTAGGTTGGATTCTGCCTAGTGTGGATTAAAGACATTGTGCCATCTTTCCACTGCATTGTTTGTTATGTCTTCCTGTGTCAAGGTGCATTCATAGACATTACACCATGGCGTTTGGAAGCTGGATTGCCATCTGTGTCTGGAGCAATGCAGTCTGCCAATGCAAGTTTCTTTGAAATATTCCATTAGGGGGCTTAGTTTGCCTTTGTTTTGTTGGTAGAAAGGGTTTTCCATTTGTAAATTGTAGTGGTTAGGTACCTTAGTAACAGAGTCATAGGCTAGTGCTATCATTTGTTTTTTTCTAATGAGAAGCCACAGTGGTCTGCAATGTTTTCAATGCCATCTCCGACACCATCAGGGACGCAGTTCCCCATTTGATCCTCATACGACAAAACAGTGGTACTGGTGGTCCCCCAACGGCAGTTACCCAATGGCGGTAGACCACCGAGGTATGCTCACAGCAAAGCACCACAACAGTGACCATTGGATGGATTAAAAAACTACACAGCTGATGGGCTTTTGCCAAGTGGAAACGCTTGCAAAGCACAATATAAAACACACCTGAACACGATCCTTTTATTTTCAGCTACAGCATGGAGATAGGTGACACCATTGTGAACCAAGGCAGCCCCCGCTGTTCTTTCATCTCACCATCTAGCACACTCCACCACATTTACATTTAATTTTTTTACCAATATCCCTTATTTATTTTTCCTTTCATTGGTCATTCAATTTTTTTTCTTTGTCATGCCTAGCCCCAAAAATCCACGGTTCACTGTAGCTAAGTTGTCAGTCATGGTAGATGAAATCAGTAGAGTAGAGCCCCACATTTGTGGTTCCCAAGTCCCGCATACTCCTCTCTGGTAGGAAAACTGAATTGTGGGTCAGGATAGTCAACAGAGTGACTCTAGTTGGTACCATCCCATGCACACAGGGTGACATTAGGAGGTGGAGTGACCTCGGTTTAATGGTGCGTACCTGGGCCCTCAAGCACCGCCATTGGCCCAGAAGCCTTGTGATGGCCCTCCCAGTGGCCTATTAAAAATCTTGCCCGGGTAGGAGAAGGTCTTGGCCATCCTACATTGTGAGGGCTTGACAGGAATACCTGGAGAAGTAGAGTCTGATAAGTTACACCTCACTAACTGTCACAATACCATAATGTCCTGTTTGTTCTCAACTCTGCTTTTGCTATTGTGTTGTCTATCTACTTTCCTAACATCCAAAATTTAAAGTATCAGAGATGTTGGTTTGACTGTGTTCATTTGCATTGTTGCATATACAAGCACTTGTCTCAATCTTCATGACATCCACATGTTGGAATGGGGTCTGTAAGTGTATTACTATACAAATATCATCCAAGGATCCTATATATGAGATTGAAGTGACTACAAGTGCCATGATGCCCTGTGCTGTAACTTTAACCAAAATGCTATTCTCCTATTGCCTCTTCTCACTTGTCTGCCATGTTTCAACTGATGGTCACTGATAATGCAGGTCACAGTTTGTCATATTTTGGTAAGTCTACATAGAAGTGACTACAACTACCAAGAGGCCCTGTGGCTGTATCCTATTGCCTCTTCTCACTTGTCTGCCATGTTTCAACTGATGGTCACTGATAATGCAGGTCACAGTTTGTCATATTTTGGTAAGTCTACATAGAAGTGACTACAACTACCAAGAGGCCCTATGGCTGTAACTTTAACCAATATGCTAAACTCCTATTGCCCCAGCACACTTGTTCGCCATGTCACATCTGACGTTCAGTAATCGTGGACTGTGCAATATACATACAATGCTTTACCCCGATACATGTCTGAATGATTTGCTTGATGGTGTCCAGGTCTCGTCAGCTGAAACTATCAGTGGCATGAGTGAGATCATGCCAATTGTGTACCTCTAATGTATGTAAGCCATGAAGGAAACTCAGCTGATTAGTAGGGGCAGGTGTGCCATTGATTCTGCACTCCTCACTTGATAAATAAAGCTACATTTGCAACCAAGGCGTGTGCTTGCCTGTATTATACACAACTAGGCTGTGTAATGGTCATATACATGTTAGGCTGACACTGTGTTGTTTGCAATGTTTGAGATTTCATGCCTATCCCTCAAGCCAAAATGCACCATATCAGCACATCTAATGAGCTTTATCAGCCACAGCACCTGGCCAGAGCTTGGACTCCGAATAGACTTCTGCCCCACCCCATGATAAAGCCCTGAGTGATGACAACACTCCTGGAGATGTGGATGTGGATTACAGTCCTGGTTCATCTGGTCACCCTGGGCAGGTGGCAAGAGTGGAGCTCACTGTGTCTACAACAACACCTCCCACCCCAGGTACAACAACACAGGCAACCCCTGTACCCTCAGGCTGTGTACCTAGCACAGTCAGTACCATCCAGTTCCCCTACAGTTGTAGTTCTAGATTCTGAGGTAGCTATAACCACCCGAGTCACTGAGGAACCAGGAGCCAGTGGTTGGGTGCAGCCTGTGCCAAGGATACAGGCTGTGGGGGTAGTGATCATGGTGATAACTGTAGGACTGCAGAGTGAACCTACTTGGGCCACGCACACACAGACTTCTTGGGAGTCTACCAGGACTCCCAAGGTGTGATGGGCTTGGTCTTACCGAAATCCAGGAAATGAGGGAGCTGCATGAAGACACTAAGCATGGGTGAATTTTGCGAATCTCGCGTTCGTGAATTTTGCGGATTTGCAAACTCGCAATCCGCAAAATCCGCGAATTTGCGGATTTTTTTTTTGTGTGTTCGCGCGGGTTTCTGCCAGTTCGCGAGGGTTTTTGTACAATTTCGCAAACTCGAACTTACCTGTCGGGTCGCAAGTTTTGCAAACTTGTTGTTTCTAGTTTGCCCAGCCTGTTTTGGACACTCTTCTTCATCACTGCCACCCTCTGTCACCACTGCCACTCTCTGGTTCACTCATGCCACCCTCTGGCTCACCCATGCCACCCTCTGTTTCATCACAGCACCCTCTGGTTGTCCAGTGTACATTATTGTGGCAAAGCAAAGCACACCTTCCCTGCCTCAAGTGACTTGAATTAATTTGGGGCTGATTAATGTGTCACAGAATATTTTTTTAGCTGGCACCTGCTTCCTTAGTGCTTCCTGATTAGTGGTCTTTTGCACTTGCTAAGTGCTTTCATTGTTGCAAAATTAGTTACAACACCTGCCCTGTCCCAACTGACAATAATGAATTAGGGGCTGATTAATGTGTCACTGGATTTGAACTTCCAGCCTGGCTCCTGCTTGTCTCCCTTAGCTGTAATTCAGGACCTTGGTGGCATATGTGTAACTATTCTGAGGGTCAGAGCAGGGTCACATAATAGTTGCAAGTAGGCAACTGAACTCTGGAGGGGCCCCTCAGGAAGCACTACAGGAAATGGCTACTGATGATGAGCTTGAACTTTTGAACCTGGTAAGTAGTTTGAGTTTTGCTAAGATCGTATTTCTGCAATTTAGCGCTTATTCGCGGGGCGCGAAGTTGAACTGGGAAGCCGCGAACTCACGCGAACAGTGCGAGCAAGCCATAAAATCCGCTGCTCGCGGATTTGCGGATTTTGCGGGAAATTCGCGAATCTCGCGGATTGCGAATTTACCGAAAATCCGCAAAATCCGCGAGCGGAACGGATTTTCCGCCCATACTTAGAAGACACATACCAGGAGGTTGCCGGCATCCACACCAGGGTGGCTTGCATTAACACTAACATGGCTTCCTTGGTTGGGGTGCTTTGGGACATTACTGTTACCCTCTGCAGGGCTTTTCTACCTGCAGCTACAGGAAGGGTGGGACCTGTCAGGTGAGAATATGCTTGCACGCACCCCTGTCTCAGCAACTGTGGATACCACCTCGGGCAAAAAGAGAGGATGTCCGCGCAAAAATCCGGGAGGCGGGGTGGCAAGACACCCACCACTGCCAGTAAGAAGCCTCAGACATAATTTCCTCATTTGTGTGGAACACATTCACTTTGTGGACTCTTCCGACCCAACTTTCCATATATGATGGGAGTAGTATGTTAGAATTTGGATTCCAGACAATTTGGATTCTACAATGATGGTTACATCTATCATGACTGACTGCTTCCCTTTTGGTCTTCACTGTTTATGTTTTATCCACTATTTGATTTTATCCTTGTTCACCAAATCATTGTCTCCTGTGGTAACTTTCACATATACCAATGTAAATAACCTACCATGAGAAATGTGCAATGCCAAAACTTGGTACTTCTGGCTGCATTGGTATGTTGTATGTAAACAATGGTAAACACTGGATCACCACCATTTCACAACAACACCAACATACAAGTGTCTGGTCTGATAATATTTTTATTCTATTGTTCAAATTACAGGCTGACTTGATGTCAGAAACATAGCAAATAAAACATCACTCAATTCTTCTGTGTCACTGATCACATAATCAGTTGTAGACCTTCCCATCAAGGATGGAGAGGATACATCTGACATTATGCAACATTTACTTAAGTCTACATCATCAGCTGGAACCATATTGTCTACCTCACAAAAGAAATCCTACATCAAATAAACAAATAAACAGACACATGTCATTACAACAGTTTCTGACCATATGGTTATTCCAAGCCAGTGTGGTTGGCGTTTTATGGAATGGCACAAACTAATGTCATTTATGTACCACAAGCGCTTTGGCCTACAATGAGGAGACACATCAACAGCTACATACAGTTCACACACAATGAGGATTTAGCCAATGTAAAGACAGATTAGTATGATTTGGGCCCAACGCAACATTATGTTGGATCACATGATAGCACACATATTGCATTAGGACCAACGCATCAAAAGGAACAAGTTCAATGGAAGCCACGTAACTTCCATGCTATCCCTGTGCAAGCATTCTTAGTACCGGCTTTGTGCACCCAAACTCTGTTATAGACATTTGCAGGGCCAATCCATGTGCATTTCATGAATGTATGATTAAACAACTACCAGTGTAATAACGAGTGCCTTAACCATGAAGGCTAAACAACGAAAAAATCCTATCCACTATGTATTCAACCACGAGTTACTGAACCACGAAAATTAATCTATTGCCAAATAACCGGAATCAACAGCGTCCTTTATATTAATAGGCAATGAGCACTGGTGGAATTTGCTTTGAGTCATTTCATTTTATTGGATCATAACGCTCCCGTAAGAGGGTGCAACAGAACACTTTGTAGACAGCAAACTGAACGTTACAAGGCATTGTGTTCTAATGACTGAGGAAATCCCAGCAAGGTAGCGAGTGTTTGGAGGAAAATAAATTAAACCAAGAGCATGAAACACTGCTGTGAGGGGGTGAGATGGCCTAAAAAGGTGGTGGCTTGTGAGTTTAAACCAGTAAGTCATGTTCATAAGACATTCATTTTAAGGTTTTTCAAAAGACCCTGGAAAACTAAGACCCTGAAACACTAACAGTGTATACTTTAAACTGTCTGAACATGCATCAACATGCTAAGAACGACGTCAAAACACCGATTTTAGTGGTAAAGTTCCTTTAATCCAGCAGTTTCACACTTGAATAAAACATATAAAAAAAACTGCCAACCACCCACACTGAATATTCGCATCGAGCACAGGTCATCATGGCATCATTGAAATAGAAACCTACAGTGCCATCTACTGGCCTCAAAAAAGTAAATTAAAACAAAGTTTATTATAATGAATACATAAAATATAGTACGTTAATGTACAAATCAATTTAATACAAATATATTTCACTTTTTTACAAAATTGAAAACAGTAAGCGAAAACATAAAGAAATATATATCATTATTGGTTTAGGAGGTTGTGGTTCAGGTCCAGTAGTGGTTTAGGAGGTCGTGGTTTAGTTACAGGTAGTTGTTTAGGATTCGTTGTTAAGCCCACTCGTTGTTACAATTTCGTTATTAAGGCCGTTTCCCGCATTTCATACATCTGAACAGCATCACATACCTGCTAACGTCACAACTCTGAAATGTCCAAATGAGATTGCCATAGTGAAGGGATCTACAACAGACCAACACAGAGAAGGATTATCTAGGAAAACATACATATGGCACAAATCACATAGTCAACTTTTAGAGAACACAGTCCAAGACAAAATTTACAGTTAAACAAATCTACACTTACAAAATTGAAAGCTTTCCCCAGATATTGTAAGTCATACATCGCTAGTAAGTAGCATTAATATCCTCCTCACAACATCACAACTACAGTTGCAATAATAGTCAAAGTAATCACATGTCACATCATACTTACGCTCAGGAGAAGAGGTTTTGGATGACATCTTGATGCAAGTCCATTCTTTTCTCTTCACCACTATCATCACCATCATTTGGCATTTAAGGTACTTCACCTGGTGGATCTTCATGTGGCATGGAACCAACACCATAGAAATCATGGCTAAGTTCTCACTTTTGGAGAACTGGATGTGGCTGTCCACGTGCCTCAACATTGCTGTAAGTACCTATTGGAGTGCACGACTGAACAATGCTTGTGACATACCACCTTAAATAGTGACAGTGAACTGAAAGGATCCTGTGCCCATAAAATGCAATACTGACATGATTTTCACAAGTAGTGTGATAGATGTAGGATAAGAGATGTGCAGTAGGTCCGGCTTCAACTGATGACACAAATCCAGGATTGTTTGATGATTCAAATGTAATTTCTGGATCACATGTCTCTCTTCCACGGTCTGAAGATCTAGAAATGGGTGGTACACTGGAGGCTGGCATCTCCTCCCTTTGCAAGGGTACCGATTTGAGGAGTAAAAATAAAAATGTACATTGGTCACAGTGTCCTGAGTAACGTATATGAAGAGTAAGGCAAAAATCATTTGACAAAACTTAACAGTTACATGAAGGATTATACATATGCCACATCATCTCTGTATACTGGTAAACATCCACCAATGATCTCCAATGTGACATTCACATGTCTGTAACAGAAGTGTACACATCATCAGTTTTGAAAAGTTAAATCTGCCCTATATTAACCTTTCCATGAGATTTCATGTGAAAAAGTATCAACAGCCGTGTACAATGCACGCACACATTTTGGCAATATGTACAGTAATGCACTGCACAGATGAGGTATTCTACAGGACTTGACATGTGAAGGGTGTATATCAAATGTTACGCTGTCAGGAATCATTTGTAGTGGTAGTGACGCACTTTACAGTCACAATTACTGTCTTTCCTAACGCTAAAATGGCGGCTGCCTAACCTCACATAAAGGACATTTGGGATGAACACCGCCTGCAGAAGTTGACTATGCGGTGGGCGGCTGCCACAGTGGTGGTCACAGCCTTGGGCTAACATGGCTGACAGTCGCAGTCTAATTTCTGTGTGCGTCTATGATGATGACCGCGCACATGGCATATATTTATGCAGCGGTTTGAAAATACCCCACGTGCCTCCTGACACTGCTGCTATAAACACCTCCTCCACTTTAACTGCTGTTCGCCACCTCTGAGAGTCATTATGTCAGGCCAAGCAGATGAGATGGCCAGCCCCTGCTCTCCAGAGGCGATGGAGACCCAGAGGATCAGGTAACTATCTCAAATACAGTTTTCACTCTCCTCAACTTCTTGCTTTCAATCGGCTACAATGTGCCTCTGAATCCCGGAGTGTAACCATATTGTGTTGTTTGGGGAAATTGAGTGGTCCCCACATAGGACAATCATGTAATGGATTATGAGGCACTGTACTTTGCAGAGTGAACATCAGCATGTTATTGTGTGATAATCACTTGATTGTATTTGTGCTACATGCATAAAAATACACATGGACATTTCAGGGTACCTATCATGGTTTATATCACAGAACAGAGCCAGAAGAGATTTAAATACCTACAAGGGTTTGCTCTCCGACTCATAAAACAAAACACAGAAAAAGAACCCTTGGGTCAATTGCTTTGATGTAAGTAAAGCACCAAACTAGAACATCCCTTTTAAAGGACAGGTTTCCTCACCCACCAAAAGGTTTCATGCTTCATCATTAAGAAACCGCCTCGTACTATGAAGCCTAGCCACGATACGGGCTACATCCCTCACTGAGAGCGAGGAGCTCAGGGATGTTTTCATACTAAGAGAGGTACATACTAAATACCCAAATGTGGAGCCTGGAGTGGAGAGGGCCCCAGAGCAGGTGAAAATATTGATTTACATCTAGCTACAGGGTTCGCAAAAATCTTTAAAAAGGTGACCCTGGGCTAGGTTTAAAAATAGAGCGGCACAGCAGGAATAATTAAACCTGCTTTTGAGCCATAGAGGTCAACGAGTTTCAGCCTGCGACCTAAGCGGTGTCTGAGATTTCGTCAGGACCTAGTAATGCTGCTGCTCAAGGTGCTCAAATCAAACAAACATAAGTCATACTGACAGTGTATACAAAACCATCCAGTGATCCATGGAACATCTGAGGGTTAAGGATTCACTGGCTGTACACTTTCTTGGCGTGGCAAGCGGCATGATGGTGCTTGGACAAGAGGATTGAGATCCCTTCCTTCCTTGCGCTCCATGACAAGGTCGGTTGAGCTTTGACACCCACTTGGGTCACAGGCTGAAACATGTTGACCTCTACGGCACAAAAGCAGGGTTAATTATTCCTGCCATGCCCTGTAGCTAGTTTGACATATTTTGTTCACCTGGTCTGATGCCCTCACCACCATTGGCTCCATATTTGGTATTTAGTATTTACCTATCTTAGTATGATAACATCCCCGAGTTCCTCTTTCTTACTGAGGGTGTTGTAGCCCGTATCGAGATTAGGCTTCACGGTATGAGGAGGTTACCCAATGATGTAGAATGCTACCTTTTGGTTGGTGAGGGAAACTGTCCTTTAGAAGGGATGCCCCTTATTTGGTGGTGTACTGTACATTTAGGCCATTGATACCATAGACACAAGAGTTATTTTTCTGTGGTTTGACCTATCATGGTTTTCCACATCACATCATGGTATATGAGCAAAGCTATGCATAGGCTTTACACCATGAGCTGTGTCTGTATACAGTTAGGAGCATTTGAGGATGATGTTAACCAATTGATGTGTAAAGTCCCACAGATCGCTCAGTCCACACCAGGCATGGTAAAAGTGATGTCCTGGAGATAGCTATGCCTCACAGACCCCTTCAGAGTGCCAATCAACCTTATGGTCACATAATAGATGGTAGAAGAATCACTTTTATGTATTGATTTGCTGGAAATGTGAGATTATGTCGGATCAGTATGCTCACTCTGCAGAGAGCAAGGCTTGACAATGAGCTGTGGACAGTCAGAACCATGACTCAGACTGTGGCAGAGTTACTGTGGAAAAACAACTGATGCACAGAGTAAGCACCCTGTAGACCTGCAGAGCCATCAATGTTTCCAAAATGTTTTTTCTTTGCCACTATTAGCCCAGATGGCTGAAACATTGATCATATTTGGAATGGTGACTTACATAACACCCTAACTTGATACTTCTTTCCATTGAGAACAATTGATGGGCACAGTTGTCACCAATGTCATACAGTCACCCCAGCACACAGATGTGGGCCTAAATCCATCATTTTGTTGCTCATCATGCAATTCCAGTTTGAACAAAGCCATATGCAAATCAGTTTTGACACTGTGCCCAATGGGAGTAGTCCAGCCTGAACTGCCAGGCCAGGTCCTTCCTGGACAGCAAACAATCATCCTAGGACTGGTTTCAGGGTTTCACCCCTCATCAGCCAGGAAAGCTTGACTCCAATGGTATGGCTAGCATGGGACCCACGCCTGGGCATACCCCGTCCCACTCGGGAAGACAAATGCAAAAAGAGCAATTGATTGACAGAATGTAATACAATGTCATACATTCAACCCAGTACAGAGATCTGGACCTAAATCCATAGTTCTTTTGCTCACCATGCCATTCCAGTTTGAACCCAGACATACGCAAATCAGTCCTGACCCTGTGTCCAATGGGAACAGTCCAGCCCAAATTGCCAGGCCAGGTCCTCCCTGGACTGGAAACAAGCATTATTGGATCTGTTTTGGGGGTTCACCCCTCATCAGCCAGGATAGCTAGACTCCAGTGGCATGGCAGCCCGGGACCTACGTCTGGGCATACCTGTCCCACTCGGAGTGACAAATGCAAAAAGAACAATTTATGGACCGAATGTAGAACAATGTCATACATTCATCCCAGTACAGAGATATGGGCCTAAATCCATTGTTATTTTGATCACTATGCAGTTCCAGTTTGACCGCAACCATATGCAAATCAGTCCTGACCCTGTGCCCAACGGAAGCAGTCCAGACAGAACTGCCAGGCCAGGTCCTCCCTGGACTGGAAACAAGCATCCTAGGACCGGTTTTGAGGTTTCACTCCTCATCAGCCAGGATAGCTTGACTCCAGTGGCAGGGCGAGCACGGGACCCACTTCTAGCCATACCCTTCCCACTCGGGGTGACAAATTCAAAAAGAACAATTGATGGGCAGAATGTAGAACAATGTCATCATTCATCCCAGTAGAGAGATCTGGGCCTAAATCCATTGTTTTTCGGGCAGTTCGGGCTGGACTGTTCCCATGAGGCACAGGGTCAAGACTGATTTGCATATCGCTATGACTGAACTAGAGTGGCAAAGTGAGATAAATAACAATGATGGATTCATCACAGATCTGGGACTGGGGGTTACTGTCTGAAATGTTTCAGAGCGCTGTCCATCATTCCCTTGTGTTTGCTTTGTTCACCTTAAGTTGGCAGGGTATGCCCAGACGTAGGCCCCTTGCTCACTTTGCCACTGGATTCAAGATAGGCTGGCTGCTGTGGGCTGTTAGCCTGAAAAAGGACCCAGGGTGCTTGTTTCCGGTCAAGGGAAGATATGGCTTGGCAGTTTGTGCTGGACTGTTCCCATGAGGTAAAGGTTCAAGACTGATTTACATATAGCTGTGTTTGAACTTGGGTGGCAAAGTGAGCTAAAGAATGATGATGGATTCAACCCAGATATGTGACTGGGGGTGAGTGACTGAAAAGTCTTAGAACTCCGTCCATCATCTCCTTGTGTTTACTTTGTTTGTCCTAAGTTGGCAGGGTATACCCAGACGTGGGTCCCTTGCTCACTTTGCCACCTGATTAAAGCTTGCCTGGCTGATGAGGACTGTTAGCCCGAAACCAGTGCCAGGATGCTCGTTCCCGGTCCAGGGAAGACATGGCTTGGCAGTTTGAGCTAGACTATTCCTTTGAGGCACAGGATCAAGACTGATTTGCATATAGCTGTGTCTGAACTGGGGTGGCGAAGTGAGATAAAGAACGATGATGGATTCATCCCAGATCTGTGACTGGGGGTGAGTGTCTGAAAAGTTTCAGAGCTACGTCCATGATATCCTTGTGCTTACTTTTTTCATTGACGCACATTGTCGATATATGGGGTTCATTTATGACACTACCCTTACTTACACAGGTCTGTTGTCACTTTTGCAGAACTCTTTCTTCCACTGTACAAGCCTATTGCCAATCTGACACATGAACAGTGTAGATAGTTGGTCAATTTTAAATAGAGTATTGAAATATAAATCACAGCTTTGTCACATATACAATGGTATGTTCAATGTCATCCCTGTTACAGTCTCACTTATGGCAAAAGGTGTGTCCTGTGATGGCAGTACAAACCACACAAACCTATTGTGACATAGTTAGATATCCCAACAAGTAGTCCATAGTTCCACACATCCTCAAGAGAGGAAGCTCTCAGAGACAACCATGCTAGCCCTTTCAATGTTATTCTCAGTGCCAGGATGTTGTGAATACTGTGGTACTAAGCTCTATGGACCATCTGCAGCAAGTCATTGGGCCTGTCAGTGAAGGTGCCTGTACAGTCATGCACAAGTAGTTCATCCTTTTGAAAGTAAAAATGGTGTGCTGTGTATCATGATTCCTCACATCACATCCCATGTAGGATGGCCCTGGCCTGCATGATGTTAGTGGGCTGGCTCAGTCACGGTAGGTCATAACCAAGGTTGAGGTGATTCAATAGATGACCACAAAAGTGTGTATTCATGCTTTAGTAGTGCTCAGCATGTCACATTTACACATGAATTGAATTGACTCTAGATGAATGTTTGTGCTTGGTGTAAAATACATGTGTGTCAAACATACATATATCCATAAACCTCCAGTTACAATATGTGTCTACATCTATGGTATCCACACAGGTCAACACCCATCAGAAGAAAGCCATTAGGAAAGCCATCACCTGGATGAGCCCTGGGGGTCTTCAACCAGGGTAGTGTCCACTGCAGGAAGAGGTAGGAGGACCTGAGGAGCTGGACTTGGTAGATCATGGAGATCCAGCTGGGGAAGTCCTCCAAACAAGGAAGGGGTGCACCCTGGACCCCAACCACCCTAACAGCCTCCATACTGGCAGTGGCCTACCTGGAGATTGATGGGCAGTAGAGGGCCCAACAGCAGCTACACTTGGGTGAGTATTGGTCAGAGTCATACATGTTTCTTTGCCAACTTTGTGTGTTACAGGCAGACATTTCAAAACCAAGATTGGAGGTGGCCCATGTGCCACACACAAGATGAGTCACTGTTTTTGTATGTCTGGTAGTAGGTGCCTCCTCCTGTGCCTATTGTCTTTGTGACCAGGAACAAAGAAGAGTCCTGTCCACATCTAGTTTTTATTTTTGGAGCAGACACCTGGTTGAGTGAAGTGAGTGATCATTTCATGTCATTGGAAGTTCAGGGTGACAATTATTCCACACAGGCAACTTGTCTTCCTTGTGTGAGGAATGACGTTCCCTAACCACTCTCCTTCATGTGATGGTGGCCCTATTACATGTGACATTACATGGAGCGCACAGTCCATACAGTGACAGTACAACAGTACCAACTGGTACGTACTGGTAACACAGTGAAATGAATGGTGCCATCTGCATTAGTTGACTACATGTTGACCACTGTGCATTTGTAGAACTGTTGAGATAATATGTGAGTATCTACACTGATCCGTACAAAGCAATCTGAGTTTGCAATAACAAAGAGTGATGTGATGTGCCAGCCCATTGGGACTCTAGTGATCCCATACCTTCAAGTCATAGATATTCAGGGACACCCAAAACTTTCAACGTTGTATTGGCTTGTAGATGTACAATCTATGTATCGTGTTATCACCCGAACCAAGCAGAATTGGGAGTGTTCATATGGCTATATGAAGCCTTGTGCTGTTTGAAATCAGAGTAACTATCTTCTAAATGTTTGGACCTCAATGTTTTCAGGCAACTTTAAATGTTACATTTGATACATACCCAAACTATGTCTGTACAGCTTTCATTAGACTTTTCAGGAAGTGGACATATGATCCAATTTAGTGTCAAAAGTCTTATCCATGTGCAATGAGCATTTGCCTGTGACATGATGTCTACCACAACATTAAACAGATGGTACATTGGTGTTTTTCTTGACCTTCATGTCATCATGATGTGTTATGAGGGTAAAGCAGATCTGTGGGACTATGGGCCTTGTGTGAGCATTGTGTAGATCTCAAAAGTTATCCATTCTATTTGGTTACATCTGTTTTACAATTGTATGATACTGTAGTGTGGTTCCTATATTCCCAATAGGCACTGCGCATTGGAATAACATAAACAATAGTTTAGACGTAGGACCGAGGTTGACTAGGTCTCTATTGAATATGTTAGGCTTAATTATGAATGCCAGCTAGCTCAGAGGTCACTAGAAACCTTCTCAAGTGAACAGGAATGAGTTAACTTTCCTGAATAGACAAGAAGGGATTAGCTTCTGACAACCGCATAAACATGACAACTTTGCTCCCTCCAGAATAAGGAGTATATCTCCAGAGTCGTGTGAAAACAATAGATAGCTATTTCACTCAGTCAATCGTGCATGCTTAGTTTCACCAGAGTGCAGAGAAATAGAGAGGCTGGCGTTTTCAATAAAAGTTTTTCTTTATTGAGCAGTCTTCTTTCTCATGCAAGAGAAGTGAATTGCCACAATTGCAATACTTGTCATAAAGTAAAGTGCGTGCAGTAAAAGGAGTATTATGAAATAATACTGTAAAAGCATTTATATGGTTTCTGAGCCATATGATACTTAAAACGGATAAAATATATACAATACATACAATGATAAAAGATGACTAAAAGTACTCAACTGGTGCTTCTAAAATACGCCTACCCCGGTGTACCTAACCTAAGCCTACTATGTGGGAAGGAGTAAGTGAGCTGCAGTTTAAGTTAAGTTAGTTTTGCCAAAAATCTGAATCAATAATTCTCTAAGGACCTAATCAGCTCAGTACCTTGGTTTTAGAATGAAGGAGGTCTTGTATCTCTTTCTCAGGACTCGATCTCCCAGCAACCTAAAGGGTGACTGGAAACACCAGAGCTGGATTTCTCGGCAGGAGAAAAGACAGCGTCTCTCTCAGTGCATCAAATGGGATGGTCAGCTTCCTTTGGCACTCGCATCAGCTGGGCTTTGAGTAAGTAGATAGCCGCTCTGCTCCAAACCACCAGCAGTTGCTTAAGGCAAATGCTGGTATATTTATACCTGGAAGGTGCTGGCAGTTCTTACAGGACTCTCAAGAGTTCTAGGACAAATCAAAACAGAAGCAGGGGGAATTCCCAGGCTGCTGGAGGCTTGGTTTGTTTAAAGAACGCGTTGTAAATTCTAGGAGTCTAGGAAAGTAGCCTTGCCGTATTTGGACTGCATTGGCTATGACTAAATATGGATATGATTCTTTTGCCTTTATAAGGATATGATTTGCTATAACCACATAAGGGCATGAATCTGGAATATTTAATTAGGGTCCTAGATACGTTCACAACAATACTAGTGTCTGCCAAAGTACGCAAGGTGATCAACTATCCTAGTATGGACGTAAGGATGGAGTGTAGTCAACTCCATGAATGCATTTAGACCTGTCAGGGGTTATGGCATGAGCGGACTAACTGTTTGCAGGATATGTAGCATGCATGCATGTGTTCATGCTCATTCAATATACTATATTCGGTTTACTTATGTAAAACCATAAAAGTTCGTAGGACAAGATACAATTCGGACTTACAAATAAAAATACATAATACAAAATACACTAGTTAAAACCATTTTTTTAAATTTGGGCACCAACTATTGCACGTTAAAGAGCATCATTAGGAAGTTATACAAGGAGTTACTAATACAGTTTAAGGGTCCAAACATTTTCTGTACTTCATTGAACATTTCAGGAAACCGGCCACATATGGTATGCAATCAGGTTTTAACAGTTGTAGATAAAATAGTGTAGGACAAACTTGCACACAATTCAACTTTTTTAAAATAGGTTTTAGATAAAAAGCCCTTGGGAATTCATAATATTTACAAAAGAACGTAAAGTGCAGCAGATCCTGAGGAGACAAGTTGTCGCAGCCACAGGGTGCTAGCACTTTCCTTTTATGACAACCCCTTGGGACTGCTAATAAAAGGCGAAAAAGATAAAACCTGAACCTGATTAATAAAAATCACTCATACACTGATAACGGCAAAAGTAGATATTGTTCCACATCTGGCGAGGTTTTAAGCGTCAAATGGAGACGCACATTGGACTTCAACACATCCTTATCCTCCCTTTCCATTATTTTACGTGTGGTGAAGGAGTGTTTAATGAGCGACACGTCTTTTCTGGTGATGCCTTCTGGTTTTAAAAACAGGTCCAGGCGACCCTCCTTACTAAAACTGGATTTAAGATATTTCATCCATGGAATTTTGGTCATACAATCATGGCTCAAGGACTCTCTTAAAAGACTATGTGTGAGGTCCAAGTGTTTATTAAGCCAACATTGTAGCCAAAAAGTGAGGGGTCGCAAGGACAGGGTATCACTGATAAAAGGCGTGCCAGTTTCTTCATGCACAGACATATTCGGGGTCCCCTGAGGGACACTAAAAAGCTGCTTTAAACATTTATTTTCAATCACCTGGAGGCCCTCTAGACTTGAGTATCCCCATAGGTCATTCCCGTAACTGGCTATCGATATGCTCTTAGCGCGGTAAACCTTTAACATGGCCGCCACCGGTCGGTTACCCATTCTGGATGCAAAACCAAAAAGCGCTGCATTTGCCCTAGTAACCTCTCCCTTTTTCTGTTGACAAGTGTAATCCAATTTAACCAGTGATCTTGAAAAACACCCAGGTAGGAGAAAGAAGTACTTGCCCTACCTGCATCACTTAGGATTTTGTGTTAGGTCTCGCGTGGCCATAAACCCATTAAATGCGTCAAGTAGGATTTGTAGCCCATTCGGGGTGCGGGCTAGGAGGACAGCGTTGTCTGCGTATAGCACAACGGGCAGTCCCCGTTGTCCCACATAAGGATAATCAGCCCCTGTCTCCAGCAGTAATCCTTCAAGGTCGTTTATATAAAGATTGAAAAGGAAGGGGGCCAGTATGCACCCCTGACTAACCCCCCTGCTATTGCTAAAGTTTCTTGATACCTTAAGGTCTATGGTATATCTGACGTTTGCCTTTGTGTCTCTATGCAGATCCTTTAGGAAGTTCACCAGGTATTGCTCCACCCCCATGGCCTCCATGGTCTGCCACAACTTTCCCCGTTGACACAATCAAATGCTGATGAAAGATCCATGAAGGCCATGTAGATAGTCCCTGGGCGTGCAAGTGTGTACTTACCCAGGATCAGATAGAGGTTTAGGCATTGGGCCGTGGTCGAATGCCCTCGGAGGAACCCATATTGGATGTCAGAAATAATCTCTTTCTCCTCCGCACATATACTCAGCCTCTTAAGAATAACACTCCCTAGAACTTTTACAATGGAATCAATCAGGGAGATGGGCCTGTAGTTTGTTGTGCAGGTACGGTCACGCTCTTGAACACTGGGACTATTGTTGAAACTCCCCAGGAGGATGGACAACCCTTCTTTGCTGCAGCATTTCCCACTGCGGCCTGGATGGGGGTCCAAAATAAAGGGCTGGATTGATGAAGGTCAGGGGGGATACCATCCGGGCCAGGGGCCTTCTTATTTGTAAGGTTGTTAATACCCTCCACCATTTCCTTTACTGTAAGCACCTTGATGTCTGGGCCCAACTGAGCTAGCTGCATAGCTGTGTCCATAAAATTTGTCCCAAAGTGGGACACCAATTCGTCCTCCATTATATTGGAGCCCACTTCTTTTATCCCTGCGATTAAGAGAGGAGATCGATTAATTGTGGACCAAAATCTAGAGCTACTCGACAAGGTCAGAGGGTCAAGAAGTTCCCTCCAGAGTGCTTTTTTCAGCTCCACTTTCCGTTTAGCCTGAACTTTATTGTAATTTAGTCGGAGTGATCTGATCAGGGATCTATCCCTGGCAGTTGTTTTTAAGGCCGTCTTCAAATCTCTAGCTGCTTTGGAACATTGATGGCAAAACCATTTTGGGTCTCTGGTAAAGTTTTTTCCCCCTGGGGCAAGGAACATCTCTCCGACCCTAGAGGTGACACCTTCAAAGGCTTTAAGGACTCCTTCGTCCGAGGATTCACCACAAAGGCAGCTTAAAAGTTCAGCTGCACAATCTTTCTTTAATCTGTCATGGAAGAGGGACGGTATGACCTGGTTCCATTTAATTTGCCGCCCTCTATTTATAGGTTGCAGCATGTTTACACCTGCTGCTTTATCCTTAGTCTTCATAAGATTCCCTCCTAACAGCACACAGACTGGATTGTGGTCGCTGTGTGCACTAGGGTTTATACAAAAACCCTGGAGAAGGGGAAAGATTGTTCTGGAAACTATTACAAAATCTATAAATGATCAATGACCTCTGCCTTTAAATGTAGGTTCCCTTTGTGTGGTTAACGGTGATGCAATACTCATCGTAAAGGACAAATCATGCTCATCTAACATTAGATTCAGGGCGTTTCCCTCTTTGGTGTGCTCAAAATGTAGGCCCGCTGTTAAAGAGCAACCCATGGTCCCTAAGATGTTTAACATGGCATCACCACATGGGTACACATTGAAGTCGCCTGCGAGTAGCAGGTTCTTCCTAGACGGGCCACGACACTGTACAATGTAGTTATGCAATTCGGTAATCCTACATCCCTCGCCCCCTTGTGAGTTGCGTTGTAAAAATTAATCACACAAAGGTTACTGTCTTCTTTCCCCAAAATGATGGCCTGGATGTTTCTGTTATCGGAGGAAAAGACCCTTATGCTACATCTTAGTGCCAGGGAGGTAAAGATTACCAATCCTCCCGATGCACGGCCACCAATAGATTTTGTTGCTGGGACACAGAAGGTTCTATATCCCTCCAACGAAATATTACAGTCTACAGCCCATGTCTCTTTAGACATATAATTGAGTAATGACTGACAAACTGCACCCATAAGGGATCTAAGACCTTTCCTACCAGCACCGCAATGTTTCATGAAAGAACATTATATTCTGGATTAATCTCCCTTATAACAGGGACGATCTTTCCGGGTAGGTCAGGCTGAGTTGTTCCAGAAGGGTTATCCACACAAAGGCCTTCTTCTGCTGGTCGGGCTATTTTATCAAAACTAACATTCAAACTAGCGGAATCTAGCACAAGGCTATCTAATAGTGAGGGGTGTACAGGCAAATGGCTAGTTCCAACAGGGGGAATGGGAGTTTTAGGATTACCACACTGTCAATAGCAGTCATTAAGACCTGAGAGAACGGTGTATCTATTTGGGTCCACCGGGAATGAAAAACATCCTGGACCACCCCTCATACAAACTCCGGTCGACCTCGAGGGTAATATGTCCAACCCCTGTAGCCCTCTAAGGTTTGATGCCCAATGGACATGCTTCCAGTTCCCATTATAATTAAAAACACCTTACGGCCCAGGCCTATAAAAGAAGCCAAGGGGTAATATTTCCATTCCCTTTCCCCCATGTGTTTTTCCCCTTTCTGCTTCCCTGAGTATCCTTTCTACTAGGGCCGGGCTGTTGAAGTTAATCACTATGCAATCTCCATCTCTGGATTTCCTAGAGCTGCCCAGCCGGGATACTCGCTGGGCCATAATTATATTATGCCCTACCGTTTGGCCCTCTACAGTGTTACGGGATAGCCAATGGGTTACCTTGTTTTTGAGCTGGTTGAAATTCTCTCTGGCTCCCTCAAGGAGGGGTGGAACGTTTCCCAGAACTATCACCAGGGAGGTACTTTGAGGGGGTAAATCAAGAATGGCATGGTTACCCTACCCCTAGCTAGTTTATTGGTCTGTAAGTCTCCCTTAGTCTGTGGGACTGGTTGTCTGCCATCTCCCTGATAATTCTTGTGGGCCCTTTCAAGGCATCGACTTCCCTCATCGCCCTGGGGTTTGTCCTTAATGTCCATTGGTCTAAGTCCCCCCTTTGCCGGGGTCCCACCCTCCATTAACGTGACTGGTAGGGTGGGGATAGGTTTAGGTGGTTGGTTAGAAAGGGTCCGTTTACTTTCGTACATAACTTGTCCCCCAGGTTTTATGCTGTCTGATAGAATGTGCAGCATTTGAGTGTTATCTAAGGTGGCCTGTTGCATCTTCCCTATATTTTCATTAATTATTTTCAATCTCTCGATGAGTGTGACATAATGGACTTTATGTGTTCATGCTAAATTTAAAGCTTATAAAGTAAATCATGAAGCTCTTGAGATATGTGTACTTAATCAATTTTTTCATATTTTTGGCATGGGCAGGGGTGGGAGCGCAGTCGCAAAAAAAACATGTTACTTGTCATTTCAGATATATCAATGGCAAGCGGAGGAGAAGGGGCCAACGTTAGTGGGGACACAGCTCGTGACAATGGTTCCAGACAAGAGACCTCTGACACAGAGGGACCTAGTGACCAGGAGGATGTGAGGAGTGGCATGGAAGATAGCCTCTCAACTTCATCATCATCTGAGCATTCCTCAGGTGGACACTCCCAAGTGGTGGTGGACCGCACAGGATCAGACCACCTTCCTCCTTGTCAGCCACCCCAGTTCCATCGCCATCTTCTCTGTTGTTCCTGAACAAGTTGGGCAACTCTGCTCCCCTAAGAAGGGAGCAGTCTCCTTTGCACCAGGCACCTCAGCCTGTGCCCCTGTTAGACACACTGTCCTGAATGAGGAGGCTATTGACCTCTGAAGGACCATCTCTGGGGGTCATAATGCAGTCCTGAATGCCATCCAGAGGCAAGACAACCAGCTGACACAGATGGGTGCCTTACTTCAAAGGATTTCACACTGCCATGTCTAACCCACAGATATCTTTTCATGATCTGGCCTCCTCCCTCCAAGCAGACTTCCACCTATCTCAACGTTTCACCCCACCTCCGGCCCCTTCCCCATTCAGCTTTCTGTCTCAAGCACATACACACCTAAGCATACACACACTTCAACAGACACAAGCACTGCATATAAACACAAAGCATACATAAAACAGAAAACCTGCAAGCACTCAACAGACACTCACCACCCACACCAACCTCAGCATATCCCAAGGCACCACATCAACAAACACAGACCCCTCCACCCCCACAACCATACCCCAGATACCAGAGCCACAGACACTGACCCCGTCCACACCCATACATCCACCAACATGCACCACAGTATCACCAACAGAAACAGACCCCTCCACACCCATAACCATACCCCCCAGGTATCATAGCAAAATACATAGACCCCTTCACACCCAGAATCATACCCCAGGCACAACAGCAACAGGCACAGACCACTCCATACCCGCAATTGTACCCCTAGACACAACAGCAACTGACACAGACCCCTCCACACCCATAACCATACCGCCAAGCACCACAGAAACAGACACAAATCCCTCCACATCCACAACTTTACACCCAGACACCACAGCAACAGACGCTGACCACTCCAAAACACCCAGCACATCCACAGCACACACAAGAAAAAAACACAAACACTCACAGTCACCCCCACAGCAGACAACTAAAAAACACACAGTTCAGACAGCATACACAGCATACTTTCACTCCCTCTACCTCCCAAACTGAATTCCATCCTGAACGTCCTACCCATTTTCCCCATGAACATATGTTGTTTGCCTGGCCCTCAGCTCTCTGACACTGATCGCAAACCCCCAAAGTCTAAAAGGCCCCTCCCAAACTCCTACCCATCGTGTCTACATCCCGCTCCACCCCAGAGAAACTGGATCCCCATACAACTGAACCCATCCCAAAACCCTCCCATAGCCTAACCCATTTCATCCTCATCCAACTCCACCCCTGCCAAACTGAATCCCTACCCCACTGAACCCAGCCCGAAAACATAAAATTCTCCTAAAGGCTAACCCACCCCTTTCACATCCCACTCCACCCCAGAGAAACCAGATCCCCACCCCACTGAACCCAGCCCAAAAACCCAAAATTTCAACAAAAACCCTCCCAAAACTAAACCCATCCCTTCCTTCACTGCATCCCTACTTCAAGCACCATCTTCAAGATGCCTGCTACGCCCAATGGATGCCCCTTTGTGGGGAGGTTTCCGGGGAGTGTCAGAAAGGGCAAGCCTTTGCTGTGGCACATGAATCTTACATAGAATGGCCATTGGCCTTTGTTATACATTACGGTTCACAACATGATATTAATTAAATCTTTTCCTAGTTTTGCAGACAACGGTTCTGCCATTACATTTCTAATGACTTTATACTATTGTGTAGTTAGTGATATGTGACTACATTTGTGTTTGTTTCATCCCTGATTGCTGATCCAGTTGATGTGGTCATTGTGATGTGGCCTTGAACCCAGTGCTGAAGTTAACAGGACAAGGGGAAAGTTGGATGGATGTCTATGTGGGATGAAAAACAAATGGTGGAGAGATTGCTTTGGGTGTCATGTTAGTCGGTAAGTGTTTCAGCTTGGCCTGGCCAGTGTCAACATCATTTAGGTTGCACTTCTCCTTATGATGTTGTTTGGATATGTGTTTGAAGTAATGAAGTTAGATATTTGTTTATCTACACTTGAGGGTGTTAAATTGTCATATGTTGGTGGAATTTTGTATGAAAAAATTTCCATTTTCCAGTGTGTAGCTTACACCTATTTTATCTAAATGTGTAAGAAATGTTGTTAGTGCTGTGTTTGTTTTCCTGACTTTCACTTACACACTACATACACACGCATATCATTTGGTGATGCTATTGGTTGTCTCCCAGATATACCTCAAGTCCTGTGCACATTGAGCTTTTTAGCTATGCGCAAAATGTACAGTGCCCCAGAGCCCCAGCCTTTCAGTGTTCCTCATGATAGAGGCATACCTATTCTGCAGAGTGTGTTTCCATTGGGTACTTAGATGCTTCTCCCACAGATTCTTTTAATTCCCATTTACTTACAATGCCTTTTAATGTGAGTATGTGAGAGTCCAATACAGAGTTACAGTAGACATGGTGTATTTCACTTTAATGATACATCTATACAGATGTATCTTTGACATCAAAACAGGACCTGGGATGTCTGCAATGTGAGTGTGTCACCGAGATTATTAGGTGTATTTTTGATGAGTAGGTGCTGGTGTGTGACACAGTGTAATGCACACATCACTATCACTGGTTATGAGTTGTGAATATTGTCCATTTGTCTACAATGTGCATGGGCAGTAATAGTGATTTGGGGACTGGGGGCATCGTACAGATATATTTGGATTATACATGTAAAAGAATCCCACAGTGTCCCAGCAAATATGTTTGGCCAAGCCACCCCAACACCTATGTGTGGTCCGTGGTGGAACATCGTTTTGCTGAGGAGTCAATGGAAATAGGTAATAGTATGACTGTTGGTTGCAAGTTAGTAAGTTTTGGACATGATCAAGCAGGTACAACAGTGGCAGGATGTGTGTGATTGACTCCATGGCGGCAGAGGACATGTAGAAGTAAGAATACCTTCCTTTCCACCTGCTCAAATGTGGTGGCTGGACCGCCCTGGGCACGCTGGCTGCCAGGCAACTCGTAATTGGGCTGGCGGTTTCAATGGCAGCCTGAGCCTCAGACAAAATCATTGGCCTATTTCGCGGCCAGTGCAGTAGGATTTCGCTGGCGGCTGCCACCACACCACAGCGATCTTTTGTCTATGTAACATTATGTCTTGTTATACGGCATATAAGCTTTGATTGAATTGACAGTAACAGCCTTGTATGGCTGTGTGGGGGTATATTTTCAAAATAGTGTGAATCATGGCTTTTCCAAATGTTATGATTCTTTTTTGTGGCCATTGTTATTTAGTTATTTGTTTTATTTTAACAGGGTTCATGAGTTTGTAGTAAGTGCTTCTTTGTTTATTTGGAGTAGGACATTTATAAGAGGCATGTTTGTGTGTTGATATTAGCCATGCATGGTGTATAACTGAGTGAATGTATTGGACACATTTAAAAGGTCCCCTCTATCATCCAGGTTGAACAAAAGCTTAGTTTCAACTTATTTTCAGAAGTGAATTTTAGGATTTGTTTCTCACAGTTTAGTTTGTCATTTAAAAGGAAAGGTTCCTCATTATGTATCATTTATAAATATTCAGATATTTCCATTTCTTGGTATCTTCTTGTGGCAGGAGGAGTATCACTGGTGGCTTTTTGAGTTTGTGCAATTAAACATTTTAAAACTGATATAGGCTGTAGTTTGCCTGTGATGTGCTTGTGGACTTTAGGCAAAATACCTTTTAGGATTTTGGTTGTTAGTTCCTGGGAGCTAGTACTTGCCTCTCTTATATCATACAATATTTTTCTTAGGCCCAGATGAATGACTTTTTTTTAACAGTCTTAAATGGAAACTTGGGCCATTTGCGACTGCTAAAAAGGGTTGTAGTATGTACAAACCCTATTTTGTGAGTTGGTAACCTATTACCAACTTGTAAAATAAGGTTTGCAAGTCGCTCATAGTAAAGGGCTTGCCAAGAGCATCCCTTCCTAATAGTGAGTTGCAGGGGGAAGTACGATTGTTTTGCAACCGCAAATGCTGTAACAAAACAATAGCAGCTTACCACCTACTTCAAGTAAGTGGTAAGCCAGTAGCGAATGGGAAAGGTTCCCCAGTGGATTTCTTTGCCTTTGTGAATGTATGTGAAAATATTTTCAAGTGCAGGCAGTGGTCCCACGAACCACTGCCTGACCTTAAAAAATGAAAAGACAACTTTTAATTTTTCCCTTTTAAATGCATCCGATTTTCCTTTAAGGAAAACAGACAGTATTTGAAAAAAAAGTTGCTTTATTTAAAATGCAAACACAGACTTGGTGGTCTGCTGTCCCCAGCAGGCCACCATCCCTGTGATTGTATCCCATTCCCAATAGGTCGCAAATTGCGACCTGCCTCATGAATCAGGTCATTTGCGACCCCATTGGGAATCACTAAATGTGTCTGAGATACATTAGTTCATTCCGTTTTGTGAGTCTCAAATTGAAAGTTACAAACAATCACAATTTGGGACCCGCAACACTAAATGGTCGTACATCTTGCCCTAAGTTCTATTTCTGTCACATCTGCGGAGTGGTTGTGTTTTCTTATATGAATTATGCCAGCATATTTTGTAGAGACCCTCTCATAGCATGCATTCGAATAATATTTAATACATTTTCAATTCATATTTTATGTTGATACACCTTCTTGGTTGTAGATTTAGCCCATGTAACCTAGCACTTGCTTTACTTTTTGGGACGTTATATATTTGGCTTGCTGCGCTATTGTATCTGAAAGTTGTGTAGTAGTAGAACTAAATGCATTTTTACAAAGCCTATACATTTGTTCTTTACAATTACTTAAACTTATGCAACTACTTCTATTTTTATTCTTACATGTATGTCCCTTTTAGATTTTTCGCAAAGTTTTGAGCTTTTCCATTGTGGGTGTTGTAATGTGGAGCAGGTGCTTCAATTTCTGTTTGAAGAAAATAAAAAGTGTCAGTTTCCTTTTAAATGTTTATTTGTTGGTAATTTGTAGAAGCTTCTACAAATTACTAACAAATAAACATTTTAAGAAGCATACCTTTCAGTGGGGACCTGAGCAGCAGGACGCTTTTGTAGAAGCAAAATATACTTTACAGAATTACTTTCCCTAGGTCCAATCACACAAAGGGATCCTTTTTTTAAGTTAGAGGGGGTCAATACAGGATGATGTGGCAAGTTTGAGTCTGTGGCAAAGGCAGGGGAGGAAATCGTTTCCCAGGGACTCTGGTCCAGGAAACTGACACTGTCAATAAGCAAGTTTTCCCCTCTAGAGAAAGAGTTGGCAGGGTGATACTGGGCAATAGGAGAGACTGAGTGCATCACTGGGGACTGACCAGTCACCCTGAGAACGCAAGTTCCCTGTGGGGTTGTGTGAGTGAAGGAAGTCCAAGTGCTAGGTTTGGTAGGGCACAATAGTCTACCATTGTAGAGTGGAAATGGTATCTGCAGCATAGAGCAAGGTATATGCCTATGGGGTGTCTAAGCTACAGGAGGATGCGTTGGGGCTCTGGACTTGTGGACAATATCCCCTCCATCAGAAGTGACTGATATGGAGCCTTCTCCATTAAAAACTGCCCTGCCTTTTGAACAAATCACTGAGGAGGAGCAGAAAATGCATAGTTCACGGACAAGACTGCTCAATATCAGCAGGGGGAAAGACAATGGCAAGCAGTTGCATTCCAACCTAATACAGAGATATTGCTGCTGATAGGAGGATACAATGCTTCCAGCCAGTGTACTGAACTGCTAGGGGTGGTGACAGTGACTGAGCAAGGCCCTGTTGAAGAAAGTACTGTGTTGCAGTTGGGCCACTAATCAAGGACTGGTGAGCTGTGCTCTGACCTGGCACAGAGATGGGTGGAAAATCAAAGGCACCCATATCTATGGTGGTGAGCAGTAGTGAGAAAAGATGTGGAAGAAAGGGTTGGAGTGTCAAATCTATGTGGATCATGTTGATGCCCATTGTCCATCAGACACCTCCCTTGCACCTCTGTGCAACAATGAGTGAGATCAAATGAGGAAAGCATGACCTGTGGCAATTAATGGAGAAGTTGAAGTGGCCTTAGTAAACTGGGCTCAGAGGACTTCAGGGCATCTCGAAGAGAATGGCACATATGCACGGGCACAACAATGACAAATCCCAGTTTACAAGGAGCAAATGCAACAATGCAACAAGCAGTGAATGAGTGCCCTACTCTATTTATTTGAATGACTGGGCAAATTACTGAGCCTACACCCACTCTCAATATTTGGAAAACAGATCCATAAGCTGGAAACAAGCCACTACTGCCAGCCTAAGATTTGCTCTCGAGGAGGGTTCTATTCAGACATGAAAGACAAAGATGATACCGATGAGAGTAGGATTGAATGTGCCAGTGGGGACATATGGCAGGATTGAACCCAGGTTCAGCCTGATGTTTAAAAGAGAAGGTATTGATCCTGATTACTGAGGGGAAATCAAGATGGCACTGCTGAACCTTTGAGATACTGCTGTGTCCCCTTATTGGGAGAGGAGGTAGCCATCAGCTGCAAGAAAGAGGTGGCCTGAAATGGGGCTTAATTAATAAAGAGAGATTGTTAAGTGAATTGGTAGGTCAATATGGAGAACAGATAGAGTTGTGTCTAAAGGACAGCAAATTACCCTCCAATCTTTTGGTTCTTTGTTGTCTCATTGAAAGTCAGAACTAATGCGACTATCAAGAGTGTAAAAAAAATCAGCTGGTTCGATAAAGATTGTAGGGACTTACATAAGGCTCTCTTGAGTGCCCTGAAGATAGTCCTGAAAGATATACAGTGTGTTTACAAGCACCGGAAGTAGATGCTTAGAGATGAGGAATGGGAGGATCTTCTTGAAGCTAGTAGGCAATCAGATAATGTTACATTTTGGAGAATGGTTAATAATCCCTTCCTCCGCAAGGATAGAGGTCTGACAATAGAATCTAACATCTCTGCGGAAGAGTGTGATTTCCCATTTCTTAACTATATCTTTCATTAAGTATGGGACAATGGGACAGGTTTTGCAAGGAGCACTGTCTTTGATCATAGGGAAGTTACCTTCCACTTAATAGATATAATAAAGGTAAGGCCCCTAGGCCAGACAGGTCTGTTGCTGTCCTAATATTTAAAAAGAAAAATAAAGCCTGCGCTAGTGGCTATAGGCCTATATCATTTCTTGATTCCTCGCTCAAGGTGTAAGGGACGATACCTTTGGCTAGACTAGAAGCTTGGGCATTGGTTAACCCCTTCGATGCGTGTGACAAGGTCAACTCGTCATGGGTTTTACCTACGCTGTGCGTGTGATGGGTTGACTTTGTCACATTGCATGGGGTTTTAAAAATTGCAACACACCATGGGAATTGCCTGTAGCAATGATGTGGTTAATAAAGCCTTCACAAATGTTCAATATGGTTTCAGGAAGGGGATTGGGACAACAAAACAAAGTCTTAACTTGGCTTTGATGATTGACAAGAATATAGTAGTCACGCATGATAACCTGCATGTGTCTTGAATGGACCTTTCATCTGGTTTTGATGTAGTCTGCCTATGCTTCCTCATATAGAAACACCAGTATTGCCCCAACATAAACCAGCAGCTGTTAACCTAGGCTTAGAAGTGGGATACAGCCTAGTTACCTGGAATAGAGCAAGCCTTAACAGAAAACTTGAAACACCTTTCTGGAGGGATTTTATTATTGCAGGTTACGATATTATCTGCCGCCAAGAAACTTGGTGCAAGGAGCCCATTTTTTTTTAAGAGGGCTATACTTCACATTGGTTAAGCGCTGCTAATTCCGTAGCTGGCAGAGCAAAGGGTGGCCGTCTACTATTAATATCAAATATATTAGTCATTTTTAAGATCATAAGTTGTACCCCAGTGGATATTTATAGTCAGGTGTTGTGACTAGAATTCATTAAAGATAAAGATTTAATATTGGTTAACTATTATAATAATGTTTTCAACAACAGCAGAGGGAAATTTTTATGCCTACTTGGGAATGAAAGTGAAAGGATTCTGGCATTATCACGTAAGCAGACCATCATCCTTTGGGTAGGTGATTTTAACATCAAACCCTGCCCATTGGCCACGAGTAACTCGTGTGGCTTCATGAAGGAGACTGGTAATGACGAGGATGTCGACCATTTACATTTCCCTCACTGCGGTTATGGTACTGCTTTAAATAAATTGATAGTAAAGTTAGATCTGGAATTGCTTAGGTGTACCAAGAACAAGGACAATATTAATTGCCCAACCTTTACGGGTAGGAACGCCAACACCAATATCGACCATATCTTGATTTCTAGTAACACTGACTATTCCAACGTATGGGTCACTGAGCAAGCACTAAGCGACCACAATAGCATATCTATATCGCTATTGTGTTGGGAAATAAGCATTTCGATGAAAATGATCGCATCAATAACATTGCAGCTTTAAGACCCAATTGCATGAGGATCAAATGGGTTGGCATCGACCCTCAGAAAATGCATAATGAGGTGGTAAGGAAATGTAGCACTGAGATAGATTATTGTCTCAAAGAGGAAGTTAATCCTAACACTTTATTCGCCAGCTTTGTCAAGATAAATGAAATAACAGAAGGTTTATTTACCAAAAGAAATAGTGGAAAAAGGTAGCAAGTTCAGGTTGGTTTGATAAAAGTTGTACCCTGGTGTTTTAGCACCTTTTTTATTCTCATTATTTATTAACCAAGTCGACTCAATCCTAAATCAGATTACAGCGGATGCCCCTCTTATAGATGGGAGAGCGGTTCCATTTCTATTATATGCGGATGACGCTGTTTTATTATCAAGCACACAGATCGGACTGCAGCGTCTTATTGATAACTTCGCAATATTCATAGAGAGCAGGAAACTTATAATTAACAAAACTAGGACCTTTGTGATGACATGCGGGAAGAAAGTTAAGTCAGCCAGCACTTTTTATATAGAAAACGCCAAGATGCAATCAGTTTAAACATTTTACTATCTTGGAACAACATTTGCAGGGGATGGGAAATGGACAAACGAACATGATAATGTGAGCCTCAAGATGAGCAGGAACACTAATAGTATATTCATATTTTCAACCAAACTGGGGGACAGAAGAATAAAAGATATGATGGCCATTTATAACGCAAGGTGCGTTTCATCTGCGTTATATGGGGCGGGAGTCTGGGGCCAACATTGCGGAAAATTGCTCCAGCATGATGAAAATAAGTTCCTCATGCATTTATTGTGTGTTCCTCCCTCAGTGTCAACAGAACTAGTTCATGAGGAAGTAGGAATTGAGCATATCTCTGATTTAGCTGCGATACGCCCTTTGACACTCTGGCGCTCTATTTGGTCAAAAACTGAAACGCTATTTACATATACGATCATTAGAGATTGTTTGAGGCTCGACCACTTTTCCCGCATTTCCTGGCTTAGATATATTCACTATTGGTATAAACTCCGATTTGAATGCAACATTCTTCTGGAACCCGAGTTTGCAGCATCAATTCCAAAGAAGGAGCTAAAAGCAAGATTTCTATCACATAAGAAGGAGGTTAGAGAAAGGTTGTCTAGGAAGCTACCTACTTCTGTTTTTTATCAGGATTTAAATCTAAATAAAGGCTTCCAGGCATATTTAACCATAGTGACACGAAACTCACATCGATTGGTTTTAACACGCCTTAGGTTGGGAATTGTCCATCGCCTAGTGGCATTCACGCACATGAAAACTAGCACCAATTCCGCATGCCCATGTGATAACATTTCAAGACAAAGTTGTTGCCACTTTTTAATGTTCTGTAAATTGTATTATTCTTTTAGGAAATTTTATCTGAAACCTATCTTTTTAAAATATAATGTTCGTTCCACTAAAATGGCAATGAAGTTAATATCGCAAAAATCTTTAAAAAGGTGACCCTGGGCTAGGTTTAAAAATAGAGCGGCACAGCAGGAATAATTAAACCTGCTTTTGAGCCATAGAGGTCAACGAGTTTCAGCCTGCGACCTAAGCGGTGTCTGAGATTTCGTCAGGACCTAGTAATGCTGCTGCTCAAGGTGCTCAAATCAAACAAACATAAGTCATACTGACAGTGTATACAAAACCATCCAGTGATCCATGGAACATCTGAGGGTTAAGGATTCACTGGCTGTACACTTTCTTGGCGTGGCAAGCGGCATGATGGTGCTTGGACAAGAGGATTGAGATCCCTTCCTTCCTTGCGCTCCATGACAAGGTCGGTTGAGCTTTGACACCCACTTGGGTCACAGGCTGAAACATGTTGACCTCTACGGCACAAAAGCAGGGTTAATTATTCCTGCCATGCCCTGTAGCTAGTTTGACATATTTTGTTCACCTGGTCTGATGCCCTCACCACCATTGGCTCCATATTTGGTATTTAGTATTTACCTATCTTAGTATGATAACATCCCCGAGTTCCTCTTTCTTACTGAGGGTGTTGTAGCCCGTATCGAGATTAGGCTTCACGGTATGAGGAGGTTACCCAATGATGTAGAATGCTACCTTTTGGTTGGTGAGGGAAACTGTCCTTTAGAAGGGATGCCCCTTATTTGGTGGTGTACTGTACATTTAGGCCATTGATACCATAGACACAAGAGTTATTTTTCTGTGGTTTGACCTATCATGGTTTTCCACATCACATCATGGTATATGAGCAAAGCTATGCATAGGCTTTACACCATGAGCTGTGTCTGTATACAGTTAGGAGCATTTGAGGATGATGTTAACCAATTGATGTGTAAAGTCCCACAGATCGCTCAGTCCACACCAGGCATGGTAAAAGTGATGTCCTGGAGATAGCTATGCCTCACAGACCCCTTCAGAGTGCCAATCAACCTTATGGTCACATAATAGATGGGTAGAAGAATCACTTTTATGTATTGATTTGCTGGAAATGTGAGATTATGTCGGATCAGTATGCTCACTCTGCAGAGAGCAAGGCTTGACAATGAGCTGTGGACAGTCAGAACCATGACTCAGACTGTGGCAGAGTTACTGTGGAAAAACAACTGATGCACAGAGTAAGCACCCTGTAGACCTGCAGAGCCATCAATGTTTCCAAAATGTTTTTTCTTTGCCACTATTAGCCCAGATGGCTGAAACATTGATCATATTTGGAATGGTGACTTACATAACACCCTAACTTGATACTTCTTTCCATTGAGAACAATTGATGGGCACAGTTGTCACCAATGTCATACAGTCACCCCAGCACACAGATGTGGGCCTAAATCCATCATTTTGTTGCTCATCATGCAATTCCAGTTTGAACAAAGCCATATGCAAATCAGTTTTGACACTGTGCCCAATGGGAGTAGTCCAGCCTGAACTGCCAGGCCAGGTCCTTCCTGGACAGCAAACAATCATCCTAGGACTGGTTTCAGGGTTTCACCCCTCATCAGCCAGGAAAGCTTGACTCCAATGGTATGGCTAGCATGGGACCCACGCCTGGGCATACCCCGTCCCACTCGGGAAGACAAATGCAAAAAGAGCAATTGATTGACAGAATGTAATACAATGTCATACATTCAACCCAGTACAGAGATCTGGACCTAAATCCATAGTTCTTTTGCTCACCATGCCATTCCAGTTTGAACCCAGACATACGCAAATCAGTCCTGACCCTGTGTCCAATGGGAACAGTCCAGCCCAAATTGCCAGGCCAGGTCCTCCCTGGACTGGAAACAAGCATTATTGGATCTGTTTTGGGGGTTCACCCCTCATCAGCCAGGATAGCTTGACTCCAGTGGCATGGCAGCCCGGGACCTACGTCTGGGCATACCTGTCCCACTCGGAGTGACAAATGCAAAAAGAACAATTTATGGACCGAATGTAGAACAATGTCATACATTCATCCCAGTACAGAGATATGGGCCTAAATCCATTGTTATTTTGATCACTATGCAGTTCCAGTTTGACCGCAACCATATGCAAATCAGTCCTGACCCTGTGCCCAACGGAAGCAGTCCAGACAGAACTGCCAGGCCAGGTCCTCCCTGGACTGGAAACAAGCATCCTAGGACCGGTTTTGAGGTTTCACTCCTCATCAGCCAGGATAGCTTGACTCCAGTGGCAGGGCGAGCACGGGACCCACTTCTAGCCATACCCTTCCCACTCGGGGTGACAAATTCAAAAAGAACAATTGATGGGCAGAATGTAGAACAATGTCATCATTCATCCCAGTAGAGAGATCTGGGCCTAAATCCATTGTTTTTCGGGCAGTTCGGGCTGAACTGTTCCCATGAGGCACAGGGTCAAGACTGATTTGCATATCGCTATGACTGAACTAGAGTGGCAAAGTGAGATAAATAACAATCATGGATTCATCACAGATCTGGGACTGGGGTTTACTGTCTGAAATGTTTCAGAGCTCTGTCCATCATTCCCTTGTGTTTGCTTTGTTCACCTTAAGTTGGCAGGGTATGCCCAGACGTAGGCCCCTTGCTCACTTTGCCACTGGATTCAAGATAGGCTGGCTGCTGTGGGCTGTTAGCCTGAAAAAGGACCCAGGGTGCTTGTTTCCGGTCAAGGGAAGATATGGCTTAGCAGTTTGTGCTGGACTGTTCCCATGAGGTAAAGGTTCAAGACTGATTTACATATAGCTGTGTTTGAACTTGGGTGGCAAAGTGAGCTAAAGAATGATGATGGATTCAACCCAGATATGTGACTGGGGGTGAGTGACTGAAAAGTCTTAGAACTCCGTCCATCATCTCCTTGTGTTTACTTTGTTTGTCCTAAGTTGGCAGGGTATACCCAGACGTGGGTCCCTTGCTCACTTTGCCACCTGATTAAAGCTTGCCTGGCTGATGAGGACTGTTAGCCCGAAACCAGTGCCAGGATGCTCGTTCCCGGTCCAGGGAAGACATGGCTTGGCAGTTTGAGCTAGACTATTCCTTTGAGGCACAGGATCAAGACTGATTTGCATATAGCTGTGTCTGAACTGGGGTGGCGAAGTGAGATAAAGAACGATGATGGATTCATCCCAGATCTGTGACTGGGGGTGAGTGTCTGAAAAGTTTCAGAGCTACGTCCATGATATCCTTGTGCTTACTTTTTTCATTGACGCACATTGTCGATATATGGGGTTCATTTATGACACTACCCTTACTTACACAGGTCTGTTGTCACATTTGCAGAACTCTTTCTTCCACTGTACAAGCCTATTGCCAATCTGACACATAAACAGTGTAGATAGTTGGTCAATTTTAAATAGAGTATTGAAATATAAATCACAGCTTTGTCACATATACAATGGTATGTTCAATGTCATCCCTGTTACAGTCTCACTTATGGCAAAAGGTGTGTCCTGTGATGGCAGTACAAACCACACAAACCTATTGTGACATAGTTAGATATCCCAACAAGTAGTCCATAGTTCCACACATCCTCAAGAGAGGAAGCTCTCAGAGACAACCATGCTAGCCCTTTCAATGTTATTCTCAGTGCCAGGATGTTGTGAATACTGTGGTACTAAGCTCTATGGACCATCTGCAGCAAGTCATTGGGCCTGTCAGTGAAGGTGCCTGTACAGTCATGCACAAGTAGTTCATCCTTTTGAAAGTAAAAATGGTGTGCTGTGTATCATGATTCCTCACATCACATCCCATGTAGGATGGCCCTGGCCTGCATGATGTTAGTGGGCTGGCTCAGTCACGGTAGGTCATAACCAAGGTTGAGGTGATTCAATAGATGACCACAAAAGTGTGTATTCATGCTTTAGTAGTGCTCAGCATGTCACATTTACACATGAATTGAATTGACTCTAGATGAATGTTTGTGCTTGGTGTAAAATGCATGTGTGTCAAACATACATATATCCATAAACCTCCAGTTACAATATGTGTCTACATCTATGGTATCCACACAGGTCAACACCCATCAGAAGAAAGCCATTAGGAAAGCCATCACCTGGATGAGCCCTGGGGGTCTTCAACCAGGGTAGTGTCCACTGCAGGAAGAGGTAGGAGGACCTGAGGAGCTGGACTTGGTAGATCATGGAGATCCAGCTGGGGAAGTCCTCCAAACAAGGAAGGGGTGCACCCTGGACCCCAACCACCCTAACGGCCTCCATACTGGCAGTGGCCTACCTGGAGATTGATGGGCAGTAGAGGGCCCAACAGCAGCTACACTTGGGTGAGTATTGGTCAGAGTCATACATGTTTCTTTGCCAACTTTGTGTGTTACAGGTAGACATTTCAAAACCAAGATTGGAGGTGGCCCATGTGCCACACACAAGATGAGTCACTGTTTTTGTATGTCTGGTAGTAGGTGCCTCCTCCCGTGCCTATTGTCTTTGTGACCAGGAACAAAGCAGAGTCCTGTCCACATCTAGTTTTTATTTTTGGAGCAGACACCTGGTTGAGTGAAGTGAGTGATCATTTCATGTCATTGGAAGTTCAGGGTGACAATTATTCCACACAGGCAACTTGTCTTCCTTGTGTGAGGAATGACGTTCCCTAACCACTCTCCTTCATGTGATGGTGGCCCTATTACATGTGACATTACATGGAGCGCACAGTCCATACAGTGACAGTACAACAGTACCAACTGGTACGTACTGGTAACACAGTGAAATGAATGGTGCCATCTGCATTAGTTGACTACATGTTGACCACTGTGCATTTGTAGAACTGTTGAGATAATATGTGAGTATCTACACTGATCCGTACAAAGCAATCTGAGTTTGCAATAACAAAGAGTGATGTGATGTGCCAGCCCATTGGGACTCTAGTGATCCCATACCTTCAAGTCATAGATATTCAGGGACACCCAAAACTTTCAACGTTGTATTGGCTTGTAGATGTACAATCTATGTATCGTGTTATCACCCGAACCAAGCAGAATTGGGAGTGTTCATATGGCTATATGAAGCCTTGTGCTGTTTGAAATCAGAGTAACTATCTTCTAAATGTTTGGACCTCAATGTTTTCAGGCAACTTTAAATGTTACATTTGATACATACCCAAACTATGTCTGTACAGCTTTCATTAGACTTTTCAGGAAGTGGACATATGATCCAATTTAGTGTCAAAAGTCTTATCCATGTGCAATGAGCATTTGCCTGTGACATGATGTCTACCACAACATTAAACAGATGGTACATTGGTGTTTTTCTTGACCTTCATGTCATCATGATGTGTTATGAGGGTAAAGCAGATCTGTGGGACTATGGGCCTTGTGTGAGCATTGTGTAGATCTCAAATGTTATCCATTCTATTTGGTTACATCTGTTTTACAATTGTATGATACTGTAGTGTGGTTCCTATATTCCCAATAGGCACTGCGCATTGGAATAACATAAACAATAGTTTAGACGTAGGACCGAGGTTGACTAGGTCTCTATTGAATATGTTAGGCTTAATTATGAATGCCAGCTAGCTCAGAGGTCACTAGAAACCTTCTCAAGTGAACAGGAATGAGTTAACTTTCCTGAATAGACAAGAAGGGATTAGCTTCTGACAACCGCATAAACATGACAACTTTGCTCCCTCCAGAATAAGGAGTATATCTCCAGAGTCGTGTGAAAACAATAGATAGCTATTTCACTCAGTCAATCGTGCATGCTTAGTTTCACCAGAGTGCAGAGAAATAGAGAGGCTGGCGTTTTCAATAAAAGTTTTTCTTTATTGAGCAGTCTTCTTTCTCATGCAAGAGAAGTGAATTGCCACAATTGCAATACTTGTCATAAAGTAAAGTGCGTGCAGTAAAAGGAGTATTATGAAATAATACTGTAAAAGCATTTATATGGTTTCTGAGCCATATGATACTTAAAACGGATAAAATATATACAATACATACAATGATAAAAGATGACTAAAAGTACTCAACTGGTGCTTCTAAAATACGCCTACCCCGGTGTACCTAACCTAAGCCTACTATGTGGGAAGGAGTAAGTGAGCTGCAGTTTAAGTTAAGTTAGTTTTGCCAAAAATCTGAATCAATAATTCTCTAAGGACCTAATCAGCTCAGTACCTTGGTTTTAGAATGAAGGAGGTCTTGTATCTCTTTCTCAGGACTCGATCTCCCAGCAACCTAAAGGGTGACTGGAAACACCGGAGCTGGATTTCTCGGCAGGAGAAAAGACAGCGTCTCTCTCAGTGCATCAAATGGGATGGTCAGCTTCCTTTGGCACTCGCATCAGCTGGGCTTTGAGTAAGTAGATAGCCGCTCTGCTCCAAACCACCAGCAGTTGCTTAAGGCAAATGCTGGTATATTTATACCTGGAAGGTGCTGGCAGTTCTTACAGGACTCTCAAGAGTTCAAGGACAAATCAAAACAGAAGCAGGGGGAATTCCCAGGCTGCTGGAGGCTTGGTTTGTTTAAAGAACGCGTTGTAAATTCTAGGAGTCTAGGAAAGTAGCCTTGCCGTATTTGGACTGCATTGGCTATGACTAAATATGGATATGATTCTTTTGCCTTTATAAGGATATGATTTGCTATAACCACATAAGGGCATGAATCTGGAATATTTAATTAGGGTCCTAGATACGTTCACAACAATACTAGTGTCTGCCAAAGTACGCAAGGTGATCAACTATCCTAGTATGGACGTAAGGATGGAGTTTAGTCAACTCCATGAATGCATTTAGACCTGTCAGGGGTTATGGCATGAGCGGACTAACTGTTTGCAGGATATGTAGCATGCATGCATGTGTTCATGCTCATTCAATATACTATATTCGGTTTACTTATGTAAAACCATAAAAGTTCGTAGGACAAGATACAATTCGGACTTACAAATAAAAATACATAATACAAAATACACTAGTTAAAACCATTTTTTTTAATTTGGGCACCAACTATTGCACGTTAAAGAGCATCATTAGGAAGTTATACAAGGAGTTACTAATACAGTTTAAGGGTCCAAACATTTTCTGTACTTCATTGAACATTTCAGGAAACCGGCCACATATGGTATGCAATCAGGTTTTAACAGTTGTAGATAAAATAGTGTAGGACAAACTTGCACACAATTCAACTTTTTTAAAATAGGTTTTAGATAAAAAGCCCTTGGGAATTCATAATATTTACAAAAGAACGTAAAGTGCAGCAGATCCTGAGGAGACAAGTTGTCGCAGCCACAGGGTGCTAGCACTTTCCTTTTATGACAACCCCTTGGGACTGCTAATAAAAGGCGAAAAAGATAAAACCTGAACCTGATTAATAAAAATCACTCATACACTGATAACGGCAAAAGTAGATATTGTTCCACATCTGGCGAGGTTTTAAGCGTCAAATGGAGACGCACATTGGACTTCAACAAATCCTTATCCTCCCTTTCCATTATTTTACGTGTGGTGAAGGAGTGTTTAATGAGCGACACGTCTTTTCTGGTGATGCCTTCTGGTTTTAAAAACAGGTCCAGGCGACCCTCCTTACTAAAACTGGATTTAAGATATTTCATCCATGGAATTTTGGTCATACAATCATGGCTCAAGGACTCTCTTAAAAGACTATGTGTGAGGTCCAAGTGTTTATTAAGCCAACATTGTAGCCAAAAAGTGAGGGGTCGCAAGGACAGGGTATCACTGATAAAAGGCGTGCCAGTTTCTTCATGCACAGACATATTCGGGGTCCCCTGAGGGACACTAAAAAGCTGCTTTAAACATTTATTTTCAATCACCTGGAGGCCCTCTAGACTTGAGTATCCCCATAGGTCATTCCCGTAACTGGCTATCGATATGCTCTTAGCGCGGTAAACCTTTAACATGGCCGCCACCGGTCGGTTACCCATTCTGGATGCAAAACCAAAAAGCGCTGCATTTGCCCTAGTAACCTCTCCCTTTTTCTGTTGACAAGTGTAATCCAATTTAACCAGTGATCTTGAAAAACACCCAGGTAGGAGAAAGAAGTACTTGCCCTACCTGCATCACTTAGGATTTTGTGTTAGGTCTCGCGTGGCCATAAACCCATTAAATGCGTCAAGTAGGATTTGTAGCCCATTCGGGGTGCGGGCTAGGAGGACAGCGTTGTCTGCGTATAGCACAACGGGCAGTCCCCGTTGTCCCACATAAGGATAATCAGCCCCTGTCTCCAGCAGTAATCCTTCAAGGTCGTTTATATAAAGATTGAAAAGGAAGGGGGCCAGTATGCACCCCTGACTAACCCCCCTGCTATTGCTAAAGTTTCTTGATACCTTAAGGTCTATGGTATATCTGACGTTTGCCTTTGTGTCTCTATGCAGATCCTTTAGGAAGTTCACCAGGTATTGCTCCACCCCCATGGCCTCCATGGTCTGCCACAACTTTCCCCGTTGACACAATCAAATGCTGATGAAAGATCCATGAAGGCCATGTAGATAGTCCCTGGGCGTGCAAGGGTGTACTTACCCAGGATCAGATAGAGGTTTAGGCATTGGGCCGTGGTCGAATGCCCTCGGCGGAACCCATATTGGATGTCAGAAATAATCTCTTTCTCCTCCGCACATATACTCAGCCTCTTAAGAATAACACTCCCTAGAACTTTTATAATGGAATCAATCAGGGAGATGGGCCTGTAGTTTGTTGTGCAGGTACGGTCACGCTCTTGAACACTGGGACTATTGTTGAAACTCCCCAGGAGGATGACAACCCTTCTTTGCTGCAGCATTTCCCACTGCGGCCTGGATGGGGGTCCAAAATAAAGGGCTGGATTTATGAAGGTCAGGGGGGATACCATCCGGGCCAGGGGCCTTCTTATTTGTAAGGTTGTTAATACCCTCCACCATTTCCTTTACTGTAAGCACCTTGATGTCTGGGCCCAACTGAGCTAGCTGCATAGCTGTGTCCATAAAATTTGTCCCAAAGTGGGACACCAATTCGTCCTCCATTATATTGGAGCCCACTTCTTTTATCCCTGCGATTAAGAGAGGAGATCGATTAATTGTGGACCAAAATCTAGAGCTACTCGACAAGGTCAGAGGGTCAAGAAGTTCCCTCCAGAGTGCTTTTTTCAGCTCCACTTTCCGTTTAGCCTGAACTTTATTGTAATTTAGTCGGAGTGATCTGATCAGGGATCTATCCCTGGCAGTTGTTTTTAAGGCCGTCTTCAAATCTCTAGCTGCTTTGGAACATTGATGGCAAAACCATTTTGGGTCTCTGGTAAAGTTTTTTCCCCCTGGGGCAAGGAGCATCTCTCCGACCCTAGAGGTGACACCTTCAAAGGCTTTAAGGACTCCTTCGTCCGAGGATTCACCACAAAGGCAGCTTAAAAGTTCAGCTGCACAATCTTTCTTTAATCTGTCATGGAAGAGGGACGGTATGACCTGGTTCCATTTAATTCGCCGCCCTCTATTTATAGGTTGCAGCATGTTTACACCTGCTGCTTTATCCTTAGTCTTCATAAGATTCCCTCCTAACAGCACACAGACTGGATTGTGGTCGCTGTGTGCACTAGGGTTTATACAAAAACCCTGGAGAAGGGGAAAGATTGTTCTGGAAACTATTACAAAATCTATAAATGATCCATGACCTCTGCCTTTAAATGTAGGTTCCCTTTGTGTGGTTAACGGTGATGCAATACTCATCGTAAAGGACAAATCATGCTCATCTAACATTAGATTCAGGGCGTTTCCCTCTTTGGTGTGCTCAAAATGTAGGCCCGCTGTTAAAGAGCAACCCATGGTCCCTAAGATGTTTAACATGGCATCACCACATGGGTGCACATTGAAGTCGCCTGCGAGTAGCAGGTTCTTCCTAGACGGGCCACGACACTGTACAATGTAGTTATGCAATTCGGTAATCCTACATCCCTCGCCCCCTTGTGAGTTGCGTTGTAAAAATTAATCACACAAAGGTTACTGTCTTCTTTCCCCAAAATGATGGCCTGGATGTTTCTGTTATCGGAGGAAAAGACCCTTATGCTACATCTTAGTGCCAGGGAGGTAAAGATTACCAATCCTCCCGATGCACGGCCACCAATAGATTTTGTTGCTGGGACACAGAAGGTTCTATATCCCTCCAACGAAATATTACAGTCTACAGCCCATGTCTCTTTAGACATATAATTGAGTAATGACTGACAAACTGCACCCATAAGGGATCTAAGACCTTTCCTACCAGCTTCGCAATGTTTCATGAAAGAACATTATATTCTGGATTAATCTCCCTTATAACAGGGACGATCTTTCCGGGTACGTCAGGCTGAGTTGTTCCAGAAGGGTTATCCACACAAAGGCCTTCTTCTGCTGGTCGGGCTATTTTATCAAAACTAACATTCAAACTAGCGGAATCTAGCACAAGGCTATCTAATAGTGAGGGGTGTACAGGCAAATGGCTAGTTCCAACAGGGGGAATGGGAGTTTTAGGATTACCACACTGTCAATAGCAGTCATTAAGACCTGAGAGAACGGTGTATCTATTTGGGTCCACCGGGAATGAAAAACATCCTGGACCACCCCTCATACAAACTCCGGTCGACCTCGAGGGTAATATGTCCAACCCCTGTAGCCCTCTAAGGTTTGATGCCCAATGGACATGCTTCCAGTTCCCATTATAATTAAAAACACCTTACGGCCCAGGCCTATAAAAGAAGCCAAGGGGTAATATTTCCATTCCCTTTCCCCCATGTGTTTTTCCCCTTTCTGCTTCCCTGAGTATCCTTTCTACTAGGGCCGGGCTGTTGAAGTTAATCACTATGCAATCTCCATCTCTGGATTTCCTAGAGCTGCCCAGCCAGGATACTCGCTGGGCCATAATTATATTATGCCCTACCGTTTGGCCCTCTACAGTGTTACGGGATAGCCAATGGGTTACCTTGTTTTTGAGCTGGTTGAAATTCTCTCTGGCTCCCTCAAGGAGGGGTGGAACGTTTCCCAGAACTATCACCAGGGAGGTACTTTGAGGGGGTAAATCAAGAATGGCATGGTTACCCTACCCCTAGCTAGTTTATTGGTCTGTAAGTCTCCCTTAGTCTGTGGGACTGGTTGTCTGCCATCTCCCTGATAATTCTTGTGGGCCCTTTCAAGGCATCGACTTCCCTCATCGCCCTGGGGTTTGTCCTTAATGTCCACTGGTCTAAGTCCCCCCTTTGCCGGGGTCCCACCCTCCATTAACGTGACTGGTAGGGTGGGGATAGGTTTAGGTGGTTGGTTAGAAAGGGTCCGTTTACTTTCGTACATAACTTGTCCCCCAGGTTTTATGCTGTCTGATAGAATGTGCAGCATTTGAGTGTTATCTAAGGTGGCCTGTTGCATCTTCCCTATATTTTCATTAATTATTTTCAATCTCTCGATGAGTGTGACATAATGGACTTTATGTGTTCATGCTAAATTTAAAGCTTATAAAGTAAATCATGAAGCTCTTGAGATATGTGTACTTAATCAATTTTTTCATATTTTTGGCATGGGCAGGGGTGGGAGCGCAGTCGCAAAAAAAACATGTTACTTGTCATTTCAGATATATCAATGGCAAGCGGAGGAGAAGGGGCCAACGTTAGTGGGGACACAGCTCGTGACAATGGTTCCAGACAAGAGACCTCTGACACAGAGGGACCTAGTGACCAGGAGGATGTGAGGAGTGGCATGGAAGATAGCCTCTCAACTTCATCATCATCTGAGCATTCCTCAGGTGGACACTCCCAAGTGGTGGTGGACCGCACAGGATCAGACCACCTTCCTCCTTGTCAGCCACCCCAGTTCCATCGCCATCTTCTCTGTTGTTCCTGAACAAGTTGGGCAACTCTGCTCCCCTAAGAAGGGAGCAGTCTCCTTTGCACCAGGCACCTCAGCCTGTGCCCCTGTTAGACACACTGTCCTGAATGAGGAGGCTATTGACCTCTGAAGGACCATCTCTGGGGGTCATAATGCAGTCCTGAATGCCATCCAGAGGCAAGACAACCAGCTGACACAGAAGGGCGCCTTACTTCAAAGGATTTCACACTGCCATGTCTAACCCACAGATATCTTTTCATGATCTGGCCTCCTCCCTCCAAGCAGACTTCCACCTATCTCAACGTTTCACCCCACCTCCGGCCCCTTCCCCATTCAGCTTTCTGTCTCAAGCACATACACACCTAAGCATACACACACTTCAACAGACACAAGCACTGCATATAAACACAAAGCATACATAAAACAGAAAACCTGCAAGCACTCAACAGACACTCACCACCCACACCAACCTCAGCATATCCCAAGGCACCACATCAACAAACACAGACCCCTCCACCCCCACAACCATACCCCAGATACCAGAGCCACAGACACTGACCCCGTCCACACCCATACATCCACCAACATGCACCACAGTATCACCAACAGAAACAGACCCCTCCACACCCATAACCATACCCCCCAGGTATCATAGCAAAATACATAGACCCCTTCACACCCAGAATCATACCCCAGGCACAACAGCAACAGGCACAGACCACTCCATACCCGCAATTGTACCCCTAGACACAACAGCAACTGACACAGACCCCTCCACACCCATAACCATACCGCCAAGCACCACAGAAACAGACACAAATCCCTCCACATCCACAACTTTACACCCAGACACCACAGCAACAGACGCTGACCACTCCAAAACACCCAGCACATCCACAGCACACACAAGAAAAAAACACAAACACTCACAGTCACCCCCACAGCAGACAACTAAAAAACACACAGTTCAGACAGCATACACAGCATACTTTCACTCCCTCTACCTCCCAAACTGAATTCCATCCTGAACGTCCTACCCATTTTCCCCATGAACATATGTTGTTTGCCTGGCCCTCAGCTCTCTGACACTGATCGCAAACCCCCAAAGTCTAAAAGGCCCCTCCCAAACTCCTACCCATCGTGTCTACATCCCGCTCCACCCCAGAGAAACTGGATCCCCATACAACTGAACCCATCCCATAACCCTCCCATAGCCTAACCCATTTCATCCTCATCCAACTCCACCCCTGCCAAACTGAATCCCTACCCCACTGAACCCAGCCCGAAAACATAAAATCCTCCTAAAGGCTAACCCACCCCTTTCACATCCCACTCCACCCCAGAGAAACCAGATCCCCACCCCACTGAACCCAGCCCAAAAACCCAAAATTTCAACAAAAACCCTCCCAAAACTAAACCCATCCCTTCCTTCACTGCATCCCTACTTCAAGCACCATCTTCAAGATGCCTGCTACGCCCAATGGATGCCCCTTTGTGGGGAGGTTTCCGGGGAGTGTCAGAAAGGGCAAGCCTTTGCTGTGGCACATGAATCTTACATAGAATGGCCATTGGCCTTTGTTATACATTACGGTTCACAACATGATATTAATTAAATCTTTTCCTAGTTTTGCAGACAACGGTTCTGCCATTACATTTCTAATGACTTTATACTATTGTATAGTTAGTGATATGTGACTACATTTGTGTTTGTTTCATCCCTGATTGCTGATCCAGTTGATGTGGTCATTGTGATGTGGCCTTGAACCCAGTGCTGAAGTTAACAGGACAAGGGGAAAGTTGGATGGATGTCTATGTGGGATGAAAAACAAATGGTGGAGAGATTGCTTTGGGTGTCATGTTAGTCGGTAAGTGTTTCAGCTTGGCCTGGCCAGTGTCAACATCATTTAGGTTGCACTTCTCCTTATGATGTTGTTTGGATATGTGTTTGAAGTAATGAAGTTAGATATTTGTTTATCTACACTTGAGGGTGTTAAATTGTCATATGTTGGTGGAATTTTGTATGAAAAAATTTCCATTTTCCAGTGTGTAGCTTACACCTATTTTATCTAAATGTGTAAGAAATGTTGTTAGTGCTGTGTTTGTTTTCCTGACTTTCACTTACACACTACATACACACGCATATCATTTGGTGATGCTATTGGTTGTCTCCCAGATATACCTCAAGTCCTGTGCACATTGAGCTTTTTAGCTATGCGCAAAATGTACAGTGCCCCAGAGCCCCAGCCTTTCAGTGTTCCTCATGATAGAGGCATACCTATTCTGCAGAGTGTGTTTCCATTGGGTACTTAGATGCTTCTCCCACAGATTCTTTTAATTCCCATTTACTTACAATGCCTTTTAATGTGAGTATGTGAGAGTCCAATACAGAGTTACAGTAGACATGGTGTATTTCACTTTAATGATACATCTATACAGATGTATCTTTGACATCAAAACAGGACCTGGGATGTCTGCAATGTGAGTGTGTCACCGAGATTAATAGGTGTATTTTTGATGAGTAGGTGCTGGTGTGTGACACAGTGTAATGCACACATCACTATCACTGGTTATGAGTTGTGAATATTGTCCATTTGTCTACAATGTGCATGGGCAGTAATAGTGATTTGGGGACTGGGGGCATCGTACAGATATATTTGGATTATACATGTAAAAGAATCCCACAGTGTCCCAGCAAATATGTTTGGCCAAGCCACCCCAACACCTATGTGTGGTCCGTGGTGGAACATCGTTTTGCTGAGGAGTCAATGGAAATAGGTAATAGTATGACTGTTGGTTGCAAGTTAGTAAGTTTTGGACATGATCAAGCAGGTACAACAGTGGCAGGATGTGTGTGATTGACTCCATGGCGGCAGAGGACATGTAGAAGTAAGAATACCTTCCTTTCCACCTGCTCAAATGTGGTGGCTGGACCGCCCTGGGCACGCTGGCTGCCAGGCAACTCGTAATTGGGCTGGCGGTTTCAATGGCAGCCTGAGCCTCAGACAAAATCATTGGCCTATTTCGCGGCCAGTGCAGTAGGATTTCGCTGGCGGCTGCCACCACACCACAGCGATCTTTTGTCTATGTAACATTATGTCTTGTTATACGGCATATAAGCTTTGATTGAATTGACAGTAACAGCCTTGTATGGCTGTGTGGGGGTATATTTTCAAAATAGTGTGAATCATGGCTTTTCCAAATGTTATGATTCTTTTTTGTGGCCATTGTTATTTAGTTATTTGTTTTATTTTAACAGGGTTCATGAGTTTGTAGTAAGTGCTTCTTTGTTTATTTGGAGTAGGACATTTATAAGAGGCATGTTTGTGTGTTGATATTAGCCATGCATGGTGTATAACTGAGTGAATGTATTGGACACATTTAAAAGGTCCCCTCTATCATCCAGGTTGAACAAAAGCTTAGTTTCAACTTATTTTCAGAAGTGAATTTTAGGATTTGTTTCTCACAGTTTAGTTTGTCATTTAAAAGGAAAGGTTCCTCATTATGTATCATTTATAAATATTCAGATATTTCCATTTCTTGGTATCTTCTTGTGGCAGGAGGAGTATCACTGGTGGCTTTTTGAGTTTGTGCAATTAAACATTTTAAAACTGATATAGGCTGTAGTTTGCCTGTGATGTGCTTGTGGACTTTAGGCAAAATACCTTTTAGGATTTTGGTTGTTAGTTCCTGGGAGCTAGTACTTGCCTCTCTTATATCATACAATATTTTTCTTAGGCCCAGATGAATGACTTTTTTTTAACAGTCTTAAATGGAAACTTGGGCCATTTGCGACTGCTAAAAAGGGTTGTAGTATGTACAAACCCTATTTTGTGAGTTGGTAACCTATTACCAACTTGTAAAATAAGGTTTGCAAGTCGCTCATAGTAAAGGGCTTGCCAAGAGCATCCCTTCCTAATAGTGAGTTGCAGGGGGAAGTACGATTGTTTTGCAACCGCAAATGCTGTAACAAAACAATAGCAGCTTACCACCTACTTCAAGTAAGTGGTAAGCCAGTAGCGAATGGGAAAGGTTCCCCAGTGGATTTCTTTGCCTTTGTGAATGTATGTGAAAATATTTTCAAGTGCAGGCAGTGGTCCCACGAACCACTGCCTGACCTTAAAAAATGAAAAGACAACTTTTAATTTTTCCCTTTTAAATGCATCCGATTTTCCTTTAAGGAAAACAGACAGTATTTGAAAAAAAAGTTGCTTTATTTAAAATGCAAACACAGACTTGGTGGTCTGCTGTCCCCAGCAGGCCACCATCCCTGTGATTGTATCCCATTCCCAATAGGTCGCAAATTGCGACCTGCCTCATGAATCAGGTCATTTGCGACCCCATTGGGAATCACTAAATGTGTCTGAGATACATTAGTTCATTCCGTTTTGTGAGTCTCAAATTGAAAGTTACAAACAATCACAATTTGCGACCCGCAACACTAAATGGTCGTACATCTTGCCCTAAGTTCTATTTCTGTCACATCTGCGGAGTGGTTGTGTTTTCTTATATGAATTATGCCAGCATATTTTGTAGAGACCCTCTCATAGCATGCATTCGAATAATATTTAATACATTTTCAATTCATATTTTATGTTGATACACCTTCTTGGTTGTAGATTTAGCCCATGTAACCTAGCACTTGCTTTACTTTTTGGGACGTTATATATTTGGCTTGCTGCGCTATTGTATCTGAAAGTTGTGTAGTAGTAGAACTAAATGCATTTTTACAAAGCCTATACATTTGTTCTTTACAATTACTTAAACTTATGCAACTACTTCTATTTTTATTCTTACATGTATGTCCCTTTTAGATTTTTCGCACAGTTTTGAGCTTTTCCATTGTGGGTGTTGTAATGTGGAGCAGGTGCTTCAATTTCTGTTTGAAGAAAATAAAAAGTGTCAGTTTCCTTTTAAATGTTTATTTGTTGGTAATTTGTAGAAGCTTCTACAAATTACTAACAAATAAACATTTAAGAAGCATACCTTTCAGTGGGGACCTGAGCAGCAGGACGCTTTTGTAGAAGCAAAATATACTTTACAGAATTACTTTCCCTAGGTCCAATCACACAAAGGGATCCTTTTTTTAAGTTAGAGGGGGTCAATACAGGATGATGTGGCAAGTTTGAGTCTGTGGCAAAGGCAGGGGAGGAAATCGTTTCCCAGGGACTCTGGTCCAGGAAACTGACACTGTCAATAAGCAAGTTTTCCCCTCTAGAGAAAGAGTTGGCAGGGTGATACTGGGCAATAGGAGAGACTGAGTGCATCACTGGGGACTGACCAGTCACCCTGAGAACGCAAGTTCCCTGTGGGGTTGTGTGAGTGAAGGAAGTCCAAGTGCTAGGTTTGGTAGGGCACAATAGTCTACCATTGTAGAGTGGAAATGGTATCTGCAGCATAGAGCAAGGTATATGCCTATGGGGTGTCTAAGCTACAGGAGGATGTGTTGGGGCTCTGGACTTGTGGACAATATCCCCTCCATCAGAAGTGACTGATATGGAGCCTTCTCCATTAAAAACTGCCCTGCCTTTTGAACAAATCACTGAGGAGGAGCAGAAAATGCATAGTTCACGGACAAGACTGCTCAATATCAGCAGGGGGAAAGACAATGGCAAGCAGTTGCATTCCAACCTAATACAGAGATATTGCTGCTGATAGGAGGATACAATGCTTCCAGCCAGTGTACTGAACTGCTAGGGGTGGTGACAGTGACTGAGCAAGGCCCTGTTGAAGAAAGTACTGTGTTGCAGTTGGGCCACTAATCAAGGACTGGTGAGCTGTGCTCTGACCTGGCACAGAGATGGGTGGAAAATCAAAGGCACCCATATCTATGGTGGTGAGCAGTTGTGAGAAAAGATGTGGAAGAAAGGGTTGGAGTGTCAAATCTATGTGGATCATGTTGATGCCCATTGTCCATCAGACACCTCCCTTGCACCTCTGTGCAACAATGAGTGAGATCAAATGAGGAAAGCATGACCTGTGGCAATTAATGGAGAAGTTGAAGTGGCCTTAGTAAACTGGGCTCAGAGGACTTCAGGGCATCTCGAAGAGAATGGCACATATGCACGGGCACAACAATGACAAATCCCAGTTTACAAGGAGCAAATGCAACAATGCAACAAGCAGTAAATGAGTGCCCTACTCTATTTATTTGAATGACTGGGCAAATTACTGAGCCTACACCCACTCTCAATATTTGGAAAACAGATCCATAAGCTGGAAACAAGCCACTACTGCCAGCCTAAGATTTGCTCTCGAGGAGGGTTCTATTCAGACATGAAAGACAAAGATGATACCGATGAGAGTAGGATTGAATGTGCCAGTGGGGACATATGGCAGGATTGAACCCAGGTTCAGCCTGATGTTTAAAAGAGAAGGTATTGATCCTGATTACTGAGGGGAAATCAAGATGGCACTGCTGAACCTTTGAGATACTGCTGTGTCCCCTTATTGGGAGAGGAGGTAGCCATCAGCTGCAAGAAAGAGGTGGCCTGAAATGGGGCTTAATTAATAAAGAGAGATTGTTAAGTGAATTGGTAGGTCAATATGGAGAACAGATAGAGTTGTGTCTAAAGGACAGCAAATTACCCTCCAATCTTTTGGTTCTTTGTTGTCTCATGGAAAGTCAGAACTAATGCGACTATCAAGAGTGTAAAAAAAATCAGCTGGTTCGATAAAGATTGTAGGGACTTACATAAGGCTCTCTTGAGTGCCCTGAAGATAGTCCTGAAAGATATACAGTGTGTTTACAAGCACCGGAAGTAGATGCTTAGATATGAGGAATGGGAGGATCTTCTTGAAGCTAGTAGGCAATCAGATAATGTTACATTTTGGAGAATGGTTAATAATCCCTTCCTCCGCAAGGATAGAGGTCTGACAATAGAATCTAACATCTCTGCGGAAGAGTGTGATTTCCCATTTCTTAACTATATCTTTCATTAAGTATGGGACAATGGGACAGGTTTTGCAAGGAGCACTGTCTTTGATCATAGGGAAGTTACCTTCCACTTAATAGATATAATAAAGGTAAGGCCCCTAGGCCAGACAGGTCTGTTGCTGTCCTAATATTTAAAAAGAAAAATAAAGCCTGCGCTAGTGGCTATAGGCCTATATCATTTCTTGATTCCTCGCTCAAGGTGTAAGGGACGATACCTTTGGCTAGACTAGAAGCTTGGGCATTGGTTAACCCCTTCGATGCGTGTGACAAGGTCAACTCGTCATGGGTTTTACCTACGCTGTGCGTGTGACGGGTTGACTTTGTCACATTGCATGGGGTTTTAAAAATTGCAACACACCATGGGAATTGCCTGTAGCAATGATGTGGTTAATAAAGCCTTCACAAATGTTCAATATGGTTTCAGGAAGGGGATTGGGACAACAAAACAAAGTCTTAACTTGGCTTTGATGATTGACAAGAATATAGTAGTCACGCATGATAACCTGCATGTGTCTTGAATGGACCTTTCATCTGGTTTTGATGTAGTCTGCCTATGCTTCCTCATATAGAAACACCAGTATTGCCCCAACATAAACCAGCAGCTGTTAACCTAGGCTTAGAAGTGGGATACAGCCTAGTTACCTGGAATAGAGCAAGCCTTAACAGAAAACTTGAAACACCTTCCTGGAGGGATTTTATTATTGCAGGTTACGATATTATCTGCCGCCAAGAAACTTGGTGCAAGGAGCCCATTTTTTTTTAAGAGGGCTATACTTCACATTGGTTAAGCGCTGCTAATTCCGTAGCTGGCAGAGCAAAGGGTGGCCGTCTACTATTAATATCAAATATATTAGTCATTATTAAGATCATAAGTTGTACCCCAGTGGATATTTATAGTCAGGTGTTGTGACTAGAATTCATTAAAGATAAAGATTTAATATTGGTTAACTATTATAATAATGTTTTCAACAACAGCAGAGGGAAATTTTTATGCCTACTTGGGAATGAAAGTGAAAGGATTCTGGCATTATCACGTAAGCAGACCATCATCCTTTGGGTAGGTGATTTTAACATCAAACCCTGCCCATTGGCCACGAGTAACTCGTGTGGCTTCATGAAGGAGACTGGTAATGACGAGGATGTCGACCATTTACATTTCCCTCACTGCGGTTATGGTACTGCTTTAAATAAATTGATAGTAAAGTTAGATCTGGAATTGCTTAGGTGTACCAAGAACAAGGACAATATTAATTGCCCAACCTTTACGGGTAGGAACGCCAACACCAATATCGACCATATCTTGATTTCTAGTAACACTGACTATTCCAACGTATGGGTCACTGAGCAAGCACTAAGCGACCACAATAGCATATCTATATCGCTATTGTGTTGGGAAATAAGCATTTCGATGAAAATGATCGCATCAATAACATTGCAGCTTTAAGACCCAATTGCATGAGGATCAAATGGGTTGGCATCGACCCTCAGAAAATGCATAATGAGGTGGTAAGGAAATGTAGCACTGAGATAGATTATTGTCTCAAAGAGGAAGTTAATCCTAACACTTTATTCGCCAGCTTTGTCAAGATAAATGAAATAATAGAAGGTTTATTTACCAAAAGAAATAGTGGGAAAAAGGTAGCAAGTTCAGGTTGGTTTGATAAAAGTTGTACCCTGGTGTTTTAGCACCTTTTTTATTCTCATTATTTATTAACCAAGTCGACTCAATCCTAAATCAGATTACAGCGGATGCCCCTCTTATAGATGGGAGAGCGGTTCCATTTCTATTATATGCGGATGACGCTGTTTTATTATCAAGCACACAGATCGGACTGCAGCGTCTTATTGATAACTTCGCAATATTCATAGAGAGCAGGAAACTTATAATTAACAAAACTAGGACCTTTGTGATGACATGCGGGAAGAAAGTTAAGTCAGCCAGCACTTTTTATATAGAAAACGCCAAGATGCAATCAGTTTAAACATTTTACTATCTTGGAACAACATTTGCAGGGGATGGGAAATGGACAAACGAACATGATAATGTGAGCCTCAAGATGAGCAGGAACACTAATAGTATATTCATATTTTCAACCAAACTGGGGGACAGAAGAATAAAAGATATGATGGCCATTTATAACGCTAGGTGCGTTTCATCTGCGTTATATGGGGCGGGAGTCTGGGGCCAACATTGCGGAAAATTGCTCCAGCATGATGAAAATAAGTTCCTCATGCATTTATTGTGTGTTCCTCCCTCAGTGTCAACAGAACTAGTTCATGAGGAAGTAGGAATTGAGCATATCTCTGATTTAGCTGCGATACGCCCTTTGACACTCTGGCGCTCTATTTGGTCAAAAACTGAAACGCTATTTACATATACGATCATTAGAGATTGTTTGAGGCTCGACCACTGTTCCCGCATTTCCTGGCTTAGATATATTCACTATTGGTATAAACTCCGATTTGAATGCAACATTCTTCTGGAACCCGAGTTTGCAGCATCAATTCCAAAGAAGGAGCTAAAAGCAAGATTTCTATCACATAAGAAGGAGGTTAGAGAAAGGTTGTCTAGGAAGCTACCTACTTCTGTTTTTTATCAGGATTTAAATCTAAATAAAGGCTTCCAGGCATATTTAACCATAGTGACACGAAACTCACATCGATTCGTTTTAACACGCCTTAGGTTGGGAATTGTCCATCGCCTAGTGGCATTCACGCACATGAAAACTAGCACCAATTCCGCATGCCCATGTGATAACATTTCAAGACAAAGTTGTTGCCACTTTTTAATGTTCTGTAAATTGTATTATTCTTTTAGGAAATTTTATCTGAAACCTATCTTTTTAAAATATAATGTTCGTTCCACTAAAATGGCAATGAAGTTAATATCATCTTTAGAATGTGCAGATATCTGTTTTTATGTTGCATCATATATACTGAAATGTATAGCTGCCAGGAAATCCATAATTCTTTAAGCAATTACGCAAGGCCAAACATAAAACTGTACAGATACATTTCATGCCGACATGACTGTACATGTGCAATTATGGAAGCATTAGACACTTTTTTATGCGCCTTGCACTTTAGCAAGTTTGTGTAGAAACTGCGTGCACTTAACACTTTATCGGGAAATTTGCACACAATTAATTTTTATATTTTATATTAGTTGTAAATTTTGTATGAAAGTTTGTTGCTGGAGAATTGTATAAAATACTTTGCAGTCTTGCATACTATGTGACTACGGAAGCACACTGCACCTTATTGATGTCTTTTGCACCCAGCAAGATTTGCACAAAATGCTTTGCATTCAACACTTTATTGCAAAATTTGCACGTAACATATTAATTAAATATCATAGAAAATGTTCTTAGCAGGGGTACCGTATGGAATATATGTATAGTATTAAAGAGGGATGTATCGCATACTTTGTATTGTAGACGGCCTCGTTCTGGTATCTAATGATGCTTTTTTTCCCACGATTTGCGATTAGTTTTGTAATCTTGATGATTTTGACTTGCAATACCGATAAAGTATTGTTTTATTGTACTGCTTATATGTTTGACAATTTGAATAAAGCTTTTGAACTGAACTGAACGGATTTAGTCAGTTTTTTGTTGTTATAGGATTTATTATTAGATCATTGGGTGGATTCAGATATAATTGATTTTATTTGCCGGTTTTGTTCAGAGACTGTAGCCTCAGAACATCATGGCATTAAAGGAGAATGCACAGAGCACTTTTGGGTGTTTTAGGGGGGGTCTAAAAAGGGTGCAATTTAGCATATTAGCATATTAGCTCCTTTTTATGGTTTATATTAATGGTATTGATATATTACTGATAATTAAATCTTTGTCAGTATCACATATTGGCACCTTACAGCAATTCATAGCAATCCCTTTGAGACAGCTTTGGACTTTTATGGAGGGCTTGGGATTGAAAGTAAACAGTGGTAAAACGTTTGTTATATCAATAAGGCATTGTAGGAAAAAGGACAGGGGGGGCGGGGGGAGGGGGCGAATTAGGAAGACAGACAATTTCTCATATTTGGGGATTATATTTATCTCTGTACTCCCATGGTCTAGGTAATGGAAGGAACTTGTACTTGAAATGACTTTACATGTAATGGATAGGTTTTCTGCAAAACTGGGGCGCAAGCCGTTCTGAGAAAATTGTGGATCTCTTTAAGATTAAAGAAGTCTTGGGTGTTTGTTAAGGGGCAGTCTTATGGGGTCATGTTTGTTCGTCTCCACTCCAGGTATTGGAAAATCATTTTTTTAAGAGATTACTCGCTATTCCTCCCAGTAGAGCGAATTATATCTGTCACAGGGAGTTAGGAATGCTTTTGATTGAGAATTTAATCTCAACTGCCCTCCTTTTATTTTGAAATACTGTCTGGTCTAAACTAGAAGCTGAGGTAAACAGTGAATTAATTAGAGGTTGTTTGTCTTTGGATTGTGGTCAACCGCATCTTTTAGTTTAACTGTATAAATATAAATAGGGAGGAAATAGCTGCAGCAATCTCTGCATGAGTTCAGCGAGAATAATTGTGCAAAGGCTAAAATTAATAAAGAAAATGATCATTCACATTATTTGCAATTGATACATCCTGGAACTCAACTATATCTTGGTTTCTGTTGACTTGATTTCATTTGAATACGTTTCACATGTACGTCGCTTTTATGATTGGGGAAAATTACCTTTTTAATATACCATTACGTCCATGTGATGATTTTATATGAACAATCAGGGCCTTATTTGCAAAGAATTGGTGTAGGGCAGCACAACAAGTCAAATTGCTGCACTGCCCTACACCAATATGAAAGGGCAGGATGCACCGTTTTTTTAAAACATGGTGCATTCCTGTCTTTTCAGCCGGGGCACAATTTGTTGCCAAGTTTTAACCCATCTGAACAGAAACAATGAAGAGAGCCATTTTTCTCATTCCATGTGTGAAGAAGACTGCAGCACATGTTGTAAGAGGAAAAACAAGAAGAAATGTAAATATTTATCCTTGTTATGCCCACTCAGGGGAGGCATACGTTTTTGCCACTGTCCCAGGTTTACATGATGTTGTAAATCTGAGGCATGGGTGTTGTGTCAGAACACCCACAGCAACACCATGCTATGAGGCCATGCAAAACCGCAGAGGGTGGCTTTGTGATGGCTCTCCAGTGCTTAATTTGTAAAATATGAAGTGCAGGTGCTCAAATGTTTGTCGGAGGCCGCACCTACTTTTCTCTGGCTCCACCAGGGCTTAATTTGAGCCGGAGCTTGCCGGTGCTTAGCACCGGCACCTAATTATCAGGGCCAGGTCTACGGCCGGGTCTATAGTCACGCTCATTAAGTGCACAGTCAGTTATTGATAATGGGTTGTGGACTCGTGGCACTGGCACAGAGAGTGTGTGCTGTGCTGCTGTAGTGCCATAAGTGCTGCTCCTGCTGTCACTTAGTTTAAGTTGTTACCCCAACACCCCTGTGTTACCTCCGGGCGGCATTGTACCAGTTGTTGACGTAAAAAACAAAACACTTACTGTGTGTCTTGGTCAGGTGACGACGTAACGTGATTGACTCAGATTGATTCTTCTCTCGATCAGTGTTGCCCGCCCACTCAGCTCAGTGGGAGGGACACTGAGTTGGGCAGGGCGCTTTTGCCTGGGATGGTCTTTTTTGGGGGTTGGGGCTGTGCGTGGCAGAGGCAGCGACGCCTGTGCAGATTTTATAAATGAATGCATTGCGCGTCATTCTTCGCTGCACGCCCGCCCCAGCAATCCCGCACTCACCGATCACCGAGTATCCACTGGTGGTGGTGGTTGATGAACTACTACTTCAACACCGCCGGGCTTTCAAACAAGTAGCGGGAGTCGGGACCTGGTTGGACGACTATTGTACTGCTGCATAGCTCTGCTCACCTGGTGAGGGCGAGCGAGGCATGGCGCCAGTACTGATTTTTTGTCATCATTATGGATGTTGATTGGTCTGGTGACGGTCATGATGGCCTGGGGTAGTAGGTGGCGTAGACTAGTAGCAGGCTGGCGGCCAAATCATGATTTAAAGTAAAAAAATAAATAAAGCTGAACAGCGCAGGTGAGGTAGGGCAGGGCCGGGCCTGGCACTGCAGGCCGCAGGCGCCGTGAATACTGGTGTACCTTTTATCGTTATTGATGTTTACTGACTGAGCCTGATGATGAGGTTTGATCCCCCGTTTGATCATCATCATGTTGCCAGTAGTAGTGCAGACAGTGGCTTAGGCTATTGTTGCGGGCCTGCCCGGGCTGTCTGGATGGATCAGTACTGGGCTGGCCCTGGGTTGGATTCAGTTTCGGTTCAGGGCAGGGCAGTCTCATGATCAAATATGTGGGGGACCGGGTTGGGACTGTGCGCGGCAAGCAGCCTGCGCTGATTTTTTCACAGCAATGCCACCAGACCCCACCCCAGCATACCTGCACTGCCTCAGACAGGCTCTGAGGCCCGCTCACCACCACCTTCCGGTCCCAGACACCGAGTCATCGTGGCCACAGGCTAGCCTGCCAGCTGCCGATTAAAGTAGCGGCGATCGGGCGATGATGATGGATTGATTTTGCGTACATGCACTAGGCACACTCCTGACCCGGACTGCCCCTTTATTCTGGTGCCATTATAAAGACCCATTGGTACACTTTAGAAACAAGTTGAAGAATTCATTACAATTACACTTTAACATGCTACACAATAAAGAAGTTATATTGGGCCCGAACCCGAATTTGTATGAGGGTTATATATGATTTACGTCTAACGTTTTAGTTCTTTATCTCCTAATTCTTTTGCATTCTGCTTCTGGATTTCTTGCATAGTCCTGACTGCACCACTTGCAAGGTTAGTCCCACGACTTTGCCAAGCTTCTAAAATGAGAGCCAGGAAATAGTGTTGTACATTAACTAAGTTGTGCGTTTAATAGCTGCTACACTTAGGTGTTGTGAAAGTTCACCTACAGAACCTTAGTTCTCTAGCATTTCTTCTACCACTGTCATGTCCAGAATTACGTGAAAAATGGGCTGGGGTGTCACCAAGTGTTCTCCTGATAATTTTTTTTCTCATACCTCTGCCATCTGGTGATAGTGCTCTCTCATGGAATAGACAGAAGACAAAAAGTAGAATATCAAAATCATTTCTATTATCGGGTGCCTTTTTAACATTAATACAAGACAGACATGCAAGCCACTCAACAATCTGCACAAATAGCATTCATTCCTTTATACTTAGATGTGTATAGTGATTGCGTTTCACCTTGAGCATATGTGGCGCACTTCCACACAGGAACATTAATACAAGACAGACATGCAAGTCACTCAACAATCTGCACAAATAGCATTCATTCCTTTATACTTAGATGTGTATAGTGATTGTGTTTCACCTTGAGCATGGGCGTCGCTCCTCCACACAGGAAGGGGTGCCTCTTAGACAGGATCTGCCCTCTCAATGGAAGAGGACAATAAAGTAGCCCTGAGACAAGACTTTGTTTATTTGAGTAATTATTCCACTGATCCATTTGAGTTGTCCACCTGGGGCTTGTTTTTTTGTGCTCCACATACACTGCCAAGAAAACTGTATAAACTCTCTTACGGCAATTCCTTGGTACAGTTTTCCCATTCACTTATGAGTGATGTGGAAAGCATTTGATTTGTGGACATTTTATATATAGTTTTAAGCTAGACAAATCCACTTTCCCAATGAATTACTGACTACATACAACAAACAAGTGTTTTCAACCTGATCAATCCCTTTTGCTAGCAGCCTCCCATCCCATGCCCCCCCATCCCTCTCATCCCTCTCATCCTTCCACGTAGTTTGTGTCTAGTTAGAGTTTATCGACTGTGTCTGTGAGAAGGACATAGAGGCCAAGTTCCAGACTTTTTATCTTGTTACAGGTGTTTCATATGTATATTTTAAGGAAATAAATCATGCTTTCGTAGATTATTCTAAGGACGTGAAGAGAAAATATATGGAGAGGTTTTTAAGTGCACAAAAGGCATAATCATCCTTGCCCTATTGTTCATGAGATCAAGATATAGTTTAACGAAAAAAGTAAAAATGGCATCCATAAATGCCAGGGCTTCTGAATCGTGACAGTCTTCTGTCTTAGGAGGCGGTCTTCGGCTCTCTGGTGTAAAAGACTGGCAGGAACAAAGGAGGCACACATTGTGTCTAAGCCCTAGCTCCTGTGTGAATGCACAACACCACAGCCTGCCTGTGGCAGACAGTAATTTTCCTCGCTGGCCATGGAGAGACACGTGGTTCTGTGTAACATCACATCAGGAATATATTACATCTGACTTTTAGCGGTGCCAGTTGAAGATGTGGGTAGAGCTAATATAGTAAGTGGGTGGAGCCAGTGGTGGGAAATAGCTCCTAACCCAGTGACTAACAAGGAATTAGTCGATTCAGGTTCAGTTCAGACAACCGTACCTGTTCCTGAAGCTATCCCTAAACCTAAAGAGTTAGCTTGTCCCAATGTGAATACCTTATCCCAAAGTAAGAAAACACCAGATCAATACATGTCTAGTGGGGGGGGAACGGGACAACCAACCCATTGCACCCAAAAAGATCTTACATTTACCCCCGGAAGCTTGCCCATTTGTGGTGGTGCTAGCGGGAGCCCCAGAATTGGCCGCAAATGAAAGGGAAAGCCCCACAAATTTATGGAACAGAGTGATACACTGGCTAAATGTGAATAGACCCTTGCCCCCATATATAACAGGCAAAATACTTATGGTTCGCAGGACCTCATGGGTAGGTCATTTGGCTAAAAATATAAGGGGAGATTGTATTTTGATCAATTTCAGTAACCCTAGAATTGTTGATTTTATTTGCAACTGGAGATACCCTAGCACAGGCACGACTGTCCATTCCCTCCCCCCAACTTATTTTTACCCTCCCGGTCATTTTTCCGCCCAAACTGATGGTTGGACCATGGTTTTTGGACGTGGGAGGGGTGTAGTACAAGGAGATTGGTCCCTGCCCCCCGCAAACTTTGATAGTTTCTTTCATCACAATCGCTATGATTGCCTGGACGCAGTAGATTGACCTGATGCAACTGTAAGCGAAATAAGTATCCCTTCTTTCCATCAGGGCGATCGCTCTATAGAAAGACCTGTACTCCAAGTATTAGAGGTTATAGAACCCACTGGCTTAGCCTTGGACCCGGTGGATAGTAATGACACTGAAGCCTCCCCAACCTTGGCTGACACCTCAGGCGTCGTATCCCTTGGTAGAGATAATGCTAGCGCGCTTAAGATTGTTTCGTGGAACGTGGCAGGACTGCGGAGCAAGCTTCTGTTGCCTGACTCGGTTGACTTTATCAATGGATACGACATTTGTATGTTTCAAGAGACTTGGAGCTTAGAACCGTTGCATATGCACGGTTTCTCCACCTTTTTTGTGCCTGCTACATCGGCTGGTCGTGGTCGTCCCTCAGGGGGACTCTTAACTTGGGTAAGGGTTGATCTTAACCTTAGGATTATAAATCATGCTGTCCCCTGCCCGGACATCATGTGGCTATCTGTTGAAAGTATTAATGGTGAGCCTGGTAGGGATTTTTGCAATGTTTATATAAGAGGAACGCAGGGAGGGTGCAAATTGCCTACAGTTGAGATATTAACAGATTTATTGAGGTTGTGTGCTCCTGACTCTTTATCCCTAGTAGCTGGAGATTTTAATTGTTCATTCGAACCGATGGCAGCAGAGGATATTTTGGGAACACATGAGGATGACGCACAATGGGGCGTTCCGTCCTTAACTCTCAAGCCTGTGAGAAGATGGTCTCCTGTAGTCATTCAACTAAACAGCTTAATGATAGAAACAGGCTTACGGGCCGTTAACGGCCGCACTAGCTCTGACACCCACGGTGCTAACACTTATAATAGAGTATTGTGCGAGAGCAGGATTGACTACATAATGATCGATAGGAGAACCTGGAAGTCTGTAGTGGATATGGTCATTATCCCATCGGTTGAGAGTGACCACAATCCTTTGTCCCTCACATTGCTAAACCGATGGGATACAATAGAGCGCGTGCCCTCAAAAGATAGGAACTTACTAACTAAAGAACACATCCCCTCGAACTGTAATAGATTCTTAAAATGGCCAAAGTTCTGCCTGGACGATTCTAAATTGCGCCAGTTGGACGGAATCCTTGCAGAGCAGTTATTAAGGTTATCTGTAGCCTGTGATAAGGAGGCAGGGTCGGTAGAGATAGAAAACATTTATACTGCCACAATGGACCACATAGGCAAGCTGTTTATGGTCCCTCCAAAAAAGACCCCGGCATGTACTAAGCCCCCAAAGAGCTGGTTTGATAGTAGTTGCAGGAGGAAGAAAACTGATTTAATCTTTGCCATTAAATCCTCGAACACAGTATCTGTGCGATCGGCAAGATTACATTACAGAAAGGCAATTATAGCCGCTAAAAGGGCTTGGGAAGAGTCCCACTGGGAAAATCTCAGAGACGCAAGTAAAAATAGGGATTCTAAAGTGTTTTGGTCATTAGTCAGAAAATCATCTGGGTGCAGCCCGAGCCAAATCCCAAACCATATCACGGATAGTGAATGGTTTGAACACTTCCTTAGGCTATATGGAGGGATTGACCTGCCCGGAGCCCCCGGGCATTTGAGCGGTGTCTCGGTTGATGGTTCCGGTCAGCTCATGTCAACCGTAGTCAATAGGAAAGAGGTTCTCGCTGCAATAGCCAAAATAGTTTCTGCCAAAGCACCAGGACAGGACGGAGTGCCTGGTGATCTATTTAAAGCCAATCCCGAAGGATGGGCAACGTATTTCACCCTCCTTATAAATGCATTGATGGCAGGCTCTCCAGTCCCCTGTTCCTGGAAGGCGGCTGAGGTGATTCCCATTTATAAGAAGGGCCCTAGGGAGAACCCTGCCAACTAGCGTCCAATTAGTCTGATAGACGCAGGACAGAAGTTGGTTGGCAGGGTTCTCCTTGAAAGGATCCTCTCGTGGGCAGAGGAAAATAAAATCATTTCCCCCTACCAGGCTGGCTTCAGGGCATGTACTAGTACAATTGATCAAGCCTTTAGATTGCTCCTACTTCACTGGAAGGTGGTCACTATCGGCAAAGGCGGTCTTTATTTGGCATTTATTGACTTGAAGGCCGCCTTTGACCTGGTTCCACGGGACCGATTGTGGACTATACTGGAGGAGATGGGGATCCCGCTTCCAATATTAAACCTTTTGATACGCATGCATGAAGGTACCTATGCCCGTATTAGATGGGGCTCTCAAGGGCAAAAAAACGATAGGATCTCTGTTAGGCGAGGGGTTAGACAGGGGTGCGTGTTGGCCCCAACACTCTTTTCTTTGTTTGTAAATGGTGTCGTCTCTTTCTTACTTGAAATCGATGCAGATGCCCCTGTCCTAGCAGGCGATAAAGTGCCCACATTACTTTTCGCAGACGACACCTTGCTGGTTTCAAAAACTCCTGTGGGCTTGCAAAAACTGTTGAATCGCTTTAGCCTGTTCTGTAAACTTAGAGGCCTAGTCATTAACACCACCAAAACTAAGCTGCTCTATTTTAACCCAAGTAAGTCCTCCAGGTCCACCCTATACCTTGATGGAGAACCTTTGGAGCGCATAATAGAATTTGATTATTTGGGAATCAGAATCACTCACAATCTGAAGTGGCAGGCCCATATTGATACAATGCTTTTGAACCACAAAAGGGTGACCGGTGTCCTGGGGCGGGAACACCGCATGTCCATCTCTAAGCCTATCGCCCCGGCCCTAGATATATATGCTGCAAAGGCTGTGGGCAGCGCCCTTTATGGTGCCTAGCTGTGGGGCTTCAAATGTATTAGTGCACTTACTACCTCTGAAAACAAGTTTTTTAGAGAGCTAGCATCCCTCCCGATGGGTACCCCTATCAAACCACTATTGAGCGATTTGGGCCGCCGCCCTATCCGGGATTTAGCTAGGCTTCGGCCTCTTTTATATTGGGCCAGGTTATGGAGGACACCTGAGCTCTCCAAATATCTTGATGGTTTGCTAGAGGTCATGAACCTTAGTGGTTCACATAAAGTTAGTTGGATCCATAACATTAAGAAGCTTCTGAGTGACGTTGGCTTCCCAACTGGATGGGAGCGTGGAGCTTCTGTACCCAAGCTTGAACTTAAGCGAGTCTACTGGAACTGGGTGGATGAGCAAGATCTAAGGGACCCTAACCAGGGTAGGTTGACTGAGGAGTTTAAATAGCATAAAATTGAGCCTCGTTGGGAGCCCTACCTGGATTTTATTGCAAAACCAAGGGATAGATCCCTGTTCATCCAGTTCAGGTTGGGAAACTTACCCTTGCATGATTACACCTGTAAATGGAAGCCCCCGTATCAAACCCCATCTGAGTGCCCTACCTGTAATGGTGTTATCAAAACTATTGCCCATGTTTTTTTTGTGTGCCCGGCATATGTAAAGCCTAGGCAGAGATGGCTAAAACCCACATGTCTATTGCTTGGCACCAGGAGTCATTCCGTAGCCTTGAGAATTCTTAAAACTGACACCAGCACACGCCTAGTCTGTGTGGTTGCTAAATTCCTGAGTTGGGCCTGGGCAATAAGAGCAAAATCTTTGTGATGTATCACTTTTTAACTCAACATTTTTAATTTTTACTTTTACAAAGCTTTCACTGTTTAATACGCCTCTTAATCTATTTATTGTACCATGGATGTTTTTCTACTGGTATTAACTCTGTAAATCGTAGTGAGCTATGAATTATGGTTCCTTGTTTTTATCTTGTGTATGTGCTTTTATGATATCACATGTGTATCGAAATAAAGCTTTGAATTGAATTGAATCCAACCCAGGGCCAGCCCAGTACTGATCCATCCAGACAGCCCGGGCAGGCCCGCAACAATAGCCTAAGCCACTGTCTGCACTACTACTGGCAACATGATGATCATCAAACGGGGGATCAAACCTCATCATCCGGCTCAGTCAGTAAACATCAATAACGATAAAAGGTACACCAGTATTCACGGCGCCTGCGGCCTGCAGTGCCAGGCCCGGCCCGGCCCTGCCCTACCTCACCTGCGCTGTTCAGCTTTATTTATTTTTTTACTTTAAATCATGATTTGGCCGCCAGCCTGCTACTAGTCTACGCCGCCTACTACCCCAGGCCATCATGACCGTCACCAAACCAATCAACATCCATAATGATAACAAAAAATCAGTACTGGCGCCATGCCTCGCTCGCCCTCACCTGGTGAGCAGAGCTATGCAGCAGTACAATAGTCGTCCAACCAGGTCCCGACTCCCGCTACTTGTTTGAAAGCCCGGCGGTGTTGAAGTAGTAGTTCATCAACCACCACCACCAGTGGATACTCGGTGATCGGTGAGTGCGGGAATGCTGGGGCGGGCGTGCAGCGAAGAATGACGCGCAATGCATTCATTTATAAAATCTGCACAGGCGTCGCTGCCTCTGCCACGCACAGCCCCAACCCCCACAGAAGACCATCCCAGGCAAAAGCGCCCTGCCCAACTCAGTGTCCCGCCCACTGAGCTGAGTGGGCGGGCAACACTGATCGAGAGAAGAATCAATCTGAGTCAATCACGTTACGTCGTCACCTGACCAAGACACACAGTAAGTGTTTTGTTTTTTACGTCAACAACTGGTACAATGCCGCCCGGAGGTAAAACAGGGGTGTTGGGGTAACAACTTAAACTAAGTGACAGCAGGAGCAGCACTTATGGCACTACAGCAGCACAGCACACGCTCTCTGTGCCAGTGCCACGAGTCCACGACCCATTATCAATAACTGACTGTGCACTTAATGAGCGTGACTATAGACCCGGCCGTAGACCCGGCCCTGATAATTAGGTGCCGGTGCTAAGCACCGGCAAGCTCCGGCTCAAATCAAGCCCTGTGGCTCTCAGATATGATTAAGAGGCTAGCACCACCGTATTGTCATAAAAAGGGATGCTCCAGTGGCACAGGCCTCTTGTAAATGATGGTATCAGTTATGCATCATGTTTTCCGTTATGGTTTCAATCTTGCCTCAAGGAAGGAGTATATTTTAATCCCTGTTGAAGGGCCTATCCTTTGTCCAATGTAGGCCGGCATTGGACAGCTCCATTCACATTTTATTGGTCTCTCTGTAGTAAGATTTTATATGTGTGTTGTGAGGATTAGGAAATGTATTCTGTGAGTTTTTCTATGTAATAATATCTGAGTTAATAATGTTCTAGCTTAGACTGAAAGCCGTATCATTGTAATGGTTTCTGAATATATTTGTAATGTTATCTACTGTGTGATCATTTTAATGAGGTATTTTTTTAATATAATGTATTTATGTATCGTTTATGGAGTCTTGGGAGCTCAGATAAACGATTTCTTGATTGATTGACATATTACATGTTTATTTAAAGGTGACACTATTTTTCTTTTCCGATATGTTTTTTTGAAATAAGTAAAAAATATATATTTGTATTCTCCATAAGTTTGGTTTCATTAATTAAGCATATGAGGGTGTTTTTTGTTAATATTTCTTTCTAATATTTTTGTATTTCGATATTGTTTACATCAATTTTATGTCAGTGATCCGAGTGAAAGCAATTTCTAAGCAGGCTTTCATCCGAGGAGTCTCACATGCTCATATTGTTAGCAATATCGTAAGGAATGGAGAGAACAAGAGGAAAAAAGATGCTCCTGGATACTATTTCTGTAAATAATTGAATAGACACAAAACATCTCAACAGAGCAGTGATAGATGAAAGATTCAAGGAAATGAAACAGAAGTTCACTTAAACGCAAACATGTGAAAACATACACCACATGCAACCATGGCAATCCTTTATTTGCCTTCAGTTTTTGATTTTACTTCTGTAAATTCAACCCCTGCAGGTCGGACCTGACAGCTGAAGTCAGTGTTGTTTCCCATTAGATGTTCACAAAGGGCCAAAGGCTCCTTCAAGCCCACAGAATTTGCCGTTAAGTGCATATGTGTGTGCTCTTCTCTTCAAAGGCTCCCTCTTCTTTTACCTGCCCTTCTCCCTGAAACCCATTTTATCCTAAATGTGTTTTTCCATGAATTGCATTGTGCCATGTATCCCCAGAAGTAGTAATAGAAGTAGCTCTATATTCAATGCTGGATTGATACCCTTATATTTGATTGTCATCATTAACGAATTATCAAACCCAGCATATTGTATTTTATTTGTGCAATGTGTGGCAGAGGAAAGATTTGTATTGGACTTGTATTCATTGGTTGATAAATGCAGACAGACAGAAACATGTCGAAGTGCAATATTGTCATAAGGCCAGCACAAGCAATCAGTGATGTAGCATACAACAGTATGAACCAAATGTATGACCATGTCATTTTACGAGTAGCTAATTGTGATTTTTTGCGACTTGCAATTGTTTCACAAAGCCGAATGCATTAATGTGTCCCAGACACATTTAGGGTCGCACATGACCTGCCTCATCAATATCAGGCAGGTCTTTTGTGACTCATTGGAAATTGCCTGCACTCACTGGAATGACGCCCTGCTGGGTTCAGCAGACCACAATTTTGTGTGAAAGCTTTTTCAATAAAGCATTTTTTTTTATTGCAGCCCATTTTCCTTAAAGGAAAATGGGATGTATTTAAAAAACAATACATGAAAAGCTTTCGTTTAATTTTTTAAGAGTAGGCAGCGGTCCATGGGACCGCAGTCTGCTTTTACAAAATGTTGGTGCCCACATTCACAAAGGGGAAGGAGTCCCTTGGGGACCCCTTCCTGTTTGCGAATGGATTACCACCTCCTTCACAATGTCGATAAGGTATGAATGTTTTGGGACAGCATTTCCGGTCGTAAAACTTTCATACATGCCCCTGCAACTCGCTATCAGGAAGGGTCACCCTTGGCTTGCCCCTTCCTAATAGCGACTTGCAAACCCTATTTTGAGAGTCCTTAATAGGTTTCCATAAACCGCTTTAGAGGTCGCAAACAGCACGACTCTCCATTTACTTTGAGAATCAACTGTCCATAAGAAGATTACATACCTCAGGTAAAATACCATCTTACTCCTGCTGTGTGTTATTGAATCCATAATCGCATTGCCAGTAAGTTCCATGCAAAATGAATAACCATTGAAAACAGAGGGGTCCAAAGCTAGAAATAGAGAAGTAAAACCTCTCATATCAATCTTTCCCACCTCTCACAATTCATAATCCCAATGTACACAAGTGTATGTGTGTATATTTAGTTAGGACCATGTTTCCATTGGAAAAGCATTTTTGACTTGCCTATAACTTTGGCGTCGTTTGACCAATCTTTATGAGATTTTCCCCAAAAAGTGTCAAGATAGGTTCTGGTTGTCGTCATGGAAAATGTGAGGGTGTCTGTACAGTGGGGACAGAGAATTTGGGGTTCCAAATAAGAGTGCATTTTTAATGTTAATTTCCATAGGAACCTTTAGCCACACCTACAGCCTGAACCGCGGAATAGACTTACAACAAATGTGGCAGGGAGGGGGACATTGGTTCAAGGAAGTGCCTTTTGCCTATTTGGTGTACATCCTTTCAGTAGTTTTTGAGAAATGTGAGCCGAAAATTATAGTGACATCCCTGGCCGTGGATGCTTCGCAATGGTTTTGCGAGTAATCGCGAATACACGTGCCAGTGGGAATATTCTGATTGGCTGGACAGAACCTGAACAGAAAGCTGCAGCCGTTATTTAATACCTATCGGCAATGGTTCCTCAGGTTGAAAATTTGCGTGAAAGCCCACATGAGGTGTCAGGTTGGAGATACACTAACCCTATGGTTGAGAAATGGGGTGTTAGTGACAGAAGTTATGTGTCTAAAATTGAGGGCCCTCTGTGTAGCATCGCGGGGAAGTAGTGACTATCAATGTTGTGACGAATATTAGTGGAAATATCAAAAATATATCAGTGAATCATCAATACACATTGTTATAGAGATAATGAGATTCTGATAAATGTTTTTAAAGCGTTATTTATATAGTGAGTTAGCTACTGTGATGGTTAGAATTAATTATATATTTAAAATGTTTTAATGTAATAGTGGCTATTGAATTCCAGCTTTTGTTTTCCGTTTTCATGACGTAAGCGCATAGATCGTGATTACCAATATCATAGCGATCTCCGGCCTCACTGCGAAAATATAAAATGGGTTTTAGAGATGGTTTTTATGGAAACTCTCTAAAAAAACATGACTTTAGAGAATACTGTAAGAAAACCCTAGTGTATAAATACCGTAATATGTGTGTGTGTATATATTTTAGACTTTATGAAAAAGGAGCGATCGACGCGGTTAATGACGTCATTGCCATGTCCCGAATACCTTAAAAATGAAAAATAGGTCTGAAAGATGGTTTTTAAAGAAACTTGTGTTTGAAAGAAAAATGTATATAGTAATGTGTGTAGGGCAATGAGCAGAATTAATATATGTTCATAATATTTTTGGATGTGTTGGTGATCATTGAATATGTGCTTTTTTTTCTCGTTTTTGCAACGTGTCCACGGAGATAACGACATCATCATGAAGATTGCAAAAAATAAACAAACTGACTGATGCATACCTCATGCACTCATCCATTTACTCAGGCACTACTCGTGCTTTCATCCATTCACCCAAGCACAACCCTTCTACTCATCCATTCTACTGGCCCTACCCATGCCCTCATCTATTCTCCCAGGCACTACCCATGGACTCATCCATTCACCCAGGCACTACCCTTGGTGCTCATTCTTTCACTCAGCCATTATCCATGCATTCATCCATTCACTCAGGTACTAACCCTGCACTCCTCCATTCACTGAGGCCCTGCCCATGCACTCCTTCATTCACTCTGTCCTTACCCATTCCCTCATCCATTCACCAAGGCACTACCATTGAACTCATCCATTCACTCAGGCACTATGCATGCGCTCATCCCTTCACTCAGGCACTACCCATGGACTCATTCAATGACTCAGTCACTACCCATGCACTCGTTCATTCATTGAGGCACTACCCATGCACTCATCCAATTACTCAGGCACTAACCATGTACATGTTGAATCACTCAAACACTTCCCATGCACTAATCCTATCACCCAGGCACTACTCTTGTACTTATCCATTCAATCAGCCACCCACCAAACATTATGCAATCACCCAGACACAAATCACGAACGTATCCAGTCACCCCGGTACTATGCATGCACTCATCCATTTACTCAGGCACTATTCATGCTTTCATCTGTTCACTCAAACACTACCCATCCACTCATCCAGTCACCCAGGCACTACCCATGCACACATCCAATCACCCAGGCATTACCTTTGCACTCATCTATTCACTCAGGCACTATGCATGCGCTCATCCATTCACTCAAGCACTACCCATGTACTCACACAGTGACCCAGGCACTACTCTGGCACTCATCCATTCCCTCAGGCACTATCCAGACACTCATGTTATTACACAGGCACTGCCCTTGCACTCATACAATCACTCAGTTGCTACCCATGCACTCATCTATTCACTCAAAGCACTAACATTGCACTCATTCATTCCCCCAGGCACTATCCATGCACTCATCCATTTACCCAGGCACTACCCATGCACACATCGAATCACCCTATCACTACCTATGCACTCACACAATCACCCAGGCACTACCCTTGCACTCATCCTTTCACTCAAGCACTATCTATAGACTCATGCTATCACCCAGGTGTTAAAGGTGCATGCATACAATCACCGAGGTGCTAGACATGCACTCATCCATTCACTCAAACACTAACCTTGCACACATCCATTCCCTCAGGCACTATGCATGCACTCATCCATTCACCCAGGCAATACCCATGCATATATCCAATCACCGAGGCACTACCCATGCATATATCCAATCACCCAATCACTACCTTTCCACTCATCCATTCTCTCAGGCAGTACCCATGCACTCATTTACCCACTCAGGCACTATCAATGCACTCATCCATTCACCCAGGCACTACCCATGCACACATCGAATCACCCAATCACAACGTTTCCACTCATCCATTCACTCAGGCAGTACCCATGCACTCATTTACCCACTCAGGCATTATTAACCATGCACTCATCCAATGGCCCAGGCTCTACTGTTGCACTCATCCATTCTCTCAGGCAGTACCCTTGCACTCATCCATTCACTCAGGCACTACACATGCACTCATCCATTCACTCAGACATTAACCATGCACTCACACAATCACCCAGGCACTACCCTTGCACTCATGCGTTCACTGAGGTGCTAGACATGCACTCATCCATTCACTCAAGCACTAATGTTGCACACATCCATTCCCTCAGGGACTATCCATCCACTCATCCATTCACCCAGGCACTACCCATGCATATATCCAATCTCCGAGGCACTACCCATGCATATATCCAATCCATCAATCAATACCTTTCCACTCATCCATTCTCTCAGGCAGTACCCATGCACTCATTTACCCACTCAGGCAGTACCCTTGTACTCATCCATTCCCTCAGGCACTATCCATGCACTCATCCATTCACTCAGGCACTACCCATGCACACATCCAATCACCCAATCACTACCTTTACACTCATCCATTCACCCAGGCAGTACCCATGAAATCATCCATTCCCTCAGGCACTATCAATGCACTGATCCATTCACCCAGGCACTACCCGTGCACAAATTTAATCACCCAATCGCTACCTTTGCATTCATCATTTCAATCAGGCAGTACCCATGCACTCATTCAGGCACTACCCATGCACTCATCCAATGACCCAGGCTCTACTGTTGCACTTATCCATTCACCCTGACAGTACCCATGCACCCATCCATTCATTCAAGTACTACTCATGCGCTTATCCAATCACCCTGCTGTATGGCGTTTTAGGATCACAGTGAATTTTCCCGAACTATGCCTTTATATAGGTACAATTCATATTGCCCTAATATAGGCATACAAATGATTCCCTTGTTTAGACATAGCCCATGCAGTCCAAATACAGGCATGGCTACTACCACCCGTAACAAAACGTCACAACGATTTCTTGAAAAATCGGCTTAAGCAGACAGGCACCTCCCTTTGCTTGAATATTGATTGGTCCAAGAACTCATGTACTTTACCAAGAACTACTATTCCCTTGGGGTTCTTTACTGATGTTATTCTGACCAACTTTACGTCAAACTAGGCACCTTCAAAGTATAAATATGCCTTCACTTGTTCTAGCAAGGCACGGTGGTTCGAAGCAGTTTGATTATCAACTTGCCTGACGTAGCTCGCTACAGCAAGTCCCGAAGGAAGCCGACCCTCCAGCTGGCACACTGATCGAGAAGCTGTCCTTTCTCTCGCTGAGAATCCAGCTCCAGTGTTTCCAAGCTCCCCTTGCGGGGTGTTGGGAAATCGAGTCCTGAGACAGAGATACCAGACCTCCTTCATTCTAAACTAGGGTATGGAGCTGATTAGAACCTAAGAAAAATCTTGGATAGATTTTTGGCAAAGAAAACCAAGCCTATGCTACATAATACTTACTCCCTCCCGCGTACTCGACTTAGGTTAGGTACATTGGGGTAGGCATATTTTAGAAGCACCAGTTGAGTACATTTAGCCATTGTTATTTATGTATGTATTCATATATGGTTTAGAAATCATACAATGCTCTTACAGAATTATTTTATAATATTGTTCTTGCTGTATGCATTTTACTTTGCAGCCTGCATTACGATTATAGCAGTTCACTTTACTTGCATGAGTAAGAAGACTGTTAAAAAAATCCTTTTAATTGAAAACGCCTGTTAGAACTGGGGGTCTCTAATTGGCAGAGGTAGGTACCACTGTCCAAATAGGGACCCTTGATTCTAGTCAGGGTAAGGAGGAAACCCTCTGAGATAACCCCTGCTCACCCTCTAGGTAGCTTGGCACGAGCAGTCAAGGCTAGTCAGGAAGCAATGTGTAAAGTATTTGTACCAACACTCACAGTAACACAGTGAAAACACCACAAACTGACTCCACAACAGTTTAGAAAAATAAAGGTATTTAATCTAAACTACACAAGACCAAAACGACAAAAATCCAACATACACATTTCAAGAATATGGTTTCAAAAGAGTTCTTAAGGTTGTCATAAAAGTTCTTTAGGTTGCGATAAAATAATTCACAGTTGCGTGAAAAGTTCACAGTTGCGTCACGTTTTAGACACCGTACTTTTAGTTGCGACAAAGTTGCAAAAGCAGAAGCGGGTGCGGTGGAACACAAGCGATGCGTTGCTCCTGAGACCCTGGGGAGGCGATGCGACAGCCCCGCTGCAGCAGCGGGCGTATTGCGACGAATCCGGTCTGTATGGGGAGGAAGGCCACTTGTATGGATTCCGGTGCGTAGGTTCCGTAGGAAGTTTGTTCTCGCAAAGGCACGATGCGGCGATCTCTGGAGTTGCAACGATCTCCAGGGCAACGATGCGTGAACCAGTGGTGATCTTCTCTCTTGCAGCTCCTCGATGCGATGGCTTCTGCGACGACACTCGCAGCAACGTGATGCGGTCTGCAAGCTAGCAGTGCGGCGATCTCACCCAGCCACGACAGGCTCTGCGATGACACTCGCAGCGATGTTAGGCTTCCCGCACCGATCGGGTGCGTCCCGCAAACGAAGGATGCGACGGCTCTGACAGTGGCAACAGACGCTGCGGCGATCTCGACCTTCGTAGTGGCTGGAAACTTCTCGCACTCTTGGGGATGCGCTCCGCAGCAAGCGATGCAATAACATTTCAATTGCAAAAAGTCTCTCAAGCTTAGTTTCAAGCTTCCCAGCACAGGTACAACTTCCAGAGGCCCCACAACTGGATCAAGCACTCTAGGAAGGACAGAACTCTCTCAGCAGAGTTCACGGAAGTTGGGGTGAAATCCTTTTGTTCCTGGGACTTCAGAACAGGGAGCCAGCTCTTCCCAGGCCCTTGGAGATTCCGTCAAGACAGGGGACACAGCACAATAGCATAGTCCTTCCCCTCTCCTTGGCAGCAAAGCAGCAGGTCAGTCCAGCAGAGCAACAGCAGGACAGTCTTCCTTCTTCAGATTCAGCTTTCTCCTTGGCAGAGGTTCCTTCTTGATTCCAGGAGGATCTCATTTTCTGTTGTCAGGGGTCCTGTATTTATACCCCTTAAAGTCTTTGTTCTCTTTGTGCATGTGGGCCCTAAGCCCGTTCTGAACCAGTTCTGGGTGTTTCTTGAGTACTTTGTTTTCCTGGCTTCTCCTTTCCTTTCAGAGTGAGGGGCAGGGTCGTCAGACACCCAGCAGGAGGTGGAGCCAGCATTGTGGCAGGCAGGCACAGCCCTATTCAGGCCCAGGTGCTAATTCTTCCCACCACTCAGGTTGCAAATGCAGTCATTCAGCCTAGGGCTGACTCAGCCAGCCTCCTGGGGAATCCCCAGCCCCTGTCACTCTCAAACCAGACAGTCAATACACAAACAGGCCAAGGCACACAGAAGGGTCAGACAAGAGAACAGCAACTTTCTAAAAGTGCTGTTCTCAAACACAGGATTTAAAAACAACCTTTCCTAAAAGATGTGTTATTAAATTCTGAGTTCAGGGATACTAGACTCTAATGTCCTATCTTGTTCCTATGGGAAGAAATGCTGGTAGCCACTGTAGCCAGCATCCCCCATGTTAGCCTATGGAGCAAGATAGCCTTACAATAGTGAAAAACGTAAATGGCTGTAATTCACTACCAGAGCATGTCACCTGCACCAGTACATGCTCTACCTTTCACATACACTGCACCCTGCCCGGGGGGGGGGGGGGGAGGGGGTACCTTGGGCCTTCCATAGGGGTGACCAATGTGCACAAAAAGGGAAGAGTTAGCCCTGGTAATTGGGGACACTGACCAGGAAGACATGGCAGTTCACAGACTGCACACAGGTACTGCAGTGGAAGGCCTGAGACACCATTTTGGAGCTACTCCTGTGGGTGGCACAATTAGTGCTGCAGGCCCACTAGTAGCATTTGGTATCACCAGCCCTGGCACTCCCAGTGCACTTTACTAGGGACTTCTTGGTAATACAAACATTCCAATCATGTATATCCAATAATAATAACAATTTACACAGAGAGGATATGCACTTTAGCACTGATCAGAAGTGGTAAAGTGCGCAGAGTCCTATTGCCAACAGCCACGGGTCAGGAAAATTAAGGGAGGAAGAAGCAAAAAGTCTGGGTATGACCCTCCAAGAAGGGCTAGTTCCAACAACGCCTGTCTCTCTGTTTCTCTGCTCCTCTGTAGAAACGAAGCATGCACGATTGACTGAGTGAAATACTTATCTATTGTTTCCACAACTCTAGAGATATATTTCTTATTCTTGGGAAACAAAGTTGTCATGTTTATGCGGTTGTCAGAAACGAATCCCTTATTGTATATTCGAGAACATTTCTAGTGACCTCTGAGCTAGCTGGCACTCACCATTAAGTTTAGTATATTCGATCGAGACCTAGTCGACTTCAGACTCCTACGTCTAAACTATAGGATATACTATTCCAATGCGCAGAGCCTATTGGGAACATAGGAACTACACTACATGGCGCCCAACATTTGCTAAGGCACTAATTTAATGCTAGATACTAAAGTAACTCAGTTGTGCTTTTCACAGAGACCCCTTTTTCCCATTAATACTCCAATAGATGTCTCGAGTGGGTAAAAGAATAAAATATCATCCATAACTGAGTAGGACAAAAATCCTATATATTCGTTTTTTGGTTTGTTCAACGTTGAAGGATACAGTGTTCCAAAATATGGTGCACCTTTTCTTTGTTACCTTGAAACTTACTCCGCAAACTTTCAGCCAACAAAATGACTGAAAACGAGACCGGTGGAGCTGCAGCAGCTGCAGCCTAACCAGGCTTAGACGTTACAGGTTTCCAAGAGACCGATGCAGATGCTATAATCATCCCGGAAAATTTAAGAAAAACCATCACTATAAAACTTATAACAAATGGCCTCTCACCAAGAGGTGGTAGGGTGATTTTTGTCATAGAGGCATATAAATATCGGAAGCCAGAGGTATTCTATTTATGGATTATATTCCCTGAAGCAAATCCAGTAACACGTGTTTCACTTCTACAAAGAAGAGGAACCTCCAACGGAATACACTCCTTTTGAGGATGTTGAAATTCCACTAACATCCCAAAAGCATGCACTCTGGTTTAAAGGCGCCCTACAACATCATAATCACATTACCAGGCTCAGTCCGTTAGGAAGAGCAGGAGCAACTTAGCCGGTATTAGCCAGCTACACACTACATCCTGCCATTGAAGAAATGTCAGATGCGGAACTATTAGTTTAACTAAAGCAACTAATCAAAATCCATAGACAATTGGTTCAATATGTCATGCGGACACTGACAGTCCAACCTCCTATAAAGATTCCACAACAAACCCCTTACCAGAGGAACACAAATAAAATTACACCACAGACTATACAATCAGACATTGGTAAGTTGCCTGTAAAACGGGAAAACATTCCATTCTGGATAGCTCAAAAAATTACTCAAATCGAGGCTGTATTTCCTGATACTACCCCTCATGAGAAACACAGAATTCTAACAATCTGTTTACCTATGGGGATCGCACCATGCCTGGAGGACTGCGAGTCTTGGGGCACAGTCTTTGCTGCAATCAACACAAAAACACATAGTATTCCGTCTATGGCGGTAATACCAGACGTCGTGAAACAGATTCAAAACGAATACGGGCAGAGCCTGCTTTAAATCTGGGTATGAAACTACTGAAAGATTGATTTATCAAGTGAAGGCAAAAACCTGGCAGAAAACTTTCTAGAAAAATGTGCGCTGCTCCAACCTCCAAAAACGCTGGAAAACTTACAGTTGATTCTACGTTTCCTAAATTTCGGAAGAACATACATTCTAAATTATGCAGAGAGGGTTAAACCTCTCTGGAATTAATCAAACCTGATTTCAAAACAGTTAATTGGACTCAAAACACACAGAAATTTTGCATTCAGTGCAAACAGACATGTTAGCAACAACACATTTACAGACTCGCGTAAACGTACGCAACCTTGTAATCCAAATCATTACAGGAAGATGTGGATTCACGTACTTTACCTTTAATGAAGGAGAAAGAGTACCAATAGCTTATAAATCACACTTGTACACACAAGCTGAAATGAAATTCACCTCTACAGAAAAAATTCTGACAGTGGTTCAAACTGCAGTAGCAAAAGAGAGAGCCCTTGCACTGGGAAAACGCATAATAGTCGTTACTCCTGTACCTGCCTTAGAGGCAGTAACAACAAGCATTTACAATGCAATGGTCTCGGCATTATTAAAGGTAGAGCTATTGGCATTGCTCATGATTTTTTATTTTTTTTAAATCAGAAATAAATGGCATTGTCATTTACATTGCCAATAGCTTAATCGCTCGCAAATTCATGACCTATTGCATTTACACCCACACAGAGCCACCCAACAAAGCCACCCACACACATACAGAGCCACCCACACAGAGCCACAGAGCCACCCACACAGAGCCACAGAGCCACCCACACAGAGCCACAGACAGAGCCGCGCACACAGACAGGCAGAGCCACGCACACAGACAGACAGAGCCGCGCACACAGACAGACAGAGCCGCGCACACAGACAGACAGAGCCACGCACACAGACAGACAGTTCATTACTGTATTGTTTGGTAGGAGAAAGCGCCCCCGCTCACTCACGCCTTCCTCAATTTAGGACCTGTAAGAAGGTTGACGCTGGTAGACATCGTCAGCGTACGGGCATATGCGAGAAAATCTTGTCTGTGGAAAATGAGGGCCTTTCTGATGTATAGATTTATGAATTATACAAAGAAATTTAAATGTAAACCTTTTTGGCACCAGTAACCAGTGTAAAGTGCAAAAAGGATCAGAAGATAAAAATTGTTGAGGACGAGATGGGCTAGCTTATCAGTAGCCATTTAAACGTGGTACAGTCACTTAAGTATGTAATTTGGTGCACCTAAGAATAGTGAGCTGCAGCAGTCCAAACAACTTAGAATGGAAAATTGAATTACCAGAGGTCGGAATTCATATGGAAGAAGTTGCAGAATTTTACAGAGGAGATGCATTAAGATAAAACAAGTAGATGGCTTTTTATTTACATGTGTGGAAAGAGAAAGATCGACATTGATAAATACATCAAGGTTCTGAAGAGTGAAGTAGCAACAGGGACAGTACTATTAAGCAATGACCAAAAGTCTGCTGGTAACGGGCCAGGTGGCCTTCCTGTAGAGCAGCATGGGATCTCGGTTTTCTCTATCTAAACAACTCGTAAGAGAGGGTCCGAGGGAAAAGTTTACCGACAAAAACAGGCTAATACCCCCTGTAAGACTACCTGAAAAACAACAGAGCCTGTAAGTCAAAGGTACTAAGGAGTGATAATCAACACTGGTATAATTGCACGGAAGTGAACGTAACTAAAGACCATCAACAGTAGCTGATTGAGTCCTATCAGCCCACCCAATGGCGGAGCCTCATCATGTAGGACTCCAATACCAAGGTAAGTGTGCAATCGCCCAGTTGTCAATTAGCGATGCATTACTCGACCGAGGTAAGGTCACCACCGTTGTTAGACTTGAGTGGGAGACTGATATGTGCAGTGCAGGAAAAGAAAATAAAATAGTGTGTGATTAAAATGGCTATCGAGGCAAACAAAGACCTTTATTAGCGTTTGCCTGGACGTCAGGTTAAAAAATAGTGAAAAAACAGTGTGGAAAAAATCACTGTTTGACTTGCTTGATAGAAAACTAAGTAAGATATAAGAGGGCCAACATGTTTCTGCCTTAAATGTGAAGAATCACTGGCATTCGTCAGGGCCGAATTAATATCTGCTACTGCAAGACACTATAATGTGTGTGCAAGAGTTAAGGAAATGTACAATATATGAACAAAACGGAACCATCCTACCACATCTTGTCAGTATTGTCGTGGTGATGCGATGGATTTTTCCTGTGAGAATACAAGAAGGAAAAAAAGAAAGAAGAAAAGAACAATGTAGACATTGCATTTTTACATTGCTCAAAAGTTAAATGTACACCAAACATATTCAAGTGGGATGATTTAACGTGCAAAACCAGTGTAGACTCTCAAACCTAAGACAGGACCATCACTCATTGGTGATAGTCACATACAAGGTGCATTCTGATACGTCACCCAGTGATTGAAAATAATGTACACAGTATCAACACTTACCCAGCAGTGTGTGGGAAGTGGACCTCACCTCACCCGGCAACTGCTCGGACGAATAAGGCACCGCTCTGAACATATAAAGACAATGTCTCACAAGATGCATGTCTCTGGGGTCTATACTCCCTATGTTCGATAAAACCCAAATGCTTTATCAACTGTCTGTCACGTGTTCCCACCCGGTGTCCTCGGTGGCCACGCATAACTGATATTGCATCTAAGCCTCCAGTTAAATTGAGAAGATGCTCTTGAATTTATGTTAGAAATACCCACTAATTTAACAACAAAACCAGTCAGTAATGATATTGATTGCTAATGTCTAGAACAAGTAGAAAGAAATCCCCATTATCTAAAGTCCATCTCTATAGCTAAACAAAGATTTAATGTTAAGCTGTTCAAAATTAAATGAAGGGAAATCTTGCTGTTCTTAACTATTAACTGGATGTAGGAATCTACCACTGAACTCCCTAGGTTCGTCCTGGTAATGTAACCCTGACCCTGCTTACCTGTCCGTCGGTACCTTGAGGCTGAAAACGAGCCGAAGGGGAGGCACCGAACGAACGATCTGGCGTCTATTTATAGCGCTGGTATATCGCTAATGTGGCTCAGCTGAGTTTCTAAAGTGCGCGCTGCACCTGCGTGATGTACAGGTTACTACATCCTCGCGCGTGTCTTATGAAACAAGCACCTGGCGCGCATGCGCGAACATGAAGACGCCTGTTTGAGCGCACCGTGCATGCGCGTACGAAACAAACAGCTAGCGCGCATGCGCGAACATGAAGACGCCTGTTTAAGCGCACCGCGCATGCGCGTACGAGCAGTGCCAACACACCCCGTCCCGGCACAGCGCGAGACACTGCTTGCATGCAGTTGTCTCGCGCATGCGTGTTGTAGCCTCAATCTCGCTTTGTCAATAGATGTTTACCGGCAAGGCAAACGCGTTTGTATTGCATTTGACACTGCGATAATTTCATGACCTAATAGGACAGAATCTATACAAAAAGATGTAATAGAGCAAGGGGATGAGTGAAAAATGTTTTTAACCCATGAGGTAATAGCCTATACACAAAACGTGAAGTGCGCGCTATTATGCCGAAAGTCAGTAATACTAAATGGTAAAACAGAGGAAGGTGAATAGGTCCTGGGCCAACTGCGCAGGAAGCCTTGCTTCTACAGTGGAAGTACATGTCTAGTGATGATGGGTATACCATGATAGTGTCATTTAGGAGAGACAAAACTAGACAGGAGGACTATGTTTAACTCGGGTACCTACAGGCGGTCAATAGTGTCATTCAAGCCAACAACGTCAGATTGTAATCTGACGTTGTTGGCTTGAATGACAACATTCCGTGGCTATTAATCTGACTGGACCCCTGGCTATGAGCAATTCTGGTGGACCACTTGCCATGTGTACCTCTGGTGGTTACAACGAGCCATTTCTGGTGTGATTAATTACCACCCATTTTGGAGTGTTGGCGACACCAGGCCCCCTATTGACCGCCTGTAGGTACCCGAGTTAAACATAGTCCTCCTGTCTAGTTTTGTCTCTCCTAAATGACACTATCATGGTATACCCATCATCACTAGACATGTACTTCCACTGTAGAAGCAAGGCTTCCTGCGCAGTTGGCCCAGGACCTATTCACCTTCCTCTGTTTTACCATTTAGTATTACTGACTTTCGGCATAATAGCGCGCACTTCACGTTTTGTGTATAGGCTATTACCTCATGGGTTAAAAACATTTTTCACTCATCCCCTTGCTCTATTACATCTTTTTGTATAGATTCTGTCCTATTAGGTCATGAAATTATCGCAGTGTCAAATGCAATACAAACGCGTTTGCCTTGCCGGTAAACATCTATTGACAAAGCGAGATTGAGGCTACAACACGCATGCGCGAGACAACTGCATGCAAGCAGTGTCTCGCGCTGTGCCGGGACGGGGTGTGTTGGCACTGCTCGTACGCGCATGCGCGGTGCGCTTAAACAGGCGTCTTCATGTTCGCGCATGCGCGCTAGCTGTTTGTTTCGTACGCGCATGCACGGTGCGCTCAAACAGGCGTCTTCATGTTCGCGCATGCGCGCCAGGTGCTTGTTTCATAAGACACGCGCGAGGATGTAGTAACCTGTACATCACGCAGGTGCAGCGCGCACTTTAGAAACTCAGCTGAGCCACATTAGCGATATACCAGCGCTATAAATAGACGCCAGATCGTTCGTTCGGTGCCTCCCCTTCGGCTCGTTTTCAGCCTCAAGGTACCGACGGACAGGTAAGCAGGGTCAGGGTTACATTACCAGGACGAACCTAGGGAGTTCAGTGGTAGATTCCTACATCCAGTTAATAGTTAAGAACAGCAAGATTTCCCTTCATTTAATTTTGAACAGCTTAACATTAAATCTTTGTTTAGCTATAGAGATGGACTTTAGATAATGGGGATTTCTTTCTACTTGTTCTAGACATTAGCAATCAATATCATTACTGACTGGTTTTGTTGTTAAATTAGTGGGTATTTCTAACATAAATTCAAGAGCATCTTCTCAATTTAACTGGAGGCTTAGATGCAATATCAGTTATGCGTGGCCACCGAGGACACCGGGTGGGAACACGTGACAGACAGTTGATAAAGCATTTGGGTTTTATCGAACATAGGGAGTATAGACCCCAGAGACATGCATCTTGTGAGACATTGTCTTTATATGTTCAGAGCGGTGCCTTATTCGTCCGAGCAGTTGCCGGGTGAGGTGAGGTCCACTTCCCACACACTGCTGGGTAAGTGTTGATACTGTGTACATTATTTTCAATCACTGGGTGACGTATCAGAATGCACCTTGTATGTGACTATCACCAATGAGTGATGGTCCTGTCTTAGGTTTGAGAGTCTACACTGGTTTTGCACGTTAAATCATCCCACTTGAATATGTTTGGTGTAGATTTAACTTTTGAGCAATGTAAAAATGCAATGTCTACATTGTTCTTTTCTTCTTTCTTTTTTTCCTTCTTGTATTCTCACAGGAAAAATCCATCGCATCACCACGACAATACTGACAAGATGTGGTAGGATGGTTCCGTTTTGTTCATATATTGTACATTTCCTTAACTCTTGCACACACATTATAGTGTCTTGCAGTAGCAGATATTAATTCGGCCCTGACGAATGCCAGTGATTCTTCACATTTAAGGCAGAAACATGTTGGCCCTCTTATATCTTACTTAGTTTTCTATCAAGCAAGTCAAACAGTGATTTTTTCCACACTGTTTTTTCACTATTTTTTAACCTGACGTCCAGGCAAACGCTAATAAAGGTCTTTGTTTGCCTCGATAGCCATTTTAATCACACACTATTTTATTTTCTTTTCCTGCACTGCACATATCAGTCTCCCACTCAAGTCTAACAACGGTGGTGACCTTACCTCGGTCGAGTAATGCATCGCTAATTGACAACTGGGCGATTGCACACTTACCTTGGTATTGGAGTCCTACATGATGAGGCTCCGCCATTGGGTGGGCTGATAGGACTCAATCAGCTACTGTTGATGGTCTTTAGTTACGTTCACTTCCGTGCAATTATACCAGTGTTGATTATCACTCCTTAGTACCTTTGACTTACAGGCTCTGTTGTATCTCGGTTTTCTCACCATTAAATTGTAGGCAATTACATCCCAACCAATAAGAGATACCACACGCTGTTGTGAAAAGCTTCCTGGGGCAGAGGGGAGGACCAATCACCTGATAAAGTAATTTGAGTATCACCGGCATAGTTATGAAGTCAATTCTATGACTATGTATCAGTCGAGCCAAAGATCTCAGGTAGATGTTGAACAATGTTGGGCTTAATACATTTCACTTCAATAAACCTCCCTGCAGTGGCATGTGGAGCCCCGTGGCACCCCTTGCCTCAATTTTATAGCTTTTGACTGGAATGGTGAGAGATAAATGGCTTATACCTTCCTAATAGGATCTGCACCGATCAATTGCAACATCCTGGACTGCCATCTCATTTAATCTTTGATCCAGATGCTGAGGTTAACTGTGTCGAAGGCAGCAGACAAAGAAAGCAATATCAATGCCACAAATTGGCCATTGTCTGCTGCCCTCTGAAGAGCGGCTGATACAGCAACTAGAGCTGGTGCCGTACTGTGAGCTGGGTGAACTCAACTCCTGCCTGAGCAGGGCCAAGCAAATCATGGCCTTCAAAGATCTAGAAAGGTGTAAAATCCTGGGTCACCATGCAGAAAAGGCAGATTTTCAACATGGATGTTTTGCTTTCTCGGAATGAGGCTCAACTGACTGTCACTGACTATCCAGTGCCCCTTACAAGTTAACTCTACATGTTTTATTAAACGTATATTTACCACAAAAATGTATGGCCTCCATTATTCTTTCATTGTTATATCCATATCCCGATACATACAGTGAACCCGTGGATCCATAGGCAGCAACACTGTCCGAATACCCAAGTCAGAATCCAAGATCACTCCAAGGTTATTAGCAAAGGTTGAAAACTGCTTAATAAAAGGAAAGTGACACGTGATGGAGATATGATGCATGAGGACCCCACTGAGAGAGGTCAAATCTTAGCTACCCAATTCTACACTATCAAATGCAGTTTCCTAGGAAATATTTCAGCTATACAGGCAGATATTAATAAGCACATGCAAGCTGGTTTACAAAGCGCCAATGAACATTCGAATGGAGACACAAAAATGTTAATTTGAATTTTGCAGAAATGTTCACTTAATTGTGCAGTATTGTATGTGGTCCTGTGGTTGAAAAATTAAAGCCCGAGAAAGAGGAAGACGGCGCCCAAAATCCCGGAAATTGACCGCCAAACTCTATAGGCTTTGCTCAGGTTCCGGTGCGCCTAGAAGGGGCCCAAAGGGGCAGTAGCGCTGCTCACACGAGAAAGGAGAACTGTCCCTTGATTCTCTTGGGTAGTGTCTGGTGGTGAGGGTAGCGATTAGACTTCGTGCCCATGTGATTGTTTACTTCCAACTAAATGAACGGGACCCTGTGTCGTCGAGGAGGGGAGATGCGTCACTGTGACCATTCGATACTTGGCTTCTTTCTGCAGCTTTCGCTTTTGGTGATGGGGCGAGAGCTGGTCTCCATATCAAAGGAAGCCATAGCACAAACCTCAGAGAGCCCCTTTATTCGTAAGATCAATCAGCACTCGCTCACCCGCACCTCTCTATAATTAATCACTTCTAGAATACGGCAAATCGGGATCGACGCCCATTCAAATATTGGCCTCCAGTTCACATTTCTAAGAGACAAGTGCGGCCCACGAAGCTCACCTAGTAGGCGGCGGCTTCTATAATGAACACAGAGTGATATGCCTATTGCCAAGGAACGAGATAGATGTGACGGGGGTGGGGGTCCGGCGGGAGTGGAGGATTCTGGGATGAGTTTTACACTAGTCTATAATTAACACACGAGGTGAGCAGTGAGGGGGCGGCAGTCTGGGGAAAATTGCACGATAAAATAGAGACCGAAGGAAACAGACAGCCCAGCAGTGAGAGAGGGGGCGAAAGCAGGAGTGGGAAGCGGAGCCGGAGGAAGGCAATAAACTGCATAAAGCCGAGCAAGGAGGCGGGAAAACAGCAGAAATAGGGGGGAGTCCAAGAGAGGAGGAGACGGCGGAGGACGGGAGTTCAGGAGGAAAGGTGGAGGGAGAGTAAACAAGTAACAGGGCAAAGAGTAGCGCCTCCGCCTCTAGGGATACATACTTGTGCGAGCTAGGCGCAGGACACCACCACCCACTAGAGCACACCCGGACTGCGGGGGTTAAAAAATACATTTGAAAAAAAAAGAAAAAGCTTACCTGACTGCCCGTGTCCGCGTCAGAGCTGAGGAAGGGGCTCTAGAGTGGGTGGAAAGCGGCAGCATCACCGTACTCGGTGCAGGCTAGGCAGCAATGGCGGCCACAAAGCTTACGGCATTTTTCGGATTTGGGGGCGTGTTTTGCTGTCCTGAGTGACGGACGACGTCACAGGGCTAAAGAATGCAAAAAATCACGCCCCCAAATCCGAAAAAGACGGGGCTTGTTTGAAGTGATGCATCTCTCCTCCAATGGCTGGCCTCCTTTTAGGAAGCCAGCCAATGGTGAGAGACGGGGCAGAGAAGCGGGTTCTGAGGCCCCACTAGAGGACATTAATTCTCTTACCGGAAGCTGCTTCGCAGCTTCGTCCCGAGACCTAAAAACGAGATGTCTGAATGCAAAGGCTTTACATCTGAGATGCATACAATTGGTTAACTCTCTTGTTGCAACAGACATGGAATACGTTTTTGAACCCTACTTGAAAAGACAATAATTTCTACAATATGAACAAGAATTTCCTCCACCCACTGAGATTCTGCCTCTAGAATGGTACGAATGACTCATTTATACTTACGGATCAGCACGGCCCGCAATTGGGGGTAAACAAGCTTATAGTGCTTCGTGCGCGATCGTTAAAGGTCGCTGGCTCAATGGTAAATTCCGACCTATGGTCACTAAAACACAATCTCTCGGAGATTGTACATCTCAGCAAGCTGAACTACAAGCATTCAAGAAATGAAGAAATGAGCCTGAAAATACTGATCGCGAATTCCCCACACTCATAGTGTGTGATTCTTATTACTGCGTTCAATTCCACAATGAATACTTGCAGAACTTGATTCAAAATGGTTCCAAAGATGCAAAAGGTGACACAATCAAGCATAAGTTGCTGTGGGAACAAGTAGTTCAGTTACTCACGAGATCCATACACTGAGTCATCAACGTGAAGGCATTCACATTGCAAGGAATTCATTGGCTGATGAAGCCGCGAAGGCAGCTGTGAAAACGGCTTCCGTAGCTGCAATCACTCGTTCAAAAACGAGAATAGACGGCGAAATAATGCTATCTGTCAATGCTACAAGCAAAGGCATCGGTGCAGCGTTACCTCAAAATTATCTACTCAAATATTTATACATAATTGATGCAAACTCCATTCCTTTTGCTCAAATTCCTGGAGTGGGGGATAGAGCAATTCCAAACAGGAGACGTAGAGTAGATTTGATACACAAAGCACATTTGGGAGAGGGTCTGATACATCAAGGGATCTCTAAATCTATACTTGAATTGTAGGAGATGTACTGGTGGCCAGGGATGAATGCAGACACTCAGGAATTTGGAATTAATTGCAATGACTGCAACAGAGCTTGTTTCCGGTCCAGGGAAGGCATGGCTTGGCAGTTCGGGCTGGACTGTTCCCATGAGGCACAGGGTCAGACTGATTTGCATTTGGCCAAGTCTGAACTGGGGTGGCAGAGTGGGTTAATGAACGGTGATGGATTTTCACCCAGATCTGTTGACTGGGTGTGAGTGCTTGATTGGTTCAGATGCTCGGTCCATCACCACCCCCTTTTGTACTGCAACAGAGATTACAGCAAAGAACGCCACCAGATACCTAACTACAGTGTAGCCAGTCCAGTACAGACACCAATGTTAGACAGCATTAGACTATCTACATGCAGACGTCCCTATGGACAAACGCAGTCCCACACCTATTAAGACAAGTTTCATTTGGATGTGGCCTCTGCACTCGGCTGACGCTCGAACTGTTATAAAAGATTTGCAAGTCTTTATCAGCACATACGCAGTCGGCATGCTACATTCTGACCAGGGTCCTGTGTTTAGCTCAAAGGCTTACAAGGAGGCCATGGCCAATCTGGGAGTTGCATTGCGGTATTCTAGTCCATTACATCCTGAGGGAAATTCGGTTGTGGAGAGAAAAAAACGGGACATAAAGCAATATATAACAGCTAGGGTATTAGGCTAGGGTGACGGGTGGATCAAACATCTAATATGTGTCCAACGTAGTCTTAATAATCTGCCAAGAAATTTTCTGTGTGGAATCACTCCATTTGAAATCCTTTTTGGAACTAGAATGATTGTCCTGGACCTTGGTTGTCACACTTCAGTGGTAGAACAAAAACCTTTTGATATCATAGACCATTTGTCTGTTTTGCAGGACTTAAATGAAACAAGGAAAAGTCAAAGCAACACATTGGAGAAGCCAACGACCACTCAAGAGGAAACAGCCGTCCCAGCAAGACCTGCCTGGATTCCAAAGATTGGAGATCTAGTGAGAGAAAAGATCGCGGACGAATTTGGGCCTTCTTACAGACAATCAGTACCTGTGCTAGCAATCCACGGATCAAGAACAGTGTTACTGTCGCCCCTTGCTGGAAGAAAGGAGAACAGGTTTGTATCTATCGCCTGGGTAAAACCACATCCTGTGGCCAATCATAAGTAGTGGAATGCAAAACAACAGTTGATGGACAGAATGCAGAACAATGTCATACATTCACCCCACTTTAAAGTAAAGTAACAACCCAGGCAAAATACAAGTACTGGCAAGGTTCAAGGTAAAAGTAAAAAGATTATGTAATTAACATCAATGTTCACTTTTTAACTCTTTGCAACCATTGAGCCTTTACTTCTTCGTAATTAATGACTGGCAACCCTTGCGGACAGGCTTCTCCGGCAAAAATAATCACAGCATAGCCACCATCAGGTACATCTCTCTGAATAATGTGCCCAATCAATTCAAAACGGTAATGGACTAGAACTAAAATGTTAGCTCTAGATACGCGCATGCTGGATTAAGATCAGATCATCCTGCTTATGCGCTATGGAATATGAGCAAATTAATTAAATAAATATGAACTGGGCATTTCGAAAGATAAACAAAGAAGATAAGACAAATATAGGAGACAACCTAATACATGTGAACTAGGTATCTTAGAAGATAAACATAGGAGACTAATTCTTTTTAAAGCATTTCTTAACTGCACATCTAAAACTGATAAATAGAATTTGACCATCATGGCTCTAAATAAACACCACAATTACATGTTTGGCTTTTCTGGTTCATTTCTCTTCTCCAAATGCATATAGAAAAAGAAGCTTCACGCAGAGATCAGAATTGGACTTATTCCACAAAATTTTCCCCCGTTTTTCCTATTACCCTTATGAAGGCAACATATGGTAAGCATCAACCCTCAATTAGTATATACAGGAAATGGTTAGATCTTTATACAGAATGAACTAAATATTATTTCTCAACTCTCATAGTACTATGCCTAGCCATCAAAAATATTGAAAGGAATTGTTGACCATCCAAATATGAGAATTGCCCTATTAGTCGCCCTGAGCAATCACCAGTCTTCTTCCTATAATGTAGACATTATTCCTATACCCTTTCTTTTCCTTTCTTTTCTCACCTCAGGTTAATCTTTTTCTTTAACTCTATACTAAATTCTACCAATACAATATGGAAAAATGTGTACTACAATGTAAAATATCCGGGTTATCGTTTTATTGAAAAAATATGTATTATGTGTTATTACAAAAGCGGTATATCATGTTACACCATCAATTCTCTGGCTATAAAAAGTTCGAGTAAATTGTTTCTATTAAAGTATTGATCAATGTGCACTGTCTAGCATAATCTAAACAATCTATGTAAATATTATTTATCTGTTTTTAATTACAAGATGGTAATGTCCTGAGGAAAACACTTCCAACGTGTCGAAACGCGTAGACGAAATCCATCCTTCCTTCACATTATTGGGAATTCTTTTACTTATAAAGAATGATACAAACTCAGTGAATATTGACTTATAGACTTTTTAATGTATTTTTATTTGTTTCTATGTGTTGAATATCCTCATAACACTTTTAATCAGATTTATTAAATACAATCTTTGAATGCTATTTCAGTGCCTCTTTATGTTCATTACATAATCTTTTTACTTTTACCTTGAACCTTGCCAGTACTTGTATTTTGCCTGGGTTGTTACTTTACTTTAAATTGCTTGCTCTGACCCAGGAAATTTATCCTTATCAGGTGGTCATTGTTTGCCACATATTGATAGAGATCTGGGCCTAAATCCATCATTTTTTTGCACTCCACACCACCCCAGTTCAGACATGGCCATATGCAAATCAGCCTTGACCCTGTGCCTCATGAGAACAGTCCAGCCCGAACTGCCAAGCCATGTCTTTCCTGGACCGGAATCAAGCATCCTAGGACCGGTTTCTGGCTATCAGCCGTCTTCAGCCAGGATAGCTTGACTCGAGTGGTGTGAATCATGAGACTCACGTCTGAGCATACCTATCCCACTCGGGGTGACAAAATGCAAAACAACAGTTGATGGACAGAATGCGGAACAATGTCATACATGCACCCCAGTACAGAGATCTGGGCCTAAATCTATCAATTTTATGCACTCCACACCACCCCAATTCAGACATGGCCATATGCAAATCAGCCTTGACCATGAGCCTCATCGGAACAGTCCAGCCCGAACTACCAAGCCATGTCTTTTCTGGACCGGAATCAAGCATCCTAGGACCGGTTTCTGGTTATCAGCTGTCTTCAGCCAGGATAGCTTGACTCCAGTGGTGTGGAGGGCATGGGACTCACGTCTGAGCATACCCATCCCACTCGGGGTGACAAAATGCAAAACAACAGTTGATGGACAGAACACAGAACAATGTCATACATTTACCCCAGTACAGAGATCTGGGCCTAAATCCATAATTTTTTTGCACTCCACACCACCCCTGTTCAGACATGGCCATATGCAAATCAGCCTTGACCCTGTGCCTCATGGGAACAGTCCAGCCTGAACTGCAAAGCCATGTCTTTTCTGGACCGGAATCAAGCATCCTAGGACCACTTTCTGGCTATCAGCCGTCTTCAGCCAGGATAGCTTGACTCGAGTGTTGTGGAGAGCATGGGACTCACGTCTGAGCATACCCATCCAAGTTGGGGTGAGAAAATTCAAAACAACAGTTAATGGACAGAATGCAGAACAATGTCATGCATTCATAAGTAGATCATAAGTAGTAGGCCAAGTGGGCTCCAAAGATGTAGCAGACAACCAAATCTGGCTACTATCCAAGAGGTTCAAACTGAGAGATTCATCACCTTTGAGGAATCTGCAGTGCGAAAAGAAGGACTATGCAACAAAGCAATGGAACTTGTACCTCTTGAGACCCAAATAACAGTCCGTCAAGAAACACCTGTCTACAATGATATAGCATTGGAATATACTAATATGACAAATGATCAAGTGGTTCCAGCGATTTCAACAAATCCTATAGCAATCCTTACAATTGACAGGACTGCCTGTCATTAACTTTGATACGTTTTCCGAGGATCCTAGTGAACCTGAAACGACACCAGCAAAAAGAACTTTCAAAGAACAAGCAACAGAGCTGTTTCATCAACTGGAAAATACTTATCTGGTTTCACCATGGATTGAACTTTGGATTTTGTTGGGTGTACTTTTTTTCTACTTTCATTGACTTTGGTATTAACTTTGGGGATGCTGATCAATGAAAGATATAGTAAAAAGGGCACAGCAAGTAAGAACATCAACTTACTGCTCAAGAGACACAAATCATCTCATCGTGAACAAAGAGACTTGTCTTCAGTGAACATTACAGCCGTTCCTATACCTGGTGGGATAGATTAGGACAGAATTGATTATAACATCTTTGGTCCTGCAGAGCTGTTGAAGATTCGACACCAATTCAAGGTTTCCTTGGGTGACTTTGTTTCACCCAGCACATTTTCTGATGATTGGGACTTTGAGACTGTTAATAAAATTTACAAATCGTGAATACTTAGACGGTTCATCAGATTATGAACAAATGTACTGTTATAATCACAATGGTCATCATTATTTGCAAAAATCTGCAAATCCTAGAAATGTTTATACATATATTCAATGGGAGCAGTGTCCAACGTCACCAAAGCGTAGCTCAAAAACATTTTATGACACATTTCCTTATTTTTCAGGTTTTAATGTCTCAAATCCAGAAGCATTTTACATTAAAAATGTTAATAAGACAGGAATGAAAAGTATGTTGACAAATACTAAGCAAATATATTCTGCGGCCTGTTATGCTCAGCTGTCTGCTTCAGGCTACGACTTTTGGGGAGACAAAATTGAGATGAAAACTGTCTGGGGCACAAAAGACTGGCAGGTGCAGGGATTAGAAGCTTTATTTAGAGCCTGCATCATCCCAGAACAAATAATGTTTTTGGATGACACTGTTCAGCAGACATCTTGTCTTGGCCTTGATAAGATAAAAGACTTAAACAAACCATCCATACTTACACTTACACCTGATAGTAAGAACACTACAGAAGGGGTGGTCTACGTAAAAACTATTTTACATAAAAACAGAACAGATCCTGATTGGAAAAATTGTTAATCTGGCCCACAGACACAAACAACTGTCAGGATAGATTCTTGAATAAAACACAAGGGTTTACATTTACTAGGCCAGATCCAAGATATGTCCAAAGACAACATCCGGGGCTAATAACAACATACAGTGCGTGAAAACTGTGCCTTGAGTGGATACAAAAGTCTACACGGAACAATCACTCTGCCTGGCAAAAATTTCCATTTTCCGTATTGTTTGAAACATATACCAGCAAGAGTATATGAAAGGTTGGGTAAAGAATACATCAAGACGACCTGGGATTTACCATATACACACAGATGTTGGAGTGGGGGTAAAGAAGTCTTTGTTAGTAGTACAAACTGCAAAAATGCACTAAGCGGTACACTTTTATGTCAGGGTATTAATTTACAGGGGGCCTGCGATGGATCATCGTCCAACTTATCTTGCCACCTGCAAGGTTCTCCAGCTGCAGTGATAGATCCAATTTTTAGGCAACTTTCTAATGGAAGCTATATTATGTTGAATGATCACAGCTGCCATGGCATGTTGCCAGGAATAGCCTATCTCGTAACTGTGTTAGCCAGGGTCACTTGCTGTATGCAAGTATTTTTTCCTAAAACCAAGAAATACGGGGAGTCGCAGGTTATGGCCTTCACTGAACATCTTTTCTATTCAAATTGATACTTCAAGCAGAATAAAAGCCATTCTTTTACAAAAAAATGTGCCACTGACCTCGTCCAAAGAAACGTATGATCTGCAAGTTGCAAGGACTTCTGCAGAGATACATGACTTTTTATCGACAAACTGCCCTATACATTTCTCAGAAATGTTAGGTCGTATCTTAAACATGTCTGATAGGAGTGGTATTGTACATGTATTTAAGACGATTTTTTTCGGGACTGTTAGCACCGTTTGAAGCAGTCCTAGGCATATTTTCAAACTTCATTCAGGTACTATCAACTTCGAACATTGGTAATGCGGCTGACGCTGGCGGCGATGCTTCTCATCTTTGTGCAATTGATGTGCTTACCATAATAGTCCAACTTTCAACTACAGTAGTAGAAAAATTCTTGACCAGCTTAGAAGATTTGATGTTTTCTCCAAACAATTAGACTGACTTTTGAAATTAGCACACAGTGTTGTGTGGGACTCTGATTTGACCCTTACTTTCAAAAACAAACGTTTAACTTTGGAACTCTATTTTTCAATGATTTGACTTTTTCCAAAAATGATTTTTTTTTGGCACAAAGTAATCTGCTTAAAGTAGAACTATTCCTAGAGAACAAGAATTCTTTGAATACTTCCAATAGACAATATTTGACCTTGTACACAACCAAACAATTTATATATTATGTCATGGAATGGTCTCGACCTTTTTCTTCTTTATTTAAGAACCATTTCATAAATGTATTTTCATGATTCATTCGGACAGCGTTTTTTAAACGCCATCTATATGCTTTGAATGAAACATTGCTTTTATATGCGTACATCACAAATGCTCTTTTCGTGTACAACCATTTCGAATACATTTTATGTATTTAGGGTGGGGGTTTTAACACATCATGTTTTAGATATGTTTTATGTGCTTAAAACTTATAATGTTGTACATAATAGAGTGGAGCGGGTGTTGTATGGCGTTTTAGGATCTGAGTGAATTTTCCCGATTTATGCCCTTATAGAGGTGCAATTCACATTGCCCTAATATAGGCATATAAATCATTCCCTTATTTAGACGTAGCCCAGGTAGTCCAAATACAGACATGGCTACTTCCACCCGTACCAAAATGCGACGTAGGTTTCTTGGAAAATCGGCTTAAGCAGTCAGGGACCCCCCCTTGCTTGAATATTGATTTGTCAAAGAACTCATGTACCTTACAAAGAACTGTGGTAAATAAAATATTACCCTGTCAGAATTTCTATACTTAAACAAAGGATCATGCATATAATGAGAGGCAGAGTCCATGGTGTCCGATTCAAAAGGGCTTTATTTCAGTAACTCGAGTTAAGGGAGAATCGGGTTCCATCCCCACTAAGGTTCAGGAAGGGTCTTCTGAACTTTATTCACAGAGTACAATATTTATACATTAAACATACATTGCATTGCATAGAGAAGGCGGAGCGCTCCAGGCAGAGCAAGAGAAAGAGAGAGATAAGAGCATGTGGGCGTGCAAAAGGGCGTGTAAGAAGGCGTACACGTGGGCGTTCACTTGAGGAGTCATAGGTGAGTCATAGGTGGGTGGATACATGGAGGGGGTCTGCATGGTCAGCTGGAACCTTTACCCTACTTGTGTGCGCCACTTGGTCATGACGTGCAATTAACGTGTAACCGGGGGAGGCTGGGGGGAGCTGACTTTCAGTCTAGTAGAGAAACCTTCAGTGTCAGGACGACCTGCACGTCTGGTGTTATCTGATATCTTAGGTTTGGAGGATGTATTGTCTGAAGTGAAGGTCGCTCAAGCAAAGGTTGCTCATTACTAAGAGCCAGTGTGGGCATATATTTCTTTGTGCATTGCGTGGGGGCCATGGGCTCTCTATGGATGCGAGCTCTGTAAAGCACCTAAATGGAGACAGAAAAGCTAGGCCCTATCTCTGCAGACGGGTTCCGTTTACCTTCTTCACTAGGCAGGAATGTGTTTCTGTGGAGCAAGCAGATAACTGTGTGCAAAATACTGTCTTGGCAGGCCGGGCCGGGCCCCTCTCAGCTGAGCAGAAAGTATGCGAGAGGTCAGGGATACATAGCTGAGCTGCAGCTTTCAGAGTGTCTGGAGACATGGAGCCTGAATTCGGGTCCTGGCTCAGGCTGAACCACAAAACGGGTTCATCTCGACTTTTAAACGTGCACAATGCAAAAACATTGCCAACATAGGCCTCAGTGCAGAATTAACGTTTCTTTCATGGAAGGCTTGGTAACTGACATTCTAATGTGAGACGGAAATGCAGAGGCATTATTATTACAGACATGAGAGGGAAAATGCATGGGAGACATGCACATACAATAAACGTGGGGTACAAGCAGGGGACACATTGACCATGTAAAATTTCATTTTCCTCATTCCCTCCTTGTCCCCTACTGTGCCCTTCAGGACACATCTATATTCATGAGATGTATATCTGATCATACAGCATCATTTGTTCGTCTTTTTTCTTTTGTATACGTGGATGGGGAATACAGGCAGTGGCACACAGGCCGCAAATCGCCGGGCCACATTGCAGACAGAGACAGCAGCCGAATATCATAAGCAGTATAATTCCTAGGAACGACAACACTGTCCATCCCCATCCCGATATTACACTCCAGAGCCAACCGGACCAAGTCCATGTGCCTGGATCTTGATGTATCTCGTGAGCAATTTTGTGGAGTCTTGTTATTGCTGCGTACACAGATGGCGCGTTATTTGGAATAAACACGCAACAACTGGAGCCGATCACCCTACAAGCCCCGCCCCTATCTGCCAGGATGACGTCAAGAACAAGGCGGTTCTGAAGAACAACAAGTCTCATGGCACACTGCTCCTGGGTCAAGTTAGCCAGAGCAGATGCAGTCTCATTTACAACTGCTTCTAGAGTTCTTGTTAACCTGCGTATTAGTTTACTGTTTTGGACGGGACCTATGAAGAAAAAGAATCCTTTATTGAAATCTGTATATTGCTCCCAAGCTGTCTCAGTCTGATCAATCACTAGGGAATCGGTCTTCCTCCTGTGTCTGACATGCTCTAATCGTGAATCTCGATGATAATGGGATGGGGCTAGAAAGACAGGTGGCAGCAGGAACGCTATATAACATGTCCCACCCCAGTCTAGGGGCAGATGTACATAGGCTGTCTGACCGCAAATGAAATAGGAATGGCGGGAAGCTTTGAAAGAAGACTTTCCTTTATCTGTAAACTCAACTACAGTATTACATTCACTGTGTCCCAAATGCACTGATCCTTTCTTTCTAACACACAATTCACCTTTTACTGGTAGGACTGATATAAACGGTGGACCTGTATTTTGCTCGGACTGAATATTCAGAGTCATAAAGTTAAGGGACGCATTTCCTTGCTCGTACACTTCATTTTCTAGATCGGTCCCCTTCCTTTGGGGAAGACCGTCTTTGTCTGGACGACATGCCTCATGCATTACTGTATTCAAGTTACCCCATATCCAGACACCCTGAGAAACTGCGGACTTTCTGTCTAGTGATGACATTAAAGCAAACCATGCTCCGCATGAACCATTGTGCGAGAACGGAAAAGGAAAGAGGGGCAGAACTCCCTTCATTTTCTGATAAGGTGGGAGTCGGCCACATACCCAGGAATCTGTTACATTGCTGGTCTGATGAGAATGATGCAACATTCGAATAAAAGTATTGTTGCGCAGGGCTAGTCGATATGCCAGTTCATGGGGTGGCAGATCACTGAATGTGTGCTCTACGGTGTCATTAAAAGAAGAATGTATACGTGAAGAAATAGGAGGAAAGAAAACATGTAGTGTCAAGTTGATACATATTATAGTGATGCACAGAAGAGACATAAAAATCAGAGTTACTATACATCTACTGCGTAATATCTTGCAGTACTTTTCTTTCATCTTGCTCTTTTTACTATTCTGGTCTACGATCTTATACATGTCAGGAACCTGTCTAACCGATTCACCACCTAGTGGTCTTAAACAATTAAACGCTGTCTGACTTACCAGATCGTAACTTGGACCTATACTCCTGTTGCGGAGTCTTTTCTAGCAAAGGGGGCTTAAAGTCTGTACTATCGGTACTGTCTTTAGTCTTTATCAAAGTTCCGGAATCTCCAAAGTATTTCTTGCAGTGTTGGGCATGAAGCCACCCTTTACGTCCTTCGACCTTGACGGCTGTCCTCGTGGTGAGCAATACTAATTTCGGTGTTTTCCAGCGTGGCTCAAGGGGGTTTGATCGATCAAAGTTCCGCATATATACGTAATCACCAGGGACGATGGCATGCTCCTTGACCTGGGTGTTGTCGGGGAAGGCGGCGGCAACCTGTGAACGACAAGAGAGTAGTGCAGACATCAAGGAAGCCAGGTAATCTGTCAGCATGTTACTGTCAACATCAGTTATTTTCTTAGTCATAGGCGTACCCCACATATTTGGTGGTCTACCAAAAACCACTTCATAAGGAGATAAGCCTGTTCTGGAATGAGCCACCATACGCATGTAAAAGAGGGCAACCGGCATGGCTACCATCCAATCCACGCCTTTTTCTGCACAAATCTTTGCTAATTTCGTCTTAAGTGTCTGATTATGGCGCTCTACGAGTCCTGCTGCTTCTGGGTGTCGTACACAATGAAACTTCCATTGATATCCTAACAGAAGGGATACTTGTTTCATTAATTCAGAAGAAAACGGCTGACCATTATCTGAGTACACGACACGGGGCAATCCGTATCTGGGGAAAAACTCACGCACCAATTGCCTGGCGGTGGTCACAGCAGTATAATCTGGGACTGGGTATGCTTCTGTCCATCTAGATAGTGCACATACAACTACCAGGACATACTTGTAACCTCTACATCTGTCCATTTGGATATAATCCATCTGGAGAACTTCAAAAGGATGGTCAGGAGGATGAAATCCGCCTTGTTCCACCGGAATGCCTTTGCCTGGATTGAACTGGCAACAGATCATACAGGTGGGTGCTTTCTGTTTCGCTGCTGCACGCAGGTGCTTGTTAAACCAGATATTCTGTAAGCTGTCTAGCATAGCCTTTTCTCCCAAATGTGCTGGACTATGTGCTGTGTTTATGATGACTTGTACCATAGAGTCTGGGAGAAACCATGTAGCTTTGCTCTTAGTTATCCAACCTTGGTCAGTCTGGACCCCTCCTTGTTCAGTCCATTTCTTTATTTCATCTGGAGTGGCATGTGTCTGTATGTTGAGTACATCTTGTGAGGGATCCCTGACTGTCATACATTTTGTCGTCAGTAATGGTACCTCTGTCTTAGTCGTGTCTGTTGGTGTCTGGGCTGTAAGTTTAGCTGTTCGGTCTGCCAGGTCATTACCCTGGGAAATGGTGTCTGTAACTTTGGTATGTGCTTTGCATTTCAGGATTGCTATGGATGCAGGTAAATGTATTGCTTCTAACAGAGCCTGAATAAGCGGACCGTGCTGAATTTTGGCACCATGAGAGGTCAAGAAACCTCTCTCCCTCCATAACACTCCGAAATCATGAACAACACCGAATGCATACTGTGAATCTGTATAAATGTTCACTTTCAAGTTCTTGGCTCTTATGCAGGCTTGTGTCAGAGCAATGAGCTCTGCTGCTTGTGCTGACAGTGTGTCTATTCTTTGTGTTTCTATGACTTCAGTATCAGTGGTCACGGCATATGCGGCCACTAACTCTCCTGTGCTTGTTCTCATGCATGAACCATCTACATAAAGTGTCAGGTCAGGGTCTGGCAGTGCCACGTCTGTCAGGTCTTGTCTTGGTTTCGTCACTGTATTCATTACTTCCACACAGTCATGTGATGCAGTGTCTACTGTGCTTGAGGGCAAGAGTGTAGCAGGGTTAAGAATATTGCATCGTCTGATCTCTATGTGTGGCTGAAACAATGTCAGTTCATATCCTGTCAGTCTCGCTACAGTCAAGTGCTGTGTCTGTGTCCTGTTCAAGAGAACTTCCACTGCGTGTGGTACCTGCACTGTCAGGGGGTGTCCCAGCACTATGGAGTCACTTTGTCTTATGGCTAGGGCTGTTGCTGCAACTGATTTCAGGCACGCAGGCAGAGCCTGGGCCACTGGATCCAGTGTACTAGAAATTAAAGCGCAAGGCTTGTGTTTTCCTGCTTGATCTTGTGTAAGGACAGATAATGCTGTTCCATCTCGTTCAGTGATGAAAAGCGTAAAAGGTTTGCTGTAACAAGGAGTCTCTAAAACTGGCGCTTGACATAAGGCTCCTTTTAATTCTTCAAATGCCAAGGTATGTTCTTGTGTCCAAGGGAGGACAGTCGAAGACGCTGCCTCCTGTGTTGTCAACTGTATGAGTGGTTTGGCTAGATAGGCATACTGGGGAATCCATTGTCTGCAGTATGAAGTGAGGCCAATGAAGGCCCGTACTTCCTTTTGTGTCTTGGGCTGTGAAAGGTTAGCAATTAACTGAATGCGTTCTTGTGTCAGCTGTCTACCCCTCTTGGACAGCAAGTGTCCAAGGTACACCACTTGCTGTGCACAGAATTGCAACTTCGAAGGGGACACTTTGTGCCCCTTGTCTGCCAGAAAGTGTAAAACTGTCAGTGATGCATTTTCGCAGTCTGGTTCTGATTGTGCTGTAATTAGGATATCGTCTACGTACTGGAGCAGTGCAGTGTTGGTAGGCATGTGAATACTGTCTAGCTGTCTTTTTAACGCTTGGCTGTAGATGCTAGGACTCTCTGTAAAACCTTGGGGAGCTCTGGTAAATTTAAAGCTGCGTCCATTTAAACTGAATTCGAAAAGGTACTGACTATCTGGATGAATTGGAACACTGAAAAAGGCATTCTTCAAGTCAATGACTGTAAAGAACGTTGCCTCAGAATCAATGGCAGTCAGTAATGAAGAGATGTCTGGGACCACTGGGTATTGAGGGACTATACATTTGTTCAATTCTCGAAGGTCAACAACTAGTCTGTAAACTGGTGGTGCATTAGGGTCTGTTCGTTTAAGGATAGGGATGACAGGCGAGTTACATACATTCGAGTCAGTCTCCACAACCACCCCTTGTGCAATGAGTTTGTCAACAATTTTCAGTAAGGCTACTACGGCATCAGGTGGTAACTTGTATTGTTGGATACGTGGTAGTACTACTCCCGTTTTGAGAGGGACACAGTGTGGTGTAATGTGCAAGTAACCTACGTCAGTTGGACCTTGTGCCCATAGGTGCTGTGGTACACTCTGGAGTCTGTGGTCAAAATCCTTCAACACATAATGTCCCTTAAAATCACGTAAAAACAGTCGCACTCCTTCCGGAGAACAACATATAACTGCTCCTAGTTCTTTTAATGTCTTTATACCAAGCAAGTTTTCTGGACATGACTTAGTAAGTAGCAAGTCTGTGGTACATGACAATGGACCAACCCCTAGGGAAACTGGTTTCGACACTTCGTTAACAATAGGCTTTCCTGAAAATCACAGGGAAACATTCTGTGAGCCTGAGAGGGGTGCCCCTGGAACCTCGTCATGGCTGATGGTAGTTCTGCTCGCCCCTGTGTCAATCAGAAATTTTCTGTCCTTTCCCAATACACAACTATGTACCTAGGGACCCTCTTTATCTACAGGAACCTCAATAAGGGGCAAGCCAACTTCCCTCTCTAGGCTGTTTCATGAGAACTGTTGATATTCTGGATAGTCTGACTGCGTGTACTGATACATTTGTTGTGTAGCATTAACAGGTGGTCGTGGGGGTGGAAAATTCGCTACTGTCTGTTGTGTGTTCTGTGGGGTGCTATTCTGCCTAGGAGGATGCGGTCGTTCTTTTGTCTTGCCTGTAGCTATATTGTGTTTCAGGACAGCACAATCTTTTACAAAGTGACCTGGCTGTTTGCAATAATTACAGTTCCCTTTAACAAGTGTCGTGACATTTTTGTTCGTATTTACCGGCACCGTTTGGGCAACCAGCACTTTCATTTTTGTCTCTTTCATGCGTCTCTTTTCATGATCCTGCTCTTCTCTAATTCTGTTCTGGTGATATTGTAGCATTTGCAACATTTGCGAAGGGCTATTTGCTTGCCAAGTACTCTCAACCTTCAGTACTCTATTCTTGATCTGGGGTAAGGAATTCTCTACTAATTTGCTCACGAAAAGATGTGGATATGATTCACTACTGGGCTTAAGGCCACTATTAATAGAAAAAAATTTCTCGAATCTAGAATAGAAATCACTTGTGTCCTCGTCTTGTTTCTGTTTACAGGCTGAAATAGCATCCCAATCTTCTTTTTTAGTAATCAATAGTCTCGGCAAAACCTGTATCAAGAGTTCAGGTAGTTCTTTAGCTTTGTCCCCAAGACCAACACCAGGGTGCCGGCCTTTATCCTCTGCTTCCAATTCTGCCCAACTTAACTTTTTCTCTCCCACCTCCCAGTCTTTTTCCTTAAGCTTTTCATAAATACCAGCAGGCAACAGTACTTTCAATAGTTTCAGAATGTCAGCGTACGTATAATCCCCTATACGGAGAATGTCTTTTAATTCACGGTGAAACCCCCCCGGGTCTTTATCATGGCAGGGCAACATCTTTTTCATTTCCAGTATTTCTAATTTCGTCAAGGGTGTGTAAACATACACTCGTTGGAGCTCACCCGCTGTATTTTTGACGGGATGTACCTCTCGTAGGGGGTTCAGTCTGTCTATGTATAGGTTCTTTCTGTAGTGGTGTGGGGCGGGAAGCATGCATGTGGTCAGAGAAGTCAAGTACTTATGTCGTTGGTCCAGAATGACATTAATTAAATCAGTACCTAGGTCTGTCCATCTTTCTAGGAGTATGTCGTCCAGTAATTTATACAATGGACCGGGATCAGAATATTGACTCTCGTACAACGTTATCAAATGTTGAACCATGTAAATACCAGCCAAACGCTGTTCGTTCGGCGGAAGACTCAAGAAAGTCTGGGCCACTATGTCATTGCTATATATCCTAGAATTGGACGCCCACTGGACGGCTGACCGGGCCAACTCCTTTTCGTGTGGGGTGTGGGATCGTTCGCACTCTACCCGTCGTTTCAGTGCTTTTTCAGTAGCTTGGAATACATTTTAAAGGGAATATCTTTCTTTTATAGCCTGTCCCTGTTTGCGGTAGTCGAGGCACTTGGGCCTGTTAAACTGTCGTGCTTTGCCTACGTAATTCATTTTGTCCTTTGCCTCGTTTTCTGGCTCAAAATCTTCCGATGATGACTCATACTTCCAGTCAGACTCTTCACTGTGTATTTCTAGGATCTCCTTTCGTATTTTCTTGTACATACTTTCTGTCTGTCCCTGTCTATCATGCCGACCGGCATCTATGTTGTCACTCCATTCCATCAGACCTCGCTTTACATCTTTGTCTGGTTGGTCTTGTTCCCTGATCAGACAGTTAATCATAAAACGTAGGATATAGTTCTTAACCTCCACTTTTCTGTGTTCCATGGCCTTGTCTATACACTCGGGTCCCTCCCCCGTCCTAATGAAATGATATTTTTTTCTAGGTGTTCCTTCATGTCTGGTAATGTGACCAAGTAGTCGACGGCTTTTCTTAACCTTAGTGAAAACACAAGCATTGAACCCTCTCCTGGTACTGGATCGTATATACAACGTGGAATTGTTACACCCACAGAATACTTATATGGTGTTGATGTCATTTGTGGCGTTCGTGGCGTTGGCGGTGGCCCCCCTCCCACTGCCCCGGGCCCTACGTCCTCTTTCACAATATGCTGGAGCTGTAGGAGCTGAGCCGCTGATGGGGGCGGAGGGAAATCTGCGTTTGCATAGTCCGGTGCGGGCACTTCTAGATAGGAGGTAATAAAAGCATCAGAGGCTGTCGGCTTTGCCTTTCTGCGTACTCTAAAGGGTACAGGTGGTGGCGTACGTGACCTACGCTATGTTTCTGAGGGGGTCACTTTAGCTAGTTCTTCTGAGAGGACGGGATAAATACCTGCTACGAGGGCATTTCTTTCTCTATCGGCCTGTTCTGCCTTGACCCGTTCCCCCTCCGCCCGCAGTTCTTTTTCTTTGGCTTTTTCTGCTGCTTGTTTACTTCTCTCTGCTTGGTGGAATTCTTTCTCTGCTCTCCTATGCGCTTCTTTATGCCATAACTCAATGGCATCTTTCTGAGACGGTCTTACTTTCCTTTTCCATAGCGCTTCCTCTACTTTCATAATGCATTCAGAATCCCATGTTCCTGAAGCAGGCCATCTGTACTTCTCCTCTAAATCCTTCGTGTAATCTACCCATAAGTCTAAAAACAATATGGCATCTAGCCCGTTTTTGTTATACATGAAATGAGCAGGTGTGTCTCTAGGCGGGACGGGAACTGACTCTTCGAGTATTCCTTTCCTGGACCCTATCTGACGTAATTTCGAAAACAGTGGCATGTTGAAACTAACTTAACGAAAACACAATACACACAAAAAGAGACTGACTGAAACAATCATTCACACTACAACACTGAAACACTAAAACAGATACATTCTAACTGATACATGAGGAAAAAAACATGAACTTGAAAACAGTTAACTTTATGCACTGGAATACAGTACAACCATACCGGTCTCGTAAAGAGACACGTCTTTACCGTGCCCACCGAAATGGACCCGTCTTTACCGTGCCTGTGTGAACGGACACGTCTTTACTGAGCTCAAATAAATGAACCTGTCTTGAAACTTTAAACTTTATGCATTCCCAATAACGGTACTCACCCGGAAGGAGAACTTGAAGGCCTCGGAAACTCAATACTGCGTGAACTCGATATTACGCATGCGCCTCAGAACAGGTGGGTCTCTGGAAACCTCGGACCTTGCTCTCTCACGGCTTGGGCTCTGGTTGGGATGATCCGCGATCCTCACCGCCTCGTGTGGATGCCTGGTCGCAGTCCGTCTCCTCCGTGGGCCTGAGGGAGTAAGCAGGAAGTCCCGCTGGCGTGTACACTGTGAAGTCCGTCACGGCTGTAGAAGGGGGCATGGGCTGGACCTACATCGCCGGCGCGTGGGGAAGGGGATTTGTCCCTATTCGGGCGCCAGAATTATGTGGTAAGTAAAATATTACCCTGTCGGAATTTCTATACTTAAACAAAGGATCATGCATATAATGAGAGGCAGAGTCCGTGGTGTCCGATTCAAAAGGGCTTTATTTCAGCAACTCGAGTTAAGGGAGAATCGGGTTCCATCACCACTAATGTTCAGGAAGGGTCTTCTGAACTTTATTCACAGAGTACAATATTTATACATTAAACATACATTGCATTGCATAGAGAAGGCGGAGCGCTCCAGGCAGAGCAAGAGAAAGAGAGAGATAAGAGCATGTGGGCGTGCAAAAGGGCGTGTAAGAAGGCGTTCACGTGGGCGTTTACTTGAGGAGTCATAGCTGAGTCATAGGTGGGTGGATACATGGAGGGGGTCTGCATGGTCAGCTGGAACCTTTACCCTACTTGTGTGCGCCACTTGGTCATGACGTGCAATTAACGTGTAACCGGGGGAAGCTGGGGGGGAGCTGACTTTCAGTCTAGTAGAGAAACCTTCAGTGTCAGGACGACCTGCACGTCTGGTGTTATCTGATATCTTAGGTTTGGAGGATGTATTGTCTGAAGTAAAGGCCGTTCAAGCAAAGGTTGCTCATTACTAAGAGCCAGTGTGGGCATATATTTATTCGTGCATTGCGTGGGGGCCATGGGCTGTCTATGGATGCGAGCTCTGTAAATCACTTAAACGGAGACAGAAAAGCTAGGCCCTATCTCTGCAGACGGGTTCTGTTTACCTTCTTCACTAGGCAGGAATGTGTTTCTGTGGAGCAAGCAGATAACTGTGTGCAAAATACTGTCTTGGCAGGCCGGGCTGGGCCCCTCTCGGCTGAGCAGAAAGTATGCGAGAGGTCAGGGATACATAGCTGAGCTGCAGCTTTCAGAGTGTCTGGAGACATGGAGCCTGAATTCGGGTCCTGGCTCAGGCTGAGCCACAAAACGGGTTCATCTCGACTTTTAAACGTGCACAATGCAAAAACATTGCCAACATAGGCCTCAGTGCAGAATTAACGTTTCTTTCATGGAAGGCTTGGTAACTGGCATTCTAATGTGAGACGGAAATGCAGAGGCATTATTATTACAGACATGACAGCTTGTGCTGTTTGTTGTGGAGGGAGTGTCTAACGCGGTACAGAGGGAGTCCTTCCACCCTCACTTCCGGGGGCCATCTTGGAGAGCTGACGGTCTAGTGGTTGTACTAGGACCATCAGCAGCCTCCTATTTAAAGCTCACATGGAGCAAACGCGCAGCGGTTACGCGCAGCGGGCGCGCCATAGGTGCGCCGGAGGTTCGCCAGAGGTGAGCCCATCTTTGCCCATCCGTGACCATCCGGGGCCTGGGGCCAGAACCCCTGGCCAGAATGTTGTTTACTCAAGGGGTGACTTACTACAGCTTAACTTGGGTAAGTCCAATCTGGAGCCGGCTACCATACATCGGCTGGGTTGCGAGGGTCTGCTAATCTCATCTAGGAGCATTAGAGGGCGACAGCGCACTTCCAACACACATACCCTGAGCTACGGTCTATTGAATACCCGCTCTCTGCAGAGCCATAGGTTGGAGGTCTTCACACTTCTGGAAGACGGGGAGTTAGACGTCCTCGCGCTCACCGAAACATGGCTGGAGGATTGCTCAGCGCCAGATTTAGTGGCGGCCCTTCCAGATAACTATTTGGCTATTCTTTTTAACAGGGAGGGAGCCAAGAGAGGAGGAGGAGTAGCCCTTTTATATCAGTCATGCCTCCGTGCCGATAGGTTCCTCTCTGAAACCCTTGGAGGAGCAGAGGTTATGGGGGTTAAGCTCAGGAGGGGAGCGGTCTGTGTGGTGTTCTTGGTGGTATATCGGCCACCTGGGGCGTCGTCAGACTTCCCCACTCTCTTCGTAAGATTGGTCCAGGACCTGTGTACAAGATATGATAAAATGGTGATCGTTGGGGACTTCAACTATCACTGGGAAAAATCCCCCAAAGAAGGACAAGCATTACAGATCGAGGAGGCGGTCTCCTCCTTAGGTCTTACCCAACAGGTCAAGGGACCGACACATGAGAAAGGTCATGTGCTCGACTTAGTCTGGACCACCATGCCAGCCCAGGGTATTACGGAAATTCTCCCCTGTGCTTGGTCTGACCATTCTCTAATAAAGGGTAGACTCATATTGAGGGGCCCCCTGTCCAAACCGGGGGAGGGCTGGAAAACGGCCCGCAAATGGAGAAACCTTGATGGGGAAAAATTGGTCCACCTCTTAGAACACCACCCTTCAGCTAAAGAGCAGGATGCCAACGTTGATGCTCTATGTGGACACCTCCAGCATAAACTGGGGAGTGCCATTGATGTGGTGGCACCTCTTCGCAGGATGAAGAAGGTGGCGAGAGGAGCTGGGGCGCCTTGGTATAATGATTCCCTTAGGGAGATGAAACGTGGGGTGAGGAAGAAAGAACGGGCATGGCGTAAAAAATATGACGCCATCTCCAAACAAGAATACGTCTCATCCTTAGCCCAGTATAAACTAGCCATACAATCAAGGAAGGCTGCTTTCTTCGAGGAAAGAATAGCTACTGCAAGAAATCCGCAAAAAGAAATCTTTCGGGTCCTGGCGGAGCTCAGGGTGAACAAGGAGCAAAGTCCAGAGTTCACCCAGGAGGACTGTCAGAGGTTCCAGGATTTCTTCGTAAAGAAGATATCCGATATTTTGGACGAAATTGCGGAAACCGCACACCTCGAATGTCCTCGCCTACCGGACCTTACCGCCCCGTTAAACATCCCACCATTAGCTGAGTTATCCCCTATCTCCAAACAGGAATTACTTAAAATCATAGGCCGAGTTAAATCAGGTTCCTTGGTGGACCCTTGCCCTCCTGACATATTCAAGGTGGCAATGCCAGGAATAGAGGAAGAGGTTCTGCATCTATTGAACACTTCTCTTCGCACAGGACAGATCCCTTTAGCTTTTAAAGAGGCTCGCCTGATCCCCTTACTGAAGAAACCTGGTGCAGACACAAAATGTCTGAAAAATTTCCGCCCCATCTCTCAGTTGCCTTTTCTGGCTAAGGTGGTTGAGCAGCATGTGTTAGCTCTACTATCGGGCCATCTAGAGAGTAACAACCTGCTGGAGACCAATCAGGCAGGGTTCCGTGCTAATCACAGCACGGAACTAGTTATGTTATCCATTCTAGATGAGCTAAGAACACGCGCTGATGTAAAAACACCGAGCGCCCTGATACTACTGGATCTCTCCGCGGCGTTTGACACCGTGTGTCACGAACAGCTTTTGTCGCGGTTGAGATCCTTTGGCGTCGTGGGTACAGCACATGCATGGCTCACATCATTTTTGCAGGGTAGGACACAACGAGTGCAGCTGGGTGATCTACTTTCCATCCCTGCTCCGATCACCTGTGGGGTCCCACAGGGCTCTGCCTTGTCACCCCTACTCTTCAACATCTACCTGCAGCCACTAATTGCTCTCCTGAACAGGATGGACTGCCTAGTGTATAACTATGCCGATGACACCCAGATAATCATCCGGCTGGATGATGGTCCAGGAGCATCCACTAGGCTACAGGACATATTGAAAACCACAGTCAATTGGATGTCCGAGAACTCCTTGAAAGTTAATCCGGATAAGACGGAAGTATTGCCCATTTCCATCTCGGGTAACCCTTGGAGCGAGAAATTTTGGCCTAGGGAGCTGGGCGCACCACCAAAACCGGCAGTCGCAGTCAAAAGCTTAGGCCTATATGTGGATAATAAATTATCCATGGAAAAACAAGTTGCCACCGTAGTGGGCACCAGTATAGGCCTCCTAAGACAACTAAGGAAGATCTCTGCCCTACTCTCATTCCCTACTTTGAGACACGTGGTCTCAGCCACAATTTTGGCTAGGCTGGACTACGGGAACTCCCTATATTTAGGTTTGCCACAGCGGCTGCTGGACAAACTACAGGGAGTTATGAATGATGCAGCAAGGCTGATATTTAAAAAACCCAGGACTGCTCATGCCTCTCCCCTGATGCAGGAGCTGCACTGGCTCCCAATTCGTCAGAGAATTGTCTTCAAAGGACTGTGTATCGCTCACAAGGCTCAGTATGGCAAAGCACCAAAATACCTGAAATCCCGACTATCCCCCTACACACCGGGTAGGACTTTGCGTTCGTCGGACGCCACTCTCCTGTCCCAATCCCGCTTCAAATTGACCACGGTGGGGTGCCGTGCGTTTTCCAACACGCTCCCAGCTTTATGGAACAAATTGGATCCAGAGCTCAGGAAGGAAAGTAATTTACTCTCCTTCAGAAAAAAACTAAAAACTGTATTGTTTAAACAAGCATGGAACAGATCTTAGGTGCACAGTTGGTTTCAAGTGAATGTAACATCCTATCACGTAAATCTGGTCAGACAGCGCTTAGAGACCCCTGTGGTTATAACGCGCCATATAAATTAAATAAATAAATAAATGAGAGGGAAAATGCATGGGAGACATGCACATACACTAAACGTGGGGTACAAGCAGGGGACACATTGACCATGTAAAATTTAATTTTCCTCATTACTACTATTCCCTTGGGGTTCTTTACTGACGTTATGATGCCCGACTTTACGTAAAACTAGGCAGCTTCAAGGTATAAATTTGCCTTCACTTGCTCTAGCAAGGCACAGTGGTTCGGAGCAGTTCGACTATCTACTTGCCCGACGCAGCTCGCTACAGCAAGTCCCGCAGGAAGCTGACCCTTCAGCTGAAGCACTGATCGAGAAGCTGTCCTTTCTCTCGCTGAGAATCCAGCTCCAGTGTTTCAAGTTCCCCTTGCGGGGTGTTGGGAAATCGAGTCCTGAGACAGAGATACCAGACCTCCTTCATTCTAAACTAAGGTACGGAGCTGATTGGAACCTAAGAGAAATCTTGGATAGATTCTTGGCAAAGCAAGCCAAACCTACGCTACACAATACTTACTCCCTCCCGCATACTAGACTTAGGTTAGGTACATTGGGGTAGGCATATTTTAGAAGCACCAGCTGAGTACTTTTCGCCATTGTTATTTATGTATGTATTCATATTTGTTTTAGAAATCATACAATGCTCTTACAGTATCAAAAGTTAAAAAGGTGAAAAAAGTGCATTAAGGCACCCTCTTGGAACCTGTGTCTCCCCTTCATCGTCGGGGTCGGTTACGAGGGAGACACAGGTTCCAAGAGGGTGCCTTATGTCGAGGGCGGTGCCCCAATTACCCCTCCACCCCCCTCCCGTGACCCATTGTGCAGATCACATTTTTCCTACAAGTGCAGAAACCTGAAATTGGCAAGCCTCCTAAACCAGGAGTAACCGGGAATGAGCAATTGCTCTTTCCTTAATGCACTTTTTTCACCTTTTTAGATTTTTTTCACTTTTACGTCCCTAGGTTAGGGTGAGCCTTAGGGTGCTCATACCGCCAGGGTTTAGCACATTTAATGGTCCTGATGAATGCCTGGTAAACTTACACCGTTTTATAGGCAGAAACATGTTGACTGACGTTATTATTGGTTGGAATTAACCAAACAGTTAATTTTGGATAAATTCCCAACACATAACTTTTTATCTGTGTCCTAGTGATCTAGAAATAAAGTATATTTTTTTGATACACTTAAGACACTTTTATTATTATACTTTCACTGCACGCCTGTACACAAAAAAAACACGCTCCGCAGTAGATCTGGCATCGCAGCACACTAAAGAGGCACTTGGCCTCTTTAGTAGGGCCCAATGATGAAGCATGTCACCGACCAGGTCGGTGAGTGAGGGCTTTGTTTACTGACCTAAGTCAGGCCAGTTTTCATTCTTGCTCCATATTGTGGTTATTTTTATACCACTCACATGTTTATGTGGTTGTCAGAAACTAATCCCTTCTTGTTTATTCGAGAAAGTTTCTAGTGCCCTCTGAGCTAGCTGGCACTCACTATTAAGTTTAGTATATTCAATAGAGACCTAGTCGACTTCAGTCATACGTCTAAACTATCGGATATACTATTTCAATGTGCAGAGCCTATTGGGAATATAAGAACTACACTACAACCCAGGCACTACCCATGCACTCACCCAATCACTCAGGCACTTCCCTTGTACTCATCCATTCACCCATGCACTACCCATGCACAAATCCAAAATCCCAATCACTACCTTTGCACTCATCCATTCTCTCAGGCAGTACTCCTGCACTCATCCACCCACTCAGACACTACCCTTGCACTTATCCAATGTCCCAGGCTCTACTGTTGCACTCGTACATTTACTCAGGCAGGGCCTTGCACTCATTCATTCCCTCAGGCACTATACATGCACTTATCCAATCACCCAGGCACTACCCATGAACTCACCCAATCACTCAGGCAGTACCCTTGTACTCATCCATTCACCCAGGCACTACCCATGCACACAAGCAATCACCCAATCACTACCTTTGCACTCATCCATTCACTCTGGTGGTACCCATGCACTCATCCAGGCAGTATCCATGCACTCATTCAATGACCCACGCACTACGTTGCACTTATCAATTCACTCTGGCAGTACCAATGCACCCATCCATTCACTCAAGCACTTCCCATACACTTATCTAATCACCCAGGCACTGCCCATGTACTCACCCAATCACTCAGGCAGTACCCTTGAACTCATCCAATCACCCGGGCACTATGCATGCACTCACCCAATCACCCAAGCACTACCCATACACTCAATCAACCGCTCAGGTAGTACCTGTGCACTCATCCAGTTACCCAGTAACTACACATGGACTCATCCAATCACTCAGGCAATACTTATGCACTCATAGATTCGATCGGGCAGCACTGCTGCACTCAATGTAACATCCATGCACCAGTGATGCACTCATTCAATCATGCTTACACCAGTCATACACTCATTCCAACATATATACATACTTTACCATTTTTTAACTGCTGTTGTAAAGTTGTACATGTTTTCTTTTTCATTTTTGTATAATAACAAAATGGCAATTGGGACAGGAGAAATTGAAAAAAAATGTGCACTAAAATGTGCAGAAAATGTGCATGCATGCTGTTAGGCACCATTGCAAATGGCTGTAAGACACTGCTCACCAACACTTATAACAACACTACAGTCCATGCAGTACGTTGCCCTTCTTGAAAACTCTGGAGCCATATCTGTTGCAGTAGTCTGCACCTCTGAAGGGACATTCTGGCCAGGAATTGTTGCTGTTACCGCTGAAGTAAATGGTCCTCCCTCTTCCCTTTATCGCCAGTGAGTAGCTCTATGGGTGACTGACTTAGTGTATGAATGGCTGTATGGGTGTATGAATAGATATGTCAATGGCTGTATTGGTGACCGAGTGGGTGTATGAGTGGCTGGATGGGTGAGTGAGTAGATGTGTTTGCAGATCTATGAATCAGTGAGTGGGTGTAAGTACTGGTATGGATCTGTGAATAGGTTTGTGAATGGTTGTGAAGACGAAAGTTGGCTTAACCATTTTAAACAAATCTATGAAACTGAGGTAGGGGTCCCAACTTCCCCAGTTACAGCGCCTCCTCGAGACACCATGACCATGAAATTCACCATCTCCGAGGTCGAAAGAGCGATCAAAGACACAAGCAAACATAAGGCCCCTGGACCCGATGGGGTCCCTGCTGATCTTTACATCCAGTATCCTCAATTTTGGTCCAAAATACTAACTAATGTCTTTAATGCTATATCATCAGCAGGCTTCCCATCTTCCTGGTCCACCTCTATTATTGTCCCGATCTTTAAGAAGGGGAACAGGGGGGATCCTGCCTGCTATACGCCAATCTCCTTGTTGGACTCTGCTGTTAAAATCTTGGGCTGAGTCATTCTACAAAGACTTGGGGATTGGCTTGAGGGAAGTGGGGTTCTCTCTGACCTCCAGTATGGTTTTAGAGCACATAGGGGGACCATGGACCAATGTTTAAATCTTCACCTCATTATTAGTAAATACACAGTGGTGAAGGAAGGGTTATTATATTTAGGTTTCATGGATTTATCCTCCGCATTTGATTTAGTTAATCGCTCTAAACTATGGCTTATTTTGCGGGACATGGGTTTGGACATTACCTTGGTTAATTTTTTACACGATCTTCATCAGGACTTGTCCGCTTCTGTTAGGGTAACAAGGGACGGGAGGTGCACTGAGCAATTCAGATCAGGGAGAGGGGTCAGACAAGGTTGTATTCTGGCCCCTCTCCTATTTACACTCTATATCAATTCCTTGGGTAAATCTTTGAATTTAGCCACCCTGGACATTCCGCGTATGGGAGGGTCATCCATCCCAGTCCTCCTGTACGCGGATGACGCCGTCCTACTTGCTCGCACAGGCACTGGCTTACAAAGACTGCTAGACCACTTTGGATCCTTCATGGAATCCTTGGATTTAAAAAGTAATACATCAAAATCCCACGTTATGGTAACTGGTCCTCGCAAGAAAAGCATGAAGATCAAAACTTTTAGATGTAATGAAACGCCAATCTCCAGGGTACCTTTTTTCTGTTACTTAGGTGTTACATTTGATGAAAGAGGGACCTGGGGGCCTCAGCTGAAACTTAAAGGCAATGGGGTTGTTAGATCCACCACAGGACTCATGAACTTCTCTAAAAGACTTGGCTCGAGACCCATGGAGGCCATGATCCGCATTTATAAATCAAAATGTTTAGCAATTGCATCTTATGGGGCTGATATTTGGGGCTATGTACCATCACCAGGCATTCAAATTATTGAAAATAATTTTATACAATCTCTTTTGTCACTCCCAAAGTCATCCCCTACTTTTTCAATCCATCGTGAAGTGGGCCTGGGATATATTACTGACCTCCTAAAAATGACCCCCTTGTTACGATGGATTAAAACCTGGACAAACGAGGAGATTACGCTGAACCACCTTATACTCAATGACTGTTTGGCCTTGGACAAAGCGGATAGTATACCCTGGCTTGCGTATGTTAGAGCGGCATGCGTAAGGCTGGGGCGTCCGGACATGCATTTATCACCACAGGGCCTCAGGAAAGAGGACGTAGGGTGGGTTAAGTTACATTTCCGAAACATGTTGGAGGTAGAAAGGGAGGAGGTTGAACTCAGTAAACCAATGGTGAGATCAATATACCAATTATCCATCTCCCCAGTCATGGAACCTTATTTAAAATATGTGACTAAACCATACCATCGTTTTCTTTTACTTAGGTTCAGGTTCAATCTCATTCACCTTGTGCTTGGTGCCTACACAAAGTGGGGGACCCCAGGAAAACATCCCTCCTTGTACCTGTGACAGTTTTTCAACACAGGACACGCTTCATCTAGTGATGTTTTGTGAACACTACTTGGTGCCCCGTAAAAAATTCCTATACCCAATTCTGAAAGATCTTAACTTTGTCCAGGTGAGGCCTGCTCTTCTATATTTGCAAATGCTTAATTCTGTGCAGGTCACATTTAGTGTAGCCAGTTTTTTGGTAGTGGCAGCTCGAATAAATAGATTAAGACTCGCCCAGACGATCATATAACTAGGCCGATAATCTTTCAACTACTCTTTGGGAAAATGTATTATGAATAGTGGGAGACAGGGTTGGCCTCTTTTAATCTACATTGTTTAGCATTTACTCTTTGTATCAAAGATTTTAATTGTTTTAAGTATGAACGTATGAATTGCAATCTTGTGTATATTTGTATATCTGTAATTCTTATTTTGTATAATGTATGTAGGTATAAAAATTAATTGTGTATTGCTTTTATGGTTTTAATTAACTGAAATAAAGATATTTGACTGACTGACTGACTGACTGAATGGTTGTGTTAGAGTGGGAGAGGGTTAACTAAAAGTTCTATGTGGGTGTGAGTGGGTACCTCAGTGATTCTGTAGATGATGTCATCAGTGATGTCATTTGAGATGTAATCAGTGATGTCAATGATCATGTCATGAGTGATGTAATATGTGAAGTCATAAGCAGTGCATTGCAGGGGCACAGTTATGGTTAGCTCAGCTAACTATAACTACTGAATTTCACTGGTTTTGTATGAGTGAAACCTGAGCCTAACTATAACCTCCCTTAACCTTTGGTTTTTTCAATGAATTTCTAAGGTTCTTATTTGTCCATTTCTGAAGGATAACGTCCCCGTAACCTTTGTTTTTTCCCTTGAATTGCTAGGGTTTTTTAAATGCTAATTCCTATCTATGACGTCCCTGTAACTTTGTTTTTTTTCAGTAAATTTCTATGTTTTTTTAGTAGTAGTTACATTTGCAAAGTGGCGGAGAAAGGGGCTGGGCCTCTGACAAACTCTCAGTTATCTAGCTTTGTAGGACTTACAGGATGTAGCAGGAGGGCTTCTGGCCCTAAGGTCCCTCAGAAGAAACGAGGACTTCACCCACAACCAGTACTGTGCCAAAAGGCAAGTTTGCAGAGTGGTGGAGAAAGAGGTTGTAGCCTCTGAAGACCTGTTAGCAATCCTGCTGTGTGGGACTTACAGGAGGTAAGGGGGTCAACTACCCCTCCTGTTATCTCCAGTAAGTTCCATCCAGCAGGATTACTTAGAGGATGACAGAGAACACGCCCCCTTTCTCTTCCACTCTGCAAATGTGCCTCCTGGTGCACTACTAGTAAGGGTACGAAGTCTCCTTGGCTCTTGAGGGTCCTTGGGGGCCAACTACCCCTCCTGTTATCTCCAGTAAATCCCATGCAGTGGGTTTGCTGGGAGGTTTTGGTGGCCATGCCCCCTTTGTCACACCTCTGCAAATGTGCCCCCTGGTCCACTACTAGCTGGAATATTATGTCGCCTTGGCTCTTGAGGGTCTTTGGGGGCAACTACCCCTCCTGTTACCTCCAGTAAGACTCAAAAAAGTTGGTTTGTAGAGAGTTTGTCAGAGGCCACATTACTGTGGCCCTCAGGAGTAAAGTGGAATTCATTCCCCCACCAGCAGCGCACCAGGAGGCGCGTTGTAGAGTGGTGGAAAAGGGGGACAGGGCATTCAGCAACTTGCCAGCTTTATAAAAATATATCTTTTTCTATTTTTTAGTAAGGGGGCTATGTGTCCCTCTGCCCTGGGCCTTTTTGGGCCCCGGGTAACCTATTACTGGGACCAGGCGTTTCAATTTTTATTTAATAATACTAAGGGGAGGCAGGATGCGCAGCCCTCCTCCCAGTACGATTTCGGCCCTGGGGACCCCATCCTCCAAGACATGTCCATTTATTTTTTGTTATAAAAAAATAAAAATGGAGGTGAGACTCTCAACCACCCTCCAGGGCAATTTTCAGCCCCAGGGACCCTATCCTGGACCTGTCCCTTTTTTACATTAAAAAAGTGTTTGGAGGCTGCATGGCCCTCCTCCTGCTTATTTCCGCCCCAGGGACCGCATCCCCTGGTCCCCAGCCTGTGTTGTGGGTGCCCTTTTCCCACCCAGTGCAACCACTTTTCAAAGGCTGGGGACCACAGGGAGCCTCAAGGCCCCCGTTGTCCTTGCTTGCTCCCCACCTCCTCTATGGAGCTGATAACATGCAGCTCCCTCTTTGTAAAAGCAATTCTAGTAAGCAAGCGCATTATCTGCTCCTGATTACAAGAAACAGAGCAGCATTTGCTATGGCCTGGTGGGAGCGGTTCTCCCACTATGCCATAGGAATCTGCAATGTCCCAGGGGTGGGCCCCTGGGACATTGCTGGAGCTGGCCCTGAGAGATTGCGGTCCACAGGGCCATCTTTGGCTCTAAGAGATGCACCATGTGGCCTCCTCCTTTTTTTCATGTAGGTGATGGTCCCTGGGGCCGGGGGTTTACCACGGACCTCCTTTATTGTATCACTTGAGTTGGTAATTGTTACTGAGTGGGTGTCTGCGTGGCCCAATTATTGAAACTAAAAACAATGGGGAGGTTGTAGTCGCCGCTTGGGGGTTGTGTGGCCCGAGGGAGGTGGCGGACCGGGGCTGGGGGGGTCCATGTGGCCCCCATCTTAGAAAGGGAAAGCCTCCTAGGTGGTGGTGGCCCGTGTGGCTGTGGGTCGATTTGGCGCCCCCTGCATTTATTATAAGCCCAGGTGATGTGGCGGCTCCCGGGGCTGGGGGGGTCTGCAAGGCCTACCCCATTATTGAATGTGAAAGCCCCGGGGCAGTGGGGGGGTCCATGCGGCCCCCGGCATAATTTAAGTTTCAAGATCTAGGGAGGTGGCGGCTCCAGGGCTGCGGGGGGGATCCGTATGGCCCTGCTTTCATTATAAATAAAGCTCAGCCACAATATTATAAAACATGCCCACGGTATATGGCCCATCTGGGGGCTTAATGAAAAAGACGGGCAGGAGCTTGCCAATCTTTTTTTTAAATGTTGCCACAGATTCGCAGACCTGTGGCAAATGCTTTTAAACCCCAGTGGGGTCCCTGTGGGACTCCCCACCTTATCTGGGCAGTCAGGGAATTTTTCCTATCCTGCCCCCTTTTCTTTATTTTTTAATATTGTTGTGGGACTCAGCTTCAAACCGAGTTCCAAGATGGCTACTAAACACTTTCTGGTTGAAGTGTTGGCAGCCAATCAAATTTTAGTCAGATCTGCGCGTCCACTGCAAGGACTCGCATCCCCAGATGTTTTTATTTTTTATGTAAAATATCACAGAAATCCCATAACAGATTTACAACAAATCACAAATAGCATGCTTTCTGGAATACCACCTAGCTTTCTGCGAAATGTGGTGTAATTCCTTTCAGAGGTTTGAGTTACAGTCGTGTTCAGAAATGAAAAATCTCCTTAGACAGAACATTGGGAAAATGTGTTTTAGGACCCCCCTTTTTTCCTCGCCCCCTGCTTGACAGATCACCCCAAAACTTTCAACACAGCAGCTGAACCAAAAGGGGGAGGTTTAATGATAATGTTGTCAAGATATGTCAAGTGGTGTCAAAGTTATTGGTAAAAGAACCAAAAATGCTTTTCCAAATAAAACGTTGGTCCTAGCTATAACTATCTACTGGTGACATGTATATATATATATATATATATATATATATATATATATATATATATATATATATATATATATTAATTTAGATTAAATATGAGTATAACAAGTTTTGGGTATGTATAAAGTAATTGATTTGTGGGAAAAGTGATTGTTTAGTGTATTTTTTCATTTTTTTGACAAACAAATTGTACTCGATATTGTGTGGATCGGTATTTTGAACATATGGTATGTTTATTTAAAGTAACAATATATTTTTTCTGACATTTTTGTGTTCAACTATGTAGAAATCGACATTCTCAACAACAATATTTGTGTTATTGATATCTGTGTTTTTTTTGTTAAGTTTACTGAGTCAATATTTTTGTTATTGATATTTAATACCCAATACATTTGTGGTTTTTGATATTTGTTGGATCGATAGTTAGTGGGTGGCCCAAGCAGCTAAATGAAAGTGTACCACCATAGCCAATCATGGTCACATTTGTATAAATGATCACATATATTGCTATACTAATAAGAATCTTCTGAAGTTTTACAATACCTATATGATGTTCCAAAAACAGGAGAACCAGAGGGTTTAACTGTGCCCAAGCTCTAATGTTCTGATACGTGAAATTCTACAGTAACATTTGGTAAATGTCTCTTAACAGGCAGATTTTTTTCAGCACCTTTAACTACCGGTCAATAGTGTCAGATTTTCCTTCCAAGGAAATGTGGCAGTTTCAGAAGTGCTGGTCTGACAAATCAGTGAGACAAGTTTTGGGTATTTGTGGGCGTATTGTATGGTTTTGTGGGACAGTTTTTACTGATTGTTTCCCTAATATTACTGTAAACACTGCTTGGAGCAATCACAAAGGAATGCAGCCTCCCATGCCTTTCAACACACCTGTACATTATATCTTTAACAGTTCAAAACAGCGGTGTGATTTGTAAATGTGGGCTACTTTTTTAGCTACATGGTTTGCTAATGGGGAACACTTTAATTTTGGTGTCTGGGCCTATTTTCTGTCTCAGTCTGACCCTGACTGTCAAACAAAGGTGATGGAGGTAAGTGATGCAGTAGATTATTTACTGGGGTTCTCAGTTTGTGAGACGTGCAGCATAGTGGCATGAATCCATTATTGCACAATCCACAAGTGGTAACTTAAAGAAAGAATCTTCATGTTATTCCACACCTTTATTGGAAATTATATTCACTTTGAATTGGCCGGAAGATTCCTTTATGTCTGATCCAGTATTACCAAATCATCCTGTGGTCCGATAGAGAAGACAATTGACTATTGAACAGTGTCGAAGGGCAAGGACATTGCAAAACAATATTGCAAAAGAGATGGAGTTGGCTGATTGTCCATTTTCTGCATCCAGTTTCTAGCTCTGACAATCCATTGCACACACTGGATGCCCATCATAAACAAGAAAACCAGAGTCACTGAACACTGATTAGTTAGCTGGTTCCTATGAATTTGAAACCCCCCCCAAATAAGTTCGAAGTAGCAATTATATTTAGTCCAAACTGCCCCAGTTTTTATGGTGTGGCTTGGATGTGCATCTGTCGCCAGACAATTATGTGACAATCACCAGGAGGGGACCTTGGCTTCGCCCACATGTTGGAAGCCAAGAGCACAAGTTTTGATTGGGCAGAACCTGTATGCTTCCAAAAAAATGTGCTTGCCCTCCAGACATCTCTGGTCATTTTGTTTATTTATTCAGCTGCAAGGCACACAAAGGACACTGTTTTGCTAATAAGTGTCTCAGAATACTAGATCATTTATGGTAATTTCTCTGGTAGCAGCATGGATAGGAGAGCAGTCATTAACCTACCTGAATTTGTAGGTCAGGCAACTGTCGCCTGACCTTTTAGTCTACACCAATATTAATTTACAGCTCTTTTCTCCAATACAAACAGAGATCCGATCCCAATCTATCTAATTGTAATGCTTCAGATTACCATGCAACACTCATTTAAAGGCAGAACTACTAGCCAATGTTTTTTGAACATTAGATATTACTCTTTATGAGATGTTTAATGTCACTTTTTTCTTTTAAAATCTCTCTGCCCTAGTAGAGAGTAAAGAGCTGAACAAGAAGGAGAAGGGAAACTCCTCCATGTCTGAGGAATGGACCTGCTTTTGCTGAAACCAGAGTGGGAAGAGGGTAGATTCCCTGGAATGCTGATAACCTGCTATATTTACACCAGAACTGCAAGTCCAATTTCCACACCTTCTGCCCTGTCTTTGTTTGCTTTTCCAGAGATGAACAAGATCAGAGAGCAGCCGCCCTGTCTAGTATGTTCTCAATATTGTGATAGGTGTGAAAACAGTTCTCCATAAACTCCATGTTTTTCCTTGAAACAGAACGGAAGTATTCTGCAACCTAGCCACAAGGTGAGCATGGTGAAAGTTCAAGAACCTCTAGAGTAAACCAAAACCAAGGACCAGGGCTACTTGAGGTACTCTTTATTCTATCAGTGCCCAGTTTGTGGAACTAGCGGAGTTCCACTCTGTGGAATTTCGCGGAGTAACAGAAGAACTCATGTGGAATAGCGTGGAATTCAACTAGAGGGCAAAATATTGCTCTGCCACCCCTAGACCCAGCCCATTCTTGGTGACGGTTGGGATGTCTGCAAGCAGACAGAGGCCGTTGTGCATGGCGGAGGCTAATGCAAAGCCAGCACTCACAAGAGGTTGGAAAAGTGTGCATTGTGAGGGGGTGCATTGGGACTGTGTTATTAGGCAAACGTGTAACGCACATACTGGGCACAGCTGTCACATTGCAGTCTACGTTAAAGCAAACTGACTTCAGGTTTTAAAGGCACACAAGCCACACATTTCGTATAGTTACATCAAAGGGCTGCCACAATGTGCAGTAGTTAAAGACGGATTTTTGATGTGACGGCGGCCCTGCAGAATCCTAAGACACCATTTTGAATGTACAGATAATAGCAATATCCACCATTGAAATCCTGCATAGCTAAAATATTCCAGTTGCTGTAGAGTGGGGATCGGCCTATGGGGGCAGTACTTACCAGTAATCAATCATTTAGAAACTGCAATGCTATCAAACTAAGCAGAGCAACTAGGGAGCTGTAAACACGTTACTGGGAAAGGGGCACTGTACAGAGATCTCTTGGCCCCTGCTGGCATTGGGACATAACCCTTCAGGTAGGTGACACTGTGATTGGTGGCCAAGGCTCCGGAGTCTCTTGGTTATAATTGCTATAATATTATGGTGGCGCTTGCCATGTTCACATTCTGCAGGTACAAACAGAGTTCCACTTAATTGCCCCCGAATCCTGTACCAGTGCAGATTAGTTTTTTGGTGTTATAAAACTGCTATTATCAGCTCAAGGATAGCATTATCCAATTGATATAAGTGCATAAAGAAATCTCTCTGGAATGATGCTATGGCAGATATAGGATAAAAGTTAAAGGAAAAACCCCTGGCGCTAACACTGTGCTACAAATTACAGAAGTATGCCAGTGAAGATACCCAGAGGAGGAGCTAAGGTTATCAAAGCAGCCATAGCTGTAAAATGAACCTTAGTCTTGGGGCACCTCAATCTGGTAGCAGCACCTGACAGGATGCATATTGAGCTGGGAAAAGTATGAAGAATATGAAAAAAGCCAAACTATACTCAGCAAGAGACACAATCCTTCATATAGTGCAACAAGGAAAACAGAATGGGGACATATATTCCAAGCTGGACTTGTGTTGTTGGGCACTGACAGAAGTAGAGAAGAAAATGAGTGGAAGGTAGTGTTTGGAACTTGGTATCGCTGCAGGCACCTAAAGAAGTAATAAGAGCAGCAAAATAAATTTGCCCTGGAGCGTCCATAGTTCATGATCTCCTGAGGCACCCTCAGGATACATTAATAATTGAATGATTATAGATACACATGACCTGTCTTAGGATGCCAACGATACCGGTGTGCCTGTTCGAATAAGATATGAAGAAGATTTATATATAAAAATAAGAAACAACAAAGCAAGTAGGAGTGGTACTCCCTGCTACCTGGATTCCAATTTATAGATAAGCCATTGTGCTAAATATGACCCCCCCGGAAATCCTCTGAAGGTGCTCTCTGAAAATTAAATTTAAAAAAAACCTTATAGGCCAACTATTGATTAAGCTTTTATTGCATGGTCCTGAAGAAGGTGGATTCATATAACCTTTCACCCACTGAACTGTGCATTGACTGTCTACATGAGAAATCATAGACCACAACTGAACAACGGCAGGAATTGCTGATCTTTTCCTGTTGTATACTGTGGTGCATATGGAGTATGGCTGGGATTGGAATGAATGGTAAATATATGAGAGGATGTGGCTGTTGTGAATGAATGAGACAGTGGGTTGAGGGTTGGGTGTATAAACAATGTGAACTTCAATTGTTTTATGAAAAATGCATATAAGCTGTATAAAACATGTTTTGTGATATAGAAAAATACGTAACCAAATGTTTTTGATATTGAAGAAAGTAATGATTTGATGACTAAAAGAATGTAAAATAACCCTGTGGATGTGTAAACTTAATAGCATTCCAGTGTGTATTGACTATAAAAAATTAGTATATAAAAAATTCAAAACATGCCAATATAAGAAAGATAAATGGATTGTACATTGTTTTCAGTCAGACTAGTGTGCACATTGAACAGGTAATTCAAGCTGTAATATTCCATATAGGTACCCCGATGTAGGCCAAGGTAACATCACAATCTTTCACCTTTATTCGGCCCTACATTACATACATAACGGGCTGCTAGTACTGATCCTTTACCTAGTTACAGTTCTCCTTACAGAACTTGAGGTTTTCACTGAACAATAGCCTCATACATTATGCATGAGGATCCTGGATTTTCGGAAACTCTGCAGGACTACCATCTCCTGCATAATAACTATTTACAAGGTTCAGTAATAATAATAATAATAATAATAATCCTGATCTTATACAGCCCCTGGTTACACTAGCCAGTGTGTCCCCGCGCTAGTCATTGGCAGGGAGCAAATCCAGCGTCTTTCTAAGACTACGAAGAATGCTGAAACAAGTTCCGGCCACACGTCTGGTGTGATGCTCATAGGATATTTTAGAATTAATACAGATTCAAAGATTCTTATCTTGATCCTTAGGCATGGTAAAGGACCCAGCGATTGGGGCCACCAGGCGGAGGTCCCGACTGATGGAGTTTTGCCCACAATCAGCACCTCCGTTTTGTCGCCGCTCAGTCTGAGACAATTATCAGCCATCCAGACAGCGAGGTCTTGAAGACAATACGCAAAATCACTGGCTGCGTGCTCAGCAGGCTGTGCCAAAGCCACAACCAGCTGCGTATCATCTGTGTAAGTCACCACTACCACCCCATATTGCTCAGTTATTAAAGCCACAGGCGCCACATAAAGATTAAAAAGGGTAGGGCTCAGGCTGGAGCCTTGTGGAACCCCATGATCCAAGTTAATAGCCTTAGACCTGTGGGGTCCTTGTTCCAACGTCAACCTAAGTCTGACAGTGGCACAGTAAGGTAGAACCTCTGGGGATACCTTCGGGAATATAAACATCACATCTTGCTGAGATAGTCATTGGAGATCACGACTTCCAAGCCGACACATTGCCGCGAGATGCTGAGGTTCCTGCATGCAGATACTCCAGGTCACAGTGGTCTGAACATCCCTTCCGGGATGTCTAACTTGAGACAAAGATGGGGTCCCACAGTCTCTCACTTCAAGTAAAGGGGTTGACTTTATCCTAGAGGGATTCTTGGCTTAACACCTACACACATGCTAGGTAGGCTTAGGTACATCTAGTTAGGATTGCATCATAGAAGTACGCATTTTATTGTCATGTATTTTATATACTTGCCTGTATTCATGATTATTGCAAAGTGGTAGAAATCTACCATCCCGTTATTTTTTTAGTGCTTCTAATCATTCACATCTGCCACTGTCTGATGATTGTTTTAGCACACCTATTTTACAATAGAATGACGAATCTTCAATAAATGCTTATTGAAAACGTACATATTGTTTGTTCTATGTATCTCTCCGAGACCTAGTGAGCACAAGTGTCTGAGCGAAAAGTATTACACTGATTCCAAGATTCTGAGGGATCAGGGTTGTCATGTTCGATAGTTGCCAATAACTATTCTCTCCTTGGAGGAGTTGCTAGTGGCACTGTGAGCTAGCTGGCATACAGGCCAACATACCCGGTGTCCGGTGATGGTGTCTGGAAACAGTTCAGAAACCAAGCCCACAGTGTATCTTGTCTAAACGCGCAGATCCTATATAGGTTTTATACGATCTGCTCGACATGGTGCCGCCAACCTTGGTTGGGCACTTATTCAATGGTCAAATCTGAGTAGTTCAGTTGTGCTATTCTCAAAGACCCCTACTCACATCTTCCCCAGAGATGTCTGGAGTCAGAGGGAACAAAAATATGCTGCAGCTGAGTAAGCAAAAATCCTAAATATTGGCTGTTGCTTTAATCAAGCATGAAGGATACATTGTTCAAATTGAGCATAACAACTTATCTTAGTTACCTTGAAGCGCTCTCCTAACTAAAAACAATGACCAAGCAGGGAGACGGTGTGCATTAACTAAATCTCTCAGCTGAGGAAGAAGATGCAGAGGCACTACAAATTTCTGAACATTTTAGAAATGCCATCACCCTAAAACTAGTAGCATATCGTGTTACATCTAGGGGTGGGCAAGTAACTTTCGTGATTGAGGCACACGAATCATATAGAACCAATGTATTCTATTCATGTATTAGATTCCAGCAGGCAAATGCACAAAAAAAACATTTCATTACTATGTCGAAGATGTCATACCGAACGAATACTGTCCATATGAGGACATTGAAATTCTGCTCACTTACCAGGAGCACTTATACTGGTTTAAAGGCACTCTCTCCCAAACATGAAATGAAGTAAGACTCGGTCCGCTCAGAAGAGACGGAGTTATATGGCCAGTACTAGAGACCTACACACCACACCCTGACATTGACACAATGCCAGCAGGAGACCTACATACACTTCATAAATAACTAATAAAACTTTACAGAAACATGACACAGTTTGTGATGAGAACACTCACACTTCAGCCAACACTGGCTACAAAATCAGTCCCAGTCCAAACTCCTTCAACTAAAATTACCCTGAAAACGTTACACGCAGTGATGGGTAAAATGCCCACTAAAAGTGAACAAATGCCTTTATGGATAGCTCAAAAAATAACACTGCTAGAGGCAGTATTCTCACACACTGGTCCTTAAGAGAAGCATAGAATACTAACAGTTGTCTTGCTGATGGGAGTAGCTCCCCAATAGAGTATTGTACTTATTAGGGTACAGTATTCGCTGCAATATATACCAGAGCTCATGGTATCCCTTAATTTACAGTAATACAAGATGTATTAAGACAAATACAGAATGATTATGGAGCTGAACCTGCTCTGAACTTAGGGGAGAAGTTACTAAAAACAGGGATCAGCTATAATACTAGCAAATATTAAAGGAGAAGCAGCAACAGTGTCAATATGCCAACGCCTGAGAGATTTCACTCCTTTACAACAGGAGACAGAATTACCTAAACTTATTGAAACTTCTTATGCAGAATTAGGGAGAGATAGTCTGGGAGCTAGAACAGTAAAACCTCAAATAATGGGAGGTCCTGAAAAAGAACAGGCAAAGCAAACACCAGTTTCTTCAAAGAAGAAATTGGACGATAAAAAACAACAAAAGAATAGATCTAAATCCCGGGGCAGGTCTTTTCAGCAGGAGCCCCCAAGAGGGAGCTATAACCTTAGGAGTAGAGATAAAAGGAATAGAGATAACATTGAAAAACCTGACAGGTATCAGGACACTGATACACGTTCAACTTGTTCCTTTCAGGGTTCATCAAAAAACTCTGAGAGGGAAGGGCGGTCAGAACACTGACAAGAAGAGCGTACAAAGTCCAGAGAAAGGCAACGCACTTCAGACTATGCTTCCAAAAATGAGAAAAGCCTAAAGAAAACCCTGAATTCAAAAGAAGAAAGTAGCAGGTCTCGAAGTTAGACATGCCCAGAATTCTGAAGACTCAACTACTGAATGGGGAATGGGCTCGGACGATGCTAGACAGAGCAGCAGAGGTAAAGATAGTTTGCCAGAACTTGATGGAATTTCTGGTGACAGCAGAGTTGAGTGAGTATATCAAGGTGGAAACACCTGATACTAAGTTACACGCAATAATACTCAAAATGGAAGGAACAATCCCACGAAAATTAAAAATCTCTTTTGGGAGAATCTGAATTTTGGATATGACATTCTCTTAGCTGAGAAAGATTCTCCGCCTGCCAATGATATGGATTGCCCAAAGGAAGAGACAGTAGTTATGCCAGCCTTTTCAGACCTCGTTTCCCAATACTTAAAACACACATACGCGAGGGAGTGGGCAGTAGCCATTTCTCCTGCATTATATTACAACTATGTTGGGTGGGATGAAGAATCACCTCGACACGTGATACCACTAAAATTTACTCCAACTCCACAGAAACAGTATCCAATTAAATGAAAAAATAAAAAACAGGCCAGGGAGTACTAAGATATGATTGAAACCTGCACCTCTTCATTGAATAACATTGTGCAGGAAAAATAACATACAAAACCACTAGATATCTCAAATGGATTATTCTGCCAAAATATAGCGCCTCAGAGCAGATATTTGACAACATTCTCAGCGCTGGGGTTCCACAGAAATTTTGTCGACTATCCCAGGGGTATAAGAACAGCCTGGGGCTATTTACCAGCAGGATAACTGTGTTGCTTCAGAATCTGGAGGAAGAAGCATTGTCCAATGTAGATGACATGTGTCTGACAGATGAAGACCTGGAGAAACACTTGACCAGCTAGAGCACCATATTTGGGGATATGCCGCTGAAGGCTACAAATGTAACTTAAAAAAAATCAAAAATAGACCACCTCAATGTCCTATTTTTGGGATATGAGCTATCAAGTGAAGGAAAAGTTCTGGCAGCCAACTTTTTAGAAAAGTGTGCGCTCTTCAACCTCCAAAATCTTTGAAAAATGTTAAATCATATTGGGAATCTTGAATTTCAGCTGAACTTACATTATGGATTACGCAGAAAGGGTAAAACCTTTCTACAACCTCATAAGACCAGATTTTTCAGTTAGGCAATGGACACAGGAACACACAGATATCCTTTGTTCCCTACATGCTAAAATGATAGCGTCCAAACATTTACAGACATGCCTAAATGTCCACAATCTAGTGATCCGTATAGTTGCGGGTCAATCTGGGTACACCTACTTGACATACAATGAAGGTGAAACTGTACGAATAGCTTACAAATCACACTTGTACACAAACGCTGAGATGTATTTTGCACCCACAGAAGAAATTCAGACAGTGGTACAAACTGCTGTAGTGAGAGAAAGAGCACTGGCTCAGGGGACATGAGTTATTGTCATGACCCAGTACCGGCCTTAGAGGCTGCTACAAAGGCAAGCATTCCAAATGCTAAAGCTTTGAATCCGCAATGGATACAATGGGCTAAATTCAGTCAATGCATCATATGTAGAATACAGGTACAACCCAAGTATAAAAACACAGGCATTCTTGCAATAAGAACAAGCATATCCTCTCCTGAATACTTTTTTTTGCCTCTTGATTAGTATGAATTCATAATTTACACTGACGGATCTGCGGAACCGGTCATAGGAAGTAAAACACATTTCAGTGCTGCGTGTGGGATTGTTAAAGGTCGGATGCAGGATGGCAAGTTCCATCTGACCTGTACAAAGACTCAGTCCTTAGGAGACTGCATGGCTCAATTGGCAGAACTAAAAGATCTTTTATAGACACTGATTAATATGGATCGAGAATTCCCCACACTAATTGTGTGTGATTCCTTTTACTGTCATATAATGAATATCTACACTATTGGGGACAAAATGGGTTTAAAGACTCAAAAGGTGGAACAATAAAGCACAAAATGCTATGGGGACAGGTAGCAGAGCTAAAAAAAGGAGCTACCAAGAGCTCACGTTATACACACGATGAGTCATCAACATGATGGCGTTCATGTTGAAGGAAATTCATTGGCCGATGAAGCAGTAAAGGGGCAGAATGAACTGCGTCTGTAGCTGCTCGTTCAAAATTGAGAACAGATGGACAGATAATGGTAGTGGTCAATGCTTCATGCAAAGACAACAAAGCACTTTCAAAAGGTTTTCCACTCAAGTACTCCCACACGAGGGTTTGGGTTCTGCACATGCAACACTGCTACTGTTGGCCAGGGTTAACAAAGCAGAACAAAGACTATGTCTTAAAGTGGACATCTGTCAACAGATGAAGGGCTCCACCATAACAATTCCAGCGCAGACACCACTATTAATATCAGACAGACCTCTTGCATGTGTCTCTTTTTTAGGGACATATGCAGTTGGCACATTGTAGTATGGCTTTGGCCCGCGTTTAGGTCTAGGGCTTACATGGAGGCCATGGGAGGTTTGGGTGTAGCATTCTGGTACTCCTTTCCATACCATCCTGAGGGAAATTCGGTTCTGGTGAGGAAAAACTGGACTTAAAGCAATCATTAACAGGTAGAGTATTAGGCGCAAGTGTTAGTTGGGCCAATCATCTATATAGGGTTGAGAGGGCCTTAAACAACATGCCAAGAAGCTCTCTAGGTGGGGTCATTCATCTTGAGGCGCTATTTGGGACAAGAATGTGGGTACCTGACCTTGATTGTGAAGGCTCTTCACAACAAGGAGCTGTAGAGGGAAATAACCAGGCCACCCTCCTCTCTTAAATCATCAATACAATAAAGGCGTGACTATAAGATAGTTTATTCAGTGTCACTCTTAGGACCTGCTTCTAACCTGGAAATATCTATTTTTACTCACATTCTGGCACCTTATCAAATTTCTCGCAGTCCCAGAACTCTCAAACTAATTTTTTTATAAAACGAAGGACTACTGTTAATCAAGTCACCCACCTATACATATTCTCTCCACAACATGTGAGTGGAAAATAAGTGAAAGACTGAGAGGGCTCCTCACCTATGCAACACCAGAGAGGCTACCAGCCGGTTCTCACCAGTATGCCCACATACATCATCATTGGTTGCCCAATCACAGGAAAAAACACAAATAGTGTCCAGTAGAGAGACAAGAGGAGCAGAAAAAAGAAAGGAGAAAACGGTCCCGAAACATAAACCCTGTGATGTGCAGAGACCAATGTGTCCCACGCAATTAAAATTGAGTAAAGACTCACTATTAAACTATCCTCTTTATTTGCAAATGTGAGCTTACTCGGTCTAAAAGCACTGCATGTTACTAACCTTTTCAAAGAAGGCCAACATGTTTCTTTGCCATTTACGTATGTTGTGGCAAATTCGTCAGGGCGTGGCGTTTAATGACTCGCCTCTCTGGACAATGTTTTTTGGGATGCGGATAGGCTGACAAAACACAAAAGAGAGAACAGAGGTTCTATCTCAATCAAACCTGGTCAACCAGATAAAATCATATTTCGATGTACTGTATGCTCTTTAATCTTGAGTCTCAATCGTATATAATTATATATAATTACCCGGTGTCGGCTGAGGGCTTTCATACCAGCCTACACCAGTCCAAAAGGGGGTTTGATCTGGTTTAGAAAGCACTAGCGTTGCTTATCGTTACACCTGTGGAAGGAATATACAAACTTTACGTCCACACTACTCATCAAGTGTATCTCATATCAACCCTGTCTCATCACCATCATGTTTCAGATTTCATGCAAACTGACAATATACCTCTATCCTTTTGATATGTTTCTTTCATTACCCACTACATACACGTAAATGAGAACCGAGGCTACTACGGTATGACCTAGCAGTATTGTGCAGCAGCTCCGATTGTTTGTGGCCATCTCGTCAAGTGTCACAAATACAATACACCTGAATTGCTTCCTTGTATAGATCTTATCACTCGCTCTTGCAAATCCTTATCTCTCATGGAGAGTAATACCCGCATGGCGATATTGCTGAGTGCCTAGCCCTTATTGCCTCCATGAATGCTCTTACAGAGCAGCATCTCGTCCCAGCTTCAAACCACACCAGCGCCACATCTACCCTTGGCTGTTCTACGCGTCTATTGAATGCAGACCCCATGTAGGAGCGATGAGTAGAAACCAGCTGATTTTCCACATCAACGCCGCGGCCATATTAAAACACCCACAATCCTGATAGGAGTTCAGTCTTTTACTATAGTTCTCATATACCGAATGCGATGCTCTTCTCTTCAAAATTTACCACTCATGCCTAGGGTCAATGTTTGTGTTAAGAGCTTTTTATTCCCCAGGTAACAATTGCGTTAGTCATTGTAAAATTTAATTGGTGGATGCTTATTCCTTTCTCCTCCTGTTGTTTCAAACAATCCTACTTTTAGTGTTCTGGAGCAATGCTCAAAATGGTTATTGATTATTAAAAAATTATTGAAGATACATAAAATCCTTAATCATGAAAACATATTCTTTATACCAATTTATTTTTTAATAAAAAAAAAAAGCTTGCGTCCTCATATACTCATAATCCACTACAAAGATTTCCTTTTACATACAGGAGTGCCAGTAATCTGATATTGCGCAGATTTTATCACTCATATCAATGTAAGAGTCCTGATGTTATACAGTCCTTACTCACATACTGTCTCATTATCTAATCGTTCGCATGAGTCATCTTGTGTTACAAAGATCCTATACCTCACATAGGTGCGCATACATAGATGTTATGTAATACACATAAACACTTCCAACCCCAACTGTCTCACTAACTGGAGGGTTGTGTTCCATATATTTACCTACACCAAGCTAATAATCTATTATTTGTCACAGTACCTGCAATGTCCAGACCCCAGCTTAATGTACAAGTCAGTTGTAGAGCCCTACTGACTTTATTCCATTCAATATGGTCAATCAGTCCTGTTTGATCTACTCTCTCAGAGAAGATGCAGCAGGCTTCTTTGTTTGCCAGTATTCTTTTAATATTGTCACTACCAGCCATTACCCTCTCCAGAACCACCCACCTCAATGCATGAAGGTCATGTTTATGTTAATTAAAATGCTGTACCAAGCGCGCATGAGCTTGCCTGCCTTAATGGTGCTAAGTGCTCTTGAATCCGCACCTTTACTTTCCTCTTTGTTAGACCAATATACTGCAGCCCACACTGGCAAGTTAATCTGTATATGACATTAACTGTATTACAGTTTGAAAACTCATTAAAATGCCATATTTTACCATTATGCAGCTGCACAGTATTGTTTTTTCCGTTAATTCGCATACAGAACACCCCCCACACAGGTAGTGTCCAGCTGGCATAATGGTAATTTTTTATTTCTGTACTTTTCGTGTAAGCACAAGTTTATCTTTCAAATTACGTGCACGTCTAAATGTGAATCTAGGCTTTGGCATTATGAAGTCAACAGTGGACAGCAATGACCTTGTCTTATTTTTTAGGCTAAAGGGTCAAATGTCATAACAACTTGTAAACAGTCTTCTGCTTCACTTGCATTCTTTTCTAATATAGCCTCCCGGGGAGTGTTAAATGCTCTTTTACGAGCCCTGTTGACTATCATTTGGGGATAGGCTTGTTGCTTCAATTTACTTGCCAAATCTTCAGCTTGCTGAGAAAAAGTATAACCAGTAGAGTAATGCGTCTGTACCTCAGAAATTGGCCTACGGGCAAATTATCCCGCAGGGCTCTTGGACTGTAGGACTGGTGGTGTAACAACGAGTTCCTATCAGTCCTCTTCTGATGGACCGTAATACACAATTTACTCTCCTGTACAGTAATATCAAGATCTAAATATACTGCATGTCTGTTACTTTTTGTCCACGTAAAATACAGATGTGTGTCAAGGCTGTTCAACCAGTCCAGAAATTCCAAAAGGATACTCTCTTCTAATGTCCATATACATAAAACGTTGTCAATATACCTCTTCCAGAGACCAATATGTCTCTGGAAGGGGTATGAGGGGAGGTACAAGAAGTGTTCCTCAAACTAGCCCACATAGATGCAGACCAGACTGGGTGCAAAAGTTGCGCCCATTGATGTACCGGACACCCACAAGTTATTATACCTAACGCGCAAAGAGATCAACCAACGTTTATATGCTAGCACTATGATCCGATATCATAAGGCTCAGAGGATTCCGAGGGGCCTTCGCATATCCCTTAAGCCTTCGCTATGTAAAAATTCCAAACAATTCACCGAAAAATGGTATGCGATACTGAATAAATGCAGCTTAGATTTAATTCTTTTGATTATAGAGGAATTATCAAAAATATTGGAGGAACTGAGAACAGATATAGCAAAGCAGAAACAAGAATTGGATAAATTGGTTTCACCGGAAGAGCTGACCAAGATAGTGGAAGACATCAACAACCAGTTACTCAAACACACGCAAGAAGTAAACAAGAGAAATTTTAGAAAGTATAGGAGAGACACTCTTGACTACAAATTAGAAGAGGTTTATACCTGGGCTGAAATATATGCTAGGAGGAGACAAACAAGAGTATATACATCACACACAGACACATCATCCACTGATAGTGAAAAGACGACAGCAGACAGAACTTGTTCCCAAAGAACCACCAATGTACAGGAACCAGCAGGAACATCAACAACCGGGCCTTTTTTAGAGAGAGGCACTGGAGAAAACGAGGACCCAGGAGGGGACACGGTAAAAGAAAAAGAGGAGGGACAGCCACAAACCAGAAATGTCACGGCCAAGAAAGACAAAACCAAGAAACAACAAACATAGAGAATCATAAGAATTTAGTTCTAAACATATCAGATTGGACCTTTAACCAACAACTGATAAAAACTTTACAAAAAGGCATGTCATACGTACCAACAGCACATACCAATACTCTAGAACTGGAAGTCAGTTTGTTCAAACTGACTAGGAAAATGCGATTGAGACACTTTTTTGATAATGGATAATGGAAACCAGACAAGAAGAAGGCCAACTGAAAGGATTAAAAACAACAAGCACATATATGGCACCAACCCACCATAAGACTATTGACTTATTTGAAGAATTATGTGAACAAGACATTAGGAAATTAAACATGACAAAGAAAAGGAAAATCTGAAAGATGACAGCAAAAGAACTCTGGGTTCTAAATTCAATAGCGAGCAACAATGAAATGATATGCCAGAAGGCAGACAAAGGGGTATCTTTGGTGATTCTTAACAGGACATATTATGAAACAGAAGTCACTAGTCACCTATTGGCTGAAAATATCTATATGGAAATAGATTTCAATCCTACCACTGAAATCAAAAGGACATTGCAATCTATTGTACAGAAAGCCAAAGACAGAGGGACAATCAATGCAAAAACGATAAAATATTTAATTCAGGACAATACAGTAAGCCCCACGTTCTATATGGTACCCAAGGTACTCAAAGACCTGCACAAACCATCATGTCATCCTATAGTATCCACCAGAAGAAGTGTGCATGAACCAGTCGGAAAATTCCTAGACAAATACTTACAGCCACTGGTAATCAAGACCAAATCTTATATAAGGGATACAACTGATTTTCTTAATAAATAGAAAAACATAACAACAACAAACCAACAGACACTGGTATTAGCTACCATTGATGTTAAAGCATTATACACGGCAATCCCTCACAGACAAGGTCTGGAAGCGATAGAAAAGGCATTACTGCACAGTGAATACACAGAGGACTTACAAATCTTCTTAATGGAGCTAATGGAGTTCACGCTTGTGCACAGCTATTTTTCCTATGACAACAAATGGTACATCCAAAAGAGTGGAACCTCTATGGGAAATTTTACAGCACCAGCATATGCGAATTTATACATGACAGCATTTTAAGAGGAACCTATTTACAATGTAGAAGAAAGGAGCACCAACATGAAGATGTACGTCTGGTTCATAGACGACATCGTTTAATATGGAGTGGTACCAGAGAAACAATGCAAAATCAAGTTGAAAGATTGAACACAATAGATGACAGGATTCAATTCACGTGGGAGATGACAGAAGATTGGATTCATTTCCTAGACGTTGAAATTACACAGACCAGTGAAGGGTTCACAACCAACCTTTACAGAAAAGCAACCGATAGAAACAACTTATTAAGATTCGACAGTCACCACCCGCCATCATTAAAAAGACACCTCCCTTATTCTCAGTTGCTAAGGGTAAAACGAGTGGTCTCGGAACCCAATCAATCTAAGGAACAAACCATCACCATGATACAACGTTTCCAGGACAGAGGATATCCAGAACAAATAGTCAAACAAGCTATACAAAGATGCACCAATAAAACCAGAGAAGAGTTGTTTATATCAACACCACGGCAGAAAGAGAACCACATAACATGCGTTAGCAAATATTCAAACATGAGTGGTAATTTTAAATCCATAATAAAGTATCATTGGACAATGCTCACATTGGAACCAGATTTTAAAGAGACATTCGCGAAAGAACCGATGTTCGCGTATACCAGGGCTAAAAACCTAGGAGAAATAATAAAACAACCGAAAGATGACACACCTAATACAATGAATAAAGGCACAATACCGTGTGAAAACTGCAATAACTGCAACAATATCATTAGAGGTAACGAGATTACACACCCCATGAAAGAAAATAAAATTTCATTGAAGGTAAGTGCAAGATGTGACACCACTAATGTCATCTACATGCTTAAATGCCCATGTGACAGAGTATATGTGGGACAAAAGGAGAGGAAGTTCAAAATAAGACTAAATGAACATAAAAGCAATATTCAAACGAAGATGTTGAAATCCACCATCACAACCCTTTTTCTGGAGGCGCAACATCATATTAGCCAATTGAGAACATACATCTTGGAGGTGGTACCTAAGAAGGAAGGAACGGACAACAGAAAAAACCTCCTCAAAAGAATGAATTACTGGATATACCACTTAAGATCTTTGAAACCTTACGGGTTAAACGAAAGAGTGGAATTTACTTGTTATTTGTGACTATAACATTGTTCCAATAGCACACACCATATGGTATGTAACCTATATATGTTATCAGGATCTTATAATTCTAGCTGTCACCAGCAATTCACATTCAATACTAGCTACCCTTCAATAGCAATCACCATTTTTGATACACTCTTAAATAACATGTAAGAATAATAGGGTTGCTAATGAATATTTATGTTTGAACCCTTTACAACACCGAGCCCTAGCGTGAGTAATTTCGAGTGGCAGAATAAATCAGAAGAAGCTAAACACCGTCCTAGTACAGAGGAAAAGAGGAGTCAGTCTCTACATCTACTACAACATACATTACAGCACAATAACAGAGGGGTTGATAACATAGGAGTAGTGCGGCTCGCGGGCACAACAAAGTTTTTTCAAAATAGGCAACAGCCCCTGTAAGACGTAAGAAACAAAGCGCGCATGCGTAGAGACATAGTTGTGAGAACGAACGCCGAGCGGTTACCTGAGCGAGGCGAATGAAACGAGATATGCAACGACAGAGGTAAGCGCAAATGATTAGCGGCTTTAAACTCGGGCTTAAATCCATACAAGCTTAGATAGGATTGCATTTAAAGGAATACCACTTTCATGAAGCGGCATGAGTACCAAGGATGTTTTATAACTAGCAGCATTATTGGGAGCATTAATGTCTAACAATACGCGAGTTCATGTAAAACGCCTAACACACAGACTAGAGAGAAAACAACATAGCCGTTAGTTACAATGGGCAAAGAGTGGTGAAATAGAAACAGGGGACACTAGCATACTATATAAGATATATAAATAAATACTAGGCTTATAGAGTAAATCAATTGTATAATAATATATCCATGGGCACCATGAGTTACTAAGGGGTGTTTATATTTTATTTTTGTAGAGCTTATCCCTGATGAAGGCGAACTCGCCGAAATGCATTGGAATTGAATTTTTCAAATAAGGATAATGCTTATGTATAAAGTGAAAATAAAATAAAAGAACTTATGGATGTGATTGAAACATTGCCTAAATGAAAAATTAAAATCAAGATTGAATCAAAAAAACAACGAGTGGAGTAAATTCATTCAGAACTAAAGTTAAGCTGATTGTGAACAGCAGAGAACCAGTGCCCGAGGAGACTGCCCTATAATCTATAGGACGGCTACAAATTCACCTTTGATAGGCTGACAGTAAGAGGGGTGGCCTCGATGGGTAGGTTAAACTGATTAGGTCGATGTAGTTGGTGGTTATTTCTTTGTACCAGACCATGAGATGCACCCTTATTTGGTTCTTGCCTACGACTCGTGTTTACATGAGCAGGATCCGTAATGCATCTCTCAACAATAGGGGCTTGAATGTTATCACTTTGCCCTGTAGAGGACCCCCTACACGATGTATTCTGTCCCCTGACTGCCTCCCTATTCCTGTCAACTAGCCCATTTAACCCTTCTCCCACCGGAGTGCTCTGAGATAGCACTAAGTGATTCTCGATCTTGCGCAATCTGCAATCTATGTCCTCTAGTTTTGTGAGGATAGGTTTAAGTATAGACTGTAGTTTCTCTTCTAATTTTGCTAAAATGCGATTTTCCATCCCAAACTGGACCTGCATGGGGGGTACTGTGGGCTAGCACTAGATGGCATGTTTTTACTTGGGGTGACTGTGTTTTCTGGACAGCCCTTCCTCCCCTGGGTGCCTCTAGTTTAGGGTACCTTGCTTGCCTGGTGTGTGGTAACTGGGGTACTACCTGCCTTCCTTTTCTTTGATGATGTACTAATGCCAGAGACAACACCGCCATTCCCTGCTTGACTTAAACGTTGCTGATGGGTAAGGATTTTTGTGGGGCTGGGCTGAATACCGGACAAAATGTCCTCAATAGGGGTTGAATCATCCAGGACTACATGGGAGGGTGCTTGGGCTAGACAGTGTATCTGAGCCTCATGTGTAGTTTGAGCCCCTCTTGTTTTTATTGTATTTACTGCAATTCCCGGCCACTGCTGCGAAAATTCCACCAGAGCCTGGTTAAAATCTAGGGACAGCCTTTTTTGGGTTTTCTGGATCTCCTGGAGTAATTCAGATTCAGCCCTAATGAAAAAAGCTTCAAGAGTCCCCACTAGGCCTAGTCCCCCTTTAGTTTGTCCCTTGTTCATTTTTAGCAGATGAGCCCAGACAAAAGTAAAGAAACTATAACAGCAACCCTTGACAAAGTGTCGCCAAAGAAAAAGTCTTACTTGCTGATCCCAGTTCTTGTAAAGTTCCTTGTTGCACAAAGATCCAAGTAAAAGAGGGGCGGCCCAGCCCAGCCTCTTCCAGTCGCTGCGGGAGGCGTATGATTGATTTATGCACCTTTAGGCGCTTCTGATGATGCCAATGGGATGCGCCCGCAAAGTAGCCTGGGAGTTGTTGTCCCAAGGGGCGGCCGGCGCAGGAAGCAGGAGACGCGAGCGCAGGGCTTTCCCCACGCTCCGCGACGCTACCGGCAACAAGCAGGCCCCTAACAGCAGCCCCGGGCTAACAGGTACACAGGTTGGTGCTTGGCGATACCCAAGGTCTCCTTGATGTCCCGCGCTGTGGGAGGCATCCGATTGATTTATGCGCCTCCAGGCGCTTCTGATGACGCCGATGGGATGCGCCCCTCAAAGAAGCCTGGGAGTTGTGGTACCAAGGGGCGGCCAGCGCAGGAAGCAGGAGACGCGAGCGCAGGGCTTTCCCCACGCTCCACGATGCCACAGGCAACAAGCAGGCCCCAAACAGCAACCCGAGCTAATAGGTACACAGGCCGGTGCTTGGCGATACCCAAGGTCTCCTCGATGTGAGTCTTAACTCAATTTTATTTGCTTGGGACACATTGGTCTCTGCATATCACAGGGTTTATGTTTTCGGACAGTTTTCTTCTTTCTTTTTTCTGCTCCTCTTGTCTCTCTACTGGACGCTATTTTCGTTTTTTCTGTGATTGGGCAACCTATGATGATATAGGTGATCATACTGGCGAGAACCGGCTGGTAGCCTCCCTGGTGTTGCATACGTGAGGTGCCCTCTCACTCTTTCACTTATTTTCCACTCACATGTTGTGGGCGAGGATAGGTATAAGTGGGTAGCTTGATTAACAGTGGTTCTTCATTTTATAAAAATATTAATTTGAGAGTTCTAGGACTGCGAGAAATTGGACGAGGTGCCAGAAAGTGAGTAGAAATATATATTTCCATGTAAGAAGCAGGTCCTAAGAGTGACACTGAATAAACTCTCTTATAGCCAGGCCTTTACTAGTTTTTGAAGGCACAGTGGCGGATGAAAAACCTTTTGACATCAATAAACGTTTGGCTGTTTTACTGGAACTGAGTGAATCACTGGCACTACAGAGCAATGTCTAAGGGAAAAGGTTTACCACTGGGGAAGTCAAGTCAGTCACAACAAGGCCTGTCTGGATTCATAACATCGGCGATCTGGTCAGCCAAAAGATAACGGACAAAAGAGAATTTGGACCATTCTGAGGAAATCCTGTACCTGTCCTGGCAGTTGAAGGAACAGCAACTGTACTTATACAGCCTCTTGCCGTAAAAAAAGAGAAAAGATTAATCTCCATTGATCTAATAAAACCACATTATGTGGCTGATACTGAATAGTAGGCCTTGTGGGCTCCTGGTAGCCAATGCTCTCCTCTCTCTACCATACAGGAAGTTCAGATGGAAAGACTCATCACGTGTGAAGAGTAACCCTTACAAAACACTGGAATAAACAACAGTACAATGGAACTTGTTCCTCTTAAAACAGAAATTCAAAATCAAAACAAAAGACAAATCTCAATTGGCCCTAGCACTGATGTCTACATAAACATGCCACAACAGGAGCCATCTACAAGTTCAACAAAACCTGCTGAGCTACCAAAATTAGATTGAACAGCATCTGGCTATTTCATCTACTTTGATACCTTTTACTTGGATCCAAGTGAACCTGAAACTAGGCCAGCCCATATAAAGAAACGATCAAAGACTTCTGCATCTTTCTTAAAAAGACTTACTTGGTGCCACCTTGAGTAGAACTGTGGATAATTACTGGGATACTTTTCTTTCTTTTCTGGATAAGTCTAGTTATTGCTTTCCACTTACTTGTTAATGGAACTTATCTTCGCCAAAGCATTGCAGCATCAACAGTGAACTTGATCCTGAAACCTCATATTTCCTCACATCCTGAACAAAGAGACTTGTCATCAGTGAACAGTACAGCCATACCTCTGCCTGATGGTATAGTATGGGACAAGATTAAGGATGATATATTTGTGCGGACAGAACTTTTAAAAATACCACATTTATTTAAAATTTCCTTAAATAATATAACCTCCAGTGCATTTTTCGATGATTGGGATTTTTAAACTGTGAATAATTTGTAGTCATTTTCTAGCAATTAAATGTTGGAAGACACATCAGATTTTAACACTATGTATTCTTATCAACATTATGGTCATCATTTTCTACACAAATCCAGTAGCCCTAGGAATGTTTTCACTTTTCACCAATAGGAACATTACCCTAAACCACCGAAACATAGTTGGAAAATGTTTGAAGAGAAGTTTTCATATTTTTCAGGGTTTAACGTTTCAGACCCAACATCATAATACTATAAGTTTGCACCAACATCTACACAGAAAAATATGCTGACTAACAACAGACAGATTTACTCTGCTTCCTGTGGTGATGTGTTATTCTGATGTCATTTGGAATGTCCTTTGACTCATGTTCTCAAGAAGGCAGTTGTTCCCTGGATGCCTAAGCTGTGCCTGCTTCGGTGGCTCTCTCCCTCAGAATAAATATCTTCCTGCAATGTCCAGTGTCCTGTACTCCATTACACTGGCGACAGAGGACGGGTGAACAAGTTTCCTATCACAATGATATTTTGAGACCTCAAGGCTTGCCTACCTCCGTGATACTACGCTACGCTGCTGATTTCCCGTAAAACATAAGTTACGCAACATCCCTTTAAGCATCAGGAGTGATCTTTCTAAACATTTACAAAGCATGTCTGACCAAGGAATCATTGAGAAAGTTGAGTCTACTCTCTGGCTTAGTCCGATTGTTTTAGCTAAAAAAAGGTCGGGGGATTTAAGAATGTGTGTGGACCTAAGGAGCCTCAATGAAAATATTTGGGTAGATGGTTTTCCTCTTCCCCGCATTGAGGAACTTATTGCCAAAGTTGGATCATCGTCATGGTTTTCTAAGTTAGATCTCAAAGCAGCCTACCATCAGGTTGAGCTACATCCCCAGTCTAGACATCTGACTGCATTTGTCACTCCTGATGGAGTTTTTCAGTTTTGTAGACTTCCCTTTGGGCTAGCTTCGGCAGCCGCTGTTTTTCAGAGACTCATGACTGAGATGTTTTGTGACAATCCCAATGTCGTAGTTTTTCAAGACGACATCCTTATCTTTACCAAAACGGAAAATGATCATGACATCGCCATTGACCAAGTCTTTAGTACTTTAGAAACTAGAGGGGTTACCTTACAGAAGAGTAAATGCATTCTTAAAGTAAAAGAGATTGAGTACCTCGGTCACGTTATCTCTAAAGAAGGTATTAAACCCAGACCCGGTTTAATTAAAAGCATTGTTGAAGCGCCTCCTCCACTAAACAAAGAACAACTTTTGTCCTTTCTTGGTCTCTGCGAATTTTATGCTAAATTTATGAAGAATTTTGCAAAGACCACGGAATGCTTTAGAGAACTACTTAAAAAGGGTAATGCGTTCGTTTGGTCTGAGAAATGTGAAGAAGGTTTTCGATTCATCAAGGAGCATATTCTCAAAGCTCCTGCACTTCAGGCTTTTGTTGAAGGCAGACAAACTGTGGTCACTGTTGATGCCTGTGAGTATGGATTGGGTGCTGTTTTGTCACAATATTTTGAAGGGAAAGAACTTACTATTGGGTTTGCATCTAGAACGCTTCGACCTGTTGAGCGGAAATATTCCGTCATAGAAAAAGAACTATTAGCCTGCGTTTGGAGTGTTGAAAAGTTTAAATCTTATTTATGGGGCAGGTCATTCGTTCTTAAAACGGATCATCGACATCTTGTTGATATTCTGTCTGGTAAAAATGTGAAACACACCACAGCTCGTTTAGCTAGACTCTCTACAAAACTGTTAGAATACTCATTTAGCATAGAATATATTCCTGGTGGAAGAAATTCCAGGGCCGACTGTTTATCTAGATTACCCATTGAGGACACTGATGAGCAAGAGTGGGAGTGTGAAATTGAAGAATGTTTTGTAGCTCATATTAGTCAAGATAATTTGTCCTTTAAGGAAGATTCTTGGGCTCTAGAAGTTGATAAAGATCCCATACTTAAAGAAGTTGTTGGGTTAATAAAAAAAGGTTGGCCAAGAGAAAAATGTCTTTCACCAGATTTACAGATGTTTTGGAAGGTGAATGATGAACTTTCGGTAGAAGGGGGGAAAATTGTCAGAGGCAACAAACTGGTACCTCCCTCGTGCTATCGTGAAAGGATTGTGTTAGCTGCACACTCTGGTCATCTCGGTTCTACCATCACTAAGAGGAAGGTTAGAACTGATTTTTGGTGGCCCAAAATGGATTCCCAGATTGATGATCTGGTAAAACAATGTTCACGATGTAACACTAGTGATAAAGTACTAGTACTTGAAGGAACAAGTTATTCTCTTGTCTCTCCTCCTGAAAGGGCATGGCAAAAGGTAGGAATGGATTTCTTAGGACCCTTTCATATTTTACCTTCAAACTCAAAGTATTTTCTTGTCCTGATTGATCATTTATCTAGATGGGTTGAGGTTGAACCTATTAACATTCCTAACTCTAAAAGCGTCATTAACTGTTTAAATTCGATTTTTCTCAGGGAAGGTTATCCTGAAGAAATTCTTACCGACAACGGTGTGCAATTTGTTTCTGAAGAAATGAATTCTTTTTTGCGTGCCTGTGGCACCAAGCACACCAGAACTCCCCTTTATCACCCACAGAGTAATGGTAAAACTGAAAGGTTCAATAGAGTTGTAGTTAAGTGCGTGCAAGTGGCTTATAGATCAGGGTGCTGTGTGTTTCAAGCAGTAAAAGATTTGATTTGGTCATATCGCACTTCTCCTCACGTTTGTACCAAGTTTAGTCCTTTTGAACTCATGAGGGGAAGAAAAGCACCATCTCAGGTTTATCCTTTCTGGATGGTGAGGTCATTTCAACATGATTTTGACATGAAACACATGTGGGACTCTGCCAATCTTAAGTCCACTGAAATGTCTTCAAAAAATTGTCAATCCATTCCTGTAAAGTTATCCCAGAAACTTTCTATTGGAGATTGGGTCAAGATTAAGAGTCCTGTGTCTGTCAAAAAAGGGTTGTCTAAATTTTCTGCTTCTCAGCAGATTGTTGATATTCGTAAAAATGCTGTCAAACTGTCCAATGGAAATTGGTGGAGTACTTCCCGTGTTGCTAGAGATCCCAGTGTTTCATCTGTTCCTGGTTTTTCATCTACTCTATCTTCTGAAATTGTTAAAAATGACAACAAAAGTATGGAAAGTAGTGGTAGCACTAGATTGAGCAGTAGGAAATGTAACAAACCATTATATTTAAAGGATTATGTGTAATTTCAGTTTTTTTTTCCCTCTCCTGCAAGTCCATATAGGAGTGCATTTATCCGTTGTCTTTCTTTTCTAGCATTTATAGTCCATTAGTTTTTTTTTTTTTATTATTGAGGGGGGAGGTGTGGTGATGTGTTATTCTGATGTCATTTGGAATGTCCTTTGACTCATGTTCTCTAGAAGGCAGTTGTTCCCTGGATGCCTAAGCTGTGCCTGCTTCGGTGGCTCTCTCCCTCAGAATAAATATCTTCCTGCAATGTCCAGTGTCCTGTACTCCATTATACTTCCTTTATTGCCCATCTGTCTGAACAGGGTTTCGACTTATGGAAAGACATTATAGACTTAAAATCCATCTGAAGTTCTAGAGATTGGCAAGTCCAGGGAACAGAAGCCCTGAGACCCCGCAATAAAGTTTTAGTGGATCCATGGAGACAATTGTAGCCATCGCTTTACTACATGTTTTTGCACTCTGCCTCTCACGTACCTCTTTCCTTCGCTCATCTTGAGAAAACACTTCCGCTCCTCCCCTCGGGGAGTTGTAGCCCACACCTGGGTGTGAGGAGAGATCCCATATGATGAAGCATGTCACCTAACGGTGAATGAGGGTTCTCCTCCTGATTTTTCTGACATTACACCACCTGTGGAGTGCAAAAAAACGATGGATTTAGTCCCAGATCTATGTACTGGGGTGAATGTATGACATTGTTCTGCATTCTGTCCATCAAATATGGTTTTTGCATTTGTCACCCCGAGTGGGATGGGTATGCTTAGAGGTGAGTCCCATGCTCTCTACACCACTGGATTCAAGCAAGCCGGGCTGAAGACAACTGAATGCCAGAAACCGGTCCTCGGAAGCTTGTTTCCGGTCAAGGGAAGGCATGGCTTGGCAGTTCGGGCTGGGCTGTTCCCATGAGGCACAGGGTCAGACTGATTTGCATATGGCCATGTCTGAACTGGGGTAGTGTGGAGTGCAAAAAAACGATGGATTTAGGCCCAGATCTCTGTACTGGGGTGAATGTATGACATTGTTCTGCATTCGGTCCATCAACTGTGGTTTTTGCATTTGTCACCCCGAGTGGGATCGGTATGCTCAGACGTGAGTCCCATGCTCTCCACACCACTGGATTCAAGCAAGCCGGGCTGAAGACGGCTGGAATGCCAGAAACTAGTCCTCGGAAGCTTGTTTCCAGTCCAGGGAAGGCATGACTTGGCAGTTCGTTCTGGACTGTTCCCATGAGGCACAGGGTCAGACTGATTTGCATACGGCCATGTCTGAACTGGGGTGATGTGGAGTGCAAAAAAACGATGGATTTAGGCCCAGATCTCTGTACTGGGGTGAATGTATGACATTGTTCTGCATTCTGTCCATCAACTGTGTTTTTTGCATTTATTACACCACATTCATTACTCTTCTTTCCCCCCCTTCCTTCGACATTCAGCCAGGTGTAACTCATCTATTATTTATTATTTGAAGGGATCAGTATCCAGATCGCTGGTGATACACAGTGTGTAGAGAGTTATTGATTAATGCCAGGGCTGGACTAGGGAACCAAAGAGCCCTGGAAAAAGTGCTCAAACCAGCCTTGTTCCCTTCACGTCTTCGCTCAATCGCTCTCTTCTGTCTCGCTTATCCTGCTCCAATCACATTATCTCCAACCTCCCCCTCCCTATATCTCTTTCTGTCAGTTTTGTAGCCTTCTATGTCTGCTGAAGTTAACTCCAGTAGCTGGTAAAATTGATAGAGGCACCTGGAGTGCCCCTTGTCCCTTAAATCGACCTCCAGGGGCCCCGGCCCCTGTGAAAATCCCTTGAGGAATAGAAGAGCTGTCCAGCGCTAGATTAATGGGTATACTAAAATGGTTATCTCTCTGATCTTATAGGGGTTAGAAACCAAAATACCTGATCGCACAACCATTAACGTAGTAAAGTGAATGATCAGTGAATGGTTTGGATTCAAGCAGGTATATACCTTTATTACAGGAACGTACAAGTTAAAGATAGGATATACAAAAAAGAAGAGATTATCATACATTTTGGGACTAAATAGTCATCGCAAATTAACTTACAGATTTTCCTTTTGTACTTAACTCATTTACTTCTCCACTAACATGCAGCCAAGCTTTTTGGTGCTAACTGCTCTAAAATCAGTCGTATTTGAAAACCAGAATCGACCCAGTCCTTTTACAGAAGAGGCAGATGATGATGGCACAGCAGCACCAACCCTGACTTGGAGGTGCCAGCAAATGATTTCCCAAGTATGGATAGCCTACCAACACACGCGAAAGCACCATGATCAGACACCCTGAAATAAAAACCACCACTTGTTGACACTGTCTATCATACCACACCAGAAAACTAACTGTTGTGTTTGGCTTAACTAGACAGTCAATTTGACTGTCAAGATTTTGTTATATGCACAAATAATATTCGTTTGATTTGGTACACAAAAAACTGTCACCTCAATGGGTTCAGGTTTCAAGTCTTTATTTCGATTTTTGACAAATCATAAAAGACACATTATAATACATTAATAAAACAGTAAGTTAAAAAACTTTTTGCAAAGAAAGAAATACAAAACGTTAGTAAGCAAAGGCAACATACATGTAATGCAAACCATGTGAACCACACAATAATAACCTAAAATAAGTTGATTTTGAAGAGGTTAAGAAAAAGTATTAAACATCTAAGGTGAGAAACCTGATTAAAACATAAAGGGTTAATAATACATATCGAGTCATGACAATCAATGGGAAACCATTTCATACTTAAAGTGCAAGAAGTGCAGATAGTAGAAAACGGATGTTTAGGCAATAAACAGGATATGTCACTTTATAAAGCACTGTTGGCGGGCTCTGGCAACTTTGACATGTATTTTAACCTTATGAGCCAAGCCCACCGCAAATATTTAGCTAGGCTCACTACAAAGATCTCAGAGGTGTTAGTCTTTAGCGCCCAGATGGCATCGGCAGATTTTCTAAATGGTAAACGCTGAAACAGTGGTTTTAACCATTTGTTTCGCGGCACCGAATAACTGGGGCAAGCAAAAAGAAAATGGCCCTCTGATTCCTTCTGGCCCGGGCAGCCTTTACAGAAATTTGATACCCCCGTGGACCATTTGTTTACAAAGGTATTCAAAGGCAAAGCACCCACTCTGAACTGGTGGTACATTTTCTTGTCCAGCGGTTTGGTAATAACATCCCAATAGGGCTCACGGGACAGGTCTAGCTTGAATGTACGGAACCTGCCCGTGAGGCTGATATGGCTGGAGAGTGAAACTCGATTTTGACGAACAGAAGCCCAATACAGGGCTTTAAATTCCTGTTTAGAGGGAAAAGAATTGCATGAAGGAGATGTCCAAAGCTGTTCTAAACCCATATCTATGAGGATGTTTTTTACAGCTTGGAGCCATGGGATTTTTCCAGATCCACTGATTGACCTGACTTCTGCTAGTTCTTTCACAAATAGAGACAGGTCAGGGGAGGTCCATATTCGCCTCCACAGGGCCACCAACCTAAATCTGGCCATCTCGTTGATCGGTTGGCACCCCAAATCCAGGCAGAGGGGGATTGATGGAGACGACTGTGGTAAGCCTACCAGGTTCCATAAGAACTTACATTGGGTTTTAAAGAGATTAAGGAGATCCATGTAGCCCCAAATATCTGCGCCTTATAAGATTGCAGTAGTAATTTTGGCGTCATAGATCTTGAGAGCTGGGAGGACCCGCGTGGTGATGGATCTCTTTTGCTCTTTTATAAGACAGCCAGTTAACCGTGCTAGCTTGAGATGTTGTGTGCTAATTTGATCTTTCCATCTCAAGCGGCTGTCAAGGGTAACCCCCAGGTAAGTCATAGTCTCGACTTGCTCGAGGTTAACTCCATTCAAGCTCACAGAGCTCCGGACAGGATGATTTCTTGAAAAAACCATGAACTTTGTTTTTCCCACATTCACCGCAAGATTGTTAATGGCACAAAACTCCTCAAAGCGGTCCAAGGCCGGCTGCAGCCCGCTGCGTGTTCTAGAGAGGAGTAGGGTGTCATCGGCGAAGATGAGCAGTGGGAATCTCGTCCCAGCCAACATTGGGGCATCAGTGGGGGTGTCCATAAAAAATTTCACCACTTGATCGATAAATAGGAGGAAGAGTGTTGGTGCCAGGACGCACCCCTGACGGACACCTCTGGTTACGGGAAATGTTTCCATCACTTGTCCCTGGCCTCCCCACCTCACCCTCGCATAGTTATCCTCATGGAGTTTAATTATGAGGTCAAGTAGTTCTGATGGACAACCCAAGTTTTCCATCACTCCCCACAGTTTGTCCCTTGGCACTAGGTCGAAGGCGGACTTTAGGTCAATGAATGCAGCAAAGATGGTACCGCCGCCAAGCAAGACCACTTTCCAATAGATCAGGCATAATCTAAACACCTGATCAATGGTGCTTATGCCTGATCTGAAGCCCGCCTGCATAGGAGATAGTATGTCCTCAGATTCAATCCAGCCCTGAACCCGTCCCAAGACCATACGTGCGATAATTTTTGTATGGAATCAATGAGACTGATAGGGCGGTAATTCCCTGGATTGGACCTGTCGCCTTTTTTGAATATTGGTATTATCTCGGCTCCCTTCCATGATTTTGGGATCATAGCTCCTTTAGCTAATGAGTTAGCGATCATGGTTATGTAGGGGAGCCACAAGGCTGGGTTTGATTTAAACAGGTCCGCTGGTATGAGATCCATGCCCGGAGCTTTCTCTCGTAGGGTCAAGCCCAAGGCCAGCTCAGCCTCTGATACTGAAAAAATGAGTTTCTCCCCGTAGGTGTGTAACGGGGGTGCCGTACCCGGGGTTTTTAAGGGTTCGAAATTATCGGCTCTGAATTGGGCAGAATAGAATGTTACACACTCTTCTAGGGGTACATGATTAGCCGGGGTACTCGAGTCTGGATCCTTCCCCCACTTGACTAAGTCCCAGAACTTTTTCTGATTATTCGAGGTGGAGGCATCCAAGAGATCTGACCAGAACCTGTCCTCCCACTCCCGTTTAGATTCCCACTGGGTTTTTCTATAATGTAGCCTAGCCGCTTTGACTGCACCCATGTCACGAGATTTAATAGTTTTGATAAGATCAGAATGGGCCTCCCTGCATTTTTTGTTATACCATTTCTGGCGAAGGGAGTTGGCTTTGGTGGGAGCACTCCGGCAAGGGAGGGAAAGTAGGGACTTTAGATGCTCAAAGCAACTAATGTGGAGAATAATAACATTGTTTGCCAAGTCCGGACTTCCCCCCAGCAAGTCAATTTTTAACATGTCATTGTACACATTGTTAGCCATTGTGTTAACCTCTTAAGCGCTGCGCCTATACCAGCGGCCGACGGCACCACTACCTCGGGAGTGCTGCCGTCGGCCGTTGGACGTTCCAACTGCACCTGCGCAATGGAACGTTCAGCACTGGAGCTGGACGTTCCAAAGCAGCTAAGGTGTTAACATTGTCCCATAAGGATTCATCCTCCATAATCCTGGACCATTTCAACCTCCTCCTGTCATTGGTTAATAAAACGTCCCCTGTTTGTGAGGTGGTGGGCTCCTCTAGTCTCTTTATATCTGGCAGTTTCAGTGATAATAACAGCGGATTGTGGTCACTTTCTGGGCACTGTATTACTACCATGTCCACTAGTGAGGACCAATATTCCAATTTTAACAAAACGTAGTCAATGCGGCTCCGCCTTAGGCCATTATCAAAGGTACAATTGGCTTCTTTATCCGAACTTGTGCGGCCATTACAAGCTCGGAATCCCCTGTTTAGGCAAAGAGCCATCCAGTTCACTGCCGCCTCGGTTGCTTTAGCCATTTTATCAACCATCAGATCAGGAATGTCCCAAACAGCATCCTCAGCCGAGCTCCATCTGTCCCCCATATCAAACAATGGCTCGATGGTGCAATTTAAGTCTCCAGCTAAGAGGGTAACATTCCCACTACCCATTTCAGCAAGTTTATGGTCGATAACGTTCAGCAACGGCGGACTACGGCCACCAGGCATACCTCTGGCATATATGTTGAAGATATACAGATCCCGTTGGTTAGCCCTACTCCGTTTGATTAAGAGAAGATCCGGGTGCTGAGCAGGTAGCTGTGTCACCTCAATGCAAAGTAAAAATAATAAAGTAAAATAAAGTCCATAAATGCTACACAAAATAAAGTAGAACCGAACATGCAAAATATGGTCAAAAATGTTAATTATACAACACTCCACCTATCAGAAAATCATGTCTAAAATGCTCCTCAAAATTCATTGTCTTTATGGACTAAAGTACTTCTGCAGATTGGTTGCTCATCATTCTTGACCTGAAAGAGTGATGAACCACAATGTTTACTGATTAACAACTTTTCTTTTGTCAAAAACACCAAACACCCACACTCACCATCCGCCCATCTCAGCTCCAATGACAGCCCAGTACTGCATCTTCTTCCCACCCCAGCCGCAAACCTCTTCAATATCAAATCTACTGCCAGCCTTCTGCAGACAAAAGGTTACAACCTGATGACTAGCCCTAACTACACAACAATAGCATATTATGCACCCACATTATCCAAAGCAACACTATTCCAGAGCACACACTCAAACTCCGGCCAAATAAAGTATATGCATGGAGCACTATCCTTACCATAGCCCTCAAAACACCCAATAGCACATCAGTTTTGTTTATATATTTACTTAGGGGCTTTTGTATTGTGCTGTAAGCCACTGGAAGTAACCTCAGAGGGTTAATTTAAGAGTTGTAGAGGAATGTAAAAAAATGATGATATTGTTAGGGGCTTACATGAACCATACTATTTGGGATAAGATGTTGAAGTCTTGAGAGAGTCAGAGAAAGGGCCTTGCTTGGAATGTATGACTGGTTTCAGCCGTTAAACTAGATAGTCCTGACATAATAGTTCAGTGAATTAGAAGACCGCATCCGATGATGACATATGATGACGGCAGGCAAGAGGTTTACTGTAAGCCTTGCTGAAAAGATAGATTTTTAAAAGTTTTCTGAATCTCAAATAGCCATTTTCCAGTCGCACATGAGGTGGGGGTGAGTGCTGCCAGGGGGAAGATTTGAGTATGTTAATTGATCTGCCACTGAACTTGAGGCTGCTTCTTAGATCCTATGCCTCTGAAGGGGTGGTATGAGACAGAAGGCTAGGTAAGGTGAGCGAGTGCCCTCCTCCTACTCCCACCCTAACCATAATGACAACAACCCCAAGACTATCAAAACAAGAAAAAGTGGCCTGGTCAGAAAACTGTAAGTGTGCCGCAACTGAACTATATCCCCAAGGCCATTAGTAACACTAGAAGTGATAACCCAGGTCTGATAAAGAAATTCCCATCAGCCCACCCATTTGGTGGAATGTCGTCATGTTTGAGATGTCACCAATCCAGATCTCAAACAGTGCACCTAGTCATGGTGCAGAGATGGATTATCATGATGTGAGTACAGACCACTGGGCTTCACTGGTGATGCTAATGGGGTGCAGTGCAAGTGGAAAAAATTAAAGTGAAAAACGTGAAGATAAAATTGACTCCAAGGACCAAAATTTAATTTTAATCAGTATGGCGCTCGGGTCAAGATTAAAAATTGCCAAAGTAGTTTGAAATAATAACTATATATGGGCAAAGTGAGTGGAGGTCGACATGTTTCAGCTGTATTGACTATTGGTCTTAGCTTTCTTCAGGACCATTGGGAAACTGCGACTGCAAATCAAAGTAACTATTCACGCTATGTACATTGGATAAGTCCTACCAGTTCCTCTGAGCCCAGATGAATACTGTAGGAAGTCCAGAACTTTATGTATCTCCTAAAAAAGAGGCGTAGGCGTGAATCAAAAACATATAGTGTATATAGCTATATACAGATGCTTAGCGCATGCGTACAAAAGCTTAAACTCTCAGTCTACCCATGCGCATTCTAGCCGGGATGCCTAGCGCATGCGCACAATAGCGTGGGCATCTTGTTACCGAAGCGTTTTTTCCTCAATATCGGACACAGCTGCAGCCCATTGCCTTATCAGCCTGGATATAAATAGACATGCGCGCCAAGAGTCGGTACCTCCGTTCCCTCTCGGACGCTGGTGTCGAGGTACCGACGGACAGGTAGGGCAACACCTCTTGATGTCCCTCCTTTAGTGTTAGTTTCTTTCTAAGTCATCTTAGTGCCAGAAGGAGTTCTCTAAGTAGTGACTTTACTCTTAGACCCTGGTTAACTAATTCCTGTAAAGTTCTGGCCATTTGCCTCACATTAGGTTGAGTCTTTTTTCTGTATATAGCTAGGTTTTGTTAGGAGAATTTTGGGAATGTCAACAATTATTGTTTTTAGTCCCTCTGCTATTTCTCAGAGGTTCTTTTCTTCATTTCCATCCTAAACTAGAGCGGGGCCTCCCCTTTTTCCCGAGTGGGAACCGGTTGAGGTGAGGCGTACTCCCACACAATGCTGGGTAAGTTACCACATTTATTCTCACATGCGTGATTATATACACGGATTAAATACAGTAGTTTTACTAGCGGGGAGAGATTGTCTCCACCGCACTGTTCGTGTGCTTAGCAACTTGTTCTTGTTTCCTAATTCTGTTGTACACTATATGTTTTTGATTCACGCCTACGCCTCTTTTTTAGGAGATACATAAAGTTCTGGACTTCCTACAGTATTCATCTGGGCTCAGAGGAACTGGTAGGACTTATCCAATGTACATAGCGTGAATAGTTACTTTGATTTGCAGTCGCAGTTTCCCAATGGTCCTGAAGAAAGCTAAGACCAATAGTCAATACAGCTGAAACATGTCGACCTCCACTCACTTTGCCCATATATAGTTATTATTTCAAACTACTTTGGCAATTTTTAATCTTGACCCGAGCGCCATACTGATTAAAATTAAATTTTGGTCCTTGGAGTCAATTTTATCTTCACGTTTTTCACTTTAATTTTTTCCACTTGCACTGCACCCCATTAGCATCACCAGTGAAGCCCAGTGGTCTGTACTCACATCATGATAATCCATCTCTGCACCATGACTAGGTGCACTGTTTGAGATCTGGATTGGTGACATCTCCCACATGACGACATTCCACCAAATGGGTGGGCTGATGGGAATTTCTTTATCAGACCTGGGTTATCACTTCTAGTGTTACTAATGGCCTTGGGGATATAGTTCAGTTGCGGCACACTTACAGTTTTCTGACCAGGCCACTTTTTCTTGTTTTGATAGTTATTATAGGGCGTCAGTGGTCTTGGTCGTTAAATATAGCCCTTTTTGACCCTCTCCACATTTATCTCTTGTAACAACCCCAAGACACCTCATATCTGTCATTGACAATATGACAAAGAGACATTGAATTTCCCCCCAAACACAATACCCTTAAATACTATAACAAAACATCCTACAACTCCTATCCCCAAAAACAGTCTTGACATCATGTGCATAGCAACACTCCTAAAAACACCACATTGAGACATATACCTATCTAACCTCACTCACACCTCAATGAACACCCTTTGTTATCCCAGACACTAGCTACTCATTGTCACTGTCCCAAAACATAGTTCACTTGGGTCACCGAGTTTCCCAGGGAGTGTGATGCTTAGGTACCTATCGGACCTATTTCATGAATATGGACTCGACAGAAGCTTTGAAACTGATATCCTGCGTGCTGAAAATCCACATCTGTGACTATATGTGTCTTTACATTTGAAAACCTTTGTCAGAAAATGATTGATTATTGTTGCTGTTATCTCTTGCCATAAACAGTGGTCCTTAAATAATTAAGGGGCATATTATCAAGGACTGGTGTTACAATTATCACCATTTTATCGGCAGGAAAAAAGATTTGTTTGTAGCAGTTGTTAGGTGTCAGATGCTACAGTGGCGGCACTGGTCATGACCCATTAAGCTGGGAAGACCACTTATCTGAGAATTGTGTCATGGACAAAGATGGTTCTTGGCTCATTTGTAGGAAAACATGGTTTTCTCCCGTTGGCGGGACCCCATATTCAGGATGTATCAGTTCTTATTGATTACCTTCTTGACATTATTAAATGCTTTGTTGAAGGTTGTGACACGGATCAGCCTTTTCTCCTTTCCATCTTTTAACATTGTTCTCAATAGTGCTCCGCTGTTTTAGTTACTGGCTCTCGTCTTTAAATGATGTATCACTTTTTTAAAGTTAATTTGTGCTGTCATCTTGTTAGCAGGGAATTCCAGTTGTAATGTGAAGTCTGAAACTTCACTGCATTTTCTCCTGAGGCTTAAAGATTAGATGCATGGGGGGTTCTCATTCAAAGGTTTAGGATGTTGGCTATCAAATTTTAACAGGTTGTTCTAGTCTGTCAGTTTTTAATGAGTGTCTGTATGCAAAACACCCTGTTTGGTGAATGTTCTGATGTCTATAAATGTGAGAGACCCATACTTTATAGTGTGAGTGAATTTCAGATTTGTGTCACTGCTGTTCAGCCTGGAAAAAAGGGGGGGGGGTGGAGACAGTATCCCCTATCCACATAACCAGGACATCTTCTATATATCTCTTCCATATTTTTCTATGTTGTTTCTGAACCGATTGGAAGGGTTCAAATGCATTTCTTCTTCAAAGTCATCGATGCCTCTAACTGCTATGCTTAGAGCAAAAGTACTCCCCATGGTAGTTCCATGGGTTTGCAAGGATAAGGTACCTTCAAATTCAAAGAATGTTTTCGTTAGCACCAGTGCATTCCAAGAGAATTGTGGCAGCTTTACATATTTCCAGTTCTTTGCCTCAAGGATTACCTTGATCACTTTCAGGGTATCTTCTTCTGGTAGGCTAGTGTTAAAGCTTTTTATGTACAGGCCAATCAACAGGTTATCTTCTAGATCAAACACCATCCCCTACAGATGGTACAGGAGAACCTTAGTATCTTTGAGCTATGTCGGGGTCTTTTGCACCAGCAGTTTTACAAAGTAGTTACAAAAGTGTGATAGTGTTTCTAGGAGGGAACAAACACTATGGGGTGCCCAGGCAGTGGTAGTCTATGTTATTGTATTTTTGGCATTGTATAGATGTAATGATTCACTGGGCTAGTATTTCTGAGGCAATCTGCTTCTTGTTTTGATATCTACCTTTCAGACTCAGTTTCTTTTGCCTGATTGTTAATCTCCTTTCCTGCTGTAATGGCCAGTCATGCCATAGTATAAGGCCTCATTATCTGACTCTAAAGTCACCCAATATGGAAAAATGCCAGGTCCAAAGTGTTGTAAGACCTCAGGCGCAAAGTGTGTATGTGTGTGTGTGTGTATGTGTAAGTGTGTGTGTGCAGAGATATGTTTAAGTCCTTCGAGGTACAAATTATTTTGAACACTCACTTCTTGCTGCAACCATAATTGCTGCCTACTCATAATTGCTGCCTCATCTCCCTTATTGCGTCATTTGGAATTGAGGTAACCTCCTACGCCAATGACACACAGCTGTTCTTGTCCCTTGAAAAATATTCTACAGCTGCAGAAGGGAACTTTAAACTCTGCCTCACTGAGGTCATTCATTTGATGATAAATAACCACCTCAGCTGTAATTCTGACAAGATTTAGATATTGTTAATAGGGAAAGACAATCCCTTTCAGTACAGTGCTTGGTGGGCAGAAGACGCGACAGTACGCCCCTCAACTGTCAAAGTGGCTAAATCTGGGAGTTCTATATGATGCTTCACTCTCATTCAAACCTCATGCACTCAATGTAACAGGGACTTGTTTTGGCCTAATGAAAACATTAAAGACATTTTTCGCTTTGATTTCTCTTTCTGCTAGGAAGACAGTGGCGGTGGCGTTGATTCTCTCGCGAGAACAGCCTTCTGGCGGGGATTAACAAATCTACTTTGAAAAGACTACAAGTAGTTCAGTATACAGCGGCCCGCCTGGTACTGAAACTCCCGCGTAGGGTTTCCGCCTCAGCGGCTTTAACATTTCTTTACTGGTTCCCGCTTCACAAGAGAATCCTATTCAAACTTCTCTTAACCACTTTCAGAGCAGTTCGTCAACTAGGCTCAACATATCTTTCAGCAAGATTTACACCTTATACCACAACAAGGACACTTAGATCCTCGTCGGCTAAGCTCCTTAAACTCCCCGGTTTCAGGCTTAAAACCCTTGGAGGTAAATCGGCAACGGTGTTAGGAACCAAAGCCTGGAACCTTATGCCAAACAAATTAAGGACCCTAGAAACAGAAGTACAGTTTAGGAAGGCCATAAAAAACCTGGCTTTTCGGAGCATCAGATGCGTTCTGCCAAGCACTCATTTAGGTCCCTTTTCGGTTCTGTTAAACTAATCCTCAATTGTTCAGCGCAAGGATAATCCTTTAGGAGTGACAGATTATGCTCCATAAATCCCATATTCAATTAAATTACTGCTAAAACATTACTGCTATTTTCTGCACGCACGGTCTAAACATCAGCTATGATGTGCTGTCATACTCATTGGCCAGGTATACCTAATGCGGCTCATTGAGGGGACTCACCTACCTCCTGAGTTTATTCTGCCCCCTATGAAATCATCCAGTCGGTGTTGTTTAGCCACCGCCTTTTCCACACTGTATATGGCCTCGTTTAACATTACCTGGGTGCACAAGAGTCTTACACGTGCACATTTTTACCTTGAGTTTCACTAGCACTTTGCTTATGCCAGCCCTTGCTAGCCCCTATATTGAAATTTATCTCAACCCACAGAAGAGCTCTCAAAGTCTCAGGGCCCATGTGTGAGTCTCACTCTCGGGACAAGATTTTTTGTTGCATTCAGGAACATGCAGTCATTCAATATGGAATAAACAGGACAACAAGTACTAGAATACAAACAACAAAAAATCGTATCTGTTTAACTAATCTCGCATCAAACCTATAACGTTGAGATTTCTGTCATGAACGTCCGAAAGATAATACAATTTAATGCTATTGTATCTGGTTTTAACACATATGGTGTAAAATGTCCCTGTCACATGATGTTGTCTGTATATCATTTTTTTAATAGATACATTGTTAAGAATGATCTTCAATGTACTTTAAAGGCTGAAATACTTACATGCATATCACTGATAACTGTTGAGAATTGTTCAGTAGATAATTCACTTTAGCAGACCCTCGTTCTTTGAAAATGGCCTAGGAAGAAGTAGTTGTATTGTGCCCAATTTATTTATTTAAAAGAATAATGATTTTTCCATCCAAATAGAGTTCAATCCTGATTTTAAGAGAACTTAAATATCGAATATTAAAAATAAATACATTTTAAATATGAAAGTGAGGATATCGCATTGAGCGGTTCACAACTTATTGAGACTACGAGTTTGCAGTTTTAAAAGTTTTCAGTTCAATAAAATATACATGAAAGTCGAATTTTGGAGTGAACAAAAATCAATCGGTCAGTTTCAATGCTAAAATGCAAAATGAGGTACAAGGTCAGGGATAACAAGCACCTTGAGGAAACTTTGAACCGTTTAATATTACTACGGGTGCACATTTCGCAGGCAAAGCAGGTCATTTTTGCTACCTTGACTGCTATAAATCTCTGACAAGGCCTCTTGTGGATGGGTCAGTGCATTAACTCTGCAAACTCAATTAGCAACGCTCCCACTAAGGCCTGATAAATGTCCAATAAAATGAAAGTAACAGCTCTAAACCATTATTAAAGTGATTATAAATTAAATAGCATTAAACATGGCCAATTTTGAGGTTTCCATTCTAACTTCCAAGGAAAGTTTCAAATTTCATGCTTTTAAGGAGCACGTCAGTACAGTTCAAGTACAAGGAAAATATGGTAAGGTATTCTCTGTGTTTGTCCTTCAAACTTTGAAGTAAGGCAACATTTTTGCATTTACTTTACCCCAGCAATAGTCTTGAAGTTTTTAATACTACGTTTTACCGCAGCATTTATATAGCGCTTCTTACCCATGTTCAGGCACTTGAGATTTTTGATGATAATAGGCTAAATTCGACCCCTTTTTGAATGTAGCTTTGTAACTGTGATGCAGAAAACTATTAGAGAAACTATAGGCATGAAAACAGGCAACAACTTTTCCCATTTCTCTTTTTTTTTTTGCCAGCATCAATCTCGATGACTTTATGGGCCAGATCTAAGTACATCTGGTCGTAAATACTGGTCGTAATCTGTGACCAGTATTTTTGCTGCTAGTGTGGTAATTTGCAAAACAACCTAGGTACTAATAGGTTGAGTTGCAAATTACTAAATTTGTAGTGGGTTGCAATTTAATCTACCTCATGAATATTGATGATGTAGATCACAAATTGTGACCACGAGCATTCATTCATCACAGGGATGGTGGCCTGCTGAGGTCAGTAGACGACCATGTCTGTGATTGCTTTTAAATGAAGATTTATTTTTCTATAAATGCAACCCTGTTTCCTTAAAGGAAAGTGGGATTGATTTGAGGGAAAAAAGTGACAAGTATACTTTTTATTTTTTTAAAGTAGGCAGTGGTCCATTGAACAACTGCAGACTCTTAAAAACACATATTTTCCATCATTTACATAGGACAAGGGGTCCCCGTTGGAAATGGGGGTACAACCATCATATGAGGCGTCAGTAAAATATTAATGATTTGCGATCACATTTTGGTCACAAATAATAATACATACTACAACGATCCGGTATTTGTAAGGTACGCCCTAAACATATGCCTTCCAAATACCAAATTGATATTAGGCCCAAACTGAAATTACAGTTTGGTAATATGTTATTGTATCCCAAGTTGAGTTTGATACATTAGTAAAAACCTTTTTTATGTTTGCATTTTGCCGTTTTTCTGCGAATAGGGGCATTTTAGACTGAAAATGACTTTGTATATCTGCTCCTGTTTGACTTAAAATATTTATTTATTTACTACATTTGTATGGCGCAACAGCTACCCTGAGGGTTTCCCGGTGCCTTGGAGTTATGTTAGCTGAACTGAACTAGCCATGCTTTGTGCTGTGGGCATAACACTAAGCCCCTCCATTACGAGTTTGGAGGTGCACCAGACTTGCGGGTGCATGGCGGTGGCTGTCTTCTGACTGCCCTATTATGAGTCGGGCGGTGGGACCGCCACAGCCCTGCCACAGCCGCCAGGGAACTTCCGTTCCTCAGGGGTGTTGCAGCAGTCAGGAGGCCGCAATATTCTTGGTCGGACTGCTGTGGTCCCGCCAAGCATATTACGAGTTTCCTCTCCGCTGGCGGTGTCATGGAGTTTCCTTTACTATCAACCCCAAGGGCCTCAACCACATAAGGATGCACACAGGGGGGCACCCCTGTGTGCATGCATCCCATTTCCTGTACGGCATGGACTTTCTTTGTCCATGCCATGCAGAAACTGTTTTTGGCATTCCCATTGCAAGGCCCATTTTTAGAGGCACCGCCATGGGAACGCCAAAACCAGCTCACCAGATAGGAGGAAACTTCAAATCTGGAGGGTGGTCTAACCCCGACTTTGGCGGTGCAGTGGAGAGGCGGACCCAGCACAGCACCGCCAAATTCAGAATCGGGCCCTTAGAGACAGCAGCTTGGGATTAAAGGAGCTGATTTCACAAAGAGTCCTCATGAAGAATTGGAACATCACAGTGGCCCATTTCTCCTCCTAATGGTGATGATATCAAGAGACGCATTGCGTGAGAGCAGTTTTTGGCCAGCAGCAGGAGCAAGAACCCAGGACTCCTTGGCCCAGGAAGCAGCGGGGCCGCGAATACACTGGCAGCCCCTCCCCCTCATCACCGGGGGATACATCTACTCCTTGCGCCTCCCGCTTCAGGGGAGATGCATCGGGTGAGAGCAGTTTGTGGCCAGCAGCGGGGGCGAGAATCCAGGACTCCTTGGCCAAGGAAGCAGAGGGGCCACGAGCACACCGGCAGCCCCTCCCCCTCATCACCGGGGGGTATTTAATTGCCTGTAGACTCCCGCGACGCGGGACGTGCATGGGCGGTTGCCGGGCTAAGCCCGGGCAAAGGGCGGGCCGCCTGTGGCCGTCATAGGCTGAAGGAGGCCGGGTCGGGCCATCCCTCTAAGCACCAGTTTAAGGTGAGTGACATTAAGCACTATGGGGAAACGTACAGTTATATCTGCCCCAAAAACTTCTACTGCCACTACCATCGAAAGCATGCTAGAAAAAGCTGTTAGCATGGTTTCATCAGAGATCGAACTAACTGAAAGGAGACTTTCTATGGGCCAACCAGCACCTCAAAGGCACCTGTCTGAAGGAGCAGAGCAGGGTAATTTAATTGCCCCTCTCCCAATATCACCTAATGTATCAATCACCACCCCCTGCCAGTGTGATATGTTGCCTGAGGGCTTTGAGATTGATGAGGATGATGAGGACAATTCAGAACGCCAACTATGGCCTCAAGTCAATGCTAGTATTGGAAATTTGGCCTCGGTCACTAAAACTGCGGGGGCAAAAAGGAAGAGAGGCACGTCAAAACCCACCAGCAGTAAGAGGAAACAGCCAGCCCGCCTAAAAACTCAACCCACTCCCCTGAGTATGTGGAGACGAGGATCTACTGCTGTGACAGCGAGCCCAATTGACCAAATAAATGACAATACCTTAGAAACTGTCCACATCAGAAGTTGCAGCTAACTCTATTCACACCCAAACTGAGTATATAACTGCCCATGGTACTTGTGAAAGGTAGGGCGATATCTTAATTGACACCATAATGGACTCTGTTTATGATCGTTTAAAAATCTTGGTAGACAAACAATTTAATGCTCTTTTTAAACATCTGGACAGATTGGAAAACCTGGTTAAGAAACCGGATATGCATAAAAAAGCTGTTACTACTGTTGACAAAACCAGGGGGGATCAGCATTCTAAACCAACGGAGGCAGTTGATCGGGGCATATCAAATGAGAGCGGTGATTGTACACTTTCTATTGTTAATACTGCATGCGACAAGTGTGGCAATCCTAAGAACAGTCCCTTTCCCAAACTCACTCGCAGTATGATACCTTTGTTGAATGCAGCACTTGGTAATAGGACCATTAGTAATAGTCTGTCATGAAACCTAGTACCAGCCACTCCTGTGCCGCTGGCCCCCGTTCCTACAAGTATAGCAACTGCTCCGAATTATATTTCTATTTTTAAAAATCAGGTCAAGAGTTCATCTAAAGATGTCCGTCACCTACCTCCAGAAGCTTGCCCCTATGTTGTGATTTTAGCTGGTGTTCATCCCCTGAAGAAAGACCAATCAGAATCCTGGGAACAACTCAAGAACAAGAGTATCGATTGGTTAACGAAGTAGAAGGGCCTAGGGATGGTGAACGCCAATGAAATCTTAATGGTGCGAAGAGTAGGATGGGTGGGCCCCTCAGAAAAGAAAATCTCAGATGATTGTATAGTCGTGAATTTTAGACGTCCCCCCTGGTGAAATGGCTACTGCAAGCACAAATTCACCACAATACCGCCCCAACCCTTACACACTCACTACCTTTAGGTTTTTTCTACAAACCTCCTTTGGGCCCACGTAATCCTTCTATCTTGACATACACCACACATAATCGGTTCATCGCTCTGTCCAGTTTGGAGAGTCAGGAATGACTATCGAGTCATTCATCGATTATTACACCAGAGTTAGTGGAACCCTTAATAGTATGTCCGATTGTTACCGAACCCAGAGGCCCAGATACTAACTTAAATGTGCTAAGTTGGAACATCGCAGGATTAGGATCTAAAATGAATTCTACGGAGTGGGTTGATCTGGTTAGCAATTACGATATTATGATTTTCCAGGAGACATGGTGCACAAATGAATTGTTTCTTGAAGAATGTGTTTGTTATAACAGCATTGTACCCACCCCCAAAATAGGTAGTCCGTGTGGGAGATTATCAACATGGATAAAGATCTCAGCTGGGGTTAGTATAAAACCTGTGGCGACAAAAAATGAGAAATTCCAAGTCACAATCTACACACAGGGGGCCTCGATATGCTTAATTAATTTTTATAATAATAATTTTACATTACTACCAAATAGAATTTTTATTAATTTGGTTGATTTTATTGATGAACTAGAAGATGAGCAGAGGTATGGTAAATTAGACGGCATCTGCCTAGGCGGGGATTTTAACGCACGATTGCATAGTGGCATTGACAACACTACCACTACCCCGGTTAGGGTCAACCTATGCAAAAGAGGGGAGGATCTTCGTAATCATTTATCCCCCCGTAATTTAATTAACGCAATGGTGCGGATTCAAATAAGGGTCCATTGCCTACTTACAGAGGACGTGGATGTTCATCTATTATAGATTATTTTTTTTATATCATCCTCATTGGTAAACTTTTTAGCAAAGGCTGAGGTTTTATGTACTAGTCAAGGTGATCATAATCCAATTTTAACAACTATTAGACTTTCCTCTAAATTTACCATCCAAAGGGAAATAGGGGCTAAACATTTGGTGGCATCCACTGACAAGCTCAGAGTGATCTGGAAGGGCATAGATAATAAAAGCCCTTTTTGCATGCATGATAAAATTGCATCCCTTCTTGGTAGATACGTGTTTATCAAGCAGCACCTTGGGTGGTGAGATTATTGAGTCCTTTAGTGGTTTGTGTGTTGTTATCAAACATATAATCTCTAAACCTGTTACCAACTCAAGCAAGAATCCCAGATGGTTCGATGGCACATGCTCGCGGGCTAACAGAAAACTGTGTGAAGCATTAGCAGCTACACCCAGGGATATAATCCCAGTTAGATCATTAAGAGCCTGCTATAAGAAAGCAACTAAACTACGCTCATAAGAGATATTGAAAGAACGGTGTGACAACCTTGCTAGTGCTGCCTCACTTAAGGATGTAAGTGGATTTTGGAAAGAAGTTAAAGGTATGAGGTCCATGGACTCGAATATTACTCCCATAAGTTGTAATATACCTAGTGAACTATGGGAGGAGCACTTTGCTAGAATCTATACAGCTCCCACAAAGACCTCCAGTAGTCATACCTGATTCCCAGGCCTACAGGTTGCTATAACTGTATCTGAAGTTGAGGATGCCATACACCAAAGTTTAGAGAACAAAGCCCCAGGTTCGGATGGGCTATCAATTGACCTTATAAAACACAAACCAGATTTTTGGGCTCCCTTTTTATGTAATGTTTTTAATAACTTGACTAACACAGCTATTCCGAACACTTGATCGACCAGTATCATTCTGCTCATTTTTGAAAAGGGTGACAGATCCAACCCCAGCTGTTACCGCCCAATTTCTCTGATAGACAACATTTTGAAGATCTTGGGCAGAGTTGTCTTTAATAAGATTAGGAACTGGGCTGAAGACAACCACATTTTAAATTGTTGTCAGCTGGGCTTTAGAAGCAATGTTGGAACTGTGAAACAGTGTTTGAATCTGAATCTCATTTTGGGCAAATACACGATCGCTCAAAAAGTTCCACTTTATTTGGGTTTTATGGATTTAACCTCAGCTTTTGACTGTGTTAATTGATCGCGTTTATGGGAGATTCTTTTAAATTATGGGCTGGACGAGGCCTTGGTTTATTTTTTGGCGTATTTGCATAGGGATTTGAAGGCACGGGTGAGGATAAGCAACGATGGGGAGGTTTCTGGCGACATTGTCATTGGAAGAGGGGTCAGACAAGACTGTGTCCGGCCGCTCTGCTTTTTAACCTTAATATAAATGAACTACATAACTCTCTGTCTAACCTGACGAGTGACATACCCAAAATTAATTGTAAACTATTCCCCGCACTTCTATACGCAGATGATGCAGTCTTTATGGTCTGCACCCCTAATGCACTTCGCACTTTAGTCACAATCTATACATCTAAAATCTTACACAATGACTTGTGGGCCGAAAAAACACTGCATTAAGTCTATAACATCGGGCAGTGAATCGATAACTTGCACAAGCACTTTTCCTTACTTGGGCCTAGTTTTTTCAGAATCAGGCTCTTGGCAAGCCCACATGGCCCACGGCAGAAGCAAATTTTCCAAAGCAGTTAATTCCATCATTAGCCTTCGGCAACCAAAACAAGCAGAGATAGTGCTACCGTTGATTCAGATATATAAATCACAACGTGTATCAACGGCCTCTTATGGTGCTGAAGTCTGGGGGTATGTGAATTGTAGTGGGATCCAAATTGAAGAGAATAGATTTTGCAGAAAAATTCTCGGGGCTCAAATTTCATCTCCAACTTACATATGTCATAAGGAATTGAATTTACATTATGTGGAGGATTTTATCAGTTCTCGCCCAGCTTTATTTTGCTTAAAAATATGGCAGAATCCCGCTGCGATTTTAACAAGAGAGATAATTACTGACTGTCTTAAGTGTAACAAGGGTGGTAGCATACCCTGGCTTGCCGCAGTAAAAGACAGCCTAGCTAGTGTGAAGTTGGAGCACATTTTTTATGCCCACTAGCATTGTAAGGCATAAACATGAAATCAGTTAGGGGGCGTTGTATGACCTGTACCATGAAGAAAGACAGAACATTGAGCTTCAAATATCAACGATTATTAGATATATGCCACTTCTGGAGGTACTGAGCATTCAACATCACATGCCACAGCAATACCTTATGAAAAATAAAGGGAGATGGAAAAGGAGCTTACTGTATCGCCTTAGGGACGGCAGTATAAAATATTCACTCTGCTTTCCGATAGGATTCAACAGCAACCTTGAGCAGTTGAACTGCCCCTGCGGTACTGGTGGCAAACACTGTTACATTTTCTACTCTTTTGTTAATACTATGTAAGATAAATAAAACAGTATTTAACTCCCTATTTCAAGGCATGGGCTATTTTGGATTTTAAACTAGCATACCTTGAAATTTTAAAACTAGGAAGTGACGACTTGATTTTTCGTGTAAGTACATTTTTACAAGCCGCGGTAGGCTCACATGCTTCCATGAACGATTTTTAATGCGCCACAAATTCTGTAACATCGCCCAGTGAAATGCCCCTTTTATCCTTGCTTCTCTAATGGCCATTATCATCGCCCACAACCAATACCTTGATGATGCTGCTAATATTGGTAGAGTTAAGAAAAGGGGGTTTAGTTTAATTATATTTGTATTTTGATGCCCACTACTGCCTGACTTATTGCACGTTATTGCACTTTATTTGTAACATATCGCTGATTTTGCACAATTGTTCCAAATTTCATATTTTGTACTATGCTATTAACGCTGCTAGATTTTACAGGCCCGTCAAACATTTTTATTGTGATTTTAAAACTGTAACTTTGCACTTGTATTGGATGATATTGTATATTTATATGTTTTAAAACTTGTACTGTATTTCTTATTGGTGGTGATGAACTGTGCTTTTATGGATATTTTTATCTGAATAAAGATCATTTGACTTGACTTGATATCAAGAGATCACTACTGATTCTATAAAATCACTTCTGTCTAATAAGAAACTATCTCTATAGTCTCACATGAAAGATGTGTAGGAATTTATGGAGAGTAATAGATTGGATTTGGTGTCACTCACTGAGACGTGACTTGATGAATTATCTTTCACTATCATTTCAATAGCTCTAACCCCAAATATTTTAGTTAAAGAAGTGGACAGAGGTGGTGTGGTGGGGATGGTAAAAAGCCATCTATAGCCTCCCTATTCATTCCTAATCGCCCCATTCTGAACCTGGCTTTATTTGAAGAAATGACCGTTAAGGTCACAGTTTTATTCTATGATGAATGGAATTAAATTATCATGCTTAGAAATGGCGGAATGGTGCCATGAAGTACGTGAAAGCAAGCTAGGATTCCTATCAAATGAAACCTAGTGTAGCAACCTCCCCAGCCTGGTGGTATTCAAGTGACCATACCACAAATGGAGCTCTGTAGTGCACGTCTTTATTCTTCAGAGTGCAACCATTAACTAACTCTAGGCATTGCGTAATCAACTTTATTAACCACACCCAGTCATACCAAACAATTACGTCATATCTACGGACTTGATCAGGAACTAGAATGGTCCTGCTTACATATGTAAAATACACTGCATTTGCCCCTCTGTTAAATGAAAAGTACAAGTGTTTCACATCTACATCACAGGGGCATATTCAATGCCCCTATTGGTACCACAGCGTCACTTTTTCTTGACATTGTGGTGGAGATAGGGGTTTTGCCTTATTAACAAGGTACAGTTATTCCACTTAACCAGCCTTAATGCCACCTTGAGAATAAGGCACCCTTTCATGCTATACTTACCATGAAAGGGGCAGGCAATGGGTGTTGTGATGGTTGTTCCACAGCAACACCCATTGATTTTGATGTTGTCCCATATTTACACGGGTGATATAAATATGGTGCAGCGCCAGAATTAAGGTCATGGAAAAACTTTTCTTACCCTGACGCAACAAAGAGAAATGTTTTTCTCTTTGTTTTTGCTGTTTTCATGTCTGCTGTGTTGTACAGCACACATAGAAACCTCAAAATACCAGTGATTATTTATGTGCAGTAAGGTGTGCCATTAAGCAGCACACATAGAAGTTTCAAAATGCCATTTCAGATTAGTTATATGCAGGAAGGGACACCTTAGTTCACATAAACAATCATTCCCCTCAATACAGGCACAATTGCACTATAATGCAAGGGTGCCTGCATTGACACTAGGCAGCTAAATTAGCACCAGCACAGGGGGGAACGGAAGGCTGCACCATATTCTTGCAAATACAGTGCAGCCCTGCGTTTCAGAAGTGGAGGAGCATGGCGTTGAGCCAAAGATGCTAACACCGCGCTCCGCCACTTCCTTATCATACCATTTTGGTGGAGCGGCTGGGGGACATAGGGGTAGAGGGGATCGCCCTGGCCCTCCTGTCCTCCTTCTTGGAGGCAAGAGAGCAGAGGTTGTTCTGGGACAACATGAAGTCAGATAGCTTCCACCTCCAATGTAGCGTCCCACAGGGGTCCGACCTTTCCCTGACTATGTTCAATATCTATGTCACCCCTCTGGCCAATCTCGTTAGGAGGCACGGTTTTGCTCTGGTCTCCTACGCTGATGATACCCAACTTGTCATCTCCATTGCCAGTCAGCCAGAGACCACAGCGGCCAGGTTCCATGCCTGTGTCACTGAGATTATGGCCTGGATGAGTCAGAGCTATCTGAAAATAAATACAGATAAGACTGAGGTGATGGAGTTCAAGCCAGGCCAGCCCCTGTGGAATCGGTCCTGGTGGCCAACGGAAGCCGGAAAATGTCCTTGCCCAGTAGAGAAGGTCAGAAATCTAGGGATCATCTTTGATGGGAAATTGATCTTTGGACCCCAGGTAAGCAGCCTCATTTCATCGTGTTTATTTCTCTTAAAAACTCTGAGAAATGTTTTTCCATACATTCCTCAAGAGCTACAAAAGACAGTGATGGTTGCTCTGTTTCTATCTAAGTTAGATTACTGCAACACCCTATTTTTGGGAACTGACAAGTACCAGCTTCAAAAATTGCAGTCCTTACAAAATGCCCCAGCGAGAGTTCTACTGGGCATCCCCAGAGGACAGTCAACTCGGCCGGCATTAAATCACTTCACTGGCTACCCATTAAACAATGCATTGAATTCAAAACCTTAAGTCTTTTACATAAGGCTATTCATGGTGCCGGAGCCGAGGACCTACAAGATCTTTTCTCACCATATGTTCCTCCCCGCAATCTTAGATTGGCCAGTCTCGGCCTTACTAAAACTACAAAGATCAGCCGGGCAAGATGGGGGGGCAGAGCAATAACACACTGTGCGGCGAAGCTTTGGAACAAACTGCCGTTGACTATGAAGCTTCAATCTAACCTTCAGCTTTTCCGATAATGGCACTCCTTATCCACACGTCACTGTGATGGAGAAAGGATTCGCACGTAAAGCAACTTGCTCACATTCAAGAACCTCGCCTAATCTATAATGTCCTTAATCAACCTGTTTTTGTCATTAATAGTGCATTTTCACACTACACGCGGGTGTCCCAGAGATGCTTGTCTAGGTGTCTATTAATCCTAATGAGGCTTGCATACTACAGAATCGCTGCTTCGCAGAAATCCAGTCTGCGCATGCGTCGGTCATACCCATGTGATGTGACGCACTCGTAGTTCTGGAGGGATTTTTCGCTCATGCGCAGTATTGCAAATATGGCCGCTTTGTCTTTAACATGCTCTATGCTTGCTACTGCCGCTTTTGCCCAGCCGTCTATTTCTGCGTAACCTCTAATGCTATAGATATTATAAAATAAGGGGTGCAGTGTAGCTAATCATGGTGTACAGTGTATTAATTTTTTCTGTGTTTCTAATTTGTTTTTGCTTACTTTTCATGTACCGCGTATCTGTGGGGCTGGGAGTGGGGAGCCACTCCATCTTTGAAACCCATGTCACCCTAATCACGTGATGAGGGAAAAAACCGAAGTGCGCAGAAGTGAAACCAAGCCAGCTGGCTTCTGAAGCTGAGATGCGCCTGGGAAAGTCACCCTTGTACCAGGAGAAGATTTTGGCTGTCCCTAAAAATGATACAAATGTACATAATTTATGTGTGTCCTATTGTATTACACCTTTCACATGCCATGGGAACTGGAATGTAAGGGGTGGGTACGAAAATTAAATATTCATTTTGGGAACATAGAATTTTAGGTGGTGACAATGACCTAACCACCTCTCCTGACCAATCCAAAGTTGGGGATTCTGTCACTTGCAACATTTGTGGGTGGTCTAGGGACCCGAAAACAGTATAACTAGCCTAGTTTAAGCTAGAGAAATTGTCCGACTTGTCCATGTAGCTGACCTGTCACCGACCCTACGAACTCTATAGGTAATTGATACAGAGAGCTGCGGAGCACTCTGTCTGTAATTTCCACAAACTCCAAGGGGTGGAATAGTCTTAAGTGCTGGTGAAGCACTTTGCTGGGAGATTCGAGAACCCAATCGGGGTTATTGGCAGATTCCATGCAGTGAGGGAGTAGCGCAGGCATTGCATCCGAAGCAGCAGGTGTTGGTCGTGCCCTTTGGTGAGCCCAGTTCCAATCCAATTCCTGAGGGGTATCCTGTCCTGACTGTCCATGAGCCGTACCTGCTCGCCTACTGGCATCCTAAGTCCTTGAGGGTCCAGGTCCTCGCCTTTACCAATCTGACCCGTGGCCTGGGTAAATATAATTGTGGGTGTCCGTCTATCTATTCTTTTTCCTTCTTTTCCTTTTAATAAAGCATCCTTGCTCATGATATTTTCCCTGTCATCTCCACTAGACTTACATGCAAATTGTTTATTAGCTATGTTCCATTTTTCCCTTTACCTGTAGGACATTATTGAAACTGTTTACTTAATTAGTGTGATCTAATCTTACTTATGTTTAGGATCGATATTTAAATTAGCAGTTAGACTAAGATCAGTTTGAATCACTTGTAGGAACTTAGCAATTTACTGACTAAATTGTTTTAAACTCACCTACCTTAGTATAAGCCTGGAAATTGAATAGCATGTTCCCTGTCACCCTTACCCTATAGTTTTCACTTGCACTCAATGGTGCTTGCTTTCATTCATAGTTATATTATAGTTCTAATTCTAGTTATTGACGTTCTTATCTGTATCAATTTTATTCTCATGGCATTATGACCTTAAAATTTCACTATATAAAGTCTTGAAAACCCTTCAGGTGTCTGTGGTTATTACAAAGGTATAAAAGTAATGTTTAAGGTATTATTTTGTTAGTCTTATCTCATACCCACTGAGAGCTCCTGATCCGTCTGGAAATTAGATACCTGTGGTAAGTCAGGTATTCTGGAAATAGTAATAAGGAAAACACAAAGAATTACTGATAGTAGTGTGTAAAATCGCCCGATTCATAAAATACAGTCATTAAACACGCCATGGGCCCAATGCGTGTAAATTAGGTGTAAAAGGAGTTGGATGACCTGCGCGCTCTATCAACTGCACCAAGATGCCTCGACAATCGAGTGCTTTATAAGCACATAACATAAAAAAACATAAAACATAAATATGCCCCATAGTTCCTCAATGAATCGCTGTTGTGTTTGAACCAGCCTTTCAGACCTAGTTGTGTGAGGTTGAGGAAGTAGATAAACAGGACCTCCCTCACGCACCAGGGATGCAGAGGTAGGTGTAGGAGGTAAGCTATCTGGACGTTCAGGTGGGCAGGTCTCATTTCGGATAACTGGAGCCAACGAACATCAAAGCAGTTGCTTGAAATGCAATGAATCTCTTGTTATGGACCTACCAGGAAGTTGAGTGGTCACCATATGTCCTTTGCTTGTAACATATCTCAGGGTTTCAGCATCAAATTGAGCATCAGACTTACACACTGTTCACAGTTAGAAATGTATGAACCTTATACGGATCTTTTGAGCAGAATCAACAATACTTGTAGTTTCGTTTAGAAGATAGTACTAGTCGCATTATAATCATGCTCAGATTGGTGTTTTACTTATAAACAATTTTGAAATGCATTTTGAGGGCCGGATTAAAGATATTAAGCATCTTTTTTGTCTGTCCCTGGTGACAGTAACAGAAGCTAGGAAACGTTTTAAAACCCTTGTATTTTAAATATAATGTATTTAAAATACAATGTTCATCGGGAGCAAAGACAACTCCAGAGGAACTTGGTATGTGAGAGATCAACACCATCTCAAAGCACATCCACTATTGTTTTTATACCTTACCCTAGGTTACCATTATTAAAATTACCTTCATTGGTGGGTAACCTAGAGTCAATTTTAAAAGCACTTTTCCACCTCAAATGAGATTCACCAAACAAAATCTGCTCCGCTGTAATCAGGCATTGCAGCACACCCAGATACACTAGGTATCTCAGCTGGGAACTCTGTGATGAAGCATACCACTAACAAGCATCAGTGGGTGAGGATTCCTTTAAAATACCTAAAGGTTTTTTCCACACATACAAATGTGAGAAGGGCTTCTAAAATATGGTATGGATCATGGTAGTGAGCTCAACATATTCTTGAACACACTTCTTATGAAAAGATTAAAGAAATCAGAATAGATGGTACAATTGTCAATGGACCCAATAGGGCACTGATACCAGCGCACAAAGATATGAGAGACTAATTAAACACAAATTATAACAGTTTTTACTACAAAACCATTGTCTGGAAACCTCATTTTCCTTAGGGTCATGGTGCCCTTGCAAGGCCACTTGGCTAACCATCCTTATATTGCAAAATCCAGTTTTCAAAGCTGCTGTAATTCCTGCCAGGAATGCATGCATCACAAGCTGCATTGGTGATGTAGCAACCCAGCACAGAATGGAGACCCGTCAACCAAGAATATTTGCATACTTTCCCCAAAATACATTATTGCAGTGGTATGTTATTTCAATTCTCACAATGAAATACATATCATCAAGATGTCAATGAGTGGAGGCAATGCCTGAAATCATCAAGAGAACTGTCAGTGAAACAGATTAGAAGGGCTTTGTTATTTGTGGATTTATATTTTGATAATCACTTTTCTTCCTCCCCATCATGACTCAGAGGTTTTTTTAAGAGCCTGAAATTAGTTAAACTTACAACAAGACAAAGATATAGAAAATGTATCATTGGAAACCAGTATATATAGAGAGGATATAAGGTACAACTGAAAACAAAAAGATTACTCACATGGTAAATGCTTCAAGGTACTGAAAAAGAGAGAGATGGCATCTTAAAGAGAGAGGGTGAATAAATGAAACCACTTTAAAGGCAGAGCATCAGAGTAAGAGAAAGGGAGCAAACAGTGATGAGATCTAATAGGACATCCTGGAGAGGTTCAGTGAGTGAATGAAATAGACGTCTAGAGACTAACAGTGCTCTAATGATGCATGTGAACCTACATACAGACTTCTAAGACTTCAGACCCAGAAACCTACTTGGTCATATTGGAGGAGTCACAAAGAAGTGAACTTGTATTCACAAAATCAGGGAAAGAAGGAGTAAAGAGCTAGAGCGCAACAATGATATCATTATCAGATCACAGGTAAACAATGTTCGACAAAATGGCCAAGTAACTCTTCATGGGGTCCACAGAGGGAAAGTCACTACACAGAAAAGCAAAGGATAGAATAACTAAGGCACCCATAGATAGTTGGACATATTGGAAATAGAGTAGGGACAACACAAAGAGGAGCATGCAGAGAAAAATTAAGGGAGGTGGTCATATTGGAGAAGTCAAAGAGAAGTGAAGCTTTAATCACAAAATCAATAAAAGAAGGAGTAAAAAGCTGAAGTGCAACGTTGATCTCAGGTCACAGTCAATCACAGTTCTACAAAAGGGCCAAATAACCTCTGATTGGGCCCACAGAGATAAATCTACTACACAGAAACAATTATAGTTAAAGCAAAGAATAGAAGAACCAAGGCAGCCAAAGAGTGTCAACCATTTTAGAGAGCTTAGCGAGGTGTATACTGGAAAGGGCTTTCACAGTGAGAAAGTATATATTGAAAGGGCATTACACAGTGAAAAAGAAAATTACACAATGAAAAATAGACATTACCATCATAAGGCAAGGGACCCCTCATACTTTGACATTATTTCAAAAGTGACTGATCTGAACTGAATGGCATGACTTTTGTGACAAGAATGAGATTTCCTTCCTTAATGTAATTGTAAAAGCAGACAATTACATTTGATATATCTCAAACACACAGAAAGGAACACCATGCTAGAATACTTCAGATACTATCCATGCTCATTATGTGACTCTGTTCCTTACAGCCAACTCCTCAGAATTGGCCACAAATGTAACCACAAGGCATAATTCTTAGGGAAGCAGAAATACTACCTCATAAATTCATCATCCAGAGATACCTCAGACTTGCAGTCTAGAATGCCTAAAACGGCCATGGAACTGCCCTAGAGACACCTTACTCACACCACAGACCAGAGATCAAACACTAAAACAGTTAATATGTGTGACTACCTTTCCCCATCTCTAATCTGGGGCCCAATTCACAGAACTATCATGTCAAAATCCTAAACTTACTACCATGTTGGTATTCACTGAAGGTACTTACTCATTTTGGTATTCACAGAAGGCACTTACTCATTTTAGCATTCACAGAAGGCAGTTACTCATCAATGAGTAAGTGCCTTCTGTAAATACCAAGATGAGTAAGTGCCTTCTGTGATTACCAAAATGAGTAAATAGTAGTAAGTTTAGGATTTTGTTTTAAGTCAGTTCTGTGAATCGGCCCTTTGTTTCTAAAAGTATTAAATAGGATTGGAATGAGTAGGCAACAGGGGACCTTGCTAATGAATGTTTTCCTAGAAAAGAGAAATCTGAGAGACCATCTAGTTCGACCAGTGATTCCACCAGATAAACTGCCATCAGCATTAATTGAATTTTGAGATATCCATAATTGGCCATTTCAGTATGGGCAGTGAATACCCCTCCGCATTGGGTCCAAAGTGTTTTCCATGGTGACAACAGAGTCCCCTGATGAATTTCTCGAATTGGATCACTTGTAATGTGATATATGCCATCACCTGCCCATGTGCCCAACTTTATATTGGCCAAACCACACAACAAATAAAAAATTGTTTTATTCAACACCAGAGTAGGGTGCACTGCATGGTCCTCACTGCCACCCCCTAGAGCACCTCATTAAAATGGGTGAGTCTGAGAATGATTTGAAAGGGCAGGTCAACAATGTCCTCAAGACCACAGAGAGAGGTGGTTACATGGACCAACTACTGAACAAAACAAAACTAAGAAGGATCCCACGGATGGACACCATGAGACCTGATTTGAAAGGACAAGAGGAATTTGATATGACAACAAAAACACTACGGTGAGGTAGGACCCGGGGGAGTAGAGTGAAGCACCGTCGGTACTCCTTAGCCGGCGTCTGAACCGACCTGGTTCCATCTCTAGACAGCGCATTTTTCAAACTGTCTTTAACAAATTTTTAATATTGGCGAAGCGAGCATCATCCGAAAAAAGTTTGTTCTATGCTCCCTTATCCAATTTTATAAACACTTTTTTACTTTTACTTTTTCACGTTAAAGTTTTGTTTTTGCACTGCACTTCCCCTATTGTTGATGCAGCAGAGGAGATCTGTCTACCACCTGGTCTCCTTACGTCTGTACAATACATACTTGCATAGATGGTCTTGACTAATCCCAAATGATGAAGGGCGGTTCCAAGTGGTGACTGATGGGTATCTCTGACCATCTTTCGAGTTGTCATTGTATACCACGCCTTTTTTAGTCAGTTTAGGGGTCTTTTGTCAATTTGATATGACTGCAATTTCTGAAGACAATTATGCTTTCTTCGGCTTAAGTATCAGTGTCAGGACAGATACTCGGAAGCAACGAGAAATGATCAGCTTCTCTCTTAGGACTATGCTTTTTTACGGGGAACACCTTAGCTTTGTTTCAATCAATTAATCAATACTCACTTTATTTAGCCAATTTGATAAAACGGCATAAAAGTATTCTACATGTAATAAAATCACAATACCATAATATACGTAAAAACAGTAATTATTAAAAAAATACAATACAAGACTATGATACAATTAAAATATGACACAGAATTGGAAGCCATTTTGTCTCTTGCGCTATAAATTCAGCTTATGTTTTTTTAAAGCTCCTTGGAAAAATGAGGTTAAGCCGAAATGGATAAAGGGCTCACACAACTGTGTTAAATAGTATAAAGCAGGGCAACATTGTATCACACTGTGCGTATGCAAAATTGGATGACTGAGCCTCTTTCTCTCCTCACTATAAAATTTACAGAAGAATAACAAATGATGGTCACATTGAGTTGATAAGGAGTCACAAGAACAAACAGACAACACATTCATAGAGTGGGTGTTGACAGGGTAACCAAGCATTAAGGTAATATAGTTCAAGTGGAACCTTATTAATAAAAATATATTATAGGAGTTAGTCACAAAAGATAAATAATTATGTTTAGATATATTTACTTTGGTTCTAGATAATGTTGTTTGACCATTGACCATTGATTTATGACAGTTGGCTTCTGATCTCATATTCCTCTGTTTTTCAGTTAAGCTATTTTTCAATTCTGACCTGGAAATGGAGGTGCAGGTGGTTGGGCCATCAAATAAGTTTGACAAGCCAATGGTGTAGAGGCTATGCTTGATAAATTGCAACCATTTTATCCTACGAAACCCATCAAGCTTTAGGCAATCATAGAAAATATCTTGCATTAACTTCAATGTTTCCATCCTCCATACTGAATGTCACAAGAGGAGGGGGCGATTGGATCTGATCTGTAATAAAAGGGATATCCAATTCAATATGGCAATTATTAGAAGAAACATGATTGAGGACCGCCAATTAGGTATTTCCAGAATTTATTCTCAATCTATTGTAGACTGGCAACAGGTATAACACCTGAGGACAGAAAATATCCACATCGTATAAGGGAAGATACACAAAAAGAGAAAAATGTTCTCCTTTTTAAGAAGACCCCTCACTCACCAACCTAGTTGGTGACATGCTTCATCATTGGGGTCGCAACCAAATAGCCGAATGCTATCTGGGTGTGCTTCAACACCTGCTTACAGTAGTGCAGGTTTTGATCGCAACAGTGGTGCAGGTGATTGAAAGCAAGTGAATAAAAAATTATCCTAATTTAACTCCCTAGAATACTTTAATATGGAGCAACAGAACAATACTAAAAAGCAGTGTAAGATACTATGTTTGGTTAAATTAGCTTCTGGTATCTTTGTGATAGTTTTATAGTTTAGTGAGTGAGGGATCTTCTTAAAACGGAGAACATTTTTCTCTTTTTGAGAATCTTCCCTTATAGCACGTGGATATTTTCTGCCCTCAGGGGGTGCTCCTTCTATTGATTGTTACATACATGATATAGGGGACCAGGAGTATTCCTTTCTATACTCTTCCTCTCTTATTTGTTAAGTCATAACATGTATAACACCCCACACAGGTGCTGCATAGGTTGCCACGGATGTTGTTTTTGCTACGTAAATCTTCTTCATAGTTTCTAACGGTCTAGACCCCAATTTCTTAATGAAGCTAAAAATTGTCCCTATACTTCGTTCCATCAAAAGGCCTCTGATAGCCACCATGATTTGCCATGCATTTTCGATTTAAACAGTACCCCAGGTAGGAGAATGATTCTACCACCTCCAATCTCCTGCCCTCAACATTCCAAGTAGGTGGGTTTCTTAATCTTGCTTCTGCCACGAGCACAAAAGATTTAGTTTAATTAACTTTAAGGTACAAATTGCTCATAAACCTTACATAGTTGTCTATAAGCTTCTGTAGCACCTTGCCGGTCCAAGCCAGCAGTACAGCATCGTCTGCATATAGCAGAATTGGAACATGAGCAGAATTAACAACAGGGACATCGCTAGTAGACCTAACCAGTACTGCTTCCACACAGTTCGTATAGATGAAGAAAAGAAAAGGAGCCAGTACACATCCTTGTCTAACACCACAAGAGAGTGGGAAGTGTCTAGAACACCCCCCCCCCCTCTCTCCCAAAGCAAACACAGGGCATAGCTGAGGAATACAACTCCCGAATAAAATTGGTTATTGTTTTATCTATCCCATACCTTAAATTATGGACAAAGTTTCTAATGGGTCACTCGATTAAAAGCGGCAGAGAGATTGATAAAGCCATATAACGGTGGCCTTCTTTTGCTGCTGTATATTTAGCAAAAACAACTGTATATTTAGCAATCAGTAAGTTTACACTAAGGCATTGGTCCTCAGTCCCTTTATTCTTCCCAAAACCATACTGTGTTTGAATTAATATCCTGTTTTCTAGTGCCAAATCCTCTAGCTTATTAAGCAGGAGATGGCACATTTTTTTGCTGTACTATCTAGCAGCGATATTGGACGATATTTATTTGGATGTGCTATGTTCCCCTTTTTAAAAATTGGTATAATCACTGATTTTTCCAAAGAGGAGGAAACATCCTTTTGTAAAATAGCATTAAACCCATTAGTGAGCACCATGTCCGGACCGGCTGCTCTCAATCTACTACATTAATTCAATGCATTTTGCATTTTGTACAGAGTAAAAGTTAGTTTAAATGCCTTGTGACGAATCCGACAACTTAAGGAGTCATTAGGATGTCGGACGGATTGCTTACGCCAGGCTGGCGGTAGCCACCGCCGGCCTGGCGGAGGCAATCCGCCCGACATCCATTGCCCAATTCCCCCCCGCCATATTAGGATGGCGGGGGGGACCGCAGCGGTGAAAAACACCGCCCGCCTGTTTTCCGCCCCGGTCGCCTTGCGGCCGGGGCGGAAATTGTTTAATATGGTGGCGGTGTCTGTTAGACACCGCCAGCCATATTACAATGGGCATTTTGGTAAGCCTTGCCGCCACGGAAAGGCAGGCGGTCTTTGCTTTGGGGTCCCCTGCGGGCCCCCCTGGTGAAGGCCGAGGTGTTTGTTGTAAAGGGCGGGTACGTGTGGTACCCCCGCATTTGCATACATCAAGCAGCAGGCACCGCGGGGAGCCTGCCGCTTCGTGTATGCAAATGCGTGCATTTCATTTTCAGATGGTGGCTGGCGGTGCAGTGAGCACTGCCCCCCGCAATTTTAAAAAAGGGTTTGCGCCCGCCACTGTAGCGGGCGCATCCTAATGCACATTTCGGGACCCCTGCCCTGCCCGCCCCGCCCGCCATCCTAATGAACCTCTTAATGTTGATGCATAAGCCTCTCCTTCTATACCTAATACCCCTGTGCAGTGTCTCACCCAATCATCTCTTGTTACGTGCTGATCTAGAGAGATATCTTTATCAACTTTAAGAAATGGGTCATTAATAATGAATCAAAAATCCCTACTATTTTTTAGCGTGGCAGCTTTTGTTAGTTCATCCCATGCTTCTTCTTTTAAGGCCCTTAATCTGTTATCTCTCTCAGCTTTATAAATGAAACGTAAAACTTTTACCAGGGAATATCTATAGGTGTTGTTCTAAGGGCAGTACGGCGATTTCTAAGTGCTCTAGTACAACGTTCATTAAACCAGCATGATGAACCGCTAGGATTTTTCCGGCAGGGTCGTAAAAGATTAAGGTTAATTCCAGCTAAATTACGTTCAAGAGCTGCGGGAGGTTCTTCAGGCTGTACTAGTGGATCTAGACAAATTTGCATTTTTTGGTTCATACTAAAGACAATGTTGTGGGTGAATTTCATAGTGTCTAACTTATGCAATTTTAATAAAATAAAAATGTTCCTTGCAATTATTGGCTTGGGAACTCGCTTACCCGAAGGGGTATTTTTAAGGCCCTGGGGCAATTGGCAGGTGAAAGCCGCATGATCACTAAATGGGTAGATTACAGTCTTAATAGAGCGGATTTGTGATCTTAGGGTTTCAGAGGCCAAAATGAAGTCAATCGTTGACTTTTAAGAACGAACAAAAAAAGTATAATCTAATTGACCTGTCATAGGATCCACTGGGTTTATTATCTCCAAATTAAATATCACTAAATACTTACTTAGGCCAGAGGTGTAAGCATTGTGAATAAAATGTCAGATGGACTCCCCTGTATCATCTATCATGCCACAAGCGGCCGATACTGTTCTATTGCAGCTATGAGTATTAAAATCACCCATACAAGCAATATCTAAGGGATTGTGGTGATTTATTGTTAGGGAACCAATGTCTTTCTGAAATATTTCCACGACCGCAACCATACCGCCTGTAAAGTTAATATTACACATATTGATTAGTAGCCAATCCCTTCCTTGCTGGCTGGCACATAAAAGGATATGGTAGCATGGATTTTTACCTTGACCCATACTATTTAAGCTATTGGAAATACTAGCCCTCAACTTGCCAGCTCTTCTCTAGATGGTACTGCATTCGTCTGGAAAGCACTGTAGCTATCTATACTGATTTTTTTGATTTCCCATATTTCTTGCAAAAACAGGATATTGTAATTTAGAACTAGGCATAGCCATTCCTCGTCATGCTTTTTCTGCCTATATCACACTATATTCCATGTAATTAGCTTTAAATTATACATCTCTGTACCCAAGGTGGTATGGGAGGTACTATATTTGATATCTGCGGGCCTGATAGAGTTGAGAGTCAATCACAGGCATCAAGCTCAGTTAGTGGTTCATATCTTTGTTGAGTGGAATCACTGAACAATCATGGTTACATTTATTTGCATTATAAGGGTCTCTAGCTTGAGGGATATACCTATGCCGGGGTGGTTTATAAAAATAGCCAAGTGGAAGAGCGATAATTTTAGAATCAGGCAGAGGCCCACCAGGCAATATATTCAATAGATGTTCTACCACCCTACAATTGTTGACGTTTATAATCACACAGTCATTCTCAATCGATTTTATGCCATGGCGCTTCCAATTTACCCGTCTGGCCATTATCATATGGTTGTAGAGCATAAGGTCCCCTATATTAAATTTGGATAACCAAAGCAGGGCCTTGTCCATTAGTTATGTCGTCGTCTCCTGCTGACACAATTTTAGTTCAGGTGTATTGGCTAAAATAATAAGGGATCACTGACATAATATCGATGTTAAAAATATAGAACTACAAAAATATCGAGTAAAAAATATAGAATACAAAAATATCGATTCCCTATCACCAAATAGGTAAGTACAACAAAAATATTGAATCAAAAATATAATTGTAAAAAATATAGATAGTCAAAATATCGAATTTTTTTAAATATCTTAAAAGTAATTTAAAATTATTATAATAATAAATATAATTAAATTAAACATACTTAAAATACTTAAATAACCTTAAAATTAATAAATAATTAATGTAACATAAAAAAATAATACATATATATATATAAATAAACATAATATTAACAAAAAATATACAATATTTTTACCGTAGGATAGCGAGAGGGTTACATTTACTATTACCACTCCAGTGGGTGCAACAGTAGGGAAAACATTTGATAGCGTAGGGGTAAAAATTACTATTCCCACTCCAGAGAGTGCAACAGTAGGGAAAACGTTGGATAGCATAGGGGTAAAAATTACTATTCCCACTCTAGTGAGTGCAACAGTAGGGAAAGCGTTGGATAGCGTAGGGGTAAAAATTACTATTCCCACTCCAGAGAGTACAACAGTAGGGAAAGCGTTGGATAGCATACGCATAAAATTTACTATTCCCACTCCAGAGAGTGCAACAGTAGGGAAAGCATTGGATAGCGTGAGGGTAAAAATTACTATTCCCACTCCAGAGAGTGCAACAGTAGGGAAAGCATTGGATAGCATAGAGGTAAAAATTACTATTCCCAGTCCAGAGAGTGCAACAGTAGGGAAAGTGTTGGATAGCGTAGTGGTAAAAATTACTATTCCCACTCCAGTGAATGCAACAGTAGGGAAAGCGTTGGATAGCGTAGGGGTAAAAATTACTATTCCCACTCCAGAGAGTGCAACAGTAGGGAAAGCGTTGGATAGCATAGGGGTAAAAATTACTATTCCCACTCTAGTGAGTGCAACAGTAGGGAAAGCGTTGGATAGCGTAGGGGTAAAAATTACTATTCCCACTCCAGAGAGTACAACAGTAGGGAAAGCGTTGGATAGCATACGCATAAAATTTACTATTCCCACTCCAGTGAGTGCAACAGTAGGGAAAGCATTGGATAGCGTGAGGGTAAAAATTACTATTCCCACTCCAGAGAGTGCAACAGTAGGGAAAGCATTGGATAGCATAGAGGTAAAAATTACTATTCCCACTCCAGAGAGTGCAACAGTAGGGAAAGTGATGGATAGCGTAGTGGTAAAAATTACTATTCCCACTCCAGTGAATGCAACAGTAGGGAAAGCGTTGGATAGCGTAGGGGTAAAAATTATTATTCCCACTCCAGAGAGTGCAACAGTAGGGAAAGCGTTGGATAGCATAGAGGTACAAATTACTATTCCCACTCCAGTGAGTGCAACAGTAGGAAAAGCATTGGATAGCATAGGGGTAAAAATTACTGTTCCCACTCCAATGAGTGCAACAGTAGGGAAAGCGTTGGATAGCGGGAGAGTAAAAATTACTATTCCCACTCCAGAGAGTGCAACAGTAGGGAAAGCATTAAATAGCGTAGGGGTAAAAATTACTATTCCCACTCCAAAGAGTGCAACAGTAGGGAAAACGTTGGATAGCGGGAGAGTAAAAATTACTGTTCCCACTCCAGAGAGTGCAACAGTAGGGAAAGCATTGGATAGCATAGGGGTAAAAATTACTATTCCCACTCCAGTGAGTGCAACAGTAGGGAAAGCGTTGGATAGTGTAGGGGTAAACATTACTATTCCCACTCCAGTAAGTGCAACAGTAGGGAAAGCGTTGGATAGCGTAGGGGTAAAAATTACTATTCCCACTCCAGAGAGTTCAATAGTAGGGAAAGCTCTGGATAGCGTAGGGGTAAAAATTACTATTCCCACTCCAGTGAGTGCAACAGTAGGTAAAGTGTTGGATAACGTAGGGGTAAAAATTACTATTCCCACTCCAGTGAGTGCAACAGTAGGGAAAGCATTGGATAGCGTAGGTGGTGTGGAGATCATGGGACTCACGTCTGTCCATCAATTGTTGTTTTTGCATTTGTCACCCTGAGTGGGATGGGTATGCTCAGACGTGAGTCCCATGCTCTCCACACCACTGGAGTCAAGCTATCCTGGCTGAAGATGGCTGATAGCCAGAAACCGGTCCTAGGATGCTTGATTCCGGTCCAGGAAAGACATGGCTTGGCAGTTCGGGCTCGACTGTTCCCATGAGGCACAGGGTCAAGGCTGATTTGCATATGGCCATGTCTGAACTGGGGTGGTGTGGAGTGCAAAAAACGATGGATTTAGGCCCAGATCTCTCTACTGGGGTGAATGTATGACATTGTTCTGCCTTCTGTCCATCAATTGTTGTTTGCATTTGTTACCACAATATCAAAGCAAAAAATCGAGGACCAAAATATCAAAAAAGTAATTATATACAGAAAAGTATACTTTACTCAACTCTGCTTATACAAATCCTGGTGTTTTTTTTCTTATTTTACATATACATTTCTAAGATCTTGTCAGGCTTATCAGTGGCACAAAAAAGTAAAAGAGACAAAGGAAAATGATGACTGCCTGTCCTGGTGATGACTTCCATACCATCGATGATATCCCAGGACTGGAGTTGAGATCTATGCGAAAATCATCAATACGGCTAAAATACAAATCCCAAAGGAACGTTCTCTTTAAATCTGACTTAATTCTTCCGTTCAGGATCTAAGCTGATTGCTGATAGTAAAATACATTAGCTGCATCGCAACTTTTGGAACTTACTTTAAATATGACCCTGTAATGTGGGTGATACAACAATAAGAATATTCTTCCTCAGTGATTACCCTTTGGAGTGTGGTTGGTTCGAAATTTACATTGAAATCTCCTCCAACAATCATAGTTACCCCTCGATTGGATTTATTATTTGTATAACTACTCAAGGTTTGAATTACCAGTGATTTTGCAGTCCTGGGGACACCCCTACAATAAATATTAAATATAATTATTTTATGATTAGTGGGAAGAGTAACTTTTAGACCAAGGATGTTAGGAGAAGCAATAGGCAAATCAGTTACATGACATCTTAACCCGTTTAGCGCGTCGAACATTCCGCCCCAGTGCGGACGTTCGATCGCGCTAACGGGATTTGGACGTCCAACGGTCGTGCGCAGCACTAGCAAGGTAGTGCACGCGACGACCGTTGGACGTTCGCAGCACTTAAAGGGTTAAAGAAACCTTCACCCAGTACTCAAACCACAGGACGGTGTGCCACGCTTAGATTTGCAGACAGGTACATGAAAAGTCATATAATCAAGTCTATAGAGGGAGCAGTCTCCAAAGTTTCTTGAAAACAATTTATATCTGCTATGTCTGCAACCCCCCATCTCTGTGAATTAGCATGTTCCCCAAACCTGCAATGTTCCAGGAAACTATAGTAAAGTTTGCCGTTGGTTCGGAATTTAGGATGGCATTTACATTCAGGAGATTAGAAGCAGTATCTTTGGATATGGAGAATGAAGAGTCTGGGGAAAGGAATGTATACGAGTTAATGACACCAGGCAGCAAAGAATTAGTAAAAAGTTAACTACATGTGGTTTTGAGGCTAACCAAGGTTTAATAAAGGAAGGCTGAACTGGAAAGGGACTCTATTTTAATCACTTGGGGGCCGATTCCGATTCGGGAAAAACCGCTCCGAATAGCCGTTCGGAGCGTTTTTCCAGTACGAATCGTACCCTGCAACGTCCCCCATACATACGACGAAGTACGATAGGTATCAGTAGCCATACTCCGTACGAGTCGTACAGAGACCGTACAACTCTAATCTCCGTACGATCCTCCCTCGGAACGCGCTGTCCGCGACATCTGTACGGTTCGTGGCTGGCTTTTACAACCCAGCAAGTACGATACGTGTCGGGTACGCACCGTACGACCTTTTTTCTACGGGAGCTGAAAACAGCTGTAAAATCAGAGTTCGCGCCAAAACAGGTATGGAACGGCCCCCCCGGGTACGGTGCATACCCCTGCGATCATGGGGTGTACGAGCTGTACACCATGTACGATGGGTGTACGAGCCATACCCCATGTACAATGGGTGTACGAGCCGTACCCCATGTACGATGGATGTACGAGCCGTACCCTATGTACGATGGGTGTACGAGCTTTACCCCGTGTACGATGGGTGTACGAGCCGTACCCCATGTACGTACCCATCATACATGGGGTACGGCTCGTACACCCATCGTAAATGGGGTACGGCTCGTACACCGATCGTACATGGGGTACGGCTCGTACACCCCATGATTGCAGGGGTACGCACCGTACCCCTGCGATCATGGGGTGTACGGACCGTATGGTGTGTATGTGTTTGTGTGCTTTTCGGTACGACTCGCCCTTACCTGACGTGGACCGTACGAATCTCGTCCTAATACACCGGTCTGGATCGTACTCATCGGGTCGTACGGCATGTGTTTGAGTCGTAGGGCATGTGTACGAGTCGTACGGTTCATGGTTTCAGCCTTGCAATACGTACGGATCGCGACGATTCGTACGGATTCACGGAATACGGATCGTACTAGGCGACTCGGATGGACGGGTAAGATTCGTACGGAGAGGGCTCCGGATACAAATCGTACGGACGTTTTTTTTTCCCGAATCGGAATCGACCCCCTGGTGTTGAAAAATTGATCCTGAACGTCTACTCAATCCATACATGAAAGAGGTTATTTAGAAGGTTGCATGGTACCAATAGTCTGTGGGGAGGTAACCCTAAGTTTGAATTGAATAGATGAGGGGAAAGGAGAAACAAGTCAGACTTGTAGAATCAGGTCATTGATGATCGAGTGATGTGAAAACTGTTAATTGATAGAATCTAATTGATCAGAATAGGGTACGATGTCAGAGCGGATAACACTATACCATTTCCTTTACATTTCTGATCGAATAAACAACTTTATTTATAAATGAAGCTTCACCTGCACTAGCCTTCAACACACAATAGTGGAACACCAGTCATGCAAATTGTTCTATGTGCTATTGATTAGTAAGAGACACTGGACAAAGAAGGTTACTTGCCTCAACATTAAAGAGGGGCTTTGATGAAATACTAGGGGAACCAGCTGGAAAATTGCAAGAGTAGACTGAATTGTGGACATTTCTTCTAGGGTCTCTGTCATACATTATTTGAACAATTTGATACACAAGAGAAACTAGAACAAAGTGGTTCCAAACATGGGTGTAAATGTAACTGTACTTAGTTTATGGGGCCCTGACCTGCAAGTTGTAATGCTAGTTAGAGCACCCACTGCAGCTGCACTAAACATTCCACGAGGTAACATTGTTTTATGATACATGTTTATGGGTAACTATTTTCTTAAAGGAATTCACAGAAACCCCGGTATAATTACCAGGTGGGCCTAACTGTTTAAAAAAGTTTATTACAGCATGGAGCTCTTCCCTGAGAGTTCTAACCTCTGTACTCAAATAATGTATTACAGCTCACAAATCTTGTATCTGTTTACTATAATCAGGCATCTCTTCAATCGGTCGAACGGATGTTGTTGGTACTTCTAGAGTATGTAAAGGCAAATCTTGTGAGGCCAGTACAGAGAAGCGAGTTTGGCAAATGACCACAAGTTCTGAAGGAACAGGTGGTACATGAGGGATACATGGGGTATGAGATGTAATGCAAGGAATGGAACTAGCATCAGCATGCGAACCGTCATGATCAATTTTACGGTTACATGTCGATGAATTAGGGTTACCAATTCTTTTTTTGCTAAACAGTGGTCCAACTCTAGGTTTTTTTTTATTTCACCAGATTTGTTAGTATTTTCCGGTTGCAGTATATGTTCAACCTCTTCTATGAGGTTGTCTGTATCATGTAAGTTGCAAGAATGGAAACTGTCAGTTGCCTTTTTATCTATTGGTTCACTAGCTAGTTAATCAGAGCTCTTCCTTTTCACTTACTCAATTATTATAACAATAAAAATGGAAACAAATAAAATGCACTTAAATTCAACTTGTAACAAAAATACAAAAAAGAAAAAATCCAACATCAACCAACATTGCATATGCAATTGTAAAAAAACACCTAATACCGATTTCAAACGCAGAGTAGAATAAACAAGTACCATCAGTTTAAACACATGGCTGTAGCATTTACAATACACCGGTGTAGGGGGAAAGAAGGTTTCGCTAACCGACAAAAGGTTAATGCCTGGATGGCTCTGCAGTCCCAGCACGGAAACCAGGGGTGACCCAAGCCAAGTGCTTCCTAGTGTTGATGGGTACATGACAGACCCTCCCTTGGCCTGGGCTTGCCCCGACCACAGTGCCTCGGCATCCCGCACTGCAGGGGTACGAGTCTGCTTAAATAAAGCAGATTCCAGGCAGGTGCTGGTACTGAGGCAAAGGGGGTTGTGTGAGTCTGAGCTCCCAGTTGTTTTGGATGGAAATGACAGTAACTCACCCCTTTCAAGGCTGGCAATATCCAGCGAGAGGCAAAGCTCTTCCTCTGCACTGAAAAGCTGGCATTTATTAGTGTGTCTCCATGAAGTGTAGTGCGGTTCGAAAGAATCACATTGCTACCCCTCCCAGGCCAATTTCAGCCCTGGGGACTATGTTCCCTGGGGCCAGGCCTTTTTGCAATGGGGCAGGGCAGCTCCCCTCCCTGGGCTGATTTCCGCCCTGGGGCGCCGCCTTTCTTTGAAGAGTGGGGGAGGGGTGCCAAATGCAGGCACCCTGTGACTTTTGTTGGGGACCGCAGGATGAGCCTGAAAGCCCTCTGTCCCTGCCAGCTCCATGCCTCCTGTGAGAGCCGGCATTGCTTTCATACACAGGGAGCTGCTAGAAAGGCAGCTCTGTGTGTATGAAAGCAATTCTGCTTCTCTTCCAGCAATGCTCTTGCTTGCTGGAAGTGGAGCATTTGGTGGGTATTGGTGGGAGTGGTAAAGCTCCCGCCAAGCCACAGCAAACAGCTAAGTTCCAGGTTGGTCACCCAGGGATATAGCAGGGGCCAGACCTGGGGAGTCCCCAGAGCTATCTATGGCTCCTGGAGGGGGGCCATGTGTCCCCCTCCTTTCTTCTTTTAGGGCGTCCTCAGGGAAAAATAGCCCGGGAGGGGGCAACATGGCCCCCTCACATTTAAAATAAAAGATTTTGGCACTTGGGAAGTGGTGGTCCCCGAGACCTGAGGGTACCTGAGGCTCCCCATTACAAATTATACATCCTCAGTCACTTTGGGGCACATGCTGCATCAAAACCCTGCGCCTGCTTGAAGCAGGCGTAAGGATTGACGCAGCATTAACAAGATAGGGCCCCCCAGTGCCTTGCTGGAGCTGCGTCACACTTGCGATGCAACTTCAGCAATGCGCCGCTTTTACGGCACAGATGTGTCACGCATCTGTGCCGTTTTTGCCCATTGGTGCGCTGCATTGTAAATGCAGAGCATCAATGGTGGCGGAGGCATGGCGCACAATAAGTGGCGCATTCCTGCTGATATGCAGGGATGCACCACTTATTGTAAATCTGCCCCTTTGTTTTCTGTTTAACTGACTCTGTATAACTGTCTTGATAGAAAACGACCAGCAGAGGTCAGTAAGATACCAGAATTGCTTTCTGGTTGTTCAATGCCTCTATTTAACTTTCTTGATAGAAAACGATCAGCAGACGTCAGTAAAATACCAGAATCACTAGCTATATTTTAAGTTTACAGGCGATTCTGGGGAGGAAAACATTAGGGGATCCACACAAGCTACACCTCTCTGGACTCGCCTGATGGTCTAGTTTTCAGAAATGTCTATGTTTGGTATTTTCATAGATGGTCTTCGAGTCTGGGACCAAAAACATGGGTGACTCCCTTGCAAAACCAGGTTGGTTTGTGATAAATAATTGTATGTCTCCACAATACGTTGTGGGCCATTTCCTGTTGCGGGCTCTAGGCCTACCCGCACAATTGAGGTATCATTTCTATCTTCAGACTTGGAGGAATGCTGGCTGGGTGGAAGTATGTGGATCCCCACAGATTCCAGAACTTTCTATCATAGAAATGGGAGGAAAATGTTTGCTTACAAAGCATGAGGGTTGCAAGGGATTCTGGGTAACAGAATCTGGTGAGAGCCAGACAAGTCATCCCATCCTGGATTCCACTGGGTGTCTACTTTTCAAACATGTGCAGGTTTGCTTGGTTTCCCTATGTGTTGGCTGAGCTAGGGCCTAAACTCCACAGCTAAGCACATTGCAAATAAAGGGTCAGTGTCCACTGGAAAAATTTGATTCATCCACATTGCATTTTGGGCCAGTCCCTGTCGCTGGCACTAAGCCTACCCACACAAGTGAGATTCCATTTGTATTGGAAAACTTTGGGGAATGCTGGGTAGGTGGAGGTTGGGGTTCCCCACAAATACTGGACCTTTCCATCACAAAAATATGAAGAAAATGTTTTTTTTTGACTGAGTTCAAGGTTTGCAAGGAATTCTGGGTAACAGAATCAGGTAGAAGCCACACAATTCACCCATCCTGGGTTCCCCTTGGTGTCTAATTGTCAAAAATGTACAGGTTTTCTAGGTTTGTTGAGGTGCCGGCTGAGCTAAGACCAAATCGACAGCTAGGCACATTGCAGAAAAAAGGGTCCGTTTTCACTGGAAAAATGTGTTGTGTGCAAGTTGCTTTTAGGGTTGTTTCCTGTCACTGGCACTAGGCCTACACATACAAGTGAGATACCATTTTTATTAGCAGAAATGCGGAAATGCTGGGTGGGTGGAAGTTTGTGGCTCCCCACAGTTTGCAAAACTTTCCATCACAGAAATGTGAGGAAAATGTGTTTTTATGACAAAGTTTGAGGTTTGTAAGGATTTCTGGGTAACATAACCTGATAAAAGCCACACAAGTCCCCCCATCCTGGATTCCCCTGGCTGTTTATTTTTGAAAAAATGTACAGGTTTGCAAGGTTTCCCTAGGTGCTAGCTGAGCTAGGGCCCAAAATCCACAGCTACGCACATTGCAAACAAAATTGTCAGTTTTCACTGCAAAAATGTGATGTGTTCACGTTGAATTTGGGCCATTTCCTGGTTTCCCCCTCACAAACCAAATTTAGCTGTTTTCTGCCTAATTTCTTGGTCCCCTCCAGGGGAATCCACAAACCCCTAGTACCTTTAGAATCCCCAGGATGTTGAAGGAAAAAGACACAACTTTGGTGTAGATATCTTATGTAGACCAAAAGGTATGGAGGCCTAAGCATGAACTGCCCCAAATAATAAAGAAAAGGGCATGGCACTGGGGAAACGCCTGGCAGTGTAAGGGTTAAACACATTTTAGAACATTTGCTAAAGTCCTTGTTCTAGGGGGGGGGTTCGGAATACTGCATTGGTATCTTGCGCCCAAAATGCCTCATTCTAATGATATCGGTAATTCCAAGACACACGCATACCACACTATTTCTGTCGAATTGGGAAAACCGGCCCATTTAGCTTGAGGGCCTTAGCTTTGCCTTGGCGTCAGATTGCCCATCCATTAGCTTCCATAAGCACCTCAGGTGACATCTATTTCATAGAAAGTCGGTGCTACAAATAGCACTCTTCAGTTAATCTGGAGATACGCCCTGAAAACTTTACCAGGTTGTTTCCGTGTTATATGAATATTGTTTACTACATGGCAGGAAGCAAAATTATCCGAACACAAAATGTACTTTTTTTTGTGTTTTAGAAGCAAGCTTTGTCGTACAATGCAAGTGTGTTAAGAAGGGTGGGACTCAATGCGCTGACTGAAAAAAACTGACCACCCAAAAGGATTACGCATTATTCATGATGCATTCTTTTAAACGCGTTTTTTTTTCATCTCGTTTGGGGTGCACAGGGAATACAACAATTGTTGGACCAAAATACTGTGCTAAAAAGAAAATTTGCGCCTGCCTGGTACGCAGAGATAGTGCATACACAATATATCTTATTCACATTAAAACACGAAATCCTTCGGACTTGTTTTGGTCAACTTTTGTTGACCAAAATATGTCAAATGGATTTTATGTTTGCATAAATAATTAAAAGTATTGTTAAATCATTATCTCTACGTTCCAGACATGTGTGTCTTTTATATTATAACAATTCCATCCAGCTATTTGCAGCCAGGGGAATACAGCAATTTAGAGTTTAAATGTTTAATTTTGCAACTGAAATCCCAGGAGACTATTAGTGTCCTTGTAAAAGGCTTCTCAACAGAAGGGAAAGATTCATTATTTTTCTATCTTAGCAAAAGTCCTTTGTTGCCTTTAGACAAACGTTCCCGTTACAACAGTTTTGCATAGTTTGTTATGATGTGCTCTGTTTCTTACACTTTTAGAAGAATGTTCGGGCAGACTTTAATCTATTACAGATGTATGCACATAAATAAGTTAAAAGTGTAGAAAAACTGAAATGCACACTCCAAGTACTACAAGCGGAAATGACGTTCCTGTTTGCTTTTTTCATTGTCAACATAGATTTTATGTTACCGTATTTGCGAATTCCCGATCCGCAAAATTCGCGAGTTCATGCGAATTCGCGGATTTTTTTATTTTTGCGTGTTCGCGGGTCACTTTGCATGTTCGCGGGTGTTCGCGGGCCGCTTTGCGTGTTCGCAGGTTTTTTTTTTGCCTGGTTAATCACTGCCACCCTCTCGTTTTTTATGTCCTTCTGTCCTCTGTACCACTCGTTTCTGTGCCCTTCTGCCCTCTGCCCCACCCATTTTTTGTCCCCTTCTGCCCTCTGTCCCACTTTTGTGCCCTTCTGCCCTCAGCCTCACTTAGAATGGCCGGCAAGCTGCCAGCGCCATTCTAAAATAGCTACAAAGAGCTTGAACAGGAGGCACTAATAGATAAAGTAAAGCACGTGCTCGAGTCGAAGGTCAAATTAAGTTACACAATCATTAATCACCCCAAGTTTGGGGTGATTAATGATTGTGTAACTGAATTTGAGCTTCAACTCCAGCACCTGCTTTACTTTATCTATTAGAGCTTCCTGTTGAAGCTGACTTTTGTAACTATTTTAGAATGGCTCTGGCAGCTTGCCGGACCATTCTAAAAGAGTTACAAAAGTGAGCTTGAACTTTTGACCCAATCCGTTCCGCTCGCAGATTTTGCGGGAAATTCGCGAATCTCGCGGATTGCGAATTTACCGAAAATCCGCAAAATCCACGAGCGGAACGGATTTTCCGCCCATGCTTAATCAAAATACACCGGAGCTTTTTGTCGCTGTTGAGGCATAAGATACGCAACAAGTATATTTGCTGCCCACAGGGCTTTAAAGTGGGATAAAAAAACTGGGGGCGTCTCTCAAAGGGGCGTAGCCAATGTAATTACGGGTGTGGCCTAAGAACACATAAGCTAAAAATCTGTGTTTAGCATAGTGTGCAGCCGATTTGTATTGTGCTGTTTCTGTCGTTGCATCCAGATACATGATACAACAAGTAACATCATACCCACAAGAAGTCAGGGCTATTGGCTTTATCAATCAGGGCCGGCGCTAGACATGGGCAGGGTGGGCAGCTGCCCAGGACCCCCCGCTCAGCTCAATAACAGGGGGACCTGCTTTCACCCTTTCACAGTCAGCTCACCTACTCCCCCAGGCCCCCCTCCCCAACTCAATCAAATTGCTTATGTATTTATAAGCAAGGTGTCTTGATATCGCCGGTCAGGGCAAGGTGGCATTACTGGGTGTGAAATTGGGGGGAGGGTAAACAAGGGGTAGAGGACGTGAGAGCAGCAAAGTCAGCAATTATGTCGGCTCTCAGGGACAAGGGCGGGGAACAGGGCCGGACTGACAACCAAACTGGCCCAGGCAAAGTGCTCAGCCAGCCCCCTGGGGGTGCAACCGAGCTCTTTGCCGGGTCGGTTTTCGGCCGATTTTCCTACAGTGCCGATTTTGTAGCTATGCTGCAAAAACGGCCCTGTACCAAAAACGGCCCACAGGACCCAAAACGGGCCCCCACCCTTGCGGCGCACAGGGGGATAGCCCGGTGCCTGCAAAGGCCAGTCCGGGCCTGGCGGGGTAGCACTTCCGTTTAAAACCTGTGGCAAAGAACTTGTCTGCCCTTTGTGTATGCAGTTTCCAGGCGAAGGCTCATTTGTTTCCACGACGAGCCAGACATTAGCAGGTAAGGAGAGATTGATGAGAGGAGGAGGAAGCATCCAGCACAAACTGGCAAAGTAGTGCAGTATTTAGTAAAGTGTCTCCCTGCTGCTTTGAGGCACAGAGGAGGTGGTCCTTTTCCCCTGGGCCTAGAAGCGCTGAATCAGGCTGTAAAGTTAGGTGTGGGGTCCCTCTCACATTTTCTAGTGCTGCAAAGTCCAGGGCAGGTGGGCCTCACAGCTCTCCATCAGGCTGCAATGTCCAGATGTGAGGCCCCCGTCGCAGAGCTTTTTAGCCATTATGTAGTGCTGGGAGGCCCAGGATAGGGGGGTCCTGTCCTTGGCCTCACAGCACTATACTGTTAGATCATTACATTTTATTTCTCAGAGAGACTAGCATGCTTGCTTCCCAGCATAGCCCACCAGTGATTAACTTAGAGGGTTGTCTAGTAAATGCAGCTAAGTGCCCAGTTTCCCCAGCAGGGAGCTACCTGTCCCCTCTTATTGCGAATGAAGCAGATTGACTGCTTTGTGACACACTTTGAGCCCCTCATTTATGTCAGAGCGGCTGTGAATTTCTTGTCTATTTAATTACTTGTAGGGGAATTCATAGATACTGTTTTGACAGCCTATGATTGTGCTGCACCTGGGTCTTGTTTAACAGGGCAAGGGTGGTGGGGTGTGGTGGAAGGCAGAAAGGAAATACTGTAGCTAGAAAATGCTTTAACACATAATCATTCAGTACACCTCCGATCGGCCCCACTCTAATCCACTCTAATCCACGCCAATCCACCCCTCCTCACCTCACACCAATCTGCCGGCTTAATCAAATCCACCCTAGACCAATCCAAACCACCCCACTGCACCACACTCCAATCCTCCCAACCCATATCCCAATCTGCCCCAATTCAGTATGCTCCAATTCAATCCAGAACAATCTGCACACTCCAATCCTCCCACCCCACATCCCAATCTGCTCCACTTTAGTATGTTCCAATACAATCCAGAACAATCTGCACACTCCAATCCTCCCACCTCAAATCACATTCTTCCCCACTTCAGAATGCTCCAATACAATCCAGAAGAATCTGCACACTCCAATCCTCCCACCCCACATCCCAATCTGCCCCAATTCAATATGCTTCAATACAATCTAGAACAATCCGCTACTCTCCAATCAGCCACACTCTAATCTGCCATTCTCCGCTCCAATCCAATCTACCCAACCCCACACCAATTTAATCCACCCCAAACCAGCCCAATCCAAACTACCCACTCCAATCTAATGCTCCTAACATCACCTCACCTCATCCCAATCCAATCCATCCCACTTCCTCCCCAATCCATCCCACTCCATTCCAATCCACCCTACTCCAATCCTCCAGAAATTTGCCTCACCACAATCTGCCACCTCCACTCCAACACAATCTCACCCACTCTATCCAAAACAATTTGCTCCACCCCAATCTAAAACAAACCGTCCCACTCCAATCCAAAACAATCTGCCCCACTTCAATCCAAAACGGTCTGCCCGCTCCAACCCAAAACAATCTGCCCCACTCCAATCCAAAACCATGTGCTCCAATCCAAAACAATCTGCCCCACTGCAATCAGCAGCAATCTAAAACATTCTTCCCCACTCCAATCTGCACCACTCCTGTCTGCCCCACTCCAAAACAATCTGCCCGCTCCTTTGAACCCCACTCCAGTCAGCTCCATCTCACCCCTATCCAACCCACCTCACCCCAATCCAGTTCACCCCACCCCAATCCAATTCACCTCAATCCAATCCACCCCACTCAAATCAATCTACTCTACTCCAGTCCACCCCACTCCTGTTCACTCACATCCACCCCGCCCCAATCCAGTCATCCCTCCAGTCTCATCCACCACATTCAGTCCACCCAACTTCAATCCCTCCCACTCCACTGCAGTTCATTCCACTCCACTTTACTCCAACCCACCTAACTCTACCCCAATCAAATCCACCCCAGTTCAGACCATCACACTAAGTCCAATCTCTCCAGCCCACCAAACTCCAATGCACACCACCGCAAACCAATATAATGCACCTTACTCCAATCCGCGTCATCCCGTTTCAATCCATCCCACTTCAATTCACCCCACCCACCCAGCCCACCTAACTCCACTCACTCCAACTCTCGCTATCCCAATTCAACCAAATCCACCCCAATCTACTCCAATCCAATCCACCCACTGCCTCAGTCACCCAACCCACTCCACCCGATTCCACCCACTCCAATCTACAACACTCCACCCTACGACTCTGCATTTGATAACACTGCACTCTACGACATTCTCTGCCACTGAATCACTGACCTTTACTCCCCTCTACTCAACTGTATGACACTCTTCACCCTCTATTCCACTCTACAACTACTACTACAACAAATCCAGACTATGACACTCTACTACCACCACTCCATACAAGGACACTCCTTGCCACTAACTTTTAAACTTGCTGAACAGCAGCCACACTGGTGTACAACACGGCAACTCAACATTGTCAAAGCCAATATTTCTTAGTGGCAAGACCTATAGGCTTTGCCAATGCTTGTTAATGGTAATGTTATTCTGAGCTTTTGCCCATAATATTTAGCACAAAAAGAGCCACACAACACATTGGATATTAACGCAGTGGTGAAAAGCACAATACCCATGTGGTGGTGTGACAAAGGAATTTTTAGCTGTCATTCGAATTATCACGTACATATAAAGGTGTTTCATTCCACTTTTATTATGGAGTTACTATTGTACTATTTAATGGCGCTCATTTAATGGATCTTGGAAGGACGATTGTGCCATGCGTAGATTCAAACTGCTGATCTGCAATTATACAGCGAGGGTGCAACTCACAAAAGTATTCAGCTTTAAACTATGAACAAACTGAGGCCTTTGCTTGCCTCCTCTCCAGGCTTTATGTGTCAGCAGATTACCTATCCATTCCTAGGCCCCAATTATTAGCATCAACACACAATGATAATGGTCCGGCATGTATTTAGCCTTGTTTGTTGCATGTACTGAGCACAAATCCACTTTACGGAGGGATCAGAAAGAAGATGGACATTGTGCAAGGGGTTCCTATTAGCCTTGCATGTAAAGGTTTAGCCATAGTATGTTAATGATGCTCACTAACTCATTCCTTAATCCCCATCTTGGGACTTTGGTTTTGGTACATTGGCCAGATGGCAGCAATTTGGAGCTTTCCTTTTGAAGAGTTTACCCCTGATGAACGTAATTTGTAGTATTGTGAAAAGCAGTCGTTACTGCTACCCAGTTTAAAGATACCTTATTTGTAGGCTGGACAGTCTGTTAAGTGAGCAATTAAATAGGTACACTTATAAAATTCTACATGAAAGATGAGAGTTCTGAACTTCCATGTCAACCTTATGTCGGCTAGCCAGAAATCACGTTAAGCCACCAGGCAACCTTATAGATTAATATTCAATGCTGTGTAACCCACAGCCGAAATTTGGAAGCATTTTAATTCATGTTAATGGGATTTTAGCTTATCAAGTGTGTCTTTCTGGATATGTCTAATTAAGATATTGTATAGTATTGCAGCTTTCTTTAGCGCTGACTACCCATATGGGAGGCGCTGAAGCACTTACCAACATAGATAGCAAGCTATAAAATGTAGTTGGAAGTGTGTGATTGGAAGTGTGTTGTGTTGTTTTGAGCTTATATATAATGTGTTTAATGTCATGCGTGATGGGCAACGAGGTATAGCTTACATTATGGAAAGCAGCACCAGGGGGTGATATGGGTAAGGGTATGTGAGAGGGAGACTCACAAACTGTAATTATAATAACACATTCCCAGCTTAGCCACAGTGATAGTGGAATGATGTGTGCCTGTACCCCCAAAAGGGTGATAATCACAGAAGGCCCAGTAATCCAATTGGCGACATGTGCCTGGAAGAAAAGGCTTTCAATGCGTAAAAAGATGCCAAAATCTCTAGAATGGTAATTGGTGACATAAGCTGTAGTCATGCACTATTTTATTTACTTATTTAGAGGCAGAGCTATGGCCTAATGCAAAAAAAAGTACACCTGATGAAGGAGGAAGGAAGCCAAAGAGAATTCAATGCTGACAACCTCAGCAGAAACAACACAAACTTTATAACATCCAAATTCCACCTACTTCCACGGGCGCGAAGGAAGCCAATATTTTTTGCTGGATTTCACACAATCCTCTCTCAAGCTGCAGAAGGTTGTCAAAAGCAGATAATCACCAGTCAGACGGGTCTTTATCAGATTGTGGTTTAGACCCCAGCCACACTGGTACCCTGCACATGGAAAGGTGAGTGACAAAGCACTTGATAGGTTTTTGCCGGGAGAGCACAAGAGCAAATTGTGCTGCCTAGTGTTGCCTTGCTGGCATCACCCCTCCATGCAAGCCCAATATTTTACTTGGAGTCCCAGGGACCCTTGTTCATTCCAGCTAATATGCTGAAACTCCTCATGACCTTAAGGAATTAGAGTATGCAGTTCCTTTTAAAGATAGTGGAATAAGTCTGTAGAAATACCGTTTATCAGAGGCGAATATGCTGTAAGAGGAGCAAGTGCCCTCACACACCTGTATGCCAGTCATGCTTCATCATCGGGCAAGCTCCTTGTTGGGCCAGCACTGCAATGCCTAACGGGGACACTTTACTGGAGATCTTTTCATAGAACTGATGGACCATTACATATAGTAAGGAGCTTATATGCGCTTATAGGCTGGACCTAATGACTCATGGTCCCCCCATTCGATATAACTTCTCTTTTCTAACATGAGAGCCTTGGGAAAAACACTTTTTGTGTGTTTCCACAAGTTAACTTTACTTCTGATCTCCAATGTTTTGAGTAATATCCTGATCGGCTCAGAGGATCGTCACTACCTAATCATTGAAGTAGAAGGTAAGTATACCACAATTTTTGTTGCCTTGTATTATTTCCCTGTTAGTTAAGAATGAGCTTTCTGGTGACCTGTTTTGTGTATATGTCTGTATTAGGATTTAGGTGCAAAAGGGCACATTCTACCAATAACTTCCAAATGTGTACATTCCTGCCCTACCCCATATTTTCCTCAAGTTGGACGACCACATAAAGTTGTGAATATATAGAAGAGTAGGACTATCTTTTTAGAACGATTGAGGGATTTTCATCAGAATAATGCAATTCTGCCACTACCACTTTCACTTCTGACACCAAATTAAAAACTTTGGTATAAAAAAAACCTTAAATCTGCAGCATACCTTTACTTTAACACACAGATACTACATTTTACCTAATGAATCAATACCAGGAAGACACTCAATTAGAATAACCTAGAACTTTAAAGTTACTCTATTTATGTTTCACTGGAATTGTTTTTTTATGTGCCTATCAATTTACTTATCTCCTCATTTTCAGATTGTAATGTTTCCTTTTAGATTTCAAAAGCTTTATTGGTTTTTCAGACACAAAATGAATAAAAGAAACAGAACATATGGGTAGAAGTACAGGATTCCATCAATGCACTTTGGATAAAAATATATGACTATAAGAATCAGAATAAAGCTTTATTTCGATTTTAACAGAATAATCATAAAAAGCATAGATAGAAAACATTAATAAAATCCATATAAAGTGTTTCACATGTTCTTAAAAGACATATTAAGAGTCAATTAATAATACATCTAAAAAGACGCATACATCCTAATGCTAGATAACAATACTCTTTCTCTGGTTAAAAATTATTTTTAAAAACATGGCTAGCCTCCAAGCAACATGTTCATTGTCCAGGAGCTGAAGTTTTATAAAAGCAGGATGACATTGTCTCAGCCCCCAATTCTGTAGAATTGGTACGATCCAGACCTTCCTTGTTACCCCATATAAATTTCTAAATAAAATAATGTGTATCGATGATTGGGGTGACCGGTTGTCTCATGGGAAAGGTTGTAACTCGTTAGCCCAGTCATTCAGTGTGGGTAAGGAGACCAACCTATGTATTGTGCCTAGTCGGAATCTTGTTAGTAGGAACCTGTCATAAGCCCCGGAACAAAAGCTAAGTATGGCTGCAAGTTAAAAGTTGTAAGGACCAACTGATTCTGCATCACACTGGGCTTAGTTATTTCCCTTGATAGTCTTTGAGTCTCCAGGTATGAGAGTACATCTTTTCTTAGCTTTTTCCTTGTAATCAAGGTAATCAGGGTTAGTAAAGTATTCTTGTTTACCCATATCTTTCGTGAAATCTTGGATAAATATAACCCAGGGTATCTTTTGTACACCATCAAGGCTGAGACTATCCTTTAATACCTCTCTATTGAGGGTGGTCTCATCACACGACCACATCTTGTGCCACAAGAGAATGGGCTCTGCTTTAATGAGGTCTGATATGTGTGGAAGACCCAGTTCAGAATGTGAAACATTAGTGGAGGTACTAGAGGAGACCGATAAAACATACTTTAAAACATTGTTTTTGGCTAATTGAATCAGGTTGGTGTTCACAAACCCCCAAATACCCGCCCCATAAGTGGTAGTTGGTGCACACTTAGCTTTGTATATTTTTAAAATCTCAAGAGGTTTTTTACGTCTCCGTTTTTTTGCGAAAACTGACTAAAGCGGACGTAGTTCTAACTAGTGCCAGCTTATTTGCTTCAACAGCCTTAGCCCAGGTATCGTTATTACTAAATAGGATACCTAGATAAGAGAAGCTCTTGGTGGCAGTGATCCGATTTCCCTCCACGAAGATAACCCTACACTTTTTAATGCCATGACCACATCTCATTATAAAAGTTTTTGAGATATTAATTCTGAGGTCAAGATCCCTCAAAAAATTATGGAAATTATACAAAGTCTTCTGCAGGCCATTCTGAGTGTGTGACAAGACCACAGCATCGTCCGCATATAATAGAGCTGGGATTGGGCGAGTGCCTATCTGTGGAAAGTCATTGGCATCTTTAAGGAGAGCCTGCCCTAACCCGTTAATATAAAGATTAAAAAGAAAGGACGCTAGGCCACAGCCTTGCCTGACCCCTACCTATTGGGAAAGCTGCAGTACGTTCTCCTCCCAAACCGAATCGCACGTTTGCTTTGGCTCCATTATAGAGGAGACGAATACAATTAATCATATTTCTATCAACCCCCAGCTGAGACATGATCTCCCAGAGCTTTGAGTGCCTTACGCAGTCAAAAGCTGCCGAGAGATCTACAAAGGCCAAATATAGATTACCTCCTTTAGCCCTGGTATACTTTCCCATAAATATCACTAAATTTAGACTCTGTTCCACCATCCCTCAGCCTTCTCGGGAACCGTATTGAAGATCTGATAAAATGTGGTTTTCCTCAGCCCAGAGCTGCAGGCGCTCTAAGATGATGCGTCCCACAACCTTAGCCATCTTGTCCAATAAAGAAATAGGCCTATAACAGAGTGGATCCAGTTGATCCCCCTTTTTATATATGGGGACAATAGTCGATTCCACCCATGTTGGTGGAAAAGCGGCCTTACAACTGGTGTTGATTATTTTAGTAATTATTGAAACCCATAGAGTGACATTGGACTTGTACAGGTCCACAGGAATCCCATCTGGCCCAGAGGCCTTCCCACCTGCAGTTGCGGAGAGAGCCCTACTCACTTCGTCAATGTTAAAATTTAGATTAGGAAGCTGATTAATCGGTCCTGCGTTTTCACTAACTTAACCAATAGCAGTACTTGCCCCGCTGTATATTTTGGAAAAATGATCAATCCATTGACCCTCTGAGATGGCTACTTCGATGGTTGGGCCCTCAACCGGGTTCATCGGAAAGATTCTCCCATGCCTCTTTTCTAAGTGCATTCTTCCTTTCTCGGAGAGCCAGTCAATAGTTCTTCCTCGCCTGTCTAATATTAATGATGTTCCTTTGTACATTGTGCAGTTCTTGTTTCAGATGGGAATGTGTCGGAGAGCAATTTAAATCAATCTATCACTGGATGGCAGGTTTTTTACCCCCATGTTTGAACGTTATGTCCCAAACCACAGTTGCCAAGTTTTGTAATGAGGACAGTATGCTCTTGGGAGATGCTAATTCATTCAGGCAGATGTCAATATCCTTATGGCCGAGATACCCGCCACCCCCTCTCAACACAATCCCCAAGTATTGGGAAACCGGAAACAGTTCTTGAACTTTTGGAAGGCGGGAAGGGAGTCACCCTTCCCGGCCGTATTTATTAAAATATGAAACAAAAGAAAACATTAAAATAACAGTTTCATATAATGTACAATTTCATTTCCACATTACGATGTTGGCTAACCTTAACAGATCTCTAATACAAAGGTTCTCCTAGCCGAACTAACATTCTACAAAACATTTGACTTGAAATTGTACATCCTAACGTTAAGGGCCAACGGCAAGGTCGTAACCGGTGTCAGATCCCTAAACCAGAAATACCCCCCTCACTTGTGAGAGGGGCGACCGCACAGAGGCGTACCTCAAGTGCATTTACCAATTTCCCTTTGTACTTGACGGGGGCCCAAATAAACTCGACGCCATTTAACGGTCGTTCGAGGACTCGTGTGAGGTGTCTAAAAGGTAGCGTAAACCCCCTCCCGCACCCCACACAACTTACCCATCTGCCGTCGCAGATGTCCTGGCCCCGGGAAATTCCCCAGGAGGGGCCGTAGCCCCTCCTATCCAGGAAGGGGCCTTGACCACCTTTCCTTTCCTTCCGGCGGCCTCTCCTTAGACAGGACCGCCTCCCCATTGAGGGGCCAATTGGCCACCTCCCCCGCGTGCTCCCATCCGTAATGGGTGACGCCCCCTCATAGGGATCTTCCAATTACTGCTCACCGATCATGACCTTACCGCCCGACCAAAATAAATACGACAGTTTTACCTAAGTTACTAAGATCTCTAACGCAAACAGCATTTTTTATAAGCATAAATACTGATCAATCCTTGTTCAAAATTACTTTATTAGCAAAATATACTGACAATCATCAATCTTTATTGCATCGTTAAGAACTATCACGGCAATCATCACAACCTGCAAGAAAGCAGAGAAAATCAAAGATACTATCAACTGTATTCACAATGAATCGCTGTCCTCAGGGGCTGGTGGGTGGGTCAAAATTGCTCTTCGTTCCGTCTCGAGCTCACGTGCAGCGGGGAGGTGCAGCTTCAGAGCACAGGAACAAGAGGATGCTTTGTTAGCTTCCGCTCCTTTTATCCGTCTTCAGGGTGGGCGTGAACCCGCCCCCGCCTGCCTCCAAGGGCGTGGCCGGCCGTGTTGGTGTCTAGGCCAGCCCACTCTAGGGCGGGAAAAAGGCGCGCCCCGGCTACGCCGCTTCGGGCATACCAGCCGAGACTCGCCTCCCGCCCAAGATGGCTTCCCGGGGGGATCGTGGTACTCGACCATACGTTCGGGGGGACCGATTGGTCGCCCCTTTCCATATGGCCGAGATACCCGCCACCCCCTCTCAACACAATCCCCAAGTATTGGGAAACCGGAAACAGTTCTTGAACTTTTGGAAGGCGGGAAGGGAGTCACCCTTCCCGGCCGTATTTATTAAAATATGAAACAAAAGAAAACATTAAAATAACAGTTTCATATAATGTACAATTTCATTTCCACATTACGATGTTGGCTAACCTTAACAGATCTCTAATACAAAGGTTCTCCTAGCCGAACTAACATTCTACAAAACATTTGACTTGAAATTGTACATCCTAACGTTAAGGGCCAACGGCAAGGTCGTAACCGGTGTCAGATCCCTAAACCAGAAATACCCCCCTCACTTGTGAGAGGGGCGACCGCACAGAGGCGTACCTCAAGTGCATTTACCAATTTCCCTTTGTACTTGACGGGGGCCCAAATAAACTCGACGCCATTTAACGGTCGTTCGAGGACTCGTGTGAGGTGTCTAAAAGGTAGCGTAAACCCCCTCCCGCACCCCACACAACTTACCCATCTGCCGTCGCAGATGTCCTGGCCCCGGGAAATTCCCCAGGAGGGGCCGTAGCCCCTCCTATCCAGGAAGGGGCCTTGACCACCTTTCCTTTCCTTCCGGCGGCCTCTCCTTAGACAGGACCGCCTCCCCATTGAGGGGCCAATTGGCCACCTCCCCCGCGCGCTCCCATCCGTAATGGGTGACGCCCCCTCATAGGGATCTTCCAATTACTGCTCACCGATCATGACCTTACCGCCACAGGCCGGATAGTTGACCGGCTATCCGGACCCCCCACAAAACACTGCTACCTAAAGGTCATGCTGTAAACTCCTTAACCATGCTATGAAGTCTCCTATGAGTAATTCGTTCCCCACCCGGGACAAATGAACACCATCCCCCAAATACATACTGTCCCCCTTAATACAACCATGCGAAACAGAATGCAGTGTACTTGAACGAAACAATCTACTCATTTTATTATTAATTTTCCGTACTGAATGATTCAGTGCAGAAACAGAAATAGCCCCCCGCCACACTTTCCGTGGGATCATATGGGACCATGCAATTGTGCACCCTGGAACTCTTCTCGCTAACCAACTTACCGTGGAAAGCATCGCCTCAAGAAGAAGTCGTCTACCAGTGGTCACCAAATCATTGCCCCCAAGATGTACTATGACTACAGACGGCGGTGACCTTGTCCGCCCTAACAAAACCTCGAAAAATGTTTGAAACTGGTCAATACAGAGCCCGCCCTTTCCGTAGAAGGACACACTGTACCCGTATTCCCCAGCCACGTGAGTCATGTCACCTGCTTTGAATACGTCCGCGGCACGCCTCACGTATGAGTGGCCCACGACCCACACCTCCTTTTTCACAGCCGGTAATGTCTGACCGCTGGCCCCCCGGTGTTGGGCCGACTGGACAGTCCGCCCCGCCTCGTAGGCTTGCGCAACTGAAAAACAAACAAAAACAAGAAGCGTGAGTACATCGCTACAGCTTCACAACATGTGCAACCGTACATACCTCTTATAACAATTCGAGGACCAACGCCCCACACGTTTTATTTGATCAACATTCAGACCCCTGGCTGTAGCTTCCGTAGCAGCCCCTATCCGAAAGGAATGGGTCCCAAAGTCGCCGGGGTTCAAGCCCGCGGCAGAAATCGACATCGCAAGCACCCGCTGAAACTGAAACCTCGTCAGTGGGGTGGCGTCAGCGTGTCTTAACAAGGTCCCCCCCCATGCTGCCACCCTCTGCGCTAAATATGTTTCCACGCACCCAACAGGGCACATGGCGGACCCGGGGATCCTCTGGATGATTACACAGTCCCCGATTGCATCCTGATCGGATTTGGACTTTACAAACGAGACCGTCATCGTCTCCTCTCTGACCTGAATGTGTTCCCGGCACAGTCCCCCCATCGTATCCTGCTTGTTCTTTGCCACTAATTTGCTTACCCGCATAGCCCCATGGAATGCTAATGCAAATGCGGCTCGGAACAACACTGCTTCGTACTGGGATGAACATGTTACTGGTAGCACGGATAATAACAGGGCCAACCTATCCAAACCTATCGGGTGCCTATCGTCTACTCTGCGACCCTCAAGGCGTTGCCACCCCCGTAGCGCTTTCTGCACAACGAAAGACGCCGTCGGGTCCTGGATCCCATGAGCCCTTGCAATGAAGGAAATGGCGGCCCGATGCCTCTGGGCCGTAGCTACTGACTTGCTTGCGTGACGCAAAGAGAGCAGGAATCTTACTACAGACTCTTCCAGACCCCAAAGCTCCCTCCCGGAAGTACCCAAAAAGGCCCAATAGGAAAGGAACGCCCCTTCATATGCCTTCCTCGTCCTGGGTGCTAAACTCTCTCCCACGAGGTCTTGTAGTTCGGGGCACCGAGAGACCAGAGAGCTTCGGGAAAGGGTGCCGCCACCGGGTCCGCTGTGGGCAGAAAACCCCAGAAGGCCTGCATACGGAAACGAGAGAGCGCATCAGCCGCTTGGTTCATCACCCCCGGCACGTGCCGCGCCCTAAACAGTACATTTAGTTGCATGCACAACAACACAATTTCCTTGAGTAATCGGAGAATCAATTTGCAACGTGCTGCCTGACTATTGATACACTCAACCACGGTCATGTTATCAGACCAGAAAACCACAGAGTGACCCCTAAACCCTTCTGGCCATGTTCTCAAGGCCACCAGAATAGGGAATAGTTCGAGAAAAGCAATGTTACTCGTCAACCCGCACTCATGCCACCATGACGGCCATTTTTGAGCCGACCATTGTGTACCCAATATGGCGCCAAAACCCACACTCCCCGCCGAGTCTGTCCATAGTCCCAACTCCTCGGAAGACACTGCTAGTTTATTCCAGACAATTCGACCATTGAAATCCGCCAGGAATGCAATCCAAATGCGCATGTCCTGGCGAACCTCTGCCGAGAGTCTCGTACGATGATGTCCTTCCTTCAAGCCGACCATGGACTGTGCAATCGAGCGGGAAAAGGGGCGCGCCATCGGCATTACTCTTAGGGCAAAATTCAACTGACCCACCACCTGTTGCAATTGATGCAAGTTCACTTTCGTTGCACGAATACATGTCTCAAGGGATAACCTGAATTTTAATACCTTTTCTTTAGGCAAACGAAAACAACCTTCCACTGAGTCGAGCTCGATCCCCAGAAACTCGATCAAGGTCGAGGGACCGACAGTCTTACCTGGCGCCAATGGCACACCAAATTGATTCATTAGGACACAAAATTCATGTAAGGCCTGTCCACACTCAGAATCCCCGGCTGCCCCCAGAAACAGAAAGTCATCGAGATAGTGCATAACATGTTGAAAACCTGTCTTCCTCGTGAATACCCACTGCAGAAAACAACTGAATTTCTCGAAATAGGCACATGAAATCGAGCATCCCATTGGCATACATTTATCCATGTAATAGCGACCCTGAAACTGGAAACCAAGGAGACGCTGATCGTCTGGGTGTACCGGGAGCAACCGGAACGCTGACTCGATGTCCGATTTGGCCATCAGCGTCCCGGGCCCCAGGCGATTCAACATGGCGACGGCCTCATCGAAAGATGCGTACCGCACCGAACATACTTCCGGATCTATCGCATCATTTACGGAAAGACCATGTGGGGCTGACAAATTGTGTATCAGCCGAAACTCCCCCGGGTCCTTCTTGGGAACCACCCCTAGAGGAGAACACACAAAATTAGCAACTGGCGGAAAATCGAATGGACCGGCGACACGACCTCGAGTCACCTCTTTCCTAATCTTTACCTGAACCACCGCCGTGTGCTGTAAGACCGACATTTGATTCTTACAGTCCGGTACCCCCTGAAAATCCCCCACTGGGATGCGGAAACCATATGAAAACCCGTTCCGCAACACCCCAGCGGAAGCATAATCCGGGTATTCGCTGAGCCAAGGAATCATTGCCATGGTATCAATCGGGGTCGGTAAAGGCGCCCCTCAGACTATATTAGACCTGTTTGGCGCCTCCCTTACCACCGTTATCACCCGTTTTGGCTCTGCACATGGACTCAGGATGGGATGGCTGCCCGCATCCCCCACACTCATGTCTGAATTTGCATGACCCCTGGGGCCTGGTACATTTGCCCCTGTTAAAATTCCACCATATCCCCCTTTTACCTGTGTTGCCACTCGGCTTCGTGTGGGACTCGTTACCTGAACCTGTCCGAAAGGGCGTCCCAGAGTTTTGGCGGGAGGATTCCCCCCGTTACTCCCTACTAATGGCACCTTCAACATCCCTGTACTCTCCATTTTTTGCCAAGACACAGAGTCGTAACAGTCCCAGGACAACAACGGGTTGTGTTCCTTAGCTTTTCTAAACAGATTATCATAGCAGAACCACTGATTGCCCCCATATGCCACAGAATACTCCATAATACGTGACTGATAGATGGGTAACTCGGTCAACAACTCAGGTCTGCGTTCCCCCATGATGGAAGTAAAAATTCCCCACGCTCTGCCCCAAGTACCAATGGTCTCATCAACCTTAAAGGCGGCCATTTTAGCGCGCCAAACACTCGGATGCATGAGCTCCTTTTGACTCTTTACATGCTCGATCTCGTAATGGTCGGTAAGCAATGAAAACATGTTTACATATTTGTCCGCCCAAATCAACTCCTTGACTTCTAGTGGGACGTGCTGGGCAATCTTCTCCTTTCGAGAAGGTGCAGAGTCCCCCCCCGCAATCGGCAATGGCCGCTTACCTGAAGTAGACCCCACGCTTGTCGCCGAACTTGGGCCTGCTGTACTTCCAACCGCTGGGACCTGCGGGGGAACAGGAGATGGAGCTTTCGCAGCCTCCCTCGATTCCCGCAGTTGTCTCATCACTGCCCGGGCGTCGTCAGCCGTGGCGCCCTCGCTATCGTTTTCCAACCACGCTGCCAATTGCGCCGCTAACTCGGGGGGCATATCCTCCCTGTTCGCAGGGGTGACCACTACAGGGATTGGGTTCCCCTCCTTTGGCGCCGGGGTTGGCTCTTCTCGTGGCGCTTCGGGAACCGGGGTCTCCCCCCCAAGTGCTCCCCTTCTAGGCCTCTTGCTCTTTCCACCGGGAATTGTTCCCGGTAAAGGCCGTTTCGGTCCTCCCTCCCCGTCCTTGGCCTCAACCTTTCTCTTCAGATCGGCTATCTCCTTCATGAGCATACGGAGCATCTCATCGGTACCGACCCGCTTTCCGACCTTCTTGGGCATTCTTAGACGGGATATCTGTAAGACAAAAAGAGGGATTACAACGCTCAAAATTGCTCTTCGTTCCGTCTCGAGCTCACGTGCAGCGGGGAGGTGCAGCTTCAGAGCACAGGAACAAGAGGATGCTTTGTTAGCTTCCGCTCCTTTTATCCGTCTTCAGGGTGGGCGTGAACCCGCCCCCGCCTGCCTCCAAGGGCGTGGCCGGCCGTGTTGGTGTCTAGGCCAGCCCACTCTAGGGCGGGAAAAAGGCGCGCCCCGGCTACGCCGCTTCGGGCATACCAGCCGAGACTCGCCTCCCGCCCAAGATGGCTTCCCGGGGGGATCGTGGTACTCGACCATACGTTCGGGGGGACCGATTGGTCGCCCCTTTCCATACTACACCTTGTGATTATTGTTTTATTAAATACCTTGGGGTCCATCATGTTGCAACGGAGTGTATAACCATTTATTTTATATAGTTTTAAATGTACCAGGGCATCATCTATCTCCTGGTTCTTTCTTCCCTGGCCAGTCACAACATGAGTCAGCATGATACGTAGAGGGAAGTGATCACTCAGGAAAATTGTATCAACTTTAAAAGTAACTAATCTAGGGGCAAAACTGTTTGTCAACAAAATATAGTCTATTTCGGAGCAGTGGCCCCCACCATTGTAGGTCTGCGGCATTGGGACAGGTATTATACAAAGATCATTGGCAAAGCCTAAGTCTAGGTTGAAACCAAATTCGGTAAAAAGATCACCTGTACCCTGGTGGCAGAAGTGTGTATTATGTGTGCCTTCTAACTCATTAAGACCACATATCCTTTCATCCTAAAAGGGACACAGGGCACAGCTAAAGTCCCCACATACAAAGAGCATGTTTTCAAGGCCCTTTACATTACACATAGTATTTAGCTCTTTACACAGTATATAAACCACCTTGGAGGTACTATCAGGTAAAATAATATTATAAAAATTAACCAGAGTTGTTGAGTTAGAAGCGGATGAATACAAGGTTAAAAATTGGTAATAGGGGGACGCCAATTGAGAGACAGCTCTAACAAAATTTAGCTTGTTGCTTACATATATACAGAGAACACTGTTAGCTCTGCCGTGAGACCCCCCTATTGCTTGAGTATCAAATGTTCTATAACCATTCAGGTGGATCGGTTCCTTTGTCCAAGTTTCTTCTAGGCAAATAATGTCCTGTTTCAGAACTTATTCAACCATAAGGGAGTACTGATCTTGGAGCGCAAGCTGGCTATATTCAAAGATACAAGGCTACACCCAGCATACATGTTATCATTGGAAGAGCTGCCCAACCCCAAATCGGTCACATTAACAGCAACATTTCTTCCTAGGTGCCCTATACTAGGGCATAAGTTAGTTGAAGGTTGCTGTAGTGTATGTTCCCAAGAAAATAAGCCATTTGAAGTACCCTCGTCCACAATAATATATATTGATGGAAACCCAGGGGGACAGTCAGTGCCCCAATGGAAGACACTTTATCATGTGATTCAGCTGCCGCACATTGTTCATGGGGTATAAAGCTTTAGACTTCTGCTGTCATACAAGGCCTTTATAAATGGGGCTCACCCCGAACCCCTTCTGCTTAACATGCCCACTAATAGGGCTGTTATACTTCCTAAAGTAGTTGTCAATCAATGTCATCCAACGTACGGAAGACATCGAAACGATTACTGGTTGGGACAGAGTATCTAGCGAGGTTATCATAGAGGGACGCCTTCTCCCTACAAGAAAGCCATGTATTAGCTTATAGAGCCTGCGAGGAAGGAGGGTAAAAGTACCCTAAGGGTAGTATGGTGGGCTCATCCGGTCTAACTTGCCCATGGCTAACCCTGTCCAAAATTGAATGGACAAGGTCTGGCGATCTAAATGACACCACAATGCAATCCCCTTTAAGCTGCTTCCACCCAGCCAATTCTACGTGCAAATTTATATTCTGAGTACAATAGGTTTGTAATATTCCCAGTCCTGGCTCTAAGAAAGTGGAGAGATGTATTCTGCAGGGCAGACCAATGCTCGCTAATATTGATTGGCAATGTGGGAAAATTTGCCACTAACACAGTGCAAGGTGTTGCCTCAGGGGCTAGATGTAAGTTTGTGGCTGGTATTGGGATCGCATCACGAGCAGGGGACTTACTTCTCATAGAGCTTGGGGGGACCACTCCCTAGTAGTGTGGCATTTTCCCTGTTTGTGTTGTCAAGAGGGTAATTACCAGAAGTTCTCTGTAGTGGGGCAGCATGGCTTTGTGCAGCACCACAGCTAGAGGTGGGTGTTGAGAACATTAAGCTTCCACTCTCGTTTTTGCGAGGGCATATCTTCTGCCTTGTAGGGGCATCTAGAGTAGGGTTTGATGGCCCTTTATCATGACGATCCTTGTTGTGCCCCCTACACCCAGATTGGCGCCTACCTGGGTTGAACCCTTCAATCCTCCCCTGGTTGACCAGTGCTGATTGTGAAGGGGTTGAGAGGATTATTTCCAGGTTGGCTAGCCTGACCTTGATATGAGAAAGCTTTTGTATTATGGGGTTAAGGAGGCGTAAGAACATTAATTCCATTTGACAAGGGGAATCCTCAGTCAGTAAGTTTACCGAGGGTTCCACTATCGCCCCCTCATCCCTCGCCCCCTTATTCATGGTTGTAGTTTTGCCTTGCGATTGGTCAGTGAGAGGCTGGGAGGGTTTCCGACCTATATACTTCCATATGGGTGGATTTGTTTTTTGATTGCCCTGCCCTTTCCTTTTCTTAGATGGAGGCGGTGAGACATGGCCCTGTGCGCTCTTAGCCTTTTGGCCCCTGGTTGTAGCAGTGGGGCCAGGGGTGCTCCCACCAGTTGCTGACTGTATCAAAGCTGAGGGACCTTGGTCTATAGCACCCGAATCACCAAAGGAAGGGGGAATCTCCACAGTCTCCTCACTCTCCCCCGGGCTCAAAGGTGGCAGTATTGGCGTGTGGTATTTTGCATTACAGGGCATTGGGGATCTAGGAATAGCCTCTTCTTCATAAGTTCAATTTTGTGTACTAGAACTGATTCTGCCCTTTTCAAGAAGGCATCCAAAGTCCCCACAACTCCCTGGCCAGGTGTACATTTTCTACTCATGTTAAGACAATGCAAGTACCCCTGTGTAACAGGGCAATTTAATAACAGTACCTTGTTGTTATCTTGACTCAATCATAGATGCTCCAGTTTGCCCGATCAATAATGTGGCCCTGCCCAGCCTCCTTCGGGCTCTGACGAGTGCATATGGGCCCGCCCTCATCCCGGGCTTTGCCCGGCCCAGGCACGCCCGTGTGCGTCCCGCGCTGTGGGAAGCCTGTCCCCAGGGCTCGAGTCGGGGTACCACGCGGGTGGAAGGCGTCCCCCCACTTATTTTACCGGGTGGACGCCGTCCCCCCTGCCAAACAGCTGGACTTCACTCTTTGGCCTTTCAGGGACGAGGAGAATGGAGCTCACAGCACGCTGCTCACGTGCTGATTTCTCTGATCCAATCACATTTAAGAGGTGAGCGAGGGGAGGCAATGAGCCCGATGGTGCAAGGCACCTGTCGTGACGTCACTTCCGGTGACAGCGTCCCCCCACTTCTTTTTTTAGGACTTGTGCCCTGCCTGTCCCCCTTTTGTGCACCTCCTGGCGCTGCTCCTCAGGTATGCAGGTCTGCTAGGTGTGCTGGGAGCTGTAGTCTCTAGTCGGTCAGACTAGCTCCACTCCCCAGGTGACTCGGGTTTTTGCGGCGTGAGTAGGCAGGGAACTGGCTGTGGCGGCATGGGCAGGCCATGAAAGGCTGTGGCAGCCTGAACAGTCAACAACTGGCAGTAAACTAAGGTGTCCCGAGCTGCGGGCAGCCTGTCCCACTTTTGTGCGCCTCCCGGCTCTGCTCCTTAGGTCCACTAGGGGTGCTGGGAGCTGTAGTCTCTAGTCCGTGAGACCAGTTCCACTCCCCAGGTGACTCTGATTTTTGCGGCGTGAGCAGGCAGGGAACTGGCGGTGACGGAGTGGACAGGTCATAAAATGCTGTGGCAGCGTGAACAGACAACAACTGGGATGTAAGCTAAGGCGTCCCGCGCTGCGGGAATCCTGTCCCCCTTTTGTGCGCCTCCCGGTGCTGCTCCTGAGGTGTGCAGGTCCGCTAGGAGTGCAGGGAGCTGTAGTCTCTAGTCAGGGAGACCAGCTCCACTCCCCAGGTGACTCCAATTTTTGTGGCGTGAGCAGGCAGGGAGCTGGCGGTGGTGGAGTGGGCAGGTGATAAAAGGCTGTGGCAGCGTGAACAGACAACAACTGGGATGTAAGGTAAGGCGTCCCGCGCTGATCCTCAGGTGTGCAGGTCCGCTAGGGGTGCTGCGAGCTGTAGTCTCTAGTCCGTGGGACCAGCTCCACTCCCCAGGCGACTCCGGTTTTTGCGGCGTGAGCAGGCAGGGAACTGACGGTGGCGGCATGGGCTGGACGATGAAAGGCTTTGGCAGCGTGAACGGACAACAACTGGCAGTAAGCTAAGGCTATGAGTAGTTTTACAAGTATTACAGTGCTGTCTGTTAAATAAATTGGCTAACTGATCTGATGGAGATACAAATATTCCATGGTGAGCTAAGTATATAGTTAATGTCACCTTGGGACCACCAGTTACAGAGTACATAGGCTGGAACTTGTAATGGCTTAACAGTTGCATACTAGTGTACAGTATTTCACATATGTTTACATAGTGAGCGATGATTCATAGACCAATTGTATCCAACCAGACCGTGGTAAAGAAGAAAGAAAGATATGCGTGATCCCTAACGCAGATAGTTCTATTAAATATCCCTATGCTCTCATCAGCCTGTGGATCATCAAGAGAGAGAAGAAACAACAACACTAATAACAACAACTAACAATACTATTACTACTACCTGAAAAGAAAAGATAGTAAAGGAGAAACTTGGAGAGAGTACAAATAGAAGAAGAATAAGACTAATGTTTCCTTTTAACTACTTTTTATAAGAAATGTATATATACCTCACATGGCTTACATCCCCTGTGAGGAGAATATAACCATGTTGAATCCTAAATCAGAAAGCTTTTTATAACAGAACTCGGCCTTCCTTTTGTGTTCTAGTCTGATTTATGAAGCTCTCAAAAAGAATAAAAAAAGGTACTTCTGAATTCAACGTAATCTTGCTATACCCTTTTGCATAATTTTTACCAGGGATGCCAATCAATTTATTTTCTGCAATGCTCTCTAATTAATACTATGCACTAATTTGGTAACACACAGTTAAGTAGGAGTTAGACTAGCCATCTTTGCGAGACTTGAGTCTAGCTTTCTCATCCAATGTGACTGGGTAATCCACTTAATACAGTTTCCAAATAGATAGATATATTTCATTTGGATATATATCTTTTAAGTCATTTGACGGATCAAAGATCAATAGTCCTGCAATGTCACTTTCTGTGATGTCACTTCTTGTGATTTAATCAAAAGGAGACCAGCTCATGCATTACAAAATTGACAAAAGGACTCTAGTATCTTTCGTCAGGGGGTAGGAACACCTGGTGAGTGTGCTCATGAAGCCCTCACTTCTTGTGATGTCACATGCAAATTAGAGGATCCTCACATCTTCCCTTTCGCCCAGGGCCCCACAAGTTCTAGGACCAACCCTGTTGCCAGTGGCTGGTAGGTGCATAAGATAAATAAGCAGCAACTATGGCTTGTATATAATATTGAAAAAGCTTCCACTTAAAGCCCTGGTGACACCACAACAATGTTGCTGCTCCTGCGTTTCAAAAAGAGAAGGGAAGTCCAGAGAGAAAATTACTCTTTATTAAAGGGGTTTGTAAAGCGCCTGGTGACGCCTCCCAGCGTATCCCCGCGCTGTGGAGAAAGAGTCAAGGGAAGAGTAAGAGGGGGGAGGAGCTATAGGGCGAATAAGTAAGTTTTTAGCAGTTTTCTAAAAGAGGACTCATTATTCGCTAGTCTAATGTTGGTGGGAAGGGTGTTCCATTTGTTGGCTGCTAGTGAACGGAAAGAGCGGCCTCCCATTCTAGCTTTTTTTATGCGCGGAATCTTGAGCAGACCCATTCCCATGGAGCGAAGGGATCTATTGGGCTCGTAGGGCACGGCTAGGTCGGACAAGTAGGAGGGTGCTTTATGAGAGATGATTCTATAGCACCAGAGAAGTGCTTTGAATAGGATTCTCTTCCTGATAGGCAACCAGTGGAGGGTAGCCAAGATAGGCTTAGAGGGTGCTCTTCTGGGAAATCTCAGAACTAATCGTGCTGCTGAGTTTTGTAATACCTGCAGTCTCCTGATGTTCTTTTCCGAGGTTCCCAGCAGAAGCACGTTGCCATAGTCTATGCGGGAGGTTATTAGTGCCTGAGTCATGGTACGCCTGGTCTCTAAGGGGAGGAGATCCAGGGTACGATTGAGAGTTTTCATGACCCCAAAACACTTCCCTACCATTTTATTTACATGGCTGTCATATGAAAGTTTAGTGTCCACCCAGACACCTAAGTTCTTCGCTTCCCGACTAGGAGTGGGTAGATTCCCCAGACAGGGTGGCCACCAGTCTTTGGTCCAGTTAGTGTCCTTACCTCCTATTATTAGTACCTCCGTTTTAGAACCGTTTAGTTTGGTCATCCAACCTGCAAGATTGCACATACAGGTTTTGAAGTTATCAGCATCCAAGGAGGGAGCCTGGGACAAGGAGATCAGCAGTTGAGTATCGTCGGCGTAAGAGACTAGCTCTACGCCGTACGATTGGACCACCTCTGCCAGCTGGGCCATATAAAGGTTGAACAGGGTGGGACTCAGGGCCGAGCCCTGAGGTACCCCCTGTTCTAAGACCATGCTGTCCGAGAGAAAGTTGCCTCTCTGAACCTGAAAGCACCTGTTGGTAAGAAAGGCTTTCAGCCACCCCAGTGTCTCTTTGGTGACCCCCGCTGTGTTTAGACACTGTAGCAAGATGGAATGTGCTACAGTGTCAAACGCGGCACTGAGGTCCAGCATGATGAGTGCCATGGTCTTACCCTCATCAGCTCCTTCCTGTAGAGTTTCGGTCGCTCTCAGGAGCGCTGTCTCTGTGGAATAGCCCGATCTAAAGCCAGACTGAGAGCTATGAAAGGCATTATGAGATTCGAGGTGGGCCATGAGTTGGGTATTGGCTATTTTTTTGGCAACTTTTGCTAAGTAAGGTAGCAAAGAGATGGGACGTAGGTTCTTAAGGATATCCTGGCTCACAGTAGGTTTTTTCTTAATAGGGAGTACAATTGCTTTCTTCCATTCTACAGGCAGACAGGCTGTATCAAAAGAGACTTGGAGCACATGTCTAAAGTAGGGCTCTAAAACAGTAAGACTAGCTCCTAAAACTTTGGGGGGAGCAGGATCTCGGGGGGAGCCAGATTTAATACTTTGACAAGTCTTCATTAAAATTTCTGGGGGAGGAACAGTAAAAATACGAAGGCAGGATTCTGTAAGGATTGTATCTTCCCTCTCAACAAAGTCGAGGCCGGGATTTATATTACCAGAGAAATTGGCATAGATATCAGTGATCTTGCCGGAAAAGTACTTCGCAATTTTGTTGCAAGTGTCCACCGAGTCATTGTGGGATGTAAGGTTCGTGGTTATTATAGAGATTTCCTTGAAGATCTTAAAAAGCTCTTTCGAGGAGTTCTCAGCTTCCAGGATACAGTTATTGTAGTGGGATGCTTTGGCGACTCGAATCTTTTTATTATATTCTTTTTGTGCCGTTTTATATAGGGTTTTGATTTTTGGGCAGAAGTTAGTACGCCATTCCCTCTCGAGTTTTTTGCAAGCAGATTTAGCTAACTGAAGATCCTCGGTGAACCACTGGGCCGTTTTCTTAGTCCTCTTAGAGTTGGTTAAGGTGCGAATAGGGGCAGTGCTATCTAGAGCGTTGATGATGCAATTCTGTAGACGTTTATAGGCTGTCTCACAGTCAGATCCTCCAGGAGGTCCAGCATTTTCAAGGGATTTTATAAAGGTGTCCAGGGAAATTTTTTTCCATTTCCTGCATTGATATCGTTGTGCACTATCTTTGTTAGGTTCGGTCTCAGCTAACTGAATTTTCATCGGGATAACAAAGTGATCAGACCAGGGTACCGGTTGAGGAGATAAGGTCTGCACTCCAGTCCAGTTCCCAAATATAGGGTCCAATAAACTCTTCCCTTCCCCTACAACGCTCACCTGGCATGACGTCATGCCCTAACTTCTCCACTAGTGAGAAGTGAGCAGTGTGAGCACGCGCATATCATGTCACTGCAGTTCAGAAAAAAACGGACCGCCTGGTCCAGGGCACAAAACAGAGCCCGATAGAGACCTGTTTTGGGTCCACCTTTAAAAAACTGTTGGTGCGCAGCACCAGTGAGACCCGGCCAACTTAAAGCCCTGGCTGTCCCCCTTACCTGCCGAAAAATCTTGGTCTTGGCTTCTTACAAACATTTTGAAAGCTATTTTAGACCCGAAGATGGGATAGGAAATGTATTACAAACGATAGAATCTGCTAAAAAAACTGGTTCACAAGTCTATTGTCACATGTCTGAACAATATAGCTGGGGAAAAAGTGTGGGTGTGGCACATCGGCCGGAGTAGCTGACTCTGAAGCCCGGGGCTCACTGTTGGATTCCCGGTACCATCGGCAGCAGAGCTCAGAATCATATGGCTCTGAGAAATAGGTCACGTAATCTCCCCAACTAGCCCTAGCGCCTTAAAGCCTTCAAGGGGGTGTTATGTTCGCACTTTACAATTATGAATTATTGTTATTATCAAGTTTTTGGTTAGCGGACTACGTATGGGGTTTTCTATGTTGCACAATTACATGTTGGCATTTTATTGGCGCACCAGTAAGAGTGCAAGGGGAGTCATGAGAAGGCATATAGTTGTTCTGTTCTGCCCCAAGTTTTCTTGCGGCAAAACATTGAAATTCTTTTAGGTTGTGTATGTAAACGTCCTCTTCAGTTTCTGTTTTGCAGTGCCTCCTATCCTCACATGTTTTTTCACCCACTATGGTGCATCTAGAACCCTCTTAACTAATACATTGTGTTGAGTAATAATGTCACTTTTTTATATAGTACATAGCACATTAGCTCAAGCATTTGGCAGGCACCTCCTCACAATCTCTTGAGACTCATGGTAAGAGCTTGTAGTACTGTAGGCCTCTGCTAATACGACAGTAAATATCAAGAAGAACAAACAATGAATTGAGAATCTGGGTGTGTCCTTCCACTCCTTGAACTATTAACGTGAGTGGACATCAATCATCTTATTTTGAAATGACTTCCTCCATATAGTTGTCGTTCTCTGTTCCACAACTGTCAGTCATCAACACATTCTGCTTGTTTGAAGCTTTTATTTCTAAAGTGCATGAGTGCAAAACCTTTCTTTTTGCTAGACAGAGTTAAACCAATTATAACTCTTGAAACGATTGTGACATGCTGTAAGTAGTTGTGAACAATAACTTTTAAGATCTTTCTTGAACTTAATCAGAGACGCTTAGGAGCACAATGCATAATTCCTTTCTACAGTAGCAGCATACGAAAAGACTCAGTCTCCCCCTTCATAAAAGGCTAGGCTTGTCTTAGGAACCTCACAGAAAAACTTTCAATCTGAAGGTAAGGTGCATATGGGGCTGTGTAACTTGAACTTTGCTCTCGGAAAAGTTGTAGCCTGACCATGTACCACCGGATGTTTAGCAGACAAACATTTAACTTGAATTTAAATTAAATACCCTGATGAATTTTATGTGATGTTACATAATAATAATTTTAAGAAAAAAAAGTTCTTGCATAACCTGCTTTTAAAGAAAACAGTGTATTTATTCAAGCATTTCTTTCTGCGTCTAAAACTAAAATCTTGGGGGAGGGGCATGCTCTAGGCAAGCATTAAGTAAGACGTGTGGAGAGGTGCTCCTCCTGACAACCCGTTCTCAGTCCCTATACAGCTTTTATTGGAAACATTTTCCCGAGCATCAGGAAGGGGAAATTACCATACACCAATGGAAAATCTGATGCAGCAGCAATTAATCTAGGAATTTTCATTGAAATGAACAGCAGGGCTGACTCAGCTTTCACCGCCTATGCATCATGCCTGCCAGTCACTGCAGTGCCTGAGAGAAACAGGACGTCCCCTGCCTTTGATGCATGTGAGCAGGGAAGTCTTGCCAAAGTGATTCAGGACTGAGAGTCTGCAGGATAGAGAGCAGGACTGTGAGTTTGCAGTTGGATACAAGTGTATCTACATGAAAAACCAGCTTTATGCACTACGGTGGGAAGAAGACTCATTAGTGATAGAAATTGACAGAACACTCAGGACAGCTGGCCAAGGTTGTGAAGAAGTGTCGCTCACTGGCTAGAGGCGGCAGACCCGTAAGCAGAGGAGGGCCCGGGATCAGGGTTCGATTCCCGACGCGGCAGGGTCGTGGACCAGGGTCAGCGGACTCGATAATTCTCGCCTCGGTGCCTACTCTAGTCAAAGACCACACTTGGCAACTCTGGGCATTAGCTTGCCTCATCTTCACAACGGCCCCCCCAGACCGCCGGGGATGCTTGGTCGCACCTTAGAGATACCCATCAGGGACCATCTCTCAGTGTGAGCCAGGACGGGTTCCCCAGCGGTCGAAGCGTGGAGATACTCCTCCGGGAGTCGATTCCTAGCGCTATATAAACCCGCAATTAAATTAAATTAAATTAAATTGCCCTGGAGGATCAATTCCGGATATATTAAACAGAGTACATGGCTTCCAGTTAAAAGAAAGAATATTTGAGGCTGCCAGTGACTCCCATAACTTTCAATATCATAAAACAAGAATCTTTTTTCATCCAAGATATCTCTGCACTGACTCTAAGGAGCGGAGAATGCTACAACCATTATGTGTCTTTCTTAAAGCCCACGTCACACCTTATAAATGGGGGCACGACTTATTGATTATTTTGTAATGGAACCAAAATGTACCACCACATAAAATGCGCCAGAGGAGCATCAGAATTGCTAAAACTTGACACCAAGCCCGAAAATAATGGGTGACACATTCAGAACAGAACCTGAGTTCATCAAGACCAAGCAATTCAGAGAGAAAGGATCTGAGTAATGTGCAAATACTCATTGAAATGTCCCACAGCAGAAGCAGTGGAGGAGGAGAAACTGGCAGCCGTGCACAAAGGGCATGAAGTGGAATCCCTGTCTTTGTGAAAATGCAGATAAGAAAAAGCAAGATTTTCCAACAACAGTGAATGTATTGCAAGGGACCGATGTCTGAGGGACCTCCCTCAGTAAAGGCAGTGAGTCTAAGAGAATAGGGATGGTGGAATGAGGGTCTTAGAGAGATAGGGGACAGGCCTTAATGCTGCCAGTTCCATGTGCTATTAATCAACCACTCTCTATAATACATGATCATGTAGGTGAACATGGAGTCATTTTTCTGTCTGACCCTACTCCAGTAATATGTCTTGTAACAAAAGGTGGGGCCCGAGAGTTAAATATGCCTAACCTGGAGAATAAACAACACAATCCTGCATGATACATAACCGCGAAAATATACGCAAAACAAATCAAATACGAGAAGGCGCAACCACAAAACTGTGACAAAGGACTAGATGTAGGTAATCACAATTTACCAATTATTAAAAACCGAATTTTACCGATTTGGTATTTAAGAATCTGTTAATGTGATGTAGGTAATAAATCGGTAAAATGTACTGATTCGGTAATATTCCTTATTACCGAATCGGTAATACCGATTCGGTAATGAGGAATACCTTCCCATTCATTCTTACGGGCCTGGAGGCCCATAGGAATGAATGGGAAGCCATTCACTATTACCGATTCGGTAAATACCGAATCGGTAATAGCGGGAGCATATTCAAGGGTGGCAGGTTGTCACATTGACACCCTGTTGCACCCCTGAATCATGCATGTGTGCACATGTGGTGCACATATATGCCCTAAGGGCATGTATGTCTGCCACATGGAACTTTTTAAAAAAGCAAATAATTGCTTTTTTAAAGGTATTCGGTATTTACCACCAACTTGTAGTTGGTGGTAAATAACGAATCTTTAAAGCAGAAATGCACTCACTTGATTGCTTCCTACATAGGTTTTATGGATTCGGTAATTTACCGATTCCTTTAAATAACGAATCAGTAAATTACCCAATCCTTATTTAGACTACCCACATTGGAAAGGGCTAAATACCGGTCGGTAACAGGAAAATTACTTATTTTCGGCCGTTACCAACCAGTATTAAGCTACCAACATCTGACCCAAAGTCCCTGCACTCAAGTTCAGAAAGTAGAATACATGTTGCTAAATATGAAAAAATACTCTGAGAAAGGGAATCAAGCCTGGAGAGTGCTGGATTGAAGACATACAACCCAGCATGTAGGTGTTTGGACAGAATATCGGGACATCAAAAGAAATATGGCCAACAAGAATATCAAAGGTAAATATAATATTTTTAGTGCTGTTTTTAATATTATTGTAAAAAATATCAATGTAAAAATATTAATATCATCAGGGACCTCAGGATTCAAGCCGCAGTGGCTCTATCTGTTTCATAAATGTTCCTGAAGGTGCGCAAACCTCTCTCAGTGAAGCTGCGCTAATAAATAAATCCATTCACTAATAATAATAATAATACACTTGTAAAGCACAACAGCTACCTCCAGTAGAGGTGTCCCACTGCTATAGGCGGCAAGCAGGAGAGAAAATTTGCCGGGGGGCTACCTCTGGCTGAATAGCCAGGTCTTCAAAGCTTTCCTGAACTCCAATTTAGATTGGATTAGGAGAAGTTTAATCGGGAGAGAGTTCCCTAATCTGGTTATAACCACAGTATATGATCTACCCTAAAATGCGTGCCTTTGCATATATAGGTGCGCAAAGCAAATTCTAGAAGTTCGATCTTAATTAAAGTTTTTGTTGATAAGGGAAAATTTGTTTCCTAATGTAGCTGGGACAATTGCCTCTCAGGGCCCTGAAAGCTTCAGGCAGGGCCTTGAATTCTCTCTGTTTTGCTACAGGTAGCCAGTGAAGCTGTTTAATATGCGGAGAGATGTGTTGTCTAAGAGGTACTCTTCTGATCAATCTCGCAGCCGCATTTTGCATCATCTGCAACCTCTTGTTCAGATGTGCAGGCAGCCCCAGGTAGAGGCTATTCGCATAATCCAGCCTTGATGTCACTGAGGCATGAACAATGATTCTGCAACAACTTTCCGGTAATGAATGTCAACATTTTCTCAGGCTTCTCAGTATACCAAAGCACAAGGATGTAATATGCTGTACTTGGGTTGTGAACGTCGGATCGGATTCCTATTTTACGCCTAGGTTTTTTGCCATGTTTGAGGGGTGGGGGGGAGGTAATCCCAACTTATCCGGCCATCGCAATCTGACCGACGGGGGGGGACTGACTTGCCAACAACAGGATCTCAGTTTTCTCTGCGTTGAGCTTTATTATTGTTCATCCAACTGGATATGTCCTTTGGATGCATCGGGAGAGCAGCAGAGCTCTCTATATCCAGCGGGGGCAGACTGCATAGCCCAGAACGCACAGGAGAGACCGGCAGCAGCAGCAGCCCCTCCCCTTTGACACCGGGGGAAATATCAGCGCCTCGCGCCTCCCGCTTCGCGGGAGACGCATCGGGAGAGCAGCGGAGCTCTCTACATCCAGCGGGGGCAGACTACATAGCCCAGAACGCACAGGAAAGACCGGCAGCAGCAGCAGTCCCTCCCTCTTGACACCGGGGGCAATATCAGCGCCTTGCGCATCCCGCTTCGCAGGAGACGCATCGGGAGAGCAGCGGAGCTCTCTACAGCCAGCGGGGGCAGACTACATAGCCCAGAACGCACAGGAGAGACCGGCAGCAGCAGCAGCCCCTCCCCCTTGACACTGGGGGCAATATCAGCGCCTCGCACCTCCCGCTTCGGCGGAGACGCATCGGGAGAGCAGCGGACTCTCTACATCCAGCGGGGGCAGACTACATAGCCCAGAACGTACAGGAGAGACCGGCAGCAGCAGCAGCCCCTCCCCCTTGACATCAGGAGGGATATCATCGGCTTGGGTTTCCTGTCCCGTGGGACGCGCGCGGGCGCACGCAGGGCTAAGCCCGGGCGAAGGGCGGTCCATCTGTGGCCGTCCGGGGACGGCGAGGGACGGGACGGGCCACCCCTCTGAGGTACACGGTGCAACATGGCTAAGCGGAAAATGCAAGCATCCTTGAATGGTGGGAGTGTAAAGGCTAAAGTTCCACCTAACTCTGTTAGTATTATCTCCTATCTGACTTCCGCCGTAGGGGCTTTAAATACGGAAATAGAAAATACTGAACGTGAATTGGGATTGGACGGTAACAAAATTCAAACTCAGGAGCTGACGCAAAATGTCAGTATATCCACCAGGCACGTGCCCTTGGAGCCGCTGATTGTAATCAAGCCCCCAAAAATCATTTTACCATCTGACTCTATTACCCCTCCAGGGCCCTGACCCTGATCCGGACAACTTTACCAATACTGCGGCCTTGAGCGGGTCCACAGGGGATAAGCCAGTGAAGAAACATGATAAGAGACAATACAAAAAGACGAAGCGGCCGAGCAATATCCGGGTGGAAAAAGGTCCGATAACCCTGGCCCACCTTGAAGGAACCATTAAGGACATGGTGGAGAACATTTTCTCAGAGAAACTAGAATCCGCATTGACACTGATTGCTAAAGATATCATTGACACCCTGAATGAATGTGTAGCAGGGATCTTAAAAAAATGAGAGCGCTTGAACGCTTTTCTGTTAGCAAAAGATCATTCCCATAATCTGACCGAAGGCTCTCTACAGCCATTATCTGGGGCCAAAAATGGCCCTGATCATAGAGGGGAGTCAAGAGTGTTTTGCTATCTTCCATTAAGAGCCAAAGCCCAGCCACATTCCCTAGCAATTTAGTATTCGCTGGGGAAGGCAATGGCAGCAAAGGACCGTTAGTGGGCTCATGCCCCAAGAACCCCACTTCCCAAACGAGGGCCATGAAGAGCGGGAAGGAGGCCACAAAGGTAAAAAGCCCGGCATACCCACCTACTATTAATCTCCCCCCGAAGCCTCCCCCCTTGCCGCAATACTAGTTAATGTTCCCCCATTGGAAGAGGGAGAGATAGAAACTACAGAATCCCTGTTACCAAATATTAAGAAGTGGTGTAATGACAACTGCACAGGAGATAATATGATCTCCTCTAGAATTATAATGGGCAGACGGGTGGGGTGGCTGGGTCACACACAAAAATTCCTGATGGGGTATTGCCTCATCGTAAATTTTAACAACCCTGCTGAGGCATCTCACCTTCTCTGGGACGCCTCAGACATAAACAAGGAGGATGGAGGTATAAGAGCACTTCCGCTGGGTTTCTTTTACCCTCGTCCCAGCACTAGTAACATGCAGCAAAAAGCACAACAGGTTCGGAGCAGGAGTGATTTAAAGTGGCCTACCCAAAATATCCCAGTGCAATCGGCTAGAGACCTTCAACCTAGCTGGATAACCCATAAAATGGGGTTATTACCTAAGCCCCATACTGCACCCAGAAAGGAGTCCAGGGAGGTGCTGGTTTTACAAAACCGATTCTCCCCTCTGTCCCAGGTGGAAGAGATAGATTGACTGGTTGGTTTAGCTAGCTTGCCTCTAAATATACCCCAAAACAAAGCGAGTTACATTGAGGGACGAAGGGAGACAGTAAAAGTGTTAAGTTGGAACATTGCAGGGCTACGTTTAAAAAGGGATGATGATGTTTGGTTAAACTTTGTGAAACAGTATGATATTGTAGCCTTTCAAGAGACCTGGGATAGAGAGTGTAAGTTTTGGGTCACAGACTATACATCATACTTTGTTCCTGCCTGTCGCTCTTTGGCAGGGAGAGATAGAGGGGGTTTGATGCTTTTGGTTTCGGTAAATATAGCAGGTTCAGCTAAAATGTTAGATTCTACCTCCCCTAATAACCAGATAGTGGAAGTTAGTCTGAAGAACAACACTACTCTATTACTTATTAACTTTTATAATTCCATGGTAGGAGAGTGTCCAAATGAGCACCTCCTTTCATTGTCAAATTTTTTGCAATCATATATGGAAAGTCAAACCACTTTTGTTTATTATATTCTGATGGGTGATTTTAATGTTCATTTGTGTTACTTAAATTGTCAGTACGAAGATAGTGAAGGCCCCGACAACTCTTCCCCCCAACATTTTGAACATAGCTCGAAGGGGGAAGCTCTGGAGGATCTTCTTTCAAACATTGATCTGTATGAACCTGGGTTTTATGATAGGGATGATCGGGTGGTGACGTACAGAGCTAGGGAGAGTGAATCTATAATAGACTATATATGCATATCCCTGGCCCTCTTAAGTTATGTAACTTTTTTTAATGCTGTACCCAATATGTTCAGCGACCACAACCCAGTGGTGCTGGAGCTGTATAATGGTATTTCCTTTATCAATAAAATGACCACTCCGAAAGCCGTAATTGAGGTTAAAGCTAAAGATCAAGGGAGGAGGTTAAAGTGGAATATAGTCATCCCTGAAGAATTTTTCAATATTATTAGCTCGAAAGTTGGTGTCAAACTTAATATATGCTCCGATCCCTTAGGCTAGGGGGGGGACGTAATTGACTCTTATGAAGCAATTTGTCTCCAAGTGGCAAAAGAACTCACAGTTAATAGCCGGACCAAATTAATTCCTGTAAAGGGCTGGTTTGACCGAAAGTGTTCTAGAGATCATAACTTGCTTATGCAGGCCCTCACAAAGATACCCAGGGACAAATTGCAAGTCACGCAATTAAGGAAAGCTTACAATTCCATAGTGCAGGCTCGCAAACATGAAAGTAAAAAGGACGCTTGGGCAACGCTGATGGATAAGGCAACAATGAGGGATAGCTCCAAATTTTGGGCCATAGTTAATAACCCGCTGTTTACTGGCACAGAGAATAGTACGTTAGAAGTCAATATCTCTGAAAAGGACTGGCTAAGCCATTTTGAAACAATCTATGGTAGTAACTTAGAGCTCAAAACCTTTGAGGTCCCTCCCACTAACCCGACTTGGCTGCCATTGTCATTCTCTATTGAAGAGGTAATGAAGGCGATAGAGGATACAGCTGGACATAAGGCCCCCTGCCCGGATAGTGGGCCTTCTGATTTGTACAAGGCTAATTCTAAATATTGGGCTAAAATACTAACAAATGTTTTTAACATATCAACAGTAACTGGGTTCCCAGCAACATGGTCCTGTTCAACTATCATTCCTGTGTTTAAAAAGGGCCAAAGGGGGGACCCTAGGTGCTATAGGCCCATATCCCTATTTGATTCCTCAATTAACATTTTAGGGAAAGTTATTTTGGCCAAAATAACAGACTGGGTTGTAAAGAAAGATATTTTATCAAATGCCCTGTATAGTCTCAGAGCTGGAAGAGGCACGGAGGATCAGTGCCTCAATTTACATTTAATCATAAACAAATACACGGTGGCAGCCAAGGCCCAATCTACCTGGGCTCCATGGATTTGTCCACGGCCTTTGACTTAGTCAATAGGTCAAGGCTGTGGACCATACTCCTGGACCTAGGGTTTGACCGCGCACTGGTGTATTTTTTGGCCGAGCTACACAGGGAACTGTATGCGTCAATAAGAATGACACAAGAGGGAAAATGCACGGCTGGGTTCAAGTCAGGCAGAGGGGTGCGCCAAGGGTGCATATTGGCCCCTATGCTATTTACTTTATATATTAATTCCCTGGAAGACACATTGATATAGGCAACCCCTGATATTCCGCGTATGGGAGGTACGCCCATGCCAGTACTCCTATACACGGATGATGCAGTTTTATTGGCACAGACACCTCTTGGGTTACAAAGAGTACTAAACTCCTTTGGTGAATTTATGAAATCCCTGGACCTAGTGATTAATAATGGAAAATCACATGTTATGTCACTGGGTTCGAGTAAGTTCAGCACCAAAACCTTTTACTGTAATGATTGTGCGATTTCCAGAGTGAAAGCTTTTACGTACCTGGGAATTGTGTTCGACGATAGAGGTACTTGGGTTCCTCAACTTACTGCTAAAGTAAATGCGGTGAGAAGATCGTCTGCTGCAATATTAGGTTTTGCTAAGCGGCTAGGGGGAAACCGTGTGAAGCAATTTTATCCATGTATAAAGCTAAGTCCATCTCAATTACAAGATATGGAGCTGCTATATGGGGGTATAAACATCCTGAGCCTATCCAGATAGAGGAAAATAAATTCCTCTGTGCCCTCTTAGCTCTCCCCCAATCAACAGCTACCTTTGCGGTTCATCAAGAGCTAGGGATGTGCTATATCTCAGACAAAATAAGTATGGCCCCTATTTTACTATGGATGAAAACATGGTTGAATCCAAAACTAACTCTGAATCACAAGATCATAAGGGACTGCATGAAACTGTAGAAAGTAAAGGAAATCCAGTGGCTGACTTTTATTAAAACAATTACCAGGAAATTGGGGCGCCCGGAGATCTTCACAAACCCAGAGGGTCTGTTAAAAGCTGATTTAAAATGGGTTAAAGTTAACTTCATTAAGATTAGAGAGCAGGAGCTGGAAGCTGTGCAACTAAGTAAATCTACGGTTAGGGCACATTATCTGTTAATCGCGTCTTTATCCATTCAACCATACCTTACTATCGTAATGGTCCCTTTCCATCGATGGCTGATAACAAAATTCCGATTTAATCAAATCCATTTGCTTTTATCTGAACCTAAAGGGTGGTGCAAGCCTGAGGACGCTGCCCCCTGTAAGTGTGACGGCCACTCACTCCAAGACACAATGCACTTTACATTCTTTTGTCCCTTTTACAGCGGAGGAAGGAAAAAGTTTATTCTTCCACTTATAAAAGATAAGGGATTCTCTCAAACTAAGCCTGCTCTACTTTATCTACAATTAATGGAACTCCCTGTGATAATGTTTGGTGTTGCAAATTTCCTTGTGGTATCTATTCGCTGCAGGAAAGTTAGACTGGCGGATACAATAGTGCTATAGTATCTGGTGTATTAAGTAACAATGAAGTGATGAATTGATTTTAATGTGAAAACCATTTTTAACCTTTTTATTGTAAATTTATGTAAATTTGGCATTATTTATTACTGTATAGTATACTTTTATGATTTTTATTAATCGAATAAAGTGTTTTTGACTTGACATCCCCTGAATCTTGAAAAGGAGTTAACTCAGTGTTCCTTGAAGGAGAATGCCAACTGGGTATCGTCCGAGTAGGAAATAACTCTTATTTCCCATTTTGCAATGAGCGAGAAGAGGGGAGCCACATATACATTAAAGAGTAAAGGGCTGAGGCCCGATCCCTGTGGTACCCCACAATGTAGATCTTTGGCTTCTCGCTTAATAGGATAAAGAGTGTCCCTTTGCATGCAGCGAGTAAGATAGGACTGTAGCCAGGAGAGAGCCGTCCCCTCTACTCCTGCACTTTTAAGCCTGGCAAGTAGGATTAGGTGATCCACCATATCGAGAGCTGCGGACAGCTCCAGGAGCACTAGCATGGCTGAGGCTCCAGTGTCACAGTCATTCTTATAGACTATGCCACCTCCAGACAAGCTGTCTCTGTGCTGAAACCAGCCCAAAATCTGGACTGCATCTCATTAAAATGCCGCGCCTGTCAATGAAATTGGTCACTTGACGTTGAAACAATTTTTCCAGCATAGCCGGTGCTAGAAGTAGTGAGATCGGGCAATAGGTGTTGTGCTCACCAGATCAACATTGGGCTTCAGTAGCATAGCATGCTTCCAAGACTCAGGGAAGGTGCCAGTTGGTAGTGAAATGTTCCATAGGTGGTTCAAGGTGGGATTGATAAGTTGGGCCAGTGCTCTCCACAGTTTAGGGGGCAGGGATCTTCTGGAAACCCCAATTTGCATTTCAGGATCTCTAGCAGGGATTCCTGTTGTGAGATGAGGGGAAATTCTGAGAAGGGTATCTCCTCCTCATGGGTTTCCACATCTTCTGATTCAGCTGTTTCCATTCTAGTCATGAAGGAATCATAAACCTTCTGGATTTTATTCTCACAGAAGTCTGACAGTTTTGCAGACAATGATGGTGACGGGGATATCTTACTCTCAAGTGAAAGAGCTATCCAGCCTAAACATTTCTTTACAGGAGTTCTCTGTGGAATAATCCAATTTGCAAAGACGTCTCTTCTAGCAATCCTCATAGATTTATGAAGTTTTTTAGGAGCTTCACTGTAAATTCATTTTGCCGATGGACAATATTATTTCCTCCAAAGGCGTTCTTTTTTTCACAGAGAACGAGGAGGCCAACTGAGAATTTCTAGAAGATCCACCTAGCCTAACTGGGGCTATGTTGTCCAAAGCGGCGGAGATCTACCCGGCCATGGCAGTTGAGTCCATGTTAGGGTCGTTAGTTAATTGAGGATGGCTTCTCAACAATACTGGATCAGCTGGATCAGTGGATGAGGGACTGCCACTCTATAATATGGAAGGATATTTTAGGAGCCAAAAGACTCCCACACTTAGTACCAGGTTTTATAGAATTGGACTATTATCTCAAAAGAGGAGTCTAGTTAATAATTTAAAATGCCCTCAGCTTAATGCTAATAAGTTGGAAGTGCTGTTGGTGGGGAGAGATAAGGGGCTTTGGAGCACACAATGGTGGCTTGTGACCATGGGAACTGCTCCCACCCCGAAGTCGGTGGTGAAAAATCTTGGGGTATGGCTCCATCCCACTCTTGGGTTCCAGGAGTATACTAAAAGGATGGCAGGTACCTGTTTTGGCCTACTTCGGGGACTGAGGCCTATGTTGGGTTTTTTGGATCCACCCACCAGCCAAGTAATAGTCCAAGCAACTATCCTGTCAAGGCTTGATTATTCTAATTCACTCATGCTAGGTGCCAATAAGGCAAAAGTGACCCATCTTCAGTGAGTCAAGAATAGAGCTGCCCGAGTTCTGTTGAGGCTTCCCATAACGTGTTCCACGATGGGTGCAATATACGTCTGCTTTGGTTACCGATAGCCAAAAAGGATCGAATTCAAAATGCTGTGCTTGGCCTTTAAAATATTAAAGTTTTCTTCTCCTGAGATCCTGTCCAACCTCTTGGTCCCATATAATCCCACCCGTCAGCTACGCTCTGCCGAGCAACATCTGGCTGTGGTCCCTCGTGTGAAGCGCCTTGGAGCGGGGGGACGGACATTCCAGTATCTCACAACGAAACCCTGGAACTCCCTCCCTATCCAGATCCGTCATATGGATTGCTTACATTCCTTTCGTAAGGCCACCAAAACACACCTGTATCTCCTTGGCTTAGCCCCCTGGTCTTCCTCTGACACTGCTATCAGCGTTGGGATGCCTCTTCGCAGAGGCAGCTGAGTGCTATATAAGAATACTTAACATAACATAACATAAATCCCATGTGGACCTAATGTCCCTTAAGCATAGACAGATAATAAGTGGTAATACTCAAAGAACAGAACACCCCGTATAGAGAACCATTTGCCCCAGCCTTACAGATTTACAATGCAAAAGCTTTGGACTCACCCTTACACAGCTCATAATGATGGGGGTTCTCTAACAACTCCTGCCTAACCAAACCAGAGAACAGGTTCCTAAGATGTCTAGGCCACCTGCCCCCGGTACCCTGACTAAACCCCTATGTACAATACAGGTAGGATGGTATTAGCCAATAGAGTGAGACTGCACCCATAATTATTTTGGAGAAGGTTATGGGCAACACCAGAACTAGTCCATTATGCTGCTGCTTTGAAGGACGTGGCCCGTGTAGATTGTTATAATAAAATTGAGGGGCTTCAGCAAATAACAAGTTGTTACTAGCCATTTGAATAAGAGAGCTATGGGAAAATCCCTCCTGTCAACCTATACCATCAGCAGAACTGTTAAAAACAAAATACTGGTCTTGAATCACCCAAAATAAGCTCAGGGAGGCAGCAAGCTCTTCCTTGACAGGAACATTTGTTGATTTAAAATTTTTTAGGTTCCTAGACCCATAATGGAATACCATCACCTTGCCTTTGGATAGAAAACTTTAATCCCAATTTAGGGTGGGAACACTTCCCCTACCTTCCTTCACCAGCAAATGGGCTTTCAGTGAAGGTGCTTTGTTCCCCGCTTGCAAGTCTTCAGGAAAAACAATTGAACATGTCTTGTTTGCTTGTCAAGGCTATGATAGCCTGCGCCAGAAGTAGATAAAACCATTATACAAGGTATTAGTACGCAAAGCACCTGCACAGCACTTAGAATTCTAAGATCACATTCATGTCCTCTTTATGCCTGCTCTACAACATGCATCACGTAGGGCCAGATGTATCAAGCGTTTTCCCGTTCGCAAATCCATTTGTGAATGGCAGAAAACCTTTTGGGATGTATCATCCCAGAAGGCATTTGCAAAATAGGTAATCACAATTTTTGTGATTACCTATTTTGCAATTGCAATTAGGGTATCACAATTTTCAGTTCCCTAAATGCAATGCAGGAAGAAAGAAAAAAATTGCGACCTGGATTTAAGGAATCACAAATGACCACCAATTTCTAATTGGTGTTAATTTTCAAATTTCTTTAAAAATACAAGTTTTTAGCATTTTTCAAAGTGGCATATGGCACACATACATGCCATTAGGGCATGTATGTGCACCACATGTGCACAGATGCATATTTCATGGATGTCCTTTTGGCAGCTTTGCACTCTTGAAATTTCATGAGCAATTTGCGAGTTCGTATTCGGTACTCGCAAATTGCGAATGCAATCCTATTCATTGAAGCCCATAGCAATGAATAGGGAGGTATTCCTTAATAGCAAATCGTAATGTGCGATTCGCTATTAGGGAATATGTAGGATTTAATGGTTTTTTGCAAATCCAACATACATTGCATTTTGGGATTCTTAAATAGCAAATCGGTAAAATTCGCTATTTAAGAATCGCAAAAGCAATTCTTGATACATCTGGCCCTTAAACTCTAATCATCAAATAGAGAAGAGGGTGTGGACAAGTTGTCATGTAGTTCCTATAAATCCACATAGGATCTGCGCGTTTAGACAACATAAACTGTGGTATTGGTGTCCAGACTGATTCCAGTGACCCCCAACGGATATGTTCACCAGTAGACGAGCTAGCTCACAGTGCCACTATGAACCCCTCTTACCAAGGAGCAAATAGTTTCTGGCAACTATCGAACAGGACAATCCTGGTCCCTCAGGCATCGTGGAAACAGTAGAGTACTTTTCGCTCTGTCACACAGTTTTCAATCAGCATTTATTGAACCAGCGTCATTCTAGTGTAACGTATGTGTGCTGCAAAAGCCATTAGTCAGAAACATATATATATGGTTATATGCACCAACAGAGTAAATAGATGGAAGAATTCTACCATAGTGCTAAAACAATGAATATATGCAGGCATATAAGTACATGAAAGTAATAATGCATGCCCCTATGATGCTAACCCTAACTAGATGTACCTAAATGTACCTAGCATGTATGTGTGTGCATAGCCAAAAATCCCCCTAGGAAAGATCCAACCCCAATACCTGATGTGAGGGAATGAAGGACCCCGTCTTGGTCCCATAGTCCTGAGGCATATGGTTAGGCACTCTATGTGCATGTCCAGTGCGAGGGCTAAGATTCTTATCAAAGTGTTATTTGAATTTTTCTATGGATCATGTCTTTTGCCATGCAATGTTATCCATTTGAAATTTCCGGCAAAATGATGAAATTATCTTTTATTCATTTTATATAAATTTAGTTTTATTACTTATAATTGTATGTCTATATAGCATTGCACATGTATCAATCAATGAAATGTTCCTTTAGCCAGGTGTTAGATAATTAAACTCAAATTGTACAATTTTAACATATTTCTCCTTGTATGCTGCAATGCTTTGCTCTTATGCGAAATTGTTTATTGTTGTTGGTTTTAATATTGCCTCTATATATTATATGGACATGCGAGTGGAGGCCCATTGGTGGGCTTGAAACATCTCAGACAGCGGCACATAACTGAAGCACACACTGCAAGACCTAGAAACCAACATTGACTCATTTGAGTCGCCCATTGGAGGGCTCATATTTTTAAGTGGGAGGTGTGGCCTCTATGCCAAAATGACTGTTGCGCCGCTGAAGAGTGCAATGAGCACGAAACGCATCCGGCGTGAATCGACAGGCATGCTGTAAACTGGATCCGCCCGCCGATCCGGCTTTTACCTCATGAAGGTTGCTGCAGTGGATGTCTGAGTGCGTCTCCAACAGGTGGGAACCTTGGAGCTTTGATTTATACGCGGCCTCCCAGCTGTTGGAGATGCACCACCCGGAAATTTGGGGCCACGGAGCTCCGAATCACAGAGTCTCAATGTGGGAGGATTGACAAGCCGGATGTGCGAGTGGAGGCCCATTGGTGGGCTTGAAACATCTCAGACAGCGGCACATAACTGAAGCACACACTACAAGACCCACAAACCAACGCTGACTCATTTGAGTCGCCCATTGGAGGGCTCATATTTTTAAGTGGAAGGTGTGGCCTTTATGCCAAAATGACTGTTGCGCCGCTGAAGAGTGCAATGAGCACAAAACGCATCCGGCGGGAATCGACAGGCATGCTGTAAACTGGATCCGCACGCCGATACAGCTTTTACCTCATGAAGGTTGCTGCAGTGGATGGCTGAGTGCGTCTCCAACAGGTTGGAACCTTGGAGCTTTGATTATATGGACATGTGTAATTTATTGCCAAAATGAAACTAGTCTGAAATTAAAATGAAAAAAATAAATATATATACTGCTAACAGCTGTGTGTATAACTATTTATAGGATCCGAGGTAAGGGTTCACACATCTACAAATAACCTCTGTGAATATGAATTTTGCTAGTAGGGTCAGAGGTGATTTCGTAATGAGGGCAAGGGAGCAACGCCACCCCCACACCCACTTAGAGCTGCGATAAACATTAAAAAAAATGGCAATTAAAATATTAATTTTTTCACTATGGAACGCCGCAGATACCAGCCTGCCATACGCCAGGAGGAATAGGAGTGTGTCCTTTGCTGCGGATTGCCAGCAGAGGACTGGAGCAGTGGCTTTATAGGATGCTCCGAAGTGCACATCACTTTGGCCGGCTGTCTTTAACCGGTCAAAGTGACATGCGCACTTTGAAGCCCTCCACCAGCTGTTTTCGGCAGCTGGGTGGAGGCCAAGCACAGGCCTACAGGGCTTGAAGGAGCGTCTGGCTATGCTGCTCCAGCCAATCCTGATGCTGCTCTCATGCTGATTAACAGCATGAAAGCAGCGTCTGGATTGCTTGAAGAAGTTATGTCATCAACTTGTGCTTAGAGGGAGACAGAGACTGCAGAGGACACAGAGAACACAAGCCTGCTCAGTTGCAATATTTTATTTAAATGTTATTTTAATGCATGTCATGATATTTTGTTTATTTATTGTCCATGTTTTTTTATATATGTATTTTGGGAAGAAGTGGGGCACTTTGCTCTCCCTATCACTTTCAAAGAAGATCAGCCACCCCTGGATATGGTTGTCTAACTCAAAACTCTTTGAATATCAATCAGTCTAACTCGTCATGGGAAATAGTGAGAGGAACTTGTCTGTCCTTTTCTCCAAAGGGGGTGCGGCACGCATTACATCTTGGGGCTAAGGACATCTAACTAGGAGTACCCCAAATAGGGAGGGTTACAACAATATCATATTAGAATTTGAAGGAGTTTTTATTGATAATGTTAATGTTTTTATTACTGCTAGGAAACACAATGAAAAGACTCTATACTGAGGGCTTTTGAGGATACAGTTCCGGAATTAAAGAATTATTTTGATGTGATATGGACCCCAGGTAAATGCCTTGGCTTCATCTATCCACTGGACATTGAAAATCCTCCGGAAGGTTCTTCCGTTCCTCCTGGGGAATGCAAAAAAACAGTTGTGACGGCCTTGGTGCTCTCACGATTGGATTACTGCAACAGTTTGCTCCTAGAAGCCCAGCAGGGAATACTTGACAAATTACAGATACTGCAGAATGCAGCAGCACGCCTACTCACAGGCCTGCCTAAGTTTGCATCCATCTCCCATGAACTGGTGAAATTACATTGGTTGCCAGTAAGGAAGCAGATCCTATTCAAAAGCATGTGCATTGTCTATAAGGTGACCCATGGTATAGGCCCAGCATTCCTGGGTCAACACTTTCCCCTGTATAAACCAGGTAGACTATTGAGGTCAGCCATCTTGGGACTGATCAAGACCCCATGCATCAGGAAAGTTTGTTGGGGAGGTAGGAGCTTTACCCGAGGGGCGGCGGTGGCCTGGAATGCTCTTCCTGTGGCTCTCCGATTGTGCCCCGAGCTGATGACCTTTCGGAGAAAGCTAAAAACGTGGCTTTTTGTAAACTAGTTCCGGGGATCTAGTTTAGGAGTTATCAGGATAGCGCCAGGACACCGTAAGGTAACAGTGCGCTCTACAAATGTCACAAATAAATAAAATAAATAAATGATAGATATGGCGAATAAAAAGAGGAAACTGATGAATAAAATTCAAGGGGGATACCAGAAGCAGACATGAAGGGTGGAAGATTAAGCAAGAATGGTAATCAATTAATAATTATGATGGTTATGGCGGACTATTAGCTTTAAATCGCATACCTAAATTTTATGTGCCAGACAATGACACCTATAGGGTTGGTAAACAATCTACTCTTGTTAATTCTGCTTTCATTAACATGAAACCCTGTCAATTGCTGTACACTATTATATAGCTCAGTAGTGGCGCTAAGGGTGGTAAGTAACCATGAGCCCCTGTAGGACTTGGCCCTTTTTGGCTAAAGTCCCTAAACTTTTTGCTTTCCCTCCTAAACCTTTTTTCTGACATGGTGTTTCCAACTTGTGTGATTTAGACACTTTGCCACTGCTTAACAGTGTAAAAGTGCAATTGTTTTCTGTATAAAGTGTAATGGGAATTGGTTGTCCATGATTGGTACTTTTGCCTTACTAGTAAAGTGCACTATGTGTGCCAGGGCTGGTAATGCAAATGCTACTAGTGGGCCTGCAGCACCAATTGTGCCACACACACAAGTTGCCTTAAAATTGGAACTCAGGCCTGCCATTGCAGTGCCTGTGCGCAGTTTGTTAAACTGCCATGTTGTTCTGACAAGTGTTCCCACTTGCCAGGCCTTACCTTTCCCTTTCTATACAAATCAGACGCCCCTATGGTAGGTCCAGGGTCCCCCCTGGACAGCGTGCAGTGCATGTGAAAGGTAGGACATGTACCAAGATGTGTACCATGTCCTGACAGTGAAATAATCTCCATTTTAATTTTTCACTGTTGAAAGGCCATCTTGCCCATAGGATAGAATAGGAAGGCTAGGAGAGAATGGTTTTTAGAGGTCAGTCTGGCACTGGGCGCACTGCCTGTATGGAAGCAGTAATGCAAAGGTGTTTGTGGTGCAACTGGGTGAGCGGAAAACCATATAACCACTCAATGGTTGTGTCAGCAAGCTGGCAAAACCTCACAATAACTACATAGACGTACCCTATGCACACAAACAATATTGTTGTACACGTAGGTAGTAGTATACAAAAACAATAGAATTACAATCCATGCAGAGAAACAATTATTATTGACACAAAAATGGAAAAGAAAAGTGTGACAAGGTATGATCCGTTGGTCCTTTTTTAATTTTCAAGGCTTAACAACAGCCAGCCGACACGCGTTTCATCGCTCACGTGAATCTTCAGGGCTGGAAACAACAAAATAATACCTGTCTGTAGAGAGTACACATTTGTAGATGACTAGGACAAATCAAATAATGCTCATGATCAGCGGTGAAGACAAGTCTCAAGCAGTTTCACTGTGACAAGTTATAAGGATCCTGAGATGGTATGTGAAAGACATCTTTCCGTGGAGTGCATAGGATTTGGTGGTCCAACTCAAGTGATCATGATGGACTATGATATTCTCGTAAGTATTTATCCTCGCTGCGTGTAATTGTTTTAACACATTGTGCCTAAAACGAGTGTCATGCATACGCGCACAAAATCCAGGATACAAAATACATGTGTGCGGTGAATAGTGAGTCTATGGTGGACTACTTAACAATCATGATCTGTCGTGACACCCAGCACAAATTCATGCGATCTAAGTGACATGTGCCTTAACAGTAGTTGGTTTCACTCCCAAATACAATCCAACACATACCTCTAGGTAGCTGTGTTTTGAGCCAAAGGTCTGTTGAAATTAGAGAAAAGAAATGAGAAGAAAAGAAAAGGAGGGGAAAAGAAGGATATAAATATTAGACGAAGGTAGAGTTCAGTGTATTCAAAAATGGTTGGTCAGACTGAAACCGGCCCGCTGAGATATATTTTCAGCAGGGCACAATAAATTAAGTTTAAGCTCACCGCTCTGCCGGTGATACTTCCGACCCGGTGGGGCCCAAGACCGTCTTAAAAATTCCAATATGGATGAGCGGACGTGGTTGAAACCATAAGTAGGAGAAGAAAATTGAAATTAGAAAATGCTCGAACATTTTTGTGATCCACTACATCCTCCAAAATGATTTTATCTGATTAAGGCCAGACAGTATCTGTCCAACCGCCATCGTATGTGTGTGCCCTGTTAGTGCTCTAAGTTTAAAAGAGCTTGAGACTCCATGTACGAGTCTCCATTGCATCTCGTGGACTGCCTGTATTGTAAGATGGGGCTCCGAAATGATCCACTAATCTATAGCAAAACCAAAGAGAGGACTCTTTGTGTCTTCTACTTTTTATATACAAAAGCAATTCAAACAAGTCATTCAAAAACGCTGCTGGCGAAGGGTACTGCAAGTACTGTTATTTACCACCTAGTGTAAGGGATTGTGCTAGAGTGGCATCACTTGTTAAGTTGCTGAATGAGCTAAGAAGCTCAAAAAGCTTCATACTTGTATTTGGAACTGAAACCAACCACTGTTAAGTCACACGTCACTTAGATCGCATGAATTTGTCCCGGGTGTCACGACAGATCATGATTGTTAAGTAGTCCACCATAGACTCACTATTCACCGCACACATGTATTTTGTATCCTGGATTTTGTGCGCGTATGCGTGACACTCGTTTTAGGCGCAATGTGTTAAAACAATTACATGCAGTGAGGATGAATACTTATGAGAATATCATAGTTCATCATGATCACTTGAGTTGGACCACCAAATCCTATGCACTCCACGGAAAGATGTCTTTCACATACCATCTCAGGATCCTTATATCTTGTCACAGTGAAACTGCTTAAGACTTGTCTTCACCGCTGATCATGAGCATTATTTGATTTGTCCTAGTCATCTACAAATGTGTACTCTCTACAACAGGTATTATTTTGTTGTTTCCAGCCCTGAAGATTCGCGTGAACGATGAAACACGTGTCGGCTGGCTGTTGTTAAGCCTTGAAAATTAAAAAAAGGCCAAAGGATCATCCCTTGTCACACTTTTCTTTTCTATTTTTGTGTCAATAATAATTGTTTCTCTGCATGGATTGTATTTCTATTGTTTTTGTGTACTACTACCTACGTGTACAACAATATTGTGTGTGTGCATAGGGTATGTCTATGTAGAATAGGAAGGCTGTGTAATATGCTTTCAACCTATCTTCCCAAAGGCTTAAGATGGAGAGGTCAAATTTAGTATGCCTGAACTCACAACAAACTAACACATCTTTTTGTGAATGTGGTTTTTGCATTGTGTGTTTAGAAGCCACTGTTTTAGAAATAGCTGGGTTTTGTGCTCTAACATTTCTGTGTGTTTCTTCTTGCTTCTGGATTGACTGTTTGGATTTGAAAGTGATAGGATCTGGAGAATGTCTTGACCCAGGAGAGGAGGTGAGATAGCAACAGGCTGACCTGCATCTGGAGTGTAGGGGGAGGAGTAGCCCCTAGTGGTGAAGAGGCCTGGGTTGCTGCTACAAAACAATTGTCCCATCTCCTGATGAGTAATTTAGAATCCAGACCCCCACTAATAAAAGGAAGAAGGTGTCACTGGCAGGGAGACACCAAGAACTGGTTTGAACAGGGGTCTGTGCCCCCTGAACACAAAGTCTTCTAAGCCTTTGGGGGTATAACTATATGAGCTGAAGCCCCTAAACTTTGGAGAATGACTTGATCAAGATTGAACAAGACTGGAGCTACTTCATGGTCAAAAGGAACCTTTGCCAAGGAAGAAACAACTGAAGAGGCTGAAGTAAAGGATTGACCCTTGCTGTGTGTTCTGGGGTTGGCCTGCAATTTGCTATTTTAACCAAGGAAAGGCTAAAAGGACTTTGCTTCTTGCTGTGTACCCCTGCTTGAAAGGACTTTGCTGTGCTGTGTCCTGAAGTAACTTATCCCCAAGGGCCCGAGGTGAGCTGGCTCCCGGTTGTGGAAACACAGGAACACAAAAGTTTCCAGGACAGTCTCAGCAGAACTGTCTGTTTGCGTGCTTCTTGCAACCTGAGCCAATATGTAAGCAGTGCCCTGTGATTGTGGGCAACTGAAGTCCAAGCAAGAATCAACGACGCAATGTGCCTGTGCTTTTGTAGTCGGAACCACTTTATTAGGATTGTCCAGTTATCGTGTGCTCCGGAATCCAAGTGAGTCTCATCGACACTGTGTGCGTGTGCTTCGTGCTCCATGAGACCTTCATGAAGATTTGCCTTGTTATCGTGTGCACCTGAATCCAATTGAGTCTCATCGACGCTGTGTGTGTGTGCTTTGTGCACCGTGAGAACTTCGTGAGGATTTGCCTTGTTGTCGTGCACCCGGAGTCCAAGTGAGTCTCATCGATGCTTGTGCATGTGCTCTGTGCACCGTGAGACCTTTGTGAGGATTTGCCTTATTATCGTGCACCCGGAGTTAAAGTGAGTCTCAGCATGCTATGCGTCTGATCTTCGCGCAGCCTGAGACCTTTGTGTGGAGTGCCCAGTGATCGTTGACGTGAAGCTCAAGGAAGTCTCAGCGACACTGTGTGCGTTTGCCCTGTGGCAGCCTGAGAGCTTTGTAACTGTAGCGGCCCGGACCAGCAGCCTCGGAGGAGCTGAGCCACCGGCCTGAGCCTGCTGTTGCCAATTCACAAAGATTGCATTGGAGGCCCAGCTGCTGGACGAGGGGAGGAGAGTGGGTTATCATCCCCCAGGTAATGTGTGTCGACTCCTAGGTGGGGTGCGGACTCGGGGGGAGACGCTCTCGGCCTCTTTCTCATTTCTGCAGCGGGAGCCTCTACTTCAGCTCGTATCACAGCCTGTTTTGCCAATGGAGTGGCAGTACCGGGGCCGGAGTGCAGATCTGCACCTTTTGATTAGACCATACCCGTGTTGGGGCAATCGCTGAGAGGCTGACTGCAAGTCAGAAGGAGTGGTGGAGAGACCGCCTAAGGCACTGTGATTGATGCCTGAGTGTATTATGCATTATTCCATTTCTGCATAACGGAGTACCTGACTGTCGTATTACACATTGCATAATTTCTGCATAATAGAGTTCCTAATTAGAGTATTACGCATTGCATTATTCTTGCATAAGGAACTACCTGATTAGTGTGTGAAACATGGCATTATTACTGCATAACCAAGTACCTGATTAGCGTATTGCACATTGCAATATTCCTGTAAATCGAACTACCTGATTAGTGTATTACGCATTGCCTTATTTCTGCATAACAACATACCTGGTGGTTGTATTAAGCATTGCATTATTCTTACCTTACAAAATGCCTGATTGTTGCATTATGCATTGCATTCTTTTTACATTGGAGAGTGTCTGATTGCTGCGTTACGCCTTGCATTATTTTTACATTGCAAAAGTGCTTGATTCTAGCATTACAAACTGTATAACATGATATTAGGGTTACAGGAGACTGTATAGAAGTGCTTATTAATATCGCCAGAACTTACAAGGGCTGACTGGCCTAGAAACCGGCCAGGAGAAATAGTACACAAACTTATATGTTGGATTTATAATGTGTGGTCTTATCGTATATCTTACTAAAAATAAAATGTATACTTGGTTTTATAAAACTTGTGTGGAGTCTATTTGTGGTGTCATCATTTGGTTGCTGTGAGCATGGTTGCAAATACTTCACACATTTGCCTTGAAGATAAGCCTGGCTGCTCGTGCCAAGCTACCAAGGGGGTGAGCGGGGATATCTCAGAAGGTGACCTTCCTTTCCCTGACGTGGAACTGCAGGTGCCTATTTGGCCTAAGGTACCTATCTCAGCCAACCAGGGATCCCGGGTCTAACAGCCCCTTATAATACAGCTAGCACTTCTATAATTTAAGTGTGCCCCCCTTCGGCAACTGAAAGCTTGAAATCAGACGTTTTAGATGGAAACTTGAAAAATATGTCATGTTCACTTATATTCAGGTTGGTACTACTGCAGATAAAAAGTGAGTCATTGGCAGAGGGCCTAGTGAAGCGTAAAGTCGTTGAGGTCTTTCTTAAAAAGGTCTCATTCAGCTTTTTTACTGATGGGCAGTTCAGGCCAAAAACCAAGAATTATAATAGTTTGTATTGATTTGATGGGGAGTGCGCCAAGTATAAATCAGAACTAATTAGTGCCCTGTGATTAAGTCGTCTTAGCTATGTTAGTGAGTGGTCCTTGAAATATGTAAAACTGAGCACAAGAAACGTTTAGCATGCAAAAGGAAGCCGGCCAAATGGAGGACATAGGAAGCTTCGAAAATCAAGGCACAGAACAAATCAAAAAGAGGGCGTGGCACACTGCCTCATATCCCAGCCCCAATGCATCATGGTAATTGCAGTGCATAATAACACTTACGTCAGTGATAGTCTTCAGTTTTTCACCCTTGATGGTGCAGTCAGTGCTGTGTATCGCTAGACATGTGTTTTCAGGATTGTTGTTCTTCTTCAGTAGAGAGAAACACATTCTTTTTGTGTGCTGGAAAACAGTAAAACTCTTAGTAGATTGGTATATGGGGGCTGTGTTGAGTAATGAGCTGCAGTAAATAAGTAGGCCTAGGTGAAATTAAATGACGCCAGCATAGTTCAGGGGACTTCGGAAACTTCACATTATGATTGTTACGTGGAATTCCCAAAGTTACACCTTTATATCGCGTAATGTAGATTTTCAGAGCTATTATGAAGGAAATTATACATTTTATAAAAGACACAGGGGGCGAGTATTCTGCTTCTCTAAGCTTGTGTTTATTAAACGGCAACATTCATGAACATTTAACAACTACAACTCTCATTTGGTTTCAAAACAATAAGCTAGTGGGAAGCAAATAGTAGTACTACAGATAACCAATTTAGCCCAAGAACCCATATAATACCTACTTTGACTGCAAAAGATCATCTTTACTTGAGCAACAAGAAATAAATATGTTTTCAACAAGGTAAAAATAAAGAACACAATGGTAACTACTAAAACAAACATAAGCATTTCCAAAAACGGGATCCAAAAGGTAATAAAGGCGACATGATAGAAGAATGAGAAAAGAAAGAACACTTTGCAATGTAGAATCCAAGGAAGCTGAAGCGAGGTAATTTGGATGCTTCTTATGTGGATGAAGATGCTGGAGGAATAGAAACTATTAGTGTGGGAAAAACATATGGTTAATACAGTGTTGCATTGAGATAATATTCGCCTCTGTGTCTTTAATAAATGTAAGACTTTCCTTCATAATTACATGGAAAATCTAAATTTGATGGCAAGACTGAAGAATCATATTATGCTTGTTCAAAGCACATTAATTACAACAGAAGATGCTGTACGGACTGGTTTGCAATAGACAGTGTGAAAAGTTTTATAATTGGACCAGTCACCAGATCTCGGAATGTTCTCGAAAGGGGAACCTGCACAAAAAGCCTTAGATGCAACGGCTCCCCGGGAAGAATGAGCAAAATGGTGGTATCCATTCCAGCAAGGGACATAACCCATTTGACCCAACTGACGAAAGTCTGGGAGGAAACTGGTCTTGAGATTTTTGTAAGGAAATATAATTTTGGGAATCTGAGGATGTTCTGAGATGGATGGTCTTTTGTTTCTCAGTTTTAAGATAATTTCCCACGTACAGCTTGGGTTGGTTAGGAAAAGGATAAAAAAACACTAGCTAAATTAGTCTTTTTGGGCTAGATGAACAAAGCCCTTCACATTTCTTAATTGGTTTGAATTGCAATTTTGGCGCTTTAAGAAATGCAAAATAGCCTTTCCTATGTACAAAAGCCTTGAGGGAATTGCAAAGTGCAATTTCTACCCAGTAGAAATCGTATTTTGCTATTCCCTATAAGGAAATGAGCATTTAGGAAGTACAATTACCATTGACTCAAAGTTGATGGTAACCAAGTGCAATTTAAAAAAGCACCCTAGGATCCTTTTTTTAAAGTTAAATAGTGTCCCTCTAGGGCATAACTGTGCTCTACAAGTGCACCACTAGTTATAGAGGGGCATAACAGGGGGCCTTATGCCCGGAGCCATCCTTGGTTTAGAATTTCCTGAATAGTGATTTTCTAATTGGAAATCGCTATTTAGGAAAAGCAAAACCAGCCTATTAGTACAAATGGCATGGGATTTCCTAATTGCGATTTCCTAACAGCGATTGCTACTCTGTAGGAAACGCTATAAGAAATCAGTAATTTCATACATATAATTTTGCACTTCCTAAATAGGGATTCCTAGGGAGTCACTATTTAGGAAATGCAAAATAGCTTTTTTGCACATCTGGCCCTATGACTCCTCTCGAGACCATTTACTCCCAGTGGAGATCAGACTACACCGGGCGCCCCAACCTGTTAGACTTGCATCAGAATCTAATACAAAATCTGGCATTAAAAGAATATGGTCTTGCCGTTGCAGGCAACTAAATAGTCTAACCACCACTGAAGTTCCAACTGCGACTCGTGATCTAGGTTTTTGATGACAGAATAAGAAAGGCCATTGTGAAGATGAGGAATTTTTACTCTCTGCTTATACAGCTTGATAATGAATAGGTCCCAGAAAAATGGCCTGAATTGATGAGGAAAGCAGACAGACAAACTTTGCAAGAGACCTGGGAGAAATGGAAGAAATCTGAAAGGTTGGATATTTCCCAAATTATGAGAGAAAAGGGAGCATGTTATGATTTATTGTGGGAGAAGAAACAATCTGAGAAGGTAAAGGTCTGGGCCATTTGGACTTTAGTTTAGCTGTGGTCTGTTTATTTAGGGCAAAACCGAGCTGGAAGCTATTCTATTGAGTTCGGATGATAGACTTGTTTAGGATCAAACATAGGATGACCATCTGTATCTAACACTCTTATTAGAATTATAGGGGTCCTTACATTTGGAAACCACTGTTTTCTTCTTTTCTGAGGGCTCAACCAGAAGTCTGAAACCTCCATGCCATCATCTTCATCATCCTAGTCAGGGTAATCCGCCATCATCAGTGTCTTTTACATCAGAGATTACAATTTTTATTTTATATTGTTTTATTTGTTTTGTATTTAGTGTAAATGGTAGAATTCCACTCCTCAGGAGGAGGTCTTGGAGGAGCTTTGTCCTCAGTCCCATTTGAAAAAACTTCACCAGTCATTAGCACAATATTTGGTTTTAAAACTGCTGTTTGGTCTAATTTAGTGGATGGATGGCTCACCATGGCTTTGAGCTTTCTGCTTTGCCCCATAGATTGGGCCAACAAATTTTTAGAAATTGGATTGATGACAACGTTTTCAATATGTTTTGTAACCTTGTCCATAGATGAGGCAACAGCTTGTTCCATGGAGGATTGAAAAAAACATTGAGGTATTCTTGAAATCTTCCCTATCATCTTTATTGTTGTAAACAATTGAAGAATTGCCCACTTCCATGACTGGAGAAAATATGAGAAAAAAACCAAAAATGTCCAAAAACACAGTAGATAACATTTTAGAAACTAAAGGGTTAACCCACGCCCCATAAATATGATGGGAAAAAGGTCTCCATCAAAAGGAGGAGACCCGCTGTAGAACAAAAGTTGAGGCAAAGAAGAGGCGGGAGACAAGGCGAGCCCGAGGCATGTCTAACAGCTCCGACGTCAGAAAAAAAGATTGGAGTAAGGAGAGGCTGCAACACCGGAGTCAGAACAAACTGAGAATGAGAAGGGCTTGCAACAGGTAAAGGAGCATACAAATTGACGTGAACCAGTGCCTGTTGTGCTGCGCCACAAGCAAATGGTGGGCATGATCAATCACAAATGGTAAGAGGAGGAAGGGGAGAAAAGACTCTCATGTGCGCCCAGAGGCTGAGCGGGCAGTTTTCCAATTCCAGCTGGATACCACCTAATATATAGTTTATATGCACACAGTGTTGGATTTGACTTAGTACAACCCTGCCATAGATTTTACTGTTCCTTTCAGCAGTGAAATTGGCCAGCAATGTGCTGGACCTAGAGGATTAAGGGCCAGATATATCAAAATTGCATGTACGATTCTATAATAGCGAATTTTACAGATTCGCTATTATAGAATCGCAAAATGCAATGTGAGGTTCCGTGACAATTGTAAGTGGTGTTTTCGACTCGCACGAATATAGTCGAGTCTGGTATCTATGAACCGCAAATGATGAGTTTAGTGGGTGTACGCAGTTTCGCTGTGCTAACCTAAACCGTTTGTCTATTACGTGGGTATTTCTATCTGTACCCACGGGTTCCATCTTAGATACGGCATCCATTTTGTCTCTTGCCCTCAAGTAGCCAGCGAACGGACGTTGTCCGTTTCGCGACCCTGGGACTCCCAAGATATTTGCGAAAGACACATGTCCTTTGTAAGTGTCTTTATGATGAGGGGGATGATACTGTAAGGCAGATGGCGCCGCTCGAGGCTCATCTTGCCGTGCCGGTTTATTGTCTCAGCCGTGCATCTCATTAGGCACGTCCCTTTGATGCCTGTATCTCGTGTTTCCCGATACTTCCCCTTTTTACACCCTTTCCGATCTCCCCACTGTCTCCATCTTCCTCTGCACCTGTCCTTGTTCCTACTTCGATTTGTTTTACTGCTGATTGGAATGCACTAATGATGGGAAGATGGGTTTTTACAGTTGGGAAACGCCAAATGTTTCCGCACTTATGTTCCGGACCTTATGTGAATCAAAGTGACCAAAACGACCCCTCTGGGGGATAATCGTGGGAACCGGGTCATAAACTTTTCTGTCTAATGCAACTCTATGGGAAAATCGTGTATAAAAGGAGCGATCCGCAGAACCAATTTGAAGCAGTCACTCTGAACTACACTTGTTGTACTTCCGTGATTTCTGTGTTTCCCTGCAGCAAATAAACCTTGAATCTTTGACGTCGAAGGAAGTGTCCCGTGTCTCTGTGATTCGTACGCCGGAGCAGGTTACCCACGAAGGTTTCAGGTGTTGTGCCCTGGCACCGCTGGGTTCTAAATAGCCCAGTCCTTCAGTTGGCGCCCAACGTGGGGCTGCATCAGTGGTACCGGTCCAAGCCCGACGATCGTGAGGAACTTCGTGTGAAATCTCCGAGGGAAGGTGCACTCCGCTTCATCGATCCTGTTGTCGAAATAGGTGGCCCGAAGACTTTTCCCGCGAAGATTCCCGCCTCCTGACGGCTGCGACGGACTGCTGCCCTGACTGTAGACCTGTTTTGGTGCCTGGCGTAGACCTTGGTAGAGCGAGACGATTGACGGGCCTTCCTGGTGACGCCATCGATCTTTGAGTTAAGTATTTGTGGGTCGCTCCCAGAGTCCTTAGTTGTTGACACTTTAGCGAGTGTTTTTGTTGTTGACGCTGTGAGAGTGTTTTTGTCGATGACACTTTGCTAGCGTATTTTGTTGTGTTGTTTGACGACTGCAGCTGCCAAAAACCGAGGGTTTTTGCTTTTTGCTGGGACTTGGTAAATCCCGTAACCCTTGAAGTTTGTGAAACTCGGCTAGCGTGCAAGATGCCTAGTCGCAGTACTTTGTTTAGTTGTTTCAGACCTTGTGGTGTGGATTCCCGACTGGAGGACTCGTGTCCGATACCTCCGGTTGGAACTCCGACTTATGAATTGTACAGTAAGCATGGGCTAGGCCCGATTACTTTTAATGATTATTGGATCCGTTATACAAAGACGGACGGTGTCCTTAGTTGGCCACCTCATGGTAGTTTTGAGACTCCAATCTTAGATAATCTAGAGGTTAAGCTATTCGCGAAAAAGTCAAGGCCGGCCATGTTTGATGCCTTTCGGTTGTGGCGTAAAGAAGCCAAACAAAAAGAAATCAGACAGACTAAACGAAATCAGCGAGATAATGTTGCTACCATTGTAAAGAAAGCAGAGCAATTTCAGCGTGATAAGGAGGTTAAGGAAAAGGAAGTATTTGATAGACTACAGCGTATGACCATAGATAAATGTTATCCTACTTTGCCTACGGAGTCGGATAAGAAGGAAGAACCAGTTGAGGATCCTTTAATGTCTTATCTTCTGAAGTCACCACCTCCGTATGTACAGGGTGCCGCTGCTCCAGTGGTTCCCCCTGTACCTGTTCCGCCACCTATTCCTCAGCCTGTTCCTCAAACTGCACCCGTTCTTCCGACTGTTCCTGCTCCTTTGTCTGTTGCTATCCCTACTGCTCCTCCGCTTCCACATACTCCTGCTCCCGCTACTGCTCCTGCTCTGTTAACCCCTACTGTTGCTTCTGTCTCTACTCCTTCACTTGTTAGTCCTATGTCCTATACTTCTCCCTCTACTCGTAGCCGTAATTCTCCTCTTGCGGCTAGTTTCTTTCATTCGCTCGGACCTGTTCTTGGGTCCGCTGGTTCCGATGGTCCTCAGAGACGTAGTCAGCTTCCTGGTAATAGAGAACGCGCTTCGCTATACAATATGGCGATGGGTTGGATGACACATCCTCTTAGAAATCCACCCCGTATTGTACTCGACACATTTTGTCAATTCAATATACCAACTCAAAGATTTGTGTTCGAGGAAATTTGTAAGGTCCTACGTGATCAGATATCGGCCGACGCACCTGACGAGGTGCTGACCGCCTTGTCTGATCTTCAGCTTCAGTTCTCGAATGGACTGATAGTGGATACCAACGTTCGACGTGCCGTTGAGCGGTTGCTATCTTTCCGTCCCACTCCTATACCTCAAGCCTTGTTTGTTGAGGATATTGAAAGACAGCCAGATGAGTCTGGTCAGTTTCCTATGCGAGAGGTTCCACCAGTGTGGATGCCTGGTAATCCTGGGGCAAACCCCCCGATTCCGCCATTCTTTCAGAGAGTGTGGATACATCTCCCATGGAAACGCTCAGAAGTGTTGCAGGTGAAGCAATCTTTGCCTGACCCTCGCAAAAATCCTGCAGGGTACTACAAGGAATTATCGCAGCTCGTAGATGCTACGATAATGAATCTTGCCGATATTGATATGTTGTTTGGCAATGTTGTACCGCAACCGGTGTGGGCTAAGATTCGTCAGGAAAATCATCCGAATGAATTAGGTGGTGCTTGGGCTGCCATAGTAGCGGCGGATGCCCGACACACTGGTGGTGCTAAACCCGACCAGCTGATTGCTGATCTTCCTCAAAGAATAATAACGTTAATGAAAACTCTTATGCCAGCTATGAGGGTAAATTGGGACAAATTGTCAGCTTGTAAACAGAAGAAGGACGAGAGTATCTCCGACTTCTTTACGAGGTTTGAGGAGGCATTCATTGATCATAGTGGTCAGGATATGAGCACTGAGGGTGGTCAAAGGTTGTTCGTGGATAAATTTGTTTCCAACTTATTGCACGATTTGAGCAATAAATTAAAGAATTCAGAAAGTGCGTGGGCCGTTTCTACCTCAGCACAGATATTGGCCACAGCACAATATTATGAGAATAGAGAGAAAGAAGAGAACGACCGTGCTGAGAAAAAGACGAAAGAACTTAAAACTAAAGTGTTGCTACAGCAGGCGTTTCCTCCACGTCCAAATCAGAATGGACCCCAACAGAATAGATCGCAGTCGCAATCGAACAGATCACAACCTCGTAATGACTCCTCTTCCCAAAGATCATCGTTAGGGTACAATCAATGTGCCTATTGTAGACAGGAGGGTCATATCAAATTCAATTGTCCTGTTCTGAACGATCGTAATAGTGGTAATTCATCTAGAGGAGGTCGTGGTGGTTCACAGCAGGCATCACGTGGTGGAGGTCGTGGTGCTCAGAAGGATCGTTCTGATAACTCATCTAATTCTAACAACTGTTTTGATCAACGCGGATCTTCGCAAGGACGATCTGTGCAGTACAATGTAGACGATTATTACGTCGATCAGGGAACTGACGACAGTAATTACTAGGACAGCCAAACACAAGGAGAGGGAGTGGTATCAGTTCCGGTTGATCAGAGAGGGCCTTACGTCGCAGTTGCTACATCGGGCGTCGTTGAGCCTTTTCTGTTGGACACTGGTGCGGCGAAAAGTTCTATTATGCATTCAAAACTCCCTGGCGCACCTTTGTCTGGCTTAACAAATGTTTCCGTTGGATTTTCTGGCGCCCCCGTTAGCAATCCAGTTTCGCGCCCTTTGCCCCTTCAAATTGGGCCTCGTGAGCTCCAAGCTCCGTTGATTTTGACTACTGGTTGTGGTGAAAATCTTTTGGGCCTGGATTTGCTTAAACGTTTGTATGCAACTCTGTATTGTTCTCCTGCGGGTGTAAAGCTTACGTTGGGAGAGAGGGTTGTCTCTCCTATGTATTTGTCTCTCGATAAGCTTCCACCGGAATTGAGTTCTCTTCCTGCGTCTTTGTGGGCAACAGGCCCCAATGATGTGGGCCTGCTTGACATCTCCCCTTATGTTGTTCACTTGAAATCTAATGTGCGGTTGCCACGTATTCCCCAGTATCGTATCTCTCTTGATGGTGAACGAGCACTGTTAGCGATCATTTATGATCTGATCGAGAAAGATGTTATTGAAGAAACACGGGGAAACGTGTGCAACAGCCCTGTACTGCCCATTCTAAAACGTACTGATCCTTCGAAACCGCCTGTTTATCGTTTTGTTATCGATTTACGGGAGGTGAATAAGATTGTGATTCCTCAGTTCCCTGTTGTGCCTGACATCACGGCGCTACTGACTCTGATTCCAGCTTCGGCATCGTGGTTTTCGGTGATTGACTTGAAGAATGCGTTCTTCGGCATCCCGATCGCAGAGGAGAGCAGAGACCTTTTCGGTTTCTCTCTCGGTGGACGTAGCTTCCGGTTTAAACGCGCTCCTCAGGGCTACTGTGAAAGTCCATCGATTTACAGTCAAGCCTTGAAGGGTCAACTGGATGCGTTTAGGTTGCCGGCTGGTGCGGCCTTAATCCAATACGTCGATGACTTATTGGTGGCTGCTGATACTCGGGACATTTGCAAAATTGCTACGGTGTCGTTGCTGCAACATCTCTGCGAGTTAAATCACAAGGTGTCACCTTCTAAACTCCAATATTGTTGTCAAGAAGTTACCTATTTAGGTCACTTATTGTCAAAGGAGGGAAGGCGGTTGACCCCAGAGAGAATTGCAGCAATTGCGCAAATGACTGTGCCAACAACACAAAGAGATGTGCGTGCCTTTCTAGGTATCACGTCGTACTGCAGGCAATGGATTCCAAATTTTTCATTACTAGCGAAACCATTGGTGGCTCTTACGTGCAAGGATGTTTCAACTCCTTTACCATGGACGGAAGAATGTCAGAAAAGTTTTTCTGAATTGCGTGATTCATTGTGTTCGGCTCCTGTGTTAGGTACCCCTGATTACAGTAAACCGTTCACATTATATGTTCACGAAAGGGAAGGTTGTGCTTTGAGTGTTTTAACGCAACCTTTTGGTGGTAAGCAACGTCCATGTGCATATTTTTCATCGACCTTGGACCCGGTAGCTAGAGCATTGCCGAGTTGTTTGAGAGCAACAGCGGCAGCTGCGGTGTCCATCCGACAATCAGCAGGATTGGTCATGGATAATATGCTTACGGTGATGGTTCCGCATGCAGTCGACACTCTTTTAAATCGTACGAAAACTCAGCACTTGACAAGTGCGAGATTGTCTGGGTACGAGTTGACGTTGCTGGCAAGTCATATCCAGATAAAACGTTGCAATGTTCTGAATCCGGCGACTTTGTTACCAATTAGCTCAGAGTCAGATGAAATAACAGAACACGATTGTTATTTGAGGACAGAGGAGGAAACGAAAGGTCGAGTGGACCTTAAAAACACCCCATTGGAAGACCCAGATGGAACGCTGTATGTGGATGGTTCATGTTTTAAGTTGCCGAATGGCGATGTGACTACTGCTTATGCTGTTGTAACGTTGAATACTGTTGTTGAGACTGCAAGGTTGAATCAGAATTCTGCCCAAGCTGCAGAGCTGATCGCTCTCACTAGAGCGTGTGTGTTAGCGAAAGGGAAACGTGTGAATGTTTTTACCGACAGCCAATATGCGTTTGGCGTCGCTCATAGCTTTGGACGATTGTGGAGAGAGAGAGGTTTTCTAACATCGCATGGTACGAAGATTCAGCATGGCCAGCTTGTGAATGATCTTCTGGATGCACTGACGTTACCTAAGCAGGTAGCGATTGTTAAATGTAGTGCGCATCGTAAGGTGACGGATGATGTTGGTCGTGGTAATGCGTTTGCGGATGAGATTGCTAAGGAGACTGCCCGGAACCTTAGCACTCGAATGTATGTGACGAGTTCGGTTAGGTGGCCTATAGAGTCGAGCATGTGCGAAGACACTATTGAAAGTGTGAAAGAAATTCAGAAAGAGGCCACCGAGACTGAAAAGACGAAGTGGAAAGAAAGTACGGGAAAGTTGGATGCGAATGGTTGTTGGATTGATTTATCGGATCAGAAAAGATGGATGTTGCCTGATGCGTATGTGCTGGCCGTTGTGACAATGGCACATGGGTTAGCACATATTAGCGCGAAAGGTATTTGTAAGTTGCTGTCCCCTGTGTGGAAGAATGACGGTATCACGAAATGTGCTGAACGCTTGGTTAAGAATTGTATGGTGTGTATGATGTACAATCCTGGCAAAGGAACCCCAACTCCTCCTGGCAGTTTTGCTCCCCCTTCATGTCCCTTTGAGGTGATTCAATTGGACTTTATCCATATGGAGCGATGCAATAACCTGAAATACGTTTTAGTAGTGGTTTGCGCATTCTCCCGATGGATCGAGGCCTATCCTCTCAAAGACAATACTGCTTTGTCTACTGCGAAAATCCTACTGAAGGAATACTTTCCTCGGTACGGAATGCCTAGAGTCGTGTGGTCAGATAACGGAAGTGAGTTTGTGGGGAGTGTGATGAAGAGTGTGTGTAAGGGCCTTGGAATTAATCAGAAATTCCATAGCGCCAATCATCCCCTGTCCGCTGGTTTGGTTGAAGGGTACAACGGCACCCTTAAACTGAAACTAGCAAAGATTCAGGCTACGACTGGTCTCTCGTGGCCTGACGCTTTACCCTTAGCATTACTGTCAACTAGAGCGACTGTACACTCCCGAGTAGGGCTTAGTCCCTATGAAATAGTGTTCGGCCGTCCTGCGAATGTGTGGGGGGTTCCTAGGCCAGGTGTGTTCTGTGATCTTGAGTACCCAATGTTGATCGATTATCTTCATGACTTGACTGCTAAACTGAGGTTAATTCACCAACAGGTTTACAACGCATTGCCGACGCAGACGGAGGGTCCAGGCCACCAGCTCCAGCCCGGAGATTGGGTGGTGACGCGCAACTTTTCGCGCAAGAACAATTTGGATCCGAGGTTCACTGGACCCTACCAGGTTCTCCTTGCCACGAGGACTGCTGTTCGTCTTGAGGGACGGAAAAACTGGGTGCACGCCACCCACACCAAAAAGGTCCCTATCCCTTTGCCGGCAGACCCGTGGGTGAGGAGGGGCATTGCATCAACTGAAACCGAAGGATTGCCGGCGTTTGTACCTTTTAGCGACGCACAGCCTGTCGGAGAATCCTCAGTGCAGCAGAAAGCCACTGTTGAACATTTGTCATCAAAAGACTCAAGACCAGAACACTCAACTGATCAGCAGGACGTTGTCTCTTCAACGGATCCTTTGTTTGACGAGCAGACACGTCCTGGGAAAACCCGATACTTTTTGCGATCTAGCACCAAAGACTAATAAAAGATCCTGCTTTGATTCGTTGACATTTGTATTATCCCGTTTTCCGTGATCAGTTTGAACATTCATATTATTGTGATTATTTTCGTATACATACATTGAGTTTCGTTCCTTATACTTTTTGCTTCCACAGCTGAGAAATATTGTCTTCGCATATATATATGTTTGTGAAGTGAAGGCCGTAGGGCCGCGCGCGTACTTCCTTCTGGTTAGTAGGTCTTGACGCTAGGTTAAAGACCGTCGGTTCCTGGGAACTCCTAGGGATTGACTACTGCTACACAGAACGAAGTGCGTCAAGAAACGTTGCGGACGGTCGTAGGGAATGGCATTTTTCGATGTTGATGGATTTGGAAGAAGCTCAAGCTCAAAGATTCAAGCTGCAGCAACTTAGTCGTACCAAATGTTTTATGTTTCAAATATTCGTATTATTTTTGACTGTTTCTGCATTAATGGCGGGTGGGGTGTATTACACAATGTCTTACTTCTTACCTTCTGCTAAACCTACTCCTACCCCTGACCCTAAACTTACCTCCACTGCTTCTCCTCATTCTTTTCACGTCCTACCGGAACACGAGCAGGCTAGACGTGCAGAATTCCGCAATAATTCCTTTATTCAGCTCCTTCACCAGCATCAGTTAGTGGTTAACACTACTAATTGCTGGGTGTGTGGGTTGATGCCACATACCACGGATAAGGGAATTCCATATCTGGTGTTACCGTATAGCTCCCAAGGGTCTGCTCGAGCATTTCAAACAATGTTTCGAAGCGCATTGGGTTTCCACCCCATTCGAGAACCACGTTCCCCCTACTCTGGTCCTACCTCGTATCAAAAACCTTTATCTATAGCAATAGAGGACTTAGATAGCGATATCTATGATCCCTCGCTTATTCCAGAAGAAGAGGTGCAAGCCTACAGGGTCCTGAGTAGAGGCGAGTATAGTGTGTTCACTAATGAAAAACAGCTTAAAAGCTCACCTCCGATATGGGTCGTACCCCACATTGGTAATTTTTGTCTCATGGGTCGTGGCCGAAGATCGAAAGCCCGACTTGGAGAGAGTGCTTGCACCGAAAATTACATTCTGCCGATGGTCTCGTCCCCTGTGTTTCTGGCTGCCAAGGGTACATACTTTATCTGCCATGATCGTGCATACGCATGGTTGCCCGCTGACTTCATGGGCTCATGTTTTATTGCAAATTTGTTGCCTCCGACGTTCACTGTAGATGCAGATTATCACAAAACTAGAGTTGTGAGAGGCGTAATTAGCGAAGAGGACACTGCCGGTCAAGAGGCAGGAGACTTTTTCAAGGGTTTCCTCCCGTTTTGGGGACCTATGGTTAATAGTAGGAACTTGAGACAGTTGACTCGAGTGGTAGAATCGACAGCTAATATTACTGCCAGTGCCCTTGGTAATATCACCACAGAACTTCAGGCGGATAGACTTATGACGTTACAAAACCGTATGGTTTTAGACGTGATCTTAGCAGATCGAGGTGGGGTATGTAAGGTGATCCATTCGAGCTGCTGTGTTTTCATTCCTGATAACGCTCCGACTGTTTATCAAGCCATCTCAAAGCTGCATAAAATCTCCGAATCCATACACGTGGATGTAGGGGATTGGACGCTACTTGGGTGGTTTTGGGGCCTGATGTCGACTTGGGGTTGGAAGATTCTGATGATCATCGGAGTTGTCGTGGCTTTCCTGTTCACGTGTTGCCTTTGTGTGCAGTGCGGTCCTGCCTTATGTGGCCTTTGTGCTACAACGTGTATGAGACAGCCGCCTGTTACCAATGGAACTCGGTTGGACAGAGCTATGCTACAGCAACATCTAGATGGTCTGATGAATATCGAGTATGATTCCGACTAGTGCTTGCCTACATGAGGGCAAAAGGAGCGTCTGAGGTTCCGTGACAATTGTAAGTGGTGTTTTCGACTCGCACGAATATAGTCGAGTCTGGTATCTATGAACCGCAAATGATGAGTTTAGTGGGTGTACGCAGTTTCGCTGTGCTAACCTAAACCGTTTGTCTATTACGTGGGTATTTCTATCTGTACCCACGGGTTCCATCTTAGATACGGCATCCATTTTGTCTCTTGCCTTCAAGTAGCCAGCGAACGGACGTTGTCCGTTTCGCGACCCTGGGACTCCCAAGATATTTGCGAAAGACACATGTCCTTTGTAAGTGTCTTTATGATGAGGGGGGTGATACTGTAAGGCAGATGGCGCCGCTCGAGGCTCATCTTGCCGTGCCGGTTTATTGTCTCAGCCGTGCATCTCATTAGGCACGTCCCTTTGATGCCTGTATCTCGTGTTTCCCGATACTTCCCCTTTTTACACCCTTTCCGATCTCCCCACTGTCTCCATCTTCCTCTGCACCTGTCCTTGTTCCTACTTCGATTTGTTTTACTGCTGATTGGAATGCACTAATGATGGGAAGATGGGTTTTTACAGTTGGGAAACGCCAAATGTTTCCGCACTTATGTTCCGGACCTTATGTGAATCAAAGTGACCAAAACGACCCCTCTGGGGGATAATCGTGGGAACCGGGTCATAAACTTTTGTGTCTAATGCAACTATATGGGAAAATCGTGTATAAAAGGAGCGATCCGCAGAACCAATTTGAAGCAGTCACTCTGAACTACACTTGTTGTACTTCCGTGATTTCTGTGTTTCCCTGCAGCAAATAAACCTTGAATCTTTGACGTCGAAGGAAGTGTCCCGTGTCTCTGTGATTCGTACGCCGGAGCAGGTTACCCACAAAGGTTTCAGGTGTTGTGCCCTGGCACCGCTGGGTTCTAAATAGCCCAGTCCTTCAAATGTATGTAGGTTTTGCAAACTAAATAGCGATTCCTACATATTCCTTAATTGCGAATCACAATTTGTTATTCGCTCTAAAGGAATGCCTTCCCATTCATTCCTAAAGGCATAGAAGCCCATAGAAATTATTTGAAAGGCATTTGCAATTTGCCATTACCAAAGTGGGTGCAAAGGGGCCAAAAGGCCACACTGATGCACCCCCAAAAATGTCATGTATGCCCTAAGGCCATGTGTATGCGCCATATGGCACTTGGAAAAATGCAATTTGGTGCATTTTTCTAAGGATTTGCAAATTACCATCAACTTGAAGTTGGTGGTAATATGCGATTCCTTACAGCAAAGTTACAATTTTTAAATGCTGCTTGCGTTGCATTTAGAGAATCACAAATTGCGATTCCCTAAATGCGAACAGTAAAAAGCCTTTTGGGCTCCCAAAATACTTTTTACTATTTGCAAACAGTAAAACCCTTGACACATCTGGCCCTAAGTTTTTTATAAGGAGAAATAATTATCAATGATCTCCAAGAACTGGGTACATATCCACTACTGAAGATAGCATTTAAAGCTGTTTGCATGTCACTGCAGTAAAGCTCAAAAGGAATTGGCCTGTTCCAGGGGTCTTGTTGCGCTTTTATATATATCATATATACACAACTGAAGAGCGCATCTTTGTACATTACTTTATTTGAACTGAAGACATCCTTTGATTACGTGAACTGAAATCTGCTGAGTCAAATGTTGCAGCAATAAGGAATGCTAGATTGGCTGATCGTGGTCCTGAAGCACTTGAATAATCTCACACTAGCTTTAGGTCTGAAATGTCTCGCAAATGTACCAACAAATTCTCCTTAAACTCTTGAGTCTATCAGGTATGTGTATTTGTCTTTTGAATGTCAGAGACTACCTGGCTAACCTGAACTTTGCCAAATCCAAGCTTACAGGGCAAATAACTGCAATACTTTTGTTTCCAGATGGGTGGTATTATTGTCTATAACTAAAATATCATTGTTTCGAGGTACACGCAGACCGGTTTACTGTAGTTTTACAATGATTTATTGACGTTGAACTAATAAGACACAAAGGACCCAGGATGAACTGAATAACTGGATTTATATCATAACATACAACATCCCATGTAAAAACACATAAGCAATCATTGGGAAGAAGGAAACCTTAATACATCATGAAGTAGAGGCTACACATATTTTTCCTCTCAAAATGAGACTGAAAAACTAAAAAGCAGAACAAGTTCCACAAAGGCAAAATGGCTGAAAAGCTATATTTTTTAACCCAATACAACCACCATTGTAAGACATTGGGTGATTAATCTAGCGGGGTGGAAGCTCCTCTCATATAATAAATACAATCCTTGTCAGATGAACCACAAAATGTCACTAAATTAACCTCTTCTTAACCCTATGGTAGCTTGGCATCAAAGGCAGTCAGGCTTGACTTAGAGGCAATATGCAATGAATTTATGCAGAACACAACAGTATTAAAGTGATGAAAAATCAGCACAAGAAAAATCCCAAACCAATTTAGAAAAACGGAGTAAATTCTAATAAATAAAATGACACCAAAGCTGATTAAATTTATTCTGTAAAACCAGAGTTGTGAATAAATGCTTTTAGGGAACAATAGCGTCTAAAAGGTCAAAGCGCCAACGGCAGTATCTGGTCGCCCGAGAATTGGGCAAAGTCAAATATTAAGGCCCAGTGCATTGGAGAATTTTTCTAATCCAAAGGGTGTTTTGGGCCTGGTCTCTGCTTACCTTTGGACTTAAAAAAAATGTCAGAAAATGTTCTGGAGAGTTAGAGTTTCAGTGGGCAAGACAGCAGGCTATATCCAAGAACACGTCATCAACAACAAGAAACCACTGGACGAGTTCTTGGTGAAGCCGTCAATGAATGCGGAACAAAGCCTTGAGTGGGAGAAGCTGGATTTCGAGACCAAGGAGATCATCATCATTGATGGGATGCATATCGTCAGCAAGCCCAGTGAAGATTTCTACCTTCAGACTTAGATGTTTTTCTGAGGCTCAGATCCGCCCGGCGAGAAGAGGCTGCAGGCTCTACTGAAAAGGATTTGCAGCTGTGGAGAAAAATGTAGCCTGAGCTACAGTAAAGTCAGGCTGACTGGCGATGCACCTTGAGGAGATCGGGTGGCAGGTAGGTTCTGGTCTTCTGTAAGGTCTCGAGGCAGTTTTGAATGAAAAATGTTCTAAGTCACAGATTTTAGATTCTGATAGGAGGATGCCATTCTAGAACCACACCAAAGGTCTAGGACCTGGGTACGCACTCTTTGGGGGGATTAGATCTCACTTTAGAAGAGGGCATCAGCAGGGTTCAAGGCCTCAGCAGCTTATTGGGTCCCATTAGCTCACACAGGAGGCCTTTTAGCTAGCTCTTGGAGTCACTCTGGCAATCCTGGATTCAAGGAGGAGGCCCAGTTATCTTTCTTCACAAAGCAGAGAGGCAAGGAAGTCTTTTCAGCAGCAGGGTAGTCCTTCTGGTGGAGGAACAGCACAGCATTCCTTCGTCTGAATCTTCCACAGGTCCATTAGGGTACTGAAGAGTAGTTCTGGAGTGTCCAATATTTATACCTGGTGCCAGTGGGGGGATATTACATCCTACCCACACCTCTGGTTCTCGAAAGTTCTTCCCTTTCCCTGTCAAGGCTCCAAACTGTCTGCAGTGACAAAAGGAAGGTTTATGCCTGGCATACGGCGTATTTTTCGTCAGTTCAAAATGGCAGTTTAGAACTGCACTACAGGCTGCAGTGGCAGGCCTGAGACATGTTTTAAAGTGTATTGGAGTGGGTGGCACAACAAGTGTCGACACTGTTGACAAAACCACTCTAGAAAATGAACAACCCCAAAAAAGTGATAGTGCATAGTCATCAGCCGGCTCTGTTATGTTGTGTTATGTTAACTAAGTTTGTAAAGTGCGCTGCTACCTCAGAAAAGATGATTCAGAAAAGGGGGGTGGTGATGGACAGAGTATCTGAATTAAGCAGAACACTCCTACCCAGTCCAAAGATCAGGGCTTGATCCATCACCGTTTTTTAGCTCACTGCACCATCCCAGCTCAGAACCTGGCTACATGCAAATTAGTCTGTCCCTGGCCCAGTGCATCATGGGAACAGGGCAGACCAAACTACCAAGCCAATTCTTATACTGGGAAGGAAACAAGCTTCCGGGGACCGGTTTCTGGCATTTCAGCCGTCTTCGGCCTGGCTTGCTTGAATCCTGATGGTGCAGTGAGCAAGGGACTCACATCTGAGTATACCCTTCCACGCTTATGGTGGACAAAATGATTCAGAAAAGGGGGGTGGTGATGGACAGAGTATCTGAATTAAGCAGAACACTCCTACCCAGTCCAAAGATCAGGGCTTGATCCATCACCATTTTTTCGCTCACTGCACCATCCGGCGCCGGGCCGACGACGGCTGAAATGCCAGAAACCGGTCCCCGGAAGCTTGTCTCCTTTCTGGTGAAGAATTGGCTTGGTAGTTTAGTCTGCCCTGTTCCCATGATGCACTGGGCCAGGGACAGACTGATTTGCATATAGCCAGGTTCTGAGCTGGGATGGTGCAGTGAACTAAATAACGGTGATGGATCAAGCCCTGATCTTTGGATGGGGTAAGAGTGGTCTGCTTAATTCAGACACTCTGTTCATCGCCACCCCCTTTTCTGAATCGTTTTTGGCCACTATAGGTGTGGCAGGGTATACTCAGACATGAGTCCCTTGCTCACTGCACCATTAGGATTCAAGCAAGCGGGGCGGATGACGGCTGAAATGCCAGAAACAGGTCCCCGGAAGCTTGTCTCCTTTCTGGTGAAGAATTGGCTTGGTAGTTTAGTCTGCCCTGTTCCCATGATGCACTGGGACAGTGACAGACTGATTTGCATATAGCCAGGTTCTGAGCTGGGATGGTGCAGTGAGCTAAATAACGGTGATGGATCAAGCCCTGATCTTTGGACTGGGTAAGAGTTGTCTGCTTAATTCAGACACTCTGTTCATCACCACCCCCTTTTCTGAATCACCTCAGAAAAGAGGCGTCCCGGCACTAGCAGCAGAAAGGCATGGAGGCTAAGAAACTGGGCAAAGCAGCAAAAGAAGAAGTAAACATAAAATGACAGAATTAGGACGCAGGAAAGAGGTAGGTCTTAATGGCTTTACGGAAGGCCAGCAGGCTATCCAGACTTCGAATCTGACAGGGCAGAGAGTTCCATAACTTGGCTGCTAAGAAACCAAAGGACTGCCCTGGCATAGAGACGGTTCACTTGAGGGATCACAGCCAAGTGTTGCCCCAAAGAGCGCAGCTAGCGTCCAGGAATTTAAGGTACCAAAAGTTGGCCAAAAGCCCGGGAGACACGAACGTAAGTATTTTAAAGGATAGGCAAAGAGCCTTCAATTCGATTTGCCGAGCCATGGTCACCCATTGTAATTGCCGGATAGCACCGGCTATTGAGCATCTGCGTGGGAGCCCCAACCGGGCTCTGGCGGCTGCGTTTTGGACTCACTGCAAGCGCACCACCTCAGACTGATTAGCTCCAAGGAGGAGCGGGCTGGCGTAGACAAGTCTAGAGAGTATTTCCGCCCGGACGATCAGCTGACAAGTGGGTGGATCAAAAAGCCCCAGCAGGGGTCTGAGTCCATGAAGAAGGCCGAAACAAGTACCGGCTACCTTCTTGGTGTGATCCTGGAAGCTGAGTGTGGAGTCCATCCAAACCCCTAAGTTTTTAACCACTTTCTTGGAGACGGGCACACTACCAAGAGAGGTAGGCCACCATTGCTCACTCAACAGGCTCCTATCTTCCCCCACCAGCATCACCTCGGTTTTATTGGCAATAAGCTGGAGGCAATTGGAGGTTATCCACTCCGCGAATGCCGCCGGACCACTTCTAAACTTGGAAGCATCCTGCATAGAGTCGTCAGAGAGGGCCACCACCAACTGTGTGTCGTCAGCATAGAAAACCCTAGTAAGGCCTATGTCCCTAGCCCCCTTAGCAAGAGGTTGAACCAACAGGTTAAAAAGTACAGGCCTCAGAGCGGAGCCCTGAGGCACCCCTTGCCCGATGCATGGGAGAGAAACGTGGGGGCAGTCACTTGGAATGTTATCCCTGACTGGAAAGATTTAAGCCATTCCAAGGCTAAGCCAACAACACCCACGTCCTCCAGACGACGTAAGAGAATCTTATGGGCAACTGTGTTAAATGCGGTGCTGAGATCGAGCAATATCAATGCCGCAGTGGGCCCTGTGTCCAGAATGGTCTGAAGATGCTCGGTAACCACCAAGAGTGCAGTCTCTGTACTCTGAAGTGCTGATACCTATAAAAATGCACTACGTGCAGCTGGCCGAAATGACATCTGATTAAAAAGCTGCAGAGGCATGTTAAGAATCATCCAAAACAAATTAAATCACAAATTAGGTGCTTCTCGCAAAAAGCTCCCTGACTTGCCATAGATAGATATAGGTGACTCTAAAGCAGTCTATAGTTTATGCAGTCAAAAGTGAGTAGGTAAAAACTTAATTAAGAGTCCTGGTATAACAATGATAAGTGCAATGTTCTAGTTACTCTCCAAGCCACTTATATATATATATGAGGTGACCTGGTTAAAATCTTGTTTGGAATCTGTGCGCATACACAAAGTCAAGGCATTTTTACAGTGTCTTATTGCATGAGCAATAAACAGCGGGTGGAGGGAATCTCTTCTAGCTTTCAGGGTAAAAGTACAATACAACAAAAAGTGCATCAAAGACTCTATCCCACCAAAATCATATCAGCAAATAAGTGAGCAACTCCGACCCTTTTTACATGAGCTTGTGTACTCTTTCACAGGTAGAGTACCTAGTCTGAAATTAAAGTACAGGGATCTTTTAAGGGGTGGGTTGAGCATGTCAAGTCAAGTCAAGTCAGAGAATTTATATAGCGCACTACATACCCAGAGGGTCTCAAGGCGCTTGAGGAGGGGTGGGGAATTACTTGTCAAATATCCACGTTTTAAGTTGCTTTCTGAATGCTAGGTGGTTCTGGGTAAGACGAAGGTAAGTGGGAAGTGAGTTCCAGGTTTTAGCTGCCAGGTAGGAGAAGGATCTACCTCCCATGGTGGTTTTGTTGATGCGAGGTACAGTGGCAAGGGCTTGGTTGGATGATCGTAGCTGGCGGGAGGGGGTGTAGAAGGACAGTCGTGTGTTGAGGCATTCTGGTCCGATTTCGTAGAGTGCTTTGTGTGCGTGGGTTAGGAGCCGGAAAGTGATCCTCTTATTGACGGGAAGCCAGTGGAGGTTTTTCAGGTGACCAGAGATATGTTCTTTACGCGGGATGTCTAATATGAGCCTGGCTGAGGCGTTTTGGATTCGTTGGAGTTTTTTATGGAGTTTAGCGGTAGTACCGGCGTAGAGGGTGTTTCCATAGTCCAGTCGGCTCGTGACCAGAGCGTGGGTGACCGTTTTCCTAGTTTCGGTGGGGATCCAACGAAATGTTTTTTTGAGCATGCGAAGAATGTTGAAGCAGGATGAGGAGACGGCGTTGACTTGTCTGTTCATTGAAAGTGAGGAATCCAGGATGACGCCCAGGTTCCGTGCGTGGTCTGTCGGGATGGGTGCTTTTCCAGGGGCTTCTGGCCACCAAGAGTCGTCCCATGCGGAGGGGGAGGTACCTAAGATGAGGACTTCTGTTTTATCTGAGTTCAGTTTCAGACGGCTGTGTTTCATCCATTCGGCTACTTCTTTCATTCCTTCGTGTAGGTTAGTTTTGGCGGTGCTAGGGTCATTGGTGAGTGATAGGATCAGTTGAGTGTCATCCGCGTAGGAGATGATGTTGAGGTTGTGTTGGCGGGCGATGGCCGCGAGGAGGCTCATGTATACGTTGAAAAGGGTGGGGCTGAGTGAAGATCCTTGTGGTAAGCCGCAGATGACTTCAGTGGCCACTGACTTTAATGGTGGAAGGCGGACTCTCTGGGTTCTTCCGGTGAGGAACGAGGTGATCCATTCTAGTGCTTTTCCTTGGATTCCGATGTTTCTGAGGCGCTGTAGAAGGGTGCTATGGCAGACTGTGTCGAAGGCTGCGGAGAGGTCGAGGAGGATGAGGGCGACTGTGTCTCCATTGTCCAGTAGAGTTCAAATGTCGTCTGTTGCTGCGATGAGGGCGGTCTCAGTGCTGTGTTTTGCTCGGAAGCCGGACTGTGAGGAGTCGAGGGACTTGTTGGCTTCGAGGAAGGCGGCGAGCTGATTGTTGACAGCTTTCTCGATGACTTTTGCCGGTAATGGAAGGAGCGAGATGGGGCGGTAATTTTTGAGTTCGGTGGGGTCCGCTGTGGGTTTTTTCAGAAGGGCGCTGAGTTCAGCGTGTTTCCAGCTTTCCGGGAAGGTGGCGGAGTTGAAGGAGCAGTTGATGACGTCTCGGAGGTGCGGTGCTATGATGGAGTCTGCTTTGTTGAAGATGTGGTGAGGGCATGGGTCTGTGGGGGATCCTGAGTGGATGGAGTTCATCAGGCGGATGGTGTCCTCAGTGGAGATTGGGTTCCAGTCATTAAGGATGTTCGAGGGGGGTGAAGGTCCAGCAGATGGTTGGGTGGGTTGGTCTCCGGGTTGGTTGTCGAAGCTGTTGTGGATGTCTGCAATTTTGTTGTGGAAGAATGAAGCTAGGGAGTCGCAGAGGGCTTGAGAGGGGGTGATGTTGTTAGAGTTGGCCGAGGGATTGGTAAATTCCTTGACGATGTTGAAAAATTCCTTGCTGTTGTGGGCGTTGTTATCTAGTCGGTCCTTGAAGGCGGTTTTCTTGGCCCTTCGGATCAGTTGGTGGTGAATGCGGGTGGCGTTTTTGAAGGCGTCCTTGGTGCTGGTGGATGGGTCTTTTTTCCAGGCCTTCTCAAGGGAGCGGCAGAGTTTCTTAGATTTCTTAAGATCATCGTTGAACCAGGAGGCCTTCTTGCTGCCAAGTTTGCTTTGTCGTTTTTTCAGTGGTGCTAGGATGTCGGCGCTGTTGGATAACCATAGGGTGAGGTTGGTGGCGGCTTGGTCGGGGTTTGAGGAGTAGGCTGGGGGGTTTAGAAGAAGCGATGAGGAGATCTGGTCGATGGTGATTTTGTTCCAGTTTCTTTGCAGAGTTGGTTGTGGGTGGTGGTTGGGTTTGGGCTTGTTGTAGGTAAAGTGAACGCAGCTGTGGTCAGTCCAGAGGAGAGCCGTAGTGTGGCTGAAGGAGACATGATTGCTGGAGGTGAAGATAGGGTCGAGAGTGTGGCCTGCGATGTGGGTGGGGGAAGTGACAAGTTGTTTAAGTCCGAGGTTGGCGAGGTTGTCCAGAAGGGTGGTGGAGTTGCGGTCGTTGTTCTTTTCAAGGTGGAAGTTGAGGTCTCCCAGAAGGATGTAATCTTTGGAGGGGAGCGCGTGTGGAGTGATGAAGTCCGTGATGTCCTCGCTAAATTGTGCGCGGGGTCCTGGTGGCCTGTAAAGGAGGGTGCCTCTGAGTGTGGTCTTGGGGTCGATGTGGATCTGGAAGTGAAGGTGTTCAGAGTTGGCGAGATTGACGTCAGAGCTGGTTGAGATGTGGATGGATTTCTTATGGAGGATAGCGATGCCTCCTCCTGTGTGGCCGGTACGGTCCTTGCGTATGATCTTATAATCTTCTGGGATGGCTATGGTGATGTCTGGGGCGGAAGAGGCGTTCATCCATGTTTCTGTTAGGAAGGCGACGTCCGGAGAGATGGTGTCTAGTAGATTCCATAGGTCAATGGCGTGCCTGTGGACCGATCGGGTGTTGAGCAAGATGCATTGTAGGTGGTTGGGGTCGGGAATCTGTGGTGTGATCGTAGCGGAGTTGTTGACGGTGCCGATGAATTTGCAGGAGTAGCATGAGAAAGGTCCATGGGTGTGTCCAGGAGCGGCTTGGACGCAGTTGGGGGAGCGGCCGGGGTTAAGGGGTAGGAGGGTGGTGGCATCGTAGGTAATGCGGGAGGGCTGGGCAATGCGAGGGCCAGGGGGTCTGGCGCTGGGCGCGGTCCAGGCACGGACGGGCGTAGACGGGCTTACCTTTGGCGCACCTTCGGCGAGGCCGTAGCGCGTGGACGCTGCGCGTGGGACCATCTGACTAACATAGGTGGTGGAGGGGGCGGAGCGAGGGAGGGTCAGCTGGGAGGCGGGGACGTGGAGGCGGGCCAGGGGAAAAGCACAACAACAAGATGGTGGGGTGGCTAGAAAGTGAAACCGGGAGGGCGTAATGCGAAGCCTGGTAATGTCGAATGCACAGAAGTACCAGCGTGCTCACACAGAGAATCCCGGTGAGAGCGCTTACAATTTAAAAACAAGCTGTCTAAAATGAATGCACTTACAGGTTAAAAAGCGCTGCCAAAACTAAATGCACATACAAGTTAAAAAAGCGCTGCCTCAAAATAATGCACAGATCGAATTGATCAGGTCAGAGCAACGATACCAGACTCTGCAGGCGAGTCACAGGCAAAACGAGATTCAGCTGTGGGCTGTGGACGCTGCACTGGGCTGGGAGCAGGAAGCGAGGGGAGCGGCCATTCAGGACGATGTCCAGTGAAGATAGGTTAAAAAGTGAAGATAGTGAAGATAGGTTAAAAAGTGAAGAAAGTGAAGATAGGTTAAAAAGTCTGAAACTGGTCTATCTTCTTCCCTCACTGATTTATGGAAATATATTGCCAAAACCGTTACTTAACAACATTTTCACTATCCACAATCATCCTTTCTGGTTCAGCACAGCACTCCACATATCCTATAGTTTGCAAGATAGTAGCCACATGATTGAACCGGGTAATTTCATTTGGGCAGCATGTAGCCAGACTCCTTGCATTATAGTAAAATGAGATCTCAACTCTGGTTTTGTCCACATTCTTACCCGGTTCTGGATAGGACTTAATGCTGCATAATACTCAATGGATATGACACCCAACTCATGTCCTAAAGCGCACATTGGGGTCTCTAGACCAAGGAGAAATAAGCAGCTAAAAAAGCAATTCTCTGCTCTAACCAACCCCTTACCCTTTTTGTAGCCCTACAACTGTGCTCCATAAAGCCTGCCACAAAGGCTTGCACCCTATAGCCTCAAGGGTGGGCCAAACAATCTGGCTTTTAACAAACTTAGGGACACCACCAGCATATTTACTCAGTATCACCTCCCCTTTAAGTAGTAGGAGTCAAACCTTACTCCTAAGTAATCATAGCTTCGTGGAGGAGTGTGGCTCAATGCTTAGAGCGGCAGACCTTGATGCAGAACGCTGGCCAGGGACCAGGGTTCAATTCCCGCCTTGGCGGGTTTCGGGCTTAAATTCCTCTGACCGGATATTCTCGCCTCAGTGCCGTTTCTAAGCATGGGTCCCACGCTGCAACTCTGGGCAATAGCTTGCTTAGTCTCCACAAAGGCCCCCGATACACAAGGGATGCCTGGTTTCACCATGGGATGCCCAGGAGTGGACACCCCACAAGGAAAAGCCAGGAGGGGTTCCCTTGTGGTAGGAATACAAGTGCTGGGATGCCTCCGGGTCACTGTTCGCGCTATACAAATACACCACACACACATACACACACACACACACACATAGCATAGCATTCAATGTGTTCCAAGCAATCACATCCATTTTAAAGGAGCTACTCAATTTAGGACTGCCCTTTAGGATCATATATTTTGTTTTTGCAATGTTAATTGGTAGCCTCTTATGTCAGACTAACTTTCAAATGCAACCAAGAGATTATGCATGGCTAATTCTGGGCATGATAAGAGCACTGCATTGGCAGTAAAAAGCAAAAATTGTAATTTGTTTAGCCCCCACAGACCGGCACATCAAGATTTAAGGCTTTCAGATAGGTGGTGATATCATTGATAATGAAATTAAACAAGGCTGGGGTCAGGATGCATCCTTGTCTGCCACAATATTCAGTTAGTCAGTCAGTCAGAAATCTTTATTCGGCTATATTCCAAACCATAAAAGAATGGATCATACAAGAATACAAGAATTTCTGAATAAAACAGTCCTGAAATTGATACACATTTAAAAGACTCTTAGAATAAACATCACAAGTCTAAATAGGATGATATTTAAGTTAAAAATAATGATAGAGACAAAGTACAATCTTTATACACAATAGTTAAAAGCAACAGTTTAAAACATCATTGTTACCAGAAACATGAGCTCATTTTCCAACAATGTTCCGGAGTCGCACTGCAGTGGAGATGTATTTTTTAGACCATTGAACAGATAAATTCATCCTGTAAAAGCTGAAGATCATACAGCGCATCCTGACATTTCCTTATATTTAATAGTTTTTAAAGTAGAGTTAGAAAAGCACGACTTGGGTTGATATAGAGTTTGCAAAAGAGCATAAAGTGCAGCGTGCTCTGCCATGATTGTCAATCACATGGGCATGCATCCAATCTAGCGTCAGAGAATGCATTGCATGGGTATGAGACCAATAAATGTGAAATTCCAAACCTAAACCTTATAAAACAATATAATTTAGTACGACTAAAATAAAAGGAAAGGTAAGGCTCAGTGACCCTTTTTTCCCCGTCTCCTGCATCGCTCTTTTCAAATAAGAGTACGCCAGAAATTATTTCTTCAGCTTGGCCCTTGACATTTTGAGAATGTTTCCTGGATTGTCAAAACAATCTCATAATCGCAAGTTCCTCAATTGGGCTCTTATATAAGAGATCCAAGGGATTTTGTTTACCCACTCTAGTTTTAAACAGTCTGTGATGACAGCACGATTCAGGACTGGTTCTTCTTTTGCCCAAATATTATACCACAAAAAGAGAGGCGCTAATTGTGTGCGAAAGGACAGGGAAAACTCGCCTAGTTCACTGTGACACATGGTGATAGAAGTACTTGTAGGAATAGTCAACAGGCATTTCAAAAACATATTTTCAGCTCTTTGTAGGCCTAAGATGTTACAAGTGCCCCAAACTCCAGCGCCATACAAAGTAGCAGCACACATACATGCCTTATATATTTTGAGGATTGCTTTTATTGGGCGTGAGCTAAGTTTTTTTGCAAATCTAAAAATGGCTTTCAGTTTTTGATTAAAACCCCTGATCTTAGCCTCCATTAAGTGGTGCCATAAGCCTTTTGAAGTAAAAAGGATTCCTAAATAAGGGAAGGTAGACACATAAAGCAATTTCTCACTGCCTATAAAACAAGTCTTCACAAGTGTAGGATGTTTACCCACCACCATAACGTGGGATTTAGCTACATTGGTCTTGAGGCCAAGGTCATTCATAAAATTATTAAAACTTGTTAAAAGTCGTTGCAACCCCACCCTGGTTTGAGACATTAAAACACAATCATCTGCATATAATAAAGCCGGTAATGGCCTTTGGTCTATCTGTGGAGTATCCATGCACCCATTTGTGATAACTGTTTCTAAATCATTTATATCAGTGGTTCCCAAAGTTTTGGCTCCTGAGGACCCCCATTGAGTCAGCACTGGAAGCCGGGGACCCCCAAGTAATCTGTATGATTTAAATTTCAAACATTAAAACAGCAATTCGAAAACAATAAACACAGGTGTGCACACAAAACAAATAGTCGAATTACTAAGGATTTTAGTATTTTATATTGAAAGAATTGGCAAAAAACTAAAAACATTATTGGGAAGGTTGGTGCTGCATCTCCATGACTAACTTTTAATTGGTTGGTTTTATTTCACAGTACAAGGCTCCTGCCAGGACCAGACTGGACACCCAAAGCAGCCCTGGCAAATGTTTTCAGACAAGTCCCCACAGGGTGCACACCAAGTGCAGTGAGTGAGTCGAACCCCTCAAAGGGGACTTTGGGAGGCTCTCCACCCCCCAATACAATTTAGGAAACAATAGTGCATTCTAAAACACATTTATCATTAAATATTGAATTGTATTAGCTTTGAAAGAATAGTAAATTAGGACCTTACTATGCACCAGGATACGATAATCTTTGTTAGGGTTGTTCAATGATTCCCTTTTTATCACACTCCAACAGTGCCTCTCTTCTTTCCTTAGTCCCTCTGTCACATGTCTTTCATTTGTTTTATAGCATCTCTCACACCATTGTAGGATGTCAGAGCACTGTACAACACACACACACATATAGGGCAGATTTACAAGTCCCTTGCACAACCAGTGCGTCACAAAAAGTGACGCTCCGGCGGCGCATTTTAGTGCCCCATATTTATAAGGACAGGATAAGCCACTCTGCGTGACTTTTCCTGTTCTTGTAAATATTGCCCCTTTGCACACAGCACTTTGCGTGGAAGGTGCGTTCCATGGGTTTTGGTGTGAGTGTTCCCAAGCAACACTCATGAAACCAGACACATTTCCAGTTTATGAGAAATCATAAATCTGGAAATGCGTCTGAATTCTACACCTCCCCAAGGGAGGCGTAGGGAGATTCAACAAGAAGAAATGTATTCATTTCGCCTAGTTATTTAGGAAGATGAAATCCCATCTAGTGATTGTTTATGTGCAGAAATGGAATCCTACCTGAACATAAACAATCTCCCCACAACACAGGCATCCTTGCACCGTGGTACAAGGGTGCCTGTGCCAGCGCATGGCAGCAGTTTGTGCACCAGCTCAGGGAGAGCACTGAGATGCAACATACTATGGTAAATATGTTGCATCCCTGTGCTTTGAAAGTGACTAAGTGCGGTGCAGCCAAATGGCTTGCAGAACTCACTGAGTCACTTTACTTGTAAATCTGCCCCATAGTGACAATGAATCATACATGTAATTACATAAGGCAAAGGCAACTACAAGTTGTAGGATTCACATGTCATTCATACTGGTAGGCATAACACAGTGCTTCGGATTGACTTTAACAATGAAACTTCATTTCCATTCAAATAAACCTTTATAGCAGCATCAGGATAATGAAAGACTGGGAAAAAACTTAAGTTACTATCTTGTACCATGCAGTTTGCAAACATCTTTTTGATGCCAGTTTATATGTCTCTGTGCTAGATCACGATTGTCACTTATAAACTGCACAGTAACTAAAGAATCTCTGTGACAAAAGCAGATGAAACACAGTTTAAAAAAAATGCAGGCACACTTTCTATGCAAGAGGCATATTAACCCTCTCTGCTACATTAAATAAGTCAAGCTGCCACTGAACAAAACTCATCTCTATCCAGCAGGAACATTAATCACTTGTGTTATCTTGAAACTTTTATTGTTGCCCGAAAACTTCTAATTATACTCGGAACTTTGCAGTGCTTTTAAAACTGCTGCCTGAGGACCCCCTGGGAATGTGTCACGGACCCCTAGGGGTCCGCGGACCACAGTTTGGGAAACACTGATTTATATACAGACAAAATAAAAAAGGGGCACGCACACAACCCTGGCGAACCACGTGGCTAAATTTGATTTGTGTTGTAAGTTCCCCACCTGCTCCATAACGAACCCTCCTGGTGACATCCCGATACATAGCTGCTATGAAATACAATATTGCTGGATCAATGCCCATCACCAACATCTTCTCCCAGACCTTTCCTCTATGCACCCAGTCAAAGGCAGACGTCAGGTCCATGAACCCTAAGTATAGGGATCCTAGCCTGGCTAAGGTATATTTGCTTAAGACTAGGTGCAGATTAAGGCACTGTTCTACCGTGCCCAGCCCTTTCCTGAAGCCATATTTGATATCAGAAAGCTTGCCAGTCTATGTTACCCAGGTATCCAGCCTTTCTAGAATTACTCTGCCCATGATCTTACAGGTGCAATTGATCATGGATATAGGCCGATAGCATTTTAGGCATGGGTACTCACAAACTTTCTCTCTGGGGACCAAATTTACCGTGTGGTTTGTGTTCGAGGGTTGCACCAGTGGGGGCGGGGTCAGTGGGGGAGGGGGCGGGGCTAGAGCAGCAAAAAAAACTCTGACCATGGGGTTGATCACAGGTTCCTGCAGCGGACGCCTTTGTCCACTGAGCCACCAGACCCGGCATACACACATTTCTCTCTCTCTCATTCTTTCTCTGTCACTCTCTCTGTCTCTCTCTCTCTCTGTCCCTCCCTCTCTCTCTCCCTCCCTCTCCCTACCTCTCTCTCCCGCTGTCTCTCTGTCTCCCTCCGTCTCACTCACTCTGACTGTCTCACTCACTCTCACTCCTTCTCTCCCTCTGTCTCACTCACTCTGACTCTCACTCCCTCTCACCCTCTGTCTCACTCACTCTGACTGTCTCTCTGTCTCCCTCTCTCTCTCTGTTTCCCTCTCCCTCTCTCTGTTTCCCTCTACCATCCTCTATTTATCTCTCCCTCTCTCTCCTTCCTTCTCCCTCCTTCCCTCTGTCTCTCTCCTTCCCTCTCCTTCCTTCCCTCTCCCTCCTTCCCGCTCCCTCCTTCCCTTTGTCTCCCTCTCTCTCCTTCCCCCTCCTTCACTCTGAGGTCTCCCTCACTCACTCTGAGGTCTCCCTCAGTCTCCCTCCCTCGCGCTGTCTCCCTCCCTCGCTCTGTCTCGCCCTCGCTATCCCTCTGTCTGTCTCCCTCCCTTGCTCTCCCTCTGTCTCCCTCGCTCTCCCTCTGTCTGCCTGTCTTCCTCCCTCGCTCTCCTCTGTCTGCCTGTGTCTCCCTCCCTCGCTCTCCCTCTGTCTGCCTGTCTCCCTTCCTCGCTCTCCCTCTGTCTGCCTCTGTCTGCCCCTGTCTCCCTCACTCTTCCTCACTCTGCCTCCCTCTCTATCTGTCTGCCTGTCTCCCTCCCTCGCTCTCCCTCTGTCTCCCTCGCTCTCCCTGTCTCCCTTGCTCTCCCTCTGTCTGTCTGTCTCTGTCTCCTTCCCTTTCCCTCCCTCTACCTCCCTCCCTCTTCATCTCACCCTGCCTGTGTGTGCCCGGGCTGAGACAGCTTCTGGGCACACACAGCCAGCCAGTCAGCCCCACCCAAGCACTTCACAGATCTTTAAAAGACCATTCGCATACTAATGAGGCTTTGTTCACTTCTTAGGCCCCTGCAGCCCGACTCTGACGGGAATCGCCCGGCCCCCACAGAGCAGAAGAGTCTCTGGGTCCTGCTGCTGCAGGGGTGTTTCATAGCTGCCAAGGTTTTAGATATACATGTGTGACATTGTCATAATTTAATTTCAGCGTAATTATGAGTGACATTTCAACGACTATGAGTGACACTTTCTCACTAGCAGAATCCAGCAATGAAGATGAGGGAAACCTAAATATCAGAAATTGCACCCCTTTGAGCAACGAGACACTCCAAGTTAACTGCTGAAAAGCGTAAGAAATAATTGTTAAACGGCTTTTATTTAACAGACTCTCGCCAAAATTGCAGAAAATACATAAAACGGTCTGGGAGACGTTCATAATTTAATTATAATCAGCAGAGTGACTTGCAACTTTACTGGACTTCCGTGAGCAATGGAAAGCTGAAAGGGGGAGGCACGCACTTAGGTAAAAGCTAGGCAGGCCTAAAGTACTTTTTTTTTTTGAGTCGGATTATGATTTGAAAAGCCACCTTGAACTGTGTGGTGGTTGCCATAGACCAGCCTATTTGCATGCAGTCTCACCACAGCAGCGCCCGGTCATCTTGCGGCTCCTGCGATCATGCCGCCGCGCTGCCATGATGCAGCCTGCGCTGACTGACCGTGTCTGTGACTATCTCACTGCTGAGGTCGCTGTGCCTACGCGTCCCGCCACGGACGGTTTTAATGTCAATTATTGCCTCTCCTGCAGTGCACAGGCAGCAGCAAACTCTCTCTTATACAGCCCAGCCGCTTCTGGTCACCTCCGACCTCTCCTGTTCCAGGAGGAAATGAGCTCACAGACCCCCCAACCAACAACCCACCCCCCTCCCCCCCCCTGATTCATAGTGTGATTTACAGCAGCGCACCTCAGCGGGCGAGAATTTACATTGTAGTAAGCACTGAGGCTGAGAGGCGCAGTTCATTAACCATTGAGCTTGAGCTGCCTGCATTGAGTGAAATTGTCTGCTGTGGCCCGGGGCTCACACACGGGTGTCAGAGGCGCCGGCGCGCCCTAGCACCAAAGTGGCCAGCCATGTGGTCTGTTGCAAAGTGCGTGACAAATGCATTTCAGTGCGGTGATACGTCAACACCGCACTGACATGCATTGCTGAGATTCTTTGAAAACAAACAAACACCGGTACAATGTCTGCACGGTCCGCGGGCCGCCAGGGAAGGCTTGCTGGGCCGCTGGCGGCCCGCGGGCCGTACTATGAGTACCCGTGATTTAAGGTTTGCCCTGTCAACCTTTTTAAAGATGGGAACTATTGTCATGGTTCTCCAGGAGTCGGGAGGTCCTTGGGCTACATAGCAGCTTAAAATATTTGTTAAAAGCGGGAGCCACAGGGCTGTATTGGCCAGGAATAAATCCGCTGGGACACCGTCAGGGCCAGAGGCCTTATTCCTCACAGTCTGAGTTAGGGCCCTATCTACCTCTTCCAGCGTTGGGGGTGCCATGGTTATTGCACTACCATAATTAATATTAAAGCTGGAAGCCTTTAAAGTGGTGGTTAAAGGTCAAGCCCTGGCCCTCAAGGTAGGTTACGACAGAAAAAAGCAGCAACAATTGGTCCACATGGACGATGAACTCCAACAATTAAATTATGAAAATACTCATACCCGCTCAGAAGAAGCCAGACACCGTCTGAAGCCTAAGCAGGAAGAATATAGGATCCTGGTCAGGGAGCGAATGAAGGCCAAATTACTCAACACTTGACATAGACTTTATGAATTAGGGGATAGAGCAGGTAAACTATTGGCATGGCTGGTGAAAAGGGAACAAAGTGAGAGGTGGGTGCCCCAGTTGACTCTTCCGGACGGGTCGCATATCACACACCCAAAAGACATTGCAGAAGCATTCGCGGACCATCTGGAACACATTTACACCCCATCTACCCCATTCACAGCGGAGGACTCCCGCCAACTCCTAGGGAATAGCAACCTACCGACCCTCTCTGATAGTGATAGGGAAGCTTTAGATGAGGTCCTGACAGAACTCGAGATCGACCAGGCCATGAGTAAGATTCAATCGGGGAGAGTGGTGGGACCTAATGGGATTCCAATAGAATTCCTAAAAGCAGTAGCCACTCAGATGGCGCCTCACCTGCGGGCTATGTTTAACGAGAGTTATGAGAAGGGGGTCCTATCGGAGGATCAGCGACTAGCCTCTATTGTCGTGATCCGAATGCCAGGAAAACCCGCTGACGATTGTAGCTCTTACCGCCCCATCTTTCTGATAAACGCGGAAGCAAAGATCCTAGCAAAAGTACTAGCCCTATGCCTGATTACGGTAATATCAGCGCTAGTCCACCCTCATCAATCTGGCTTTATGCCAGGGAGAGATATGACGCTCAACATCAGACGTCTCCATAATGTATTAGCACGCTGAGAGTTCATTGAGGAAGACGCAGTGGTCCTGTCCTTAGATGCCTCAATGGCGTTTGAATCCATTGAATAGCCATATCTATTCAAAGTTTTGAGGAGAATAAGCTTTGGTCCGAAATTTATGGGCTGGGTTAGACTATTGTATACCGATAGCTGTGTGGTGGAAGTCACCACAGTAGGCTTTTGTTACCTTGGGATCTTTATAACCCCGGACCCTCAACTTTTTTATGATTGCAATCTTGCTGCCCCCCTAGCTCTGCTACGTGCTGACGTTACACACTGGCGATCCCTGCCCCTATCCCTGGTGGGCCAAGCAGCCCTTTTTAAGATGCTAGCCCTTCCTCGATTCGTGTTTATCCTACAAAACTCCCCTCACAGGGTTCCAGACACGTATTTTTCAGGGGTGGAAAGTGAAATTCGGATGCTATTCATGGATGGAGGATCCCCTCGTATAGCCCTGAACAAGCTAACAAAAGGGTGGTATGATGGAGGCATCACCCTCCCAGATATTTGACTTTATTACTGGGCATCACAACTCATGGTGGTGAATCACTGGGTTTACCGATCCCCGACGGATCCAGCTTACATGTTGTATAGGTATCAATGGGAAGAGCAGGCTGCCTAGGGGCTTTGTATTCTAAGACTCAGAGAGGGCAGTATTGCGGTCCCAAGGCCCACAAAGTGGCAAAATGGCACCTGGAAAATACCCGTCATGGCTGGGCAATGACCCTCACCAAAGCTACGCCACTGTGGTAAACCCAGCAACTGGGACTCCTGGGACACCATCTTGGGTTTGATAAATGGGATATAATCGGAATCTCTACTATCGGGGACTTAGTGAAGAAGGGCTCTCTCCTTAAATTCGGGGACTTACAAAAGACATACGACTTGGCCCCTGGGAAGGTGTTTAGATACCTTCAGATGAGACACGCTCTCAACACTGCCCTTCCTGACATGACAGACATTCCAGACTCATCTCCCCTGGAGGACAGGCTTCTAGACGGACCGTTGCTCACCAAGGGTATATTTCTCACATACAAGACATTATGCAATAATCTACCCGATGCATTTCATAAACATCGGGAGAGGTGGCAGTTAGATCTAGGGCCCATTGAAGATGAGGACTTGCAGGTGGCTCTGATGTCCCCCTGGGAGGTAGCCATAACTATTTGTTACCGGCTTATCCAACTCAAAATCCTACATAGATCTAATTTGACTGGAACTGCCATAACAAAGATAGGCTCCAGGATAAGGCCACTCTGCCTTAGAGGCTGCCAGCAGGAGGCAACTTTTTATCACATGTTGTCGGACTGCACGGGGTGAGACCTCTGTGGGAGGGAGCCACAAGTCAGATTCAAGAAGCCCTGGGGAAGGAACTTACCCTTACACCTAAGCTGGGGCTTCAAAATGTATGGGAACAGACTGACCTAACAGACATAGAACAACAATTTACAACACTGAGCTTCACCCTAGTTAACCGTGAGATAGCAAGGAGGTTGGGGCGGCGGATAGACCTCCACTCAGGGCATGGGTTAGAGTAAGTGACAAATTCATGATAGTGGAAAAATAGGTGTTTAAATCGAGAGGGGGCCCGAAGAAATGGGACAAAAAGTGGGGCCTACCAAGGTGACATGTGCACTTCCCAAACAATAGAAATTGAGATGCAACTTACCACAAGGCATCACCTGAATGTACCTTGATTATCTTACCTGATGAATTTTATGTAATTTGGATTATGTCAAATTATAGTTCATACAATTGTGTGTTTTATGATTTCAAAAATCAATAAAAATATTTTTTTTAATAAAAATAAGAAAATAAAATATTAAAGCTAAAAATAGGATCCCTACCAGTTTTGTAAATATACGAGAAGTGTTCGACCCAGGTCTCTCGCATAATGGCTGCATCAATTTTACAGTTTTTAGACTTGTTAAAATAATCCTGGTTAACAGTTTGCCAAAACTATTTGGAATCTCTGCTCTGACAGGCTATGTGTAGTTGTTCCCACGCTTCATGCCTGATTTCAAGCTTACGTTTCATGAGTGCGCACTTATATTTGGAACATAACTGTTTTACCTCTAATAAGTTTTGGGGTTTTATTTTCAGAGCCTTATTAATTTATTGTGAAAAAAGGTGCAGTCATCATTAAACCACATTTTAGTACTCAGTGGCCTAGAACTGGGTTTCTTGAATAATGAAGCGTTTATAGTCTCTATTATTGCCTCAAAAGAGGTTACCATAACTGAGGGATTTATTCTTTCTTCCAGGCAGTCTGGGAACTTGAGTCAAATTAGTTGTTATAATTTGATGTAAAACTCGGTCAGAGTTTATAGTGGACCACTTCCGGAGTAGCCCTTTATGTTTGTCATAGGTTAATGGGCTTGAAGTGACTGAGGCGGGTTGGGCATCAGTTTCGGTCACCATCTCTAAGGAGATAGGGTAGTGATCACTATAAAGAATTTTGTGTATAATAAAAACCAAAGGAAGGGGCGTGGCTTGGCACCCGGCGTGAATGGCGGCGTCTGGGTGAAGCTCCTCGGTTTGCCCGGTGTACGGGATCCTTCCTGACTCGCTCAGCGCAAATTGTGGAATGTGAGGACGTCGGAACATCTACTCCTCCTACCCTGATCTTTGTGGCTTCGCTGGAGTGCGGCATTTTGGAATTACGAACTAGGTAAGCTCCGCAGCTGCGTCGCCGCCTTGCGACCGCCATTTTGCTTTTTCCCCAGCTGAGCTGTGTCATCATATCAATGATCTCCCTGGAACTCTGTGGCGATTTTCCCCTCAGCTACATCTTCCTTTCTGCTTTTGAAGGTATGTGTCCACTTTGTGCTCAGTTTTGAGCAATTCCATATGCCATCTCTGACTGACTTTCACTCGGCGGCCATTTTGTCTTTCCCGCGACCTTCGACATTTATTGGCTTATATTTCTTCGCCGCTATTTATGGGTAGATCTAAAGGCACCTTAGCTGCGACACCTCCTACCAAACATATTTTCATCAAAAACTCGAAGATATTTACTGAGTTTTCCCGGACTCAAACTATTACATCTTCTCTTTCGGAAGACAAGATGGCGGCGTCTGAGACTCCTACAGCGACTACTGTGAAATCTCTTACTAAGCGCCTCAGGCAAAATCCCCCTTCACCTCCAAAATCATCTTCTCCTGTCTCGATGGAGTTATTACTGGAGGAAATTCGGGCTCTGTGCCCTTTTATGGAAGACACTAATGCGAAACTCCAAGTTCTCACCGACTCTTGGTCACAGCTCGACGGCAGAGTCACAACTGTGGAACAATCGCTTTCTTCCTTGGCAAATGACTGTGCAAAGATCTCCCCTCTTCATTCTCAGATCTCTACCCTTCAGCGCCAAGTGGAGGAGCTTGAAAACCGTAACAGGTGCAACAACCTCCGTATCTACAGCCTTGAGGAAGGACAAGAGGGGTCGGATCCCATTGGCTACTTCAAATCCTTCATCCCCAAAGTCATCCGTATGCCAGAAGGCACCCTGCTTAACATTCAAAGAGAACACAGATTAGGTCGTCCTCCAACTTCGACCTCCCCCTCTAAGAAGCCTAGAGGGGTGATCTTGTATTTCCTGGAATACACAGACCTATTGAAGGTTCTCTCAGCAGCGAAATCCTCCCAGCAAATTATCTGGTCCGGATCTACTTTATTCTTTGCTCAGGATTACGCTAAGGCCACTGCTAACAGGAGGAAGGCCTTTTTGGACTTAAGACCTGCTCTCAGAGATATGGGTGCTCGTTATGGTCTTTTTCACCCGTGCCTATTCAAGGTCACCTACAATAATAAGACTACCACATTTGAAGACCCCCTTCGCCTTTGCAGCTTCATCAACGCTCATCATGCTGACCCCATGGAGTCCTCCTCATCGACTGCTGGCTGAATTTATGTTCCTTTCCCCTAACTGTTTGACCTTTTCGTCTTGTTGCGTTTGCTAATTTTATTGCTGCCACATGTTTTTTCTCTGTTGTTGTGTTTGTGACAATTGTTTCCTTATTTTTCTCGACAGTTCATCCCTTCCCTTGCTGCGATGCCTCCCGGTCCTCAGTCCTGCTTGATCCCGGTTGTACCGTCATTCCGTCTGGTTCCTCCTTCCCCCTTGTACCTTTTGAATCCTCCCCTTGTAGGTATGTCACAATTTCATGTTATTATCTGGTCGTTTTATTCTGTTTTTCTCTGTTTTTCTCTCTGTTCTCTCTTGTTCCCTTCTTTTTTCCTATCACCTCATCAGCTGTTACTTTTTCCATTTTCTCAATACTTCTCCTTCGACTTCTTTCTCCCTTCACTTCTTTCCCTATCTCCTTCTTCAATTTTCTTGATATCTTTTTCTTTCTTTTTCTCCATCAACTCTTGTTTTTATGATTTGTATTTTCTATCGATTCAAGTTCTTCTTTTTGCACATTTTATTGCATTGTTTGCGTTCTGTTCACATTTAATGCTCTTACTATATATCATTCAGAGTTACATCCTGGAATGTTAAAGGTTTAAATAGTCCAATTAAAAGACAGCGAGTACTAGCTCATTTAGCTAAATTAAAAACTGATGTCGCCATGTTACAAGAGACCCACCTTAATGACATTGAATCATCTAAATTAAAGAGACTTTGGGTCGAACATGTCTTTTCTTCTCCCTCCTTGGGGAAAAAGAATGGCGTAGTTATACTTGTTCATAACAAGTTTGCTGTTACTGATTCTCAATTTGAAATTGATTCTGATGGTCGTTTTATAATTCTAAAACTGAAAATTGATAATGTGCCTATTGTTATTTTCAATGTTTATGCTCCAGTTACTGTTGATCATACCTGTTGGCCCCTCATCTCAGACAAATTGGTTTCCCTAAAAGATAATTATATTATTTTTGGTGGAGACTGCAATCAGATACATGATCCCTTCCTTGACAGGCATTCCCCAGTTACCTTCATTCGATCCAAAATGCATAATCAATTTACCTCAACTATTCGTCGTAAATCCCTAACTGACATTTGGAGACTCTGTCATCCCGACCTCCAAGAATACAGTTATTTTTCCCCTCCTCACAAAACCCAATCCTGCATCGATTATCTTTTCCTTAGTAAATCTCTTATTCAATGTGTCCTTGCTTCTGAAATTGGCTCCATTCTCATATCCGATCATGCCCCTGTCCTGGTAGACTTTGACCTCCTTCCCTTTTCTCCCTCTCCTGGCAGATGGCGCTTTAATAACTCCCTCTTGGCTGATTCTAAGTTTACAGACCAGTTTAGTGCTTTTCTTACAGACTTTTTCCACACTAATTCCACCCCTGACTCCTCCCCTGTTATGATATGGGACTCTTTCAAGGCAACGGCCAGAGGATTCATAATTAATTATGTCTCTAAAAAACGGAAAGGTTTTGAACGTCAATCTTCCCTTCTTCTAGCAAAAATTAAAAAGTTGGAATATTCATATTATCAATCGCCCTCTGATTCTTCTCTTAAAGATCTTATCTCCGCAAAAGTTGCCTTCAATAAGTCCTCTACTGATGCCGCATCCTCTTATCTATTAAAATGCAGTGCCCGCTACTATGGTGGTCAAAACAAAATGGGTAAACTTTTAGCCAACTACCTAAAAACACGTCAGGATGGGACCCGGATTACCTCCATAACTGATTCGAATGGAGTTTCACATTTCAAAGACGAAGACATTCTAAATAATTTTGTTTCCTTTTATAAACAACTTTATACTCCTGAATCCCCTCCTCTTCCTGATGACTTGACCTCTTACTTTCACTCTTTAACCCCCCTTCTTCTTCCCATGTTGATTTTTCCCCACTCTAATCTAACATCACTTTAGCAGAAATCTCTCATGCAGTTTCGGTACTTCGTTGTGGCAAAGCCCCTGGCCCTGACGGGTTTACTATTGAATTTTATAGCCACTTCTCCAAGCTACTCCTACCCCAATTACTTTTTTCTTTTCAATTCTTTTATCTCTGATGGTTCTTCTCATGGTACTTTTCAAGATGCAATGATCTGCCTCATTCCTAAAGAGAACAAAGACCCTACACTATGCAAAAATTATCAACCCATTTCCCTTGTAAATACAAATTACTAAATCTTTGCCAAATTACTTGCCCTCCGTATAGATCCCATTTTACCTGAAATTATTGGTCCAGAACAATCTGGTTTTGTCAAAGGTCGCTTATCATCTGATAATTCAAGAGTTTTCTTTAATGTCCTCAGTAAAGCTTCCACTATTCAATACCCTTTAGCAGCTATTGCTCTTGACGCCGAAAAGGCATTTGACCGTATTAGCTGGGAGTTTATGTTCCGTGCTCTTTCCTGGATTGGCTTCCCCTCAAAATTAATTTCCCTCATCGCTCTCCTGTACTCTGGCCCCAGAGATTCTATTTTTGCTAATGCTAAAGTTTCTGATTATTTTTCCCTCTCCAGAGGGGTTCGTCAATGCTGCCCTTTATCCCCCTTACTGTTTATTGTTGCGCTAGAGCCCTTTTAAACAAAGATCAGACAAGACAATCTCATTACTGTTTTCAACCCTGGTCCCGCCCCAGTCAAACTATCAGTCTACGCAGACGACATTCTTTTTTGTTGCCCCAACCCTGAATCCACTATTCCCTCCTTTCTTCGTCAAGTCGAAGCTTTCTCCTTAGTTTCTGGATACCGCCTTAACCGTGATAAATGCGAGATCCTTCCCCTTAATGTATCCTGCCTACGGCATTACTTTGACCAGACTGGGTTTTCCTGGCAACCTTCCAAAATTAAATATTTAGGCCTTTGGTTTTCCTCTTCCATTCCGGACACTCTAAAATTCAATTTTGATTGTATCTCCAAGAAACTCTCGGACTCTATCACTAAATGGAACCCACTATTTCTTTCTTGGTGGGGGAGATTAGACTCAATTAAGATGATGCTAGCCCCTATCATTTTGTACTCCCTTTCTATGATTCCTGTCCGCATTCCTCATTATTACTTCAAAAGATTAGACTCTCTTTTGTCTAAATTTCTCTGGAAGAATAAATCTCCTCGAATTGCGCTATCCTTTCTTAAAAAGGACAAGTCTCAAGGAGGATTGAAATTCCCAGATTTCAAATCTTATCATTACTCCTTTTCCTTGAGGCAAACTCTTCGCTGGATATCTACAGATCCTCCTACTTATCCGCCAGTATGGCTCTCCTTGGAGAAATCTTTCATTTCTCCTTTTGACTTTTTAGAAATCCTCGCCTTTTCGGCTCACACTTCTTTCTTGCATTCTCCTATTATTGCGCACTCGTGTCACATTCTCACACCCCTCATCCCCTCTACTTATCCTTCCTTTGCCTCTTTATCTCCCAATCCTTTTGGCACAATAAAAAGCTCCGTATTAAAAATCGCTCCTTCTGTTGGAAATCCTGGCGCTCTAAAGGCATAAAGTGGATTTCGCAGTTGCTTTGTGACGGAGTTCCCATCTCCTTTTCTGAATTGCAGTCTCATTATCTTCTTCCTAACTCTTTTAAAAAACAATATAATCTACTCCTTCCTGCACTCCTTTCTTTCCTCCAATCCCTTCCACTTTCTTCTGATTTTCCCCCTCTCTACCCTCTTTTATCTCCTCTCTTAAACTCCTCTCCTTCTGCTTCTTGCATCTACTCCTGTTTAATAACACCTTCTGAACGCTCTAAATCTCGCACTGAACTGGCCTGGGAACAAGACTTATCAGTCACATGGTTGTCTCTTTATGGGATAAGCTTTGGATTAAAATTCACAAAACCTCTTGTGCTGCCAATACCACACAAACCCTTTATTTTATATATCAAAGATTATTGTTCTCTCCATCCAAATTAGCCTCTTTCTCCCCTGATCTTTCTCCGGCATGTTGGTCCTGTTCATCCTCTTCTGCTGACCTATCCCATATGTTATTTCACTGCCCTAACGTTACCTCCTTTTGGCACTCAATTTGGTCACGTATTTCTACTATCTTTCATTTTCAACTCCCCTTCTCTCCACCCATTGCTCTCCTAGGCTCCCTTTCTCCAGAGTTGCCTCAATCCCCTTCTCACTGTAAGCTATTAGACCTTTTTCTCGTTGTGGCCTTCCACTTAATCACCTCCAATTGGAAAGATTCCTCAAAACTTACATATTCTGCCTGGTGGAACGCTATTTGCTTTAATCATCGTCTTGATATCAACTATGTATCCCCTGTTTCCCTTGCCATCAAACGTGACCTCCTCTGGATTCCACTCACCGATTACCTTTCCTCCACTTCTTCTCCCTCTCCCCCTCCTGTCAACATTGCTCCCATTAATTTGCCAGATGCAGTTCGCAAACCCCCTTGAACATTTCATTGTTGTCTTTTTGCCTATTACTGTATCGTTTTTTATTCTACCAATTGTATTTATATGGTTATATGCTTGCACGCTTTTTCGCATTCAATGTAATTTGTGCACTTGCTACTATATTTGATTTATTCTTATTGTCTCATTTTTATTTTTTATTTTTATCCCTCTCCTTCTTTTTTTCATGAGCGAGAGTGTATCGTTTATTGATTCCGCTTTTCTATTCCTTGCATTGTTTTACTCCAATATTCCTTGTATTATATTATTTCATCATGCATTTTTCACTTTTTGTATTTTCTGTTTGGTTTCAATAAACTTGAACTTAAAAAAAAACAAAGAGTGGGATTTAAAATACTATGAAAAAGCAATAATCAATCAAAGTGCCTTGGCCTCTCCCAATGTATGTTACTAAGTTGATGAGATCCACAGTAAGAAAAAGTGACAATTTTGACAGAATTGAATTCAAAATATTCCCACAAGGATTGTGAATAAAATGACAGCGCCATCTTTTTCCCCAGCTATCAGATGGCAAGCGCCCTGTCTTAAAAGAGGACATCATTTACAATTGAAATCGCCTCCCCATAGCACTACGAAATTGGTTTTTAATTCCTCTATATGATTTGACAATGCATATTCCAACTCTTGGGCAATGCTTATGTTTGTGGCATTAAAATTGTTGTGATAAAAATGTATAAGTACCGGTGTCAGACTCCGTTCAATGAAAATGTTAATAATCCGAAAGTGCGAAGAGTCACACTTAATCCTGCCCAACCTACCATTCATTGTCATTGAGACAAGTGTCAATAAACCTCTTTTTGCTTGGCCGCCCAAGGAAACATTGGCCGGTGTGTGAATCGAATGAAACCCATTTATATGTACAATATCTCGCAGCCATGTTTCCTGAAGGCATACAATGCAATAATTTTTATAAAAGTAACCCATTCCGTGAGTTCTAATTTGTGTGATAGGCCTGCAATATTCCAAAATAGACTTCCACAAGTCTACTTTGGAAGATGAGAGTAAGGCAGGGCCCACTTTGGGGTTCATATCCTTTAGTGCTCAGGGAGTTCCAGCTCTCCGTGCGGCAAAACATTCCATAGTGATGCAGTGCTCTCTGATGATGCATGTGAGGCGGGACTGACTAAGTTAGAGCTCACAAGGGAAACAAAGTTATCCACTCTGCATGCATGAGAATAATGCACTTCAACTTGAGAACTGGGTTTGGGGGATGCCAAGGGGTCAGCACTGTCTGTCTTGGTCACATTCGATGGTAAAGACTTAAACTTCTCTGACACCTTGGTGATTGGTGAAGTGTGCGGTAAACCGTAAATAACCCCAAGGAAACTCCCAGCTAAGGGATGCAGTCAATCTACATATTCTAGGGGAGAACTATGGTTAAAAGTTGGTATAGCAAAAACAGAAGGCATATTAGCAGATATAGGTTGAGGACCTAAGCCTCTTTTTGTTTTCGGTTTTTAAAAATACCCCAGTGGGACTGCCTCAATGGGACCCCTCGTGTTGCCACCCCAGAAGAACCTATCCACGAGACAGTGGACTAGGGACCTATCCCTAAAGTTAATAACAATGCAATCCCCTAGGTCTGTTTTGGCCTGTGGACCTACCCATGACACCCGCTCAACATTATTTATATTGTAATGCAGTTCGCTACTGCTTGGCCAGACCGCAGCTTTTGCTAACCAATGAACAATTTTATTATTGAGCTGCTTCCAGTCCTCCTCTTTATCTGATGGCAAAAGTGGGACATTTTTGAGAATGATGACATAAGGTGTCGCATCTGGGGGGAGATGAAGTGTTCTTTGAACATTTTTCCGATTGCCCCTTGGAATTGTGTTACAATGTCCAACTACAGAGTTAGGAGCTCCGAGCACCCTCTGCTTTGATATTGAGCTTGGCCTGTCATTTTTCCATGTTTGCAGATCAGCTGTCTGCAGCATTACTAGTTGCAGAGCTGTCTGCGGGATGTTAATAGGACAGACTTTGGCTAGGGCTGCCTGCTGAGGAGGTATTTCTTGTAGTGTATTCTGATGCAAATTAGGACGTGAATCAAACAAAATGCCAGAGGCGGAGATTAACTTAGAGGCACTAGAACCAATTAATATTTTTAGTGAAGTATTGATACTGTTCAACCCCCCCATCAGTGGTTCTAGAAATGATTTGATGGAGACCTCCAATGTACTAGTAAGAACTGTCAGTGGGATGGATCCCACGGTGGGCTCGATATTTTTAGTGCCTAAGCCAGTATCTGAAACTTCCGCCCTTTCTCCTATCCTTGTAAAAGACACCAACGTTTTCTTTTATGTTGCAGGGGGAGTGCGTCTTTCTAGCCACATGCCTTGAGTTTTTTAGATGGCGGAGGACATAAAGTGTCTAGAAAACCCCACTGGTACACAACGCTTTTAATTACAAGGGTCCTGGATGTGTCCGAATCAGTTTTAGCTGAAGCCCCTACAGCTTGATCGCTATCCAGTAGATTTACACTAGCCGTGATAGACTCCAGTACGTGGTCCTGTTCAAGGACTATCTCAGACAGTATATTCGCATTTAGTGCTATTTGTATGGCCCCTAGCCTCTCCTCCACAGACTCTATTTCACTTGTGAACGCCCCCATGGCTGTGGCCAAGAAAATAGTAATTGTAGATGTAGTTGCACGATCCTTAGCGGATCCCATAACAGTTTTACGTTCCCCATCTCTCCTTACTTTAGAGATGACAGGCTTCACCGTATGATGTCTCTGATCTTTGTATATAGGGCTAAGAGACCTGGCCCAGCCCAGCTTTGTCCTGTCGCGGACGGGCGCGGACGGGCGCAGACGGGTTTGCCTGCGGCCCGGGCCTGCCTGTGCACGTCCAGCGCTGCAGGAGCCCCTACCGCAACTTAAGTGCCTCCTGACGTGTGTGATGACGGTGCGGTGCTGGTGGCAGTAAGCGCCGCTTTGCAAGTAGGGAATAGTGCTTCCCTGGCCCTCCTTGCTCCCTCACTCCCTCGCCGGACAGACTTTCAGGGATTACTCTAGCAACAGCAGGCACAGAAAGAAAATGAGCTCTTAAGCTGTGTTTTGATTGCACAGAAGGCACAGTGCTTGTCCTGACCATCCAGCTCCCTCCAAAATATGGGTCACGTTATGCGTAGCCTGCCTGTTTCTCCCCAGTGTAGGCCCGCTTCAGGTCTGGGATCAGGGAAGTACTGTAGAGTACCAGCCCCCTAGATGGCCACAATGTGTCCCGCTTCACCGCCTCGCCTCACCAGCCCGGGAGTGATCATGAACATCACTGACAAGATATCTGTGGGACATGCACCGTCCGGCTACGCCTCCACCGCAGCTCCCCCGATGCGCGCCCAGTATCCCAGGGGATCACAGGCAATGTGTATCACTCTTCCAGGGCCCGCGAAGACCATTGAGGCTGGGCAATCTGCAGCCAGGGACCTCCTCGAGCACCCGAGCACTGCCTGCATCTGGCCGTGGGTGATCAGCAGTGGGCTCAGCAATCTCGATGTCCCCAATATTGATGTGAAAGCTTTTGGTAGTTTCTCCTCTTAAGCTGTATCAAACCAAAGGGGTTTTATTACTGTATAGTAGCTTAATTGTTGATACTAGTTTTGCTGGACAGCCCTGGGCTGATAGTGTTTGCCAAAGTAGCTAATCGGTTATAGTATCAAACACCATTTTCAAATTGATGAATGTCAAATATAATTTTGATTTGGTTCATGCTGGTATATTTCAAGCTGATGTTAAATAACCATATTGCTTGGTCAGTTGTTCCTAGACCGTTCCTAAAACCTGCCTGAGATACATTAAAGATCCCATTGTCGCTCATCCAATCATCTAAGCAAGTGTGAAAAACCTTTCCATATATTTTCCATTCTGCATTGTGTAGGGATACTGGTCAATAGTTGGCAGGATCCTCCTGCGAACCTTTCTTATAGAGGATGGGGATTCTGACAGATTTCCCTGATGCCAGTACAATCCGTTGGACCCATATCGCATTGTAGGTTGAGGTTAAAATAGGTGCCCATGTATCGAGGTCTGATCTAAATCTGTCCACTGGTATCCGGTCGGGAATTCAGCAAAAATAGGAGAAGTGATGGCAAAAAGGTTTGGGTGACTATCACCCAAGTGTGTCAGGTATAAGAACCATCAATTCTTGAAGCATTGATGTTCTTTCCTGATGAAAACTTTGTGCCATGGATGTGTAAAATGAAAAGTTTCCTTTGCTTGCTTTAAAGACATGCACGGGACACCTGTCAAGGAATCTAAGGGAGACATTTTATTTGGGGCACCAACTCTAAATTTAGCCTTCTTGGCACACAGGCTACTGTCATATTCTAACTTACATACTAAACATTCACACTTCTGATCATCATAGCCTCTACCTTCAGGGGGTTTATCAAGTTGAAGCGGGAATAGACAATCTAACCCCTACAAATTCACTCACTTTCCCTACTCTTGCTTACTTTGCAATGGGAATAGTAAATTTGATCTCTTCTATGTCCAACACTTTCCCTACTGTTGCTAACATTGGATTGCCAATAGTAATTCTAACCTCTCCAAGGTCCAACACTTTCCTTACTTTTGCTCATCTTTGAGTGGGAGTAGTAGATGTGACTCTCCAAAGTCAAAAACGTTCCCCACTGTTCCTCATGGTGGAGTGAATATATAATTCTGACTCTTCCAGAGTCCAACACTTTCCTGACTGTTGCTTACCACGGAGTTCAAGTAGTAACTCTAAGCCCTCCAAAGTCGAACACTTTCCCTACTGTTGCTCAGGGAGGTGTGGAAGTAGTCTATTTAACCCCTTAAAGTCTATATTTTATCAGATTTTCTTAAATTTTTGTAGTATATATTTTTGTGTTACACCTATAAACACCATAACACACACCTTAAATTAATTGCAAAATTACCATAAATAATTACCAATTAAAAAATTCAACTGAATTAAAAACCATGTATTATTATTATTATATTAATTTTCCCTTTCAACACTATAACATCTCAATTAAAAAAAAATATTAATAAATAAATAAACTAATCAATACATGTAATATAATTAAATTACTTCCCACCCTATTCCCCTATAACCCCACAACCCTCTACGGAACTAAAAACACAAGAATCAAATAAAAACTCATTAAAAAGTACTACAAATGTGAGGCAAGATGGCGTCCGAGTCGGACGTGTGAGTTTGTTGCTCCTGCCGGACCCCATAGAGATAAGGCAATGCGGCGAGAAAACTGAAAACTGAAAGCTGAAATTTTCTTAAACTTAGTTAAAAAACCTCCGTTACTGCTGCACTGGATTTTTAGGATGATACAAGGAATAGTATTTACCTGGGCGTGGCAGCGGTTTTGTCAGCGGCTTGGACAGCGAGCACACGGCGTTCGGTTACTGCCCCTGATCAGATATCAAACTCTGCGCACCTGGTGGAAGGTGGTTTCCCGCTCGAGGCAGGACAGAGCGGCTTTCGATACCACGGTGCTCGGGGCTGCAGCGTTAAGTGTAGAGAGAGGTGCTTCTAGCAGATTGGTTGAGATGCGGCTGAAGGGAAGGAGAGCGCGAGGACAGGGCGCTACAGCTGAAGTGGTTAACGGAGCTGAAGTGGGGGGGAAAACGCCAGAAGCCATGGCGGTGAATACGGCTGAGATTGACATTGCTGGAATAACTCCCCCCCCCCCGCCTCCCACAGTGAGTACGAGCAGTGCAGCGCTAGAGAAATCAAAGGGGAGAGAGGGGGAGTTAAGTGTGCGGAGAAAGATACCAGGAATGTTCACCGCTTTGAAAAACGAAAGCGGTGGATACAATTGTTTCAAAAGACTCAAATGATTCTAATGTTCCACAAACAGCTGCTGTAGAAATGGAGGTTCCGACGACCGGGTCTGGGGAAAAAGCTTCTGACTTCAGCCAGGCTCAGAGTTTAATAGCGGTAGCTTTGGGAAGCGAGAAAGGGTCTGTGACAGATTCTAATACACTTGTGAGCGCTGGAGCAGACTTGAATGCAACAGAAACGGCTGCACAAATACAGACACAAATACAAGGACAAGTACAAGTGAACAAAGGGCTTCTATGTGAAGTGATACATGAGAAAGCGGGCAGTGCTGAGGTGACTTGTCCAATGGCTGGAGACACTGATTCTGCAGATTTCTTTTCTCTATCAGAGCATTCTATGTCTTCATCTGAAAACCTGGTTGAACTGTATGCAACTAGCATGAGTATGGAGGATGAGGGCCCGGACGATGAGATAGAAGAAGAACCTGGCTGCAGTTTTCACAGTAGCCCGGAGGAGACTATGGATAAAGAGTCCACTGGCGCTAGCACTGTTCGGAGGCTCAGATTGGACAAAAATGATAAAGAGCTTTATTTAGAAGGCACAGTTAACAGAAATAAAGATGGGGAATGCTCTGAGGATATTTCATTAGATCTGATATATCAAACCATGATGCTACATAGGGAAGAGAATCGAGAAGACAGTATGAAGGTTCAAAACTTTTGTAAGAAATTACAAAACTCGGTCAGGAGGCTGGTCAAGTCACATAATGAGTTTGTTACTAGAGCAACTGAAGCTGAAGCGCGTATATCCTCATTGGAAGATGAGATGGGCCAACAGCGGAAAACTAGTGAAACACATCTAGCGACTAAAGAAGATATCAATTGGAAACTTACAGACATTGAAAATAGAGCCCGCAGAAGCAATCTAAGGTTTTTGCAAATTGAAGAAGGAAAAGAAGGCTCTGACACACGAGGATTCATAGTTTCATTGTTAAAATCTGCTATGCCACAGACTGAGAGATGGGATTGGGACAGGGAGGTTGAAAGGGCCCATCAATTTCCGTTCAGGGCGAATCTTAGAGATAAAAAACCTCGTGCAATTCTAGTGGCATTTAACAGCTTTCAAGCTAGGGAGGAGATTTTTTTAAAGGCTCGCCCTGATAAAAAATGTAAAGGTCTTGATTGTGAATTCTTTGTTAGGCCTGATTTGTGCAAGCAGTCTGTTGAATTACGGTGGCAGTTCAGACAACTTATAGCTCAGTTTCAAGGCAAAGGTGCGCAGGTGTATTTGATGTTTCCTGCAAAACTCAAGGTTATACACAAAGAACGCACCAGATTTTTTACCACTGAGTCTGCCGCCAAGGAATTTTTGCTTTCAATTTGATATTGGGCTGTGAGATGCAAAATGTCTAAATAACTTTGGTTGTTTGGGGTTATACTACTGGCAGTGTTACTGGCAGTATTGATTTGTAGTTTATTAGACAAATGTCTAAATAATTTGGATTTTTTTGGGGTTCTCTCGCCGGCAGTATTGATTTGCAGTTTAATCATAGGTTTGTGAAAACTCTGTTGGGGGGCGGCAGGGGAGGGGGGACAAACTTTTCATCACAGGACCATTGGTCCTAAAGCCTCAGTGAAGGGGGGGGGGATGGAGGGGTGGGGGGGCAAGAGAGGGGGGGGCTTTTTTGGGGGGGTAAAGGCACGGGTGGGTGTAATTAAAAGGGGGAAAAAATTTGGAACACGACTAGTGAGTGCTGCAAAAATAAACACAAGATACAATGAGCAGAAATTGGACTTAAACATGTTATTATATAATTTTTCTTTTGTACAAAGTTTGGTTAAACCACCTTGGATAAGACGTTTGAAGTTAATATGGCGGGAATTTGCTTAAGGATTTGCTCTCTGAATGTATCCGGTTTAAATAATGCAATAAAAAGACATAAAGTGGCAGCAGAGTTAAAATATATACAACCTGATGTGGCTTGTATACAAGAGACGCATATTCCATGGAGTAAGAGGGACCTCTTGAAGGATCTAGGCTACAGAGTTGTATCAGTCTCCAAACAATCGAGTATGATACGTGGGGTGGCTATTTTGGTTAGAGACACCTCAGTTACTGTTGGACGCAAGTTGGAAGACAAGAAAGGGCGCTGGGTCATTGCTGAGTTAAAGTTTGGAAATAGACAGGTCACGTTAGTTTCGGTATATGGGGCAAATCTGGATGACCCCGAACCTTTGATAGAGATCAATCTGGAGCTTGTTAACTTTCAACACCCGATAGTGATCTGTGGTGATATCAATATTAATTTGAGCACTAGCGTACTAGGAGATCCACAAACAATATATAAGGGTCGCAAGCCCAAGGTTTATATTGCCCTTAAGAATTTATTACAAGATCATGGGTAGGTGGATACTTGGGGGGTGCTAAGAAATAAGGACTCTGGATATACATTCTATTCTTATCCACACAAGAAATTAGTAAGATTGGATTATTTTTTTCTACCCCGAAACTTGATTGAAGGCACGAATATTAGCACTTACCCCCGAATTTCTTCGGACCATTCCCTATTAGTGGTAGACATACATCACTTACCCAAAAGGAAGATACAAGCGAGTTTTTCATATGATCGCAAACTGGGCGTAAATATTGAATTTATTACACACATGCAGGGTTGGATCCAAACCTTTTTCGATGAAAATCGTGGTACGGCTAGCATCCCTGTGGTATGGGACACATTTAAAGCAGGGTTTAGGGGAGAATGTATTAATTTTGCATTTGGCCAGCGCAAGAAATTAAAAAGGGAACTGGATATGTTATATGAAGTGCTGAGAAATGCTGAGATTTCTTTAACCAGAAAAATTGCTTTGGGTAATGTTGATTTGGCGGAAGAGGAGAATGGGGTTATTAAAGCTAGGTCTAATATCTTGGGATTCTGGGATAAAGAAATTGCTAGAAAGTTTTTAACCTCCAAAATGACAAGCCATGAATTGGGTGAAAGAATAGGCCGGATTTTGGCGACAAAAATCCGAATGAAACATTCCGCTGAATATATAAAGGCAATGGAAGACTCTCATGGCAATATATATTACGATCAAGAAAGCATATTGGGAATTTTCCAAACTTATTATGCACAACTGTATGCGAGGGAAGACATTATAGCGCCTGATGATCAATGGTATGATAGGATGTTCACAGATTTGAAAATATTAGACCCTGGCATAGCCGATGAACTTGACCAACCGATAACTTTGGGGGAAGTGGAAATTGCAGAGAACAGTTTAGCATTGGGTAAAGCTTCAGGGCCCGATAGGTTGCCTGCTGAAATGTATAAACGTTTTATGCATAACATTAAGGATGAGCTACACCGGGTAATTTTAGCTGCTCAAGGTGGCAATCCCCCTGCTACATGGGCCGAAGCAACAATTGTAGTGTTCTGTAAAAAAGATAAACCTACTGATAGGGTAGGGTCTTATAGACCTATATCCCTGTTGAATGTGGACAATAAGATCTACTCAAAGATATTGGCTATTCGACTGTCCGGGGTAGTGTCATCTTTAGTGTCCAGATATCAACATGGGTTTATTCCTAAAAGGAGCACTACTGAACACATCAACAAAGTTATTACCCTGTTTGATTTGGCTGCGGTTAACAAAAAAAAATTAGCGCTTTTTCTATTAGACGCGGAAAAAGCGTTTGATCGGGTGGCATGGGAGTATTTATGGACCTTAATGGAAAAAATGGGTTTTGGTCAGAGATATGTTAAGGCCATCAAAACACTCTATCTCCAACCCAAAGCTAGGATATCCACTTTGGGCGGACTCTCCGATGTGATTAATATTACAAGAGGGACCCGTCAAGGCTGCCCATGCTCCCCCCTTTTATTTGCATTATATATTAATCCTTTTATTGAGTTACTAAGTCAGAATAGGTTGATCCCCCCCTTTATAGTTGCTGAGTTTTCTTTTTCTGTATTCGCATATGCGGACGACATAGCAGTTGTGACGGATTGCCCGGAAACTGCCAGTTTGGAAATTGAGAAGCTAGCAAAAGAATTCGGCAGGATAACGGGATATAAACTTAATGCTTCTAAAACACAAATACTTTGTTCCGGTGCCATAACTTGGGGGGATGAAAGGGTGGTTGATGAAGTTACATACTTAGGAATACGTATTAAAACGGATATGGATGAGTTGGTTAATGCTAATTGGAGTAATGTTTTCCATAAAATCAAAACCTCCTTGGAGAAATGGGAGCGGCTATATTTGACTATTATTGGTAGGACTAACGTCATCAAAATGAACGTTCTCCCGAAAATTCTTTATTTATTCCGATCAATACCCCTGGATTTTCCGAAACCTAAATTACAGGCGTTACAATCTCTTTGCGGTAAATTTATTTGGAGTCCCGGAAAACCCAGGCGGGCAATGAAACATCTTACCTTACCAATTGAAAGGGGCGGAATGGGAGTACCTGATTTTTTCTTGTATTATGTAGTATGTTTTTTGTTAAAAATGAGATTTTTGTTAATAAGAGATGCCAAGGAGGACATGCATAACTATCCCTCTATATTTGAGATTTTGATGGGGTCACAAACCAAACAAATGTTTTTTAATGAAATAGATGGCAATTATTACAAAAGGACACGATTCAAGGTTCTTATAGGTGCTCATAAAGTTTGGAAATGGGTGGCCCGGCTCATTGATGTACGGAAAGTCTCATATTATACTCCATATTGTTTGGTTAGTTTTCTACCCATGATATTCTCGGATGGAGTGGCACGGAAACTGCAAAAAAAAGGGGTATTCAGGTTGGGAGATTTTTTTTCGAATACAGGAGAGTGTAAATCGTTCTCAGAAATGAGTGAAGAATTTTAGTTGACCAGGGATTTTTTCTTTAAGTTCTTACAGATACGAGATTATTTTAATAGACACAAAATTTCTTTAAGGGAGCATAAAATCGTAGAAGGTATAACACAACAAGTTAAGATAGGGGTTCTCTATCGCATGTTTTTGGAAGAAAAAACTGATGATTTGGACAAAGTACAAGGAAAATGGAGGGAACTACTGGGAGACAATGATATTGAAGTGGGAAATCTGATTTTGATGTCTAAAGATGTACTGATGTCTGCTAACTTAAAAGCGCAATTTTTTAAAAGCCTCTTTGATTTATATTATACACCGGTTCGAATGCTAAAGTGGGGAAGAGGTCATGATGGCAAATGTTTTCGTTGTAAAATGGATAATGCAGACTGTATACATATTTTTTTTTCTTGCCCTATATTAGGGAAATTCATTCAAGATATTGAAAAGTTTGTATCTATTATCCTAAAGGTTAATCTAAAAATTACTCTTTCAATGATGATCTTAGGAAAGACTCCTGAGGATGGCCAAAATAAGGAAATCACTGGTTGTCGACAGTTTATTTTTGTTATAATGACAGTCGCTAGATTATGTATTGCGGCAGAATGGCTTCAAGAAAAACCTCCATTATTTCAACAATGGCAAGCTCGATTATATAAATTGTATAAGTTAGAGTGGAGTCTTTTTTCGTTATCTGAATCAAGAAGAAAAAAAAGATTGGGATTGAAAATTTGGGGGGCTTTTTCTGATTTTTATGAGACTTAAGTATTAATAATGATGTGGCTATAGTTATGTGTATCTCCCATTGTGTAGCTTTACCCTTTTCTTATTTGTAAGTTGTATTTGAGTATGTGCGCTTGTGTTTTTCATTTCCCTAAGGTTGGAAATTTGTTTTGAATTATGAATTATGTATTGTGTGACGGTTATCTTGTGTATCTTGTATGTTCATGGTTTTTTCTTTTTTGACGCGTTCCAATAAAAAAAAAAAAAAAAAAGTACTACAAATGTAACACATATATTAAAAATGCAAATAAATCTTATAGAAAAAAACATACATCACATACATATGAAATATATACTAAAATACATAATATTAATACAAAAACAATATTTTTAACTAATATATTTTTCGAAAACAATATTTTTAACATCAATATTACTTACCTAAATTCGATATTCTTGACCACAATATTTTTAACTCAACATTTGTGTAAATCTATATTTTTGATTCAATATTCTGTCCCTGCACCATTTGTGCACACCCAAAAGAGAGGTACAATACAATCTTTCACTCCAAAATATACTCCATTTAAATATTTTCCAGCTGAATGGTCAAACCATGTCCTCACTTCCGTTTTCATATGACTTCCCAATTTAACTTTAACAAAATATAACTAATGAAACAAAATATTTGTGGTGGTTGCTTTAATCATTTGACTCCACTAGCACTTGCAAGAAAAGCAAACAACTTATTGCATTGACCATACACAACATTTAGAATGAACAACATCGCTCCAGCACCGACTGCCCACAAAGTTACCCGTTCTCCAATAGAGAAAAGGTTGCTCTTCTCCTGCTCTTATAATAAAATAACAAGTGTTTGACTTGGCATCTTTTGGCGTGTTTCCCCAGTCTTTTTCTTTCTGATCGCTTGGTTTCGACTATGTTTTTGCTGGTTTAGTGTCTCTTCACACTTTCTCACTGCTGTTCAGTGTGAATGTGCAAGTGCTCCTTGTGTAAATTATGATATGGATTGGAGTTTTCAGGTTTGGCATATTTGATTTACTGGTCCCTAGTATATTGCACTGAGAGTGCAATTACCTGTAAACCAAATGCTACCAGTGGTCCTGCAGCACTGACTGTGCCACCCACAGAAGTAGCCCTGCAAAGCTATCTTAGACCTGCCACTGCAGTGCCTGCGTGCAGTTGTTAATGACATCTCGACCTGGCAAGTGCACCCACTTTCCAGGCCACAAACCTTCCCTTTTGTACAATTAAGGCACCCCTCAGGAATGTCCAAGGTACCCCCATGGGCAGTGTGCAGTGTATGTGAAAGGTAGGACATGTATTGGTGTGTGACATCTCCTTATAGTTAAATACAGTGTATTTCATTTTTCACTATTTAAAGGCTATCTGTCCCATAGGATAGATTGAGAAATACTTTGTAACATCTTACAAGTACAACTTCCCGTTGGGACAGAATGGAGAAATTAAGTTTAGTATGCCTGAACTCAGAATGTAAAAATGCATCTTTTAGTAAAGATTATATTTATGTTGTGTGTTTGAAAATGCCACTTTTAGAAAGTGGGTATTTTCTTGATTAGCCATCCTATGCACCTCTGCTGGGATGTGGATGGACTGGCTTTGGAGTGACAGGGGCTGGAGATGTGCATTCTCTTCGGACGCAACTGGGTGGGGGGGTTGAGGTGTGTCCTGCCTCTCCTCTCAGGGCTGGGATGAATAGACCTGGGCTGCATTTAGAGTAGTGGGAGCAGATCTTTCTGCACCCAAATAGGCCTGGTCTGCCTTTGACAATGTTGTCTCCTACCAGGACACTGGGCCAGAGAGGACAGAATTGGCTTAGACTGAGCACAGACACTCTCTGCCACAAGAAAGCAAAGGGAAATGTGGTATAAATATTAGGGGCCCAGACCCCAGAATTTTAGATCTCACTTGGATCAAGCAACCAGGCCTTTGCATTTTAAACGAAAGAATCGAGTCAAATTAGCTGGCGGCATATACCCACTGATCTTCCCTTCGAATGGCCACCCTAGACTACATATGGATCTCTGTTACTCACTTCCAGTTAGTACAGCAGTTTTTGGTAACCCCCTCATTCGAAAGCGATCACACAACTCTTACGTGTAAAATTGAATTTATGCACTCCCATTGCCCAAAAACTGCCTTGATCGGAAAAGAATCCAACCTAGAGATCATCAAAAAACTAAGATGGTCTGAGGACGACCAGGAAACAATGGAAGCAAATGTGGATGGTCTATTGAGTAAATGGGTACCAGACTCCAATTGTCGTCTGACAGTTCCATCTTGGGAAATCTTCGTGACGGAGTTTAGAGACCAATTAGCCTTAAATTTGACAAAAACTCAAGGTAAAGACCTTCCGGTTTCATCTTCCATCTCCAAGCAAAAATGCTTTATAATTACCATCAAACATAAACTAAACAGGCTACAGCGTAACAACGTCAGCAACGAAAGTGCACATAAATCTCTCCGGGGCGAAATAACAGTCGCCCGAAAGGAATACAGAAAGGCCAGGTTTATTCTAAAGAGCCTGGAAGAAGAACATCATTGGGTGGCTGCCCACGAGATTATAAAAACAAAAGATCAAAGAAAGTTCTGGAGTTGGATAAACAAGGCTGCTAAAGTTACTAAACCATAAAGCGTAACAACCATCTCTCCAGCCGATTGGGAGGTTTATATCAAAGTACTTTATACAGAACCGAGCAATATAACTTGTAACAGTCTCTCCATCCTCCCAAACTTCAGTTCCCACGACGATAAGACGCCAGCTACCAAGGTAACCCCAAATCAAGTTGCACTCATAATAAAGAAAATGCACTCAGGGGGTGCCCCAGGACCAAATGGCATTCCCACCCAAGTACACAAAGCCTCCGCACAGAAATGGGCCAACCTGCTGGCTCCTCTTTTTGAAACAGCAATACTGGGCGGGTCCATCCCGTCTTCCTAGTGAGGATCGTTGCTTGTCCCCATCCATAAAAAAGGCTCCAGCCCCGACAACTATCGGATGATAGTCCTTCTCGATGTAGATGGAAAGGCGTATGCAAGTGTTCTTTTTTCAGAACTGACAACCTGGGTCGAAAATCGCAATTTAATTCCCTCTACACAAACAGGCTTCCAAAAGGGCTGTCTCATTGGAAGACAATTTAATCTGTCTATCTCATATGATCGAATCCACACTAACCACAAAAGGCAAAGCAGTATACGTGGGCTTCATTGACTTTCAAAAGGCTTTTGACAGTATGATTCGCCCCAAATTGTGGGAAAAATTGGCAAAATGGGGCATCCCTCAGCCCTTATTGAAAGCTCTCATTGCGCTACACATGGGTGAAAATAAGAGTCACCTCGAGATGGACTACAACCAACAAAATCTTCACCAACAGAGGCCTAAAACAAGGATGTATTCTTGCACCCCTACTTTTCAACCTGTATCTAGCAGACCTCCCTAAATTTCTAGCCGGATGCTGAGCTTTCCCCCTGCGAATCGAACTAACAAAGATCCAAACCTAGCAGTATGCTGATGATACCATCTTACTCGATCAGACCCAGGTGGGCCTCCAAAGATTATCCAACACCCTCATGCAGTACTGTAGCACTAATATACTGGAGATCAACATCGCTAAAACGAAAGTTATGACAGTTTCATCCTTGAAAACAATAAAAAGTACTTGGTTTATCGAGTGCAAGGCACTAGAATCAGTCTCTACATACAAATATTTAGGTGTTTGGATAGACCATAAGGGGAGATCGACTGCGCACATTACCGCAATGCAGAGTGTCTCCCAAAGTTTGGAGGGAGCATTCATTAGAACGAAGAGCGCCCTCCATTCTCCTGATCTCGCCTCACTAATAAGACTGATAGGCGCAAAACTTCTGCCGACAATAGCTTTTGGTGCTATAACCTACAAAGACAAAATGTCTTGCTGGCTAGATAGAGCTCAGTCAGCATGCTTTCGCAGAGTGTTTTTACTACCAAACTCGACCTCTCATGCACAAATCTGAATGGAATTTTCTTTGTCCTCCCAACACTGGGTCATGAGTGCAAGGTGTTTTGCTTATAGTCTAAAGGCAAAACTAGCTCGCCCCATACTTTAAAGAGCACTAAATGGTCATTATTCAGCAATCCGGATACATCTTGGAACAAATATCTGTCATATTGCTTGGACTCGCTATAAGCCCAAGACCTATGGTCAGCCTCGCTACCCATGGAGATGACATCAAAACTCTTGACTAAACAAGCAAAAACTCTGTCTTACGAAAATGATGCCCAATCAGTATCAAAGCTCTTCCACTGCATTTGGACCTCTAAACTCTACGCTCCCAAAATACTACCGCTCTACCTTTCATCATCAATGAAACCATACATCAAGCACCAATTAATGCGGTTCCGGTTTGGCCTAATTCCACTAACAGCGTACAAATATGGACAAGGATACAAAAAAGGAATTTCAACAAAATGCCGTTTTTGCATTGTAGAGGAAGAACATTTCATCCACATCCTGTGCATTTGTAGACCTTTGATTGCCCTACGAGTCTTCTGGCTTCGTCCGATCTGGCTTTTTTTCAACATTAGGACATGTCATGACGCATTAGAATTGTGTATAAGGGGCGATTCACCTCAGATGGCCACTCATTTTGTAAAATTTATGTTAGGAATCAAAAATTTATTATCCCAAGAATGAACTTTAATCCCCAAAATGATCACCCCCTTCTTTTATTTGCTTACAGTTCTCTTTTTTCTTTTAATCACAACTATTGTCTGTACAAATTGCAATGATTTTATATAACTATGCAAATAAAAATACTATACTTTACTTTGGATCAAGCAACCTGCCAAGGAGAAGAGCTGAAAGAGCTGCCAGGTATAGTGCTGGCCATTTTCTGTTATGTTGTTTGGCTGGGGTGGCATACAGTTGCTGCTTCTGCGTTAAGCGGGGAAAGGACTGGACTGAACTTTCTTCTGTTGTTGCTGAGTATCTCTAATGGCTTGAGCTAGAGCCTACTTCCTGTTCACAAAGTCTCATAGACAGCTAAGACTTCACTTACCTCTGGGATCCCCCTCTGGAACCACCTGTCTCAGTTGCCACAGAGGCAAAAAGCAACCTGACACCTTCATGAACACCGCCTGTGGTTCCATGACTGGAAGGCACTGTAGATGGCACCACTCAAATTCGCACCACAACTCTGGTCTCACGGATGACAATGATCTCCTCCGCCACCGAGCTGCTGCTTGCACTTAGACCTGTGGGCACCACACTCTGCACCTCCTTGTTTCAATCTACCACCCTGGTTTCACTGATGACGCCATGGTTAGCTAACATCGCTGCCACGGTTTGTACCGTGGTCTGGGAGCACCGCTCGAAAGCAATATGCAGCACCGCCACGTCCCACACTGCAATTGTTGCTCACTGAGGCCAGCCACATTGAACGGCGATCCTCAACAGCTGCCTAAGCTTGTAACATGACCGTCAGCACTGTTCAGCTTTGTAGCACAGCCCTGGTTTCACTGGCACTGCTGGATGATGTCACTGAGCCGCTGCATGCACTGCAACCTGAGGGCACCACATGCCGCACTGCTCCGCTTCACACCAAAGCCTCGACTAACACGATGGCAGAACACACTGCTGTGGTCGGCCGGAACAAAAAGTACTGTTTACAAGTCTTCTGATGCTGACACCGGTTCGGGCCGACAAAGTTGACCAAGACTGTTGGATTTGGTTGTTTTCAGCACCGCTGTAGCACCGGACGGAGCTATCACCTTCAAGGATCTGCATTTTTTAGGTAATTCTTGCAAAGCAGAGATTTCAATTATCGTATGTTGGACTATTATTGTTTAGGTCTTGTTTTACGCAAATAAATATTGGATATTTTTCTAAACTGGTGTGGGCCCTTTTGTAGTGTTTTCACTGTTTTACTGTATGTTATGTGCGAATGCTTTACACACTGCCTCTGAGATAAACCTGACTGCTCATGCCAAGCTATCAAGGGGGTGAGCAGGGGTTATTTCAGAAGTGTATGCACTTTATTCTGACTAGGAAGAAGGGTCCCTACTTGGACTGGATAAAAACTTGTCAACTAGTGACCCGCATTTCTAACATTGGTTGTCAGTGGTGAGAATAGGACTTGGTTCGCACTTTGCCTACAATGGTTGGTGTACACTACTACCATATCACAGACCATTACGTACCACATACTGTTTTTTAGGTCTATTTTTGATCTTGCCATTTGTTGGAAACCTGAACTTTCTATTGCATCATGCCTGAATCATTAGCATCATCAGTTCCATCCCTGGAAGTAGCCTTTGAGGAGGAAAGGTTGGAAACCTACAAGGTAAAGGAGTTGAAGGCTATTTGCAAAAATCTTAAAGTCCAAATCGGTGGCCTCACCAGAAAAGAGGACATACAAAAGGAACCGAGGACCTGGGTAGCAGTCAGACATGCTAGTGAGCAATCTATAGACATTGGTATGGAGGAGCATATTCCAAGGGTTGGTGTGTTTTTCGGAGGGGCGGCACCCTCAAGACCAGGCAGAAGTGGTTTGTCCCAAGAGAAGCTGAAGGACAGGGAGGAAGAAAAGAGAGTTGCAATTGAGAAGCTCAACCTAGCAATGGAGGAGAAACGGATATTGTTAGACCATGAGATTAGGGTTAAAATCAGAGATGTAGCTCTAGCACATATGATGGCAGCAATTCCTCATTGCACTGAGAGGAAAGTGCACATTCTTATAAGTGTAGACAAGGTATACAAGAAGGGTGATGATATCCAGAGATGGTTTCAGGGTTATGAGGCAGCCCTACACATGAATGGGGTTCCAGAAAAGAATTGGGGAACAGGATTGTATCCTCTTTTCCCAGAAGAGGGGAGGGACACTTTAGTGGCTTTGGGTAAGGGGCAGAACCTCAAGTAGGCTGACAAGAAGGAGTCCCTTTTCCCCAGGTATGGTCTCACTGCTGACAAGTACTGGGATCAATTTAGGTCCAGTAGGAAAACTGATGCAAACACTTGGTTAGAATGTGTAGATTCTATGAGTAGGTCACTGGATAGCTGGGTGAAGGGCAGTAATGTGACACACTTTCAGGGGTTCTACAATTTGATTGCGGAGTTGCACCAGCACTTGACTGATAGTAAGCTGACTGACCCCAGGAAGCTTGCTATGGTGGCGGACCACTTGGTGAGCACCAAGGTCCGCAAGGAGGTGTATGGGGAGACTCCATCAAAGGTGGACAGGGTCCCCGGCATAAGAGTAGGGTGACAAGAGTAAATCACAGGAGTTCTCTAAAGGGCCCCAACCTAGTACCCAGGGTAAAGGTTCCCATCCCCCAGGAGATAGGAAATCAAGGGTCTCTTTAGGGAAACCTGCAAAGAATGCTCTCTGCAAGTGCTATGCTATGGAGCTTACTAAACCAGTCTGCCAACCCAGGTGTCCCAACACCGACCATTACAAAATGTTCCCAGCAAAGGCATTTATGAAACCATGTGTCAAGATATTTAGACAACAAAAACAGACATAAGATTGCAAACGCTAAATCAACGTAATAACCTCTTTACTTCCAAACCAGAATACATTCTTTACAGATTTATGGCCTTTCATTATGAACAGGGTGAAAAGACGGGTAGATTACCTGCTGAACAACTCCGACAGAGAGTGGCAATGATAGTGATCTCAGCCAAAGAAAAGCAAACAGGGCACATAGCCAGAAGATAGCTAAAGCAATGCCACATATTACAAATATATATACACTCTGGAGATAGGAGCAAGCAACGACTGGACTGACAGGTTCTCTGACATCATATAACTACTGTGTTTCAATGAGAAGTACAGGTTGCTTCTAGAGGGGAAACTAACCAAAAAAGAGACAGCCCAGGCCATAGCCACCTGCCCCTGATGAAGACTACTTCCCAGTGGAATTTTATAAGCGGATGGAAGCTGAAATAACAGAAGTGCATGCAGCAGGCAGAACAGATAGGCAGTTTAGATTGGTTCTTCAACAGTTTCTGATAACTGTACTTTCAAAAGTTGACAAAGATTCTCTGTTATGCATCATCAACTGACCAATAGCTCTCCTTAATAGAGACGTCATAGAGACGTCATAATCTCAGCAGGAATATTTGCCTCTGGTCTTAAGCAAGTTATACCCACACTCATACACCACACACCAGGGGAGTTTTGTTTCCAGGAGGACGTCCCGGAACCATGCATGCACATTGTCCCACTTTCTACAGCTCACTTAGGACATGCAGGGGATCCACTGGTTCTAACTCTCAGAGCCAAAAAGTCATTGGACTGGATCAGATTGGATTATCTCTTTTATATATTGCACAAACTTATTTGGGGGGGCTTCATTATGAACGCCAAATGGCTATATGAATCTCCTACCACTTAGGATATCTCTTCCTATTAAACCATTCTCATGTAGGACGGTGGAAACACCTGGGATGTCCATTATCAATGTTGCTAGTTCTATTGGTGTTACAACCCCTGGTATTGTGTAGTTTCTAATAATACATAGGATCTACGTGTTTAGACAACATAAACTAAGAGATTGGTGTGCAGACAGATTTCAGACACCTCAAAATATATGTTAGTCTTTAGACCAGCTAGCTCACAGTGCCCCTATAAGCCCACTATACTTACCAAAGATTGAATTGTTTCTGGCAACTATAAAAAATGACAACCCTTGATCCTTCAGAGATCGTGGAAAGAGAACAGTACTTTTCATTCATTCACTCGTGCTCACTTCTTCTCAGAGAGATATCTATATATATAAAAACGAAAGTATGTCTGTTTGTCCTGTATGCATTACTACACCATTCATCCGATTGCCATGCAACTTTGGGAAGTTGTTGAGTACACTCCCGCGAAGGTTTCTGGCAAAATAAATAAATAAATGAATACAACATTTTTTAAAAATGGTAAAAGTTGTTGAATACACTCCCGCGAAGGTTTCTGGCAAAAAATGTATTAAATATCGGCCCCCCGGACCCCAGGGCCCTCATAATCTTTCCAATACTGAACATTTACAGTTTACGGTGCGACTCACTTTTGCAATGACCATCAACAAAGCACAAGGACAATCGCTGCAAATGTATGGGCTAGATTTGGAGAACCCGTGCTTCTCACATGGACAACTGTATGTGGCCAGCTCACGCGTCGTAAAATCTTCTGATTTATTCGTGTACGCACCAGACGGAAAAAAAATACTGTGTATCCACAAGCACTCAAATAAAGAAACAGAATTAAAACAACACTTTAAAATATTTCCATATTAAAATGAGTTTCAATAAAAATTACACAATGTAAATTGAATGGTATCATAACAAGTTTCCTTGAATTTCCTTTCTTCTGAGATCGCAGCAAAGCGCAACGGGTAAGCTAGTACAGAATAAACAATGGGGACGTTTTCAATGAGCATTTATTGAACCAGCGTCATTCTAGTATAAAATATGTGTGCAGTTACAATCATTAGGAAGATACAGATATATACAATTACAAGAACCAACAGAGTAAATAAAAGGTAGAATTCTGCCATGGTGCTAAAACAGCCAATATATGCAGGCTTGTAAATACATAGTAATAATCAAGCGTACTTCTAGGATGCAAACCCTAGCTAAGTGTACCTAAGTGTACCTAGCATGTATGTGGGTGTGAAGCCAGGAATCTCCATAGGGAAGAGCCAACCCCATCACCTGATGAGAAAGAATGAAGGACCCCGCCTTGGTCGCAAGTGGGACACAGCGCAGGGGATGTCAGACTACTTGGTGCTGGAGTTTCTGCATGTAGGGACTCCAGCATCTTGTGTTAGCATGGAAGCTTCTCCTTTGGTTTGCCCATCGAACATGCAGTGCTTATATACCCAAATGGTACCCTCAGGGGTTCTACCTAGATGGGTAATGATATTATGGGCCAGTCGCTCAAGGATGACGATAACAGGACTTTGGTACAGAGTTATTATACAGAAGATGGTAATCCTGCTGTGTAATACCAGGAATCCTCATGCATAATAAATTAGGACAGTTTTCAAAGAAAACCACATTACATTTATTCAGCACATAATAAGGCAAAAGGTCAGCACCAGAGTTGTTATGTAGAGCAAGGCAGGACAAATGCAGGTTAAAGGTTGTGCAGCTACCTAGGCCTATATTGGGGTACATTGAGGCTCATAACACCCACTCCTCATCCTACGGACGATAAGATAAACTAATGATAAAATATGCCTAACTAAGAAGCCTAAAAACATTGTTAAAAACATATGAATGTAAAAACATCTAAAAAACATTGTGTATGTAAAAAAGATGTATAAAGTAGAAAAGGACAAAAATCTATAAGTCCTCTAAATAGTCAATATACTATTTGGACTAAATGAGCACATTGAACGCCATGGTGCTTAGTGAGAGCAAAGAAAGAAAAGTAAAACAAACACTGTTTCCAAATATCAATTTGGCTTGTTTTTGAAAAGGGCAGAGAGCCAAATGATTATGTGCCCTGTGTGGGAGATTCAACATCACTGCTGCTTGCCTTCGCAGATGACGGTCCCTGTAACAACTCTTGGATCAGGTCAATGGAGCAAATGTGATCTTCTCCGTTCCCACTGCAGCTGCTGAGGAAGCACTCGACACCTGTGAGCCTTTTTTAGAGCCAGTGTCCATTCCGACAGAAGCTGAAGCCTTCTGCAGTGGCTCTAAGAATTATTTATTTATAGCATTTGTAGAGCGCTTCTGCAACCCTACGGGCATCCTGGCGCTGTGTACACATTGCTGAAAATACTGTGCATCAGAGGAGGGGGAAAGTATAAAGTTCTGGTGAGATTAAACTTTGGGGAAGAGCCATGTTTTCACCTTTTTACGGAAAGCCATCAGTTTGTCTGTTTTCCTGATGTCGATAGGCAATTTATTCCACAGATGGGCTGCGGCTATGCTGAAAGCTCTGCCACCATAAGTGGCTTTCCTGATCCTGGGTATGCTTATCAGGTTGGAAGATGAGGAACGGAGGGACCGTGTGGGTATATACCATTTGAATTTCTTTTGAAGTGGTCGGGGGCCCATTCCGTGTACTGCCCTAAAGACAATGCAGAGGGATTTAAAGCAGATCCTTTGATGTACAGGTAGCCAGTGAAGATCGGCTAGAGCGAGGGTGGTAGAGGATCTTCGCTCTCGGGAGAGTGCCAGCTTCGCTGCTGCCGCCTGGATGCTTTGCAATCTGGAGATCAAATAGGCCGGGGATTCCAGAAGCAGAGCATTACAGTAATCCAGGCGGCTGAGAATGGTGCTCCTAACTATGGTGGTTCTGACCTGCGCTGGTAAGAGGGGTAGCAGCTTTCGCAGTCCTCTCATTAAAGCAAAGCAGCTACTCATCTGCTTGTTGACATTGGTCTCTAAGCTCAGACAGTCGTTAAAGCTGACTCCGAGATTCTTCACTGATTTCACTGGGGCTAATGACTCCCCCGAGTCCAAGGGCCAGAAATCGGTGGGTAGACTTCTGGTAATTCTGCCAACTGCGCAGTGCATTATTTCCGTTTTATCACTATTAAATTGTAGTGAGTTCTGGTTTAGCCAGAGTGTCATTTCTGCCATGCAGGTATGGAAAGCCGTGAGTGAGTTGGCCTGGGCACCATCAAGGGAAATCATCAGCTGCGTGTCGTCCGCATAGTTGATCACGCTAATACCGTGGGCCTTGATAATGCCCAACAGGGGTTGCATATATATATTAAAAAGTATCGGACTGATTGCGGACCCTTGTGGGACGCCATGTGGGACTTTAACAAATTCCGACTGATATGGGGGGATGGCTACTGCCTGCCATCTGTCTTTTAAATAGGAGTGAAACCAATCGAGCGCCACTCCGCCGATTCCAATGTTTTTTAGTCTTGTCAGCAGGATGTCGTGGCTCACCGTATCGAAAGCGGCGGACAGGTCCAGCAGAATCAGGATTGCTGATTCCCCCCTGTCCGCCCTCATTCGCAATTCATCCAGAACTGTCAGCAGAGCTGACTCGGTTCCGTGAGCTGGTCTGAAACCGAATTGCTCCTCTTCCAGGATGTTGTTGGTTTCTAGGAAGAGGGCAAGGGATCTGCTGACCCACCGCTCTATGATCTTTATAGGGTATGGCAGGAGCGATATAGGACGGTAGTTTTTTTTGCAGTTCGGGTCTAGATTAGGTTTCTTTAATAGTCGGGTAACAACCGCCAATTTCCATTCTTTTGGTACTGTGCCAGAAATGAGGGATTGATTGCAAAGCTGTTGCAATACTGAGAAAAGGTCATCCCTGAACTCCTTTACTATTTTGTGAGGCAAAGGGTCCAGAGGGGACCCTGAGGTTGTATTAAGAGCAGTTTTTGTGAAGTCTTGTTCTGTAAGGACTTTAAAATTTTCTAAGGTAGCCTTTGGGTTGGGTCGTCCTGCGTTGTCTTCGCTCTTCTCCCTATTCTCGGGGTTACTAATATCCTGCTCAGAGGAGATGGAAGCACCCTTCATTCCCTCAATGATTTTAGTGATTTTTTCCTGAAAGAAGGAAGCTAAGTCATCGCATAATTCTTGTGAGGGCTTAATTTGACTGTTCGCACAGTCCGGATTGGATAACTCTCTGATTATCCTGAAAGTGTCACGGGACTTATTAGAGCTGTGGAGTAGTAAGTCGGCGAAATAGTTTGCTTTGGCTGCGATTATATCTTTTTTATATCTTACAATGGTTTGTCTCCATATCAGTTTCTCCGGCTCCGAGTAATTTTTTCTCCACATCCTTTCGGCGTTTTTACAGGCTCTTTTCAGTGCCTTCAGGTTATCCGTGTACCAGGGCGCGGAGGGTCTTCCTCTTTTCCTGATTACTTTCAGGGGTACAGTATCGTCGAGCTTTTTGGTTACTTCTTTACACAACGTGAGATAGTTAGTGGTGATGTCGTTCTCTGGGTTGAACGAATTCCCAATGTGATGGAGATTGAACTTTCCTTTTTCTTTCCTTTTTAGCAGGCCTTTCCAGTCGCGTCCAATAAAGGATCTGCTCTGTGTATTAGTAGGTCCTGTATTAGTCAAGGTGTGAATGTTGAAAAGTAGGAGGTGATGGTCTGACCAATCTACTGGGAGCGTTGTTCTCATTGTAATAAGATCCTCTGCAGCAAATATTAGATCCAGTGTATTTCCCTGTTTATGTGTGGGGGTAGTTATCCACTGTTTCAGCCCTAAGTTTTCCCAAGAGTGGGTGATATTGTGGAAGGCCGTGTGTAGTTGGTCATTATCCCAAAGATTGAAATCTCCTAGTACCAGTAGTTTGCTGTGTGAGATTGATATGTTGTTGATGACGGCAATCAATTCCTGCTGTTGTGTTGCGTTGATATGTCCCGGAGTCCAGATTAGGCTCGTGAGGCAGTTGCCTGAATCATGTCTAATCGATATCCCAAGTATTTCAGCACATGAAACCGTGTCGACATCTAAGGTAGCAATATTTAGCTCCTCTTTAAAGATGATCCCTGTTCCTCCTCCTCGTCCTATGGTCCTAGGTTTATGAATGATCTTGTATCCTGGCGGGCAGGCCGGCCCTAGTTCTAGTTCCATTCCCGCAGCCGTCCATGTCTCAGTCAGAAATAAAATGTCCAAATGGTTGGACTCGACCAAAAGCTGTATTTCAGTGGCGTGTTTCGGCAGAGACCTGACGTTTAATAGTCCACTGACTAGTTCTCCCTTAATGGTCTGTTTGGGGACGGCGTGTGTTGGCAGGAAGTGCCTATATCCTGTGTTCTGATCAGGGTTCGAATGTAAAACTAGTGGAAGGGGAATGATGACATCAACATGAGAATACACTGAGAACACTGTAATATGTAAGCTTTTAAGGGGTTCAGTAGTATGGAGGCACAACCATCGGAAGTGTTAGACATATGTCCAACATGCATTTGTATCCGCAGAATAGGCAGAAGAGCACAGGCATAGACCAGTCAACCTTGACTGATCTGCACAATAGGAACCAATGCTCGCTTAGCTCCCGAAGCCGAGGTGTGCCCAGATGGGGTACCATGCTTTCATGGCATCTTTGCACCAGGTGTCATTTTTTCATCTCTTTGGAAATTGGGACGTCCATTGCGTAGCAGGAACACTAAAACCAGGATACCCACTACAAGGAGAATGACCAATGGAAGCCTTCCAAAAATGCTTCCTAATACGGAGTGTTTAAATGATGGGATAACTTCGAAGATCATCTGAAAAGTGCTCAGTAGTCCAGAACCAATGCTCCTAAATTTGTGTACTAACCTACTCGTATCAGACGTGTTAAAGATACAATGTACCATTTGCCCGATATGGAGTGGGAAGTTCGTTCAGACTAGTGCATGTATCTCAAGTGAAGACCTTGCAACCTGGAGATCAAAAGTCTCACGAGGTGGGGTTGAAGCCACATCCTTCTGTAAAAGCATGTCTTTCAGTCTGCTTAGAGAATCAACCCGTATAAGGGAAACATTCAATGAAGGCCATAACGGCACCTCCCTGACTGTGTGGGTCAGTGGAAACAATACTTGCATAAAAACAAGTATCCATAGAACTTACTGTGACCAGATACACAATGGCTGGTAATATCCCACAACAACCTTGATCATTCAACATGAAATAACTTCCATTCAAGAGCAGTTGGAACACCAGATGAATCACAGCAGCTGGGGAGCCTTTCAAATGACAAGATATGTTTGTAACTGAAGCATTACATGCTCGGTGAAGCATAATATCCCAAAAAATTAGAGCCTCACTTAAAGTCCCCATTCCTGCATTTAAATATGTACTGTAATTCCCAAGATTCATGTATGTACCCCTCTCCCAATGCTTAATACCTACCTAGTGGCACTGTAGACAGTACTGAAAGTGGAATGTCATGACTGGCAGTGTAATATGGCCATGGTTTAACCATTCTGTGGAGGGGTACTCAGCCAGAGTAAAAGGTTTTTTGTCAAATTTTTCACTGTGCAGCATTGTTTACTTTGCATCTCTTCGTGCCATTTTGTCTGTCATTCTTTTAAGTTGTATGCAGGAAACTGCGACAAACTGTTGATATACCGCCAGGGCATGCAAACAGAATGCAGTGATTGCAGCATCCAGCTCAACAATAGAATGGATCGCAATTGCGATAGCCCATGTTGAAAAATAGATAAATCCTGTTCCATTATATCTATCGCAAGAGACACAATGTTGCTCAGTGAATAAGTCCTGGATGTTAGCTTGCGCATACCAATGTCGCCCTCTGCTGAAGCCTTTTCTAGGTTAACCTTGTCAATCTCAAGCAGTCTCTCAGCAGCCTCTTGTTGAGAGATTTTCCATATTGCGTTGTATATAGCGTATAAGAAACGCTTCTGATGTTGCTTCTGGGGACCTAACAAAAAATCCCTTGGTTCCATGTCATCAGAGAGTAAGGACAAGTGTTCTTTCACATGGGACAGTGTTGAGGTTTCTAGCCACTCTAAGCAAAACTTCCCAATACTGTAAGTTGTCACCACCCCTGAGTGTTCAAATTGTACATAGCGTTGGTATGTATATGGATACTAAACCCTTCGGGGGTACCCTTGAATTGTGACTGACACCTATTTTGGTTGATAGACCAAACCAACCATCCCTACCAATTGGGGTCCGAAGAATTGTATGAACCAGCAGGTATAATTTCATCTTGCATATCCTCACTATGGGGTCATTTACAATGCCGTTCGGAAAGGCTTTGAATCGGATTTGAATCAGCTGAATTAAATTCCGAAGCCTTGTTTCCGACTGATTCAGAAACCTTTCCAAACAATCAATTACAATGTTTGGACTTTCCAAATCGGTTCCAAATCCCAACCCGAGATCGGCGAATACCCAGGAGCCCAGGCGGACTACTATTCAGTATCGGCCACATAGTGTGGTTTGATCTGATCAATGAAAACAAATCTCTTTTCTTTCCTGCTGGTAAGGGGGGTAAGAAGGGGAAACAGCCATTACATTGCACGCGTAACAACGCATGCAATTACAACGTGGTATTTACAACACCTGCATTGTTACATCGCAGTACCATTACAACGCACGTCATTGCAATGACTTGCTGTAGGGGGCACTCTAAGCTAAGGAATAGCATAATTTACGATTCTAACACCTTCCCTAATGTTGTACACAATTGAGTTGGAATAGTAAATGATACTATTCCAACATCCAGCACCCCCTACAGCAAGTTGTTGTAACAACTTGCGTAGTAATGGAACTGCAATGTGACAACTCGGTCATTGTAATGACCGCGTTGTAATCGCATGCATTGTAAACACATGCGATTTAGAGGTATATATTCAGAAGAACTACTGTTCTTGTTCCTTCAACAACTAGGACCGATAAAGGCGCTCAGTAGGATATCCCATATTCCTTTTTGTCTACAGTATTTGTCTGACCAGGTCCCCAATCTTCAAGACCCAGGTAGGTCTTGCCGGAATAGCTTTCACTTCCCCAGTGGCGGTGCGTTTTACTTGGAGGTTGCTAAGTAATGCCTAGAATTAATTGTCTTTCTGTAAAATCGCCAAATGGTTATTGATGTTAAATTGTTTTTCATCTGCCACAATCGAGTTCAGGTAACCACATTCTAGTCCCAAACAGGACTTCATATGGAGTACGCCCCCCAGGGAACTTCTTGGCATGTTAATAAGTGCCCTCTGGACCCTATATTGGTGATTGGCCAAACTGCCACCGAGCCTAAAACCATTTCTTTTAAGGATAGCTTTTAGTCCCAGCTTTTTCTCTCCACAATCAAATTTCTCTCGGCATGATAAAGAGAGGAGTACAGGAAGACCACGTCCAAACTTCCCAAGGCTTCTTTGCAAGCCCAAGAGCTAAATGCAGGGCCACAGTCAGAATGTAATGTACCAATTGCATATATCCCTTTAAAAACTTGCAAATCATGTGGAACAGTTCGGGCGTCAGCCAAGCGCTAAGGCCAAATCCACAGGAGCCTAGAGCATGAATCCACTGCCACCAGGATGTACCTGTAAACCCCATCAGATTGTAAGGGGCCTCAGTGGTCCAAATAGGCAAATATGAGAGGTCTGTCTAATATCAGTAGTGGTGTTTGTGGTGGACATGCTATGGTGGAACCCTTCATCTGCTGACAGATGTTGCACTTAAAGACAAAACATTTGGTCTGTTTAGTTACACCTGGCCAACAATATTGTTGTTTCAGTAGTGCAATCATTGCAGTAATACCTGTGTGTGCTGAACCCAGACCCTCGTGTGAAGTTACAAATTAATCTAATCTGCGTATTAATTTATCCCCCAATCGTGGAATTTGAGCAAACGGAATGTTTTGAGCATCTAACATGTAGGAGTACTTGAGTTGAAACGCTCTTGGTAAGATTGAGCTGTTTTACGCATAGCGTTCATTGCTCTCATTATCTGTCTGTCTATCCCCGTACTAGAACGAGTCATTGCTAAGCATGGGCGGATTTCGCGGATTCACGATCCGCGAATTTGCGGATTTGCAGATTTGCGGATCCGCAAAATCCACGAATTTGCGGATTCGCGGATTTTGCTGATTTTTTAAATAGGGGGGGTCTTCTATGCGAGTTCAAGTGCCTCTTGTGTGTATAAATGGTCAGAGACCGATCAGAGCAGCAGATGAAGAGAAAGAAGCTCCTGGTCACAGGAACAGCACGAGGATTGCGCTCATGAAAGTCAAGGATACAAAGGCCTCTATCCAGCATCACAGCTGATTTTCAACAGTAGATTTGGGAAGAAGGCACACCTGCCCAGCCTCGACGACGCTCACGATTGTTTTTGGGCTGATGAATGAGTCACTGAATTTGAGCTTCAACTAGTTCCAGCGGCCATGTGTGTGTTACTATGCAATCGCACCGATGTGCGCAGGGGTCCCTTGAGTGAGCTGTCCATCATCCTGTAACTATTTTAGGATGGCGCCGGCAAGCTGCCAGCCCATCCTAAAATAGTTACTAAATTAGCTTCATCAGGAAGCACTAATAGATAAAATAAAGCAGGTGCTCGAGCACCTGCTTTATTTTATCTATTAGTGCTTCCTGTTGAAGCTAACTTAGTAACTATTTTAGGATGGTGCTGGCATCTTGCCGGCGCCATCCTAAAATAGTTACAACAACTTCAAGCTTGAAGGCTTGAACTTTTGCCCCCCAGATCCGCCACTCGCGGATTTGCGGATTTTCGGTAAATCCGCGGGAGTTCGCGGATTGCGGATTTACCGAAAATCCGCGAAATCCGCGAGCGGAACGGATTTTGCGCTCAAACCTAGTCATTGCAGCAATTGGTAGCAGTCCTCACTGTCGCCCTAGCAGCTTCATCAGCAAGTAAATTCCCTTCAACCTCCCCGCCAACACGCTGATGACTCAATGTGTGAATTACATGAGCCCATGGCCAGCCCTTTTTCAGCTCCGTAACTTGTTCCCAAAGAAACTTGTGCTTTATTGTGCAGCCTTTGTAATCTCTAAACCAGTTCTAAACCAGTTCTGACCTGATATTCATAGTATGACCTGATATAGTAAAATGAACTGCACACAGTGTGAGGAGTTACCGATTTATATTTCTTGTGACAGTATCATGGCTTTTAGTTCTGCCAGCTGTGAAATCACCTAGAGATTCTGCCTATGTATTGCCAGGACGGAACTTGCCGTCCTGCATTCGTCCCTTTACAAGCTGCAATGTAATGTTGTTTACTTCCTACGGCAGGCTGGGCAGATCCATCAGTGCATTTGCATTTGGAATGTTGGCTTCTATAACAGCCTCTAAGGTTGGTACTGGAGTCACAACAATTATTTGTTTCCCCTGACCTAGTGCTTTTTCTCTCACTACAGCAGTCAGTACTGCTGACAGTATTTTTTCTGTCGATGCAAAACACATTTCAGCGTTTGTGTACAAGTGAGATTTGTATGCTATGGGTATGTTTCACCTTCATTGAAGGATAGGTAGGTGTACCCAGATTGACCCGCGACTGCACAGATCACCAAATGTGTAGTATTTACACGTGTATATAAGTGTTTGGAAGCTTTAATATCACTTGCAATGAATGTAGAGTGTCTGTGTGTTCCTGTGTCCAATGTCTGACTGAAAAATCTGGTCAAATCCAATCGTAGAAAGGTTTAACATTTTCTGTGTTATCCAAAATGTATGTTCTGCCAAAATTTAAGAATCCTAAAATGGATTGTAAACTTTTCAGAGTCTTTGGAGGTTAAAGCAGTGCACATTTCTCTAAAAAATGTGCAGCTATGCATTTACCTTCACTTGAGAGTTTGTATCCTAAAAATAGGACATTTAGGTAGGCAATTTTTGTTTTTTTTAAAAGCTAAGGGGCACATGCATCAACCTATTTAGGAAGTGCAAACGGTGCGAAACGGTAAATTCGGCCGTTTGCGCTTCCTAAATACGTTTTTGGGATGCATGAAACAATTTTTCAAAATTCGCTTTTTTTTGCATTTCCTAAAAATGCGAATGCATTTAAGGAATCGCATTTGTGCGATTCCTTAAATGCAATGCATCCATTTTTTTAAAAATGCGAATTTTGAAATAGGAAGTGCAAATTAACACGAGGTTGACCCTCGTGTTAATTTGCGAAATTCTTTAAAAAAGCACAAAAATGCATTTTGGAAAGTGTCATGTTACAGACACACATGTCCTTAGGACATTTGTGTGTGAAACATGCACTTTAAAATACATTTCAGGGGTGCAGGGGAGGGTCCTCTGGACCCCCTCTCTGGACCCTTGCAATGCATCAACAAATTGCGAATTCCAAAAAATAGAAATGCAAAACGGCATTGATTCCTATGGGCCTATAGGCCCATAGGAATCAATGTAATACCATTCCTTAATTGCGATTCGCAATTAAGGAATCGCAAATTCCGAAAATTAAGAAATCCTAAAAAATTTTAGGATTTCTTGATGCATAGGATTTTGCAATTCCTAAATTGCGATTCCTTAATTTTCGCAATTTAGGAAATGCAAATTCCTATAATGATGCATGTGCCCGTAAATCCGTAACCCTCAGAGGCAAACCTCAGAATTTTGTTGTTCACCCTGTGCAAGTGATCCAATAATTCATTGTCTATCATACAAATGTCATCTACATAGGACAATTATTGAATTGTGAAACTCAATCACTAGGGGACCTGAGCCGGGTGTGGGAAGGGAGGGAAAGTGAGAGTCGAATGATTAGGGAAAAGTACGAAGTAGGTGCACTCGCACAATCCGTTACAGTTTGTTGTAGGATGCACAATGTATTTTTCATTGAAATGCTAATAAAAATATAGATAAAAAAATCTACATAGGACAATGCCTCCTCATCACTATTTCGAAGCAACTCTGACACTGTGCTGAGAACAACCCGGGGCTATTCTTAGACCCTTCGGGCTGTCTACAGAATTGGTGCTGAGAGTCAAGCGTAGAAAATTCTGTTAAATATCTGTTTTCAGGCACTATATTTTGACAAAAGAATCCATTTGATATATCCAGTGTTGTTTGGTATTCCTTCAGCACACTGTTATTCATTAATGTGGCACTGTGTGCATTTTGTACTGCAAATGTTGTTGTGAATGTCTTTAAATGTCTGTAGTCCGAAACTAGAAGGTATGATTTGTCTGGTTTCATTACGGGAAACAAAGGTTTATTCATGGAGGAGGTGCAATCCTCGATTACACCTTCGTATTCAAGTTGATCTAAGATGTCCCTGACTTACTGCTTTGCATCATGTTTTATTGGGTACTGCCTTTGTGGTGTAGGAGTGGTTTTAACTGGGATTTCATGGTGAGGTGACTCAGCTTTCCACCCTACATGATTGCTGTATAATGCTAGTGCCACTGCCCACTCCTGCACATATGCATGTTTTAGTGATTCTGGAAAGAGGACGAAGCAAGACGGTAAAATTACCTCTTCCCTCTTCGGACAATCAATGATGAACTCGGGCAGCCAATCTCTTTCAGCCAAAAGGATACATTATCCAGAAGTCAGGTTCTCCCAAAAGACAACTTTCACTTTTCTGGGTATGTCCCCCTCAATTTGGAGTGTTATTTAATGTAACTGATGTGGTACACTTATCCTTGTATTAGGTGTTTCCACCATGATATATTTATTCAACGCTGCTTCCACCAGAAATGCTAAAAGTTTCTGGTGAGCTATTGTTACTGCTGCTGAACTGTCTAGCATCATCAAAACCCATTTCCCTTTCAATAGTTGAGTCCTCAATAGCCTGAGCATTTCTTATTTTAAGGCCAGCTACCTTCTTCTTTTTAAATTGAGGTTTAGATGTTGGTTTATCTTCTTGTTTGATAATATAGTCTCAAGTGCGATGTGTGTCTCTTGACTTTGCACACTCTTCTGAACTACGTTCTCACCATCCTTTCCTCTCTGAGTTTTTAGATGAACCCTGAAAGGAACGAGAGGAACATGTATTAGTATCATGATACCTGTTAGGTTTCTTAATATTGTCACAGTTTCTAAGGTTATGTTTACTGTCAGAAAGCTCCTGTTGAGAAGATCCAACACATGATTGGTATGCATTTTGCTTATTTTCTGATTGTGTATTATCCCATTTCTTTTTAGTAGAATCAGGTGCTAGCTTTCAGTTATCCTTTTCAGTATTTCCCATTAATTGTGGTTTCACTGGTCTGGCTCCCAAATGATCTCTACCCAGTGGAGCATAGGTTTCTTAGATAATTTTTGTTAATTCTTGCTCCTGTTGTGCAGTAATGCATGCCCTCAGGTGCTGGCGTATAGCCACCACTGCTGCCTCCGCTTTTATGTTAGCAACAGAATTGTTGATACCGGGGCAAAACTGCCTTTCAATTTCATCCCAAAGTCAAGGGCTAGTTCTGCCCTGTACTCATTCTGTATTTATTTCAATACTTCTGGCATGACTGCTTTTGAGGGGGTACCATGAGTTCTGGTATAAGCAGCAGTAAAAACTGTACCCCAAGTGGTACAATCCTCTATTGAGGGAGCTATCCCCATTGGCAAGCAAATTGTCAGTATTCTGTGTTTTTCTTGCGGGCCAGTGTGTGGAAAACCTGCCTCAAGCTGCGCTTTTTTCCGTGCAATCCAGGACGGCATTTGCTCAAGTTTAGTTAGCATTCTTCCGATATTTGTGTTTAGCGATTATGAGCTAATTTTTGACGAAGTACCTTGCGGTTGACCAACTTGAGTGACCCTTGTTGGGTGATGTGTGTGTGTTCACATTACAAACTGTGTGCGATTTTTGTAAATTCTTATTATTTCTTTGTGAAATGGACTTAAGTCAGCTGCCAGCAATGTATCAATCTCTGGATGTGGTGTGTAAGCAACTAGAACTGGCCAAGTTGCTCCGTCTCTGCTGAGTGGTCCGAATTTCCCTTAACCTGTGGTATGGGGAAGGGTGCCTTTAAACCAATTTATATGTTCTTGCTAAGTTAACGGGACATCTATGTCCTTGTATGAAGAGTAGTCATCTGGTATTTCATCCGGAGTATAGGAATGAAACTTATTTGTGCGTGCATCTGCAGGTGCCAATTTACCCTCTGTTCTGAATGCCTCATGAGCCTCAATCATAAAGGCAATGGTCCCACCTAATACTGAGAGACCAACATTTTCCAATTTTATAGCTAGTGCATTTATGCAATTTTCTGAGATGTTTATAGCACCTTCCTGCTCAGTTTCCCCCCTACTAGACCAACTAGTATCACTGGTACCACTAGCACCAGCGTCTGCGCTTTGAGACATTATGGGTGGAAGTTTATAGAGAAAGAGATAAGGTTTTGCACAATGTGGGAAACTATAATTCTTCAAGCATGAATAAACCTACAGCCAATACATAGGGCATACCAACTCAGCTGTGGCGTACCCCCCCCCACGTATTCCCCCCCCCCCACTCTAGACATCTCAGGTTACATTTGAGTAGGGGTCTCTGAGAAAGCACAACTGAATTACTCAGATATTACTGTTAAATAAGAACCAAACCAACGTTGTTGGCGCCATGTTGTGTAGTTAGTTCATAATAATACATAAGATCTCTGCGCCTAGACAACATAAACTAAGGGATTGGTGTCCAAACTGATTCTAGAAACCCCTGAGGGATATGTTAGCCTTTAGACCAGCTAGCTCACGGAGCCCCCTATCCTTACCAAACAGCGAATAGTTTCTGGCAACTATTGCGACAGAAACAGATATATACGATTACAAGCACCAAAAGAGTAAATAAAAGGTAGAATTCTACGATGGTGCTAAAACTGTGAATATATGCAGGCATATAGATACATAGTAATAATCAAGCGTACTCCTTGGATGCAAACTCTAGCTAAATGTACCTAAGTGTACCTAGCATGTATGTAGGTGTGAAGCCAAGAATCCCCCTACGAAATAGACAACCCCATTACCTGATGGGAAAGAACAAAGGACCACATCGTGGTTGCGAGTTGGACACCCTGCAAGGGATGTAGGACCACTGTGTGCTGGAGTTTCTGCATGAAGGGACTCCAACATCTTGTGTCAGCATGGAAGCTTCTCCTCTGGTTTGCCCAGTGAAGATGTGGTGCTTATATACTAAAAAAGGTTCTACCTGGATGGGTAATGATACTGTGGGACTGTCTTTCAAGGTTGACGATAGCAGGGACTTTTGTACAGATTTATTATACAGAAGATTGTAATCCTGCTGTGTGATACTAAGAATCCTCATGCATAATAAATTAGGCTAGTTTTCGAACAAAACCACACAACTTTTATTTAGCACATAACTAGGCAAAAGGTCAGCGCCAAAGTCGTTATGTAGAGCAAGGTAGGACAAATGTAGGTAAAAGGTTGTGCAGCTTCCAAGGCCTATATTGGGGTACATTGGACTCATAACACTGGTAACTGTCATATGTAGGTACCAGGACATAGCAGGCATACCTATACCAGAAGGACACTAATCCTATACATGTTTTAATATATTCACAGGCCTAAACAGATCCCTCCTGACCCTTATGTCTACCATTGCTGAGTTGGCAGAGATTTTGGGGTATAAAGTCATTTTTGGGAAAAGCAAAGCCCTACCCACTTCATGGAGTATTTCCAATGGACCCCAACACAGCTTAAGTACTTAAACATTTACATAAAAGAGGGTTAAAAACACATTGTTCTTGATAAACTGACAGCTCAAGCCAAAGCCAATTTAGCCAAATGGTCACAATTACATTCTTCCCTTTCTGGCTGAATTCGAACAATAAAAACTGTGGTTTGTCCCAGATTTACATATGTTCTAAGCATGCGGCCACTCCTAACCCCAAGGTCTCTTCCGAGAATGATAGTCAGAGACATTAAGGCACTCATATAGGACTCCGCAAAGCTGTGGTTAATGACCTCCAAAGTAATATTGCACAGAAAATGCATTGGCCTTGGCCTCACATCTGTTGAGTACTATCATACAGCTTTACACCTGGTCCAACTCTCCTAAATGTGAATATACCTTAAAGACCCCTTTTACAGGCTACCATCAAGCAGACACTTACCTCCAGCAGCCCCAGTTTGTAACTGACATGCAAACATAAGACTCCCTCACCCCTGACTCCAAACTCCAGCATCTACACAATGATAAAGAACTGCACATGTGTCCACAGACTATTAGAAACAGACACAAACATACATAAACCACCACCCCTATGGTATAATGGCAACATTTATGTACAGGGACAAATGCTTCACTGGGAAACAATGCAGCAGGTGAGTAGTCTGATTTTGGACCAACTCCTTCCACAAGGGGACTTTAAGTCCTTTGAAAAGCTTAGAGAGAAATTCTGCTTCTTTGCACACCAAAGTTCATACAAACAAACATACAACTCCCCAGCAGGTTAGGTTTGCCACCATGGTACATACAGACCGCCCTATCTGTATCACCTATCCAACACTTGGGACTATACAAGGGGGTAATGTCAGGCCTTTATAACATGCTAGTGCAACATTTACACTCTTAACTCCAAATAACTCGGCTACGTAACAAAGGGCGGGAATTGTTTCAAATAGGCTTTATGAAGAAGAATGGGAGGGGGATTGACTTGAGAATCTAGATCAGGGAGTGGGGGACTCTCGCATCAATTTTTGTGTATTTAAAATGATACAAGATTGGTACTGGAGTCCTGTGAAACAAGATAAAATTGGCTTTCTGCACCATTGAAACTATTGGAGATGTGAACACCCCACACTTCAACACCATTCTCATATGACATGACTGCCCAGACATGCATAGGCTATTGTCTGCAGTAGAAGTCACCCACTTGATAATGCTTCACAATGCTTTTCGATTTATCTTCTTTAACAAACCATGAGCATTGTCTACTCTCTGTGGTCCTGACAGCAGCTAAACTCTACATACTTCAGCACTGCACTCTTGACATCTAGCCCACACACAAAAAGTTATTGACAAAGATGTATAAGGCTACCTCATATCAACAACTAATATGCAAATTTCAGAATAAGCAAGGGTGTCTTCAGATCTGGTCACCATTTCTCAAATTTGGCATCTAACATATACATTGTAAAATATGATATTTATATGACAAACATGAGACCTGGCATGCTCTACAGTTATATGTAGTTATAGGTAACCATATGGAGATGAAAATGGAGCACATGCTCATAGTGGTGTCTAATACTTGAAAATAAGGGAGTGCTATGAAAACTGATAGTTTGTTGATTTTGAATGTTGATGTTTTCTTATCGAGACAAGTGCCTTCCCCTCCTCCTTTCTCCTCGTTACCTTCCTCCATTTTTCCTTCGTGCAAGCCCCATGCTTCTGGTTGGACCATTTTTTACTGCCAGCACTCTTCCAACCCATTGTACTGCTTATTGAGCTACTACCAGAAAGCACTGCAGTAGACTGGGTTTTGAATTGAATTAATACTTTCTACTTAAAGGAGACCTTGGTACTATGTATTCACTCAACACTGTTCAGACCAGGATGAGTGCTGTGCTCTGATATATGGAATTATAATGTACCAAAATCTGAAAAAGATCCTGCAGCACATACATGTTAATGCAACTCCTCTCCTTCTTTTCGCCATATTTTATTTCATTCTACTTAGTAAGCAGTACAGATTTTTGATATGTTCCTCTCTCCCTCCACTTACAATACTATACATTCTATTCATCCCAGTTGTAATGTGATGATGACTATAAATAAATAAAGATATCAAAAAGAAATACCATAAATAGGCATTACAGTTTACAATAGTTATATTTCAATATATTTCCCTATATTTTGACAATACTGTGGTCTTCTGTATTTTATAGTCAATTCAATTCAATAATACTTTATTTGGTTACAAATATATATAACCATAAATGCACATAAAAATACACTTATTAAAAAAGGGAAATTGTTATTAAAAACATCTAATAATATCTACAATAGAGGACATAGTACCATATGTATAAACATAGCTTCATTGTTGCATTTTATCACATCATGATCGTTTTCCTGCACCTAAAAACATTTTTTAAAAAGGCTACTACAGAGGCAACAACAAAGACTGTCTCTAATCTCTAATCTAGCGCTTAGAGACCCCGGGGTTATATAGCGCTATATAAATCGAAATAAATAAATAAATAAATAAATTGTTGAAGTGTCACAAATGCTGGGGGACAGGACCTCATACCTAATACTTTTAAAACAGGACCGATCCATAGTTTTCTCTGGATAGAATAAAATTTGGAAAAAAATAACGTATATAGTAGACTAGTCGGAAGAGTCATCACACGGATATTTACAAAGCTGTTTTGACCAGTCATTAATAGCTGGGAAACTTATTAATCTGTACAAGGTGCTCAGGCGGAAACGTGTCAATAAAAATCTGTCGTAATCACTCATAAACAGGTATAAATATGGCTGCAGTTTGAAAGTTGTTAAAGTAAGATTGTGTGCCTGAACCAGTATTTTATTCAGTTCAGTACTCATTTCCCGTTCAGACAGAAAACTTAGACAGATGCTCTTAAGATTTTTGCTACGCATCCCAATCATAATGGACGGATTATCAAAAAATTCATCATGTCCTATATTGTTTAAAAAAAATTTAACATACAGCAACCATCTAATATGTGTCGCCCCATCCAGTGCCCTACAGTCTTCTAAAACACAGCGGTTAAAATTTGTTTCCACTGTTGTCCATATGCTGTGCCACATCAGAGCTGGTTGGGTCTTTATAATATCGTCCAAATATGTCAAGCCTAGTTCAGTGTGGCAAATAAAAGTAGAGGTAGTGTTAGGGACCCTCAGCAAAAATCTTAAAAACCTATTTTCAACTGCCTGCAGCGAGCTTACATCTACATAACCCCATATGCCAGCTCCATATGTAGCAACATTGACACATTTTGCTCTATAAATATCTAATTTTTCCACTGTGGGACCTCTGCCCAATTTCCTACTGAAATTTGATAGTGCAGCTAAAGTCTTTATATATATATATATAATAATTTCCTCGCTTTAACAGCCTGCACCCATGACCCCTTGTGGTCAAACAAGATTCCAAGATAGGAAAATAACTTTGTACATTCTATCCGTTTCTTATCAATAAACATGGATTTTGTCTTTGTACACCCTGAACCACGATTCATTTTAAAAGTTTTTGATGAATTGATAGTAAGACCTCTTTCTGTTATAAAATTAGCAAAGCTGGTAACCACACTCTGCAGGCCCAGTGGAGTTCGAGCCATTAAGACTGCATCGCCCGCATATAACAGTGCGAGAATAGGGCGTTTACCAGCCTCGGGTAGGTCTTTACATTCTTGGACCAGGACCTTTTCAATACTATTTATGTACAGAGTAAAGAGAAACGGTGCAAGGACGCACCCTTGTCTAATGCTCGTTTCACTTTAAAGTGTCTTGTGCATTCCCCTCCTGTCCCATACCGTACCGGTTCCCTTGCCCCTGAATAAAACTCTCTTATGAAAGAGATTAAAACTGATTTGACGCCCAGTTCTTCTAAGCTAAGCCACAATTTATTGTGCCATACACAATCAAACGCCGATGATAAATCGACGAAGGCCAAGTACAGGGCCCCCTTTTTTGCTTTAATATACTTATTCAATAAGATGTTTAAGTTAAGGCCCTGCTCAATTGTACATATCTTTTTACGAAAGCCAAACTGCAAGTCGCTTATCACTGAACGTTCCTCTGCCCATTCCTGGAGTATGTTCAATATAACCCGTCCAACAATTTTCACTGTTGAGTCTAACAACAAAATTGGTCGGTAGCAGGCCGGGTCAATCCTAACCCCTTTTTTATATATTGAAACAGGGATAGACGTTGAGATAAAACCGGCAGAACTAGATGCATCAAATACTTCTGTCAACAATGGACCCCGTTGATCAATATTAGCTTTAAAAACAGGGACGCCATCTGGCCTTGCTGCTTTTCCTCCCGAGCTTGCAGCGATGGCCAGATTTACTTAACTTAACTCAAATACTAGTGCTTCACCATGGTCCTTTAAAAATATGCCATGGTCTTCTTCTGCATCCCTTAACGCTATGTCATGCTCTGCCTCAGGACCCACCGTAACATATGGCTGTAACAGTGTTTCATCATACAATTTCGAGAAGTGTTCTATCCATCTATGTTCTGGGATAGCCACCTCAATGGAGGCTAATTCCTTCTCTCTGAAAAAAGGGGCATTAAGTGCCTTCCAGAATGCACTAGGATCTTTAGCGATAAATGCTTCACTAAGGGCTATCCAGACCTCTACTTTCAAACGTTCTCTTCTGCCTTTTAGAGCACGCTTATAGACTTACTGTGGCTCTTTAATTTTATCCCTATCTTTATCTTCTTTATGCAGGGCATGTTTAAGGTTTCTATAGGCCCGGGTAAAGTTTGGATTAACCCACCCCTTTTTCCTTTTACACTTTATCCTGCGATTTACATTAATGATAAGAGCCTTCTTCATGTGATCTGTGATAACAGTAAAACTATCGATAATTTCCTTAGGAGCAGTCTTTTCATCCAGACATGCCCCAATTGCATCCTTACAATTCGTTACCACACCGAACATAAAATTGGCGAGTACACTTTATCCCAGCTTAAGGCATAACCGTTTAGTCTAGATAATGAGATGCTTTCTAAAATAGAATTCGGACAATTAGGTTTACCTACATTTTTTCTAAATAACAAGATGCCTATAGTCTGTGGTCACTCAGTGCAATCTGATGCAAGCAAAAAACCTTAATGATTGACCCATAGCGATTGGAGACCAAGGTAAAATCAATTGTGGAAAAAAGTCCACACCCACTAAATGTAGGACCGAAAGTCACTGGGGGATTACTTAAAGTGTGGGCAAAACCCAGATCAAACTTGAATATTATTTCATTTAAACATTCTCCATACATTGTGTGTGGGAAGTGTGTTAAAGTAGTGTCCATGTCATATGTAAATCCACAGTACCCAGTATCCGAGTGTTGGGAAAGAGCAATATTAAATCCCCCCCCAAACTACAATCAACTCGTTGTTCCCTATCCCCTACAGTTTAAGCAATTGACCATGTATCGCTTTCACAGCCCCTTCCAATAAATCATGGGGGATATTGTTACAATATTTCACAAGTATTACTAGACGATTTATATTAACCGTTAATCTAATAATTTGATAAAAATAATCCTCAAACACCAATTCTATTTTCCCCAAATTACATAGATTTGAAACATAAGTACACAACCCCCCTTTTGCTCTTCCATGTTTCCAAGCTTTTGCAGTTGTATGAAGGGTTTTGTAACCATTGATATGTATTAGGTCTATCGGCCAAGTTTCTTGTAAACTAAAAACATCAGATTGCCGGATACATTCGGTCCACAATACATTTCCGACTTTAGATTTTAGACCTGCTATATTCAAGAACATAAAGGTACATTTATCATTGCCTCTAGGGACTATATTAGATACCAAGCTATCACCTATACTCGGCATGGGAATATTATCCTTCATTGTAATGGACCCATCATCTGGGATTTCGAAATTCCCAATACTAGCCGTCCGTGCCGAATCGACTTCTAATATGTCCTTGTGTCCGACAATTTGATGTAAACCAAATAAAACTGTTGCCCCAGTACCAGGCTCATTATTATAGTTCGTGGCACTTTTTCCCTACTATATGCGCTAGACTTCTTAGATCCGCTGTTCATATAGATGTTATTAGACCCAATCTGTCAATACACTTCTTCCAGACTCGGTAATATATTGAAGTGGTTAAAAGTGGGTATAACCATGACTTATACTCTGAGTTAACAACGGGCGACTTTCCTCTGCACACCATGGTCTAGCTGGTTAGGTTTATAGAAAAATCCTAATGGCACAATGTTAATCTGATGTGTACGAATGAAACCATTACACGCCCCGCCCAGGATTGACTCAACCACATACGGGGTCTTAAAATTCAAAATCACACAATCACCGGCAAGGTCCTTTGATCCCCTTCCTATCCAGCCGACCCTTCTTGCCATTTTACACTTGATAAATAATCTATCTGTTAAATCTGTTCTTCCCCCCAGGCACGATAATGATTTATTTCTTAAACTTTCCCAAGTCTCTACAGTCCCCCTACACAACCTGGGTACATTAATTAGTACCACAGTGTAAGGGGTTGCCGCCGGAGGCAGATCTATATATGGCACTTGTCTCTCAAACTCTGTCCCTTCACATTGATCTCTTTTCTCACAGTTGGCCCCCTCTAACAGATCAGTATTTCATCCGGTATAGATAATTTGTCTAGAACTACTCCCCACATTTCCGTTTCTGCTTCTAATTATTCGTTGTGCGATTTTAGGGGTATTTAAATGAGTACCAGGATTTAAAGAGTTATCCCCTTTTTCTGCGCACTGTATGACCTTAGGATCAGATAGAGACTCACATTTATTATGGAGTTTGGTCAGCACGTCTTCTATTTATCCTAATCTTCCACTCAATTTATCTAAGGTGTCCCTACGGTAAGTATCAAGGGCTTCCAATTTGTTTCTTACTCATTCCCTGTCCGAAAATCAGGACAAGGTAACGCCATTTCCCACTGCACACTTTATTATGGGTAGTAGTCCTGCCTTTTTTACGGGCCTTTTGCTGTTTTAAATTTGTTGTTGCCAAACCCTTTACACTACTTTCCATAATGTGCTTTGGAAGTTATCAGGAATACAGGGTCGTTTCGGGGGAGGCTGTGGATCACTCTCTGAATCAGTATCTATAATGTGATCTGAAATATTTACCACACAGTCATTTCTACCTCTCGAACCATCTAAACTGCTTGGCCTTTCCATATGAGGATCAATTATTATATCAATGTTGTTCCTATCACCAATAGGTACAGTTATGCCCTCAATAATACTGTTTTTGTCTGGATTCATGGCCTCTTCTACATTTAAGAACTGCTTTTCAATTGCGCCCATTGCACCAGTCAGATAATTTAATAAGGATAGGCATGGCCCTTCACTCATTTTACTCTCCTTCTTCCTCGGTGGCGCAGTAGATGTTTTTCGTTTCCCCATACCAGGCTGATTATAAAATATACAAGTTGGAACAGTTAAAACAATTGATTCCACCAGTTAGTTAAATTAGTCCAACACAAGTCCAGCATAAGCAGAGGCCCTTTTAATAAATTCACACTTAACAAGTTGTGATTATAAGCACAGTACCTTATGTATTAGTGTTTAAAACTAACAGCCAATAGCCGTGGCCCAGCCCAGCCTCCTCCGGCCGATCAAGGGCAAGGACGGGCGAGCCCGCGCAAGTCCCGTCCCGCGGGAGCCCCGCAGAGTTTTGTAGACCGGCTGGCTGGCTGGAGCTGCTCCTCACACAAGACCGCACTGCCCCCTGAGAAATGAAGTCCCAGGCAGTCTGCGGTCCGTGCTCAGGAGCAATAAGGAAATTATGCAGTGGCCGGTGGTAGCGGTAGTGGCAGTGGCGCGATGTCCCAGCGCAGACCCAGGCAGTATGGCAGCACAAACAGCAATACGGGCAAGTATTATAGTCAATATTTTGTGCTTTACATACAAAGTATTCATGTGTTGTTATGTTACTATGTTACATTCATAGAATGCACTATCATCCAGTGGGGATCCTGGTGCTGAGCAGGTGTATTCTCCTAACCAAACCGAAGGAGGGGTTAATTGAAGAACCAGATCTTCAGCTTCTTGCTGAACTCAAGAAGAGATGAGGAGGCTCTGATGGCTCATGGGAGGTCATTCCATGCTTTATGACCAAAAGAGAACATTTATTTCTTCGATATTTGTTTTGCACTATTTTTGTTGATGATATTTTTGTTGTTGATATTTTTTCCTACAACTGGATCCTTGATGCAAACCAAGACACCAATCTTAATTATTAACACACCAGAGCTCCTTTTGTTTCTGCAATCAAACTCAATGCGTCTTTTGTTTTAAGTGTCACTCCTGTGCTTTGCTACATCACACAACTTCTTCACTCAGCAATCCTTGTTTAAAGCCTTTAACATTGGAAAAGGTCACACTGGCAGGGTTGCCATTTTCACCTCATAACTTCAAAAAGCACATTACCAGTAACAAATATAGTATCACTGTATAAGATGATAGCATGTCTCATATAGCATCAAAACAGTCGGGTTGAGACCCCACAGCACTCTAAACATATTCTAACAAACCCCTTTCAAACCTTTTCACTTTACCATTGGTGTCGGGTGATAAAGAGGATTGTACAGATGTTTAACCCCACACTTGTCTAAACATCCCTTCTTTGCAGTAGAAGTAAGATGAAGACCATTATCTGACAAGTTCTTTTCAGTTACCCTTCCCTTTCAATTATTTCTTGAACAAAACAAATCACATTACCTTTTGAGGGTTCCGTGAATTCTTTTACCTCCAGGAAATGTGAAATGTGGTCCGTTAAAACTATCATACACCTCAGTTGATCAGGAGAATTTTCAAGGGACCTAGAAAATCTACTGCAACTATCTGTCAGACATGTTCCGGGCATTCTACAGGTAAGGCAAAAAGAAATACAGTAACTAATGCTTATTGCTAAGGCTGCACTGATCACAATTGGCCACTAAATGGTTTACTACGCCATCAACTTCAGGTGACCAGAAGCTGTAACTTATCCTTTTCTTAATGATGCTCATTCTCAGATGTTCATCATGCTCAGTCTCTACAATCCTCTGTTTTAAATGTTCAGGGGTAATCAATGTATCTCCTCTCACTTTGTAACTCTTCCTGGGAAGGTAGTCTGAACATGAAGTCCACGTTCACATTTTGTCCACCAAAAATGTAAACCAGCTTGAAATTGAACTCCAATAATTTGGTGGACAACCTGTGGCTTTCTTGATTTCCTTGCTGGAAAAACTATCAACTAGCCAGCGATGGTCTTTTCACAAGCAGACAGATCTTCCCCATAGATAGGGTTTGAACTTTTATAAACCCAACAAAAGCCAATATTTTGTTTACTGTAACAGAGTATCTTGTTTCAAAGTTTCTCAAATCATTCAAAGCAAAGCCAATAGTGACTTCATTGACCACATCTAACTGAGTCAATGCCACTTCATGCCTTAAACTCTTGGGTGTATGGTGAGAAAGGGTCTGCAACATTTTGAATGAGGTTGAAAAGCAGATGCAGTTGCCATATACTGTTTTTTCAAGTCAAAATCTTTTCACACTTTGAAGACTAAGCAAATATTATGTTCCTTTTTCGACAAACCTCTGAAACATGCAATGTGATTCACAACCTTCTTAATGAATCTAAAGTAAATTTGCAAAGACCTAAAATGATCTCAATTGCTCCTTAGATGCAATGTCATGACAATTAAATCTACCTCAACTAGCTTGGGCTTCCCCTCATGCATCAGATAACACATGTCCCAAGTACTCTTTTTCAGAAAATATATGTGTCCAATCTTATGTTGAGACTGCAAACCTGTAATTTTGTGAAGTCTTTCTACAAAACTGTGTTTTGCTCATCCACAGTTTTCTCACAATTCAAGACATCATCCAGAAATACTACAACATTTTAAGATATTTCAATATTTTAGTCATAATCTTCAGAAGAAACAGAGGCTACTGAGGCCAAACCAAACAACATTCTGAAAGTTTTAAATTTATCATCAGGTGTACAAAAGCCACAATATGTCAAGATTCAATGGCAGGTTCCACTATCTGCTAACGTGTATAAAGGTCTGGTTTAAAGAACATTTGGCTTGTCCTCAAGTGGAAAAGAGACCCTCTGATCATGTAAAGGGAACATTCTCCACCCTATGTGTTGTTCAAACAACTTATATCAATGCATAAACTCAATTTTCCCGACTTCATCATAGCAACTGCTACAAGGGAAACTTATAGAGTGACATTAACTGGTTCATTGATGCCATCTTCCTGTATCTTGTAAAGAACATGGGACAATTTACCCCTCAAACTATGATGTACATTTCTATAACACACTATGGGTCATTTAATGAGGCTGGGTTTATAATCCAAATTCAGTTTGATACTGATTATAAAAAGCAAAGGTGCACCACCACATTTAACATATGATTAAACAATTTCAAAGAGTCACAGAAAGCATTAAATTCCTCAGATTGGTTTTCCTTTATTTCAAAAATAGATGAGGCACCATACAGCCAAGGCGTTTCGCCCCAAATTAGGAACTTATTCAGGGCTTCTGTAAGTAACGAAGGCTTCTAGTGAACATGGCAGATGAGATTCTGATGAACAGATGAAATGGAGGATGAATAAAGCTTCTCAAAATGAATATAGAATAAGAGTATCCAGAGTAACTGAAAAAGATTTGCTCTTCTCCAAAAATCAATATGACGTACATACCCGTCCGGAGTGTAAGCCAATAACAGCTACAGTACTAAATCTAACTGGTATCCATAATAGCCATGACTCAAAGTAACAACATAATAGCCCTTTATTTAACAATGTTATAATTAAATTCCAGTCTGAACTTTTGAACCCCAATATGACGTGTGCAAGTATTAACCAACAGGAAACAGGGTTTTATACACTGGGAGTGATGATGGAATGGAATGGAAAGGAATCTGATTTATAGAGAGCGTGGTTACCCGAGAGCGTCCCAGCACTGAAGAACAGAGATTACTGAGGGAAGGATGCTAATTTAGGAATCGCGAGGGAAGAGGAAGGTTTTGATCTTCCCAAAATCACCTTGGGCCACCATCCTAAAACAAGTATGCGTTTATGTGCCACATACACCTTTCCTCTAATTCCTTTGTCCATTAATATGATTTCCCCTACCTAAATACAGTAGTGGAAACATCAGAAGAAAGCAACAATCTTTCATCACAACATTTTTTGTACTTATACCATGAGATATTTGTAATCCGAGCTCCAGAGTAAACCTACAGTTCAACAGAAAAACCATCAGTAGTGGCAAGAACATTAGGATTACTGTAACTTCATATATGCACACAACCCACTTCCACAATTTCAACAGAAAGAAAATAAGGACTGATTTTAGTCTGACAGGCATTACTCGGTCAGGGTTGATTGGACATTACCTCTCACATCCTCCACCATCCTGATTGACTGCCATCTTTCCAGTGGTCATCTTTGTACCTTGAAGGAAACCACAATCACAGTGGTTCTCTCCATTGTACAAAACATATGGTGGCTGGCCACCAGGTGAGTTTGTAGGCTGTCCCCAAACTTTTAACGTTTTTTTGTTTTTCAAAAACAATTTCCCAAAGTTGGAGTTTTTGAAATACAAAAACACTAACGACTCCCGCATCTTGGATGCTTTCTCACAAGATGTAGGGGTAATTTTTGTTTTTATGTTCCTCTCCATCAAGTTTTCCCTGACAGTGATAGACAGACAGAATGACATTAAAACTCCGACCCTAATATGGCAGGTGGTGTAATGCTATTTCTCTGAGGCCCTCTGTTGAGCTTACTGTCGACAGAGTTAATGCATTACTGCATCCTAACACACCATACCCAAAAACCCAATTGTATTGAAATTCCAGGGCTCTTGTCCAAAAGCGGAACAATATTTGAATTTAGAAATATGTGAAAGTGGCAATCAATCTCTATTGCTCATCTATATGTACTTCCTGGGCTGGTAACGCTTGATGTGCTCACTTTATCTGCATGCATGAAAGACCACAAAGCCTTTAATTAATTTAACTTTTCTCCTCATCGCGCCAGGGTAAGACCAGATTTTCCCTGATCTTAATTTTGGCGCTGCTCCATACTTACACCACCATTGTAAACATGGGACAGCCTCAAAATCAATGGATGTTGCGATGAAAAGCCCACCGCAAAACTCATTGCCCTCCCCTTTCACGCTAAGTACAGCATGAAAGGGTGTCTAATTTACAAGGCAACGTTAAGCCCCGCTAAGTGGCTTAATGCTGTCTTGTAAATAAGAGGAAGCCCTTATCACCACCACAACATCGTGAAAAGTAACATTGTGGGGGCGATAGGGGCTTGTAAATATTCCCCTATCATTCTTGATCTGCAGTTGTGGACAGGTATGGGAGCATCCAAATGGCTCTGTTGTGTGTTAAAAGATGCTAAAAAGTTATGTTTTCTTCTCCTTTGATAAAGAAGAAATTGTTTAAATGTGCTTTAATTAGCTCCAAACATTTAAGAATATAGTCCATCAGGCAAGGTTTCAAGAAAGAAAAAGTGAGAGGATAATGCCTGAGTCATATGTACTCTTTGCTTTCGCTACATTGCAGCATCAGAAGGCCTTGTGGAATAACTGTTGTAGATACAATTGAATCATCATTGGTGAATGGGCATTGGAATATCATAGAACTACTGTGCAAAAATATAATTAAATAATAAAATGCATGTGAGTTTGGGGTTTCAATGCAAAGAAGAAACCAAAATTTTAAAAATTGCTTTGTCAGCTATTTTGTCAGGAAGCAAGAGCTCAATTATTTTTGTCAGCATTGCAGGTTCCTGCCACCAACATGTTGGTCAGCTAATATTCAACTATTGGTGTATGCCTCTTTTTATATATCAATGTTATTTACCATTCCTAGATAAGAGATGGTGGATAATGAGTAAAGAAACACTGAATATTGCAAATTAAAATACTTGGGCACAAGGGGTCTCTTTTTTAAGAGGGCAGAAACAAGACTGCTATCAAACATTCCACCAGAAATTAATGGAAGGTGCATCCATCCTCTTTTCTGAACTGCCTCTTAACTCAACGGATGGGGGGTTACGGTGCGCCGATAGCGACAACATACTTTTAGTAGATCTCTCACCAATGGTTATGATATTGAAAAGGCCCCCACTTATGGAATGCATTGGGAGATGTTTTTTTTTACTGGTGTCTTCCCTGTCCACGACTGCTACTAAAATTATGATAAAACCCAATTTAAGATTCTTCCATAAATCTAAAAACATTTGTTATGTTGATCCTGGAAATGAACACCCACTTTTGATGTCCATCTCTAGGACTCACAAACGTCACCACAGTTCTGCCAGGTCATTTTATACCATGCCACCTTGGCAAGCAGAAGTAGTTGCAGGTGAAAAATGCCTGCTGCTTCAACAGCCAACTCAGCAAGCTAAAGGAGATACATTGTCCACATACTGTCATCCATTTATCAATATATTATTGATCTCTCACGCTTATATGTTTAGGTTGATTTGGACAGAACCCACTGTATGTAGGCTACACATATAATAGCATGCTCAGTCTAACTTGTATCTGCCCATTTATTAAACCAATAAATGACTCTTTCTCAATTAACCATTGTTTGAACTTTCATTTACATTAATTCGGCTTTTAAGGAACTCAGGGGCATATTATCAAGGGGGTTTATCTCCGCTTTTTTGGCTTTAAAAGCCAAAAAAGAGGGGATAAAATTATCTCCCTATTACCTAGCTGGCGCTAACACCAGTTAGCGACAGCTAGTAGGAGATAGCGACCATCTTGGGATCCACTTTGCATGTCAGTGATATTTATCACTAATGATATGCAAAGTGGGCGTGCCAAGATGTTAGCGACTGGAAACAGTCGCTAACATCGCTATCTCCTATTACCAACTTTTTGAGATATTCGCGCTAAGCGCGAATATCTCCAAAGGCTAACACCTGCCCTGAGCAGTTCTAAGCCATGTTTTAAAATGGGAGGTGGATAACATGGCAAAGAGCATTAGCTCAGTAATGCATGAATATCACTTACTTTTCAGTGATATTCATGCATTGCGGGCGATTTTTATCGCATTTGCGATAAACCTTGGTAATACCAAGGTTTATCTGCGATAAAAATCGCTGCTGCTCTGCGGTAAATTTTTGTCTCTAACCAAGCAATAGCGATAATTATCGCTGTTGCTTGGTAATATGCCGCTCAGTCATTTCTAATTCTCATACCATAAGTCCCTTCCCTTAAATCTGATGGCTGTGCCTTTGGCTCCCAAAAAGTGACTCTTTCTCAATAAGCTACCTCTTCCTTGATCATGATCAGTGCACAACAATTGACACTGTCAGTCACAGAATATTATCTGACAATATTGCACCATTTGGCATTAAAAATAATCTTAGAATACCTCTTATACATTTCAGTTCTCTTCATCAATCTCATGATGCATAACTCAATTGTTTACCAAGTGGTTTATGTGGGTATCTACCATGTCTCAGTCTTGGGCTAAACGTTTGTCAAATTCTCCCCTTCTCTTGGTACATCCTCTCCTCATGTGGATTCTCTTACTGCCTCTGTGCTTATGACACACATAACTGCTTATCACTTTCATTACTCACTTTCCAATTCTGAATCTGAATCTCCATCTACCAGACCACCATCTGCCACTTCATAGCTCTTTGATCTCTTATATGTCATCTTACCGAAATGTAGATTATGTTTCACCCAGTTTTCTCAGACCTTATACCAATACTCCAACATATCCCTTTGCATGGCAAAGCCATTATCAAATTGCTTAGCTAGAAACCTTAGAGTTTTTTTTATTCTAGTGTGCATCTATAAATATTAATTCTTATTAAGACCACAGTTGTCAGATTGTAGTTACCTCAATATTAAAATACATGAAACGATGCTCATTAAAATGTATTGTAGGAAGCTGGCTTTTTATGTAGTGTACCAAAATGAGGTACACTACCTAGAAAGTCCAGATAACCCTTTTGGCCTACTATGCTTAAATTATCTTCAATTAGCAAAAATTATAATCTAAAATGCTCTTTTTTGTGGTAGTGTGAGAAAGCAGTTTAGGCTTATTTGAGGGTAGTGTTAAGTATTTGTTGAACACACAGAGTCAATAAATGAGGCACACACTCAACAAGACACTCAAGAAAAATAACAGGCATTTTTATATATATTTTAACACCAAGAACTTTGTAATTGGGTGAGTAGTTTTTGAGATATACATTTTGACAGGTATGTAAAATGGTGGTCACACAAATGTGTTTTTATGCGGTAATACTTTCCTATGGAGAAAGAAACATATACTGTATACAAGCACTTGCAATCGTATTCCAGGGGTCTCATTTAGGACTTAAGGTGCTAAGGAGCCAGCGTCCATAGTACTACCAGCAGTTCAAACTTCACCTTCCCTGGAGTGTCTGCATGCAGAGGTGTTGGATAGTTTGGTAGCCTTGTGTGTTAAACCATAAGCAAAGATGGGGTCCACCTAAAAACAGGCCGCAGCGGGAGACTTGGGGCCAAATCCAGGAGCTCCCAATGAGAGGATCGACTTGTGAGGGCCCTGGGACCAGGGGAGCACAGTTGGTAGTCATGGACCCGGGCCGGGGAGCTTGGCTGCAGAGGGTTTTGGTTGGGTGGGCCAGTTCACCAAAGGCACTCACTATTCACAGTTAAAGCTACAGAGGTGAGAAAAACCAGACAGCTGGGCCACTTCCTCTCCTAGCCTCACTGATGCTGTTGTCCCTCAATGATTGATTTTCTGTTTTGTCATTGAAGTATGGATTGGACTTCAAACAAGCTTTGGTTGCTGCAAGGGGTCTGGTACCATGGGTATTGGTGCAGGGTGGCTATGGTTGGTCCTGGTGTATTCACATTTAGTGGGTAGATTGAGCTGACCTCCTGAAGCATGGTGACTTCCTCCTGGGCAGCTGCTACATCGGTGGACACGGTAGTCAGTGGAACGTTGAACTGGATGTTGCTTGCAGGTTACTGGGAAGTGGCTCCTCCACTTCAAGGCAGATGCTGATGAATTGGCTAAGTGGTGGAGGCCCTCTGAGGCTTTTGGAGGATGCCCATGGGCAGGAAAAGATGGATTTTGCTATTGTGTGGGCAGGGACAGGCAGGCAGGTAGGGTTGTCACCAAATTCCACTAGTAGTCTTCACTTCTCACTTCATTGGCTCTTTTTTTGTTAGGTGAATCTAAGATATTGGTGTCAAGGGTCCACCCAAATACTGAATTTAGGAGAATTAAGGAGTGAATGTGGGTAGCCAATGGGATACCTACCCTTGGGGTCTCTACACCCCCTAAATGACCACTTTCTGAGGGGAGACAGCATAACCCTGTTCCAGAGTTCCTAATTCCACCAAAATCAAGATGATGGAATACTTTTTTCATTGGGCACAAAAGGCAGCCCACCTTAGTGGTGTGACTGCCCTGGTAGGGCACCACGCCTGTTAGCTAATTTCCCATCTGTTCTGGTGCCGATCGGCCTCAGGACAAGGGATGGCATCTACCAGGTCTGGGGTAAGTTGGGGTCTCATATCAAAGGCAAAAGAGGCTTTGGGGCCTCTGGGCTTGGTATGCAGATTTACTAGCCATCCTGCTGGAGGCAGGGTAAACACCTCCTGCCAAATAAGGTATTGTTTCTGACCTCCAGTGGGTCAGAAACCTATTGTGGTGACAGGCTGGAAGATGCCAGTCAGCAAGTACACTAAGGAGGCTGGCAGGTTTTCATGGGGCACCTCTAAGGTGCACTGCGGGTGCATATCTTAATAAATCCACTACTGGCCTCAGTATGGATTTATTTATTAAGACAAGGTGTTTGATACCAAACACAATTGGTTTCAGTGTTGTCATTGTGTAGCTGGGCAACTCATAGTGACCAGTGCACAGTACATATAAAACTTAAGTTGGATTCCCTTGTTAACTTGTGGTATCTAGTAGGGCTGGGCGTAGTTTGCGTAGCGCCACTACGCACATTACGCAGAATTTTGAAAAAGATGTGTGGAAAACGAGGGCACGTACTGAGGGTCCATGTGCCCGGGACAGGGGTCCCTCGTGCCTGAGCAGACTCCCTGATCTCCCCGGCCTGGTACATACTATTGTATTCATGAGACAGGGTACAAACTGATGGTCTTATCTTGGGAGACCAGGTACACGTTAATCCAGCTATCAAGGAAACAGAAGTGAAAATATTACAACTGACATGTGAGAAAGGCCAGTAGATGCTCTATCTGTTTTTCCTAACTTTGCGGAACATCCGATGATATTACTTCCTATAAATCACCTCAATAATTTATGCAAAATCGAAAAATCTTCTTAAGTGCTAACCAGCTTGAAGAATGAAATTCATAAAATCTGGATGCTTGTATTAAACGAGTTATACCAAGTAGAGGTCATTTATGTCATGAACATCAAGAAAAGACTCCTCTCAGCAGCTCCATGCTGATGGTTCATATGTGTGATAAACAGACCTCCCTTCATTGCATCAAATTACCATTCACCATGAACTCTTTCGTCAGAGAAATACCAAAGACATAGAAATGTTATCCCTCTGTCTGATCAACATTTTGTGATTCCTTCTTTTATTGAAGCTATTTAGTTAAAATACAATTTATATAAATGTTCCTGCTGACAGAAAATCCCTTGATTCTCATGTGGCCTTTCCGCTGCAGACAACTGGTTCCTAGAAGTCGACTTTGTGCCTCTTTAACTCAATCGCCTAGATATGCCTATTAGTGCTATGAGTGCTTCGAAATTTGAATGTTACCTGATTGTTTGTTTCGGTTACTATTATCAATATGAGGATTTTTTTGTATGTGACATGTGCAGAAGCTAATTCATTACACTTCCCTCCAGCTCCCCTACCTTGCCCTCTTAGATGGTGAAATTACTAAAGATGAAGGGGCAGATTTATGTTAACTTGTGCATCCCCAGGGATGCGCCAGTTAACGTGTGCCACAGTGCGCCACAGCTCCGCCACCCATGGTGCAAAAACGGCACAAATGTGTGACGCATCTGTGCCGGAAATGTGGCGCATTGCTGGAGTTGCGTCGCAAGCGCGACGCAGCTCCAGCAAGGCTCGGGGGTGCCCCATCCACACAATGCTGCATCAAGACCTACGCCTGCTTCAAGCAGGCACAGGGTTTTGACGCAGCATTGGCCTGAAAGTGACTGAGGGAAATCTCATAGATTTCACTCAGCCACTTTCAGGAGGCGTTCCTGCGCAGGAACGCCCCCCCCTGAGCAGGAACGCCTCCATTTGGCGCAGGGCTTTACAACGTGACGCATCTCCTAGATGTTTGCACTGCAGTTGCGTCAAATAAAGTGACGCAATTGCCGCGCAAGGGCATCATAAATCTGCCCCGAAATATTTGACCAAGATATTTTAGCTGCTTGAACGAACGTCCATTTTCACTTTATGCAACTCCCTACTGCTACATTAGGGCACGCTTTAGTACACTATAGTTGCGACTGTATCTTGTGTGTTTTTTTGTGTAAATACCCCTTGGTAATTTCACGCTACATGAATACCAATGTAAGGATTGACTGCAAAGGTGAAAGGAAAAACTCTTCCTCCCAATTTCAAATGGATCGCAGTTTCCATTTGAGAAATTACATAAACACTCGGCTACAAAGAATTGATTGTGAGGTGTTGACATTAAAAGTCCTCTGATAAGCTCAACATTGCTAATCAAAATCTATACACTTAATCCTCATGTAAGACATTCATGTCATATGGAAATCCTCTTTAGAAATGAAGAGTCGAAATTGCATTTTATAAATGTGAAGCAGAAAATCAAGAGGAGAATAAAACATAATTAGGACACTAAAGTGGGCATATAAATAACAACAAACATTGCAAATGGAAAAACAAAGGACGTGATTTAATATAACTGCTACACATTTTTCTTAGCTTGTTTGGAGATAAATTGCATGTGAAGATGAAACAAAAAATATTTTTTTCGAAACACTCCCACTTTAAATATAATCTTTAATGGCAGTTCCAGGCATGTATTTTAACAAGGATAGCTCGTTAAATATTACGTGCATCTTGTGTACAAAAAAGACTCAACATGGACGACAGAAAGTGTGCCTGATCGCAAAACATTTGTGTCTGGAGCCATTTCTTGTCCTTGGTGCAAACAACCTTTTACCATCGCATAAGGATAGCAGGCTGCTGGAGGTGGTAATGTGTGACACAAATGTTGAGCCTTATTTGTTTTGGGGCAGTTTATGTTGGTAGTTGTGTGTTCTGTTGTACTTTTGTCGTGCTGTGCTTTTGTGCTGCTTTATCGTAATGTGATACTACAAAATTTTACTGTAGTTCTTGTTTTCTGTTTTGTCTGTTAGATGTGCCCTCTTATGTTTCCCGCGGAGTCGAATTCCAATCTGGATTTTTTACCTTACCAATCCTTAGAATGCACGGTCGACTGGATCTTTATTGTCTGCTAAGAAGTGTACAGAGAAGATTTCCAAATCATACCTTTTGACTACCTTGTAAATAGTCAATCAAAGAAATTTTAAAAGGACCACTGAGTACGAAGTGAAGTTCAAAAATGTATTACAAAGCCAGAAATAACTGAACATACAAGCACCTCAGCAAGAGGTTCAAAAAGTAAACCAGCACTAATACATACAATCCTACGCAAGAGTCTCAAACGACTCAAGATAAAAATCAAAGTAAGCTCAAGAAGCATTAGGCAAACAATAATTGTTCACACTCAAAGTCTTGACTGCATTTGCTCCAAAGGGAAAGAAAAGGTTAGTCTGTCCCTACACTAACTCTAAGGTGACATCCCTACTTAATATTCCCTCCCAGGCAAGAGAAAAAAGTGTCAGCAGTAATGACTTCCTTTGAACTACACTCACTTTCTGTAGGTAAGTACCATTAAGCTACAGAGCTCGTTCTAAGATGCTCCTTCCTAACCCCTCTCCTGCCTATCTTGCTCCAAGTCTACATTCTGCTCTCTGTCTCGAGATTTACACTAAAGTCTGCTCTCAGATTCTGCTCTCCTGCCCATCTGCCATCCACCCTCGTGGTACTGTCCCTAATACAAAATCCCCAAAACAGTAAACAGGCTCCAAAACACACCCCTTCAGGCAGGTACGGCCTCAGGCTTTTTCCATCAAGTCACCATCTTCATCCAAGAACCGTTGCTGTGTCCTTGGGTCCCGGGCACCTTCTCCGCCATCTCTGCATTCCAGTGTACTCCCTTTGTTCCCACTCCTACCAACCTACCTCCTAAACAATAGATTATTCTACCTAACTAGCTTCATGTCCTTGCACCTGCAACAGAACGTATGAGAAACAACCTTGCGCACACTCCAAGTTATAATTCGAATTCGACTGCGAAAAGGAGCTTTTTCCGAAGGAAAATTACACATTTCAAGACTACATGGCAACTAAACTAAGAAAAATACAGTTAGGCCTGTACTGGCTTTTTCATGTCTCAGGCCTCTACACATTTAAATGCATTTCTAATACTACAACATAAGCATTACATTTATCATCCCAAAGCATTTAATTTCATTACATTTCTAAAACATTATTCTTCTCATATTAGAGCATCATGCATTTCTTTGTTAGGCAAAGTCAAACATTAACATGGTCCTCTAAATATGCGGGTGCTAACTACTGGGGATTATAATGCACCCCTAAAATTTTCAAAATAACATGGTGCTCTATAATTTCTATTGTGTTGTTATGTTAACTTTCATTCAGACACTTTTACTACACTGCTATTGAGTCTCGTGGAGACAGAGTCCATATTCGGTGCCAACATAACAGGTTTAGTCCGCTTAGGGTACCATCATGAGACCAAAGGAGCATTTGACATCCTGATAAAGGGCGGACATAAACATAAAAAATATTTGCAATGCAATAGGTCTCCCATTTACAAGAGTTTGGGCTATTGGCATTATAAATGCCAACAGCTTAAACTCTCACAAATGCTAGACCTGTGGCAATACAAATATTTTTTGGATTGTTAAAGACCCATGCCTCACTTTCACATGCATGAAGGCTGCGCCCCTTTCTTTAAAGAAGCAGTGTCTAACAAAAGGTGCGCAGTCTCTAATAAAGTGAAACCACGGCATGAGGCCTTTTACAACAAAAAATGCATTTGTTCATTAAATAAATGTTTTTTTTGTAAAAGCCCCCATGCGGCGTTTCACTTCAATAGCAACCGTGCACCTTTACTTAGACACAGCTCTTCTAAAGAAAGGGGCGCAGCCTTCATACACGTGAAAGTGCGGCATGGTATCTTTGACAATAAAACTAATATTTGCAGTGCCATAGGTGTCACATTTGTGAGAGTTTTAAGCTATTGGCATTTCGAATGCCAATAGCACAAACTCTTGTAAATGCTAGACATATGGCATTGTGAACAAGCACCCGCCATTGTCCTGTCGGCTTTGAAAGTGAAAGTGCGCATGGGGCGCTGAATGTAAGGTAACCACATAGTGCCTGCAGTAGGGCAAAACCCATTACAGAAAATAGCACTTACCGACAAATTGAAACATACTGTGTCGCAAAAGAAGTAAAAGGGCCAGTCACCAATGGAGGCTTTAAATGAAGGCAGGGCAGTACTAAGGAGGGACTAGCAAGGCAATTAAGGAATAAGACGCCAGCATTTACAAAGGACAAAGACACAAGTCAATGGAAATTATGGGCGGAGATTGGCCGGGGCTTCCTATCCTAACTCAATACCTCATAGCTCAAAGAGCAGCGCATGCACTGTCCAGGCTTGTCCTAAAAACGGTGCAGAAAGAATTAAAATCTGCATGTTACCCTCCATTTGAATGTAGAAATCTTGTAATAGTTAATATTTACTACAGTCGATAAATTCTGAACCCTGCGGTATCGGCTTTTAACAGGTGTGATACGTGTTGTATCCCCTGATTGAGGCACTTGTAACAGAACCCTGAGTCAGTACTTTTGGAAAGGGGCCACCACTCGGTCCCCCCGAACGTATGGTTGGATGCCCCGATCCCCCCGGGAAACCATTTTGGGTGGGAGGCGTGGCTCGGCTGGTATGCCCGAAGTGGCGTAGCCGGGGCGCGCCCTTTCCCGCCCAGGAGGGGTTGTCCTAGACACCCGCGCGGAAGACCACGCCCTGGAGGCGTACCGGAGGAGGGTCCCCGCCCTCCCGCAGATGGATAAATAGAGCGGGAATCCGAAGAAGCTTCCTCTTGTTCATGTGCTCTGAAGGCTGCACCAACTCGTTGCTCGTGAGCCCTCGACGGAACAAGCGGCAATTTTGAGAACTTGTAATCTTGTTTTTTCTCTTTCAGTTATTTGGAGTACGAAGGATCCAGGACCTCGTTGATCAACTAGAGCAGAGTACTCGAAGCCATGGCCGGCAAGAAAGCGGGAAAGAGCTCCGAGATGGAGAAGGTATTGCGCCACTTGTCGAACCGAATGGCGAGCATGGACCGAAAACTCAGAAAAGTTGACTCGATCGGCCGGGGTTTGGCCGAAGTTAAGAAACAGTTGGCGGCCCAGAACGGCTCAGGCCGCACTAAGAAGGTAGTAGGCCCGGCCCTGCCGGGAGTCATCCCTGAGGGTAGGGGGAAGCGGGTTAAGAGGAGGGCGGTTTCTGGGGAAGATCCGGTTCCTGTGGTACCCCCTGTCTCCCCCATTACACCGGCGGGCAGCCCGGTACCAAACCCAGACATAGGTTTACCAATCCCGGTTGTAATTACCCCTGTTAATGACGAAGAGATGCCCCCGGAACTGGCCATCCAGTTAGCGGCAGTGCTGCCCTGGCTCAAGAAGAAAGCGGGGGGCAGTGGCCGCGGGAGACCCGGCCGAGGAAGCTAGGCTAATAATCGAGCAGTTACGGCAGTCGAGAGAGGCCGCGACGGCGAATGTTCCTTTTGTTCCTCCACAGGTGGCTCCGGGAGGACCTGCGGTTAGCCGGGAAAAGGCGGCAGACACGACGGTTGAACCTGGTAAGCACACATTGCCAATGGCAGGGGAGGGGTCATTACCTTCAAGGCGCGACAGGGTAGCCCAGCACATCCCTGCGGCCACAAAGGAACTGATATGGGAGGAGAAATATGTGAATATGTTTTCATTGTTGACTGACCATCGCGAGATGGAATATGCAAAATCCCAGAAGGATTTATGGCACCCCAATGTATGGCGGGCCAAGATGGAGGAATTTAGGGTCGATGAGACTGTAGCAAATTGGGTAAAGGCCTTTTCGATATTTACGGCAGTCATGGGGGAACGAAAACCAGAAGTCATGACCGAGTTGACCTGTTATCAGAATAGGATTATGGATTTTTATACCATGTATGAGGGGGACGAGTGGAAAGGATACGATATGAAATTTCGAAAAGCGAAAGAGTTTGATGCAACTTTGACCTGGGATTGCCTCGACTCGGTGTCATGGCACAAGCAGCTCTTGCCTGGGGCAGCAGGTACGTCCTCGCCGGGCGGGAGCGGGTCAGGGTCAGTCCGCCAAAAGCCCGCGGTGCCCTTTCGAGCAGGCGCCGGTGGGGACTATCAGCCCAAGACCGGCGGGAACGGCGGCAAGCGGGGGGTTTGTTGGGGCTTCAATAGAGGCAATTGTAGCAGGCCCCAGGGAACATGTAGGTTCCGGCATGCGTGTGCGGGCTGTGGGAACTCCTCACACCCAGAGAGTAGCTGTAGATCAAAAAACAGCGGAACGGGGGAAAAGGGGGGTCTAAGCAATAGTGGGGTGGCACTTTGTAACCGGCTGCCTACACCTGTCGATATCATGGCACTGACTCCTTGGTTGAACAAATACCCTGATCATGTATCCGCCGGGGTGTTGAGGAATGGATTCCTATATGGCTTCAACATCCCGGCGGGGGATTTTCGGGGGGAAACTTATTGTAAAAATCAGTTATCCGTCCAACATAACCCAAGTGTAGCTGCAAGAAAAATTTCCAAAGAAGTCAGCTTGGGGCGGGTGGCGGGTGGCCTTTTTATCACCCACCGGTGGCGGATTTCGTGTGTTCCCCGCTAGGGGTGGTACCAAAGAAAGACCCGGGGGAGTTTAGACTCCTTCACAACTTGTCTGCCCCAAAAGATTCTTCGGTGAACGAAGCCATTGACCCGGATATTTGTTCGGTGCGGTACGCATCGTTTGACGATGCCGTAACCATGTTAAATCACCTGGGCCCCGGAGCACTGATGGCGAAATCAGACATCGAATCGGCATTCCGGTTGCTCCAGGTACACCCGCGAGATCAGCGATTGCTAGGTTTTGCTTTTCAGGGGAGTTATTACATGGATAAATGCATGCCTATGGGTTGCTCCATTTCTTGTGCCTATTTTGAAATGTTTAGCTGTTATTTAGAGTGGGCATTCACCGAGGCCACAGGGCATAGGCATGTTATGCACTATCTGGATGACTTCCTGTTCTTGGAGAGCAGCCGGCGATACGAAATGTGCGCAGGCGCTGCAGGACTTCTGCATCCTCATGCGGGATTTCGGAGTCCCATTGGCACCAGGTAAGACATTTGGACCATCTACTTCACTGGAGTTTCTGGGAATTGAGCTCGATTCTGTGGAGGGATGTTTCCGTTTGCCGATGGAAAAGGTGGCCAAGTTTAGGGCTTCCTTGGCACAATGCCTAGGCAAGGAGAAAGTGACCCTGCACCAGTTACAGCAAACAGTGGGTCAGCTTAACTTTGCCTTGAGGGTGATACCAATGGCCCGCCCCTTCTCACGCTCTATTGCACAAGCTATGGTTGGTCTCAAGGAGGGACACCACCGTACGAGACTGTCGGCAGAGGTTCGCCAGGATATGCGCATTTGGTTGGCATTTCTGGCGGACTTCAACGGTCGAGTTGTGTGGAACAAGCCTCCAGCGTCTTCAGATGAACTAGGTCTGTGGACTGACTCAGCTGGGAGCGTGGGATTTGGCGCCATCTTTGGTAACCGATGGTCGGCGCAAGTATGGCCGACGTGGTGGCACTCCAGCGGTCTGACAGGTAACATTGGGTTCTTGCAGCTATTCCCCATTTGGGTAGCTCTGATGGCATGGCCAGACGAGTTCAGGGACCGCTCAGTGGTGTTTTGGTCTGATAATATGACTGTGGTTGAGTGCATTAACCAGCAGGCAGCCCGCTGCAAGTGGATCTTGAGATTGTTGAAAGAAATTGTATTACTTTGCATGAGATTGAATGTACAGTTCAGGGCAAAACATGTGCCAGGCGTACTGAATTATGCAGCTGATGCACTCTCTCGTTCACATATGCAGGCTTTCAGGGGCCATCTACCCACAGCAGACCGGGTGGCGGCACCGTTCCCCGAAGCACTATGGCTAATTGGTGCCCCGGATTACAAGACCTCGTGGCAGCCAGCTTAGCCCCCAGGACAAGGAAGGCATACGAAGGAGCGTTTCGTTCCTACTGCACATTTTTGGGTCCAACAGGGAGACTGAGCTGGGGTCAGGAGGAATCCTTCCTGGGGTTCCTGGTAGCGCTGCACAGAGAAGGCCGATCAGCGGCAACGGCCAATAGACATAGGGCGGCCATTTCATTCATGGCACAGGTGCATGGCATAGGAGACCCGACGGGTTCTTTTTTGGTTAAGAAGGCGCTCCGCGGCTGGCAGCGCCTCCAGGGTTGCAAGCAGGATGCGAGGCGCCCGATTGGTTTAGACAGATTGGGCCCGATTCATAGAATGAACTTAAGACTCAATCCTAAACTTACTACTATTTTGGTATTCACAGAATGCACTTACTACTTTTGGCATTCACAGAATGAACTTACTACTTTTGGTATTCACAGAAGTTAGGAAATTGTCTTAAGTCTGTCTTAAGTCTGTCTTAAGTTTGTCTTAAGACAAACTTAAGACAAAATCCTAACTTCTGTGAATACCAAAAGTACTAAGTTCATTCTGTGAATGCCAAAAGTAGTAAGTGCATTCTGTGAATATCAAAATAGTAGTACGTTTAGGATTGAGTCTTAAATTCATTCTGTGAATCGGGCCCATAGTCTCTACTCGTAGCAAAGCTAGATGAGACGTGCTCGTCCCCTTTCGAAGCAGTTCTGTTCCGGGCAGCTTTCGCCTTAGCATTCCATGGGGCTATGCGGGTGAGCGAACTCGTCGCCAGGAACAAGAAAGATATGGAGGGAGGCTTGGCCAGGGATCACGTCCAAATAAGGGGTGATTCGATGGTGATCTCGATAGCCAGGTCCAAGACTGACCAGGGAGCTATGGGAAATAGTGTTATCGTGCAGCGAGCGCGAGGGTCCCCCACGTGTCCGATAAAGTGTTTAGAGGAATATTTGGCACTAAGGACGACTACATGGGGGGGGAGTTTGCTTAGGCACAAGGATGGCACCCCACTGACGAGATTTCAGTTTCAGAGGGTGCTAGCACTGACAATCGCTGCCACGGGCATGGACCCGTGCGATTTTGGGACCCACTCCTTTAGGATAGGGGCTGCTACGGAGGCTACAGCCAGGGGTCAGAGTGCGGAGGAAGTAAAACAGCTGGGCCGTTGGTCCTCGAATTGCTTCAAAAGGTATGTGCGATTGCACATGTTGTAAAGATCAATTGACATGCACTCACGCTTCTTGTCTTTTGTTTGAATTACAGTTTCGCGAGCCTGTCACGCGGGGCGGAATTTGAAGTCGACCCAGCATCAGGAGACCAGCGGTCAAGGATCACCGACTGGAGAGAGAGTGGTATGGGTCGTGGGCCACTCATATGTGAGGCGCGCCGGAGACGTATTCAAGGCAGGTGACGCGACTCACGCATCTGGGGAATACGGGTATAGGGTGACCTTCCATGGGAAGGGCGGACTCTGTTTTGACCAATTCCAATTGTTTTGTGAGGGTCTTTTAGGGCGGCAAAGGTCACCGCCATCTGTAGTCATAGTACACCTTGGGGGCAATGACTTGGTGACACTGGGGAGACGAGTGTTATTAGAACACATCCTGTCGGCTATGAGCTGGTTGGCTAAAAAAGTCCCGGGGTGCACGATTGCTTGGTCCCACTTGATCCCCAGGAAGGTCTGGCGGGGGGCCCTTTCAGTGTCAGCGCTGAACCACTCAGTGAAAAGGGTTAACAATAAGATTGGTAAATTATTTCGCTCTGCGCAGTTGCATAGCATTCCTCACGGGTGTATTCGGGGTGATCACATGTATCTGAATGATGGGGTTCACCTGTCCAGGGAGGGGAATGATTTACTCATAGGAGACTTCATACCATGGCTAAGGGGTTTGAGGAAGCATGAACTTTAGGAGGAGTAGGGGGGGCCGGATAGTCGGTCAACTATCCGGCCTGTGGCGGTAAGGTCATGATCGGTGAGCAGTAATTTCAAGGTCCCTAGAGGGGGGCGCCACCCAGAATGGATGGGAGCGCCCGGGTGGAGGCGGCCATTGGCCCCTTCCACGGGGAGGCGGCACCCACTAAGGATGGGTCGCCTAGGGGGAGACGGCCATAGGCCCCTCCCAGGGGGGGAGGCGGCTAGATGCCCCTCCTACGAATTTCCCGGGGGCCGGATATCCGCGACGGCGGATAGAGAGTGTGGGGTTGGGGGGGAGTCCACGCTGTCCTTCCTACAGATACCTCACACGGGAACTCGGACGACCTTTAAGATGGTGTCGAGTGAAAAGGGGGCCCCCACGACAAGGGAAGTTACAGTTGGCAATGAGGGTAAAGTCCTCTGCGCATGCGCCACTCACACCGTGAGGGCGGGATTTTGGTAGTAGGGATCTGACACCGGTTAAGACCTTGCCGTTGGCCCTTAATGCTAGGATGTACAATTTTATCTTAGAATGTATGCATTTTCAGGATGCTAGACTCGGCTAGGAAACCTTTGTATTAGAGATCTGTTAAGGTTAGCCAAAGAACATGTCTTCATCGAAATGTAATAAATATAAAATTGTACATAATTAATGAAACTTTTATTTAATGTTTTAAATTTTGTTTCATATTTTAATAAATACGGCCGGGGGGGTAACTCCCCCCCGCCTTCCAAAAGTTCAAACCTGTGTCTGTCTTCTCCCATGGGGAGTTGGTGTTGGGAGGGGGTGGCGGGCATCCCGGCCATAATGCATTTATCAAGCCTCATTACTCCAGTGGTAGAATGGAATAGGTCTAATTAATTACTTAACTTCGTTTTTTTCCCAGTGTAGGGAGCCAGGGTGGTGAAACTATCTTCCAGTGCCAAACCCAGAGCAGGAAATACAAAGATTCTGCTACAAACATTAAACAGTAACCTATCTGACTTCCCTTTTATATTTTAGACACAGGAGCAGTAGGAGGAGGTGTGGGCTAGTGGTTGTGTTGAAAATCTTGAAATCTGAAGACCATATAAACTCTGCACTGGCACTTGATCAAACATTATGTGATTTGCAGCACAATCCCAGTGCTTGAAACAGTAAATGTGTGTATTGTAGAAGTAATGTATGCAATAAACTCTATATGCAGGGCAACTAGAATTATGAGATTCTGTGGCCACAATGTTTTCCACAGAGTTATGGATTTGCTGCACTTGTCCCTTAACCCAACATCTATTGCATAATTTGCCGATGTTAACAAAAAGGTTTCTTCTCAAACGGATCCAATGTTACTAAAAAGTTGTCAATTGTGTGCCTTGTAGTGGTAGGCCCTTTGTAAAGATTAATTGGGCATCTTTCTGCTACTGTATTCCAGTGTTAAACTGATACTAAAGAGGCGAACCCTTTGCCATTTACCCATAGCACTGCGTGAGCAAATTAGTTCTACTGTCACAAAATGTGCTCTATTATGCTGCATATTTTGCCTTTTCTTGCCACATAAATTAGTCAGTCCTGCCCCAAAATGCAGTCAGCCCCTGCCGCAAAATTATATATGCCCTATTTATAAGTCACACATTTGCAGGATGTCTGTACTGCCTTGTTTATCACAAGTCACCCCCACCACTGATCTATGTAACCATTCAACCATTTAAGATCGAAGGTACCTCTTTATTATCATCATGTACAAAGTTTTGTCCTTTGTTGCCAAACACATTTAAATGGTTTGTGCTATATATTTGGACCACAGGGTTACACGCGCTTGTGAACTTGCACACATGGATACCACTGTGCTCATCCGATTGGGGATCAAATAGACTGCAAGCTCAGAACAGTCCGATTCCTAAGCAGCGTAGTGTGGGCTGTGTCTGACATGTCCTACAAAATATTGCATCTTGTAAGTGTTTTTTTCCTTATGAGAAAGCGTCAACCTCATGGGCAAGCAGACACCTCCCGACTCAGCACACTGAAGGCAGTAAGGGGTATACCGACTCGTCTGGCCTTTACCAGAGATGAAAAGGGGCCTTGATTGGTGGCGTGGCCCCTGTAACCAGCCCCCGGGCTGCACCGAATGAATCTGCAGAGCAGAACCAGGCACTGCTCGGTGTCCGACCTCCTCTAAGAAATGATATCTTCAGGTGGTCACAATGAGAGACAGAATCTCACAATAGCAACGACTTCAGAACAAAGTGAGATTGTGCAACTCTGATGGTCTAGGCACCTGGGGGCTTATTTACCAGCCCCTTGCGCCACTTTTGCGTCATTTTTAACATGGGAAAAGTGACGTACGAGTGGCGCAAGGGGCTTGTAAATAAGTCCCCTGCTGGGTTATGGGTCCACGTAAACGCAATTCAAAGTACGCGCCTCAAGTACAGTTTAGCAATGTGAGAGTGATAGTAACACCAGCGTTCTGACATGCACACGGTTTAGACAAGAAAAGCGACTACAATTTAAAGAATTCAAGCGTTCCTAATAGTAAAGGGCAAGGGGGCGGCTGCCCTCGAACACTGCTAAATACACTTTCTTTCTGTCTGTTTAGACCTGCTCACCCTAGCTTGAGCCTTACTACAACTGTTATATTTCACGGCAACATCACACAGTGCACCCTAAAAAACTCCAAAGAAACTCTTACAAGCCTCACAATGGAAGATCCCAGAATGATACGTATGGCGTTGGCGCAATACATCTCTGAGCTCAAGTAGCCACGGCATCGCCCTAAGCCTATCACAACAATTTTGGAATCTGACTGGAAATGCTACACTGCGCAGTGCATACATATTTCAAAAGGTACACTGCGGAGCCGGTGCTTCTTGTTAGCAAAGTGTTGCTGAGTTTGTTTCATACCCGCCTCCCCTCTCGCTGCCGACACCACCAGTGCGAGAAGGATAACAACACCGCATGCCGACGTAGGTGGGTTCCAATCCCCGCAGTGCTCTCTTCTGTGCTTAATTTGTGCAGGTGGTGAGCATCGCCTTTGGGTGACTTGGCTTATTTTCTCCATCAGAATCTGATCAAGAGAAAGAAAGCGGGCGCGGGAGAAATGAGTAGATAACAAAAACGGAAAGGAAACTGTGATAATGAGAAAAGATCCTGCAAGATCAACATGAAGAGAAGGAAAGTGCATATGTAGGTGGTGAAAGAAATAGGGGAAGCCAACACTTGCTATACACTATCCGCCTCATTGAAGGGGAACTTTTTCCTTGAACACCAATTAACCACTGGCCCGCAGTACCTGAATTCTAATTTACTTCAGGAAATGCCGGCAGCGCCACACCTTTAAGCGGATGTTTTCAACAACACTAACAGGCATATGCATCATTGCTGGCTTTTGCGATTTCTTAATTGCAATTTTTAAGGAATCGCAATTAAGAAATCACAAAAGCCTATGCATGAAGAAATTGCTGAAAAATTTGCCATTGCGAAACATTCCTTAATTGTGACTCGCAAATTGCGAGTCGCAATTAAGGAATGCCTCCCCATTCATTCCTATGGGCTTAGAGGCCCATATGAATGAATGGGAAGACATTCTCAATTTGAGATTCGCAATTAGCGAATCGCAAATTGAGAATGCGATATCAAGGGTACAGGGGTGTCCAAAGGACACCCTGTTGCACCCCAGAAATGAATCTGTGCACATATGTTGTGCACACACATGCCCTAAGGGCATGAGTGTGCACAACATGAAACTTTGAAAAATGCACAAAAGTGCATTTTTCAAAGTTTTCGCAAATTACCATGAGGTTCAACCTCATAGTAATTTGCTCCCCCTAATTGCGAAATCGCTATTTTTAAAACTTTCATGCATTTCATTTACAGAATCGCAAAATGCGATTCTTTAAATGCAATCACAATTTGAGAAATCGCAAATATTAGCGAATTCTCAAATTGCGAGGGCCTTCACCCTTGATGCATCCCAAAAGCTGATTTTGCAATTGCAAACGACTGAATTTTGCGATTCGCACCGTTCGCAATCGCAAAAAGCTTTGATGCATGTGCCTGAAAGCAACTCACAATAACTCTAACGCAAACTAACTGACATTGCTACAACGTCACGACAGGGCTTGAAGCATCAATCCAAACAAGCATTTGCAATACAATAGATATCGCATTGACGAGAGTTTAAGCTATTGTCATTTACAATGGCAGTAGCTCAAACTCTTGTAAATGCGAGACCTCGGCTGCCATTGTCCGGGGTAGCTTGAAAGTGAAAGCAAGCATGGCGAGGAAAGCAAGCCGTGCCCGCAGTAGGAGGAAGCCATTAAAAAAAGAGTGCTTACAAACGAAATAAGACATGCCGTGTAGCATCCTAGGTAAAGGGGCCAGTCACCATGGGTGTTTACAAATGCAGACAAGGTGGTACCAAGGAGGAACTTACAACCATAACAACAATTCGCAAGCCAGCGTTTACAAAAAACAATGACACAAGTCAATAAAAAATATCTGTGGAGAGTGGGCAAAGCTTCTACTCCATACTCCACCACAAGAAGTCTCGCAGCGCAGCGCACGCGTGCTGACTCAGGCTCGACCTAAAAAGCATAGGGCTCAAAGAAGAGCCCTGCGTGAGACAACAAGAGAGCTGATGACTGGAAGAGAGGGACTGCCCCTCTCTGACTTGGAAACTGTTCCTATTCAAGAATGAGGCCTGCACTTCAAGGCCTTCCCTGTAATGACGACATCTTCCAGTCAGCAAAGAAGGACGGGGGAAACCATAATGAAGGCTGCTCTCAGGTCCAGTGCCACTAGTTCACCCTGGTTCATCACCATCTTCAGATCCTCTGTAGCTCTCAGTAGAGCTGTTTTTGTGCTACAGACTGCGTGGAACCCAGTCTGAGTAGGGTGAAGAATGTTGTTTGTTTCCAGATGTTCAGTGATATCTCTTCTGATCATTTCTTATATAGTTTTACTGACACCCTGTAAAAGAGTGATGAGTCTGTAGTTTTCTATATCTTCAGGGTTAATATTGGGTTTCTTTAATAGTTGCCAAATGACAGCATGTTCCCATTCTTCTGGAACATAGCAGCTCTTCAAAGAAAGGTTAAACAGGTCCATCAGCGTGGTATGCATCATGGTGCCCCCCTTTAGTAGTATGCCAATTAGAGCTGGGTCAAGAGGAGGGCTCAATTTGATTGATGTTGCCACACCCATGCCATCCTCTATGGTCAGTTGTGGAAAGGTGCTGAGTGAAGTATAAATGTCAGTGCCTCTTATGCTATTTTCTATATTATTTCCATAGTCTGATGAGCCTGATAGGGTATTATCAATGTCTGTCACTTTGCTAAGAAGTGATTCACTATAGAGTCACATCGTTCTATTGATGCTTTAGGTGCAGTTTCTGGAGAGTCATGATTTAAAAAGGTATTCACCATATTAAAAATGTCTTTTGAGAAGTTGGCAGAATCCTTTATCTTCTCTGTCAGATCAATTCAACTGGCTCTCCTGATTGCCTGGTGTTTTTTTCTCAGCGAAGCTTTGTAGGTCTGTTTGCTGTGATCATCACATTTGACTCTCCATTTCCTTTCAAATTTTTTACATTCTTTTTCCTATTGCTGCAATTGTTGTTCTGGTGAGAACCAAGAGATTTGTTTCCATAGTGGCATTGTATTATATGTTTACATGGGATTAAGTCATCCAGGCTCTTAGTAATTCAATTTTGTATTTTTGTGTATAAAAGTGAGACCTCAGCCTCTATGGTTATACTGGGAGGTGATTTGCTTAACGCTTGCTCCAACCTGGCCAGATTCAATTTAGCCAACCATTGCCTGGAGTTCTTTGAATAAGTAACATTAGGTGCAGGCTTCCCCACTATTGGCATCGAAAATGGAACGATATAGTGATCAGTCCAAACTGTTGGTAAAGGCTACTCTACTGCCAAATTAGGTACATTAGTAGAAATTGGGTCTGAAAAATGCCCTTTATAGCATGTTGGGAGCTTGCCAGACTGGAAAACGTGGATCACTGAGAAATCGTGCAGGAAATTAGAGACCTGTACACATTCCAAGTTTTAGAAATGTAGTCATTTTTAGAATTGCAGCTAACAAGCATAACACAACATACCTGATATTATGCCAATTACACTAGTGGAATTTAAATTTCACCTAGACTCAGTATTTATTTAATGGTTGGGTAATCATTCTGGATCAGAACTTCTATGTGTCAGTGACTGGGTTGCCGATGCACTCAAATCAACAGTAGACCAATTGTTATGTAACAATACAACGCTCAGTACAGAAATCAAAGTGACAAAAGTTTTTTTCTCAGAAACTCCAGTGTAAGGGTAGTTTGTGGAGTCCTTTAATGGATCAAACAGGCAGCCGACACATGTTTCATCGCACTTGCGAATCCTCACGGCTAGATGGCTGTATCACGATCAGAAGGTCGCACAGCTGGTGATAATTCCGACCCAGCCGGGCCCGTGACCGTCGGTGTGCGAGCAGAGAAGAAAACAGGGTAATGTTCTCTGTACAATGTTCGGAGTATCTAGGACTGTAGTGCCCGGAGATAACAGAGTTGATAACTCAAAAGTTAGGCAGTGTTGCACACAGTGTTGTTCTTGATAGGTATTCTGGTCAAATGTTTACGTCGGCTGCGACTTTATTTAATCACGAGGACGCCCCAGGCTTTGTGGAAGCGGGAGCAGCGCGTGTCGCGTCCTATCTCCGGGCTGTGTTCCTGTTCTATGTGTCAGTAGAAGTGTTACTTGATTGTCCTTTTTTTCTAACAACCATTATCTCTTGGTTCTTCTGAGACCACTCAGTTTAACAAGACAAGACTAAGACTCAATTTATTTTTATTTTATTGTTCAACAGGTCTATTTCTATTTAGAGGAAATAAAATCCGCAAGTATTGTTATCAAGAACCTGAACAAGGAACTTTCTTGTTTCCATTTATAAACTATGGTGTTAAATTCTTAGATGATGCTGTTAGCTCTATGTGATTTCTCTATAGGAAACATAGCAATTGTTGCATGCCGTTGATTGCCTTGAAAAGCATCCATAATGATGAGACTAATGGCTAGTCTTTTTTTATCCCCCCCCCACCAGTGTCGATTGATGGGGCTGCTTGATAACTGGCCCCCATGTCTGTGGTGATGTGGATGGACTGAACAGGGCCCTTTTTGTTTGCCTCAAGTGGAGAGGTGTTGTGCAGCAGCCAGGGCAGCTGATTACGGAACACAGCGTTCACGGTTCGATCCCTGGCGGCAGCTCAGCTCAGCACCATGTGACTCTGGGCAATAGCTTACTTACTTTCCATAATGGCCCCCGTAAGGATGAGTAGTTCGCATTTTACAAATACGGATTTACTTTTTTTTTTTTGCTTTGCAATCCAATTGCAGTGGTGCAGCATTGGCTCAGCACAAGGGCAAATGAAGATCTTGAATGAAACACTATTTTAGAAACTCCAAAAACCCCTCTCTGTCCACCAAAGAAAATGCAGAAGGTTAATCTCTAACAAAATATGCAGCTTCCCATAGTATAAATGGGCATGTTCATGGGTTTCAAAAAATGGTGAATTCTTACTGAACTTAAAATTGATGTGGGGGGGGGGTAGTGTGATGGTTTTATGTGTGAGGATATAAACATGATTGACCTACAGGTAGCTGATGAACTATTTGGATGCTTTGGGTGACTGTTTTCCTCATTTCCTGGTCCCATGCTGACTTTGCTGTGGATGCTTATTGCAAACTCAGAGGGAAAGTAAAAGCACTGCTTATTATGATAACATATTCTTCCTCACCACTTTACATCAGTTCAACCTTTTTTCGGCCCTCGCTAGCAGCTATCTTTCTGATGTGCTCTCCTCAGACAACTCCATGCTCATTTTTCAGATGGCCTCTGGTACCATAGTATCCATTTGATTTACCAAGAGACACAGGTTTGTGGCAAAGTGAGGATTCTGTGCTCCTTATGGGGCCTAGGTGTAAAGAAGTCCCAAACTATGGATGAGAGAATTCTTATTGAGCTTATTGAAGTGGAGTGAGGTGGTTGTGTTTCCCTTTCTCTTGGGTGGCCTGTGACTGTAGTAGGGATGGCGGTGGTTGATGCAGACTTTTAGGTTCTTGAAAAGAAGGAAGCAGGTAGTTTTGGTAGACTTGTATGACTCATGGAAGGTTGAATACAGGTGATCTGCATTTCGTCTGTATCACTCTATATATAAACAATCACTGATTCATTATCTTTCTCACAAGGACTTATGGAAACTTCCTTTTTAAACTGTCTCTCATGGCAAGTCGCAGTCAGGATCCAATACATGTCAACATCATTGGATGGGGGTGTTTAGAAGATGGGGTTTGATCTTTCTTTTCCTTACATTAGCTCATGGAGAAAATATATCCAATGCTAGAGCACATCTTCCTCTGCAGCAAATATTGTAACTACCTGCTCTGCTCTGCTCCTTCCTCTGAAAGATCAGGTGTAGCAGAATGTGGATGTTGTTGAGCTGCCTGTAAAGACTTTTGGTTTGCTGCTTGGACTAATTGATTTCAGACTTGCTGCTATCAGCTGTGACTGCACTCAGTGCAGTGCTGAAAGACATCTGCTTCAGATTTGGTGATGTTGATTGGTGTTGCAAAGTCATCCTGTGTGCCCTATGCACCCTCATTTTTTGCTGAAGGATACTGGTGGTAACTGACTCTGACTGTGCCCTGTACTCTGCTGACAGAGAGAGCAGAGATGGAGTGCCTTTGGGAGGAAAGCCTTTGCTGTGGATTGATCCCCCAAAAAGCTGAGACCATACCTGTTGATACTTACATTTGTGTTTAAAGTGACCACAAACCTCTCAGGTGGCTCATGCAGCTGAGAAGGGATAATTCCAAGCTATTAAGATGGTCAATTTTCCTACAGGTGAAGGATTTTACAGTGGCACACAGACCTGACAATGCCCATGCCAATGTGGATGGACTTTCCAGGTTTTTCCACTTAGCTGATGAGGATTACCAGGGTGCTGACTAGTGACCTACCACCTTTCGTTTGAGGGGCCTATGCTGCAAAGTCAACCTATATGCTTTGTGCTCCACCATTTTTTGCTGACGGATAGTGGTTGTAGTTGACTCTGACTGTGCCCTGGGATCCGTTTACAGGCCCAAGTCAGTGTTATGTTGAAAACATAGGTGAAAACACACACATGCATTATGGTACACTATGGGGCCAATTCCGATCCGGTAAAGAAATCCATCTCGAAGCCGTAGCCCTTTACGTACGACTTGTACAATTACCGTCCAACTCACGTAGTACGATTTGCACGGAAAAATATATGACCTAGTCGTACGCAAATACAAAAGTCCGACCGAACCATAAAAAAAGCAAGGGAAAATACGTACGACATGGACCCTCAAAGTCAACCGTACGACTCGTAAACATGCTGAACGACCCGACAAGTACGATCCGGACCGGGGATTCAGAATGCAAATCGTATGGAAAACGTCGCATATGACCGATGCGAACAGAGATCCACACAATCAGATACAAGACGAACCCATACTGAACGACACGCAGGCAAACACCGTAAAACAGCACAAGGAGGATTGAAAACGACTCACACCACGGAGAAAGTCACGTATGACCAAGTCAGACACACAAATAAACAGAAGCAAATACAACTAAACGAGCCGTACTGAACCATGCGGACAATGTAAAACAGCACAAGGAGGGTGAAAATGATTAACGCAACACCACAAAACACGCCTCCTGTGTAAAAACCATGGAAATGTATGTCCTGGGCAGATCCAAACTCACAACCACCCCTTATAACACACCCACAAAAAATCCAAACTACCAGCTACATGACGAGGGAGCCCCCGTGCCAACTCAGACTTTAACTACCAGCACAGCCTGTCACACACATCCCTTACACAAACATACCCTCCTGGGACAGGCAATCGAGTGCCCTACTGTCACAATGGCCATGTAACACAAGGAGACCAATACAAATCTGCAGAAGCATCCAAGCCAAAAATCCACATGTCAATGACTCAGGAGCATATATCAATCTGACCCCACAACATACCCATCCACAAGTGAACATTGAGGACAATGCAAAGCACATACAACTACGTGGTGGAACAGCGCCAACTACAATGTGTATGAAACATGGATGTTGCATGAAACTGCATTAACATTATCTGTCTGTCACACCCACAGTGCAACCTGTGGAATCTACTCCCAACAATGGGGGAGATGATTCACAGTCCCAGGCTCAGCAGGACCCTGATCCCACCGCCAGCGACGCCTATCACCACTGCACGGATGACCCCGACCAACCTGCCCCTCTGGTGTCCAAACCTGTGCAGCACCTGGATCCGGAACATCTGCACCAACCACCACCACCATTTCTGCCACATCCCAGCAGATATCTAGGAGCCCTGCCCACAGTGAACAACTGAGCCAGTCTGACGATGAGGGAGAAGGTTTGCCAGGCACCCAGGAGGTGGCAGACAACACCACCACTGCCAACCTTCAGGGGTCCCTTCGACCCGATGTGCCAACAACGGCAGGCCAGGCTCATGTGGGCAGGGGCTGTGGGAGTGGGAGCAGGCGAGGCGAGAACCTGACCAGCCAGCTGTAGGTCCCGGTGTGTCAGAACTACCCAACATCATTGAGGCATACCGGCAGAACACCAGGGAGATCAGCCAGGTGGTGGGGACCCTAACAGACATCAAAAACCGGCAGGCCGAGCAACACGCCAGTCAACATGAACACCAAGGACGGATGGAGGCAAGACTGGCTGAGCTCCTGGCAGTGCAAAGCAACATAAGCCATTCACTCCATCGGATCACAGACAACATGGAGCACCCTCCCTGTGTCACCAGGCAAGACACTTCTAAGCGAAGACTGCCACCAGGCACAGGGAGGGAGGGGGAGGAATAGTCCGATGGAGCATCCCATGCATTGTCAAGGCCTGCATATGAGGGTCCCCCAAGGAAGGTGGGTCATCCACGGAAAAGACCATGAGAGGCAGCGGGTCATGCACATCTCCCAGGTCCCTTGGTTTGGCACCTGGACTTTGTGTGCAACAGCATCACCTCATTGACTGCCATACTCTGCCGCATGGATTTGCTGGTTGCAGTCTGAACAATGACGCTAAGCACTGTGGTCTGGACTCTGGTGACTCCAACTTCACAGCATCACATCTACCTCTGTGAACTTCGGATTCTCTGGATTATTGTACAGCACCTATCACTTACTCACGAATCACACACATGACAGATAAATGAATGAAACAATCACAAGGAAAATTTATGTTGCAGTCATTTAGCAGGAGTCAACAACATACGTGTGGGGATATGTCAAAGTATGCCTGAGTGTGGAACAAACTCAAGCCATCCATACACTGGGATCTGAGTCCGGTCGAGGACACACATAGGTCACAATGTACCATCAAATACATACATGGAGCGCAATACTCACCCGTGATGGTCTCAAGCTGCTGAGGGGGTGTGGGGTTGCGATACTGCTCGGACAGAGAGCTTTGGAAGAGTATCATGAAGGCGTAGAGGTCATGGGTCATGTGGAGGTGCCCGGGGAGGGAGTCCCAGGTCTGTTTGGCGAGGTGGGAGAACTATCTCCTGCATGCAGTTGTTCTGTGGATGTGATGAATGGTGGCCAGGGCAAGGTTGGCTAGATGGAGTTGGGGCAACGGGGTGTTGGATGAGAGAAGTCCAAGGTCGTTTTTGGGTCTGGGGTTGTGGAGTGCCTCCTGAGTGTGGGTGAGGAGTTTGAAGGTGATCCTGCAGTTGACAGTGAGCCATTGTAGGTATCTCAGGTGGACGGTGATGTGTCAGTGGTGGGGGATGTTGAGGATGAGGTGTGCGGATGCACCCTGGATGTGTGCGAGTCCTCCTGGAGTTTGGCTGTTGTTCTTGCATAGGGGGCGTTGCCGTAGTTGACCCGGCTGGTGTCGTGGACCTCGGTGACTGTCTGTCTTGCCTTGGAGTGGATCTATCTGAGGATCATTTGCAGCATGCAGAGGGTGTTGCAGATTGAGGTAGAGATGGTGTTGAGTTGCATGGTTATTGTGAGCGAGGAGTCTACGATGAACTCCAGCTTGCTTGTGTGGCCACTGGGTGCTGGTGCGGTACCCAGGCCAGTGGGACACAAGGAGTTGTCCCAGCCATAAGGGGACAATCCTCAGATGATAACCTTAGTCTTTTCCAAGTCCAACCTCAGGTGGCTGATGTTCATCCATTCGTCAATGGACCCCATGCCTTCTTGAAGGGATGATCGGGCAGTGGCTGGGTCTTTGGTGAGGGTGAGGAGCAGCTGGGTGTCAATGGCATAGGACATGATGATGAGGTTGTGTGTGCATGTGATGATTGAGAGGGGGTCATGGAGACATTGAAGATCGTCACGCTGAGAGATGAGCCCTGGGGCATGGGTCAGATGACCCCAGTGTACTATGTGCTGAAGGGGGGAGGCAGACTCCCTGGGCCTTGCTGGTGAGGTACTTAGCGATTTAATCCTGGGCCCTCCTTTGGATCCCAGTGTTGGAGATGTTTGATCTGACAGTGTGGTAGCACATGGTGTAGAATGCCGTTGAGAGGTCGAGGGGGGTGAGTGCGGTGGTCTTACCATTGTTGGGCAGTGTCCAAGATGTCGTTGGTGGTGGCAACGAGGGTGTTTGCAGTGGTGTGATTACTGTGGAAGATGGACTGGGGCAGGTTGCCTGGAGGTGTTTGCTTGGAGGAAGTTGGTCAGTTGCTCGTTGACTGTCTTCTTGATGACATTTGCCGGGTAGGGAAGCAGGGTGATGTTCCAGGAGATCCTGCGGAACTGCCGTCCGTTGTTTAAGAAGGAGCCTGGGTCTCTGCATGCCTCCAGCTCCATGGAATGTGGCATACTCAAAGGAGGCATTCATGACGTGCCGGAGGTGGGCTTCAAGGTTGGAATATGCTGTGATTGAGATGTGTGGGAAGGGTCCTGATGGAGAGTCAGAGTGGATGGTGTACATGAGCTGGGTGGTGTCTTTGCTGCTGACGGGAGTCCAGAACCTGAGGGGGGTATGTCCCTCGGATTATAGCGCTGTCTGCCTCTGTGTGCCGAGGCTGTCGTATATGTCCACGAGCTTGCAGTGTTAGATTGTTGCGAGGGATTTGCTTGGCCTTGTCTTTGGGATGGAGAGCTGGGGTTAGATAGTTCACTCATGATGCAGATGAGCTCCTTGATGTCGTATGTGTTGGTGCCTAGACCCTATCTTAAGGATGCCCTCTTGTCCATGCTACTGATATGGTGATGTCTGTGTGTGGCGGTTTCCATGGCTGAAAGGTGACTGTTGGTTGTTTATGTAGCAAGGTTTGCACAAGAGTCCGGCTAAATCTGTAGAAGTGCAGTAGGTCTGCCTTGTCTCAGGTGGCTTAACTGTTATTGTGCTTCACAGGAAATGTGGCAAGATTGTTGGATCAGTCACTGATCCACTGTGTGAGGTTGCAGGGTGTGGCGGTGGTGTCGGTTGGAGTGTCCTGGGCGGGGGTGCCACACAGCTCGTCTGTGGTGGCTTAGATCAAGCATCTTTGGGGGATCTGTAGCAAGGTGTGGGGCAGTGTGTTGCTTGTCGGAGAAGGGGATGCAAATGTTGATGGACCAATGAAAGATGTTGGTGTGGTTGTCCTCCAGCCAGAAGTTGCTGTCCCCCAGCCACATGTAGTATGTGGAGGTGAGGGCTTGCGTGCTGATGTAGTTGTTGATGGCTTAGCGGAATTGTGGATGTAGGCCTGGAGATCTGTAGATGAGTGTTACTCTGAGGGTGCTCAGGGGGTTGGTGTGAAACCTGAAGTGCAGGTGCTTGACAAATCTGAGTGTGTCCTTGGTGTTGTTTGTGACTCTGAGGGTGTACTTGTGAATGAATTGCAAATCATCCTCCGGGATTGTTGCTGCGTTCCCTGCGTGTGATCTTGTATCTGACCGTGATTGCAATGTTGAAGTTGTGTGCTGAGGATGCGTTCATCCTGGTTACTGTAATGAAGGCCTGTGTGGGGCTGTTGTGTTGAGGAGGTAACAGAGTCCAATGGTGTGCTCGTGGAAGGAGTGGGTGTGGAGTAGAAGGCACATAACCTGGTTGTTCTGATATAGTCTGGTAGGTGGGGCAGTGCTGTGTAGGCAGTTGGAGTTGCACACCCAGCATGCTAAGGTGTCGTGTGTGCGCTTAGGGGTTGCCTGATAGCAGGTGATTGATTGTCCGGTGTTCATTGCTTGGAGGGTGACTGGAGCATGAGTCTGTTGTTTTACGTGGGTCATGCAAGGACCAGAGGGTCTTGCACTGTGCAAGTTGTCGGCGCTGACTGGCGCTGACAGGCGCTGACAGGCGCTGACGGTCCTGTCTTTGGCACCGCCTTGGTGCAACAGTTACACAGACAAGCTGCTGCCTGCATTGAGAATGGGTGGAGGGAGGGAGGAGCATCTGGAAGGCATGTGGGTTGCAGAATCAGGGCACCCAGTGGGACGGTGGCGCAGGGGAGGCAGCAGGAATGCGTGAACACCTGAGAGCGGATGGGGGGGAGAAACTAGGCAAAAACGAGCACACAAAGACAAGGAGGTCAGAAAGACACAGTGTAACAGGTGTATGGAAAGGAAGGAGTGACAGGTTACTCATGGGATACTGAAAGAAAATGGATGAACAATCACCAAAAATGACGGGCACAGGATCAGCCTCCAAAAGGCCGAGCTGCGCCCAGGAGACACAGCGTCAGCAGGTGTTGCCTGCCCATTGTGGGGAGCAACCTGCAAAAATATATACACAACCATGTACTTCATGCACAATAGGGATTATTAGCAATGAAGAACTGCATGCATGTTGCCAAAGTACACATACACTCATATGCACAATCTTTGACAATTATGCCATAGACGACTCATTCAAAGTGGCAAGAGATCCCCGGTGACAGAGATGAGGCACATTGGAATGTGGTGAACACCTTTAATACACAAACTCACACAAATGGATCAAGTATGTGTTGAGGCCAGGCTGCATGAGCCAATGTCCATGGCCAGTGCCATTGTTCTGCGGAATATAACAGTCATGTAATGAGTCTGCCTGAACTGCTGGTGATCCAATGTGCACATGACTGGCTGTGACATGAGAAACTGGCACAAAGGGAAATGCATCAATATGAACAGATTCACACTAGTTGACAGAACATGTGAACATACGCTGGCCCCTCCCTTCGCAACATGGATGTTGTAAATCCCAATGAACTGGCACACAAGATTAAGGGGATGAGCCAAACACATCCTGCTGCACACGGAGAGGCTGCAATTCCCCATAGAGCCTGTTTTTGTGATGTCCCACACAATGTGCACCAATGGCATCCGCAATGTGTCAGGGGCAAGGTTTACACACATCGATGCCTCCATCAGACACCACACTCCACTACATTTGACTGTCAAGAAGGGTGTCTATCATGTCATGGGAGTGATGCTACATGTTATTGGCTCAATGGTGAGGAGACATGTTTGCATGGTACTACAACATGCACAGAAACAGTCCCCACACATTCCCAAACCGTACCACCATCAAAAAGCCTTGTTGGAATCCTTATCCGAACTGATATTTCCACATGTCCGTGCATGGAACGCTGATTCTGCACACGTTGCAATCATCATGAGGAATAGCAGGAGGACAAAGATGACACGAGCAGACAACAGGCACAAAAACCTGGGAATAACAGACACACAAGAGGTCACCTGAAACAATTTTTGCAGCAGACATGGTCAGTTACGAAACATGAACAATGTAGGACACATGCAAATTTCAAAGAAAGTTATTGAGCAAAACTGTGTGGCATGACATCATCACTAGAATGACACATCAGAACACACATCAAAGTCACTTTGCATTCAGTCAGCTCGACACACACATTGCAACAAATGCCACTCAATGCTACAAGCTTGCTCACTCATACCCAGTGACTCACAATTATGAGAAGAAGTTGCGTATGAGCTGACTCCATATATCGTCATCATCTTCCTCATCACTTGCCTCGTGACCAAGCCCTTGATTCTCCACGGGTTGATGTTCCTGCTCCTCAGGATCCAGGATGAGTGGCACTGCCTTCTCAACTGCTATGTTGTGCAGCATGCAGCACACAATGAATATTTTAAAGACCTTGTCCGGTGCTTATGGGAGGGATCCGCCTGTCTTATCGAGGCACCGAAATCGGCTGTTCAGGATGCCAAACTTCCTCTCAATCACTCGCCTGGTCTGCCCGTGTGCATTATTGTACCGTGATCTGCAGCTGTTCTTGGGTTGCGGACAGGTATCAGTAGCCATGGCATGTTGGGAAATCCCGAGTCGCCTACATGGAAACATGTAAATAAGTGGGTCAGGAGATGCCGTAAGAGCAAAAGATACCAAAACACACAGGACAAAGTTTACCCACCAACAAGACATGCCCGTTCGTTGTGCAGCCGCAGCATAATTTGTGGCACCCTGCTATGCCTCATGATGAATGCATCGTGTGCTGATCCTGGAAAACGTGCACAAACGTGGGAAATCAGCATGTTAGCAAGACACACCACAAGGGCATTTATTGAGTGGTAATGTTTACGGTTGTGGTAAGCCTGCTCCTGTGCCTGTGGTGGTACCAAAGCCACATGTGTCCCATCAATGGACCCAATGACATATGGCATCCCTCCCAGGTCATAGAAATCACTCTTGACATCTGTCAACTCCTCAGGAATAGGAAATTTGATGAATTCATCAAGGTACTCCAAAATGGCTGCCAAAACATCACGCAGGACACTGCTGAACATCGTCTGTGACATCCCACCAACATCAGCTATGGTTAATTGAAACATACCTGTGGCAAAAAAATGTAGGGCTGCCATCATCTTAATCTTGGGGGTCAGCGCAGTAGGATACCTGTGTCCCGGTTGGAGATGTGGTGCCAGCTTGTTAATCAAGTACACAATCAACTCTTGAGTAAATCTGTAACGTCGGATGCAGGCACGTTCCCTCATCGTAGCCAAGTCAGGAAATGGTCTTGGTACAGGCAGGGCCCTGCAGGATATTGTTTGGAATAATGAAGATTGACAGTCAGCCAACATCAATGTCAACAAACATAGCACATGCAAAAGTGCTTTTAGACATCAGGTCACTATGGAGTTTGGCATGTGCAATTCATCCAGGACACATATGCCAGCTTGCTGGCACTCCTACGAAAAACCAGATACAACTGTTGATTGACAAATCAACATGACATGCCCTGAAATGAGCTGGGGGCTGGTCTGAGTGAACAGCCAGAGATATCACCGGACTGACACAAATCAATATATCTGCAGTGGAAGGATGTCATCTCATCCAGACAGCTAACTGCAAGGCACACGCACAGGTCACATGGAATGTCAAATGTACATATCAAACAAATTGTGATTAGGGGTACACGTGACAACAAAACAACTAAGCCATTGACACGACGCAGACATGTATGCTTGGGAAAATATGATGTCTGATCCACACAGACCCAACAGCCGTGGGAATCCACATGTGGCATGATGTGCGTAGATGTGAAACCATTCTCATCTCAACACAGACCCATGTTAGATGCGCAACAGCAGATGCAGTTGATGGAACACAAACAGCAAGCTCAAGAGAACACATGGCACACACCTGACATAGTCACATAGGGTCATGCTGAGATGTCAGTTGACAAAGTGCCCCTGTCCCTGGCATCAGGAGACAGGTGCCGGTAGTGATGACTGTGCCATTCCAGTGTTGCTGTGCATGACAAAATCGGGCTCTGATACACATGTGGCAAGTATCAAGGTGATATGTGCTACATAGTGCCCCATCACACATTACATGTGTCCACAGGTCATCACTCATCGATTGTGCAACAAGATGAGATGACCTGTGCAATATCACTGGCTGCCACACCTAGGGCCTGCACCTGAAAGTATGCAATGACAAGTACTTGATGGACATCCTTGTGTGACTCGTACCCCTGCATTCATGGCGTGTGTGCGCCTCGTATCACTATTGTAATGGTGCTATACATGAGCGTGTGTAACGCGCCGTACCCCGGCATTCATGGCGTGTGTGCGCCTCGTATCACTATTGTAATGATGCTATACACGAGCGTGTGAAACGTACCGTCCATATGTGTGGATCTCAAAATTACATGGGGGACACTTAGGGGACGAGTAGTAGGCCCTGAATGCATCCTGGGTGTCATGGATATGGAATTTCGAGTTGCTATGTGTCCAACAGGTGTCCTGCAAAAGTCATTTGGCCAAAAAAATACAATGTTGCAAAGTGATTGTTGACATGATGCTCAAAATTTAAATGATGCAAATGCGTGTCTGAGGCATATGTTTAAAGGGATTGGAGGAAACGTACGATGCAAACGAGTCTGACCCATCACTCTGTACTCCTCGAACTGAATTCCCCTCAGCAGCACTGATTTAAGGCAGCATGAAACCCTGAGAGGGAACTTGCCAGCACAACATTGGAGTGGACCACACTGCTGCTGTCTCTGCATCCTCTGGCTACCATGGCACGTACTGTGAAGAGGGCCCATCCATTCACGGAGGAGGAGAACCTGGCCCTTCTGGACAGCCTCCTCCCACAGTACCCGAAAATGTATGGAAAACCAGGGGAGCAGGTGAGTGCTGACTCCACTACCTTTGACTATACACCTGTTGTGTGACTGTCACTACTGGCATTGTGTCCAAGTGGGTCAGACATGCAACGTGGTTTGGAGTAAGTCCCAGGGGGTGTACATGCTTGCCTGCATGGTGTAGTTCCTGTGTGTTCACTTCTCACTTGCATTGTGCTTACAGTGACATTCACTGCATAGTGAATGACACATTCAGCCTGGCCAAACCTTGGTGGCTTTTATTCCTAATGTCCTGAGGTGAAACAGTGGTCCCCCTTGAGTGACAGGTGACTGTACTCACAGATGTGTATGACTTGAGGGGACCTGTGATGAGAGTGTCAAAATGAGGGGTAAGACCTCATGCATGGATATTGATGTGTGTGAATGTGCCTTGTCATGTGGGTGAGTGTCTATGTGATGTGTTGCACCACAGCTGCATGGAGTATGGAACAGCTCTCCCCATCTGATGTGACAAGTCAACAGTGCTGTGTGCCTGACTTGAAAAGCTAGCACGACACCTGTGACACCCCACAGGCAAGTGGCACATGTGCAGAGTGAGAGTTGTATCCGCTGTTGTCAGTGACAGGCAAGTGATCTGTTCCAAGGTGTGTCTGTCTAGTCTGTTGAGGGTTTGTCAGTGGAGTGGGACATGTGACTGCTTGGCCTGTGCTGTCCGACAGCCTGCTGTTGCATGTGCTGCCTAGTGTGTGCCATGATCAGTGAGTGTGTTAAACCCCTTATGCATTCTGTTGGCTTTCAATGCCATGTAGTGCATTGGGGATTGCATACAGGCCAAAATCAAATGGACAATGATGCAATTCCTGTCAGAATCTTATGCCCTGTTCACATTATCAAAGATGTTCAAGTGTGTGTCTCTGGGATATGGAGCAGGTGTAGTGATGTTGTCTCACTGTGTCATCCTGACAGGTAACAGCCTACGAGAAGAGGGAAATTTGGTGGGACATCTTCAGGGCCGTTAGGTTGGTGAGGGGCCGTCACCGGAGCCTGCAGAACATACAGAAGAGGTGGCAGGTCATATGGTGCAGGACCCGGTTGATTGATGTGGAAATCAATGTGCAGTTTGATTTTTTTGCACCCTAGATTACCATGTGTAAATGTGATTATACACAGACCAGTGGACAGATGTCAAGGAGGGGAAGGGATGAAAATGAGCACCAGGTGACATTGGGGAACCAAAAAGCACTGCACATATAACCTGTCTGAGCAGACACCCCAAATGTGGGAGTGTACCCAGGCTTCAGAGCACTTCAAAAAGCAGGTGGCACACAACATAACAAACAGCCATGTACCTACCCCCTCCTTTCTGCTGTCTCGCCTGCAACAGCCTATCAAGGTCTGGAAATACCACTGCCAGGACACGGAGCATGTGGGGGGTCAGGTGATGGCGTCCTCCATGCCGGCATGGAGGTGACAACTTCAGCTGGACCCGGGCGATACGCCGGGTCCAGCACCATATGACCTGCCACCTCTTCTGTATGTTCCGCAGGCTCCGGTGACGGCCCCTCACCAACCTAACAGCCCTGATGATGTCCCGCCAGATTCTTCAATGAAAGTGGAAATGTAGTTTTGTGTGCACTTCCTTGTGAGACATCTTTCATGCAGGCACATAGTGTTCTTTTCACAAAATGCTGAATTACCACATTCAATACATGAAGATTGTGTAAAGTATTGTGAGTCCCAAGGTACCAACATTTCTTTTTCTTTTTTTTGGGCCAAAAGTACTTACAGGGCTCTGAGTGTGGTGACACCTTGGGTAGTGAGGTGGGTTAGTTTACCTTGAGAGGCACCGCTACTGTTTCTTTCTTGGTGAACAAGAGGTGGCATCACTTCATTGTATTGATGTGCTCACCTGTTCACAAACACTAGCTTCTCTGTGTATTTCTCAATCAAGTTGTGGCCTGGTGTGTCCTTTGGATCGTTGTGTCCAAGTAGCATTGTGTGTCAACCAACTGGGCAGTATAGGGTTTACACATGTGCAGAGTATCTTGCTGTTCCTCATGAAGCATGGCATGATTTGCACTGTTCCCTATTGATTTTGTGCTCATGTGTCTGATGTTTACAGGTGACTGAAGCATTTTTGAGACGAATCGTACTTGCTGGGCCGGAAACTGCTGCTTAAATGCGTACGGACATCGCGTACTGCCTGTTCCCAATTCGAATCGCACGTATTTTTTAGATGTATGGTCTTTTTTACGAGTCGTACGTAAATCTGCTTTGGATCCGAATCGTACTTCCTCATTTGTACCGAGACATTTACGGGTAGGCTTTGGATGGGAAATATGCTACGTGCGGCTATTTGTAAAGTGATTTTACCGGATCTGAATCGGCCCATGTGTTAGGGTACACCTTTAATTGACATGACCTACCTTATTAGTTCCTAGTAGATAAGTGGGCTGGAGCCCTGAAACAACCTATAACTCCCTAGTACATGATAGGGCATGGATGTTTAGAGTCTAACAGCCTTTGCTGCCCTTGCAGGTGTGCATTACTGACTGAATGAGGTGATTTTAACAGCAGTCCTGCTCTGCACACTGCTTTTATAGATATGTTGTGTCTCCCCTAGGTGTTACAGTAGTTATATGCCCTAGGAATTGAGGAATTGCAAATTTCACTCTCCCCATTGTAGTAAAGTCCCTCCAAAAATCGACCTTGGTTCTATGATGAGTACTGTAGGGTGAGGATCTACCTGAATTTTACATAGCCCGGACTCGGCAAGTCTTCCTTAGGTGTCCCGGAGGTGGGTCATGTAAATATAAGCAGGGCCTTTTATAAAATATGTTTTATGTGCTGTGGTGATGGAAAATTGAACATTTAAATTTCCCATAGAATGGTGCAGTGACAGAATATTGAGGATAACATATCGAGTCGCACAAATATCGAGTTGTTAATATCCTGGGGCAGCAATATCGACAGCAGGAATATCATGGTCAAGAATATCGACTTAAGGTAAGTAATATCGATGTTAAAAATACTTAAGTGTTTAATATCGTTTGCAAAAATATAGTTGTTAAAAATATAATTGTCATTATTGTTATGCATTTTAGTATATATTTTATATATATATGTGATGTATGTTTTTTTGTATAAGAATTGTTTGTATTTTTAATATTTGTGTTACATTTTTAGTAGTTATTATCTTTTTATTTGAATTTTGCGCTTTTAGTTTCGTAATGGGTTGTGCATTTATAGGGCAATAGGGTGTGTAGTAATTTAGTTATATTAAATTTTTTTAAAACATTTAATTTGAATTTTGCGTTTTTAGTTCCGTAGCGGGTTGTCGGTTATTATGGGAATAGGGTGGGAGGTAATTTAATTATTTTAAATGTCTCTATACATTTTTATTTATTAATATATGTTTAATAGAGATGCTATAGTGTTAAATGTGTAAATTAATTTATCATTAATTATTTAATAGTTGGATGTTGATTCATTTTAATTAATTAATTGGTAATTCATTATGGTAATTGTGTATTTAACTTTAGGTGTGTGTTGTGGTGTTTATATGTGTAAAGGGAGGGAAGTAATTTGTTTTTAATTTATGGATTATTAATTGGTTGTTAATGAACTTTAATTAATTAATTGTTATTAATTTTGGTAATTGTGTAATTAATTTTAGGTGTGTGTTGTGGTATTTGTAGGTTTAAAGGGTAGCAAGTTATTTATTTTTCATTTATGAATTAATAATTGGTCATTTATTAATTTTAATTAAATAATTTGAAAAAGATGTTGGTAATTGTGTTATTAATTTTATGTGTATTTTGTGATTTGTATAGCTGTAAATGTTGGGAAGGGAGGGAAGTAATGTATTTGTATTTGATGAATTATTATTTACTTGTTAATTAATTTTAATAAATTAATCGGTAATGAATTATGGTAATTGTGTAATAAATTTTAGGTGTGTGTTGTAGTGTTTATAGGAGTAAAGAGTGGGAGGTAATTTGTGTTTAATTAATTATATATAGTTGTTAATTATTGTTAATTATTTGATATTTATTTTGGTAGTTGGTTTTTGTCTGTTTTTTTTGCTTGTAAAAGGGTAAAGGGTGGATATTAAATACATTTAAATTATTAGTTTTTAATAGTAATAGTTTTAAATTTTAAAATACGTTTCATTGTGTTTTATAATTTCATAGTTTAATTTAGGTGTGTGTTGTGTATATTACAGTGTTACAGTGTGTGTAGTCAATTAATGGTTATTATTTGTTTTAATCAATAATATTTTTTAAATAACTATTATTTATGTTAACTACGTAAATAAAAGTAATTACAAATGTTGAAGTGTTTTGTTAATGTTGTGGGGTTATCGGGTAGGAAATAAAATAAAGACATTTATTTTTTTATTTTTTTTGTTTGTAAACATTTTTTAGTTTAAAATAATTATTCATTTGTAAATGTATTTAATTTTTTATTTTATATAATATTTGTAAGTTTTTGTTATATGTAATTAATATTATAATATGTGTTATTGTTATATGTTTAATATTTTTATTTTTTATTTTAAAATTGTGTTTAATATGTTTGAGTGTGAATAGTAATTGTTTTATCTCCACTATCCAACACTTTCCCTACTGTTGCATTCACTGGAGTGGGAATATTAATTTTTACCCATCCACTATCCAGCACTTTCCCCACTGTTGCACTCACTGGAGTTGGAATAGTAATTTCTCCACTATCCTGCACTTTCCCTACCGTTGCACTAGTAATTTTTACCTCTCTGCTATCCAACCTTTTCCCCACTGTTGCACTCTCAGGAGTGGGAATAGTAATTTTTACACCTCCGCTATCCAACACTTTTCTTACGGTTGCACTCACTGGAGTTGGAATAGTAAATGTAATTATTTTGCTATGCAACACTTTTCCTACTGTTGCACTGATTTTATTAGTCAATTTAAGTTTCAATATTTATTCATAGTTTAATGTTTTAATTTCTTCTAGAATGTTTTTTTAAATTTTAAAATAAATTAAAGCTAATGATTTATTAATTATTTTAAAGTAAATTTATATGTAAGAAATATTACATTTTTGTTTCTATGCTTTTTTAATTAAGTTGATTTGTAATGCTTTGTAGAAATGTATATTACATTTAATGTTTTTTGTTAAAATTAATAATATTTAATATATATTGTTTTATTTTATATACATATTTAAATCGATATTTTTTACATCAATTTTTTTGATTTAATATTTTTGATCTTATCTGTTTAAGTATAGGAGTCAATATTTTTGTTGTCTGTATTTTTTACTCCATATTTCTTGCATCAATATTTTTCACAATAATGTTGTGTCAGTTAACCCCATAGGATAACATAGCAATGGTTAAGGATGCATAAATATTGCTAGGAAATAAATAAATATCATTCAAAGAATCAGAAGAATGCTATTGATATATTCAAATTCAATTCAATTTAAATGATCTTTATTCGGATTTACTACATCCATAAAAGTACATACAGAGTGAAACATTAAAAAAACATTAAAAAACACACTTCTTACAAAGTTAAAAACCAATAATCCAATTAGGTTTAAGCAGCAAGATGACTTAAGGTGCATAATATATAAAGTACAAAGTGCATAGTACATAATACTAAGGAATATTAATCCATCAATGTCCACAATTACCCACTATAGAAGTATCTCCTGCACATGTTCAATATGATCACTATTTAGTAGCTGGTACACAAGTCCATGGGCCAGCATAGTGCTATTATCCATTATCCATTATCCGTGTTCCATAACTGCCCTCGATTTCACACAGGCCTTTATGAAACAACTAACAGAATAAATAACATCATCAGTTTGCAACATTTGCAGAAATTGCAGAGCGGGAATAGAGTCTCTTAAATTATATTTACGTAAAATTGGTCTTAAATATTGACAGGTATACAATTTGTAATGTGTACAAAGAAAGGGGGAGAAGGAGGTACTTAAGAACAGGTCATCCTCCTAAAGAGATTAATGTAGCAAAAAAGAGCCCAATATCTGGGTTCAGGGACCTGTCTTGTGTGGTGGCTAACTTCCAGATACTATCTTAAGTGTAGCCCAACAAGAAAGAAAAAATGTCTTTCTTATAGTCCCCTCACTCACCGGAGTTTCCTCACGGTGACATGCTTCATCATCGGGGTCCTCCCAGTTCTCTACGAAAAGGGGCGTGCTACGACTTGCGAGCTACGTAGGAGCACTGAGTAGTGAAGGACTATGTGTGGTGTAAGGAATGTGAAGTGGAGTGGATGGGTGTGTGTGTGTTTAAAAATACTGTGCTAGTGGGCCTCAATGTTTTATTCTGCTCCTAGACCAGTATGTTAAAAATGGGGTTATACTGTGTACCAACCAATAATGTAGTTGGGTTCAGTATTTGGTCAACATGTTTCACGCTACCCCCAGCGTTTCTTCAGGACCATACAGGGACCAGCCCTGTATTGTACCACTCCTAAAAAACCTAAAGTTAGGAATTTATTAGTGCAACATGTATTTACAGTGATTAACGTTGTCCCTATTCGGTACACACGTGGTTCTACATACATACGCTTGACTTTTAAGGCGAATGTATAGTTCAATGGTGAACCTGTAAAAGAATGAATAAAGAACAATTAAAAAACACCTCGCCCCTATCTCTGCCGAGATCGGGGACTTTTTTTCGTCCTTCACAAACATGCACGTTTTTGATACATGCACATATATGCATACAGACTATATGGTGTGGTTTCACCATATTGGTGCGTGCATACTTTCAGATCCGGTGTCTGTTCGCCAGATGCCCAACAAGTGAACTTAACGTGGAAAAAGACAAACGGAAGTGACTATACATAAAACAGTGGACACACATTTAACACACAACCAAAGGAAACGTTTGAATATTTACTTTTGTTGGCGCTTAATAGCACATCATGGTCTCTTAGGGGGGCGGTATTGCCTCGGTGGAAAACAATGCTAGAAGGATTTTTAGGGTTGTAGAAGACGTGGTTAGTGATCGAGCGTCTTTTACATATATCATTTAGTTAGAGGTCTAGTACTCGCTACCCTCTCTTGGCGGTTAGGTCAGATACACTTACTTCCTAATCAGCAACCCGCGCCGTGTTACCTATCAGCTTCCCCTCGGACCGCATCTTGCAATGTGGTCCGCGGGTTTGGTTTTTGTTTGTTTCGATTTCCGGGTTGGAACTAGACCGTCGCGCTCAGGCGGCCATCTTAGATGGATGCAAACGAGCGTCACATGCGTCTTTCTTCCATGCCGTTTGTTACTCGCCCTTATTATCGAACCGGCTTTTTAGAAAACACAATGTTTGGGGTAATGTTATAATAAAAACAAAGAATAAAAATGAAACAATGGGCATTCTTCACAAATAGGGATTGAAGAAAACGTGGACAAAAAAGTTACCACAGGATTAGTTGATATGGTTTATGATATATAACAAATAAACCAAGGATGGAGTGAAAAAATGGAGTTTGAGAAGTATTGTTTTAATCATCTTTTTCTATAATGGTTTTAGGGGCATTATAGTTCTAGGATGTTATTTTTCATGAAAGTTATTTTTCAGCTCTAGGATTCAGGTACATTAGTTTCAGGATGTTATATTTCAACGATTGAAGACACCCCAAGGTATGTCGTCATTCAACCCACTTATATCTGTCTGTAATCTGAAAACCCAGCGTTGCTCTCGTTCGTGAAGAGTTTTTTCAATGTTGTCTTTATTTACCACACACTCAAGGACTACCCATCTCATGTCATTTGGTGTGTGATTCTTCTCAATAAAGTGGTTAGTCATGCGTGTGGTGGATTTCTTACAACGTATGTTGCTTCTATGCTCAACAATTCGAGTGCTGACCTTTCTTGTGGTCATGCCCACATAATGTAAATTGCACGTGCAAGTGATCAGATATACCACCCCACTTGTATTGCAATTGGAAAAGTGTTTTAATTGCCATGTGGTGTTGTTGTTAAAAGTAACTGACTTTGTCACTGCAGTTAGATGGCAAACACTGCAGTCAGATTGGATAAAGACAAAAAAAGTTTTTCTCATGAAAAAGTCTATCCATACATACGAGAGGACTATAAACCTAGTAACAGGAATCCTGGATATAATACAGACAGCGATGGATCTGACAGTGGATCTGAGAATTCCAATTCTCCTAAATATTACAACTACCCAACGAATAGAAAACAAAGAAGGGGTAGAGGAAACTCAGGTAGAAATCGAGGAAACCAACCACAGATGTGGCCATCTTACCAGCCACCTTTCGGCCCCCCGCCTCCTTTCTTTTATGGGCCGCAACAGTTTCCACCAATGTATCCACAACAACCTTTCCAAAATTGGAACTCCCACCATGGCAATTCAAACCGCCCTTTTTTAGGGAGAGGCCAGACGACCCAGAGAACAAAAACGAAAACAGCTCAGCAGGTACAATGGGCCCAACCCGTGGAAACAACGGGACGACACACACGCAGCAAGGGGCCACCGGAACCCACGACGAGCAACCACTAGATCTAGTGGTCAACCTATCCTCTATATCTCTGACAGAAGTCCAGATTGGAATATTAAATAAAGGATTAGGTTTTGTCCCAACTCCAGTAACTGATAAATTTAAACTATGCTGTGAACTAAAGGAATTCATGAGGAAATTGAAACTCCAGGTCTTTTTCAAAGACAAAGATAAGACAATTACCAGAGAAACGGACACAGGTTTGAAGAAAAGTTCAACTTTTGTCCCGCCGTCTCACAATTTACCAGTCGAATTGCTAGCTTTTGAGAAAGCTGTAATGAAAGATGTAAAAGACCTTGACCCCAATACCATCAAGGTGTTCAAAAACACTACTAAATTGGAATTTGAAGCAATCCATGAACTATCAAATAACAAGACAATCACAATAAAACCGGCGGACAAGGGAGGAGCAATTGTCCTACAGGACTCTGTAAAGTATAGACAAGAATGCCTACGTCTACTTGCAGACACAAGGAACTATATTGTGATCAAGGAAGACCCGACTGAAAGACTACGGATCTGCATTGCACACCTCATTGAGGAGAGCACAGTAAATGACTGGATGGACAAAAAAGAAGCTGATTTCTTAGTAAATTCAAAACCTACAATCCCATACTTCTACACGATCCCAAAGATCCATAAAGATATGGAGCAACCACCCGGGAGACCGATAGTGTCCGGAATAGGCTCCATTCTAGAGCCCCTGTCTAAGTATGCTGATGCCTTCCTTCGCCCAATAGTTCAAAAAACAGACACGTATCTCAAAGATACCAAGGATGTACTATGTCTATTGAAGGAGATCAATTTTGACCCCACATCTAGTATTTTAATAAGCCTAGATGTGGAGAGTCTTTACACTAGTTTACCGCACAAGGAAACTTTGGAAATCCTGGAAGAGGTGCTATTTGAAGAAGACTGGAAATATCATACACCAAGACATATAGTGCTTGAGTGTTGCCGTCTAGCCCTCACAGAGAATTTTTTCCGTTTTGAGGAAACTTTGTACCGCCAACAACATGGGACCAGCATGGGCAGCACCTTTGCGCCGAGCGTAGCGGGATTGTATGTCCATCAGCTTGAGAAAAAGAAAATTCTGACCATCAACAATCCATATACTAACCACATAATAATGTGGAAGCGTTATATAGACGACATTCTGTTGATTTGGAAAGGCGAGGAAGAGGAGGCCATGAGTTTTTGCTCCTGGCTAAACGAACAAGATCCTTTTCTTAAATTCACAAACACCATGAGCAGGAACCATTTGGTGTTTCTGGATCTAAACATCAGGGCAAATGATGGAACCCTATCAACTACCACTCACCATAAACCGACTTCAAGGAATTGCCTTTTAAGCTACAACAGTTTCCACCCCAGACATCTAAAAGAAAACCTCCCGTTTGGACAATTCCTACGGTTGAGAAGAAACTGTTCAGACAAATCAGACTACTTAGTACAAGCAGAAGAACTAAGTAAAAAATTACAACAACGAAATTACCCAAAGAAAGTAATAAAAGTAGCCTGTAAAAGAGCGAGCAATAATAATAGGGATGCCCTCCTGGAACCAAAGGTACAAAAACCCTCAACCAACGAAAGACCCATCTGCATCACAACTTTCGACAAAGTCTCCAACCAGGTCAGCAAGATTGTGAAAAAACACTGGAGCATACTAAACAGTGGTGATCTAAATATCCCAAAACCCATGTTCAGCCATCGTAGAGGAATGAACCTGAAAGACTATCTGGTACATACTCGACCTAAACCAGTGATCAATACTAACAGACTACAACCTCTACCGAATGGCCATTACCCGTGTAACAACTGCAGTGTTTGCCATCTAACTGCAGTGACAAAGTCAGTTACTTTTAACAACAACACCACATGGCAATTAAAACACTTTTCCAATTGCAATACAAGTGGGGTGGTATATCTGATCACTTGCACGTGCAATTTACATTATGTGGGCATGACCACAAGAAAGGTCAGCACTCGAATTGTTGAGCATAGAAGCAACATACGTTGTAAGAAATCCACCACACGCATGACTAACCACTTTATTGAGAAGAATCACACACCAAATGACATGAGATGGGTAGTCCTTGAGTGTGTGGTAAATAAAGACAACATTGAAAAAACTCTTCACGAACGAGAGCAACGCTGGTTTTTCAGATTACAGACAGATATAAGTGGGTTGAATGACGACATACCTTGGGGTGTCTTCAATCGTTGAAATATAACATCCTGAAACTAATGTACCTGAATCCTAGAGCTGAAAAATAACTTTCATGAAAAATAACATCCTAGAACTATAATGCCCCTAAAACCATTATAGAAAAAGATGATTAAAACAATACTTCTCAAACTCCATTTTTTCACTCCATCCTTGGTTTATTTGTTATATATCATAAACCATATCAACTAATCCTGTGGTAACTTTTTTGTCCACGTTTTCTTCAATCCCTATTTGTGAAGAATGCCCATTGTTTCATTTTTATTCTTTGTTTTTATTATAACATTACCCCAAACATTGTGTTTTCTAAAAAGCCGGTTCGATAATAAGGGCGAGTAACAAACGGCATGGAAGAAAGACGCATGTGACGCTCGTTTGCATCCATCTAAGATGGCCGCCTGAGCGCGACGGTCTAGTTCCAACCCGGAAATCGAAACAAACAAAAACCAAACCCGCGGACCACATTGCAAGATGCGGTCCGAGGGGAAGCTGATAGGTAACACGGCGCGGGTTGCTGATTAGGAAGTAAGTGTATCTGACCTAACCGCCAAGAGAGGGTAGCGAGTACTAGACCTCTAACTAAATGATATATGTAAAAGACGCTCGATCACTAACCACGTCTTCTACAACCCTAAAAATCCTTCTAGCATTGTTTTCCACCGAGGCAATACCGCCCCCCTAAGAGACCATGATGTGCTATTAAGCGCCAACAAAAGTAAATATTCAAACGTTTCCTTTGGTTGTGTGTTAAATGTGTGTCCACTGTTTTATGTATAGTCACTTCCGTTTGTCTTTTTCCACGTTAAGTTCACTTGTTGGGCATCTGGCGAACAGACACCGGATCTGAAAGTATGCACGCACCAATATGGTGAAACCACACCATATAGTCTGTATGCATATATGTGCATGTATCAAAAACGTGCATGTTTGTGAAGGACGAAAAAAAGTCCCCGATCTCGGCAGAGATAGGGGCGAGGTGTTTTTTAATTGTTCTTTATTCATTCTTTTACAGGTTCACCATTGAACTATACATTCGCCTTAAAAGTCAAGCGTATGTATGTAGAACCACGTGTGTACCGAATAGGGACAACGTTAATCACTGTAAATACATGTTGCACTAATAAATTCCTAACTTTAGGTTTTTTAGGAGTGGTACAATACAGGGCTGGTCCCTGTATGGTCCTGAAGAAACGCTGGGGGTAGCGTGAAACATGTTGACCAAATACTGAACCCAACTACATTATTGGTTGGTACACAGTATAACCCCATTTTTAACATACTGGTCTAGGAGCAGAATAAAACATTGAGGCCCACTAGCACAGTATTTTTAAACACACACACACCCATCCACTCCACTTCACATTCCTTACACCACACATAGTCCTTCACTACTCAGTGCTCCTACGTAGCTCGCAAGTCGTAGCACGCCCCTTTTCGTAGAGAACTGGGAGGACCCCGATGATGAAGCATGTCACCGTGAGGAAACTCCGGTGAGTGAGGGGACTATAAGAAAGACATTTTTTCTTTCTTGTTGGGCTACACTTAAGATAGTATCTGGAAGTTAGCCACCACACAAGACAGGTCCCTGAACCCAGATATTGGGCTCTTTTTTGATACAATTTGTAATGGCCACAAAAGAAAAAGTAGTGTAGTAAGTTTTGTCATCCACCTTGGGAACAGGGGCAATCCAAGTCTTCTAAGTTTTTGTTGTAGCCAATGGGAAAGCTAAGCAAATAGACTATGCTTCCCTCCCGGAACCTGAATAAGAGACTCCGATTCCATCTACCTATAGGCTTTGTCAGGTAACTCATAAAATTATTAGGGTTATCAACAACTGAATCACAAATGCGTAAATATTTACTGACCACTGGTTTACTAGATTCTGATCTCATCCTTTCCTCTGTGTATAGCTCCATAAATGCCCGTTTAATACTATTCTTGTGAGCGGGTACAATTGAATCAGGAGAACTAAATAAGGATCCTTGTCCCACCTGCTGCAGACTACTTTTGACTGCATTTAGCCACGGTATGTGGTGAGATCTATCACTAGACAAACAGTCAGATATAATACTGCGAGTTAATGTTGCTGCTGGATTTGACCAGATTTTAATCCAAAAAAGGGCAGGCCTAGATTTAATAAAGTCAACAATGTATGGCAGCCTCAATTCATTATGACAAATCAAAGTGGGAGCACAAGGAACTCCCCCTAACACCCTCCTACAGAATCTGTTTTCCTCTACCTGAAGGGCCGAGCTGTTGCAATAACCCCATACTTCTGCACCATAAGTCCCGGTTGGTCGACATTGGGTACGGTAAATGGTGAGGAGAGGGGAAACAACATCAGCCAATTTTGGCTGGCGAAGGGATAGGATCGAATTAATTGACTTGCCAATTTTGTTACTCGCAAGGGCAGCATGTTGCTGCCATGAGCCTGAGTTGGAAAATAACAACTCTAAATAAGGAAAACTGCTGGTGCATTTTAAGATGTTATTACCGGATTTAATGGATGTAATGTTATACTTCTTCGGTCCGCAATTCATTATAAATGATTTTTTAAAATTAGTATTTAAGCCAAGGTCGGACATGAAGGTAACAAAACCAGAAATTAAAATGCGTAGTGCATTCGGTGTACGCCCCATCAATACAGCGTCATCCGCATAAAGTAGAGTAGTGATGGGGGAACCGTTTATTATGGGAACACCCTTAATAATCTCGCTCAAAGTATTACTTAACCTATTAATATATAAAATAAAAAGCAGTGGGGCGAGTACGCAGCCCTGTCTAACTCCTCTGCTGATAGGGATATCGTCAGACAAAACACCTTCATTATTAATTCGTACTCGCGCTTTTAAATCCCTATGTAAATAGGAAAGGAAGTACACCAGTGAGTCGTCTAAACCATAATCGAGCAAAAGTGACCACAACTTAGAACGGTTAACAAAATCAAACGCTGAACTTAAGTCCATAAAACCTAAATAAAGAGGGGATTTTTTGACAATAATATATTTAGCCATAATCAGGTTTAGATTTAAGCATTGTTCAATGGTGCCCACCTTACTTCTAAAACCCAGTTGACTACAGTGAAGGATGTTGTTATCTTCAGCCCAATCCCTTATCCGTCTAAAGATTACTCTTCCGAGGACTTTTAAGGTGTTGTCGATCAGTGAGATCGGACGGTAGCAGGCGGGGTCCGACCTATCACCTTTCTTGAATATGGGCACGATGACACTGTTCGACCAGGATTCGGGAATTGAGCTATCATTTAGGTTATTAAATAGGTTACACAAAAGAGGGGCCCAAAAATTGATTTCTGATTTTATCTGGTCGATAGAAAGACCGTCTGGGCCTGGGGCTTTATTGCTAGCGCTATCAGTGATAGCATCCTCGACCTCTAGTAGTGAGAAGGTCAAGGGTTCATCGCTAAGGGGTAGAGAGACAGTATCTGAAGGAGTAGCTGATATGGCATAGATTTGGGAGAAATGCTCTACCCACGCCTCGCCTGTTATGTTACTATTAATTTGATTGATGTTGGAACCAAAAGATCTTAACGACTTGACTTCTTTCCAGAAGCCCATTGAGTCCTTCAGTTTGGCGGTGCGGGTAAGTGATTCCCAGTGGTTAATTACTAGGGCTTCAGATCTAATTCGTAAGACCCTTTTATATTGTGATCTTAATACTCTTACAAGTTGAGGGTCCCTAGGGTTGGTATTAAGTGCGGCCCTCAAATTCCTGTTGGCCCTAGAGCAGGAAGTATCAAACCAACGGGGTCCCTGGGAGATGTTCTGCCTGGCAGGTTTAGAAGATTCAATTTTAATTGCCCTGCATAGATCACCAAAAGCGCCAACCACCTCATTGCTAGGACTTATATAAGACAGGCAGGTCTCAACTGTCTCGGGATATTTTTTGATTACTCTGGAAAGGATTCCTTTATTGTCAGCTCCCTTCCATACTAGTCTCAATCTATCAGTTGATAAAGCTAGATTTTGGGGACCTACGTCTGCTTTCACTGCAACCCTTGAGGTCTGAGGATTGTATAAACTAATTCTAAGCGGATAGTGGTCACTATACGCGGAACAGACGACTTCTGCTTTTAAAATGATTTCACTTAACTCAAGGCATGTGAAAATATAATCAATCGTAGAAGCACAGCCCTGACCTATGAAAGTGGGGGTTGTTATATTATTAGCACTTGTGCCTACAAATTCCATAGCATTAACAAGGTCATGGGAAGCTATAAAATCTTTCAATTCTACCCCATTCTTACATTTTGGGCTATGGCGATACATGTGTGCATTAAAATCCCCTCCGATGCAGATGCCATCGAAAGGTCCATACTTTTGCCCCCCCATAATTTCATCTATAAAATTAAACAATAATATAAAATTGCCATTTGGGCGGCTAACAAAATCATTATTATAAAAATTAATAATACATAATTTCAGTCTGTTAATGTACTTAATAGCCATAAAACTGCAAATACCCGGTGTTGGGATCAACTTGGTGTGAACCCCGCGTTTTATTTTGGACCAAATAGATAGTCCCCCACTTGGTCGACCCATGGGAGACGGCAAAGCCTTAAGATTGTGACAGCAGAAGCCCTCAATTGTAGGTGACGTTATACTCCACGTTTCTTGCAGCAACAATATATCACAATTATTATCGACCCACTTAAGCCATTCTGTGATTTTCAATTTAGAATTTAAGCCTGCTATATTCCAGCTAACAAGAGTTAGTACTGAGTCCAAAGGCAAAAGATCAAGGGTCTGAGATGGTTCACTCACGGTGCTTTGAGTCGGGATTTCTGAGACAGTCAGGGGTTCGAAAATCGGAAATGGTTCGACAGAGGTGGTCGAAGATGGTCAGTCTTGCATGTCCAGATCCGAAAGAGGTGCAAATCTATTGTACATTTGTAATGGGAAATAAGGTTGATGAAATTGCATAGGTGGTGGGCGAAAATGCATAGGTGGTGGTTGAAAATGCATAAACGATGGTTGTGGATGCATTAATGGCACTGGGAATTGCATAAAAGGTAGGCGAGGTTGTGTGGCCAATTGTCTATAGAAATAACTCAAGGGTAACATAGTTGCAACAGTTGAAATGGTTGAATAGTTGCAATTTCTGTTAAGGAGGTTTCTTACTGTCCCAGGATTATTAAAGTTGAGAACTATGCAGTCACCTTCCTTGTCCTTGAGTAAAGGGCCGACCCACGATACCCTACGTGCAGATATGATCTCTCTTGAGATGTCAAAACCAACACCTTTGTGTTTGGTTAGCCAATCTATGCTCTTATTTCGCAATTGTACCCACGATTCCCCCTGATCCTCCCTCAATGGCGGAACACCTGCTAGAACCAAAACAAAAGGACAAGCATCCGGTGGCAGATGTAAGGCTGGTCCTTGATGTTTAAAAGATTTAGTGGACCCTTGAGGGCCATTACCCACGTTGTTATTTGCGGCAATCGGTTTTGGTGCCTCAGTTGGTTTAGTTGGACCATTATTGCTACTTGGAACAGAGGTGTTAGAAGTGGATGGAATAACAACTTTCCTTGGAGCAGGTATAGGAGTTGGTTTTGCAGATGTATTAGCCTTATTCATAGCTGGCCCCTTTTTAGTGGTTGTGGGTTTAGTTGTTGTAGGTGCCTTTGGTGGAGGGGCAGATGCAGAATTGCTCAATGCCCCACCCAAGGTACTAATGTTGTCCTGTTTCTTTGATGACAGTATATTGTTTGCAGTCTCCAGTTCCTTCAGAAGGCGATCTGCTCTGACTTGGTCCAAAATAATTGACCCTTTCCTTTTTGTTTCTCCAGTTTTAACCAGGTTATCCAATCTATCAAGTCTTCTAAAACGTTATTAAACTGGCTGATCATTTGTTTTTCAATCCGGTTAAAAATAGTATCAACTATGGTTTCTATCATGTTTCCGTTCTGTCTGGATAGATTATAATTATCACCCATTAATGCAGTTTGGGTCCATGTAGTTTTAGAGTTCCCACATGGGTTAGTAGTGGATACATCAGAAATACTATCCGTGTCAGCGGGGTCTTTCTCCTCTTTATCCTCTGTGAGGACAATTTGTACCTCCGAAGGTTTATTTTCATTCCACAAACTTTGAGGTGTTGGTTGGTTTTTGTGGAATATAGGCTGTTTTCTTTTGTTAGCGCTTTGCTTGGACGTGCCTCTTTTACGTTTCTCCCTACCCGGCTTGCTACTACTAGAGTCAGTGGTGTCTAGATTGATGACATCATCCTGCGAAGCAGTTACAATTGTAGGTACACTCACTATCTGAGGGGATACCGGGGATGTCGCTGTCAGTGTTGGCTTAGGCGTTACTGCCACTGATGTTGTGGAGGCAGAAACTTGTGCTGTGTAAGTGACAGTGTTTTCATCATCCAAAATAGTGGGCACGTCAACAAAGGGATGTGATGGTTTGACCACAATTATTTCTGGGTTTATGTGTACATCTCCGTTGGCACAGCTAGAGCTACTTGTAAGAGTCATTTTGTTATTGGTTGTAAAAGAACCCATAGAGAACCTTCTCTCAGTCTCCACTATTTCGTTAAAAGCTGAGTCTATCATTGACTCAAAGGAAGTAATAAGGGAGACAGAAGTGTCAGCAACCTTGTTTTCTACATCAATGTTCTCGCTGTCGCCCATTTTAAATTCTGAAATAAGTGCTCACCTTTGAAGAAGATGTTAGAGGGGTGGCCTGCCCGTCCACTGCAGTCCACTGACGGCCACAGACGGCCCGCCCTTTGCCCGGCCTTCGCCCCGGGCGCTCCCCGCGTGCGACTCGCGGGGCGAGAGGCGTTGTACTCCTTTTACGCGCCTCCGGGCGCTCTGCTGGCGTCACGGCCGCCGGGGCACCTGGGAATTGTAGTTCCCTGCCCGCTCGGCGCCGTCGATCAAGGTGTGGGTGTTCGTTGCGCCGTTTCCCTCACGGCGGTGCTGATGCACAGTTCTGGCAGCCCAAAAGGAGGTAAGTTCGAAAAGCCGTTTCCCTCACGGCGCTGCTATCTGCCTCAGGAAGCTCCCAGTGCACGCTCGGCGCTGCACTCCTTTTACGCGCCTCCGGGCGCACTGCTGGCGTCACGGCCGCTGGGGCACCTGGGAATTGTAGTTCCCTGCCCGCTCGGCGCCGTCGATCAAGGTGTGGGTGTTCGTTGCGCCGTTTCCCTCACGGCGGTGCTGATGCACAGTTCTGGCAGCCCAAAAGGAGGTAAGTTCTAAAAGCCGTTTCCCTCACGGCGCTGCTATCTGCCTCAGGAAGCTCCCAGTGCACGCTCGGCGCTGCACTCCTTTTACGCGCCTCCGGGCGCTCTGCTGGCGTCAGGGCCGCCGGGGCACCTGGGAATTGTAGTTCCCTGCCCGCTCGGCGCCGTCGATCAAGGTGTGGGTGTTCGTTGCGCCGTTTCCCTCACGGCGGTGCTGATGCACAGTTCTGGCAGCCCAAAAGGAGGTAAGTTCGAAAAGCCGTTTCCCTCACGGCGCTGCTATCTGCCTCAGGAAGCTCCCAGTGCACGCTCGGCGCTGCACTCCTTTTACGCGCCTCCGGGCGCTCTGCTGGCGTCACGGCCGCCGGGGCACCTGGGAATTGTAGTTCCCTGCCCACTCGGCGCCGTCGATCAAGGTGTGGGTGTTCGTTGCGCCGTTTCCCTCACGGCGGTGCTGATGCACAGTTCTGGCAGCCCAAAAGGAGGTAAGTTCGAAAAGCCGTTTCCCTCACGGCGCTGCTATCTGCCTCAGGAAGCTCCCAGTGCACGCTCGGGGCTGCACTCCTTTTACGCGCCTCCGGGCGCTCTGATGCCGTCACGGCCGCCGGGGCACCTGGGAATTGTAGTTCCCTGCCCGCTCGGCGCCGTCGATCAAGGTGTGGGTGTTCGTTGCGCCGTTTCCCTCACGGCGGTGCTGATGCACAGTTCTGGCAGCCCAAAAGGAGGTAAGTTCGAAAAGCCGTTTCCCTCACGGCGCTGCTATCTGCCTCAGGAAGCTCCCAGTGCACGCTCGGGGCTGCACTCCTTTTACGCGCCTCCGGGCGCTCTGATGGCGTCACGGCCGCCGGGGCACCTGGGAATTGTAGTTCCCTGCCCGCTCGGCGCCGTCGATCAAGGTGTGGGTGTTCGTTGCGCCGTTTCCCTCACGGCGGTGCTGATGCACAGTTCTGGCAGCCCAAAAGGAGGTAAGTTCGAAAAGCCGTTTCCCTCACGGCGCTGCTATCTGCCTCAGGAAGCTCTGATATATACAGCAACATGTCATTGCTGAATTTATCTTAAATTGTACAGAAAAAAAGTTATGAGACTTTCTCGTCTGTGAGCCAAAATTCAGCCTTTCTGCAGTCTTCCCTGATTTGTCAGAGTTAACAGGATTAGTCAGGCTGCTTTGATGAAGTGATACGCGGCTCACCAGAGGAGAGGCTATCTGCTGGAGAGGGCTTTGCTAGACGGGAATGCCAGAGAAGGGGGGAGGGGGTCATAAAGCATGAGGCTTTAAAGGAGGAACAGGACTGGCAGGGTGTGCCAGGTTTCTCTACCCCATTCACTCTGACCCAGCCAGATAGCAGGCTTAAGAAAGGAGTCTTCAGATGTTAGGAGGGAGAGCTATGAAAATTAGCCACACTGGAGGTCGGTTTAGCTAATTCTTTCTGCTCCTCTGCTGAGATTTCAGTCACCATGAATTTTGGAGGAATGGTGCTTTATGGAACAAGACTATGCCACACTTCGGGGAAAGTTGTCATGCTTTGGGGTGTTGTCTTGCACCTCATTAGACAAGAATGCTCTCCTGCTTGACCCCAGAAAACACTGAATAAATATGTGGGAGTGACAGAGCCTCTCAGGTCTGCTGCTTGACACTAAGCAAGGAAGAAGGATTGTCATGTTGCAAACCTGATTTGCACCACCAGACCCTTCATTCTTACTTTCTGCGCCTGCTGCACTATATGGAATTACAGCCCTGTGGATGTACCTTACTTCAAACTGACTGAATAGTGGACTCCCTGCAAGCTACAGGTTATCAGAGCTAATCTGCACATCACCATCAAGAGTCCCCTGCCTGGATTGTGCCCAGTGAACTTTTAAGGGTTTTGTCCAGGTGCACAGCAGGAATTTGGTCTCAACCTTTCAAGGAATATCTCGGAGCCCAGACACTTGGATTGTGTTTTGAAACCTTTAGACACTCAAGAGGAACTTCAGGAAGAAGTTCCAGAAGTTTGGAGACGTTAGGAGCAATTTTGGAAAAAAGCTCCGTAAGGTGACCGACTCAGCCACAACACTCAAGCCGGTCCCCTTCAACCGCGACCCGGCTCAGTTTCCAGGTTCATCCCGCTGAAGAGCTCTGGAGGTCCTACTTCCAGAGTTTGGACAGGGGTTCCCTGAACGTCAAGCCAGTAAAAACGCTCCGATTCTGGACTGGTAAAGGGCGTTGAGGGACCTCTTAAGAAAATGTTCCAGAAAAGTTTATAAGTCTGAAGGTAAAATGTTGACAGGGTCCTCCCACTTGGTGTAACCATGCAGCTCCATTGCGGCTGGCCTCCAATTTTGACTTTGGTCCAGTCAAGCACAATCAAATGCCATTTTGGGTGAGGAGCCTGGAGTGGAGCGGACGCGAGCGGACTAGCGCTCGGCCCCTCCCGCCCTCAGCCCTTCAAAAACCTTTGCAGCTTGCTGGCCAATTGATAGAAGTTCACGGATGCCCAAGTCTCTACCGGGCTCCGTGGCTACTTTAGAGGCGACGTGTAAATTTTAAAAGCGGAACTGTGTTATTTTGTATTGTACCCTGCACACTGTGTTTTACTTCTTTTGTTGTACAGGCTACTTTTAGAAATCTTATTTTGCACACTTGTGCACTTGCCCCTGATTCATCCCATGGCAGGCGATTAAAACACTGCCCGGGACCCTACTTTGGCCGCCATTTTGGGTGAGGAGCCTGGAGTGGAGCGGACGCGGGCGGACTAGCGCTCGGCCCCTCCCGCCCTCAGCCCTTCAAAATGGTCCCCTTCCCCAGGAAGCGCAGCGGACGAGCATCGCGGGCGCGACGTAGGCGCGCCGGAGTTGCGCCTTAGTTAAGCCCGTCTGCGCCCGTCCGCGACCAGTTGGGACCTGGGGCCACCCCCCTTGCATCCGGCATCACTTACCCTAGACTCACCTACTCTCGCTCTACTTTGCTTAGCTTACGACCGTCGCCTGGTAAGTACTGCTCTTGCATGCGTTGTCATGACGCCCCTCAATCCTGCCCTGACTGCGCCTTGGCTCTCACATCTCTCCCTTCTGAGCTGTGCATTCCCTCATCCCCTTTCTGGATTGATACCCCTCTCCCTGTGAATGTTCATTTGTTTAACCCCTCTCTTGTGTTCAGTTTTATTAGTTTAAATTGTCGCTCATTGCCTAAGCACAAAAGGGACATATTTGACCTTCTCACTTCATATAGTCCGTCGGCCTTGTTTCTAACTGAAACTTGGCTCAAGGACTGTTCTGGACCGGACATCGCCACTGCCCTCCCTGATGAATACACCTTTGTGGGGCGTAACAGACCTCTTAAAGATGGAGGAGGCATTGCTATTATTTTTAAAAGGACCTACTCTTGCAAGTGGGATGACCTCGATATCCCTAATTGCGAAGCTGGCAGTTTTTAACTCCTATTATCCCCGAATTTTACACTGTCCGGTGCCCTTTTATATCGCCCGCCCGGCGCAGCTGGCGCATGGGCAGCCGCTCATCCGGAACACATTGCCCCCCTCTTGCTGGAATCTAATAATTTTCTGTTATTAGGTGACTCAAATATACATTTTAACGACACCCTATGTCCTACCAGCACTCATCTTATACAGGACCTTGGCCGCCCTCAATCTAAGTCTCTTAAACTCTGGTCCTACGCATAAAGGCGGCAACTTACTAGACCCAATTTTTGCTAATCTAGATAATGTTACCTGCCTCCCCTCTAAACCAATTATTTGGTCGGATCATTTCATTGTAGAGTTTCACATCAAGACAACGGTTGCACCTGGCCCCCTTGGCAGCCCACACTCCCTTAGAACAAGTAGAAACTGGCAAAGACTTAATCTGGAGCAACTTAATCCTTCCTTAAAAGAAACCCTTCCTCCTTCTGCTAATATTACCACGGATGATGTGGGTACGATCAGCACCTGGCTTACTTCTGCTATTGAGTCTTGCCTTCCGGCACGTAAATGTAAACAAAAGTTCCTGCACCCTCCTGCCCCTTGGTTCAATGAAGAACTTAAAACGGAAAAGTCACGCTGCAAAAGACTGGAGCGCATTTGGAGATCCAACTACTTTTCGGCAGACAAAGAGAATTACAAACTTGCATTACATAAATATCACACTCTATGTAATACTGCCAGGGCTAATCATGTTAACAACACGATACTGAAAGCCCAGAATCGTCCCAAAGCCCTCTTTAAGGCAGTTCAGGAACTATCTGGTATGTCATGTGCCCCCAAAGCCCCCTGCCTGGATAGCAATCAATGTAATTCTTTGGCAGACTTCTTTACATCAAAAATTGACAACATCTATGCGGGTTTTGGTGCTTTACCATCTGTCTCACCCAGGTCATCCTTCCAGCAACACGACCAACTCTCCATACAGGATGATCCTGAACGACTCTCTCCTCCTCGATTACATAAATGGGAATGTATCTCCATGCCCGTCTTCCAGAAATTGTTAGCAGACATTAAATCCGGCTCTCCCTTGGATCCCATGCCCCCCCATATTCTCTGTACTTTAGACACTGTCCCTCTGGATTGCATCTTGGCTCTTTTGAATGCCTCTCTCACCGAGGCAGTGGTTCCTAACGTCTGGAAGCATGCGATGGTGGTTCCACTGCTGAAGAAAGCTAATGCGGATGTTAGCAACCCAGCCAACTTCCGGTCCATTTCTCTGCTTCCCTGCCTCTCGAAGGTGTTGGAGAAACATGTTAATCGTCACCTCACTACCTACATTGAATCAGCGAACGTCCTCCACCCTTCTCAGTCTGGTTTCCGGGCGGGCTTCTCTATGGAGTCCACCCTTCTGGGAGTCTCGGAAACAGTCAGGCGCCAGGTAGACAGAGGGGAGACAGTGGCACTCATCCTCTTGGATTTGAGTGCCGCTTTTGACACCGTCTCCCATACCATCCTTCTGTCTGCCTTGAAGTCTGTTGGTATCTGCGGCCCGCTCTTGCTTGGATTTCTGATTTTCTTTCTAACCACACTTTTTAGGTCTTTTCCCCCTCTTCTGTGTCCACTGTTCACAACTCTCCGTATGGTGTTCCCCAAGGTTCTATTCTCAGTCCTTTATTTTTCAACCTTTATGTTAGACCTCTTGCTTTTCTTGCTGAACAGGCTGGACTTTCTTTTTTTTCTTATGCTGATGACACTCAAATTATTTTCTCTCTTTCTTCTAATCAACACTCCCCTTCCTCTTCTCTCTGTTCTGGACTCACTGACATCGCCAACTGGATGTTGACTAACAAACTCAAGCTGAACGGCGATAAAACAGAGCTTCTCCTGTTTGGGCCGGATTCCGCTCTCTGGGGCCCGCAACATTGGCCTCAGCAAATGGGACCTTTACCGGTCCCAGCAACCTCAGCACGCAATCTGGGGGTCCTCTTTGATAATCAGTTATCCATGAGACAACATGTGGTCAAGGTCTCGGCCACCTGTACCACCATCATCAGGTGGCTGAGGAAGATCACATGGATGTTGCCTCCAGATACCCAGAAGTCAGTGGTCCAGGCCCTAGTGACATCACGGCTGGACTACGGTAATGTACTTCTTCTGGGTGCCTGTAAGGAGGTCACCCGGAAGTTCCAAGTAGTTCAGAACATGGCTGCCCGTCTACTTTGTAATTTGCCTAGAACAACTTCAGTCTCTTCTTCCCTGCGTAGCCTACACTGGCTGCGCATAGAATCTAGGACTAAGTTTAAAGCACTATGCTTTATGCACCGTATCAAAGCTGGAAAAGCCCCTCACTATTTATCCACCTTAGTCCAGCAATACTGTCCCTCCCGCACCCTTAGGTCCTCTACTCACTGCAGATTCTCTGTTCCCCGTTTCAAACGTGCCAGAGTCGGTGGACGCTCGTTCTCCTACCTGGCACCCGCGCTCTGGAACTCGCTACCCATCCCTTTGCGGTCTGAAACATCCTATCTCAAGTTCCGCAAAGGTGTGAAAACCTGGTTGTTTTCTCTGTAACCGGTTCCTTACACTTCCGTTGCCCTCTTTTACTTCTGTTCTCTTAGTGCCGGGAAACCAACGGGTAGCTGAGCGCTCTACAAAATCAGATATAATAATAATGTCCCAGAGTGGTGCTATAGGCTATAAGCACTATGAAGTGGTAATTCTTTAAAAATTCATATCTCCGGTTCCCTAAATTAGATTTTTGTTGTGTTGGTGTCATTTTAAAGATAAAAATATGTCCTGCTTTTATAGAATGGTGTGGGACTTCTATTTTGTGCTTTGTATTAATTTATTTACTGAATCAATGTTTTTAAAAGCTTTACAACCCTGTCTCCTAAGTTAGGCCTGCCTGCTCGCAGGCAAGCTTCCCAGAGGTGAGCATGATACTAATTTATTGAGGCCCACACTGAGATCTAGACCATGTTTGTGGCCTTACTGCTAGTGGTAGATTCATATTAATCACTACTAATAGCTCACTTTCCAACAATTGTTTTTTTATGTTTGAAAGCTTTATTGAAAGAAATGATAAAAAAACACAAGATGACCAGCACAGAGGATAAAGAAAACATGTTGAAAAAGAAAAACCAAGAACATACTGATGTCATTACTAAGAAACCAAAGCATTTTTGATTTTTAAAGGGGAAGGGAAAGGAGGGAGTAAAAACAAAGTTATATTAGAATAATGCTTATACAAAATTTTCGGCAGAGAAAGAAATTGCACAATGAATAAGAGAGAAAAAATACATAGCATCCAAGGCACATTATAATAATATAGCGAAAAACTGTGTGCATTAGTAAATAAAGAAAATAGGGAGGAGAGAGCAAAAGTCACTCATGGAGGCTTAAAATTTTCTGAGGAAAGGGTGGTGTATTTCTTTTGAGCTAAATGATCCAAGTAAGTGGTAAGGGGCAACCAGTAAAGTTGAACATTATGAGAAGGTTTACAGGAAGAGGCAAATGCAACATCAAGTCTATGAAAACGGCATAGAGAATTCCACCAACAATGTATGGAGACCTTGTTAAGGGATTTCCAATCGGAAGTAATATGTTGGAATGCGAGTGCAAGCATGAGGTCAAAAAGGCCAAGTGAGTGTGGAGGGAGATTTAAAGAGTCTGAAAGACTCCCCAAAAACACCAGAGTAATGGAGTACGGAACAGAGAGTGTAAACATTTGAGAAATGTAAGTCCAGATTTGTTTCCAGAAAGTAGCTACAGAAGGACAGAAAAAGAAGAGATGAAGAAGATCAGTATCTGGCATACCACATGTCCAGCAACTAGAATTAGAGGAGGGAGTAAAGCGAGAAAGAGAGAGAGGAGAAAGGTAAAGCCTATGATACAAAAGGAATAAAGATTGAGTAAGAGAAGCCGAACAAGAAGTTTTCAGGATTCTAGACCAAAGTTTATCCCAAAGAGCAATAGGCCAAGAGCAGTCCAAATCCTTCCAACAAGAAATCTCCAATTTAGTTTTGACACGTTCAAGGTTAGTAGCAGAGAAGATTCGATAAATAATATGCTTTAGGAAGAGTAGAAAGTACCACAAGAAGAGGAGAGGGAGGGGAAGGTGAAGTTAGAGATGGGAGTGATTAATAACAATGAAGAATTATTTCCATGAGAATTTTATATTTCTGTAAAAAAGAGTGAGGGCAGTGAAAACGTGACTGAAATTGGGGGAAGGTACATGGTGAAATACCATCAAAGAGTTGATTAACCCAAATGATGCCCCTTGATCTCCAAGAAGACCAAGCGATAGGTCTGTTGTTTAATACAATAAACAAATTATACCAAATGGGAGAGTGTAAGAAAGATTCACAAGAAATAGTCAATGGAGAGAGTAAAGGTTTGAGGAGCGAAGAAGTGTGTTTAAATAAAGGAGGAATGGTATAAGGAGATTTGGTAGTGAAACGAGAGACATCTTGAAAGGAAAAAAGGCAGTAATAAGGATTGTTCAGTGTGAAGCCAGAGGGGAGAGGAAGAAGAAAATTTTGATGAAAGCCATCTCGAAGCCTGACGTAGAGAAAAGGCTTTGTGATTTAGGCGAAAATTAGGGAAGTTAACACCACCATTCGATTTAACTTTGCAGAAATCCAACAAAGAAATTCTAGCTTTTTTGTATCCCCAAAGGAATTTTGATAAAGACGAACCAATACGTGTAAAATAGAGGGCAGGAACATGAACAGGAAGCATAGAAAGAAGGTAAAGAAGAATAGGAGCAATCATCATTCTAATAGAGTTAAGACGACCCCATCAAGAGAGGAAGAGATGATTCCAGGAGGAGAACAATTGCTCTATCCGAGAGATAACGGCAGACATGTTTAATTTAATAGATGAGGAGATAGAATTGGAGAACCAAACACCAAGATATTTTATTTTGCTACCGTTTCAGTCAAAACCAGTAGAAGAAAAAGGATGAGGAAGACAAAATTTGGTTAAAGGAAGAATTTCTGTTTTGTCAGAATTGATTTTATATCCTGAAACAAGAGAAAACTCTTCAAATTCAGCCAATAAAGATGGTACAGATGATTCTGGATCCGAAATAAATAAAAGAATGTCATCAGCATATGCAGAGAGTTTGAATTGATTGTCACCATATGGGAAGCCAGAAATGGAAGAATGATTACGGATAGAGGAGAGAAAAGGTTCAAGGGCCAAAACAAAAAGAAGAGGGGAGAGAGGACAACCCTGATGAATCCCACGCTGAAGGGTAAAGGAAGATGAAAGCTGACCATTAACAAGAATCGAATCCTTGAGCATTGAATATAACAAAGAAATTAGAGAGATACTTTAGGGCCAAAACCATTCCATTTTAGGGAAGCAAAAAAAAAACAACAATCAACCCTATTGAAAGCTTTTTCAGCATCTACAGAAATAGCTGCTAAGGGAATAGAGATAGAAGAAGCTTTGTTTAAGACGTTTAAAAAGAGTTGAGAATTGTCAGAAGTGAGACGACCCTTAACAAAACCGCATTGCTCTTTTCCAATAAGGTGAGGCATAAAAGGATCCAAACGAAGCGCGAGCACTTTAGCAAAGAGTTTATAATCGACATTGACTAACGAAATTGGGCGATAATTATTACAAAACTTCGGGTCACGACCCTCCTTAGGAATGAGACAGATAGTAGCATCCTGAAAAGAACCCTCCGCCACACCAGAAGAACAAAATGATTGAAAAAGAGAAAGAAGTTTAGGGAGCAAAAGGTCCGAAAAGTGTAAGCAAAATTCCAGCGGAAAACCGTCAGGGCCTGGGGTTTTACCTTTAGTAAGGGAGGACAAAGCAGTGGAGAGTTCATGCAGAGAAAGATCAACTTCAAGATCTGGGAAATTAAGTTGAGGATTAGAAGATTTGGGCAATTTGTCAAAATAAGATTGAAGAAGAGATGGCGTAGGTGGAGCATCCGGAGTGTAAAAACTCCAATAAAACGACTGAAATTGATTGAGAATATCTTTGTCTGTATGGAGGAGAATATTGTCAGGAGAATAAATGGACTCAATAAAGGTACGGTCTTTACGAGATTTAAGATAGTTAGCCAAAAGTTTGCCAGATTTATTGCGACCGCCATAATATCGCGCACTACTGCGCAGAAGAAAAGACGAAGAATTGTCGGTAGTGAGTTTATTAAAAGCTATCTTGGCACGGAGAAGGTCAGGTGACATGTGTTTGTTAGAAGAAGTGTAGAATTGATGTTCCAAGTGTTTTATATGGGCTAAAGAAACCTTACGCTTCTGAATAAATTGTTTACTTTTTCTTAGAGACAAAATCGATGATATAGCCATGCGCAGTAGCTTTAAAAGAGTCCCAAAGGACGTGAGGAAGGGTATGAGGATCAGAGTTGAGCTGAAAAAATTCATTAGTAAAGGAACGAAAAGAAGAAGAAAAAGTAGGATAAGTAAGAAGTAAACAATTAAAACGCCAACGATTAGATTTAGGATGAGGAGAAAGAAAGTCAAAGTCCGTAAGAACAGGAGCATGGTCCAAAATAACAATAGGTTTAATAGAGGAAGACAATACATTTTGAGATAGGGATGGGGAGAGAAAGATATAGTCTCGCCGGTAGAACCCAGAGAGTCCGCCTCCCCCGTTCCGGTCAGCAGCCACCGAAGTCATCTGGGGCGTCTCACAAGGATCCTCGCTCAGCCCCACCCTCTTCAACGTCTACATGAGCCCCCTCGCAGCCATCGCATGCAAACACAACCTCAACATCATCTCCTACGCCGATGACACACAGTTGATACTCTCCCTCACCAACGACCCCGCCACCACCATAGCCTGCCTCCAGGAAGGAATGAAGGACGTCGCGGAATGGATGAAGCTCAGCCGTCTGAAGCTGAACTCAGACAAGACGGAGGTCCTCATCCTCGGACCATCGCACTCCGCCTGGGACAACACCTGGTGGCCTCTTGCCCTGGGCTCCGCCCCCAAACCCACAGACCACGCACACAACCTAGGCTTCATCCTGGACTCCTCCCTCACGATGACCAATTAAGTCAAAGCAGGCGCATCGTCCTGTTTCAACACCCTGCGCATGCTCCGAAAAATCTTCTGATGGATCCCCACCGCAACCAGGAAGACAGTCACCCAGGCCCTCGTCACCAGCCGACTGGACTACGGAAACTCCCTACGCCGGAACCACAGCCAAGCTCCAGAAAAGACTACAGCGCATTCAGAACGCCTCGGCAAGACTCATCTTGGACATCCCCCGCCACAGCCACATCTCTGCCCATCTGAGGAATCCACACTGGCTCCCAGTCAGCAAGAGAATCACATTTCGACTCCTCACCCACGCACACAAGGCCCTCCAAAATGCAGGCCCCATGTACCTCAACAACCGCGTCGCGTTCTACACACCAACTCGCCAGCTCCGCTCCGCCAGCATTGCCCTTGCCACCGTCCCATGGATTCGCAGAGCCAACGCCGGAGGAAGATCCTTCTCCTACAAGGCAGCCAAGACATGGAACTCCCTCCCCACGCACCTCCGACTGACACAGGACCATCTCGCCTTCAGGAAGCAACTCAAGACCTGGCTGTTCAAGCAGTAGCGACCCCCCTCAGCGCCTTGATACCCTAACGGGTGAGTAGCGCGCTCTACAAATTCCTTGATTGATTGATTGATTGTCTAAGCGAGAAAAAGAGGCATGAGGAGGCGAGAAAAGGGAGAAATCTAAAGTGTCTGGGTGGGTGAGTCTCCAGGAGTCATAAAGATGGGCTTGGGAAACAGTATCCAAGAATTGCTTGTGGGGTTGAGGGATAAAACGGACAGAGGATTTGCGATCCAAAAACGGGTCAACTACCTGATTGCAGTCACCTCCTAAAAGGAAAAAGTCATCTTTATGTTGGATACATTTGCTAGTGACTAGTGGCCAAAAGGAAGAATCAAGTTGAGTAGGGCCATAAACATTAAAAATAGTGATAGGAATTGCATTAATGAGTAACTTAGCTAAAATCCATCGACCATCAGCATCCCTTTCCTCCAATAGAATTTTACATTTCAACTTTTTATGAATTAAAACAGCAACACCATTTTTTTATTGACAGAGGGAGAAAGCAAAACAGTACCAAACCAATTCCTTTTCAATTTCAAAGATTCAAGTTCAGAGAGATGGGTTTCCTGTAAAAGGACAATATCGGGTTTGTAAGAGGACAAGTGAGAGAGTACTCTCTGCTGCTAAATAGGATTATTAAAACCTTTCACATTCCAGGAAACAACTCTAAATGTATAAGCAAATAAACATAATCATTTCAAAAAGTGCACAAGAACAAGCAAACAATGACAGGCCGAAGGATGAAAAAGTAAAAGAGAAAGAAAGGAAAAGCAGGAACCAAAAGGCGTAGGAGAGAACAAAGATAGAAAAGCAGGAAGAAAATTAGGAGAGAAATAGGGAAGGAAAAGACAGAAGAGACAGTGCAAATTCAAACGGATGACTGCAAAATACATACCTGAAAGGGAGATAAGAAAGGGAGGTGGGGAAATGGCGATACTCAACAAGACGGACCATCGAAGAGCAGGGACTCAACCGCACCAGGACATCATAGAACCACAGGAAGGAGATCACAGGAAGGAGGGAACATAAGAAATACAAATCTGTGGGAGGGAAGAGAGATGTTAGATCGAAACAAGGGTCACTAAAATACATTATGAGATTTGTAACAAGCTAATATGACAAAGTCATAAAACGAGAATGAATGTAGAACAAATCAAGATCATAACCATAACCTGAATATATAACCGCAGAAGAAGAGTTAGAAGAAACAACAATTAAATCAAATAGCATCAAAAAGCATCCAGGAACCGCTCAGCCACTAGAAGAAGAGGAAGTATCCATGCCGCCGTTGGTCTGTAGAAGAATGAAGTTCTTAAGTTCACCAGGGTCCTGAAAAGTCCAAGTCCAGTTTTGAGGGTTGACCTTGAAAATGCAAGGGTGGAACAGACCATAGCATGCACTCATGGACGTAAAGAGGGGCGAAGACAGAGGAATTCCTTCATCCTTGAAGCAGTAGCATTAGAGACATCTTGAGAAAGGAACACACGCTGACCCAACCAGGAGACTTGACGCTTGGCTCTAGCTGCAGAAAGGACGGAAAGGAGATCAGTAAATTTCAGATAGAGGATGACGACTCTGCGTGTCTTAGTAGAGGCAGCTGAACGTGGACCAAACCTATGAGCTCTTTGAATACTGATGGAAGCGGATGGTGGCATATCCAAGAGCTTTGAAAGGAAAGAGGTGAAGAAAGCCACTGGGTCATCTCCCTCAAGGGATCTTGCAGGCCATAAATACGAAGATTGTTCCTTCTGTTCCTATTTTCCAAATCCTCCGTATGTTGTTGGAAGGAAATAACTGACTTTTCCAGAGAAGAAATACGTTGTGAGTTGGATTGCATTTCAGAAACTTGCTGTTCAACTGAGGTAATCCGGTTATCCATGACTGACCCTTTTTCTTTCAACAGTTGCATGTCTTTATTCGTTTCCTCAATGAATGGACGCAATACTCGTATTTCTTCCAGAATCAACTCCATGGAGATAGGAGACGATGATTTGTCAGGAGACGGGGGATCATGCTTTAAGCGCTTAGAAGAAGATGCAGGGGGTGAAGATTTATTGGATGTAGCCTGTGCAACGGAAGAGTGATGAGGTGCAGGTCCAGCCATTGTTGGTGTTGAGTTGGAGGCACACAAATTTGCAGAGGAAGGCTCAAGAAGTTTTGGTGTGCGCAAAATGTATAGAGTAGACACCTGGTCAGACACAAAAGAGTCAGAATTTAGTAGGGCATGCGAAATACGGAGTGCAGTGGAAATATAGAAAATTAGAGAAACCTTCGATTTAAATAGACCATAGAGTCAGGAAATTCCATGCATGTAAAAATAGGAGGAGACCACCACAGAACATATTGATGAGTAATTATTTGGAGGTAAAATCACAGGAGACACCAATAGAGCCACTGCATGCGGAGATAGAGATGGCAGCAGAAATGAATAGTGAAGGATGGCAGAATCGAGAGCCTGAGGTAAGTAGAACAGAACATGAGGCGTGTGATTAACAGCAAAGGAATCCAGTGAGAAAACACTTCCAAAAACACCAGTGCATGAAAGGAGCCTTAGAGTTTGTCAATGATGAGAGACATGAGAGACATTGTAATAACATGTTTGAAGGAACACTCCTTTGCAAATGGGGGCAAACTCCAAAACGGTAAACAGTCATAATATCTATTCCAAAATATATAATGGACATAATATCGAAGTAAAAATATAGAATGGACAAAATATCGAATGGACACAACATAGTGGTTAAAAATATCGAATTTAAGGTAAGTAATATCGATTTTCAAAATATAGAAGTCAAAATATCGAAATATACAATATAGGCATTAAATATATCGATTTTTTTATATTATCAATTTTTTTAAAGTGTTTTGTATGTTAGTATATGTGTGAAAAGTGTATATTAATTTGTGTAATGTATGTTTAATGTATTTTAAGTAATGAATTTTATGTTATTTAATTTTTGCGTAATTTAATTCTGTAGCGGGTTGTGGGTTTATAGGGGAATAGGGTGGGAAGTAATTTAATTGTAATTAATTAAATATTTTTATTTATTTATTGGTATTCATTTTGAATTTATTGTTATTTTGTAATAGGTAATTAATTTTTATTAATTGCCAATTAATTTGTGTTCATTGATTAATTGTTAACTATGTTAATTTTCTAAATTTATTTTCTGTAGCGGGTTGTGGGTTTATAGGGGAATAGGGTGGGAAGTAATTTAATTGTAATAAAGTAAATATTTTTTTTTCATTTATTCGTATTGATTTTGAATTTATTGTTAATTAATTTTTAATTGGTAATTAATTTCTATAAATTGGCAATTAGTTTTTATTAATTGGTAATTATTTTGTATTAATTAAATATTTGATAATTATTATGATAATTGTATTAATGTATTTTCTGTAGTGGGATGTGGGTTTATAGGGGAATAGGGTGGGAAGTAATGTAATTGTAATTAATTACATATTAAAAATACTTTTTGTGTATTGATAAGTAATTTACTGTTAATTTTTAATTGGTATTAATTTTTATTATTAATTAGTTTTTGTTATTTAAAATTAATTAGTTGTTGAATAATTATGAATAGGTTATTAATTTTTAATAACTAATATGTAGTTGTATTTCTAATTAATTATTAAATAATATTAAATTGGTTATTAATTTCAATTAATGTTTTATTGGTATTGATATTTAATTTATTTTTAATAATATATTAAATCATTACTTTCCCTACTGTTAAACTCACTGGAGTGGGAATAGTAATTTTCACCCTCCAGCTATCCAACGCTTTCCCTACAGTTGCACTCTCTGGAGTGGGAATTGTATTTTTTACCCCTACGCAATCCAATGCTTTCCCTACTGTTGCACTCTCTGCAGTGGGAATAGTATTTTTATCCCTATGCTATCCAATGCTTTCCCTACTGTTGCACTCTCTGGAGTGGGAATAGTAATTTTTACCCCTACGCTATCCAAAGCTTTCCCTACTGTTGCACTATCTGGAGTGGGAATAGTAATTTTCGCACTCCCGCTATCCAACGCTTTCCCTACAGTTGCACTCTCTGGAGTGGGAATAGTATTTTTTACCCCTACGCAATCCAATGCTTTCCCTACTGTTGCACTCTCTGGAGTGGGAATAGTATTTTTACCCCTACGCTATCCAATGCTTTCCCTACTGTTGCACTCTCTGGAGTGGAAATAGTAATTTATACCCTTCCAATATCCAACGCTTTCCCTACTGTTGCACTCTCTGGAGTGGGAATAGTAATTCTTACCCCTACGCTATCCAACGCTTTCCCTACTGTTGCACGCTCTGGAGTTGGAATAGTAATTTTTACCTTCCCGCTATCCAACGCTTTCCCTACTGTTGCACTCTCTGGAGTGGGAGTAGTAATTTTTACCCTTATGGTATCCAACGCTTTCCCTACTGTTGCACTCTCTGGAGTGGGAATAGTAATTTTTACCCCTATGCTATCCAACGCCTTCCCTACTGTTGCACTCTCTGGAGTGGGAATAGTATTTTTTACCCCTACGCTATCCAACGCTTTCCCTACTGTTGCACTCACTGGAGTGGGAATAGTATTTTTTATCCTCCCGCTATCCAACGCTTTCCCTACTGTTGCACTCTCTGGAGTGGGAATAGTAATTTTTACCCTTACGCTATCCAACGCTTTCCCTACTGTTGCACTCACTGGAGTGGGGATAGTATTTTTTACCCCTACGCTATCCAACGCTTTGGAAACAGAAAGGGAGCACACTCCTGACCTCTTAACCGGGTCGCCCCATCGCATTGTGGTCAATGCAGTTCGTACACCTCAGGATACAATTCATGGGTATAACACCGAGTTGGTGCAAGCAGGTGCTAGTATATGTTGCCTCTAGACGCGAGACATGGCTCGCGTTTCTGGATAATATCCGTCATCAGTAGAGATAAATCAGGGATGGTTAAGAGGCTGCAAACAATCCAGGCTTCGTTGCCTCTCAGGCGTGGAGGTGCATCTCCTACGGCTCGTCAGCCAGGAGGCTCGAGGGAGGCCCAGAAACAGGAAACAGAAAGGGAGCACACTCCTGACCTCTTAACCGGGTCGCCCCATCGCATTGTGGTCAATGCAGTTCGTACACCTCAGGATACAATTCATGGGTATAACACCGAGTTGGTGCAAGCAGGTGCTAGTATATGTTGTCTCTAGACGCGAGACATGGCTCGCGTTTCTGGATAATATCCGTCATCAGTAGAGATAAATCCGGGGTGGTTAAGAGGCTGCAAACAATCCAGGCTTCGTTGCCTCTCGGGCATGGAGGTGCATCTCCTACGGCTCGTCAGCCAGGAGGCTCGAGGGAGCCCCAGAAACAGGAAACAGAAAGGGAGCACACTCCTGACCTCTTAACCGGGTCGCCCCATCGCATTGTGGTCAATGCAGTTCGTACACCTCAGGATACAATTCATGGGTATAACACCGAGTTGGTGCAAGCAGGTGCTAGTATATGTTGTCTCTAGACGCGAGACATGGCTCGCGTTTCTGGATAATATCCGTCATCAGTAGAGATAAATCCGGGGTGGTTAAGAGGCTGCAAACAATCCAGGCTTCGTTGCCTCTCGGGCATGGAGGTGCATCTCCTACGGCTCGTCAGCCAGGAGGCTCGAGGGAGCCCCAGAAACAGGAAACAGAAAGGGAGCACACTCCTGACCTCTTAACCGGGTCGCCCCATCGCATTGTGGTCAATGCAGTTCGTACACCTCAGGATACAATTCATGGGTATAACACCGAGTTGGTGCAAGCAGGTGCTAGTATATGTTGTCTCTAGACGCGAGACATGGCTCGCGTTTCTGGATAATATCCGTCATCAGTAGAGATAAATCCGGGGTGGTTAAGAGGCTGCAAACAATCCAGGCTTTGTTGCCTCTCGGGCGTGGAGGTGCATCTCCTACGGCTCGTCAGCCAGGAGGCTCGAGGGAGCCCCAGAAACAGGAAACAGAAAGGGAGCACACTCCTGACCTCTTAACCGGGTCGCCCCATCGCATTGTGGTCAATGCAGTTCGTACACCTCAGGATACAATTCATGGGTATAACACCGAGTTGGTGCAAGCAGGTGCTAGTATATGTTGTCTCTAGATGCGAGACATGGCTCGCGTTTCTGGATAATATCCGTCATCAGTAGAGATAAATCCGGGGTGGTTAAGAGGCTGCAAACAATCCAGGCTTCGTTGCCTCTCGGGCGTGGAGGTGCATCTCCTACGGCTCGTCAGCCAGGAGGCTCGAGGGAGCCCCAGAAACAGGAAACAGAAAGGGAGCACACTCCTGACCTCTTAACCGGGTCGCCCCATCGCATTGTGGTCAATGCAGTTCGTACACCTCAGGATACAATTCATGGGTATAACACCGAGTTGGTGCAAGCAGGTGCTAGTATATGTTGTCTCTAGACGCGAGACATGGCTCGCGTTTCTGGATAATATCCGTCATCAGTAGAGATAAATCCGGGGTGGTTAAGAGGCTGCAAACAATCCAGGCTTCGTTGCCTCTCGGGCGTGGAGGTGCATCTCCTACGGCTCGTCAGCCAGGAGGCTCGAGGGAGCCCCAGAAACAGGAAACAGAAAGGGAGCACACTCCTGACCTCTTAACCGGGTCGCCCCATCGCATTGTGGTCAATGCAGTTCGTACACCTCAGGATACAATTCATGGGTATAACACCGAGTTGGTGCAAGCAGGTGCTAGTATATGTTGTCTCTAGACGCGAAACATGGCTCGCGTTTCTGGATAATATCCGTCATCAGTAGAGATAAATCCGGGGTGGTTAAGAGGCTGCAAACAATCCAGGCTTCGTTGCCTCTCGGGCGTGGAGGTGCATCTCCTACGGCTCGTCAGCCAGGAGGCTCGAGGGAGCCCCAGAAACAGGAAACACAAAGGGAGCACACTCCTGACCTCTTAACCGGGTCGCCCCATCGCATTGTGGTCAATGCAGTTCGTACACCTCAGGATACAATTCATGGGTATAACACCGAGTTGGTGCAAGCAGGTGCTAGTATATGTTGTCTCTAGACGCGAGACATGGCTCGCGTTTCTGGATAATATCCGTCATCAGTAGAGATAAATCCGGGGTGGTTAAGAGGCTGCAAACAATCCAGGCTTCGTTGCCTCTTGGGCGTGGAGGTGCATCTCCTACGGCTCGTCAGCCAGGAGACTCGAGGGAGCCCCAGAAACAGGAAACAGAAAGGGAGCACACTCCTGACCTCTTAACCGGGTCGCCCCATCGCATTGTGGTCAATGCAGTTCGTACACCTCAGGATACAATTCATGGGTATGAGGTGTGCTCCCTCCCTGTTTCCTGCTATCCAACGCTTTCCCTACTGTTGCACTCACTGGAGTGGTAATATTAAATGTTACCCTCCTGCTATCCTACGGTAAAATATTGTACAATTTTTATTAATAACTTAAATTAATTATATCTTAATTTTAAGGTTATTTGAGTATTTTTAAGTATGTTTTAGTTAATTATATTTATTATTTCATTAATTTTAAATTACTTTTAAGACATTTAAAAAAATTCGATATTTTGACTGACTATATTTTTTACAGACTATATTTTGGATTCAATATTTTTGTACTTACCTGTTTGTAGATAGGAATTCGATATTTTGGCATTCTATATTTTGGTGACTATATTTTGGTAAGTCTATAATTTGTCATTCTATAGTATGTCAGTCAGTGATCCTCCAAAACATCAGGCCTCAAAAAAGCAATATAGGTGGCGCACTGCTCCGTCAAGAGGAAAAGACAGACTGCGGCCAAGTTAAGTAGAAAGAGGATTTAGGAGCATGAAAAATAGTCACCAGCAGCTTGAAAACCTAAATAGCAACAGGAAGCAGCATAAATAAAAAGGTGCAGGGTGTGAAGCGTAAAACTGGCAGCAAAGGAATCCTGTGGTAAAGCACTCCTGAATACGCTATTATAGGATGTGAGCTGAAGTGGTATTTCATTGTTGTGTAGAAGTTGCAGGCAAAAACTAGAGAAGCCAGCATATTCGGAAGTCTTGAGCAGCGGTGAAAGGCGGCAGTCAGATATCGGCAGGAGAGCGCATGAAATGGCGACGGCCTGCTCCGTTGTGAGGAGAATGGGTCGCGGCCGTAAATCAGCGCAGACAGGCTCCCGTAGCTCTAGGAAGGTTGCGTTGGTATCAGCTCGCATTCTGCTCGTAACTTCAGACGTCCTAAATCGACGAAATTGGCAGAAGATGAACGAGACAGTAAAAGTTTGTTCTGATGCGGCGGACACCCCACACTAGGCGACCATCTTAGTTGGTGCCGTAGCCATGCCCCAACAATTGGGTTTTTGATATAGGCTGATCCTTCTTCCAGACTTGTCCTGCCCACAGGATTGTGCAGCAGGTACTAAGTAATTACTATGTAATTTCATGGCTCGCTGCCCTTAGCATTGTTAGTATTATTACCTTGTTACTGTTGGACAAACACTGTGACTTTTGAAAGGAATTGCCCTTTTTTTTAAGAAGGTATGGATTGAAATCTCGGTCTGTGCTTGAGTATAACTTCACAATCCATGGTGAGATGATAGAACATTTCCTCCAAACCTATAGCATTGAATAGAAAAATACCGGGGCATTATCGATTAACATTGCAGTGAAGTGAAAAATCAAACTAATGGTTCAATTACAAACCAGCCACAGAAATGAGGAATAGAAATGTTGGATAACTAAGAAATGACTACAAATATAATCACACAAAAAATAAGAATACATCAGAAAGGTATAAAAATCATCTTTCAGGGTGTTAATGAAGATCTGCAAACTAGACAATTTCTGAAAGCCTTAAAAAATATTAGCATTAACTTTTTATATAGTCATGAATTACCAAACTGAGTTCCCGTCTGGTTCAAAAAATTCCTACCAGTCTAAAGAGGCTTGAGTTTGAGAAGAATGACTCCCATAAATGCTTTACCTACTCTAGATCATTAAAAATGATGGCAAAGGCAGTAGTTCACTTTGAAATTGATCAGCCAATCCATTATTCATTATTTCTTTATTTCGGCAGTTTTGCCATAAAAGATTGCACAATACATACATACATACAAAAAATCAGCCAATCCGATCCTGTTAAACACAGCTCTACCAAATGTAAAAATGCACCAAGTTGTTTGGAAAAGTGGTACAGTTAAACTTAATGAGTAGGTTGAAGACAAAGGGGACTGCCATTATGGTTCCCAATCCAGCTACTGATATGGCATGGCCTACCCTGGGAGCAAGAGCCTTGGGAATCCTACTGCTGACTCCACCCGCTTGCTGCCTGAGACGTGACTCCTGTTATAGCCAGACCATGTCCTGTGGGCCACTTTCCTGGGGTGTGTGAGGGGCAGGCCTTTGGCCCATGTGCTGCCCATGCATAGTGCAGTGACCCCACCCGTGGGGGCTGCAGGCATCTTGGTTATGCGCACATGGGCTGCTGGGGCAGTCAGCCTGCTGTTGCCCACTATCATCTGAACTGTACTGGCAGCCTTGCTGCAGGGGAGTAAGATGGCCCCTTAGAACCTAACTCAGGTGGACCCCTTGCTCACAACACTATCTGTGTCATGAGAGACACCCCTGTCAATGGCTGGCCTTAGGGGAGCTAGAGCAATGCCTGGGCTGACTTGCTTAGCTCTGTGGTAAAATCCATGTCCGGTCAGGCCCTCTGGACATAGGGATGTGGCAGGACCAGTTTGCTTCACTTATGAACACTAGCTTTGCTGCACCCCCTGAGTCGCAATGGACAAACAGGATGGTAGGCAGCCAAAACTGTCCTTTCCACTGATGGTGACTGCAGTGGGTACACAACGGAGACTCTGATGTGAGAAGCCACCAGAGAGGAGTCCTCCCTGCTCAACTAGAATATCAGGAGTATGTTGATGGACATCAAGCATAGCCTTCAGTCCGATACACTCCAAAATCAACACGCTAACCATGAGCTTGGCAGAGGCATAGCTAGTCCTTTGGCCGCCAGTGGTGGTCCCTGCATTTGTTGCTCCGCGGTGGCTGCATGTACGAGCTGGGGTGCTGGCAATTGCTACATTTGCTGCCCAACAATGGCAACAGGTATGTGCTGGGGGAGGATGCTGCCCCCAAAATTTGTGCCACCCGGGGTGGACCGCCCCACCTTGCTATGCAACTGCCAGTTGGACCATATGAAGGAAAGATTGTCGAGCATGGCGGATGCATTGACTCGGAAGAAAATGCATCTCATAGGTGTAGAACAGCCATACAGCCACCAACGAGTACCTTTTGAAGATGAAAAATGTCCTGTTAAAAAAAAGGAGGATATGGAGGGTGGAACGAATAATCTCAGCATCCTGGGAGTGCTAAAATCAACTGCTATGCACAAAATGGACACCTATATTGAGGAGCAGCTCCGCTCCCTGAACTGCAATGCCATGTCCCCAGTGTTTGCTATTGAGCATGTCCACCACTCGCTGGGCCCTTGACCACCTGTGGGGACCCCAGTCGACCTATAGTGGCATGCCACCTCAACCTCAAAGATAGGAACACTGTCTTGAGGCTGGCCAGAAAACACTGAAACATCCAGCACAAATGTTTGGAACTTTTGTTCTACCCAGACTTCACAATGTCTGTAGAAATGGCCTACCATGAATTTCTACCAGCTAAACGCCTGTTACAGAGGGCTTAGACACAATGCTAATTGATTTACCCTGCAAAAACTTAGAGGCTAAAGGTACTTCACTTGCCTTCGTTTTTTGAAAACTGAGAGACAAGTTAACATGACCCAATTATGACCACCTGCTTAAAGTCATGAAAGCAAAACTAATTCCCTCCCTGGACTATGGGTCCATAATTTTTAAGGGTAGAGACGTGAAAGTGCTGGAGGAAATAATGGCAAGAACATATAAATCAGTTTTTAGGATACCTAGGCAGATTCCACATGCCAATTTAAGATTGGAATATGGATTAAGGAATCAGCTCTTGGTTCGTCAAGCTTCATTTTTAAAAACATTATTGGCATTGTCTCGAGCCGAGGAGGGCACGCAGGCCAATATGTGCTGGCGTGAGATTTCGAAAGGCGAATATTCCAGAAGCGGCAGGATTATTTTGCAGAGTGTCTCCTAAATTTCGAATGCCCTAAGTTGGAAGATGAAACTAGGAGTAAAATGATTTTTTTTAAATGTATTAATTCAACCGTTGTTCTGTTATCAGAAGTTTTGCATAAAGATGAGTTGAGAAAAAAAACTCACTTTTGGTCTATTGCCAATTCTTTTGATAAAATGATTGCCCAGCCTTATTTACTCTTTCATCAAAAACCCCTAATCAAAAAGAAATGTATGCTATTAAGGTTTGGAGTATATCCAGCTAAAGATGGAATCCCCAAATCGGAGTCTAAATGGGCTTCAAATATTTATAGGCTTTGCGGGCAGTATGATGAAACCTTGCTGCATATGGTAACATTATGCTCAAAAATGTTGTAGGAACGAAAATCAATTTGAAAACCTATTTTTAAAGATAAGGGAGTTAGAACTTGTAGATCGGCATTAATATTTTGCTTAAGCGGTGTCAATGTCTATATTATACAGCAATTTGTTCAATTCATTTTTAGAGTGGAAAAGAAATTATGTAAGGTTGACACCCAAAGTATATGGTAAACTTGTTATGGCTGTGAAATGATGATGTAGCTGTTTTTAGTAGGTTGATAGATTATTTTTATGGCACTTTTTAACCTTGTATATTTGCTGTTTTTAGAGTACTTTTTATAATAATGTCCAGCTTATTATGTTTACTGTTTTTATTGACTGGTGTACATTTGTGATACTGCTCTTTTGCTCTGTTGCTTACTGCTATTGAATACTTGCTGCTATCCTATTGCACTTAATGCACTGCTCACTTTATGCTATTGAATATTTGCTGCTAGCCTTTTTCACTTAAGGCACTGTTCACTTTTTTGACGATAGCATAAGTCACTTTAGCATTGATTTTGCAATATGACAGTTATAGACAATTTGTAAAATATTCTTTTATGTTTTTTCTTTTTTCTACCGTTAACTGTTATTGAACTTTTGCTGCTAGCACATTGCACTTTAGCTTCGGCTCCGTAAGCACATTGCATTTTATTTTAGAACTTGTAGAACTGTTACCAATCCCGTGAAAATATTGGCAGTACTATGATCCCTAACTGGAAAATATTAATGAACTATGGTCTACCGTTAACTTTTATTGAACCTTTGCTGCTAGCACATTGCACTTTAGCTTCGTCTCCGTAAGCACATTCTATTTTATTTTGGAATTTGTAGAACTGTTACCAATTGTGTGCAAATATTGGCAGCACTATAATCCCTAACTGGAAAATGTTAATCAACTATGGTCAATTTTATTTATGCACTGTATCCCTATATGTTCAATTAGTCATTGTGATTGCTTTGTATTGGTTTCTATTTTTTTAATGGTTTTAATTAATCAACAAATAAATAGTACTACTACCCTGCAATACTACATGTCACATACCGTGGCAAAACCCACCTTTTCTCTGACTCTAAGGCAGCTCTGAAACTCTCCCACAAGCCTGCACCCTTAGAGTCGACTCGCCCTGATACACTGGAGGCGGAGACAGGCGATGGTCTCTGTGACAATGACTGAACCGGACTTGATCTGCACGACATGAGACCCAGCAGTGGCCTTCTGAGGTTACGTACCACAGCCTACTGCCTGTGTCCGACTTGGACTGGTCTGGTCCTTAGACACAATATCTGCTCATTGGCCATGAAGCTCACTGTTGTATGCTTGCCTACAGTCTAAGCCATCCAGCTTCAACTTGCTGAGCTATTTGCTAAGCATCCTGATACCCTGAGGGAAGTAGTTCAACATTCTTTCTTACCATGTTCATATTGGGGAGGGCAGGTGGAGTTTTTTGATGGTTCAACTAGATTGGGTGATTAAAGTGGGCAGGGGAAAGGGGTTATGTTAGGCTTTTTGTTTCTTTTTCAAATTGCAGAGCCTATTCACATTGGTATGTCATGAATTCCCTGTGACTGCTTCCGGCTTCCGGTGCCCCTTGCACAAGCCTTAAACCCAGAGCTCCCTCCTTGTGAGCTGTGATTACTTACCTCAGATGATTCACTTGGAATGGACAAAGATTAAATGATCAGCATAAGGCTCTGCTAGTGCATATTTTCCCCTCAACTCACAATCTATGGCCTCTGCCAACCCACTCTGGATGCTCTCAAGGCCTACATTCAGGGTGTATGCATAGCTAACCAGGATGGGGTGTTGAGAGCGATTGTAATGCAACTCGCTAAGCTTGAATCTGATTTGCAAGCCTTCAGGCTTGCCTTCTTCCTCTCTGGGTAAGTGGACATCCTCAAATCCAGCAAGCAGAAGCTTGGCGAGTATGAGAAGAAGGCTCTACAAAAGATGCGTTATCCTGGCAAAGAGTCTGTGGCATGGTGCTATGAGGAGGTGTACAGGGTGCGGTGAGTGCTGGGCAAACTGCTTTGGCGGCCCAGGGACAGTGACTATATCACAGAGCTAATTGATAACTGGAAAGTTCCCCATTCAGACCCGGAGGGTCTTAAGCACATAATGGTAACCGTTTACACTAACCTCTACACCTCCAAGATTGCTCATGATCCAACCTGACTGGATGAGTGTTTGGACTCTAATCAGCTCCTCTGGCACAAACATGTACATCAGCAGTATCTCAGTGTCCTATTTTCAGCTGAAGACATAGTACAGGTGATTCGGAGCATGCCTGGAGATGCAACACAAGGACTGGATGGCCTGACCACTGCTTTTTATAAAGAGTATGCCCAGATTCTTGTCACTATTCTTGCTACTCACCCCCTGACGGTATATGCTGAGACTGTTAGGTTGTGACACTTGCCCTCCACATTGCTTGAGGCAGTGATTCTCCCCATTTTAAATATCTGGAAAACTCCCAACCATTGAGACTCCTATCACACTCTCTCAATGACTAACGTGGATAATAAAATTGTCGTTAAATTACTGGTGACTCTCCTGATGCCACTGCTGCCTGGCATTGTCTGTCTGGACCAATTGGGTTATGTGCCTGGGCAAAACAGGTCTCAACCTCCACATCCTATTTGCGCTCATGGAGTCCATAAACACACACCTCAAGGCACTGAACCTTTAGCTAGAATCAACCAAGGCATTTGACTCCTTGGAGTTGCTCTTTCTGGTCCAGCTGCTGGTATACCTGGGCTTCAGCTCCGGTTTCATTGGCTGTACCAAACTACTTTACATGCTTCTGTGTGCCAGGCTGAGCATCACTAGCGAGATCACAGTCCCCTTCCCTATAGACATGGGCACCAGACAAGGCTGCCATATCTCACCTATGCTTTTTGCCATTGCGATGGAGAACTAGGTGGCCTGCCTGCGATAGCACAGGGCACATAAGCAGCTTCGTTTTTATGCTAGATGTATCCTAGTCTCCATGTATGCAGACGATGTCACCCCATACTTGCAAAACCCACCCAACAATATATCCCCGGTTTGGTTGCTTTACTGGCATCCATGTAAACTGGTCTAAATCAATAATTTTCCCTCCCACATCTATGGCGGACTGCTTTATTCCTGACTACCCCATAAAATGGTCTGCTACCTAGGCATTTGGATCAGGAGAGACATTGATGAGATATGACAAACCAATTACAGCATGACAGTGATGTGAATCGAGGTGCATGTATCACCCTGGACATGTTTGCCCCCTTGCAGCTCATTCTTCCTAAATTCCTGTATCTATTCATTATTCTTCTCCTGCCACTGACTGCACACTTCTTCAAACAACTCTGGCTGCAGCTCGTGATGCTGACAGGCTGGCAAGCAGCCAAGTGCCTCCTGGGAAATGCTAAAATTTTCCTTTGTACAAGGCAAACAGTGTGCCTCAGTCATGGAACTAAACTAATACTGTGGGACTAAACTAATACTGTGCACACTGTGTGCATATTGAGGCCTCCATTATGGCCCACCAACCACCACACTATATTTGCTTGCTCAGTGCTCTCATGTGGAAATAGGCACTGTTGTATGTACGGTCTGGTCGTGGAATAGAATGTGACTCCGAGCCGGATTGAGCAACTCCTACTCACCTAACGCTTTGCTTAGTGGCCACTTGAGACAGGTAAAAATGGGATATCCTGCCAGTTGAACCAGCTATATGTCCTCACACTGGGAGATTTAAACGGGGAGGGATGATTTCCCATGGCGCAACGTATAACAGCACTGCTGCCGCACACTCTCTTTGACATATTCCTATACTTTAGATTTAGAGCCACGCTTCGAGCCCTGCATGACAAATTCCCTGCTGCACCTCCAACATTTCATGATCCTGACCAACCCCTTCACAACCAAAATTGATCATGCACCTTTAAAAGGTCATGCATGATAAGGCACCTTTGTGCACACCGAGGGCGGACTCCAATCAGGCAGCTGTGCTCACCCCCGCTCTACTCTACCCTTCTCACTGTTGCACAATGGTGGTATTGCTGCAAGCTGACTAAAGCACTCTACCCCCAACTACCAATTGCAGTTAATCCACATTAAATTTCTTCATCAAATGCATTTCACTCCCACTTAGTTACACAGCATGAGGCTCTCGGATGATGCCTGCTGCAGGTGCGGACAGGACGGTTCCTCCTTCCATTTAGCTTGGGAGTCTGCTATGGAAGAACACTTCAAGTCAGCTGTCTATGATGCTATTGCCTCAATCACTGACCACAGGCCCATAGGACTCCATTGGTTGGTCTTTTGGGATTTGTCAGAGACGTTCCTGATGGGGTTCGATGTTTGACCACAATGTTATTACTCCTAGCCAGGCATCGGGTTGCAATACACTGTGGCTGCTGCCCTACGATCCAAGTGAATAACCAGTTACCTGACGTAACTTTCTGCCAAGAGCAACTAACACCATATTGTGAATTACTGCCTCAGGGCTCTCACTCATAAGACATCTGGACCCCTTTTATCACATATCTTGCATCCTCTCCAAGCCCTGTGGGAGGCCATAGTACCCCCCAATTACCCGATACATGAGCGGTATTCCCACAAATGTGTTGGTGCTACTACACACTGACCCACCCATAATGGAGTCGACTACTCGACTAGAGTGATCCCCATTGATTAAGATGAAAACACCTCATGGCCCTCACAGCTCCTGTGTTTGTGAAACAATATACTATGGATCCAATGGGATGCAGCTGTTGATCGGTGGTGGATTTGTGGTGCTGTCACTAATGCAGGAAGAGGTGTGGCACCGCGGCTAGGGCGACTGACTCTGGAATCTGGGGATCACGGTTCGATCCCCGGCACCGGCGGCAGAATATCCCAGCACCATGTGACTCTGGGCAATAGCTTGCTTAATCTTCCTTACAGACCCCAGCGCCTAGAGACCCTCACGGGTGATTGTGCGCTTTACAAATGTGGATTATTATTATTATTATTTCAAGTTTCTGCGCTGATATTGTGCTTTTGTCCTGCCTCTTTTTTGTTATGGCTGCCTACCTCAACTGTTTGAGGTACTTTGTATTTGATGTGGCCTTGATGAAACCAAATAAATAACAAAAAAGTGACAGGAAATTCTTCATTTGGGATCATAGAAAAGTACACACATTTTGAAGACAGTGGGCCTCCAGTATAACTCCAAAATTGGGCCTAGCTTGGGTTTAGATTGTTAGCTATGGAACCAACATCTCTAAAATATTAACCCTATTTAATGCTACTGTGGTACAAGAAATGTGGGAATGTGCTTTAAGAACAATATTAAGGGCATAGAAAGGATAACATTAGAAAGGATCATAATATTTTGCCGCCAAAATGTAGAACAGGGACGTGGGCCCTGGAACTAGACTGTAACTGTGTGAACTTTATGCAACTGAACGTAAATTCTAAGGGAAATTAATGTGGGGAGCAACTTTCCCACAAAATATTTCTAACAAATTAGGAGTTGGGGTGTTAGACCTAGCATATTTTGGAGTCTTTCTCTTGTCTTTTTGCCTTTTGACCTCCTGTTTTTGATGGTATGGTGGACTTCCTTTTTGCTGGTTTAGTATCTCTGTGCACCTTTTCACTGCTAATGAGTGCTAACGTGCAAGTGCCCTACTGTTAATTATGTTATGATTGGTTTTCCATGATTGGGACATTTGTTTTACCAGTAAGTCCCTAGTACAGTGCACTGTGTGTGCCCAGGGCCTGTAAATAAGTGCTACCAATGGGCCTGCAGCACTGGTTGTGCCATCCACACAGTTTGCTTTTCAAAGGTGTTTCAGGCCTGTCCCTGCAGTTTTTGCTGCCATGTGGAGCCTGCAAGTGCACCTACGTGCCAGGTGCTAATCTTCCCTTTTTTTTACATATAAGGCACCCCTCGGGTAGGCCCATGGTACCCTTGTGGGCAGGGTGCAGTGTGGGGGAAAGGATAGACATGTACTGGTGTTTATTACATGTCCTGAAAAATAAATAGTTTTGTTTTTCAAATTGCATGGCTAGCTGTCCCATTCGCTAACATGGAAGTTGCTTTGTAAAACCTTACATGAATAACTTTCCATTGGGACAAGATAGAGAAAGGGAGTTTAGGCTTCTTGCACTCAAAATGTAAAGATATTTTTTTAGTACAGATGATTTTTATATTATGTGTTTGAAAATGCCATGTTTACAAAATTGTATCAACAGTAATAACCTGGTATCCTTGTCACTTATATTTCAATTATTTAAGAAAAAACCACGCTATATTCTGTTCGTGATTGGGTTATTTAATCACCCAGTTTTTTTTTCAAAAGATCATTTTTTTAAAGAAAAAAGGAATCTGATCTCCCCAGAACTACACATACATTTTACACACATTTATCACATACATTAATACTTTACAATACTCACATTCATATATACAAACTACTGAATTCATATCAATTAATGAGATTTTTACAATACTATACACAGTACAACCACATTAAGGAACAAAAACCAATGTGGAGCAGAGATTATGCTCTTTATAATTCAATCCAATTGAGCAACAAGTTCATTTTGAATTTTTCAGTGTTACGTCTTTCTAAAGTGTCATTCATGTATTATTTATATAGGCGCTTTAGTTTGACTCAGCGGAACTCTTGCAGTACCGACGCATTTCAAGCCGCGCTGTTGCCATTGTGGGCTCTCATCAGGGCATCTTAATTTCCAACATTGGGCTTATCTAAAGACACAAAAAATGAGACACCTATCACACATCTAAACCATTTTCATTGTTTTTATGCTTTTACCTTTGGCCAGTTGGGGACACACCTGCCAATGTGGTAAAGCTTTTTTTTATATGGGGCTCCTTGACAGCTTTCTCAACTTATTTGAAGGTGGACCTGTAAGCAACAAAACATTGTTTTCGTTTTTTCAACCTCCTGCACACCCTACTGTTGCTAGTGATGTTTAGCCATATTTTGGTTTTTACATACCTGCATTTCAGTTTGTTGTGTGACTTATTGGCTTCCACTCTTTGTTACCAGGACATTCTGTTTGTGAAACAAAACAGGGACACACACTCATTCAGAACAGCTCTTACTTGTGCCGTTATGAACGACGGTATAAAGGGGACATACACGTACCTGTCGGCGTGTTGCTAGATCACCGCCTACTTGCGTGTACCGGCTGGTCTTAACTGTCATGTTTCCTATGAAGGTGACACAAAGCTATGTGTTAGTAGTTCTACGTGCTTGGTGTGTCTATTTCAATCTAATCAACGGAGATGCCAGGTGCTTACCTTACAGCGTTTTCTGGCCCCCTTCACTGTTTGCTCACTCGACACGTTTCCTCAATGTGCGGCGCACAATCGTGGACGTGCACAATCATTGAGACCTGGTGCTGCTGGGATTTGTTGTCCATTACAATCCCGCGACACCGCTCTGTTGGTATTTTTATATGGTTTTCACGTTTAGGTTAAGTACTAACTAGTCCTCGCCTGGGTGACACGAGGCTTATGGTTATTTCTGTTGGATTTGGATGCCGATATTTACTTGTAGTCAGGCATTATGCCAAATCCGGTAACTAAATTCAAACAGCTCAAAACTTTATTGTTGTTACAGACCATCTCTGGTGTACGTGGGAGTTTTTAAGGTAACGTACTTTCGATCAGAGGGGATCTTCTACATAAGCATATATTAACTCGTGCCTATACTCAATCAGCCTATTCATAGGTGGCTACCTCAATTCACATTACTATGGTCAACCTGTTGTTATTGTAAACTTACATCAATTTTCAGGGAAAGTCAGGAACAGATGGATGTTTGAGCCATTACCAATTACGAACATTCTACGGCATACATATTTTATATGACAATCAATTCATAGTGCCCATTATGGTAGGCGGCTAACATCATAAAACATTTCGGTTTTCATATCATACTGATACATGATTAAATCAATATTCCTCACAGAGCTCATGGCAGCAACATTATGTTAAAGAACAGTTCACACTCTTGGCATTAACACAACATTTTTCCAACTTCATTTCAAATTCTGGAAATTTTAGACATTTTGTTCAGCCCTGTCTGTACAGTGTTATACTTCATGATCAGATAGGCTTCCTTTCTGAGCAAGAGAGTCTCAATGTTAGACACCTTACTCGACACGTTCAGTGATATTAGTACGCTGTAAGGTAAGCACCTGGCATCTCCGTTGATTAGATTGAAATAGACAAACGAAGCACGTAGAAGTACTAACACATAGCTTTGTGTCACCTTCATAGGAAACGTGACAGTTAAGACCAGCCGGTACACGCAAGTAGGCGGTGATCTAGCAACACGCCGAAAGGTACGGGTATGTCCCCTTTATACCGTAGTTCATAACGGCACGAGTAAGAGCTGTTCTGAATGAGTGTGTGTCCCCATTTTGTTTCACAAACAGAATGTCCTGGTAACAAAGAGAAGAAGCCAATAAGTCGCACAACAAACGGAAGTGCAGGTATGTGAAAACCAAAATATGGCTAAACATCACTAGCAACAGTAGGTTGTGCAGAAGGTTGATAAAACGAAAACAATGTTTTGTTGCTCACAGGTCCACCTTCAAATAAGTTGAGAAAGCTGTCAAGGAGCCCCAATATAAAAAAAAAAGCTTTACCACATTGGCAGGTAGGTCCCCAACTGGCCAAAGGTAAAAGCATAAAAACAATGAAAATGGTGCAGATGAGTGATAGGTGTCTCATTTTTTGTGTCTTTAGAGAAGCCCAATGTTGGAAATTAAGATGCCCTGATGAGAGCCCACAAAGGCAACAGTGCGGCTTGAAAAGCGTCGGTAAAGCAAGAGTTCCGCTGAGTCACACTAAAGTGCCTATATAAATAATACATGAATGACACTTTAGAAAGACGTAACACTGAAAATTTTTAAATGAACTTGTTGCTCAATTGGATTGAATTATAAAGAGCATAATCTTTGCTCCACATTGGTTTTTGTTCCTTAATGTGGTTGTACTGTGTATAGTATTGTAAAAATCTCATTAATTGATATGAATTCAGTTGTTTGTATATATGAATGTGAGTATTGTAAAGTATTAATGTATGTGATAAATGTGTGTAAACTGTAGTTCTGGGGAGATCAGATTCCTTTTATCTTTAAAAAACAATGAATTTTTGAAAAAAAACTGGGTGATTAAATAACCCAATCACAAACAGAATATAGCGTGGTTTTTTCTTAAATAATTGAAATATAAGTGACAAGGATAACAGGTTATTACTGTTGATACTCTTTAGGAAGGCCCTACCTGGTTCCGGTCTATTGGGCCTATCCCCCCCCAGTTTATATGTTTAGAAAATTGGCATTTTCTTGCTTAACCATTCTCTGTGCCTCTGCCTTATGTGTATTCCCTGTCTGGGTTTGGAGTGACATGAGCTGGGAATGTGCATTCACACTAGATAGACACAAAGGGGAGATTGAGATATGTTCTGCCTTTACTTGGGGACTCATAGCCAGGCTGAATAGACCTGACTGCATTTAAAGTAGTGAGAGGAGTAGCCACTAGCACCTAAATGGACTGCGGCTGCCTCTCATAAAGTTGTCTCCCCCTCCTGGAGTGAACCTGGCCTGAGCCAAGCAGAACTGGTTTATGGATGTCAGAGGAGATTTCTTTGTGCCAGCATCATAGGGAAATGTGGTATGAAAATTGGGACCCTGACCCAAGGACTTTAGAATTCTATTGGATCGAAAAGCTGCCAAGAAGAAAAGCTGAAGAAACTGTGAGGAGAGAAAACTGCTCTGCTGTGTAAGCCTGCAGTGGCTGCTTCTGTCTTGGCAGTGAAATGATTGGACTGCAATGTCAACAACTTCTTTTTCTGAGTTTTTTCAAGGCCTTGAGGTAGAGCTTGATCAGCGTTCAAGAACTCTCAGAAACAGAAAAGACATCAAGCTCATTTGCTTCCAGCACCAGGGACTAGGGGGGTCATTAGTTTATACCCCCGGAAAGGGAACAACCCGCAATGCATGCGGCTGGCCCGCACATGCCATTAGGATGCACCCTCAATACTGGCAGGGTGCATTATGCATTTCTAACATTGTGGCTGGCGGTGCTGAAAGCACCGCCCGCCGCAATACCAAAAATGCAAGTTGTGCATTTCAATGCACAACGTAACAAGCACCGCGCAGTGCCTGCCATGTTGTACATTGAAATACAGGGGGGTACCATAGGTACCCTCTATGTGCACCCTCCACCCCCCCAGAATCACTGAAGGCCCGCTACAGGTCCCCAATGAAGAAGACCGCATGCCTCACCACGGAAAGGTATAACCCCGCATATATCCTAATATGGATGACGGTGTCTACCGGACACCGCCACCAGATTAACAGCTTTTCTGCAAGGTGGACTAATTGACTGGGCAGAAAACCAGCGGACGGTCTTTCCGTCTGCCGGGGCCCCCCCCATCCCCCGTCATAGACAACAAGACGCCCATGGGCAATCCTGCTCTTAATGAATTCACAAATCAAATCAAATCATAGTAATATGGCGGGGGTATTTACATACGGGCAGGAGGAAATGTTGGGCAGAATGCCACCGCCACGTGGGCGGTGGCAATCCACCCAACATGCTAATTGGCCAGGAGGTGTTTAGACCTGCAGCAGAAGAAAAAGCAACCTGGTGATGTCCTCTGTGATCAGAGGGCACTGCAGCATGTCGCACCGCAACCCTTGTCTCACCGAGGACGCCGTCAGACCCAGTCACCAAGCTGCTGCTTGCACTGTGACCTGAGAGCACTGCACTGCACACACCTCATTTCACACCACCACCATGGTATCCAGATAATGACGCTCTACGCTGGAGCTGCTGCCTGCACTGTGGTTTTGGGTCACTGCTCATAAGTTACACAAAACACCGCCCTGTCCCACACCGCAGCCTTCGCCCACCGGCTCCAGCATCATTGACTCCAGTTCATCAGCCGATGACATTGCTTCATTGGCAGCGCTTATGCCTGCACTGTGACCTGCCAGCACTGCGACAAGGAATGTCCCACTTTGCACCGCAGTCCTGGACTCACTGATGCTGCTGGACGCCATCACCGTGCTGCTGCCTGCACTACGACTCAAGGGCTCTGCACCGCTACAATCCACACCTCAGCCTCGACGCCCGCTGGCACTTCTGCCTTCAACTGTACGGAGTCTAATCTGCCACGCGTGTGACTTCAAGGGTCCCATGACTCTTGCACCATTCCCCGGACCAGACACCTGCTGACATCTGGTCTTTGAGAGCACTAAGAGGTCCCTGACACCCTGCATCTCTAAAGGTATTATTTGTCGGTGTACCTGACACCATAGCTGGTCCGCGCCACTGCAGTCAGTCAGAACTGTTGGGTTTGATTGTTCATGATGCCATGATAGCCCGAGATGGAGCTATCGACTTCAAGGAACTGTTATAAAAGTCTATTTTTGCCAATTGATATTTTTTAATAACTATATGTTGGATTCTTATTGTTTTGGTATTGTTTTACACTGATTAATATTTGCTATTTTTCAAAACTGGTGTGGTGTCCTTTTGTAGTGTTTTCACTGTATTACTGTGTGTTCGGTGCAAATGCTTTACACATTGCCTCTGGGATAAGCCTGGCTGCTCGTGCCAAGCTAACAAGGGGGTGAGCAGGAGGTTATTTTAGAAGGGTAACACCCTTATCCTGACTAGGAAGATATGTCCCTACTTGGTCAGCGTAACAACCTGCCAACTATAGACCCCTATTGAGGGAACAAAATATATGGGGAAAATATGTCTTTAAAAAAACAAATATGTAAAAAAAAAAAGTAATTAGAATTTTGTGTGCCTTCCCAGAGTTCTGTAAACAGATACATTTAATATGCCATGTAGCTCCTAGATGACTTGTAATATATCAATTACGTATAACTGAGGGCATTTTCTTTGCCATAGCACTAGATTTCTCAAATCAACTCAAATCAAACTTTTTGGGATTTTCACATGTAATCCATAAAAGTACAGCAAATCAAATACATACATGAACAACTCTCGCCCATAGACAATGTAAAATATTACAATATCATAAAACCCAATATGAATCAAAATCGACAATAAGTTATATAAAACATACATATATATTGATTACTTTAAAAATCGCTGAGATTTGTAAATGTGGAAAATACTACGCACTCCATGTGAGCTCAGGAATGGTAATATAGTCGTTGGAGCACAACAGAATTAAAATGATGTAATCAATCCAGACTTTTTAAAAAGTATTAATAATAATAAAGAAAGACATACCAAAGATAAAAATGAAAAACCCTCCAGCTAAAATGAAAAGCATGTTGTAAACCCAGTGTTTGTTTTGTGGCCACACTTGGGGCCTTGCATTTAAGTTGTTAAAATAGACAAGGGAATAGGCTTAAAAAACTGGGCCCTTTATTTAAACTGCCTCGTAACACAGTCCAACTAGGTGCCTTAATGATTTGCATCACCTGATTGTGTCTTGTTACAGGTTACAATAACGTAACATGTGTAAATGTCTTGCAATTTCCTGATAAGATGAAACGCCACCTGGTGATAAAAGAGGCCTTGAGATAGGAATAAGGGGTGGAGTACTCTCAATCTGATGTCTTTATAGAATGTACAGAACAGCATGAAATGCATAGTGGGTTGACCATATTTTCCGTCACATGGGCACTTTGGTAGATTTGAAGACCATGCCTTTGATGTGGGAAATGCAACAATATGATGGATTAGTTGGAAACCTAGTCTAGTGAAATAAAATCTGTCCTGATTATTAATTATAATTATCTATCTAAACAACAAGAGAGGCAAGGGTCAGATTGTCACTCTTACACACCTTAGGTCAAATGTATTAAACAACAAAAGAGTAACCAAATAGACTACTGGCTCAGATATAAGTTTTGTTACCACAACCAAATGAAAAGTGGGTGAAATTAGTCAGAATCACTGTGCACCGCATAGTGGATTCCATGTTGTGCATGGAAGTGCACAGCATGCCTTCCTGCCATTGTGGCGGGCGGTGCTGTGTGTACTGCCCGCCACAATGGTAGGAATGCTGGATGCACCCGCCACTGTGGCGGGCGCATCCTAATGCAACCATTGGGACCCCCGCCCTTATGGCAGCCGGTCCCTTTTTCCGATGGGATGGTGGGCAGACAAAGTCCGCCCGTCATCCTAATGGTGGTCTTAGTATCTACAAAGGTTGCAGTACCTTCAAAATGCCAGATTAGTATTGGATATCCCCAGGTTCAGGCCAGTCTCCCACGGTTTAAGATCCCTCCACTGGCTCTCAGTGGACAAGAGGATTAAGTTTAAATCCCAATGCCAAGCCTTTAAATCACTACATGGCTTAATGCTTGAGGACTTTTTTGAAATGATATGTGTCGTCTAGAAGTCTAAGATTTGCACACAGCAAACTGCTGCAAACACCCAGGTTCAAGAAAGTACGCTGGGGCGGATGAAGCTTCCTGTTAGGGAAAGTCAAGACATGGAACCTACTCCTGATCACCATAAAGAGCAGCCCTACCCTTCTATCTTTTAGAAAGGCACTGAAAACCTGCCTCTCATCCAATTTACATGATTTGCATACCACTCTGGCAACCTTACTTGACTCACCTGTCTGTAATGTAAAGATGCCCCTGGGCATTTGTGTGCTTTACAAATGCAGTAATCAAATCAATCAAATAGGATGCCGAGGTAGCAAAATGTTTTAACCTGTTCAATCTTTTGTTATGTTACAAAGTGTGCCCTGTCCTTCTTCCTTCCCTTGCTGCAGACCATGATATTTGTTTTAGTCAGGTCAAGTTTTAATCTTCTGCCTTCCATGAAGCTTAAGAAATTCTCAAATAAAAGCTGAAGGCTGTTAGCTGTCCTTAATATCAGCACTGCATCATCTGTGTATAGTAAAATCGGGGTAATGTGTGAATTGATTTTGGGTGCATATTAATTTAAGCTTTGAAGCATAGTGTAGACCCCATTGATATATACAAAATAATAAAGGTGTCAAGACACAACCCATGCTAGTGCCTTTTGTTACCATGAATTTATCTCAGAGATCCTCTTTATTCCCAATGCACACGCAAGCTGTTAGGGAGGCATACAGCTGTGAGAGATGGCATATTATATCAACTAGGGTGCCCATTTTGCTAAAGTCTGACACAATAAACAGTGATTCATTAAACCAAATGCATTGCTCAGGTCTGCAAAGCAGAGATGGATTTGTTCCTGTCATGCTTCTGTGTATTTGCTTATTATGAGATGTGAATTAATACCCTTCTCCACCGTGCCAATTTCTCCCCTAAACCGGTACTGGCAATAAGACAATATATGGTTATCCGTAGCCCAGGAATCCAGTCTGTCCAAGATCACCCTCCTCATTATTTTTACAGAGGAGTCTAAAAGGGATATCAGGCAATAGCACCTAGGGTCTCCCCTGTCCCCTCTGGTACAATTGCTCCATGTTTTTGGGAAATGGCCGTGTGCTGCTGCGTTGCATACTTGGGTTAATATGGGCTCCCATAATGATTCAAAAGACTTTAAAATGTTGGCTGATACCCCGACTGGCCCGTCACTTTTCCGGGGGCACTTTTTAAATTGCAGTAGTAACCTCCTCAAAGCTGGTTGGCTTCAGGGGTTCAAAGCCTGTCATGTTAAATAAAGCCCCAGAAGAACCAATGTCAACATTATTTGGGTTAAAGATCCCTCCAAGGTGGCTCACCCATGCGTCAGGAGTAACTGAGACCTCTAGTGTCGGTATTAGATTATCATTTAGAGAAGGGGAAATAATGGTCTTCTAGAAAAAGGTGCCATCCCTTGTATCTGCTGCCCTTACTAGGTTCTTCGAAGCCTGCTCCTGCAGGTCCTTTTTCTTGGAAATAAGGACCTACTTATAATTCCTTCCTTGTTCTTGAATGTGCCGCAGTTTCTCTGGCATTTCCGTAGTGCTATCCTTAACTCCTTGCTGGCTTTGGAATAATGTTTATTGAACCAGCCATAAGTTCTACTATTACCCTTTTGGTCCTAGATTGCGGAAATCAGTTTATCTGCTACTGCGACAGCAATATTTTGAGTTGTACATGGTTCACAACCCTTTCAGTACAGATGTCAAAAGCTTTCGAGTTCTCCTTAACTATAGAGTTTAAAAGCCTGTTTCCATTTATGCCTGCCCATTTTAGACTGACCCTGTTTGTACCCCCTGGTCTAATGGGCATAGCTTACCCTTTGTCTGGTGGGAGATATATTAAGTGTATGTTTTAAGCTCCGAATGGTCACTCTGTGTAGATGGTTCTATCTTAAGTTATCTAACCAATTTGGACGTGGTCACCGAGATGAGTATATGGTCTATGGTGGAGCAGTATCCATTCCCATGGAAAGTAGGTATCAAAACTCCATTTGGCTCACCCTCTTGCTCTAAAAATTGAATGTTTAAACTATGCAGTCGTTCATTTAAGGATTCCCCATGCATGCTGTGAGAAAAATGGGGTCGGTTGTTCCCAAAACAGTCTCTTTAGCCACATACTGGGCTGTTGGGACCCATACATTTACTCTTATTAAAATCCTCACCCCAAACAAACATATAGTCAATGCCTTTTTTGTTCTCAAGGGACCTAAGCGTTTTACCCAATTCTGCAACAACCATATTCCACTAGTTATTAAAAAGGTTGTTATAGCAGTTGATCAGGACAACTTCAAGATGCTGCCCTAATGCCAGGAGTACCAGCTGATAATATGGTGAACTATTAAATCGTGTTCTAATTGCAATAGGAGCTGAAACTGAAAGAACGGTGTCAATCCACCCTTTACTCTCTCATTACCAGAAGGAGTAGCTGGAGTTATGATGGATACAAAGCTGTCCGAAGAACACCTTTCCTATGCCAGGTTTCCTGGAGGTAAATAATATGAGCAGAGTCTATGGTGTTAAGCCAGTCATGGTTTCCCATTTTACTTTTTATCCCTGCAACATTCCATGAGTTGATAACCATGTGATCAGTTGTAGTGACAACTCGTTCCGATCTGTCGGGATCATTTCGTGCAGACTCCTGATGTACTTGGGCCTTCCTGCATGTACTCTGCCCTGCTGGCTCCTTTTGTCAATCTGGTTCATCAAGATGGCATAATGGGGCAAATCTATTTAATTTTGCAAAGGGAGAGTAAGAGAAACCCTCCAGGAGAGGGGGCACATCATTTTGTCTTGCATGTGGGTGTCGAGTTCTCTCGTGAAATGGACAGAGCTCTGGGAGTGTTTGACTAAGGGGAGGTCTTGGTCTGTGGAAGAACCCTAACGGGAGGGCTTTGAGTTTACACAAGAGATATGTCATTTGGACAAGGTCATATAACAGCATTTCTTCTAAATGGGGGCTCCTAAAGTTGACAGTAATACATTCTCCTACTCAATCCTTTGGATGCATGCTAAACCAGGGCAAGCAAGCCTTCTCACATGTGCCAGCTCATGTGTCAGGTTGCCCGCCCATCCCGAGTTTGTTTTTCAACTATTACATTGCCTAATTTTTCAGTGTCATGTAATTTCTTTGACCCCCATAAATAGTTCTGCACATTTGTTGAGACGAATATGATCAGTGTGCATTCAGGAGGTATGTTATGTTATGTTATTGCTATTTGTAGAGCGCATTGTTACCCGTGAGTGTCCTGGCGCTGTGAATTCCTTTTGAGGTCTAAGAGGAAAGGATGGTACACAGAGATTTTGGAGGAGATAAGCCTGGTATTTTAAAGCCTTTCTTAAGGAGAGTAGATTTGTCATGGACCTAAGCTGCAGCGGCAGGCCCTTCCAGGCCTTCGTTGCACATGTTACAAAACTCCTGCCTTCCCAACTGGCTTTGGGCACTTTGGGTACTGATATTAGTTTTGCTTCTAATGATCGTAGCATTCGTTTTGGTATATACCATTAAAATTTGTTTTTCAGTGACTACGGGCCAGTTCCCTGTAGGGCTTTGTGAACCAGGCACAGAGCCTTAAACTGTATCCTCTTTTTAATCGGCAGTCAGTGGAGTTTTTTGATCTGAGCCGAGATTGAGGCAAATTTTGTTGAACCAGTGAGCAATCTGGCAGCTGCATTTTGAAGAAGTTGCAGCTTGGCAGGAGCCCCTCCTGCATGGAAAGGTATAGCCTGTTGCAATTGTCTAGCCTAGACAAGGGTAGTAAGGTGATTACTGTTTGTATACTGTCTTTGGGTAAAAAAGTATTATTTTCCTGCATGTTCTGAGAGTGTAAGCGGTAGTGGAAATAACTGCATTCACTTGGTCTTTAAAATTGAGTTTATTGTCAATCCATATCCCAAGGTTTTTTGCTTTGTTCCTCAGGGAAAGATGGGTACCCAGAGAATCCGGCCACCAGGCCGGAGTCCAGAAGCTAGGGTCGTTACCAAATAATTCCACTTCAGATTTTCCGGAATTAGGCTTAAGACAGTTCTGCGCCATCCAGCCACCTACAGCTGACATTTACTCTTTAAGACGTGTTGCTGTTTCCATCAACGCCCCTGACAACAATGATACCACAATTTGGTTGTCGTCAGCGTAGGAGGTTAAAGAGAAACCAAAGGACTCAATTAGTGAGGCCAGTGTTGAGACATAGGTATTAAAGAGCTTCAGGCTCAGCGAGGAGCCCTGGGGCACTCCACACGGCAGGGAGAAAGTTTTGGAAGAGAATTCCCCAATCAATCAATCAATCACAGAACTTGTAAAGCTCACTACTCACCCGTGAGGGTCTCAACGCGCTGAGGGGGGGTGGTGGCTGCTGCTACTGCTCGAAGAGCCAGGTCTTGAGAAGCTTCCTGAAGGTGAGCAGGTCCTGGGTCTGCCGCATGTGGATGGGGAGGGTGTTCCAGGTCTTGGCAGCGAAGAAGGAGAAGCATCTGCCTCTGGAGGTGGTACGCTGGATTCGTGGGACGGCCGCGAGGGCAAGGCTGGTGGACCGGAGCTGGCGGGCGGGGGTGTAGAAGTTGAGTCTGTTGTTCAGGTAGGCTGGTCCGGAGTTGTGGAGTACTTTGTGTGCATGGGTGAGGAGCTTGAAGGTGATCCTCTTGTTGATGGAGAGCCAGTGAAGGTCTCTGAGGTGGGGGGTGATGTGGCTGCATCGGGGGAGGTTGAGGATCAGGCTGGCCGAGGCGTTCTGGATACGTTGTAGTCGCTGTAGGTGTTTGGTCGGGATTCCTGCGTAGAGTGCGTTGCCGTAGTCCAGCCAGCTGCTGACGAGGGCTTGGGTCACCGTTCTTCTGGTTTCGATCGGAATCCACTTGGAGATTCTGTGAAGCATGCGGAGGGTGTTGTAGCAGGAGGAGGAGACAGCACTGACCTGCTTGGACATGGATAGGGAGGAGTAAAGGATGAATCCCAAGTAGAGTGCATGGTCCGCGGGCATTGGTGCTGTTCCTAGTGTTGTCGGCCACCAGGAGTCGTCCCAGGGAGACGGGGTAGGGCAGAGGATGAGGACTTCGATCTTGTCCGAGTTCAGCTTCAGGCGGCTGCTCATCATCCACTCGGCGACGGCCTTCATATTCTCGTGGAGGTTGGTTTTGGCGGTATGCGGGTCCTTGGTAAGGTAGAGGATGAGCTGGGTGTCGTCGGCGTAGGAGATGATGTTCAGGTTGTGTTGGTGGGCCTCTTGTGAGATGGGGGCCATGTAGATGTTGAACAGCGTCGGGCTGAGGGATGAGCCCTGGGATACGCTGCAGATGAGGTTGGTTGCTTCGGATCGGTAGGATGGGAGGCGGACTCTCTGGGTACTGCCAGAGAGGGAGGAAGTGGTTCAGTCCAGGGCTTTCTCCTGAATTTCGGCTTCTTGGAGGCAGGTTCTTAGTGTGTGGCAGCTGACAGGTCCAGGAGGATGAGGGCTGAGGTTTCGCCATTGTCTAGTTGGCGTTGGATGTCGTCTGTGGCGGCAATGAGGGCTGTCTTGGTGCTGTGGTACCGACTGAATCCGGATTGCGACGGGTCTAGGATGTTGTTGTCCTCGAGGTGGCGGGTCAGCTGTATGTTGGCGATTTTCTCAATGACCTTTGCCGAAAGGGGAGCAGGGAGATGGGGCGGAAATTCTTGAGGTCCTTTGCCGGGAATGGCGCTGAGTCGAAGGAGATGTCAATGACCTTTCGTAGTTGGGGTGCGATGGTGGCGTCTGCTTTGTTGAACACGTGGTGTGGGCAGGGGTCTGTTGGCGATCCCGAGTGGATGGAGTTCATGTTCTTTCGTGTCTCGTCATCATCGACGTGGGCCCAGGAGGTCAGCTGGTTGGTGCAGGTGGCGTTCGGGGTGGGGTCTGTCGTGGTTGGGGCTGGCTGTACGTTGAAACTGTTGTGGATGTCGATGATCTTGTGGTGGAAGAAGGTGGCCAGTGATTCGCACAGTCCTTGCGAGGGCGGGATGTCGTTGGTGTTGGTGTTGGCGCTGGGGTTGGAGAGTTGCTTCACGATGCTGAAGAGCTCTTTGCAATCGTGTGCGTTGTTGTCCAGGTGGGCTTTGAAGGAGGACCTCTTGTTTATTCTGATGAGTTGGTGGTGTCTGCGAATGGCGTCCTTGCGGGCAAAGTGGTTATCTGACATGCGGTCTTGGAGCCATTTCTTCTCTAGCATCCGGCAGGTGTATATGGAGGTCTAGAGTTCTTAGGTGAACCAGGCGGCTTTCTTGCTGGAGTGGTTGATGGAGGGCTTCTTTAGTGGGGCAAGAGCGTTGGCGCAGTCTTCGATCCCCTGTCTGAGGTTTCGGGCGGCAGTGTCTGGGCCGGTGGGGTCGGTTGGAGGGTCCACGGCGAGGGCGGAGGTCAGTTGGTTCTCTGTGATTTTGCCCCAGCAGCAGCGAGGTAGCTGTTGGGTGGGTGGTGCATGGTTGCTTTCTTGAATGTGAAGTAGATGCAGCGGTGGTCGGTCCAATGGAGTTCGGTGGTGTGGTTGAAGGCGACGTGGGTGCTTTTGGAGAAGATGGGGTCGAGCGTGTGGCCGGCGGCGTGGGTGGGTTCGGTGACGAGTTGTCGGAGGCGGAGGTTGGCGAGGTTGTCAATCAGGGGGGCGGAGTTGGTGTTGTTGTTGTTCTCTGGGTGGTAGTTCCAGTCCCCAAGGAGGTTGTAGTCCGATGAGGCGAGTGCATGGGTGCTGGTGAGGTCGGCGATGGAGTCGCTGAACCGGGCCCGGGGTCCAGGAGGTCTCTAGACGAGTGTTCCTCAGAGAGTTGGGGTCGGTGTGAATCCGGAAGTGGAGGTGTTCGGCGGAGTTGAGAGAGTTGTCTGCGAGGGTGTGGACCTGGAGCGTGGACTTGTGAACGATGGCTATTCCTCCTCCGATTCCGTTGGCGCGATGCCTGCGGGTGGTCTTGTAGGCGTCTGGGATGGCTATGGCTATGTCCGGTGCCGAGGATTCGTTCCACCAGGTCTCGGTCAGGAATGCTACGTCTGGGCCCGTTGTGCCAAGTAGGTCCCAAAGCTCGACGGCGTGTTTGCGAGCGGAGAGGGCGTTGAGGAGTATGCAGCGGAGGTGGTTGGGTTCTGTCCTTGGAGGCTTGGTGGTTCTGTCACAGGAGAAGCTGCAGGAGTGGCAGGAGATGGGTTCATGGGTGCGTTTTGGAGCAGCCTGGAAGCAGTGGCGGTCCAGGCCAGTTTTGAGAGCAAGGAGGGTGTTGGGTCGTATTGGAGTCTGGCGTTACGGGAGGCGCGGGGTCCAGGGGTTCTGGCGCTGGGCGCGGTCAAGGCGCGGATGGGCGCAGACGGGCTCCGTCCTCCATAAAAGGCGAAATGGTAGGGAAGAACAGCTGGGAGGCGGGAGCGGGCGGCCAATGGGAGTTGAGGGACGGGACACAGAAGGCAAAAGGGGGCGGGGTCACAGGGGTGCAGCGGCGGGGAGCAGGGGTACAGAGAGCAAGGGGTAAGGGGTGCTTAAGAGCCCAAAACAGAATACAAAACCAAGAATAAAGTACAAAACAGTCAACAACAAACCACAATGTAGGCAGCACAAGAGCACACCAGCGGCGAACTCCCGGCAGCAGCGGGGCAAGAGTCACGGGCGCACAGGAGGAGCTGTGTGGCATGGGGAGCGACCTGACCTGCGACTCAATAGTGACAGTTTGCATTCTGTTAGAGAGAAAGGATTCCAGCAATTTCCAGGCAGCACCCTGGATTCCAATCTCCTTCATACGGTCCATCAATAGAGAGTGATGAACCGTATCAAAGGCCGCAGAGAGATCCAACATGATCATCACTGCTTTGCCTCCTTGGTCAACTATGGTCTTGATCTCCTCTGTAGATTTAATGAGGGCTGATTTGGTGCTGTGCCCAGCTCTGAAACCATATTGCGATGGATCCAGCACCTGTGATTCAAGCAAAAATGTTCTCAGTTGTGCGTTCATGATTTTCTCTGCCACTTTCACTGGAAGAGGAAGCCTCGATATTGGTCTGAAGTTATTAGGGTCTTTAAAATCCAGAGAGGATTTCTTGAGTAGAGGCAGTAAAGAGGCACTTTTCCAGATTTTGGGAAAGTATCCCTGAGAAAACATAGAATTTATGACGAAGGTCAGTGCCGAGGCTACTGGTTCTAGTTTCAACAGAGACATAGGACAGGGATCATTAGGCGAACCTGATTTTGTTGTCTTGATAAGGTTTAAGATTTCTGTAGGTGTTACTTGAGAGAAATTGTCAAAAGATTCCCTGTTGTTTATTTCTAGTTGACTTGCGTCAATATGGGTGGGAATGGTATTGTCTGTAGCCTTGGAGAAAGTGGAGAAGATGGATTCCACTTTGACCAGGAAGAATTGTGCAATTTTATCCCATAGTTCCTGAATAGCAGTGATAGTAGGAGTAGCTGGGAGTGCTGGATGTGATCGTTTTCAATAGTTCTTTGGTCGAGTTTTTCGCAAGATTTATTCATTTGGTGAAGAACTCTTGTTTTGTTTTAAATAGTAGCTGTTTGTACTGAGCTAGACTAAGTTTGTATTTATTTCTATCACTATCATTGTATTCCGTCCTCTAGTTTCTCTCTAGATGTTTGCAACTCAGCTTTTGGTCTCTAAGCTCTTGGGAGTACCATGGAGAAGATGGTCTTGCCCTATTGGGGTAGAGGAGTTTTTTAGGGGCAAGCTTATCTCCAGCTACTTCTAACCATTTGGTATATGCTTGTGTCTCCTCATCCAGATCTGTGGGGAAGGAGGGAGCTGTTGCATTTAACGTCTTGTGCAGTTCCTCTGCATTTATTTTATTCCATGCTCTGCTGACCAGTTGTTTTTGCCCATGTTTCAATGAGTGACGGCTGGGCATGCTGATCTCGAATAGAACTGCCATATGGTCTGACCAGATGACCGGCAGAGTGCCTCTAAAACATAGTTGTGTTTCGCTTGAAAAGATGCGTTCTAGTGTTTGACCGGCCTTGTGTGTAGCGCCAGTCACCAACTGCTTTAGACTAGCATTGTTCATCATGTCTAGTAGATTAGAGGTGGTAGTTGTGGGTAGCATGATGGATCATGTGCAGGTACTACGTTGGCTTGTGGTAAGAAAATGAGCCTGTCCAGGAGCCTTGCTTTTTATGTAGCTGGTGCGTTCACTTTTTGGTGGAGCTACATGGTCTACTGGGGATTTAGCTGCGAAAGATGCAGGGAGAGCATTTAGTTGATTACCCCCTCCATGCTCTGAGATTATGGCCTTAGTGGTGTACCGTGCTTTTAACTGTTTTACTTGTACTTGGCTTGGCAATTTTGTTGAGCAACTTTAAATGCTCTTTGGCTTTGATTTCCAACAATTGGTTTGTTTTGGGTTGGTCCCTTAGCCTTTAGCAGTAGTTGTGGGTGTGTAGTGGGGTTTACTTTGTGAGGAGTTCCCTTCGCAGCCGATTTCCCATTAGGTTCCGCTATATTGGCGTGCAGTGCAGGCTGAGAGTGTATGTCCTGTACAGAGGGCTCACAATGGAAGCTGGGATTCATTGGCAATGCATATTCGGGGTCTGGCTCCGTTTCTGATACTGGATCTGGATATGGTGAGCAAACTGGGGGCACTAGCGGCGCAGAGCTAAGAGTTAATGAGATTTTCCTTTCTGAAAGTTCAATTTCTCCATTTGCTACCCCTATAGCCCTTTCCAGCATCCGGTCTATGGTGGTGTGCTTAACAAGAGGGCTCGGTGCAGGTTGCCCCCAAGGTAGTCTTTTTTGGCCATTCCCTCCTCCGAGTTCAGGATCTTTGTTATACTACTGGGCTGGTGACACTTTCAAAAAGCAAGCCCTGATAAGGAGCTCAACGAGGCACTCCTCCGGCAAGATGACTCGAAACAGGATAGTTATATACCACCAAGCCATGCAGTTAGTGGAGAGGCGGTCACATTAGAGCCATGATTTTCTATTCAATTCAATGTATTCTGTTGTATCTTGAGTCTCCCTGCTGCTCAGCTAGAATGCATGTGTTGTAGAATGTTGGATGAGATCATGATTTGGAATTCCGAAGAATTCCACATAAAAGTACATCTTAAAACAACATTGCACTCCATAAAAATTGCAATACTAAATTCATCATATCATTTCATATTAAAACACAAATGAACATATCGGTAACAGCCATTCTAAAAATTTTCGAGCGCCAGCAGGAGTGAACCATAAATAGCCGGATTACCATGAATGACTACTTACAGACTTATACGGAATAATAATCTAATAATATTATAAAACGTTCAAAGTTAAAACCTATTGATTTTCTGTTGACTGATGTAGGGATTAAGGAAGAAGTGGTTGGCCTTCACTATCCGGGTAAAAGTAACTGCAGTAAAGGAGCTGGAGACTGGGGCCCTTATATATGACGCCTTGCGTCAGTTTTGCGCCGCCAGTGCGTCACTTTTTGTGACGCACCAGCGGCGTAAAAAATGCGCCTTGTTGCGCCATATTTAAAAAGTGACGCATGTAGATAGATGCGTCACTTTTTAAACCCCTGCGCCACATTATACCTGCGTCAGGTATAATGTATGCAGAGGGGGCGTTCCACCGCAAAAAGCCTCGTAATAGTGACGCAGTGAAATCTATGAGATTTCACTGCGTCACTTTTAGGACGCTGTTGCGTCAAAATCTTGCGCCTGCCTCACAGCAGGCATAAGACTGACGCAAGCCCTTTCACGTGGGGCTTTCCCCATGTGAAAGGACGCATTGCTGGAGTTGCGTCACTTTTGTGACACACTCCAGCAATGCGTCACTTTTGCGCTAACAGATACGTCAGAAATACTGACGTATCTGTAACTCCTTGCGACATGATGCATCATACATTAAATAAGACGCATCAGGAATGTCGTAAGGAGGGCGCAGTGAAAAGTGACGCATCGCTGTTTTCACGCAGCGATGCGTCACTTTTCATAAATGAGGCCCCTGGGATTTAAGGTCCTACTGTACATATCATGTCTGCATTCATGTATATGTGGTGCATATTGTCCTGTGGCATTCGAGAGAGATAGGAGCACTTGCGAGTGAAGAAATGTGGCTTTATTTATGAATTTACGGCTTGTGGCCCTAAGTGAAACAACTAATTCTCCGATTCATTCACTGGATTTGCCAGCGGTTAACCACGTGCCAGCAGTTTCCAGCACCTCACGCGAAACTTGTGCTGCACCTTCTGACTGCGAAGACATTTAAAGTAAACATTTGCGAATATTGGGCACGTTAATACGACTATTTTGCACTCCAACTTTAACAGCAAAGTGTTCGTTTTTATCTTCAAATCCAGGAGGGAAATGTATAAACGCTGGCCTTCACTATTAAATAGAAAATGTTTTCTGGCCCAAAATGTATTTTGCACTTCATCCCCTACATTTGTTTTGGCAGTGAAACTCTTGACAATGATAGACAATTCACGATTATTAGTCATACCCACTGTTATGTTGTTTTCTCTTCTGATGATGGCTTTCATAGGTGTGAAGTTGCTTTGACCACCTGCCGATCATTCCAATCTTTAAATTACAAACGTAAACAGCATTGATCGAGCTGGCGTCATCTCAGGATAAAGATGCATAAGATGAAGTGCCTGTTCCAAACACCTGCCTAACTACAATGTGGAGGTAAACCGGGTCAAACCAATGTGCATGTTAATAAGTCTCCTGTAGCGCCATTCGCGGTTTCAGGAGGAACGCTGAAAGCATTTTATGTTCCCGTTTCAACTACTTCACAGCATGTGATTACAGCTAACTTTCCTTGTTTTTCCCCCAATGGGCTTAAAAGCATGCAAATTGTCTTTTTTAATTGTTTATGAGAACTCATTAAATGCTCGCTTTATGCTGAGACCTCATTAGTTTAATCAGCTGTTGTTTCGTCCTCCCGGAAAAAAAGAATGCATGGCTAATTGCCGAATGCATTTTTCCTATTCAATTTCAAGATCCCCACAAATTTGAAGAGAAACGAGAGCCTACAGGACACGGTGCTTTAAAAAAAAATAAACAACAACGTTGACAGCTGTGAGGCAGACGATGGCTTTTTGTACCGTTTGGAGTCTGAGGTTTACCTACTTTATGCATGATGTGAATGAATTGACTTTCCATTTATGGGTCAAAGAATCCTGAAAGGAATTACCAAGATGCTGTAATTGGTTTGGCCTCTAGACACCATCAATTGAAGGATCACTGAGATCAAATATTGCTTGATTCCACCGAGCAATTTTTTAACTACAATGAACCTTGCAAGATGAGAAGGACCGCACTTCGTCATGTAATTTAAATATTATCTATTTACCGTCAAATTTGCATTTATTTGAAAAACACCTTTTGATATGGAAATCAAAAATGCCTGCAAGATCCATGCTAAATATCTGTGAGCTATTGAGTACCTAAAACGCTTTCCTATAACCGGCATTTCGTTTCCTTAACTATTAGCTCCTGCTTTTCTGCTCAAAAGATTTTTCAAACATTGTCTGTTGCAAATATTGGTCAAATATTGTCATCTTTTGAACATAAATCCAGCTGCTTACTCATACGTCTGCTGTCTACAGTTTTCATCTGTATTTCACAGTCTTTTTATACTTTTGTTATCATCAAACGTCAAACTCATGATATGATATTATGATGTTCACATGAATTTTGACTTGTCTTTTGATCCTAGGGCGCAGTGGCTGATTCCAGGTCCATTCAGATGGCACTCCTCCTGCTGCAACTTGGCATTTGTACTCCTTTCTAACCAGTGGAACCTGTCCACCCTCCTTTATTTTCTTGACCCATCAAATTACTGATAGCATTTTCAGTCTTTGATCTTCTCGGACCTGTCTGTAAATTCCAAAAGTGTAAACCTAGCTGCTGCTAGACGGAAGAACACAGAGAGTCCGTCTACCACCGTACAAGTCAGAGGCCACCGATGTCATCTGCGGCGTCCCTCAAGGATCCTCTCTGAGCCCCACCCTCTTCAACGTCTACATGAGCCCCCTCGCGGCCATCGCACGCCAACACAACCTCAACATAATCTCCTACGCCGACGACACCCAGCTGATCCTCTCCCTGACCAACGACCCCGCCGCCGCCAGAGCCAACCTACACGAAGGGATGAAAGAGGTAGCCGAGTGGATGACGACCAGCCGCCTGAAGCTGAACGGACGGAGGTCCTCATCCTGGGCTCCTCACCCTCCGCCTGGGACGACTCCTGGTGGCCTCCCGCCCTGGGCACCGCACCCAAACCGACAGACCATGCACGCAACCTGGGCTTCATCCTGGACTCCTCCCTCTCCATGACCAGGCAAGTCAACGCCGTCTCCTCGGCGTGCTTCAACATCCTACGCATGCTACGGAAGATCTTCTGGTGGATCCCCACCGAGACCAGGAAGACCGTCACCCAGGCCCTCGTCACCAGCCGACTGGACTACGGCAACGCCCTCTACGCCGGTGCCACCGCCAAGCTCCAGAAGAGACTCCAGCGGATCCAGAACGCCTCAGCCAGACTCATCCTCGACATCCCACGAACCAGCCACATCTCCGGACATCTGAGAGACCTGCACTGGCTCCCCGTCAACAAAAGAATCACCTTCCGCCTCCTCACCCACGCACACAAAGCCCTACTCGACCAAGGTCCGAGCTACCTCAACAGCTGAGTCAACTTCTACGCTCCCAAACGCCACCTCCGATCAGCCAACCTCGCCCTCGCCGCCGTCCCCCGCATCCGAAGAGCGACTACAGGAGGAAGGTCCTTCTCCCACCTGGCCGCCAAGACCTGGAACTCCCTCCCGACCGACCTGCGCCTGACCCAAGACCACCTCTCCTTCAGGAAGAAGCTGAAGACATGGCTGTTCGAGCAGTAGCGGCACCCCCCCTCCTCCAGCGCCTTGAGACCCAACGGGTATGTAGTGCGCTCTATAAATGTCATTGATTGATTAATAGATTGACTGCACTACTTTTCATGATTGGGATCCTACTAACCTCAGCTATTTGCAACCATTAGCATCCCTCTGTCTGTAAGGTTTGTTTATCTCCATTTTCAGTGGTCAGTGCATACGGTCCTGGCTCCCCTAAACACGCAGTGGTTGCTGGCTCAAGTTCCTGATCATTTATTTTTTTATTTTGATCCCATGCAGCCATCACAGAAAGGAGTGAGCCTTCATCTTCTGCTGAGTTCTCCCACATCATGGTACCACAACTCTGTCTCTGCCTTTGAGCTTCCTGAGCTTCCTATGGAGAAGTAGGCACATAGAGTGGAGTGGTGTTGCTCACTGGTTAGAGGCGGCAGACCTGGAAGCCGAGGTCAGCCCGGGACCAGGGTTCGATTAACGACGCGGCAGGGTCTTGGGCCATGGTCAGCGGACTCGATAATTCTCGCCTCGGTGCCTACTCCAACCATGGGTCCCACTCAGCAACTCTGGCCAATAGCTTGCTTAATCTCTACTAACGGCCCCATCAGCGCTGGGGATGCTTGTTTTCACCTTGGAGATGCCCAGGAGGGACCATCTCACAGGGAAAGCCAGGATGGGTTCCCCAGCGGTATACAGCGCCGGGACGCCCCTTTGCTGGGGCAGCTGTGCGCTTTACAAGTATATAACACAGACGTGGCACTAGAGGATCTCTAGTGTCATCCCTTCCCGGGCACACAAGTGTTTATCTTCCCACACAAAGAAGACTTTCAATCCAATGTTTCAATTGTTCATGAAGTTTATTTTATATTTGTAGAAGAATTTATCATCATTATTTCATGTTGTTCATTCAAAATCATTCATGTGTTTGAAGGTCAGACATTGTCATAATAAGGCATCCAATGCATTTCGGGCATTATATAGCATGCCCTTCATCAGGGAAATAGACACTATAAAACAAAGAATAATAAAATCATATCAAAAACATTCTGTGTGAGTCTTTTTAACATCAATCATGACATTAACTGTACAGGATCTGCATGATATGTGCATATAACTATATGTGAACTGTGTGTGAATTCAAGGGTTCAGTGATTCACATGCTGTGGTTAGTATTAGTGAAAAAACAGAAAGAATTTCTCAAAGGAAAAAGCTATCACTCACATGGCTGGGTCTCTGACGATGCTTGTTGTACTGCAAATTAAAAATGAAGCGATGTTACAAAAACAGCCTCAACTGGTGGGGCAGTCCATAAGGCAGAGATCATTCTATCAAAAAGACTGGTGGTCTGTATAGTCCCTCAAAACTAACCTTGCTCGGTAATATGCGCGCGATTACGTCCTTCTCTCCTCGTACTCCGCGATGGCACAATGAAATGCCGATCGCGTTCTCCTATTTAACATAGATTCTGGTCATGTGACGAATCACATGGCATGGCCATGGGAGAAAGACTCATTACCGAGGGTGGCGAACCAACGTCTGATATCTAAGTAACGCCCCTGTTATTGAGAGTAATCTAAATCCTAATTATCATAATGGGTGGCATGAAGTGCCGGTTACGAAAAATGCTGAGAAAATAGGCTAACGAAAATAAAAATAAGGTTGGAAAAATGGATGTGGTTGGAAAGAAAAATCGGGAATCGAACTTCTCACTGTTAAGATGTTAGATGGGCTGTTCTGTGGTTAGTGCTATTGTGGAATATGTAAAATGGGAAAGAATATTAAGAATGAAAGGTGTAAGTGTCAAGTGTGTGTATGAACTCACATAGTATACACAAGGAACAGTCAGGGGAGCAATTAATTATAGGTAACATGCGAATTCAATTCTTTCATTTAACCCCAGTGGTTTCTGGCAGGATAAATTTTGTATCCAATAGTTCTCTCTCTGCAGAAGGTATTTAGAATTGTCTCTGCCTTCTACTTTCTGGACCGTTTCAAGGATGATGAATTTGATCTGGGAGATGTTATGATGTTCCTCAACAAAATGAGAGGATAATGCAGATTTCATATTTTTCAAACGGATGTTTGACTTGTGTTCGGTTAGACGTACTTTAATCCGACGTTCCGTCTTACCTACATACATTTTGCCACAAGGACATCTGATCCCATAGATGACATTGCTCGATTCACAGGTGGCATTTACCTTTAGTTTGATGGGATAACCTTTTGAAGGGTGACAAAATGTGTTGCCACGGATTACATTGTTGCAACTTCCACAGTTAAGGCAAGGTTTCGTACCAGAGAATTTAGTTGCAGGTGTTGAGGTTGTGGATGTTTTATGTTGAAGAATTTCTCCAAGATTCTTTGATCTAGTGTAGGCAAAGATGGGAGGTTGATTAAATGACTGTTTGAAATCAGGTTCAAGATTCAGTATAGACCAATGTTTTAAAATGGTTTGTTTGTATTTCCTGCTGGATGTAGAATATCTAGATACCACCACTGTCCGTGTTTGTTCAGATTTTGTTTTAGTGGTTAGGAGTTTCTCTCTATCCAATATGTCAACCTTTTTCTTTGATTCCTCTAGTAAAGATTCAGGGTACCCTCTTTCTTTTCACAAATGGCAAGAGTAAAGAGAATCACCTCAGATGAAAATGCACTAGGAGTCAGACTTAGAGAAGTTAAAAAAAAATTCTCGGAAAGAGGGTACCCTGAATCTTTACTAGAGGAATCAAAGAAAAAGGTTGACATATTGGATAGAGAGAAACTCCTAACCACTAAAACAAAATCTGAACAAACACGGACAGTGGTGGTATCTAGATATTCTACATCCAGCAGGAAATACAAACAAACCATTTTAAAACATTGGTCTATACTGAATCTTGAACCTGATTTCAAACAGTCATTTAATCAACCTCCCATCTTTGCCTACACTAGATCAAAGAATCTTGGAGAAATTCTTCAACATAAAACATCCACAACCTCAACACCTGCAACTAAATTCGCTGGTACGAAACCTTGCCTTAACTGTGGAAGTTGCAACAATGTAATCCGTGGCAACACATTTTGTCACCCTTCAAAAGGTTATCCCATCAAACTAAAGGTAAATGCCACCTGTGAATCGAGCAATGTCATCTATGGGATCAGATGTCCTTGTGGCAAAATGTATGTAGGTAAGACGGAACGTCGGATTAAAGTACGTCTAACCGAACACAAGTCAAACATCCGTTTGAAAAATATGAAATCTGCATTATCCTCTCATTTTGTTGAGGAACATCATAACATCTCCCAGATCAAATTCATCATCCTTGAAACGGTCCAGAAAGTAGAAGGCAGAGACAATTCTAAATACCTTCTGCAGAGAGAGAACTATTGGATACAAAATTTATCCTGCCAGAAACCACTGGGGTTAAATGAAAGAATTGAATTCGCATATTACCTATAATTAATTGCTCCCCTGACTGTTCCTTGTGTATACTATGTGAGTTCATACACACACTTGACACTTACACCTTTCATTCTTAATATTCTTTCCCATTTTACATATTCCACAATAGCACTAACCACAGAACAGCCCATCTAACATCTTAACAGTGAGAAGTTCGATTCCCGATTTTTCTTTCCAACCACATCCATTTTTCCAACCTTATTTTTATTTTCGTTAGCCTATTTTCTCAGCATTTTTCGTAACCGGCACTTCATGCCACCCATTATGATAATTAGGATTTAGATTACTCTCAATAACAGGGGCGTTACTTAGATATCAGACGTTGGTTCGCCACCCTCGGTAATGAGTCTTTCTCCCATGGCCATGCCATGTGATTCGTCACATGACCAGAATCTAGGTTAAATAGGAGAACGCGATCGGCATTTCATTGTGCCATCGCGGAGTACGAGGAGAGAAGGACGTAATCGCGCGCATATTACCAAGCAAGGTTAGTTTTGAGGGACTATACAGACCACCAGTCTTTTTGATAGAATGATCTCTGCCTTATGGACTGCCCCACCAGTTGAGGCTGTTTTTGTAACATCGCTTCATTTTTAATTTGCAGTACAACAAGCATCGTCAGAGACCCAGCCATGTGAGTGATAGCTTTTTCCTTTGAGAAATTCTTTCTGTTTTTTCACTAATACTAACCACAGCATGTGAATCACTGAACCCTTGAATTCACACACAGTTCACATATAGTTATATGCACATATCATGCAGATCCTGTACAGTTAATGTCATGATTGATGTTAAAAAGACTCACACAGAATGTTTTTGATATGATTTTATTATTCTTTGTTTTATAGTGTCTATTTCCCTGATGAAGGGCATGCTATATAATGCCCGAAATGCATTGGATGCCTTATTATGACAATGTCTGACCTTCAAACACATGAATGATTTTGAATGAACAACATGAAATAATGATGATAAATTCTTCTACAAATATAAAATAAACTTCATGAACAATTGAAACATTGGATTGAAAGTCTTCTTTGTGTGGGAAGATAAACACTTGTGTGCCCGGGAAGGGATGACACTAGAGATCCTCTAGTGCCACGTCTGTGTTATGTACCTTGACGTCGCAGGACCCTCGACGCCACCTTACGGAGCACCATAAAAACAACTAACTGTTGAACTTTGAGATATAACAAATTGCTGTGCATTTATCCAATTCTATTATCGCTTTACAAGTATACCACAATTTACAAGTATACCACAATTAGAACAATGCCAAAGGACAGTTCATCCTGTAGGCAATATTTAAGAGTACCTTCTCCAATGATTGGGACAATTTTCAGAAGAGAACTTTGTGACTTATGTAAACAATGTAGCACACATGCAACAATATTTAGGAAAATAAACGCTGCTACGCGGGTTTTTTACGCAGGTAATTCTGGACCAATTTTTTTCCTACGACAGAATGCTTTTAACCAAAAATATTTGCATTTCCTCCCTAATTAATTTAGTGAATGACTGCACCAATGTGCTCACTAGCTTGGGCTCGAGGTCTAATCCTTTCTGTTTGTTTAGTGCGGCCTCACCCAACAGAGAACCTATCTCTTGCTCTGATGATGGCTGGAAATATTGCACTCAGATAACAGAATAGCTGTGTGACTATTACAAACAAAACGCAGGACAATAAACGCATGTGCCCTTTGTTTTTGTTTGAAAGTTCACAAGCCTTTTAGTTTGATGGATTGTCATTTAATGCAAATCACTCATTGCATTTGTCCACACTGTATTCTGTGCTCTGTTTCCTGGTGTGCATTACTTAGATGTCAAAATATATAGTCTGATTACAAAACATAAAGACAATGAGGTATCTTGTTTCATTTAACATTGATTCTTACATCATAAAACACTAAATCATGTCTGTTTAGGTACTCAGACCCTAATTAACATGGTCTAAATAAATGAAAAACACAAATAATTCACTCTGAGGTTCACATTTCTAAAAATGAGCTTTGCACTGAAGCAGTTGTTCTTTTCAACCAAGACATAGGATTCCAATTGTACCTCTGCACCATTGTCTCTCTCTGCTCCTGATAGGGCGCATAGGGAATGTCACAACTAGTTCACTGCATTCGTGCCTGCACTTCCTCTTTACCGCCCCAAAGCCAGTCATATCTGATATCTGGTGGGGCTCTCATTATCTCATGCCTTCCATGATTTAAGCCCCCCTTTTCTTACAGTGAGTGAAGGCAGGGCTGCGTCCTCCTTCAGCCCTATGACTAAAGGGCACACTTCATCTCCCTTTTTGTTTTGACTAGATATCGGGTAGAATTCATCAACCATTGTGGTGACATTAACATCTAGAGAATAACTAGGTCCCATTTGTCCATAACAAACACCATGTGCTAGAATTAAATGGTTGTTAACTATTACACTTCTTCGTATCCAAAATCACTTTCACTCTCAAATTAAATGAAATGAAAATAGAATTTCTAAAGGCCCATTATTACCTGGAGGTATCTAGGTGCTGAGCTTAGCAAAAAAAGACAAAGAGCATTTAAGACATAAGAAAAAGTAAACTACTTAGAGCCCGATGTGGTTAGGAAAGTATTCCCACCAAGGGCCTGATTATGATGTGGTTAGGAAGGCCTCCTAACGGCATTTGCTCCTTCTGAATCGGATTGGGTATGTGTCTTTCCATCCGAGGGCTAGATTACGAAGCAGGTAGGAACATAGGCTCCCATATAAGTCAATGGGAGTTCAACCAAATCGTATCTGGAAGCATCCGGATGCATCATACTCGGTCAGTGGGACTCTCCCGATCCGAGTCAGTCGGAAACGATTTCGAAATCAATTCGATCGGGAAGATTTCCTACCGCATCAGAATTGGGCCCTTAGTGAGTAACCAGGTTTTTAAACTTTTCTTGAATTTGAATAGATTTGTTTAACTCTTGACTTCTGTAGGTAGCGAGTTCGAAAATCTCACTGTGCAGGTTAAGAAACTCCTCCCATCCCAGTTAACTCATTTGAATTTAGGAACTACAAGGTTACCAATAGTGGCGGAACGAGGAGATCGTGTTGGTCTGTACCATTGGAAGCAGACAAGCTGGACTAAGGCCTTGTAAAGATTTAAAGGCTATGCATAGAGCCTTGAAATGGATACGCTTCCCACTTCACACACATTACACTATAGAGACTTTACTCTCACAAAAACCAAATAACAGTATCTGTTATTGTACCATAATGCTAAAATCAGTTGTGTTCACTGACAGACCACTGTTATGTACAACCATGAAATGCAGGCTTCAGCATATCTGCTCAGAGACGCAAATACAATTGATGGTCTAAATAACAAGAAAAAAATAGCACCTGCAAAAATATTGACTCCAATACTTTAACAGGTAAATACAAAAATATTGAATAAAAATATTGAGGTAAAAATATAGATGTCAAAATATCGATTTAAAAATGTATATAGAATAAAATAATATATAGCAAATATATTAATATTATTTTTAACAACATAAATTACATTTAATATATATTTTAACTAAGTATAACAAATAACCTTAATTTACAAAAATATAAACACAAACATGAAAATGTATACATATACATATATTTACTTTAAAATATTTTATTAACTATTATCTTTATTTAATTTTTAACTTTAAAATTATATAAAAATAATGTGTATATATCAATAATTTTATAATATAAAAAAATAAAAAAATTAAACTATAAAAAAATTTCCCTTGCATTTCTCAATACAATAACTGCAACAGTGGGGAAAGGGTTGGATAGTAACCCTGGGCATAGTGGGCGTAGTGGGGCTTCGCGTAGCTATGTGAAGTGGGCAAAAAACTACGCTCTCCCACGCACTTCGCGTAGCCCCACTACGCACCACCCGCCTCCCTCCCGCCACGCCACCCGCCTCCCTCCCGCCCTCCCTAAATGCTTCAACAACATTATAAATGAATTATAAAACCACTTACCGTGTCTGCCGCGTCCCCGGGGCTCCCTCTCGTCATCGCGCCGACGGCTAGCGCGTCTTGGATACTAATGCGCATGCGCGGCCGCCCGCGCATGCGCATTTCTCGCGAGAAAAGTAGCTAACATTAACAAACAAAAAAATAATTAAAACATAGATGTATTTATTTTATTTCCTACCCTATAACATCACACCAGTAACAAAGTACCTCAACATTTTTAATTACATTTAATTCCATAATTAACATAATTAATATTCAATTAAAACAATCATATTCATACAAAAATAATAAACATTCATTGAGTACACATGCTTTAAAACTATAATATCCACAAAAAATACCTAAATTAAACTATAAAATAATCAAACACAATTCAATATTATTAAAAGAAAAACAATTACTATTAACAACTAATAATTAAATATTTTAAAATGTATTTAATACTCACCTTTTACACATTTAAAAGTAAAATCAACACACAAAAAAACAATTACACAATATAAATATCAAATAATTAACATTTTCGCTGCTGTGGGGGAACCGGACACCCACCTGAACTCGAGCCTGCTGCACCTGGGGTCCTGACGCTGTTGTTCTCCCCTACTGCCGCTGACAGCAACATCGAGTGGCAGCAGAGGGTTGAGACTACAGCTCCCAGGTAGACTAGTAGCAACACCTCCCACTGAAGCCAATCTCGCGCCCGGAGGCGCTTAAAGAGCAGAGGCTTCCTCTGCGTTGCGAGACGCGCGCGGGCGTCGCCGGGCTAAGCCCAGGGCAAAGGGCGGGCCGTCTGTGGCAGCCTGGGGCCAGATGAGGCTGGGCTGGGACACCCCCCTGAAAACCACGATATGGGTAAGAGGAAACAACTATGTAAAGGGGGGCAAGGAGGCAAGAAAGCTAAAGTCCCTTTCAAAGCTGATACAATCATCTCATATTTGACCTCAGCCTTGGGCGTTATCAGCAAAGAAATCGCTAATGCAGAAAAGGAGTTGGGTATGCCACCATCAGCGTTGGAGGCTGACTCGAGATTACTTGATCTCATTCTGGATGGAGGAAATCAAGATACTCAGCAGCCACAAATAACGCCTCCTGTTGACTTAAGTTGTCCCACATCAATAGCCCCTGTATTAGGATTAGAAACTCTGGTGTCATTGTCATCCCATGAAGACACATTAGGCAGTACTACAGGCGAGTTGGGCCGATCAACAAAGAAGTGCCTGAGAAAGACTAAACATGTGATTAACCAAGCGGCCAATTTGTAAGACGTAATTACGAATAAACTCAGTGCTAAATTAGAGGGTACGTTTAGCTCTCATTTAGTACCTGCTCTGGTAGCTATTGCCAAGGATATTGTGGACACTTTAAACACTTGTGTCGCGGGGCTACTTAAGAGATGTGAAGCTATTGATGCCTTTGTAAAAGAATATCGTGGTCTGTTTGTTGCAGGGACATGCCCACAACAATCACAAATAACTAAAACAGGGCATAACATGATTGTGGCACCAACTGCTTCAACAAGTAATATACAATCTAGTGCCATTTTATCACTTGCCACCACAGGTCCCCGGGAGCTTGTTTCCTTCCCAGTGTAAGAATTGGCTTTTGTAGTTTGGTTTGCCCTGTTCCCATCATGCACTGGGACAGGAACAGACTAATTTGCATACAGCCAGGTTCTGAAACTGGGATGGTGCAGTGAGCTAAAAAACAGTGTTGGATCTAGCCCTGATCTCTTGACTGGGTGAGAGTTTTCTGCTTAATTCAGAGACTCTGTCCCTCACCACCCCTTGTTGTAAATATTTTTGTCCACCCTAAGCGTGGAAGGGTATACTCAGACATGAGTCCCTTGCTCATTGCACCATCAGGATTCAAGCAAACCGGGCCGAAGACGGCTGTAATGCCAGAAACCGGTCCCCGGGAGCTTGTTTCCTTCCCAGTGTAAGAATTGGCTTTTGTAGTTTGGTTTGCCCTGTTCCCATCATGCACTGGGACAGGAACAGACTAATTTGCATACAGCCAGGTTCTGAAACTGGGATGGTGCAGTGAGCTAAAAAACGGTGTTGGATCTAGCCCTGATCTCTTGACTGGGTGAGAGTTTTCTGCTTAATTCAGAGACTCTGTCCCTCACCACCCCTTGTTGTAAATATTTTTGTCCACCCTAAGCGTGGAAGGGTATACTCAGACATGAGTCCCTTGCTCATTGCACCATCAGGATTCAAGCAAACCGGGCCGAAGACGGCTGTAATGCCAGAAACAGGTCCCCGGGAGCTTGTTTCCTTCCCAGTGTAAGAATTGGCTTTTGTAGTTTGGTTTGCCCTGTTCCCATCATGCACTGGGACAGGAACAGACTAATTTGCCTACAGCCAGGTTCTGAAACTGGGATGGTGCAGTGAGCTAAAAAACGGTGTTGGATCTAGCCCTGATCTCTTGACTGGGTGAGAGTTTTCTGCTTAATTCAGAGACTCTGTCCCTCACCACCCCTTGTTGTAAATACCAAAGCCACCGAGGCAAACCCTAGGCCCCCTCCGCTGATGGCTACCTTACTAGTAAAGCCAAATATACAAAAACCGACTCTAATCCATCAGACGGAAAATGAGATAGCTAGTGCCCCATGTCAGACCAAACTCCCCCCGATGTAGCCCCATTAGTGGCAGTATTAACAGAGATTCCACCTTTGGGGCTGAATGCCAGTGAAAGCCCACAGGAACTCATGGACAAATCTAGAAAGTGATGTAGACAATATTCTAGTGGGGTTATAGATATATCCACTAGTATTAGTATGGTAAGAAGAGTAGGGTGGGTCGGCCCACGCCAAAAGAATCTAGAAGAGGATTGTGTCGTTGTAAATTTTGATAAAACTAATGCTGTGGATCGCCTATTTTGGGATGGATCCGAACTGCAAAACTCTGGCATTAGGCCGTCTACACTAGGCTACTTTTATCCCCCTCCCACCAAAAACTCATGGCACCTCGTTGCTCAGACAAGCAAATCTTTTGATTCTCATCAGAATGCAGTTCCCCTTACACAGAAACTCCTGGGGGCCCGGAATGTTCCACTAAAGTCTGTTGGCCCAGCGGACCCGGGCCTATCACTGGTCAACCGTTTTAATCCATTAACTTCAATGGAGGAGAACGACTGACTAATTGTTAATTTGGGGTTAGCAACCCAGACTCAGTCTTCAGCCTGTAGGATTATGAGCTGGAATGTTGCTAGAATAAAGGCAAAAACTGGAAATGAAAACTGGGTAGATTTGTTAAAAACCTTTGATATAATAGCTCTTCAAGAGACACAGGAACCCCTAAACAGTTTTTCCCTGGATGGAACTAGTCAATTCTGCATCCCGGCAAAATGTAGTAATGCAGGTAGAGCCAAAGGGGGTTTAATCAGCCTATTTAAATTAGAGCTAAAGGGTACTTTAGTACAACTTGATTCACGTTCTCAAAACTGTCTAATAGTGGAATCGTCAGCTCCTGACACTCCTAAAATATTATTCATTAATTTTTATAATTCTTGTGCTAGTGAACATAATAATCATAATTTAGATTTATTGGAAGAAAAATTGTCAGCATATAGCATGAATTCAAGTGCTTATGAGATTATACTTATGGGGGACTTTAATATTCACCCCTGCGATCAAGTTTGCGCCAATGCAGAATATGAGGGTCCCCTATACTCGATCCCCACACATTTTGAACATTCAAAGCGGGGGGAGGAACTTGGGAACTTTTTGGACAACTGGAACCCATATGAGTCAGATTGCGGGGAGGCTGGCCATAGGGCCCCCACGTTCAAAGGGAAAGACTTGGGTACAATCATAGATTATATTTTTTTGACGTCTTTTATTTTAGTTAGGGTTTTAAGGTATAAGACTGAGGTCTCTGTTTTTAGCGATCATAATCCTGTTTTAATGGAGACGGTGCAGGGGGACTTTTTGGGTTTCAAGACTGCATCACTTAAGGATGGGAAGGACTTGACACTGAAAGATCTGGGCCGTAGATTAAAGTGGTCCAAGGTGGTCCCGGAAACATTTCTGCAGGATGTTTTATCTAGGGTAGAAACTGAGGTAGGTACATGCTTAAATAATAACTCCCCTGGTTCACAGGTGGTTTATGCTTTTGACACCATCTGTACACAAATAAATTATAGTCTACAGGTTGGTAAAAAACAGAATGGACAACCAGGTAAAAGATGGTTTAACGGAAACTGTACAAGGGCACACTCGGCCCTACTTAAGGCCCTGAAAACCAGCCCTAAAGATAGGAGACTAATTGCAAGCTTATAGAACGCTTATAAACGTGCTATACAAGCAAGGAGACATGAGCTTAAAGAGGAGGCGTGGACCCAACTTTTATCACCTGAGGTCCTGAGAGACAGTGGGAAATTTTGGGCTATCATAATAAATCAACCCCTGTTCTCTAAAGATGAGAGCTCGCCCCTCGATTGTAACATAGTAGATGATGATTGGATAGCTCATTTTGAGAAAACATATTGTTCCCCAGATATGGAGAATCGTACAGAAATTAACTTGCCTCAAAATGTAGTTCTTCCAGTGGTCTTTGAGGCTGCAGAAGTGGAAAGGGCGCTAGAGGAGATGTCAAAGAACAAGGCACCAGGCCCTGACGGGGTTCCCGCCGATTTGTTTAAGTGCGTCCCGAAATTCTGGTCAAAAATCCTGTCCAACTTTAATGTCTTGGGCCCAAATAGCCTCCCGGTATAATGGAAAAAATCAACCATTATTCCGTTTTTTAAAAAGGGGGACAGGCAGTTCCCCTCATGGTATAGGCCTATCTCCCTGATAGACTCCTCAGTTAAAATATTGGAACGCGTTATCTTGCATAAACTGACAGAGTGGCTGGAAGATAGAGGGGTCCTGTCAAATGTACAATAATGTTTTAGAGCTAAGACGAGCACTCTTGACCAATGTCTTAACCTACAACTTTTAAGTATTAAATATACCAAAGACAAGGAGGGGTCGATGTACACAGGGTTCATGGACCTCTCCTCTGCATTCAACCTAGTTAATAGGTCAAAATTATGGCAAATCTTATTAAATATGGGGTTTGACCCGTCCCTAGTATACCTTCCAGCTGACCTGCACTCTAATCTCTTAGCCTCTGTCAGGGCTACCTCTGAGGGACGCTACACCAGTCATTTTAAATCGGAGAGGGGGGTCAAACAAGGATGCATTCTGGCCCCCCTCCTCTTTACATTATATATTAATGCTCTGGAGCCCGTCCTGAGGAGGGCGTCACAGGATGTACAGTGAATAGGAGACCTGGCTATACCGGTTCTCCTGTATGCAGATGACGCTGTCCTATTGGCCCGCACGGGGGTAGGTTTCCAAAGGTTGCTAGAGGCCTTTGGGAGTTTTATGGAGTCCCTAGATTAAAAAATCAATACCAAAAAATCCCAAGTTATGATTATAGGGAACTGCTGTAGGAAAAATAAAGCTAAGACATATTTTTTGCTGTGGTGAGGAAGTTGGTAGGGTCCCTATATTCCCCTACCTGGGAGTCTTATTTGACGAAAGAGGGAATTGGGGCCCGCAACAAAAAAATAGAAGCATTGTATTTGCTAGAACAACCTCAGCTCGCTTGGGGTTTACAAAAATATTAGGGGCTAGATCAGTAGAAGCAATAATGAAGGTATGTAAAGCCAAATGTCTTGCGGTTGCCACTTATGACAGAATTCAGGTGATAGAAAATAAATTCCTGAGATCAGTTTTAACAGTGCCACAGTCTACCCCTACCTATACTATCCATACTGAAGTGTGGGGGGGGTACGTAACCGATCAAATACAAATGGCCCCCTTACTCTGTTGGCTGAAGACCTGGCTAAACCAGGAAATCTCCCTGAATCATATTATCCTTAAAGATTGTCTTCTGTTGGAAAATGTCAGCAAGATTCCCTGGCTGGCATATATTAAATCTAGTTTCCATAAAATAGGGCGACCCAAGCTCTTTTCTTCCCCTGAGACTATAACACTAAAGGATGTCTTACAGACAAAAAAATGCTATGTTGCACTTGTTGTCATTTGAGAGGGAGGAGGTAGAATTGAGGATAACAACAGTTAGAGCAAACTATGTTTTAGTTAACTCACCTGGACCCAAACTCTATCTTACCTTGGTGAATCTTCCCTATCATAGGCATCTTTTAACCAGATTTCATTTTAATTTGATTCATTTGACGCTAGGTTGCTTTACTAAATGGTCCACCCCGGAAAAGGCTAGCCCCTGTAAATGTGATAATTTTTCTCCACAGGACACCTACACTTTTTTATGTTGTGCAATTTTTATACTGATCCCAGGAAGAAGTTCCTGCTTCCTATTCTTAGGGAGGCTGGGTTTTTACAGGTCAGACCAGCCCTCTTGTACTTACAATTATTAAATACGCACCGCATAATATTTCATGTTGCTAGTTTTTTAGTAGCAGCTGTGCGGATTAGGAACAAGATCAGTTGTACACCATTGACTTTGATTGACCCTGACCAGAATGAATTTATCCCAGATTATGTCAATGATGTGGCAATTGTTAGTTAAAGGAGAATATTGTTGTTTTTAGCTTGATTTTACTACATTTTTAATGGATATATTTTAATGGATATATATTGTTGTTTATACTGTCTGTAATGTTTATCTAATTGTACCAATGTCTTTTTATGATATTAATGTATCGAATAAAGTAATTCGACTGACTGACTGACATTAATTACTAACTATATAATAATTAATTAAACATTATTTTTATCCTCGCAATCTTTTACATTTGATGCTACCTTTTAAAATTGCTATATAACAACAAAGGGTATGGCTCATAAGCAGTAAGGCTGAGCACGTATCAATAACAACCAAGAGAGAATGCCAGTACTGCTTGTCATTCAACAATTATTTCTACCCTAAAAATGTGTGGACATACCATCAACCATTTTCAAGCTCATTAGTAGCTTTTGGTAATTTGTCAAAAAAGTTTTTTCAGAAAGTTTTCAATTAGACATTACACAAACATCTATTACTTTTTTTTATATAAACATTACACAACAATATATGTTACTTCCAATGAGCTTGAAAATGGTTGATGGTATGTCCACACATTTTTAGGGTAGAAATAATTGTTGAATGACAAGATGTACTGGCCTTCTCTCTTGGTTGTTATTATATACCTTTTAAAATTGTACAACTTTTATTATTGAAGCGCATCTTTTGATGTATTTCCACATACACACAACTCATTCTTTGACTCTGTGTCTTTTATGGTAATTTTGTACCGAAATAAAAATGTGATGATGAATCAATTAAACAGAAATTACTTACCATCCTTTACTCCTATAAACACCACAACACACACCTAAAATCAAAAACTACTAATTAATTAATTACAATTAATTAGCAACTAATGAGTTATTAAACAATTACAAATACATTGCTTATTTACACCTATAAACACCACAACACACACTTAAAATTAATTACACAATTGCCATAATTAATTATCAATTAACTAATTAAATTAATCAACAACCAATTAATAATATTTAAAAATATATTGCTTTACCCATTTAACACTATAACATCTCAACGAAACAAATAATAATAAATAAAAAATATGCAATACATTTAATATAATTAAATAACCTCCCACCCTATTGCCCTATAAACAGACAAATCTCTACAGAACTAAAAACTAAAAAAAAAGGATTTTTTTTATAACTAAAAAAAATTCAACACATATATTAAAAATGCAAACAAATCTTATACAAAAAGCATACATCTCATACATATGAAATATATACTAAAATACATGCCATTAATGAAAAATCGATATTTTTAACAACTATATTTTTGCAAACTATGGCCTATTAGTCCCGCCCGCCCTGTTAGGATGCGCCCGCCACACTGGCGGGTGCATCCTGGTACATTAACATTAACATTGCCGAGGGTGCTGCAGGCTTCAGCACCGTACACAATGTTAACATCCCAAGTTGTGCATTGCCATGCACAATGTGGCAGGCACCACAATGTCGGGCGTACCATAGGTAACCCCCAGTGCAGCCCCCCAGGGGGGTTCTGCAATGGGCCCCAAAGTCATTTCCTGCATGCCTTTCCATGGCCGAGTCTCCACCATGGAAAGGCATACCCACCTCAACCATCATAATATGGATGGCAGTACCTGCAAGGCACTACCACCATATTGTGGGCTTTTTCTGCCTGGCCGGCAATCGTGACGATTGCCGACGGCAGAAAAGCAGCGAATGGAATTTCCGTCCGCCGCAGTACCCCCCCACCATAGGAAAAATTGGGGGGGATTGTGTTGTGATGGCAGGCGGATCGCCACTGACGACCGGGCTGTGGCGATCCGCCCGCCATCATAAGGACCCCCTAAATTTTTAACATTGATAGTACTTACCTAAATTCAAAATTCTTGACCACAATATTTTTAACTTGAAATTTGTGTACATCAATATTTTTTATATAATATTCCGTCTCTGCACCATTTGTGCACACCTACAAGAGGGATACAATACAATGTTTCACAACAAAATACCCTCCGTTTAAAGTTTTTCCAGCCTGAATGGTCAAACTATGTCCTCACTACCTTTTTCACATGGCTCCCGAAATTCAACTTTATCAATATATATCTAATAAAACAAAATAATTGTGTTGGTAGATGTAATCATTTGAATCCACTAGCCCTTACAAGAAAAGCCAACAAACTTATTGCATTTACCCCACACAGCATCCAAAATTACCAACATCACTCCAACACCCACTGCCCACAAAGCTCTCCAATAGAAAAAAAGTTGCTCTTCTCATGCTCTTATAATGAAATAACAAGTGTTAGATTTGGCACCTTTTGGCATGTTTCCCCAGTCTTTTGATTTGTGACCTCCTGGTTTTGACTCTGTTTTGGTGGTTTAATGTCTCTGCACATTTTCTCACTGCTGTTCAGTACTAAAGTGCAATTGCTCCTGTTGTAAATTGTTATTATGGATTGGTGTTTCCATTATTGAAATGTGCCAGGGTCTATAAATTAAATGCTACTAGTGGGCCTACAGCACTGATTGAGTAGCTCTGAAAATGTATCTCAGACCTGCCACTTCAGGGTCTGCACGCAGTTTGTAACTGCCATTTGCCAGGCCCTAACCTTCCATTTTCTTACATATAAGTCACCCTTAAGGTAAGCCCAAGGTACCCCTGAGGGCAGGGTGATGTTTATGTTAAAGGTAGGACATGTACTGGTGTGTGTGACATATCTTGGTGGTGAATTACAGTTTATTTATTTTTTCACCACTGTAAGACTAGCTGTCCCATAGGATAGAATGGGAGTTCCACTTAAAACATCTTATAAGCATAATTTTCCATTGGGACAATATATAGAAATGGAGTTTAGTATGCCTGGACTCAGAATGTAAAAATGCATCCTTTAGTAAGGATGATTTTTATGTTCTGGGTTTGAAAATACCACTTTAAGAAAGTAGGTATTTTCTTTGGCTTAGCCATCCTGTGTGCCTCTGCCAGGTTTGTTGAATTACTGTCTGGCTTTGTAGGGACAGGGGCTGGGCATTTGCAGTGGCTCCAGAGAGTCTGGATGAGTCAGGTCTGGGTTGACTAAACCTGGGATGCATTTAGGGAAGTAGGAGGAGATTTTGTTGCACCTGAATAGATCTGATCTGCCTTGAAGAATGTTGTCTCCACCTCCTGCCAGGAAGCTGGGCCAGAAAGGAGATAACTGGTTTGAACTAAGCACAGACACTCTCTGCCTGGGAGAACACAGAGCAATTGAGTATACATATGGGGGCCCAAAACCCAGAACTTTAGAACTTGCTGGAATCAAGAAAACCGCCAAGAAGAAGAGCTAGAAGAGCTGCCAGGAGTACTGCCCCTTTCTGTGTTGTTGCTTTGTTGGTTTGGCCTGCAGTTGCTTCTTATGCCTTAGGCACTGAAAGCAATGGACTGAACCTTTTATTCACTTGTGCTGAGTCTCTCCAAGGGCTTGAAGCAGAGCTTGCCTCCTGTTCTGAAGTCTCATGGTCTGCAAAGGCTTCACCAACCTCTGGGTACTGCCACACCAATGTGCTAGCCGCAACGAGAAACTTACTTTTACGAGTCTGTCTGCGCTTTCACTGGCCCATACCATTGTGGTTGGCTGGAACTTTTAGACTCTGTTTTTTTCAGTATCACGGTTACCCCCGGAGGTATTTGTGCAATTTTAAGGATGTCTTGCAAAGTATATATTTTTAAGTACTGTATGTTGGAATTTTATCATTTTGTATTTGTTTTGAATATATAAAAATATTGGATATTTTTCTAAACTGGTGTGGTGTCCTTTTGTAATGGTTTCACTAGATTACTATTGGTTATGTGCAAATGCTTTACCCACTGCCTCTTAAATAAGCCTGACTGCTCATGTCAAGCTACCAAGTGGAAAAGCGAGGGTTATTTTGGGAGTGCAACTCCCTTGCCCTGACTAGGAAGAAGGGTCCCCACTTGGACAAAGGTACCCTACCTCTGCCAACAATAGACCCCCATATCTAATAACAAGCCATATTCTCTCTATTACTTTTCTGAAGCGGTAATGACTGTGTGAACATTTGTTAGATCTCTTCCTTAATCTTTCTTCAAATCTCTTTCCTCCAATGAAATGACTTGTCTACTCTATTGAACAAATTGCTTCCAGCACCATCAAAATCGCTACCATGACTCGTTTTGACTACCAATTCACAACCTTTACTTGCCAACAGGAGTTTATCCCCCTGCTTAACAAGCTGCCCTTGTCTTTTTACAATTGAAAGAACCCTTATTCTGTTATTAAGTACTCAGGATATGGACTTTTGAATTATGCATTGTATTTATGCGAACCTTACCTAAACATTTGGGCTGAAAAAGCTGTATGTGTTTTGAAGTGTATATTGTAAAACTGTGGAGTATTTAGGAATTGGGAATGCTATAAAAGGTGAACGTCCATTCTCATTTAGAGGTGGGTGAAACAGGAAACATTATTTACCACAAAACCATTGCAACGCGGTATGGTTACATTGTGGTTTTAACAACGCAAGTTATTACATCGACTTGCACTGGAGGGCACTCTAGACTAAGGAATAGTGGGAATTACTATTCCAACATTTTCCCTACTGGACTTACATTGGAGTTGGACTAGTAATTCACACAATTCCTAAGTCCAGCGTCCTCCAGCGCAAGTCGATGTAACAACTTGCGTTGTCAAAACCGCGATGTAACATACCGTGTTGTGATGGTACACCATGTATCTACATACATCTGGGTGAAACACTTGATTTCAGCTGGGGGAGATGCAGCTGACTCAGCTCTGCAATTCCCCACAAGCCTGCCCGGGCTGACAGTATAAGAGCGTAGGAAGGCCCATTCTATTCTGGACAGACTTTTGATCATGTTTTTCTGTTCAGAAACATCATTTAAATCATTCCAACCATGATAAGGAAAAGATCATAATGAATAATGACTCATTGCCTTGGATGAAAACTCTCAGTTTGTGAGGGTCTGTGTCTTTTATTTTTGCAGGAAAAAAATCCTCGCTTTGGAGGTTTGTTTCTGCAAAATACCCATCTAGCTAGCATTACATTTTTTACCATAAATGTGGTGGGAGTATTTTCTGTGAAAAGACCCACCTCAACTCTGTAGCTACCTCTCTATGATGGACGTTTTACTGCAAGGCTGGTGCAGGTGGGGCCTCTGCTGCCCTGGAGAGTTGGCGGATTGCCAGTCAAACTCAATATAACACCTACATCTGACTATTTCAATTTGAAAAAGTTCATACCTGTTTTTAGTCATACAGCATTACTTTTTTAGGTTGTGTATGTAATGGGACTTGCGCCATTCAAAACACTGTTATTGTATTCTATACAGGCTCTATGGGGCTTCTGGTCAGCCTCCTTTATCCATTGGCTTCTTCGGCTCAGGAACCTTCAGCGTTTGGCTTCAGACATTGTCAATTGCATCTTAGATCAGCCCTTGTATCTATTTTAATCTCACTTCTTTTGTGTATACCCTTCCATTTCTTTTGGAATGCATATGAGACTATTTTACATCTGAAAAGTACAACACATCAAACATCAACATTCCTTATCTCAGCCACTGTATACACAAAGCAAACTTTTTGGTAATTGTTTTGCAATGCAGCAGAATTTCTTTATTAATTTCCCAGCGTTCAAGTACAAACATCAAACCTATCGATATCTATACTTGTTAAAATTGTAATTGTTTATTGATGTCAGACATGGGCACCATTGATCGGTCTCAGTTCAAGGATTTTGAGAGCGAGCTGCAAAAAAAAACTTTGATAGTTTGTTGTCCTACTCCCTTTGCATTGGGAATATTTCTAAACATTTGTTTGCAATGTGGTTCCATCTTGTGGTCACTCTTCGTATTGCCATAAGGCAGCTGCACATAGTGGCTTAAAACGATACCAAAGGAATGATGCACGGAGCGTTTGAGCAAAGCAAATCAAACACTCACCCCCAGTCAACTGATCTGGGTTTACTCCATCATCATTCTTTAGCTCACTCCACCACCCCAGTTCAGACATGGCCATATGCAAATCAGTCTGACTCTGTGCCTCATGGGAACAGTCCAGTCCGAACTGCCAAGCCATGTCTACCCTGGACCGGAAACAAGCATCCTGGGACCAGTTTTGGATTCATAACCCTTATCAGCAAGGCTATCTTGAATCCAGTGGCAGAGTGAGCAAGGGACATACGCCTAGGCATACACTGCCAACTTAGGGCGAACAAAGCAATACCAAAGGGGATGATGGCTGGAGCGTTTGAGCAAATCAAACACTCACCCCCAGTCAACTGATCTGGGTTTAATCCATCATCATTCTTTAGCTCACTCCACCACCCCAGGTCAGACATGGCCATATGCAAATCAGTCTGACCCTGTGCCTCATGGGAACAGTCCAGCCTGAACTGCCAAGCCATGTCTTACCTGGACCAGAAACAAACATCCTGGGACTGGTTTCGGATTCATAACCCTCAACAGCCAGGCTTTCTTGAATCCAGTGTCAGAGTGAACAAGGGACCCGCGTCTTGGCATACCCTGCCAACTTAGGGCTAACAAAGGGATACCAAAGGGGATGATGGACGGAGCGTTTGAGCAAATTAAACACCCACCTCCAATCAACTGATCTGGGTTTAATCCATCATCATTCTTTAGCTCACTCCACCACCCCAGTTCAGGCATGGCCATATGCAAATCAGTCTGACCCGGTGCCTCATGGGAATAGTCCAGCCCGAACTGCCAAACATGAATATTAGCCCCTTGCAAAAAAGTTCAACTACACCACAGTAATTTGTTTTATTTTGAGAAGTTTGAGTTAATTTTGAGCAATTATGCCACCGTTCATAGCTAAATTACAGCAGAGGAGCACCAGAACAACACAAATAACCAGAACATGAGTGGATGTTGTTCACAGCAAATCTTGTTTTAGCACTACTTTCTTTAGCAAGAAATACAAGTAGGAAGCTGTCTCCTTATATTCTACACCAAAATGAGGTATAGTGTGTACAGAGTCCAGAGGCACCCCAAAGGTAGGCAGAGGTAAAAGTAGATAGCACAGTACTCTCTATTTGTGGTAGTGTGGCCAAGCAGTAAGGCTTTATCAGAGGGTAGTGTTAAGCATGTGTTGTGCACACTCAATCAGCAAATGATTGAACACACTCAAAGACAGAACTCAGACCCATTTGTTTTGTTTACAAATATTATTGTTATTTTATTTCTAAAACCAAGCCAGGCACAGGAGAGTGAAATAAATGCTTTGCAAAATATTATGCAGTGTTTACAGTGGAATGCAAGTTGAAATGCAGTTGTTTAAAGTAAAGGTAAGTCAAGGATTAGAAATTACTGTACAGATTATTTTTTAGTTACTTTTTCTACTCAGTGTAATATGCCTGGATGTCACACTAGGACATTTCTTAGAGAAAAGGTAAGTAAAATCAATTTTGTACAGTAGTAGTTTTGCAGGTTTTCATAAAGTTCAACTCCACACTTTAATAATTTTCCAAGAAAAATAATCATTGTATTGCTAGGGAGAGAAATTATGTTATCGGTGATAAGGTAAGTAATCGGTCTTTGGGGTTGAGGTTCTAGGGTTAGAACAAGGGTTCCCCAGGCTCAAGGATGCACTCTCAAAACACATTAAGCAGCACTAGGGCGGCCAAGTGCAGAATGCAATGTTATACAATGAGGAATAGGTGGCTCCGGTTGGTGGCGGTTCACGAGCAGACCACAAGGTTGTGGGAGCATTGCTTCTGGTGTTAGGCTCAGGGCAAAGGGGATACAGATTCGGTTTAGCACACAAAGTTCACCCGCAGCAGTGCAGGGGCAGCTGGGTGCAGGGTGATCGTTTGGGGTCGGGTGCACTGTTAATTTCAACGGGGATACTATGGTTTCAATAAAGAATGCAGGCTCAGGGATGAAGATTTTCTGGAAGAGACCACCAGTTGGAGGTAAGTTGGGATGCCTGGGGATGCTGGGACAACGTCGCTGGGCCACCCACAGCCCTGGGGCTACGGTGCAGGGGTGTTTTTACCAGCTCCGGTCACGAGCGGGGGGGACCCTCCAGAAAGAGGCTGCAGGTTTCACTGGGAGATTCGAGGCAGGTCAGAGATCACCAGATCTTGGATTAGATCACCGGGGAGACCTCCTCATAGTGTTGGGCCACTCCAACTCGGGCTGTGGGCGTCGGGTGCAGAGTGGTTCAGACTCGTGGATTTGGCCAGAGTCTGTTGGTGAACAAATTCGGTGCTCACAAGTCTTTTCTTTGGAAGGCAGTGCAGATCCTGGGGGTGCTTGAGGTTGCTGGCTGCAGGACACCCCGGGTTTTTTCTTCTGGAGGTTTGAGGTGGGGATAGGCCGAATAGGGCTGGGGCCAAGTCAGTCGGAATCACCCTCTTCTTTGGTCCTCCTTCTTCTTTTCTTCTGGTCAGTTCTAGTCTAAGGAGGCATGGTTCAGGGGTGCCCCAAAATGCTAAATTTAGGGGTGTTACAAGTAAGTAAAAGGTTCCGACCAATGGGTCCCTTCCTTGGGGTGGATACATCCCCTATAATGCCACCCTCTAGTGGGAGGGGGGCATATGCCTCACCCTGGTTGGCTGTGTCACTTCATTTTCAAGATGGCGGGGACTTAGAGTTTTGCTTCACCCCACCTCCCCCACCCGAGGGGTGGTGCTGGCAAAGGTGGGAACACTTCCCTTCCTCACTTGGTTTTCCCGTTGATTATCCCACCCAAAGTGGGGGTCAGAACCAGTATAGACAAGTTGCTAGAAGTAGCAAATGGCCTGGGGAAGCTCACAAAGATGGCAAGCCGTTGAAGCTTACCCTTTGTGGACAAGGCTATAGTGTCATAAAAATACTCTCTCTAAAGGGAACAAAAGTTATATATTTTATGTCTGTCTTGACAAGGCAGCTTCAAAAAATACATTTTAGGACTTTTATTCTTTTTTGTTTGAAAACATCTTCAGTTTAGTCCTCCCAATCCTATATAGGAGTTGTCCTCTGTATTGGTGTTACAAAAGGACAGAACTACTTACATATACTTTCACTTATACAGATGTAATTATCACAATGAACAGACTTGAAATGTATTTATATCCCATATATTATGAACCTGGAAGGGAAAGTTCTGAATACTAAAACCAAGAAGCTTGTGTTGTGTACTTTTCATCCATGAACACTTTTCATCAGGAGCAGAAACAGAGACAACAAACGTATATTCAATGAAGAAGAAACAAAGCAGCAGAAGGATTTAACACCGGATGTCAGGGCAGGTGGAAGCGGAGGAGTGGTGAATGACCTTAGGTATGCAAGAGAAACCGGCATATAATACTCGTGCATACTCTGTTGGTTCATACTCGGCCAGAGGTTATTTTGTGTAATTCCATGATATTGGAGACCAGTGAATAATTTGAGATTTTCATTATTGGAGTCCGACTTGAACATGATTTGAATTCCGAAAGAAGCACAACTCCATTTATTGATCAAACTCCTTAAGAAGTTAGTACAACTGTAACTTATTTATTTATTTATTTATTTATTTATTTATTTAACGTTTTGTAGAGCGCGTAGTCACCCGGTGGGTATCCCAGCGCTAAAACCTTTTTACTCATGAAGGGGAGAGGGCCGGAAGGTGACAGTTTAGGGGAAGAGAAGAGTTTTAAGGGCTTTTCTGAACCGGAGGAGGTTGGGTTCTGTTCTGAGGTTCAGAGGGAGTGCATTCCACTTGATTCCAGTGTTTACCGAGAAGCGACGGCCACCTATGCGGGCCTTTTTCACCTTGGGGATCGTAATAAGGTTTCCGTGCTCCGAACGGAGCGCTCTAGTGGGTCTGTAGGGGGTGATCCAGTTGTTTAGTATGGGAGGGCCGGTGTTATGAAGAACCTTGTGGGCAAGACAGAGGGCCTTGAAAGTGACCCTTTCCCTGATCGGGAGCCAGTGCAGCTTCCTAAGAGCGGGCTTGGCGGATGATCTGGCCGGGGTGTTTGTTAGGAGTCGAGCGGCGGCGTTTTGAGCTTTTTGCAGAGTTTGAAGGGTGGATTCTGGGGCGCCCAGGTAGATGGCATTGCTGTAGTCCAGCCTAGAAAGAATTAAGCCCTGGATCAGCATGAGACGTGACTGGAAAGGTAGAAGTGGAATTACTTTCCTGCAAGATTTAAGTAGACCGTAGCAAGTGCCGGCCGTCTTTCTGGCCTGGGTCCGGAAGGTAAGGTCAGTCTCCAGCCACACTCCGAGACTCTTGACCTCCTTCTTGGGAGTGGGGGGTTCACCCATGCAGGCGGGCCAGATGTTAGAGGGGAGGTTCGTGGTTTTTTGTCCTAGGAGCAGGATCTCTGTCTTGGAGCCATTTAGCTTCAAAGCAGAGTCACTCATCCACTGATATACGTTGGAGAGGCAGTCGTGGAGATTGGAGGGCTCGAGCTTGGGGTGGGAGAGAGTTACCACCAGTTGTGTTAGCTATAGCCCTGAAGAAGTCTGTGGCGGGAACTACAATAGACGAAACACGTGTTGGCGGCTAGACTGTGTCTTGGAAGATTACACATTGTGAATAACAGAAGAAACAAAGAATTTCAGAAATGTTGTACATGATCGTATTTATTACTTGTGTTTTAGCTCAGGATATACTGTGAATTTGTTATATAAACGGTATTGATTTATCAATATGCGTTTTTTTGGTTGATGGTGGATGGCCATCTCCTTATCCTTAGAGATTGCCAGATTGAATACACAGTGACTTCCTTTTCACTACCTAGCACAAACTATCACCCAACCAAAGGACCCTCCCTTTTTTCTTTGCAGTACTTCAGCAGTTTCATGGGTATATATCAGCTGAGTACAGGACCCTCACACGTGTTTGGCAGGCAACGAGTCCAGCAATGGTTCAGCACACAAAGTTCAGTGGTATCACACCTAAGAGGGCCGAGCATGTGTACAAAATATGCTATAGAATGTGGGGAAAGAAATGGAGGAGAAAGGCAATTTTATGATGCCATCCTGGGACTTAGCTCATCAGGGAAAAAGATGGGGAGAGAATGGAGTGGGGTTTACAGAGACAGATGAGGTCCTATGTTTCAAGAAACCTGGCCAGTTATTAAGCCAGGAAATTATTCTTATCCAAATAGTGAACTATGGATGACATGTGTAATAATGCACACATGTTGTCTATTATGAAGAGAACAGTTCTATTCAAAGTACAAAAATTAGAGTAAGATCAGGACAAATTTTTAACACCAATATTGGCGTGAAAAAAGAAGCTTCCTTGTAAATTCTGATAAATATTTGTTTCTGTAGCGGGGTCGAAGACTGATAAGTATTTCGCAGATTTGAGCATTGTAAAAGGAAATCACGCAAAAGTTCCTAACATCATTGATGTCACTACAAGAGAATTTTTTCTCATTTTCACAAGACAAAACATAAATGGAATAGAAGCACCAAATTGATGGGTGAACCAGGAATGTCAATAAACTTATTATAGGACGTTGGAAATCAAAGTATGGAACCACAATCCATACGATTATGTAAAAGAGTTACGGTCCTCAATCTTTTGGTTAGAGAAAAGAGGAAGGGCAGACATTGTTTACTTTGTCTGTGACGAGGGGAAGTATGTTATGGTTAGAGTCATCCATCTCATTAGTTATGACTTTGTTCTTACTCATACTTGTTCTTAATTTCTTTCCTCAGACAAACACACAAACCAACAAAAAGGTTTGAAATAAGAGCAAACATAGTGGAAAAGATTCTCATCACCCACAGTTTCTACGGTGGGGTTGGAGAAGCGTTTCTTCACCATAAAAAATATTTTTCTGGAGGTGACAAAAAATAAACAAATACATTCATATGATAGAATATATTACCTAAATTACTGGTCAGGATTGTTGATGCTGCAGACAGTCCAATGCTTAGTCCGAAATATGTTTGTGATTCCTCAAAACGAAACCTAGAAACCTGAGGAGATTCATGACTTATACAATTATGCTCGTGGAAGTGCCCAATTAATTCTTGGACATGTTTTTATTCAAAAAACAATAGAACTTAAGAGTAAATGGGTCGTAACTGTTCAAATAAACAAACTGATAAAAAGAAACTGGATATTCAATGATACATTTTTTCAAGTCATAGGGCTTTTAAAGTAAAAGTAAGGGCCAGGGTTGGTTATATGAGTATGGGTTAAGGCAATACACCATCATAGGCCATGGCTACTATAAGGGACTCAATTTTAGACCACTGTAGGAACCCCAAGAGCAACTTCACTGGTGCAGATTACAGGTATTATCAGCAGTGCATTTATGACTACTTCAACAAATCTTACTCTGATAATAATATATTTATAAAAGAGGTGGGAAGGAATCAATACCCCAATAAATGTATTCAGAAAATGGAGAAGTCAAAAAAGATGATGTTATGGAGCCTCACAAAAAATGTCAGCAGACAACTACTAAAATCTAACAAAGGACACCTAGCTGGTGGATAGGGGGTGGGTCCACGTTTAGGTAGATCAAAAGTAACCTACAAATTTGAAAAAAAAACTATGAATTGAATAGTTAAAATGCACAATATTGAGCCATCTTCAGTATAGAAACTTTGGTACATGATAATATTCAATAGAAATCCACAGAACTTTACAAAACCTGAAATAGAGGTCATAGATATAAAACAATTTAGCATTACTTAATTTGTACTGGTGGTAGCAGCTGATGGGCACAGGCGCACATTACCTCACCATTCTTCCCTAGTCCTAGTCCCAGTCCTTAAAATATAGGAGAGTCCCACTTACCAGTCATCACATGACATAGCTTAAACAACTCTGTGAACCACTCCACTCCCACTCCCATTTCCTTACTCTACAAGCTTTACCGCTATTAAAATATCTTGAATAAGCGATGGGTTTTTCTCATCCTTTTTGTTCTGTCTTTTTCTATCAAATATGCACCATGGTGGGTCTAGTTGGTCTAGGCCTGTGTGCTTGACCTATTCTGTTACATAGATTCCATATAACAGGAGTCCAAAGGTAAATGTTAAGAGTCCAGGGCATCTTCATATATGAGCCAAAACTTTTATATGCAGCGAAGTCCACATTGAGAAGCAAGGCCCAAATCCATCGGAGCATCATCTGTTTATTAGTGAGCCTAACCTGTGTAAGTAGTGGATGACAGTGGCGTTCCTTTCCTAGTAGGTGATCTGATTTTGAGACAATGGAAAAGGCTGACTTCTTTCCACAACAAAGTCCCTAGGATGCAAGGTGAAGAAACATAAGTGCAAATAACTGTAAACATTCTTTCAACAGGTGGCCGCAACTTATTCCATGAGTGGCAAAGTAATTTCCTTACATTTCAGCCATTGTGAGGGGCATCCAGCATTGATTGCTCCTCGTTTTCTTATTTAGTTATTTGCCTGCTATTCAGGGCAGGGGTGTAGTGAGAGAATGGCTGAATTCCTTCATGTTTAGCCAGTCCTAAGGTGATGCTTGGCTTCAACCTTGCTACTATAATCCGGTCTACCACACTTTCGAAGGTTAATGTTTTAGTTTCCTAAATTCAGCCTGAAATTGAATTATCCTCGTTCCTCTGCATTTACTTTTGGGAGTATTTACATTTTGGGTTAGTCCTAAGGGCTGATTGTGTTCCTTTTCCAGCTTCATATTTGATTATATAAAGCAATCTTCTTAAGTCATAGCTTCTTCAATTACTCCGTAGAAGAAGGATATATCAGAGGGAGGACGTTGAGCCACCATCTCTTTCTAAGAAGCAGATTCGAGCTCTGGTTTGTTTCCTATCAGGTGTGTATCAGTATTCTAGAGAGCGTCAGAGTTTAACAGGTGTTCCTGATCCATTATCCTATTTCATCTATCTCCTGTTGAAAAGAAAGTGTCTTCTCCTTTTTGGGGATCTTGCATTGCATCTCCTGAATAGGACAATTTTCCTGATCCAGAAGTAGCTCCCAAAAGGTCAGAATTTCCATCAGTCTTTAGATTTTCACCAGAAATTCTCCAGCTTTGACATTTACCAGGGGCAAGATAGCTGCTGACTGAGCTCGCGAAAGGCAGTACCGACCTTCCTCTACCTCAGTGAGACCCCGTTGTAAATGGATTGCTGACGGGAAAAGCTATGCCTAACTGGGTCTGTGCCAAGCCTCTCCAGATTACCTCAGCTGCTGGCTCCGAAGAATTCTCGATATTTCAGGATGGCCCATGGCACCAGCATAGCCCTCATTGCTCTTTCAGGAGTCTAATCAGCGCTGGGCAGCCCGTCTGGTTTTCGCTGATTCTCAGAAAGGCAGTTGTCTACTTCCAGCGATGGTGGCGTCTGAGTATGGCTCTAAAGATAACCAAGGTGCTTAAAGATCCGAGCACCGGGAAAGATTTCGCTAAAGATGCCATGAATGAAGGTAAAGAAGCGAGGGGTCCAAAAGACGCTACGAGGGAGACGAAAGAGGCAAAAGAAAAGAAAGAACAACCCGTGGGACCTGACTCCGGCGGAAAGGTTGGGCAGACGCGGCGCGGAGGTCCGAAAAAGTAAGGTGAACAGATTAGAACCCAAGAAGTTGGTGTTGCCAGCCGGACAAGACTGCACACGGCTAACACCAGGGATGGTACGATGCGCCAGCCTTTGGTAATGGAAGCTTTTGGAGTTTCAAGCGCTACCTTGGCGGCAATTTCAGTGAGGGTTCCGGGTGTCCCTGCCGGCCTCCCTGTTTCATCTTTGTTCCCCGACATGGAACTTCTTCCGCAGTTGGATGGTCTGAACTACCACACGGCGGAGACGGACTTTACCGCAGCTAACCTGTTGCATTCTGGGCCAGGTAGTTCCAGTACTGTGCCTCCACCTCTGCCCCTGCCCCAGAACGGAGAAAACACAGAGTTGTGTCCAGGTGTGAGCAGCACACAACAGCATGAAGAGAAAGGAATTGATGGCACATTTTCTGCCCCTAAGATGGGCAGGGGGAATTATGTGCCAATGCCAAGCGCGCCGAGCGTGGCGATCGGTCACATCAGCTTAGCCGAAGGTGAGAAAGGGAAAGGAGACAAAGAAGCTAGTCGCTCTACTGACTACGCTGTTAGCGCAGAAACTTCAGAAACAGTAGTGTTAAATATTAATGGTGAGGCAACAGTCCCTCAGCCATCACCAAGCCACTTGAACCTACCCGCTCAGGCTCACCAAGCCTTTGAAACTTTGGAGTGGCACGTTGATAATCTGAGCAGTACCTCCTGTGAACATGATGATCAAGGGACTATGTCCACTTGGGCAAATGCTCCCCTGCTCTCTCCAGAGGAAGATACATTTTTTTCTCTGAATGACAACACAGACACGTCCCAAGGTAGTGAGCAAGAGACGTCGCAAGAGAGCAACTCTGGAGAGGAGTCTCCAGCCACACTGAAGTGGCATCACAGCAAATCTAGTAATTCTAGGCGACGGGCCAGGGCTAAAGGCAGATCCTCGGACTCAGCCACTAGGCGGCTGGAAAGGGACTACTCTGCATCAACACTAACAGCATGCCTTAGCAATGGCCCGAGAAGTGGGTGCAGGTGGGGCTAGTAATTCGAGAAGCACCTTACCTACGCTGACACTGGAGCTATTGTATATGACGCTCAAACAATTGCAGGGGGAGGCCAGGCAAGAAAGAAAGAGGTCACAACTTGCTACTAAGAAGCTTCAGGGAGCCATCAGGAAGACGATTAAATTATGTTATTATGTTATGTGATTCACCCCTGGCTTCTGGCTCGAGTGATCGCTCCCCTGCCTGCACTCCCTGTACAACTTGGTATCGTTATTTCCAAACTGCTCTGCTAAAAAGCTTTGCGTCCTTAGAGCGTGTGCATTAAGTTATCATTTCTTGATTATTTCTCAGGCTGCACTGTGTCCAACTCTGGCGATTTCAGAGCGTGTGCATTTTGTTTTTCATATCGTAATTACCTCAGAGCTGCACTGTGACTAGTCTGCCATTGTAAAAGCATTTTAAAAGCGCGTGCATTCCGTTTTTCACTCTCGCTCATTTCAACCCGACCTGCGCATTGTTTGTAAGATCCCCCGGCGCCCTGCTCTGCCCTCCCCTCCATTTTGAGCTTGTTGTTGTTGTGCCCCGTCCCTTGAGCCCGCCACGCCTCCCAGCTGAGCCGCCCTCGCCCCTCCCCCTCCACTATCCATATATGACAGGAGTTCCCGCGAGCAGCGTTCACGCGCAGCGATCGCGCCCAATCCGCGCCGAAGGTGCGCCAAAGGTAAGCCCGTCTACGCCCGTCCGCGCCTGGACCGCGCCCAGCGCCAGACCCCCTGCCCCTCGCGCTGCCCAGACCCCCGCGTTACCTACGATGCCGCCACCCTCCTAGCCCTTAACCCCGGTCGCGCCCCCAACTGCGTCCAAGCCGCTCCTGGACGCACCCATGGACCGTTCTCCTGCTTCTCCTGCAAATTTAGTGGCACCGACAACATCTCCGCTACGACCACAACACAGATTCCCGAACCCAACCACCTAGAATGCATCCTTCTCAACACCCGCTCGGTCCACAGGCACGCCATTGACCTTTGGAATCTACTAGACACCATCTCTCCTGACGTCGCCTTCCTAACGGAAACATGGATGAACGCTTCCTCCGCCCCTGACATCGCCATCGCTATCCCTGATGACTATAAGATCACACGCAAGGACCGCACCGACCATACAGGAGGTGGAATCGCTATCGTCCATAAGAAATCAATCCGAATCTCAACCAGCTCTGACGCCAACCTCGCTAACTCCGAACACCTTCACTTCCAGATCCACATCGACCCCAAGACCACACTCAGAGGCACCCTCCTCTACAGACCACCAGGACCACGCGCAAAATTCAGTGAAGACATCACGGACTTCATCACCCCACACGCGCTCCCCTCCAAAGACTACATCCTTCTGGAAGACCTCAACTTCCACATTGAAAAGATCAACGACCGCAACACCGCCACCCTCTTGGACAACCTCGCCAACCTCGGACTTAAACAATTGGTCACTTCCCCCACCCACATCGCAGGTCACACTCTCGACCCCATCTTCACCTCCAGCAACCATGTCTCCTTCAGCCACACTTCGGATCTCCTCTGGACTGACCACAGCTGCGTTCACTTCACCTACAACAAGCCGAAACCCATCAGCCACCTCCAACCAACTCTACAAAGAAACTGGAACAAAATCACCACAGAGCAGATCTCCACATCGCTCCTTCAAACCTCCCCAGCCCCCTCTTCTAACGCCAACGAAGCCGCCTCCAACCTCACCCTTTGGTTATCCAACACCGCCGACACCTTAGCACCACTGAAAAAACGTCAACACAAACTTGGCATCAAGAAGGCCTCATGGTTCAACGATGACCTCAAGAAGTCCAAGAAACTGTGCCGCTCCCTTGAAAAGGCCTGGAAAAAAGACCCATCCACCAGCAACAAGGACGCCTTCAAAAGCGCCATCCGTACTCACCACCAACTGATCCGAAAAGCCAAGAAAACAGCATTCAAGGATCGACTTGACAACAACGCCCACAACAGCAAGGAACTTTTCAACATCGTCAAGGAATTTTCCAACCCCTCGGCCAACTCCAACGACATCACCCCCTCTCAAACCCTCTGCGACTCCCTAGCCTCTTTTTTCCACAACAAGATTGCAGACATCCACAACAGCTTCGACAACCAACCCGGAAGCCAACCCACCCTACCATCAGCTGACCATCTTCCCCCGTTAACACCCTTAACACCTGGAACCCAATCTCCACTGAGGACACCATCCGCCTGATGAATTCCATCCACTCTGGATCCCCCACAGACCCATGCCCTCACCACATCTTCAACAAAGCAGACTCCGTCATAGCTCCGCACCTCCGAGACGTCATCAACTGCTCCTTCAACTCCGCTACCTTCCCAGAAGACTGGAAACACGCTGAACTCACCGCCCTTCTGAAAAAACCAACAGCAGACCCCACCGAACTCAAAAACTACCGCCCCATCTCGCTTCTTCCATTCCCGGCCAAAGTCATCGAGAAAGCTGTCAACAACCAGCTCGCCGCCTTCCTCGAAGCAAACAAATCACTCGACCCCTCACAATCTGGCTTCCGAGCCAAACACAGCACTGAGACCGCCCTCATCGCAGCAACAGACGACATTCGAACTCTACTGGACAATGGAGACACAGTCGCCCTCATCCTCCTCGACCTCTCTGCAGCCTTCGACACAGTCTGCCACAGCACCCTTTTACAACGCCTCAGAAACATCGGAATCCAAGGAAAGGCACTGGAATGGATCACCTCGTTCCTCACCGGAAGAACCCAGAGAGTCCGCCTCCCACCATTCAAGTCCGAGGCCTCTGAAATCATCTGCGGCGTACCACAAGGATCCTCACTCAGTCCCACCCTCTTCAACGTATACATGAGCCCCCTCGCGGCCATCGCCCGCCAACACAACCTCAACATCATCTCTTACGCGGATGACACTCAACTGATCCTATCTCTCACCAAGGACCCCAGCACCGCCAAAACTAACCTACACGAAGGAATGAAAGAAGTCGCCGAATGGATGAAACAAAGCCGTCTGAAACTGAACTCAGACAAAACAGAAGTCCTCATCTTAGGTAAATCCCCCTCCGCATGGGACGACTCCTGGTGGCCGGAAGCCCTCGGAAATGCACCCATCCCGACAGACCACGCACGGAACCTTGGCGTCATCCTGGATTCTTCACTCTCAATGAACAGACAAGTCAGCGCCGTATCCTCTTCCTGCTTTAACATTCTTCGCATGCTCAGAAAAACATTTCGCTGGATCCCCTCCGAAACAAGGAAAACAGTCACCCACGCTCTAGTCACGAGCCGACTGGACTACGGAAACACCCTCTACGCAGGTACCACCGCTAAACTCCAGAAGAAACTACAACGAATCCAAAACGCCTCAGCCAGGCTCATATTAGACATCCCACGCAACGAACACATCTCTGGTCACCTTAAAGACCTCCACTGGCTACCCGTCAATAAGAGGATTACTTTCCGACTGCTTACCCACGCACACAAATCACTCTACGACATCGGACCAGATTGCCTCAACTCTCGACTGTCCTTCTACACCCCCTCCCGCCAACTTCGCTCTTCCAGCCAAGCCTTCGCCACTGTACCTCGCATCAACAAGACCACCATGGGAGGCAGATCCTTCTCATACCTAGCTGCCAAAACATGGAACTCACTCCCCGCTTACCTTCGCCTCACCCAGAATCACCTAGCGTTCAGAAAGCAGCTTAAAACGTGGATATTTGACAAATAATCCTCCTCCCCTTCCTAAGCGCCTTGAAACCCTCTGGGTATGTAGTGCACTATATAAATTTTATGACTTGACTTATGACTTGACATGTTCTGATATGGCTGTTCGAATAACCCACGTAGAAGACCGTACGGCTGCGGTCGAGGAAGAGGTTGAGAAAATTCCGTTTTTCAAAGCTGCACAGGAGAAACAAGGACGAGACATAGACTGGAAACTCTTAGATTTCGAGAACCAGTAGCGCTGCAATAACGTCCGTCTTCCCAGTCTGGAGGAGGATGTGGAAGGAGAGAACACTCAGGCCTTTGTTCTGAAGTTATTGAAGGGTGCCTTTCCAGACTTGACCCACTGGAACTGGGTACTAGAAATACAATGAGCGCATTGATTCCCAATGTTTAAGAGATTGCAGGCAAAAATTCAAGGGAGACAACGTAGGGCCATATTATTTTTTGTTGGTAATTTTCTTCTAAGGCAGGCAATTATAGCTTTGGGCTAGACCTGATTCAAAAAGATCTTTCAAGGGGTACACCTTTTCGCTCAGCCGGATTTTTGCCACACGACGGTCGAGCGGAGATGGAGGCTGCGCCAACTGATCACTCATTTCAGGCTGTAGGCGGCAAAGCTTTTTTGCTTTTTCCTGCATGGCTTAAGGTCATCTATAAAGGGAGGGTCAGGATGTTTTTCTCAGAGATTAAGGCTCAAGACTTTCTCACAGAAGTAACTGATTCAAAAGGGGGAAAGTCCCTCAGCAATGCCTTAGAAAGAGGCGCAACAGGGAAGTACTGATATTTACTGTAAATTTCTGAAGAGGCATGTAGCTTTGCCTGCTGAAGCGTCTTTGGCTTTCACCGTACAATGAAGTGAGGGGTGTGGGGCTTAAGGGGGAAAAAGAAGAAGCTGATTTATAGACTATTTGGTTTGGCGATCGGGGTGGAATGTTTTTTCGGGTTCTCTCTTTCTTTTGGCAGGGGGAAAAAGCTTGGGGTCTTTATCTGGATTGAATAAAAGATTAATTTATAAGGGTTAGGAATTGTATGGTGTATGGGGCCACCTGGGGGCAGGGGGTTGGTGCTGGCAGAGAGGGAGTTGCAGCGATCATACTTAGGTCATGCTGGACCTAATTGCCTGTAAAGGAGGTGGGGGGGTGTCTGGGGTGGGGCTTGGCAAGTGATCAGCATAGCAGGAGGAGTATTGAGATGTGAAGCTCAGGGAAGATTGGTATGAATGGTTTCAAGTGGGCATTGCTCGGTTGTTTAATGAGTTTCGATTTATGTGTTTGTATGGAAATACGGGATGTGAGAGTAGAATTCTAAGGAGGGTTAACTGTAGAGAAATTAATAACCTTAAAAGATGAGTTTGCAGATCTTAACAGTAAATATATATGGGTTTAATGATCAGCAGAAGATGAATAAGGCAGCAATCTGGCTGAAATCCTTACGTGCAGACTTCGTGCGTATTCAAGAGACACATAAAGGGTTGCAGAGTCCGCTTATTGGAACAACTTGTTTTTAGATTATTGGCATATACGATGCAGGGCTCTCGAATCCGGGGTGTGGCAATTCTTACACGGAGGAATGATGTGAGGGTTCTCAGAAAATCAATAGATCAATGGGGTCGCTGGGTTGTGATTGAATGTCTACTAAATAATTTAAAATGTACACTCTGTTCAGTAAACGTGTCATCGCATGTTGAGCCGTATGCTAAACAGAGTGTACATTTTAAATTTAGATTCCAGTCTAACAATGTGGCCTGTTCCGCTAATTCTCTGCGGGGATTTTAACATTAATGCTTTGGGGGTTCAATGGGGCACTCCAGGAAGTAATTATTTTTGGGGAAAAAAAAGGAGAGTGGGTCTCGCCTTATCTAATTTAGTTTGCAATAATGGTTTGATTGATGCAAGGGCTTATTTGAAACCTTTGGAAGCAGGTAGTACTTTTTTTTCCTCTCCACATAAGGTTCTTTCCCCCCTAGATTCCTTTTTTGTGTCCAATCAATTTATCACAAATCTAGGGATTGAGAGGCATCCTCGTTCCTCGTATTATATCAGATCACAACCCACTAGTTTTGACTGTTAATTTTACAATGATGGAAAAAAAAGAATGTTGGTTGGACCTTTGAACAGAGGTTACTATATGATCCTGATTACATTGTATATATGAAGGGATGGATCAAGGAATTTTGGCATTTTAATCGGGGGAGCACGAGGGTTGAAATTGTTTGGGATGCTTTTAAAGTGGGGTGAGAGGGGAGACTATAATTTACAGTTTGCGACGTCAAATGATGGAGCGACTCAGGGAATCTGAAATAAGGGAGGAATAAAATAACCTTGAGGAAGCATTAGCCATGGCTATTAGCACTGGATAAGTGCTAGATAGAGTATTACTACAGTTGCCTATTAAAAAGGTTGAGGCATGGGACCACTTTGCTAAAAAAGCAGCTGAAATGTATTTGTCCAAAAAAGAGCATACCCTGGCCGCAAGAGCTAGGCAAAAAGTGTCAGCTGGAGAGATTTCTGAAGTCTACAATTCTGATAGGAAGGTTATCACAGACGCAGCAGGATTTTCGAGAGACCTTTAGGCTTTTCTATCGGCAGCTATATACCGGAGGATATGTTGCGGCGCTGGGGGTATCCGAGAATATTTAGTGGTATCAACCTTTTTAGGTTCAAGAAAAATTTTATTTGGTAGTAACAAGAGAAAGAACCAGGTGTCAAAACAAAGTACAATGGAATATTAACTTAAAGACTATAATCAGAATAAAATAATCATACAAATGCAAGGATTATGAAAGAAGAAATCTGGGTACAAGATAAAAGAAAAAGAAAAGGCAAAGAGAAAGCATGTTAAGCATAAAACATGAGAAGCATGAGAACATTGGAAAGGAGTAAAAAAGTGGTACAATGGAGAAAAAGTGGAATGTATCGAGCGATTAAGGAGGTTTAAGAACTTCCTGTTGTGAAGGCAGAGGGTGAAACAAGCGTTTACTGCATGAGTCCAAATAAAGCGTGACAGGAGTCCATAAGTCCATGCGTTTAGTAGCCATACATGCCGGAAAAACATGAGCAGTGTCAAGTCTATGGTTATGGCAGACATTAAACCACCACGCTTTAAAGGAAATTTTGGAGAAGTCTTTCCAGTTGACCGTTATTTGTTGGAAGGCAGCGGCAAGTAATAAGTCAACAATCTGAGGTTTTAGATCAACGTTGTCCCAGCAAGGAGAGAGGCTACCCATGAAAACATGTGTGTGAGAAAAAGGGATAGAAGAGTGGAAAATTAAATTAATTTGGGCCCAAACCTGTAACCAAAAACTACGATCATGGGTGCATAAAAATAACATGTGAAATAAATTAGCTTATGGTGACGAACAAGACCAGCATGTGTGGGGAGTGTTAGGAAAGCGTTTGTGAAGGTCAAAGGGTGTGAAGAGGAGTCTATTGTAAATAAAAAACAAAGTCTGCGTAAGGGTTGCTGCTCTCGAGGATTTACGAAGCTTGGTCCACATTTTGTCCCAAAAGGAAACTGACCAGGAGACAGACAGATCGTGCTCCCAAGAATCCTCCACTTTAGATTTAGGTCTGGGAGTCTCACCAGTATGGAGGTACTTGTAGATAGCAGCAGCCTTTGGTGTAGTGCGTAAAAAGGAGTGAAGTGAGGAAGGGAGAGTGGATGAAGCAGGGGAAGGGCAGGGCTGAGAAAGGTCATTGTAATTTATTAGGACTGTATTCTTAAGCAATTGATAGTTGCGAGCAAAGGAGGTGTGTAATTCATAAAGGGAGCGAAGAGTGGCAAAAGGTAAGAAAGAGGAGTGAGAAAAGAGTTGGGAGATCCACTGCAGACCTCGAATGTGCCAAGATTTCCAAAAAAAGGGTCTGTTGCGGATGAGCAAGGAAGTGTTATGCCATATGGGGGAGGAAAGAAAATCAGCAATGGTTGTGGGAGGTGAGTGAGTGGAAGATAAGAGTAATTTAGTAGTAAACTTATGAATCGGAGTAGAGACAGAGGCGGGTTTGCGAGAGAAGGAGAGATATTCGGCAAAGGAGAAGGGAGAAAGAAGGAGGCGTTCAAATTTAGCCCATAGAGGACACGGGGTGTCAGGGTCCTGTAACCAAAAAGAGGCTTGTCGCAGTTGGAACGCCTTATGGTAGGCAGGAAAGTCAGGAAAGTTAACCCCTCCCTCTGACTTAGGACGAATCAGACGTGCCAGAGACATTCGAGGCCTCTTTTTATTCCAAAGAAAGGACGTTAGAGTAGAGTTGATCCTTTTGAAAAATTTGGAAGGGATGGGGACCGGAATATTAGAGAGGGTATAAAGGACAATGGGAGACAACATCATTTTAATAGTGTCAAGGCGACCCCACCAGGATAGGTAAAGAGGATGCCACTTGGATGTAAGATCCGTCAATTTTTGAATGCATTTGGACATGCACAGGGAAACAGTATCTGGGATGGTAGGGGTAATGTGCATTCCAAGGTATTTAATATTGGAAGGTTTCCACGTAAAATTAGAGGCGGCAAAATCGGGTTTGAATGTGAATTTAGTTAAGGGGAGGATCTCACATTTATCGTTATTAGGTTTATAGCCAGATATTTGGGAATAGGCGTGGACTTCAGTGAGGAAGGCGGGAATTGAAACAGAGGGGTTGGAAACAAAGAGAAGAATGTCATCCGCATAAGCGGCTAGTTTGATGTGGGAGTCTGACAAATGGAAACCTTGGATGGAGGGGTTTTGACGGAGTTTGGAAAGGAAGGGTTCTAAGGCCAAATTAAAGAGAAAGGGGGATAAGGGGCAGCCTTGGCGAACACCTCTTTTTAAATAAAAAAAAGAGGATATTTGACCATTGGCACAAACCGCTGCACGCGGGTTGGAATAAAGTAGCGAAATTAAAGATATAAAGACAGGACCGAAACCAAACCAACGGAGGGTGTGAAAAAGATAGGTCCATTCGACCATATCAAACGCCTTTTCAGCATCCAGGGCAATAGCTGCAAGGGGATGGGGTAAGAGACGAGATTTAGAAAGAATATTGAAGAGGAGTCTGGTGTTATCAGTAATAAAGCGACCCTTGACAAAGCCTGATTGTTCTTCACCCAAGAGATCTGGAAGAAGAAGATCGAGACGCGCCGCAAGAGACTTTGCAAATATTTTATAGTCAATATTGACCAAAGAAATTGGCCTATAATTTTTGCAGTGTTGAGGATCTTTCCCCTCCTTGAGTATGAGGCATATATGAGCATCTGAAAAAGAGCCTGAGGAGGAACCCAAGGAGAGGAAAGCGCCAATGAGGGAATGGAGTTTGGGGATAAGAAGCTTTGAAAAGTGAAGAAAAAATTCCACAGTGAAGCCGTCCGGCCCAGGAGCTTTGTCTTTTTGGAGAGTTTGAAGTGCTTTGAGTAATTCTTGTTGAGATATATCAAGTTCTAAGTGAGAAAGGTCAAGTGGAAAGTGAGGTGGTTTTTGAATAGTGGAGAAAAATGTGTCTAGAGAGTGAGAAGAAGGCTGAGTTTCAGAAGAGTATAAGGTTTTGTAAAAGGTGGAGAATTCAGTGAGGATATCTGCGTCTGTGTGTTTGAGATTCGAATTGGCGTCGTAGATTGATTCAATGTTTATTTATTTTGCTTAACTTTTAGATAATTAGCTAAGATCTTGCCAGCCTTATTTTTACCCCCATAGAACTTGGCACTTGATTTCAGTAAATACAAGGATGCATCGTCCGTGGATTTTTTGTTGAATTTCATTTTAGTGTTAACCAAGGCGGTTAGAGTTTCCTGTGAGCGGGAAGTAAAATAAGAATGCTCCAATTTCTTAATATCCAGAAGGATAGCCTTAGTAAAGTCGCGGGCAGCTCTTCGTTTTTTTGCAACAAAGCCAATGATGAAGTCTCTCGCTGCCGCTTTAAAGGCATCCCAAATGGTGTGCTTGGGGACAGGGGAATTATTGTTTAAGGAGAAAAATTCATGGGAGAAGGAAGTGAAGGAGGTTGTAAATTTAGGGTCTAGAAGGAGAGAATTGTTAAAACGCCAACGTTTAGGACCCACTGATTTGGGTGAGATGTCCAATTGAACTAATGTGGGGGCATGGTCAGAAAGTAAAATTGGACCGATTTCTGCATGGGTGAGAGTTTGGACAATGTTGTGGGTAACAAAAATGTAGTCGATTCGGGATTGGGAATGATGGCAAGGAGAATAAAAAGTAAATTCCTGAAGTTCTGGGTTACATAGACACCAAGCGTCAGTGAGTTTATGTTGGGAAATAGTTTGAGAGAAGGATTTATGAGACTTGTTAGAGATGAAGTGTGCCTTGGGTCTAGGGGCTGATTGCAATCTCCTGCCAATATAAAATTATCATCAATAAATCTGGTAATGTGCTGGGAAAATGAATGCCAAAAAGTGGGATCACTAGTGGTAGGGGCATAAACATTTAGAAGAGAAATTGGAACATTCTTGACAGAGAGTTTAGCATACGTCCATCGGCCATCAGCATCCGATTCCTGAGCGAGCAGGGAATGAGAAAGAGCTTTATGACATAAAATGGCCACACCATTACGTTTACCGTCCCCAGGAGAATAGTAAACATCACCCACCCAGCTTCTTTTCAGTTTAATAGATTCTTCAGCAGATAAATGGGTCTCTTGTAAAAAAGCAATGTCCACATTCAAACGTGCAAGGTGAGATAGAATTCTCTGTCGTTTGATATCAGAATTAACGCCCTTAACATTCCATGTGATTACTTTCAGAGACATACCATATCAGAAATGAGGAAAGTATCAGGAGAAGAAAAAGAGGTGCGAGAGGGACCCAGAGGAGTAGAAAAACCAAGGATAGTAAAAGAGTCGGTAAAAGCCAATGCAATATAATAGTGAACAGGAGGATGAGGAAAGAGGAAATAGAGTGAAGGAGAGAAAAATGGAATCAATTGGTATGAAAAATATGAGAAGGTAGTCCAAGAAATAGCAAGGATGGTAAGAGGGAATTGATAGTAGAAGAGTAGTCGAAAAACAAGATAGGAAGACACCTGTGATACAAGGGAGACTAGTGAACTTAAGAGTGAGAAAAATACAAGAAGGAAAGCGAACATCCGGGAGGAAAGGGAAAACATACTTACGGAGGGTAGAGGCGGGAAGGAATGATCACCAGGGAGAGGATACGAGAAAGAATGGATGAGGGGGGAGCGCCAGGCAGAGGAAGCAAGCGTCCAATGCAAACGAACCAACAAGTCGGGGGAAAAACGCCATACATATTGTGAAACCTGCAAGGAAGAGGAAGGAAAAACAAAAATGAGTGAGACGAATGAGAGAAGATGAGAACAAAACAATAATAAATGACAAGAAGGTATGTGGGAAATAGTAGTGAGCAATACTTAACCAACCAACAGGGATATAAGAAAAATGGGGAAGAGTGAGGGGAAGAACATAAAAACTGAAGTCGCTGGAAAACCTAGCACAAACAAACAGTAATACAATCAACAATGTACAATAAACATGCAGATTAATTGAAACTTCGAGGCCACATCACGCAGAAATCATGGAGGGAAAGCTGACGAAGAACTGGAAAAGTCCATATCAGATGCTTGTGTTGCGTTAAAAAAACTTCGAAGGCGAATAGGATCCTCGTAAGTCGTTGTCTTGTTGTTGTAAGTCACTCTGAATAGGCAAGGATGAAAAAGGCCGTATCTGGCTCCAATGGCACGAAGTTCTGGTCGCATATCCAAAAAGGCCTTGCGGCGACTGGCTGTGGTCTTTGCGTAGTCCTGCGCGAAGAAAAGGTTGGAGCCCGACCATTGTAGACGAGGTGAGGCACGAGCCGCTGATATGACTTTGAGCAGGTCAGTATATTCTAAGAAGTACATGATGACACCTCTTGGCCGTGAAGAGGGGGAAGAAGTAGTGGGAAGGCGACCTAGCCTATGTGCACGCTGGATGTTAAGCGTTGTACCTTCAGGTAGATGAAGAAGCTTGGGTAGAAATGATTTGAAAAAGGCAATGGGGTCGGTCCCCTCACAATTCTCCGCCAGGCCGTAGAGTCGAAGGTTATTGCGCCTGTTTCGGTTCTCCAATTCTTCAACTTGTTTTTGGAGAGATGAAATCTGAGACTGCATGTGTGATACTTTGGAGGATGACTCTTGTAGAGATGTGAGAGACTGCTCTACAGTAGTTACTCTGGCATCCATCTGAGACCAATTATCAGTGAGAACCTGCAATTTAGAGTTAGTCTCTTCCATGAATGGCCTAAGGGCACAAATCTCTTCCAATAATAACTCCATGGAGACAGCCGATGTGGATCCAGTTGGTGACGGAGGGTCTTTTTTGAGGCGTTTCGTGGTCACTTTCCCTGGAGGTTGGATAGGCCGTTCCGTGTTTGACTGTGACATCTGGGTGGCGAGCTCTTGGGAGGCCTCAAGGTGCGCCAACGCAGAGAAGACTTTTGAGTTTTTGATAAAAACACGACGTGGAGCCTTGGGAGTGCGAGTGATTGCCCTCCGTTCCATAAAAAAAGAGTTATTGTTAGGAATGAAGAAAGTCCAATAATAAACAGTGCGTGCCCGTTGATATTCCAAAGTAAGCGCAGGAACTCTTGAGTGAAGAAAGATGCGTAGAATGCAGGTTGTGTGAGGAAGGCTCAGTGACACAAAATGGCCGCCGTTATCATACTGTCTCAAAACGCGAGTAAAACTCACTAAAAAGCAGCGTTCTTCAAAGATATGCGGCGGTGTTGCAAAACTGAAGGTAGTAGCTCACCGGGAACAGTTGGAGTGATGTGAGGCTTCTTGGTTGGCAAGCATGATCTGCGAGCGGATGCTCCGTAGTGTACGCTATGAGGAGCCAAAATGGCGGTCGCGTCTATCAGAGAACCGCGTCCGCCGAAAAGTTGAAGAAAACGGACATTCGGCCACTCAGGTGCTGCGTCATTTAGGAACACGATGTTGTCCCTGATTTCCGGTTGGGGAGGATGAGGTTTGTAGGCGCCGGGAATTGAGGAAAAGCAGCGAAGTCCCCTGCCGACCCGGAGCGCACACATCAGAGCTGCGTCCTCGCCGGGCGCCAAGCCACGCCCCCATCCGAGAATATTTAGATAAAGTACCTACTCGGAAGGTTGATCCCACAGACAGTGAAGATCAAGAGAGGGTGTTTTCCCAAGATGAAATATTGAGTGCTCTGCAAGACCTGCCTTCTGGAAAAGCCATTGCCCAGACAAGATCCCGCTAGAGTTTTATAAGATCTTTAAAGACTCAATCGGGTCAGATCTTATAGAGGTTATGCTGGTAGCTCAAAAGGGGGGCCAGAGCCTAAATCTTGGGGGGCTGATGTTGTTTTTTTTTTTTTAAAAGACAAACCTGCTAGAGAACCGGGTTCATATTGCCCAATTACCCTACTTAATATCGATGTAAACATTTTTTCAAAAGTTTTGGCCACGCGACTAAATGGTATCTAAAAAAAAACATTCACCCTTGTCAACATGGGTTTATAATGGGTCGGGGAACTGTACAATATAAAAGGTGGGTGATCACTCTTTTTGACGTAATGGAGATCTCAGGAGACCCTATGGCTGTCTTGTTATTAGATGCTGAAAAGGCATTCGATAGGGTCTCCTTGGATTTACTCTGGTAAGCAATGCGATGGTTTGGGCTGGGAGAGGGATTTATTAAATCACTCCAAATGCTATATATGGCCCCCACAGCTCATCTGAAGGTTAATGGTAACTATACTCTCCCTTTTATTATACAGAGGGGGACGCAGCAGGGTTGCCCCTCCTCCTCTCTGCTGTTTGCTATCTATATGGACCCCCTGATACGATTATTTGAGGCTAATAATGGAATCTGTCCAGTTGTAAGTCAGGGGGTTGAATCCAAAGTCCTAGCCTATGCCGATGATGTGGCCATCATGACCACAGATCCACAATCGGCGCTGGAAGCAGTTGAGTCAATTGCGCTAGATTTCGGTATACTCGCTGGGTATGCACTGAATAGATTCAAGACCCAAGTCGTAAAGAATCGTCGGTTAACTTCGTAGATCCTCGCGTTACTAATTCAGCAGTTTATCGGGGCATACGGGCCACCTCAGATTTCGAAAAATTTGTGGCGGCAAACTTCAAACCAGTAATTAGGAAGGCGAGGTTGGATCTAGACAGACTGAATAACCTACATCTGTCTCTCATGGGACAGTGCAATGACATTAAGATGTTGATTTTCCGATGTATTTGTATTTATTTAGGGCAATTCCTTTGGAATTCCAAAAATCTTGGTTCATTATTTTGGAAGCCTTAGTTAATCGGTTTATTTGGGCACATGGAAAACTAGGCGGGCTCTTCGGTTTATGTCATTATCACTGGGAAAGGGTGGTTTTTCAGTTCCTGATTTTCGTAGGTATTATTGGGCAGCCGCCCTACAACACACGGGGATATTGGTAGGGTCGTGTCCTGGAGACATGGAGGGGGAAACCGATCTCCCGTATGTCTACAAATTAGTTCTGGGTGAAAATGCAGTGAATTGTTTTTTTAAATTCACAGTGCCTAGCTACTATAAGCAGACAAAATTTAAGACGCTGATAGCTTTTAAGAGCTGGGCGACCTTAAAGAAAAAGATTTGTTTGGGGAGACTCAATCACTATACGGTGTTATATAAAAATCCCACCTTTCCAGAGTTCTTTTCTGATGGGACTATGGCAGGATAAGGGTGTCTGAAAGGCAGGCAGTGTAATTGGGCACCAAGGATTTTGCCAATTTAAAGATATACAGATGGAGTGTGGGTTGGAAAGATGCCATTTTTTTAAATATCTACATCTGCAAAAAAAAATCTGCAAGAAAATTGGGGGGACTTGTGGGTTTGCCAGTAATATAATAATTGACACTATGCAAGGTAGGACTAAGGGGGCTATCAAGATGATCTATGCAGAATTGCTAAATCTCAAGCAAGATGATTTATCTAAACATGAGGCTACATGGGTGGAGCGTATGGGAGCTGTCCCTGATGCACTTTCAAAATATTTAGTGTTGGGTCAGACGGTTTTATGTTCGGCGGGGCTTCAGGTACAATATTTTGAAACTGCCTTTTCTTTATACAACACCCTGGCCAGAATAGCACAGTGGGGGGGGGGGGCTATCTGGAACCACATGTCCCCGTTGTGGGGGGATGGACGCAGATCTGGTGCATATGTTTGTTTCTTGTCCGTGTCTGCAGGGGTTGCTGGATTCAATTATGGAATATTTAGATCACTCACTTAGAGTAAAATTTACATTTACCCCGGAATTCATTCTGCTAGGTATAAGTAGCACAAGTCAAGATGCGATAGCCTACTGATTCCATTTTGCTGCCATGGCTGCTCTAAGGATTAATATTTCTTCTGCCTGGTTAGACCCTCTTCCCCCTACTTTTCAGCAATGGCTGGCTCGCCTACTTTCTATATATACCATGGAGGGGGTGATTTCTGAAAGGAAGGAAAACAAGTGAAGGTGCTGGGAAGGCTTATCTGGGCACCTTTAATAAAATGGAAGGCAATGGAATGATTTAAACCAACCGGGGATAACATTTTGCCTTTACGCTGGCTCATGTCGGCTTAATCAAACAAAAAATTTCTTTTTGTTTCTTGAAATGTGGCATATGTCGAATGGCTCACGTATGTTTTACTGTATATATATGTTGTTGAATTTCTTATTTTTCTTTTTTTTTGCTCATACATCTGTATGATTTTGTCCTGTTGTTTTTTTTGCTAATCCTCACATGTCTGTGTTTATTTGTTTTTACTTTGCTGTTATTTACCTGTGCTGATACCCTTGCTTGAAAAAGTGAAACTCTTAATAAAGAAGTTTTTAAAAAAAGAAATTCTCCAGCTTCATGAAAAAGAGGAGCATACAAGTACCAGTCTGGGCATGATTTAACAGTTCCAGGCTTACCCTCTTCCTTCTCTGCCATTAAATAAAGAAACCTTTTACTGTGTGAATAGGGGATCCTGAGAAAACAAAGTTAACTAGCAGCATATCTGCCCGTTGTCCATTGGCTAAGGGAAACTTAGATTCCCTTTCAACAAATGGCCTTGATACTATTTTGGCTAACATAGCTTGGCAATCCACTGTTATGAAAGGCAAGATTTCAGTCTCCAATCCTGGGGACAGAAAAGTAGAAACAGCTCTCAAGGAAAGTTGTGATGGATTGCATCTGTACACGGCTGCTTGTATTTACCCAATTTATGCATCGCAGTTATTTGTTAAGGATTTCCAGAGAATGGTTTCTAAGCTTGTGAGGATATTTTTGATTTATTGGAAAACATCTATACGTCAGCAACATTTCTTTCTGTTGCCATTAGTAGATTTCTCAAGGGCTACGTTTCTGACACTATCAAAAAGTCCTGCCTGAGGACAAATCTACTTACAGGGCTTGAACCCTGAGGGACCACATAATTTTGAGTTAGTACATATGCTATATTTTGGATCAGTTGGAGAATCTTTTGTGTTCCCTTTAAAAACCACCAGTTTGCCCAGGTCACGGACATTCTCAAGCTTTTCAAGATTGACTCTTCTAGGGATACTGCTCCTGCAATACTGCCATACCATTTAACTCTGGCAGCAGTCTTAGCTTTTCTGATAATTCCAATTGGAAATCTTCCCCTCTTTTCTACCAAGCCTAGGAAGGATCCAACACAGACCCATGGGTACTAATTGTAGTTAGTCAAGCTTAGTTCCTGGATTTTAAATTGATCCTTCCAAAATCCCGAATAATTCCAACAGCCCAGAGTCAAGATCCTGTTAGGTGAGAAGAATTCTAGGAATTTGCTCTTCCGTATTTCCTATCAAGAGGTATTTAGGAGCACACAATCCAAACATATACCTTGTAGGTTAAGACAGATTTATTAAAAAAATACTTGATATCTTTGGACTTGTATTCCCTCAACATTTTGCTTTCACGAAACTGTTGTTGCTGAACCAGTTCTTGTTGGCATTAGGACTCAGCCCACTTTACCCCTGCTAACCAGAGGGTACGTACATGCACTCTTTTCCACATACATGGTAAAATTAGTATACATTTAATTGGCACATTTAATTACTTATAAGTAATTAGTACTTGCTACTAATGCCTGTACCCAGAGCCTGTAAATGGATTGCTACAAGTGGGATGCAGCACTCACAATGCCACCTACTAAAGTAGCACTGTAAAGCTCTGAAAGTATGTGTTTGGCCTGCCACAGCAGTCTATAGTGCTGTTTTAAACTGCCATTTCATCCTGGCAAAATAAACATTTTGCCAGACTTAAAAGTTCCTTTTTAAAAACGTATAAGGTGGACTGTAGTAGCTCATAGGGTAGGGTGTATAGCATTTAAAATGTAGGACATGAGTAGATACGTTTTACATATTCTGGCTGAGTTACCTTATTATACTTAGTAAGTGATAACTTCACTCTGGGTACAGATAGGGAAATACTTAAACCACTTACTTTAACTGTAATATTAAGTCCTCATTAATGATAAAAGTGGATTTGAAGTTACTATTCTGAAACTGCCACTTTCACAAAGTTCACATTTTCCTGTCTAAACCTAATGTGCCTTTCTGCCAGTGTCTAGCGCCACATGTCTGTAATGGCACTCCTGTGGTTTGATGAGTATTCTTTCCAGACGGACAAGAAAAGGGCCTTGGGTGTGGGAAAGGGAGTTAATTTGTTGAGCAGGATGGCCTGGGGGTTGTGCTTGCTCTTCCTGAACTGTAAAGAATAGTCTGAGGACGGTGCTTACCAGGTTCCTGTCTTTCTGAATCTGCATTCTCTGTCACTGGCAACCTGAAACCTGATTCTGAGTGTCCTCTGTTACATAGACAGTTTGGAGCCAGACCCAGTTGAAGAGTAAGAACTGACCTAAAACTGTTTAGGGTTAGGCAAAGAGAGGGATCACATCAAATAGGCTGACACTGAGAATAAAAGTGGCCCCTCTAATCAGAACACTCCTGAAGCTGTGAAAGATTCTGAAGAAAGACTGCCCTGCTGTCTAAAAAAGGATGGCTGGATCTGCTTGCATTGAACCCAGGATCCCTAGATGTTATTCAAAGGGTCAGTTGGCTGACCTTCTACTTGAGCTAGGGGACACAACAAGCTTACGTAGGCCTTCCCTGCAACTGCCTAGCTGACAAGCACCAAATGGAACTGCCTGAGGCTTGCTGCTGGCCTGTGCTAGAGGGAGTCCTGACCCCTAAGAGAGAAGTCCCCAGGTCCTGGAGTGTGCTCCACCAGCCTCAAATCTGCAAGACCTGAACTCCAGGTGAGAATCATGCAAATGACCACATGTGTCACTTGCCAGTTTGAAGATCCAATATGGCCTGCACTTTGCAAAAGCAATGACCACGTATGTCTCCCGTCAACACAAAGTTACAGTGGCGACTTTCAGCTTCTTCCAACTTGAAGCTCCAGCTGAAGTCCTTTCATGGACTCGGATTGTTATAAGGTAAACTGCTCACCAGAACAAAACTTCTCCCTGTGTCTGGCCAGGCTCCATCACGGTTATCCTGAACTTAGCTCTTAATCCGGTCCACTGCGACCAAAGATCCACAAAAGGGGCCAAAACATCAAGTGACACTTTGTCCCTTTTTCACCTCAAACTTTAAAAATGCAGAACTGTGGTTCTACTTATTGGATTTTTGTTGTCTTAAAATTTACTCTGTCTCCCTAAATTGTTTTGCAGTTTCTTTTGCATTGTGTTTACATTTTATTACTGTTTGGGTGCTTCATAAATACTTTATACATTGCTTTTAAGTTAGGCCTGACCACAGAGGATAATATCTTTGATTTCTCAGAGGAATGGCTGACTTTTGTACAACTTCAAGATGTTCCAATTTATCCATTGGTGTGGGAGGCCTACACAGACAGTTTAGTCAGTTTCAGTTTTGGTCTAACATCAGCTCCAAGCATCTTTACATAACTTCTTGCCCTCAAATGGTCTTCCTCCATAATCATAGTCCATCTTTAGCTTGATGATTCATAAGTGCATTCTTCTTAGTATCAACAACCATGGCGAAAACTTCAGTTGTTTATCATAGTCTGGAACAGCATATGTTTATGAGCTACATCAAAAAATCCAAAATCTTGGGTGCCCATCAAACTCATGTGCTCCCTATCCAAGGCTGCATGGCAAGACTCAGTCCAGGGCTTTTGAGGGTTATACGACTTTTTTTTGGCTTCTTGAGTAGCCACTTTCAATTTGGGTCTCTTGTTTGTTTTTATGAATCCTTTGTGTGGACTTGTAGTCATATGGACAATTCTGAGTCTGAGTCCATTGGTCCTTCTCCAGGATTTGATTGCAATCTTTTAGAACTTCATTCATCTACTACATGTGTCCAGCAACATTTGAGTGGTCGCTCCTCCTGAAGAATGTTGCATGAAGGGTTTTGGTGCCACTTTTACTAACTAGTGACTAAGGAAGCCAGCAGGCTTGGATTAGGAAAAAGACTAAGACATATTTCAGCACCCGGACAGCGACTCCCTTCAGATAACCCCCATTCTTCCAAATAGAGTAAGCTGGTGTCAGTTTATTAAGCTCTGCTTCAGTTGTCCCTTTTTTTCAGGATAAGGCAGTGTTAGTCTGCATGAACAATACAGTTAAGTCCACCTACATCAATTAAGGAATCTGGGACTAGATGCCCAAACTCTGACTCCCCTACCTTTCTCAATTTGGAGTTGAGCAGAACTTCACTTATCAAATCTCTCAGCCTGTAATATTAGGGGCTGGGGAATGTAGTAGCACATTGCATAAGCAGGTTATTTTCTCTGTCTAAGAATTTCATTTTTGCTTGTTTGATCTTCCTAGAGATTTTGCAGTAAGTTTGGGGTCCGTCATGTAGATAAATGTGCCATTTCCATCAATGCCCACCTTAATTGTTCTCTATCAAGGTGACATGAAGAGAGAGCCAGGGGAATGGATGTTGTTTCCCCAACCTGGTCTCATACCCTTCTAAATATGTTCACTTCATGTTTCTTGATAGCCCGGCTTCTGGGGTTCTGATTTCTCTTTACAGGAACATTCACATTGAATTCTATTAGTTTTGTTTTGTTTCCCCATTATTGGCTCTTGGCTCTTGCTCCAGAGTAGACCTATCTTCTGAACCCTTGTCCTCTTCAGATCCCTCTTGTCAGCATCGTCATCTATCAGCCTGGTTGTTTAAAGGCAGTCTTATATTTTTCATTCCTTTTGGCTTCCTCACTTCAGAAATGTTGTAATTTTTCTGCAAGTCGGTTTTAGCATAGACATTTGGCACACATCTCATTCTGGTACTAAAGCTGTTCTTTGGAGCCTTGTAGGTGTGTGCTGAGAAGGATTGTATAGTTTCTACATGGCAGTAATAGCTCCTTGGGGTGAAATTCAAATATCGAGAACCAACGTACAAGGCTTCAATTAGGTGCTTGCCTTCTTGGACCCCTTTTTGTTCTATGATTGTCGTCTAGGATTTTCCTTTAGTCCTGGTGGCTTTACAACTTCCTCTCTTTTGAACCTTCAGTTGATGGGGATCATATATTTTTGACGATAACATTTTTCCTTTTGATGATTACTTCTGCCTGTAGAGTAGGTGAGATCTTTGTTTTTTCATCAAGCCCACTCACCTTCAGATTTTTCTAACATGCTGGTTTGACATTTTGGGTCAGGAGTTTGTCCTAACGTCTGTTCTTATTTTTACCTAAATGAGATAGAACCTGTATCTGGTCTGGTTGCTTAGTGGGCTAATGCATCAACTCCAGTGATCTGAATATGACCTCATGGTCACAAGTTCAAATTCTGACTTGCCCACTCAGTCTTTCATACTTCTGTAGTCAATAACATGAGTATCATTAATAACAATAGGCACCTTATTCACCAAAAACATGCACAAGGGGATGAACAGGTGATTTGCAACTACTTCCTATCCTTAGGAAAATGCTTTACAGTTGCTGGATGAGATTTGTGTCCCTTCCACTTTTGTTGACCACTATAGTTTGGATATGGGATACCTCCAATCTTTGAAATTTAGGTTCAGAGAATTGCAAGACACCTTTTATTAATAAGTTGCAGTAATGTGATACAACTTTAAATTAAATATACTTTTCAGCAATATTCTGGAATTGTAGGTCGAATTTATTGATAATTGAGTCACTTATTTTTTCTCTGGTATATCCTCATACTGTAAGGAAGGGGAAGAGGGAGGAATAGAGGTGGTAATATTTGAACTGTTTGATCTACATTACTCTGAATACCCTTCCATGTCTCAGTACTTAAATCCCCCTCAACCTCCTGTTTACTTCTTGGTTTCTAATGCTTGGTAGTTAAAAGGAAGTGTGAGACCCTTCCCTTCTTTAACGTCCTAGATAAGAGGTTAACTTACTAGGGGAAGGTCGAGACAGGGATAGTATGGGAGGAGTTAGAAGATATTTTTAAACTAGGGCATGTGATATTTTTTCACTGTAACAATTACCAGTTAAAGTAATGTTATAGTTGTGTGAAAATGTCAATAAATTACCATTTTAAGCTAAAAATGCACCAGTGATTGTTTACTGAGCTAACTTTAACTAGCAGCCCTGCCATGCACTGCCTATGACCTCATGTATTATATCACCCATGACATCATTGATGGAATTACTGATGACCTTATTGAAGAAATAACTGATGACATCACTGATGGCAATCTGCAATGACTGTGACAGCCTGGTATACACTTATGATGCTGATAGGTATTTAGTGGTTACAAAAAAACAAGGGATCCCAAACGGTATGCCATAGGGACCTTAGGCAGTATCATATTATACAAGACAGTGGTCCCTACTTGTGGACAAAATAGTGTGCAGAACCAATAATCACACACCTGATAAGTGTTATGTCTTTTGTTCAGCCGGACAAGGAATTTATTTTAACATTCTAGTTGATAAAACAAGAAGTATGAACAAATTAATAACAAGTGGGCACAGCCGTGACCCACAACATTCAAGACAAAACAACGCAAAGAATGGCCAAAAGGGCAAAGCAAAAATCTGTCAGTGTTACAGACACAAATTCTTATAACCACACCATTGCATTTCACAATATTTCAATGTCATATTGCATAAGGGGTTTTTTGGTTGACGATGTTGCGATGCCTTAGTTACATAAGGGGCATTATCATCAGGACAAGAAATTGCACCATTGTTGTCTTATACTTTCATTATTTACACTATGCCTTTTATAGCATTACTTCACATAAAAGGGTTACACGGGAGTGAAGGAGGAAAGAATAACAAGAAATATACATGAGGTTAGGCATGTGGATTCATAAGCTGTCGTCCTCATCTATTGTAATAAAAAGGTGTTTCTATAGGAGTGCCAGTGAGGGCTAGTGCATTATAAAAACGGCACGTTGATTAATTGTGTGTCTGTGACCGTGAGGGCAGGCTGGATACAAAATCGCGGTGCCTATACGATCCGGAAGAAAAAGGTAAAGTTGTGGCTTGGTGGTCTGAACCATCTGAGCGTAACTAACCTGAGAGAAAGCGAGTCCAAAAACTGTGAAGTGGCTCTGCGGTCCGTGAGTATAAGGATTACAGTAAAACATGCACGAGTAAATAGCGGTGGCATTCGATTATTAATTTCAAACCTACGCGCACAGTAAAACGATTGCATTCAACTTGCCTTCATGCAGGTGAAGTACCAGACACGGCGACAGTGGGTAGAAGAATTGCAGTAAAGCGTTTTCATACAACATGCACGAGTGAGTAGCGGTGGCATTCTATTATTGAAATCAAACCTACGTGCACAGTTATAGACGGGGTCGCTGGGTCTGGGGGCGGTTGAAAGTGACTGGAAGTTATATCTGGAAGGATTAAATTAAGAGCTCAAAGTTAAAAAGGGCCATTGACGACCAAGGTGGTGGCCGGCAAACCGAGGTGCTAGTAACAAACGTAACGTAAATACGGGAACGAAAATGGGCATAATAAAGGAATGTGAAGACGTATGCTCGTAATTACAAAACATTTGCAAGAGTATGAAATATATATTTGTTTATCAACTTCACACGTTGGGTTTAGATTCAGATAGTGAAGGAACCGTCTTTGAAAGGCAGACTCACATGAGGGGGTTACCTGTTTTTCAATTGGACCTGGCAGCCGGTAGGAGACGCCGTGGCTGAATAAGAGTAAATACGACATAATAGAGGTGCAGCATTTGTTTTGACATTGTGTGGATGCATACGAGTGAATCTAACAGTGCATTGTTTTTATTGACAGTCTACATGAATGGTGTATCCAACTTCGAGGCAGTGGCAAAAACATTTGGCCCTGAAGAAATTGCCTAAAATGTTGTGGGCAATGAAACATGTTGGCGTATAGGTAATGGTTTGCATGTGTAGCTACCAGCCTTACTTTTTAATGTGATAGGCTCCACGAAGTTAGGAATAAAAGTAGTAGTAGCGTGTTACCTATCATTTTTACCACTTTTTTGATACTTTACACCTTTTTCACTGCACATTTTTGTTTGGACACATTTATTTATTTTTGGAGTTATGAACGCCAATAATGATAACAATGGGCTATCCTGGTGAGTACCTGCCAGGTATCCCGATGGTGGTTCACCCGTGAGGGGTCATTTCTCCTTTTCACATTTTTCACGTGTCACTTGTGAGTGCTGAGAGCTGAATATACTTTGAGATTATCTGCTCCGGTTTCTTGTGAGCATTCAGCAAGACTGTCTTTTGTGTTTGGGAGGAAGATTTTTTTAGCTAATAGGCGAGAGAAACGTGTGACATGCTACCCATAATATATAGGGGAGACATTTGTCTATACAAAAAATGATTGTAACATATAGTCTACGTTTACGTTAAAAAGAATTGCCATAGAGAACTTGGTCAATTTGCTGTTGTAGATTATATGAGTGGAGGGCGACCACGTTTTCCTTAAATTTTCCCTATTTGCTCCTTGTTGATTATACAGAAAGCATGGAACCAATTTATAGGGCAACCAAAGACGTTACGGATGTGAGGAACGAGGAAGAGATTCAGAGTCCATCTGTGATTCTGAATGATTATCCAAAAAAGTTGAGAGTTCTGAGGGTTTATGAAAAATCTGTAAACGCCCTCTGAAAGTTATTCTGAATCTTGAAGGACTTGCAAAGGAAAATGGAATATGCATATCTATTAGCCGTTTACACAGATTTAAAAAACCTTTACAATGAATGACGGTGTCTCTGGCAAAGTTCTGTGAAATTGATATTCTGTGACCTTCCCATTGTAGAGTTTTAGTTTTCCTAATTTGGGCCAGGATTTGTTCAGTTTGTTAGTTGTGCAGTGGTTTAAAAATCACCGATCTTGGAGAAGATAGAGACTTAGGCTTAAAAGCAGGAACTCTATGAGGACCTTCTAATTCAAAGTCTTTTTGAAAGGAAATATGCAAGTAGTAGTGATCCAGGTAAGTAGAAAATCCAGTATTGAAGAAGCAGAGTTTTCACAGGTTACTTCTACGATTCCTGTCTTCCTGCTCAGTTAGGTCTCGCCTCAAGGAAGCCAAAGAGCGCTATAAACCATGAACAATTTAGCTTGTTTGTTCGTACAATCTTCAGCAGTACTTTTTTGAGTTTCTGCATTGGAAACACGCAGTGAGATTTTTTGAGATCAATATGAATTGCTGCCACCTCAAAATGAAGTTTTGGTACTCTGAACTATATAATTTGACTGAATTGAGTTTAAGTAATATCGCGTCTAACGTTGAAGCAGAATCTGAACGACACTTCCGGGGTGGGTGACCTTTGCTTAGACCGTTTCAGATGACCTTTCGAATCTCTGTCTCTGGAGGGAGTGCTGTAGTAACTGCACTTCATACTTCCTTCCTCATAGTCATCTGCCTAGCCCTGTACAATGTTGACATCATGATAATGTAATAGAATGCTACAGAGCTCTAGGATTTCAGTTGAGAGATAGGGCTGAGCTAGTACCATCCTGCTCCTAGTGGGGTTTTTATTCCCTTTATTTCTACCTAATGAATGTCCTACTATCCTGCACCATCTTAATTTAAATAAATATACTTCATCAACTATCTGGATACCTGATCTTCCTTCACTATACTTTTTGGCGATGATTAGGGCCTCCTCCTGAAACGGACCTTCAGTTACCTACTTCAGCCTGCTACCTAAAAGGAATTTTAATTTCAAGCAACCACAAGGTAATGAGCTTCGACTTCTTTCTCAAGCATACTGGCTAGCCCCACCAGTGACTAATCCACTGGTCGGCCTCTTCCTTAAACAGTGCCAGTCCCTGCTACAACTTTACCTTATCAGTTCCTGATTTCCTGCCTAAGAAGAACACCTATTTCCTTCCTGATATCTTCGAGGTGTGTTTATTCTAAGCGCAGTTTGCATCAGCAAGTTACCTTCCTGCTGTTTTGCCTCATGGTTGCCTTCTATGTTCCTACTGTGTTCTGCTTTCATGAAATGAATGCCCTTTTTGTACAACCTTCCACAGCAACTGACAATTCCAGACTGCTCAATTGAAAGAATTCCTGAAGGAATGTATTTTGTATCAGTTAAGAACACCTCATTACTTCAATTTTTTTTTTTTAAACAGTTTTGTATGGCAGCATTAATTTTCTCTACCTGTTTCCTGCCAGCTGCTTTATCATCTGCCTCGATTTCAGTGTGAAAGCCTCATTTTTCATCTTAACTTTACTGAGAAGAGCAGCAGGCAACCACACATTACTCTTTTGAGAGGGGTTTTCTTCCAATAACTACATGCTGCGTATCTTAGAGGAACAACTTCGGGGGATTGCCACCTGTGCTTTGGACAATTTCTGTGAGTAATCGATTGATTTTTTTTTCATAGTTTCATCTCGCCTCCGTGTGTGCTCTCTTAGTTCAGTATTTTCTTCCGACTAATGGATTTTCTCTTCAAGGGCAGATTTCATGCAAGGGTGCCAACTGAAGAACCGGGTTTTAGAACCCAGCGGCGCCAGGGGAAACGCCCGATGTCTTCGGGTTCACCTGTCTTAGAATACAGAGACACAGGACACTTCTCGGTGACGTCAAAGACCAAATTTATTGCCTTCAACCAGGAACAGAGGTATACAAAGCACAACACGGGTGGTCCGCTAGAGACTGCACAAATTCATAGAGCGGAGCATCGTCTTTTATGCTAAAATTCACATTCCTGGCTAGCATCAGTTACATACAAACGTACCAATCGGATGATGACATTTCAAACATATCGCATGACAACAAACACCACTTTACGTTGTCCAACCCACCAGAAATGACTAGGCAAAATCCAACATTCCTGCTCGGACAGGCCGGATGAACCCATAATAAAAGACCTCAACCCATATCAGAAATTAAGCCATAAAGGAAGGAACAGGAATAGATGAGAAGCAAGATAGAAGGGTGTGTGCATGTACCATAAACTCAGCAATGTCCTGCTCTTTGATCTCTATCTGACCAGCTGCCTAACAAGGAACTGGCTCAACAAGGTCAGACTCAGGCAAGGGAGTCAGTTCGTTCAGGTCACACAAAAGTCAGCTAAAGGTGTACGTGTCCCAAGGACTCGTTCGGCTGTAGTCATCGGCCTATGTGAAGGCAACCACAAAATGGCTGCCGTACACAAAATGGAACCCGAAGGTTCAAACGAAATTCCTGAATATGTAGCGTTTCCATTGATCGATTATGACAAAAACACTCGTACATGCCGCACTCGTCATTTGCGGTCTGCTGATACCAAAATCGTCATTATCCGACGACCTTTATTGAACGGGTTCAGAATCACGAAACCTCAGACCCTCCTTTTGCCCTTACGTAGGCAACAAACCCAAACCCATGTCAGTCTGAATCCAGGTCTATGTTCATCAGATCATCAAGATGCTGCTGTAGCATCATCCTAGTACTTAGCAACTCTCTCTGGACAGGTCTCCTTGCACACGAAGTAGCGCAAAGGCCACATATAGCAGGAGCACACTGTAAGCAAAGACAGAACAGGAAAGGGATAGCTAAGATCATCCCAATGACCATCAGAATCTTCCATCCCCACGTGGATAACAATCCCCAAAACCATCCCATCAACGCCCAATCTCCTTCGTCTATATGTACAGACTCGGAGATCTTATGTAGCCTGGAAATGGCTTGGAAAACGGTCGGAGCGTTGTCTGGAATGAAAACACAGCAGCTCGATTGAATCAATTTACATACCCCTCCTCTATCTGCAAGTATGACATCTAACGCAACTCTGTTCTGAAGAGTCATAAGGCGATCCGACTGGAGACCAGCAATCAAGTTACTAAGGGCACCGGCAGTTTCGACTATGGTGGACTCAACCACTCTCGTCAACTGTCGAATGTTCCTGCTATTAGCCATAGGTCCCCAGAACGGCAGAAAACCCTTCAAGAAATCTCCCAATTCTTGTCCTGCGGTATCTTCCTTACTGAAGACACCTCTAACAACTCTCATCTTATGGTAATCTGCCGCAGCTGTACACGTGGGAGGCAACAGGAACGAGACAAAACATGTGCCCGAAAAGTCAGGGAGCAACCATGTATACGCTTTATCGTAACAGATGAAATAGGTACCCTTAGCTGCTGGAAACGCTGGGGAAGTCTGAGATGCAAACATATGTCTCAGGGCAAACACTCTTCCTTAACTGAGCTCTCGAATTCTTGCCATTACCTTGCAGACAATACTGACCCTGATGGGGCACTATCCAAATCGGAGGGGATCTTTTTGCTCGCTGGTTAACCCTCAGACTAACTCCATATCCAGTAACGTTCCATCTGATGTATGCTTGTGTCTCATCTCTCAGGATAGTTTCATAGGAACTAATTCCCCTAATCATATCAACTATACCCTTGACCAGAGCACTAGTCTTCAGACTATCTTTCACAGAACGTTGGGGATAGACTCCATGAGCATAAATGAACATCGTTCTGTATGCCCAAATAGAACCATTATAACTGAAAGGCAAAACCAAGTAAAGATACCTTTATCCGTAGTATGGGGCATAAGGCTACACACCCAACAATTAGTTGTGTTCATTACTAGCTGGTGTTGATGCAGGAGCTGAACAAAGGAATTGTTCGCAAATTCCAGTCTTCTAACAGTTTCATGTTTGGGCAGAGGGTGAAAAGAATGTGAGGAATCAGTAGTAGGAGGCATAGGTTGCATAGTGGGCACAAACGTCACTTGAAAAGAGAATGTCACATATCCAATTAAAAACATCATTAAGCTAAACAGCATAAACAAACACAATATTAAAAAACGTTTTCTGCTCATTACTGTACATATTTTGCTCTTGAAGCTTATTCTTTCAGCAGGGCTCTCCATCTCGAAAAACTCCTTCCTCTAATCATGCTGCTCGCGGAGGTAGGGTGTTCCGTGCTAAGGAATGCGTCTGTCGGTCCAGGGTAAAGCCCTCAAACCAACCAGAACCGTCAACCTAACGTCTTTGGCTTGCACTCCAAAGACTTGACACCGCGACCCTACAGCTGAACCCGGATGGTGGTTCGAAAAACAAAAATCAAAATAGTTCCTCGGAGGAGAGCTTAACCAAAAAATCAGTAAAGAAAGAATTTATTTTATTTGTTCCACGACTCTCGGTCGCAAATTATAACGCTATTTGCCAGGCAATGTCTGTTCTCGGAATAAGAGCTCAGGTTCAGAAGTGTCCAAACGATTCAACGGAGACACAGCTTCTTGCAGAAGATCGTCACTTTCTCGCTCAGTGTTCGTTCCAATCAAACGGGCATCGCTAAAAGGCAGAAAACGAGGCACGGTTCCAATCTCAGAATCAGGAAGTCCTTTCTGGACCCACCGGTCGTACGGCAGAGGCAAAGGGGCTCTCTTACAATGTACGCCGTGGATCCAGTTCTTTTTACCGTGCACTCGTACTGCGGAACGGGTAGCCAAAAGAACTAAGTAGGGTCCGATCCAGCGGGGCTGCTCGTTCTTGGTCCGCTGGAGGTTTTTGACTAGGACCCAGGTTCCAGGTTCGATGGCGTGTCCTGGATCTTCAGAAGCTTGTGGCAGTGTATCATGAACCTGTTGATGCAAAACACGCAATTTAGCCGCCAATTCATACAGGTAATCAAGCAATACAGGATTTTCTATCTCGCTAAACTTTGTCGGCCTCGGCACTCCCCAAATATTTGCCGGGCGACCAAACACCACCTCATATGGACTAAGTCCCATTCGTGAATGCACAGTCATTCTAGTGGACAGAAGGGCTAACGGCAAGGCATCTGGCCATTGTAAACCAGAGCTCGTCTAAATTTTAGCCAGTTTTAGCTTAAGGGTGCCATTATAGCATTCTACCAGACCAGCTGATTGGGGGTGATTTGCAGCGTGGAACTTCTGCCTAATTCCTAAACCATCAAACACTCTCTTCATCACTTGACCCACAAATTCACTCCCATTGTCACTCCAGATCATTCTCGGCAAACCAAACCTAGGGAAAATTCCTTAATAATGGCTTTAGCTGTGGACAAGGCAGTGTTATCTTTCAAAGGGTAAGCTTCCACCCATCTCGAAAAAGAGCACACAACCACTAACACATATTTCAGGTTGTTGCACCTCTCCGTGTGGATGAAATCTAGCTGCAAATCCTCAAATGGATACGTTGGAGGAGCAAAATGACCAGCTGGAGTTGGAGTTCCCTTACCAGGATTGTACATCAAACACACCATACAATTCTTAACCAGATTCTCTGCACACTTAGGAATATCAGCATTCTGCCATACTGGAGCTAACAACTTGCAAATCCCTTTCACACTGATATGAGCCATTCCATGGACTATCGTAACCACTGGACGTACATACGCATCAGGTAACAACCATCTCTGATGCTCTGATAATTCAATCCAACAACCATTCAAATCCAATTTACCCTTGCTCTCTCTCCATTTATTCAACTCTTTCTCTGTAGCTTCAGCTTGGATATATTTCACACTCTCAATCGTATCTTCACACATACTTCTATCCGGAACCCATCTCGCCGGACCCACAACATACATTCGACTCATCACATCTCTCGCAGTTTCTTTCGCAACTTCATCTGCAAACGCATTACCACGACCAACATCATCAGTAACTTTCTTATGCGCACTGCATTTCACAATCGCAACTTGCAACGGCAAAGTAAGAGATTCAAGAAGTTCATTCACCAACTGACCATGCTGAATCTTAGTTTCATGCGAAGTCAGGAACCCACGCTCTTTCCACAGACGCCCAAAACTATGAGCCACACCAAACGCGTAATGGCTATCGGTGTACACAGTCACTCGTTTTCCTTTCGACAACACACACGCTCTTGTCAATGCAATCAACTCCGCTGCTTGCACTGAATTATGTGGGATACGTGCAACTTCAACAATCGTATGCAAAGTCGTAACAGCATATGTCGCAGTCGTATCACCATTCGGAAGCTTAAAGCACGAACCATCAACCCATAAGGTACCATCAGACTCTAGAAGAGGAGTGTCCCTAAGGTCTATCCTCCCTTTCGTTTCTTCCTCTGTCCTAAGGAAGCAATCATGCTGTTCAACAACATCTGTCTCAACTGAAATCGTCAACAACGTAGCTGGATTCAACGTGTTGCATCTCTTTATATGCACATGACTCGCTAACAGTGTCAATTCTTAACCCGACAACCGAACACTAGTTAAGTGCTGTGTCTTGGTGCGATTCAAAAAGGTATCCGCTGCATGTGGAACCATCACAATCAATGTACTGTCCATTACTAAGCCAGCAGACTGTCGAATCGAAACAGCCGCTGCTGCTGTAGCTCTCAGACAACTCGGCAAAGCTCTTGCTACGGGATCCAAAGTCGACGAAAAATAAGCACATGGACATTGCTTATCACCAAACTGTTGAGTCAAAACTGACAATGCACATCCCTCTCTCTCATGGACAAAGAGTGTAAACGGCTTACTGTAGTCGGGAGTACCCAACACAAGAGCCGAACACAACGCATCGCGTAATTCTGAAAAGCTCTTCTGACATTCGTCAGTCCAAGGAATAGGATTTGGAGTATCCTTAACAGTAAGAGCTATCAAAGGTTTCGTAAGCAATGAAAAATTAGGGATCCACTGTCTACAATACGACGTAATACCCAGAAAAGCACGTACTTCTCTCTGTGTCGTAGGCACACTCATTTTCGCAATAGCTTGAATTCTTTCTGGGGTCAGTTTCCTTCCCTCCTTCAATAAGAGGTGACCTAAGTAGGTAACTTCTTGTCGACAATATTGCAACTTCGAAAGAGACACCTTATGATGGAAATCAGACAAATGACGTAACAACGACAAAGTAGCCTCTCTAGAAATCTCTTCATTGTCTGCAGCAACTAACAAATCATCAACATACTGAATAAGAGCAGCACCATCAGGTAAAACAATCGAATCCAGTTGTGTTTTCAAAGCCTGACTATAGATCGATGGACTCTCACACTAGCCTTGAGGAGCGCGCTTAAACCGGAAACTTCGGCCTCCTAAAGAGAAGCCAAAAATATCCCTACTCTCCACGGCAATCGGGACGCTGATGAAAGCCTTTTTCAAGTCAATCACCGAAAACTACGTGGCTGTAGCCGGAATCAAAGTCAGTAAAGCGGTGATATCAGGCACAACAGGAAATTGCGGAACTACAATCTTATTCCCCTCGCGGAGAACGATCACAAACCTATATACAGGAGGTTGTGAAGAATCAGTTCTTTTCAGAACAGGCAAAACCGGACTATTGCACACATTACCTCTCGTTTCTTCAATCACACCTTTCTCAGTCAGATCATAGATGATCGCCAGAAGTGCTCTTTCGCCATCACTGAAATTCGAAATTGTGGAATACGTGGAAATCTAGCCTTCGCTTTCAACGTCACAACATATGGCGGAATCTCTAGGAGACCCACATCATTAGGACCAGTAGCCCAAAGAGAATCAGGGAGAGAAGACAATTCAGCTGAAAGTCTATCTTTAGATAAATACATCGGAGAGATCACTCTCTTACCCTATGTAAGGTGTACTCCTGAAGGAGAACAATGTAGCGTCGCATACAATCTCTTCAATAAGTCCAATCCCAACAAGTTCTCACCACAACCTGTCGTCAGAATAAGGGGTGCTTCCAATTCACAAGGTCCAACAGAAATAGACAACGGACTAGAAATCGGATTTGTAACCGGGGCGCCAGAAAAACCCACTGAAACATTTGTTAAGCCAGACAAAGGTGCCCCAGGGAGTTTAGAGTGCATAATAGAACTCTTCGCAGCACCAGTATCCAACAGAAAAGGCTCTGACACACCTGATACAATCAATTCGACATAAAGTCCACTCTGATCTACTGGAACTGAAACAACTCCCTCTCTTTGTCCATGGCTGTCCTAGCATGCATTACCATCCACATCCTCACCTTTGACATAGTAATCGTCCGCATAGTACTGAGCCGTCCTACCAGATGCACCATTCTCCTGATCAAAGCTATTCATAGAATTCTGTGGAGGCAAAGGACGCGTATTCTGACCACTACCTCTACCTCTAGGAGCTTGTTGAACACCTCAACCTCTCACACCAGAAGCACCATTCAGGCACTGTAACAGAACCGGAAAACTACTCTTGAAATTACCCTCTTCTTTGCAATACGCACACTGATTAGGGCCTATGGGAAAACGCTGTTGAGAAGACTCGAACCTTTGCGAGATTCTCTGATATTGCTGAGGCTGCTGATAATCGCGCTGATTATTATGAGGCGGATAAGCTTGCTGTAGAAGAACTTTAGTCTTCAATTCCTCAGTCTTCCTATCCTCTTTCTCTTTCTCATCCTTATCTCTATTCTCGTAGTACTGGGCAGTAGCCAAAATCTGCGTTTATGACGAAACAGACCAAGCACTCTCAGAATCCTTCAACTTATTGCATAATTAGGGAAGCAAATTATGCACAAACTTATCAACAAACAACTGTTGACTACCTTCCGTACTCATATCCTGACCACTATGGTCAATAAACGTCTCATCGAACCTAGTGAAAAAGTCAGACACGCTTTCGTCTTTCTTCTGCTTACACGCAGACAATTTGTCCCAATTAACACGCATAGCAGGCATCAAAGTCTTCATATAATTAATAATCCTACCAGGGAGGTCAGCAAATCACGTCCTCTGGTTTAGGACCACCAACTTGTCTAGCATCTGCGGCCCTAAGATTATTCCATGTATCACCCAATTCCTGTGCATGATCCGTATGACGAATCAATCCCCATAAAGGTGGTGGAACTACATTTCCAAACAACATGTCCATATCATCCAAATTCATAATGCATGAATCCGCAGTCTGAGATAATTCCTTATAGTACCCTGCAGGATTTTTACGTGGATCAGGCAAAGTCTGCTTAAGGGCTAAAACTTCAGCACGCTTTCATGGAACATGTAGCCAAACACGCTAAAAATGTGGCAGAATAGGTGGATTAGCAGCTACATCACCCGGTCTCCATACCGGGGGACCTCTCGCATCGGATATTGTCGCACCTTTCTCCTTACTGAAGAATCAGGCTCAAACAGTCGCTGAGAAGGAGATTCACTCCTAAACGACAACAACGTCGCAACTGCTTTCTCAACCTCAATACCCACTAGAGTTTCCTTAGGCAACTCAGACCGTATACGGAACAACTCAGGCAGAGCTTGTCCTAATTCACCATCTTCCCATTGTTCAAGAAGGAAAGAACACATCATATCGAAAACATATCTCTGTGTCGGTGCTCCCCATTGACAGAAAACATCCCTAACACACTCGAGACTATAGTGCAAAGGATACGTAACCCATTTACGCGCTAAATGATCCAACACTGTCCGTTCATCGGGACCAGGCAATTGGCTAAGCAATTGCTTATGCTCTACAATGGGAGACATACCCAATGACCCAAAAAGAGGAGAAAAGAGACCAGCAACAGTATCGGTCATTCTCTGTTGAACAGAAGGAGAAGTTGACAAAAGAACAGGAGACAATGCAGAATGAGAGGAAACCAAAGTCAGAACAGTAACGGAAGGAGTAGGCAATATAGGTGTAGGAGTAGCAGACGAAGGAGGTAGAAAAGGCGGCGGCCCTTGAGGAGGCTGCGCCAAAGGAACAGGAGCCAAGGGAAAAGGAGTTGGCTGTTGAGGAACCACAGGTGGCAAAGCAACCGGAGGTTGCGGAACTATAGATTGCGGAGGTGCCGTAGCACTCTGCACACAAGGGGGTGGCGAACTCAATAGGTGCGGCATTAAAGGATCTTTCACAAGATCTTTCTTTTCCTCTTGCTGTTGAGGTGGCAAAGCTGGATAGCACTTGTCTATCACCAGTTTACGTTGCCTAAGCAACTGTTCTCTCTCTTGTTCTTCCTCATTATCCCTAAACTGTATAGCAGCTTGCACCATTGACATACCTCGTTCTCTCTTATTTCGCTTTGCTAACTTAATTTCGTTCTGTTTGGCTTCCTTGCTCCATAAGCGAAAAGAGTCAAACATTGCTGGCCGGGCTTTCTTCTTGAACAGTCTAACTTCGAGATTGTCTAAAATCTCTGTTTCAAAGCTACCATAACGGGGCCACTGTAGGACACCGTATTTCTTGGTATACTTAATCCATACTTTATTATACGTAATGGGGCCCACTCCGTGTTTTATATAGAGCTCATAGGTCGGAGTTCCAATCGGAGGAACCGGACACGAATCCTCCAATCGGGAATCCCTATTACAACCACAACAAAATATCTTTCCAAGTCTGCTAAGACCAGGCATCTTTGCTCACTAGTCTAGCTTCAAACTTCAAGGGAATATCAAAACGATAGTCTCACGAGTACACGAGTCCCTCGGCTTTGGGGCCTGCAGGTACCAAATCAAAGATTCCCAAGGGGATACCAAAACAAAACTAAGGACTGGGAGACGCTCCACTCATACTTAACTGAAATGTGGATGGCGTCGCCAGAAGACCCGTCTATTATCTCGCTTTACAAATCGTCTAATGGCTCCAAGACAGGGCGACAGTCAGGGCAGCAGTCCTTCGTAGCAGTCGGAGAGCGGGGAACCTCGCAGCAAAGACTTTCGCACCACCACGACATACAGGGGTCGAGGAAGTGGTAGGCCTTCCTGCAGAATTTTCACACAAAGCTCCTCACGATCTTCAGGCTTGAACTGGTACCGCTGAAGTTGCCCTACGTTGGGCGCCAACTGAAGAACCGGGTTTTAGAACCCAGCGGCGCCAGGGGAAATGCCCGATGTCTTCGGGTTCACCTGTCTTAGAATACAGAGACACGGGATACTTCTCGGTGACGTCAAAGACCAAATTTATTGGCTGCAAACAGGAACAGAGGTCTACGAAGCACAACACGGGTGGTTCGCTAGAGACGGCACAAATTCATAGAGCGGAGCATCGTCTTTTATGCTAAAATTCACATTCCTGGCTAGCATCAGTTACATACAAACGGACCAATTGGATGATGACATATCAAACATATCGCATGATGACAAACCCACTTTTCGTTGTCCATCCCACCAGAAATGACGAGGCAAAATCCAACAATCCTGCTCGGACCGGCCGGACGAACCCATAATAAAAGACCTCAACCCATATCAGAAATTAAGCCATAAAGGAAGGAACATGAACATATGAGAAGCAAGATAGAAGGGTGTGTGCATGTACCATAAGCTCAGCAATGTCCTGCTCTTTGATCTCTATCTGACCAGCTGCCTAACAAGGAACTGGCTCAACAAGGTCAGCCTCGGGCAAGGGAGTCAGTTCGTTCAGGTCACACAAAAGTCAGCTAAAGGTGTACGTGTCCCAAGGACTCGTTCAGCCGTAGTCACCGGCCTATGTGAGGGCAACCACAAAATGGCTGCCATACACAAAATGGATTCCGAAGGTTCGAACGAAATCCCTGAATACGTAGTGTTTCCATTGATCGATTATGACAAAAACACTCGTACATGCCGCACTCGTCATTTGCGGTCCGCTGATACCAAAATCGTCATTATCCGACGACCTTTATTGAACGGGTTCAGAATCACGGAACCTCACCACCTAGTGGTTTTCGAGCACCATCGCGCTTGAACATTCAATATTGTTAAAATACAATGGAGAACCTTAACAGCTCTCCATGTTTTTCAAATTAGTGAATGTGACCTTCCTCATTAAGATGGCACGAAATTGCGTGAGTACTTTATTTCTTTCTACATTCCTGATGACAACGGTGACTACTTTTCTTATTTTATTTCTTTGTTTTTACTTCTTCACCGGAGTTTCCTTCTACAATATGTATATATCTAATGTTCTGCACAATTCTTGAATGTGTTTTTAGATTGTACTGCAATATATTTCTCTTTATTCATGAAATAATTTCAATGATGTTTTCAACTTTTGCATAATGTAATTCTGTTTGCTTATTATTATGTCTGATATTACTTTCCATATTTATTTCAAACAGCTTTTCACAGTTTCTTCCTATTTTTATGATACATTCAATTTACTCTGTTTGTTTGAATGCAGAATTTTCGCACCTTCCATTAAGTTCTTGCAATGTGTATTTCCTCACAGGTTTTAATTTAGAATATGTTTCATTTCAAATAATTCTAATATTTTGTTCTAGGATGTCGACTCCTGCATATTCTTATTCATTCACAATGTTCACTCATGAGGTTCCACAGTGGTACTGTGCACGGAACCCCTGTTATTTAATGTTTTTCTAAAGGTAAGCCAGATTCTGTTCAATTTTGCGTAAAGTTTTCATTCTAACATTTTCCTGGCAATTAAGGTTTACCTTTAATTCATTCTTAATTATTACTCCTTTAGGGTGTGGCTTTTCCTCACTCTTCTTCTTAACACTTTCATGTGTTGGAGATCTGTTATGCTTTCCTGTTGGAGTAATATTCTTGCTTTTATTTGTTATCTGTTTTTCTTTTCATTATTCAGCATTCTTTGATTCATGCATCGATTCCAGTATGGCCAACTGGTCTGCCTCGCTGTATCTTGAACGTTTTTTTTATATACGTGTTACCTTCAAATCAAGTCAAGTCAAAAAGATTTGTATAGTGCGCTACATACCCATAGTGTCTCAATGCGCTTGCGGAGGGGTGGGGAATTACATGTCGAATATCCAAGTTTTAAGTTGCTTTCTGAATGCTAGGTGGTTCTGAGTAAGGCGAAGGTGTGTGGGAAGGGAGTTCCAAGTTTTGACTGCCAGGTAGGAGAAGGATCTGCCTCCCATGGTGGATTTGTTGATGCGAGGTACAGTGGCAAGAGCTTGGTTGGAGGATCGTAGCTGACGGGAGGGGGTGTAGAAGGACAGTCGTGTGTTGAGGCATTCAGGTCCAAGTTCGTAGAGTGCTTTGTGTGCGTGGGTAAGGAGGCGGAAGGTAATCCTCTTATTTACGGGGAGCCAGTGGAGGGTTTTCAGATGACCAGAATGTGTTCTTTACGCGGGATGTCGAGTATGAGCCTGGCAGAGGCGTTCTGGATGCGTTGGAGTTTTTTCTGGAGTTTTGCGGTGGTACCGGCGTAGAGGGTGTTTCCGTAGTCCAGGCGGCTAGTGACCAGTGCGTGGGTGACCGTTTTACGAGTTTCGGTGGGGATCCAACAAAATGTTTTTTTGAGCATGTGAAGAATGTTGAAACAAGATGATGAAACGGCGTTGACTTGTCTGGTCATCGAGAGTGAGGAGTCCAGGATGACGCCCAGGTTCCGTGCGTGGTCTGTCGGGATGGGTGCCTTACCAAGGGCCTCTGGCCACCAAGAGTCATCCCAGGCGGAGGGGGAGGTGCCTAAGATGAGGACTTCTGTTTTGTCGGAGTTCAGTTTCAGACGGCTGAGCTTCATCCACTCGGCTACTTCTTTCATTCCTTCGTGTAAGTTGGTTTTGGCGGTGTTAGGGTCTTTGGTGAGTGAGAGGATCAGTTGAGTGTCGTCAGCGTAGGAGATGATGTTGAGGTTGTGTTGGCGAACGATGTTCGCAAGGGGGCTCATGTATATGTTGAAGAGGGTGGGGCTGAGAGAAGATCCTTGTGGCACGCCACAAATGACTTCAGTGGCCTCTGACTTGAATGGTGGGAGGCGGACTCTCTGGGTTCTTCCGGTGAGGAACGAAGTGATCCATTCCAGTGCTTTTCCTTGGATTCCGATGTTTCTGAGGCGCTGTAGAAGGGTGCTATGACAGACTGTGTCGAAGGCTGCGGAGAGGTCGAGGAGGATGAGGGCGACTGTGTCTCCGTTGTCCAGTAAAGATCGAATGTCGTCAGTTGCGGCGATGAGAGCGGTCTCAGTGCTGTGTTTGGCTCGGAAGCCGGACTGTGAGGAGTCGAGGGATTTGTTGGTTTCGAGGAAGGCGGCGAGTTGATTGTTGACAGCTTTCTCAATGACTTTGGCAGGGAATGGAAGGAGTGAGATAGGGCGGTAGTTTTTGAGTTCGGTGGGGTCAGCAGTGGGTTTTTTCAAAAGGGCGCTGAGTTCGGCATGTTTCCAGCTTTCCGGGAAGGTTGCGGAGTTGAGGGAGCAGCTGATGACGTCTCGGAGGTGCAGTGCTATAATGGAGTCTGCTTTGTTAAAGATGTGGTGAGGGCATGGGTCTGTGGGGGATCCTGAGTGGATAGAGTTCATCAGACGGATGGTGTCCTCAGTGGAGATAGGCTTCCAGTCGTTGAGGATGTTCCGGGGGGGGTGGTGGTCCTGAAGGGGGTTTGGAGGGTTGGTCTTCGGGTCGGTTGTCGAAGCTGTTGTGGATTTCTGCAATTTTGTTGTGGAAGAATGAGGCTAGGGAGTCGCAGAGGGCTTGAGAGGGGGTGATGTCGTTGGAGTTGGCCGGGGGGTTGGTAAATTCCTTGACGATGTTGAATAATTCCTTGCTGTTGTGGGCGTTGTTATCTAGTCTGTCCTTGAAAGCGGCTTTTTTGGCGGTCCGGATCAGTTGGTGGTGTATGCGGGTGGCGTTTTTGAAGGTGTCCTTGGTGCTGGTGGTTGGGTCTTTTTTCCAGGCCTTCTCAAGGGAGCGGCAGAGTTTCTTGGATTTCTTAAGATCATCGTTGAACCAGGAGGCCTTCTTGCTGCCTAGTTTGATTTGTCGTTTTTTCAGTGGTGCTAGGATGTCGGCGCTGTTGGATAACCATTGGGTGAGGTTGGTGGCTGCTTGGTCTGGGTTTGAAGAGTGGGCTGGGGGGTTTAGAAGAAGCGATGAGGAGATCTGGTCGATGGTGATTTTGTTCCAGTTTCTTTGCATAGTGGGTTGGGGGTGGTTGTAGGAGGTGGGCTTGTTGTAGGTGAAGTGAACGCAGCTGTGGTCAGTCCAAAGGAGAGCAGTGGTGTGGTTGAAGGAGACATGTTTGCTGGAGGTGAAGATAGGGTCGAGTGTGTGACCTGCGATGTGGGTGGAGGTGGTGACAAGTTGTTTAAGTCCGAGGTTGGCGAGGTTGTCCAACAGGGTGGTGGTGTTGCGGTCGTTGTTCTTTTCAAGGTGAAAGTTGAGGTCACCCAAAAGGATGTAATCCTCGGAGGGGAGCGCGTGTGGAGTGATGAAGTCCGTGATGTCTTCACCAAACTTTGCGCGGGGTCCTGGTGGCCTATAAAGGAGGGTGCCTCTGAGTGTAGTTTTGGGGTCGATGTGGATCTGGAAGTGAAGGTGTTCAGAGTTGGCGAGATTGAAGTCTGAGCTGGTTGAGATGCGGATGGATTTCTTATGGACGATAGCGATACCTCCTCCTGTGTGGCCGGTATGGTCCTTGCGTATGATCTTATAGTCTTCCGGGATGGCAATGGTGATGTCTGGGGCTGAGGTGGCGTTCATCCATGTTTCTGTCAGGAAGGCGACGTCCAGAGAGATGGTGTCTAGTAGATTCCAGAGGTCAATGGCGTGCCTGTGGACCGATCGGGTGTTGAGCAAGATGCATTGTAGGTGGTTGGGGTCGAATATCTGTTGTGTGATCGTAGATGGGGAGTTCTTGTTGGTGCCGTAGAATTTGCAGGAGTTGCATGAGAAGGGTCCGTGAGTGTGTCCAGGAGTGGCTTGGACGCAGTTGGGGGAACGGCCGGGGTTAAGGGCTAGGAGGGTGGTGGCATCGTAGGAAATACGGGGACCAGGGGGTATGGCGCTGGGCGCGGTCCAGGCACGGACGGGCGTAGACGGGCTTACCTTTGGCGCACCTTCGGCGCTGATGGGGCGCGATCGCTGCGCGTGAACGCTGCACGTTGGGTCATAGGTCATAAATGGGAAGTGGAAAGGGGAGGGGCGAGGGCGTCTCAGCTGGGAGGCGGGCGGGCTTACGAGGACAACAACAATCAACAAAATGGCAGCGGAGGGGAGGGCAGAGCACAGTGCCGGGGGTAAACTCGCTCTAATGTAAAATAAAAATTAATGCAGTGGAAGCGAGGCGAAGCGCTAGAAAACAATAACAATAGCAAGCAACACGTGGAAGCGAGGCGAAGCGCTACAATGCAATAATAAATGCAGGCAAAACACGATAATGCAATTATAAATGCAGGCAGCGCACAATAATGCAGGCAACAAACGATAATGCAATTATAAATGCAGGCAGCACACGATACCAGGTCTCTCCAGGGAGACTAGGGGAGCGACCTCTCAGCGAGCAGCAGTTACGTCCTTCTGTGGTTTCTTTGTTTTATTTTTTTCTTTCCTATTTTGGCGTTGAATGAGAAGATGTCCTGTCTTCCTTCTTTCATCCTTGTTTATCTTTCTTCTTTCTTCCTGGCTTCGTTCTTGTACTTCTCAGTGTACCCTATCAGTGTTTTTTTCATGTTTTCTAGTTTTGTGTTCATGTGTTGTATACCTGTTACACCTTATGCTTTTATTGCTTTCTCCTCTTCTCATTCTTGATGTTCTTTTCTTGTTGTTCTTTCTTTTTGTGTTTTTCTTATTCTTCTCTACTTTGTCTTCTTCTTACTGCATTGTTTAAGCCTTATGTTTTTGTTGATATTGTAAAAGGGGAAGATGTGTAGTGACTGCACTTCATAATTCTTTCCCCATAGTCTCCTGCCTATCCCTGTAGAATGTTGACATCATGATGATGTAATAGAATGCTACAGAGCTCTAGGATTTCAGTTGAGAGATAGGGCTGAGCTGGTACCATCCTGCTCCTGGTGGGGTTTTTATTTCCTTTACTTCTACCTAATGAATGTGCTACTATCCTGTACCATCTTAATTTAAATAAATATACTTCATCAACTACCTGAATTACTGATCTTCCTTCACTACAAGTGTCCATACCTTCTGCCACTGGAAGCAAGTATGATAGATGCAGCAAGCTGACTGAAAAAGCGTGGAGTAGAAAATAATCTAAGAAACAGAATCACGATATAAAAATAAGTCACAGGTGCAAGTCACCTTGAAAAATAGTAGCCACCTTCCAACTACAGGAGATAAAGCAGAGTAATGTCTCTATAGAGAATAGTGGTCAGAATGAACTCCAAAGTATTATGGTAACATGCAAAATGTGGCGCAGGAGATAAGTGACTCCCACCGGAAAAGTAAGAGCAATGGAGTCAAGACATTAAATGGAATGTAACAGTTGAGAGGAAAAACATGTTGGTCAGCAGCCATCATTTATAGCAGAGCCAACACAATAAATATTGTCTCCTCAACAAGACATGTTGCAGATATGCTAACATACATCCATTGAAGTGGAGTCAGCTGAGAATAAGACAATAACTTTATATTGCGACTTCCATAAACAAACCTGTCAGGGGCTGCTATTTTGGAAATATGAGTGAGGACTTCTCAGAAAAGCATGTTGCACCCATGTGAGACGACATCCCTTGAAGTACAATCAACCTAGAGGAAATCAGAAAACGCTGGATGCAATCTCCAGAAGAAGCCTGTCAGCGGCCGCCATTTTAAAAAGATGATGACACAAAGCCAAGTGACCTCCAGACGTGCCAAAAAACGAAGAAAGGGGTAAAGAAAAGGGCAAGACACTACCACAAGCAGCTTGGAGGAAAGAGACATGAGTTCTGAGCAGACAAGCGAGTCAAGTTGATTATGTCAGGCTCTAAAATGAAGGAACCTCCGTAACGACCGCCATTTTGCAGTCCCGTTGTGAAGAAAACTCGAGCACCTCCTCTCAGCACAGGGAGGCTCACCAATCACTCACATGCACATCCAAATGACAATCCGTTGTATACTATTTTTATTACCTTGATAACTGCTAGTGTCCAGTGAAAGAGGGGAAAACAGGATCTCTCATTCTTTTCCTGTGAAATCAACAGTAGTTGCAGTATTGCAGCATTGTGGATAAGATGGCAGAATATATACATCATGACACAAATGGTGTGAACGTGTCTTTTTTGTTACTAAGTAATATTTATCTAATGTGTCAATTGGGGCACCAAGAAAGAAAGCCAATTCTATCACAATATGAGCTTTCTGCAGTTTTGGCAATTTTGTGCATCAAAAATTCAAGGATCCATCATCAGTGCCTTTACAGGTTAAGACTAAATTGCCAAAAAAACAATTTCCGAATACTGTGTGCTACAACGGTCAATATAGGAGAGGTGAGGCCGGGCGAAAGGGGTGCCTCTGGAATGAGATTTCCTTTCACAGAAATAAATTGAGTTTTGATTCACGAAGCCATATGATTCTCAGATGCAGACTGATACATTTCAGCGTTATGCAGTCCAAGGGGATAACTGAAGATTACAGCCAGTAAACAGAAAGAACTAAGGGCAGTGCCAAGAAAGAGCATCAGGAGGGGACTGCCGTTTGCGACAAACAGTAGAGTCAGATCGCACCTACAGCTCCCAGAGAATCGTTCATCTTCGTGCCCCTGTATAGATGAAACGTGGTTTCCAGCTGACAGCATCGATTCACAACGGGAACACTGTTACATTATTTCAATGGCAGTAGGTCGGCTGAACTAGTAACAAGTGGACCTCAAAATGTCAGACCTAGCATCAGAGCATTCTTCTATATAGATCAAGAGAGCTGAACTAGCTACGGTGGCCTCTGGGCGAAACCTCGCTCTTGACGCCAAAGGCTTCTGTTGTGTCCCCGAGGGTCCGCCCCCGAGGTCCGGAGGGGCGGACAAGTTGGTCACGTGACCGCCTTATAATAAAAAGAGGTCGAGCACGTGAGAGGGCGTTCAGAGACACGCGCCGACCGACCAAGCAACCTTATTTCCCAGTGTCCGGCTGAGTTTATTCTAGGGCCCCGTGTTAGGCCTAGCCAGGGTAGACCCCCTTGAATGTAGATCACCCGACACAACAATTGGCGACGAGGGTGGTGATCGATTCCCCGCTCGGGGTGCGTGTGTGTGTCCCTGGTGGGGTGAGGCGGCTGCGGGCATTTCCACGTGTCCGCGGTGCTCGTGCCGTGCCCCCACACACCCCCCGCTCTGCCTGGAGGAAAAGAAAACTCTGATCCCTGGCTCTCTTCAGGTGAGCAGCGCTGGCCTGCATCTATCTGCAGCGCGCAGGAGCGTGATTGGTCGCGCGAGGGGCGTCCAAAGCGATGGCTAATATTCCGCCCATTGAGCCGTTTGTGGTGGAAGGTGCGCCGTCCACTCTAGCACCGAAATGGAAAGAATGGGTGGACAGGCTATTCATATTCTTTGAGGCCACCAAGGTCCATAAGGAACAGAAGCGTGCCATGATCCTCCATCTTGGTGGCAAAGACATTCATTCCATCGCCCGCACCCTTACGGAAGCAACTCCGAAAACCCACCACACGCTCATAAACGCACTCAATGCGCACTTTGAACCCATGGCCAACCAAGACTATGAACGGTTCATTTTCAGACAAGCGCGGCAGCTACCAGAGGAATCGCTGGACGCCTATCACTCTCGTTTGAAGAAACTGGCACTAACGTGTGGATTTCAGGATGTCACGGAGGAAATCAGAGGCCAGATCATTCAGGGTTGCGCTTCTGCTAAACTGCGCGAGAGAATACTAGAGGAGTCGGGGAAACCCCTCCCAGACATTCTCACGCTGGGCCGCACGAAGGAGCTGTCCAAGGCCAGGGCAGCCCACATGGAAGCAGCTCTGCAGGCCAATATGAAAGTGGAACCGGTGAACAAACTGCAGGTCCGCCCACAGCCCAAATGGGTGAAGAGAACAACAACTCCGCAGGGCGGAGCCTCGGCGCAATCATGTGGTTACTGTGGAGGCCCGAGACACCCGGCGCCAGAATGTCCAGCACGGGGCAAGATATGCTCCGGGTGCGGGAAAATGAACCATTTTGAAAAGGTGTGTCGGTCCAAAAAGTTCAGCAAGCCCCGCCAGACAGTACACGCGGTGGCGGAGCCTGAAGGCGCGGAAGGAGGACCCAGCAACAGCGACATGGACGACGACGAGGAGGAAAGGTCCCCACACAAGGTGCACATGATCGGCACAGCCACCCGACGCACAATGACACTACCACAGTGCGCAATACAAGTGGCTGATCAGGACATCATGGCGACGGTGGACACGGGCGCCTCAATAAATCTGATGAGTGCGTCCCTCTATGGAGACATGGCTACTCCACCCGGCCTCCGCCCCACTCCGATCACCGTTTATGCATATGGCCAGGACGTGCCCCTCCGTATTCGAGGAAAGTTCAAAGCAGCAGTCCGGCACGGAGATAAGATCAGGCGTGCCAACATCTTCGTGTCGGAGGAAGGCCAAGGTATGCTCCTGAGTTGCCGGACGGCAGAAGACCTGGGAGTGGTCTCTTTTGCGTTTGGGGTGCACGAGGAATCAGTGCAGCAACTGATCGCAGACTTTTCGGACCTGTTCGAAGGGATTGGCCGATTCAAGGGCCGGGAAATACACTTGCATGTGGACCCCACTGTCCAACCGGTGGCCCTGCGACACCGGCGGGTCGCGTTTCATCTGAGGCCACTGGTTGAAGAAGAGCTACAGAAGCTGGAAGCAGCGGGCATCATTGAAAAGGTGTCCGGACCCACTCCCTGGGTATCGCCCATCGTGGTCACTCGGAAACCCAAGCAGCCGGGAGCGGTCCGGATATGCGTGGACATGCGCCTCCCCAATGCGGCCATCAAAAGGGAAAGACACATCACCCCTACGATCGACGACCTGATCGGAGAGATGGCTGGGGCCCGGTGGTTTTCCAAGTTGGACCTCAGGGCGGGGTACCATCAGCTCGTGCTGGATAAAGAGTCCCGGAACATCACGACGTTCTCCACTCACGTCGGACTGCGCAGGTACACCCGACTGAGCTTTGGGATCTCCAGTGCTGCTGAAGTATTCCAGAACGTCATCCAAGAGCTCATCACTGGCATACCGGGGGTGATCAATGTCAGTGACGATATCATGGTGCACGCAAGGACAATTCCCGAGCACAACCAACGCTTGGCACAGGTGTTCCGCAGGCTCCGCAGCGCTGGACTTACTCTGCACCGAGACAAATGCGAGTTCCTTCAGACCAAGCTGGGGTTCTTCGGCTACGTATTCTCGGCAGATGGCGTTAATCCTGATCCGGACAAGGTCAAAGACATCAAAGATGCACCTCCGCCCACGACTGTCACGGAAGTCCGGAGCTTCCTCGGGATGGTGAACTACTGTGGTCGCTTTATAAGAGACCTAGCTAACCTGACCCTCCCTTTACGTGAGCTAACTAAAGACTCCACGCCATGGAACTGGGGACCGGAGCAGGAGAGAGCGTTCCAAGCCATCAAAAGTGCGCTGTCCAGCAACACCACGCTGGCGTTCTTTGACCCCAGGCATTTCACTCTTATTGCAGTAGATGCTGGACCGGCGGGACTGGGGGCTGTCCTGATGCAGAGAGCCCGAGACGAGATAGACTGGGCCCCCATCGCTTTTGCCAGCCGGTCCCTCACGGACACCGAACAAAGGTACTCCCAAATTGAAAAGGAAGCCATCGCGATTCATTGGGGATGCCGGCATTTCCACCTGTATGTATATGGCAAACCCTTCACAGTAGTAACGGACCACAAGCCACTGCTGTCGCTGTTCTCAGGTACCTCATCCAAACCACCCCCCAGAATTGAAAAGTGGATTTTGCAATTACAGGAGTACAACTGTACCATTGAGTACCAGCCAGGGGCAAAGAATCCGGCGGATTATCTGTCACGACACCCCCGGGCGGCCACCCCAGAGGAGATGGAGGAAGCTGAAGAGACAGAGGCCTATGTGCGATGGGTCGTGGCCAGATCATGCCCGCGCCCCATATCCCTGGAAGAAGTGGCGAGCGCCACGGCTCAGGACGCCTGCATACAGCGGGCCAAAGACCTGCTCCGGACAGCCAACTGGCAGAAAGCTAGGGAGAGCTGGAAGGTACTCACCCCCGAGGCCCAGAAAATCATGGACGGTCTGTACCACGTGAGGGCTGAACTGAACGAAGACGAGGCGGGGTGCCTCCTGCGAGGGCATCGTCTAGTGATCCCGACGGCTTTGACGAGCCGAGTAGTTCAGCTGGCGCATGTAGGGCACCAGGGAATGGTTAAAACAAAGGCCCGGCTGCGGACCAAGGTGTGGTTCCCGCTAATGGACGACATGGTGGAAACTGCTGTGCGCACATGCACGGCCTGTCAAACCACAGGTGACAGCCCCCGCGAAGCACCCATAATCGTGGAACCCAGGCCCCGAGGCCCTTGGGAAAGGGTCAGCATGGACTTTGGCAGCCTTCCGGATGGACGGCACACGCTAGTGATGATCGATGATCACTCCAAGTACCCGGAAGTCGAAATCATCACCAGCACCAGTGCCGATTGTGTGATCCCCAAGATAGAGAAAATCATTGCCACGCACGGAGCCATGAAAGAACTCAGAACGGACAATGGACCGCCATTTCAGGGCCAAGACTTTGCAGACTATCTCTCATCCCTAGGAACTCGCCACAGGCGCATCACCCCAAGGTGGCCTCAGGCCAACGGAGAGGCCGAGCGGTTCATGAGGACCTTAAACAAAGTAATCCGCATCGCACATGATAAAGGACAGTCCGTGGAGATGGCCATTTTCACCTTTCTCCGTAGCTACCGCCAGACCCCTCACTCCACAACGGGGGTAGCTCCTGCACACCTTCTCCTAGGACGGGTAATAACGGACTCTATTCCTCATCATCCCCAGTGGGCACCTGAACGGATAAAGGAACAGACTGTAGAAATGAGGAGGCGGGCCGCTTATGATCAGATCAGCAAGAAACGGAGGGCTGTGGCCCCCCATTTCAAAAGAGGTGACCTAGTGCTTATAAAAAATCGGGCCACTGGGGGAAAATTCAAACTCAGTTATGAAAGACGACCATGGCGAATCAGTGGTGTGAAGGGCACCCGCATCACAGCCACTCGAGGACGAGACAAGGTAACTCGCAACGTATCTCATTTCAAACTCTACCACCCGGCGAGCAACGAGCCAAGGCGCCAGCAAGGCGACAGAGAAACCGAAACTGCAACTATGTTATCGCCTGGTGAATCAACATCCCAGCACGAGATCCGGCCACGTGCCGAGCAGCCGGGTCCTGGTGAGGATGTGGGAGGAGAGTCGGAGGCCCTGGATGAGGCCCCAGATCCGGAGGGGGCCGACAATGAGGCGCCAAGCCAAGAGGTGGAGACTGGAACTGAGCCGATGAATCAGCGAGGGTCCCAGCGCCAGCTACGTGCTAACCCCACCCCCTCCAGCTGGCTGAGAGACTACTTCACGTAAGACTGTTCTGATTTATACGTGTGCCCGCCATGTTTGAACTGAATGCGCTAGCATTTGTGAAAGACGCTGAAGGTATCAGTCCCGATGCTAATGAGACAGTGGGCTCGATCAGACCATGTTTGCAATGTTGCAGTATGTTTTTGGTTTTGTTGTTTTTTCTTGTTTTAGGAGGAATGTTGTGTCCCCGAGGGTCCGCCCCCGAGGTCCGGAGGGGCGGACAAGTTGGTCACGTGACCGCCTTATAATAAAAAGAGGTCGAGCACGTGAGAGGGCGTTCAGAGACACGCGCCGACCGACCAAGCAACCTTATTTCCCAGTGTCCGGCTGAGTTTATTCTAGGGCCCCGTGTTAGGCCTAGCCAGGGTAGACCCCCTTGAATGTAGATCACCCGACACAACAGCTTCAACTCACAAGGCGAACTCTCTTTAACTAGAGTGGTGGCTTCAAGTACCATCACCACAGGTACAGCACAGCAGGTCAGCTTGGTGCAAATTCGCTCTAGATGCATTAAACATCTTGAGGCGACCCTTCTCCTCCGCACGTCAGTGCTTATTTGAACATGTCATTTTTTTATTTTTTGTGTGCGGTATATTTCCATTTTTATTTATATTTAGTCCGACAGGGGATATACATTTTTAGTTAAATGTTTCCTAGACCACTTCAACTTCGCTTCTAAGTGTACTTTTATGACAGGGAAGTGTTCCCGCCTTCTTGGAATTTCTCAACACTAATTCGGCAAGATTGATTGTCGTGTAATACTTTTATCAGAATGAACACATTTTGCCTACGAACCAATAACACATACCAAATATGGTTTCTCTGATACCACGCTGTATACTTGACTTATCAGTTATACCTTCAATTATCTGTCATTCTAGCCTGATTACGTTTGTATGTTCACAAATCTTTCAGTAGATCACGAATAGTGACATAACGCACATACAAACTTTCAAATTGACAATTTTTTTTATGTGAGGCAGAAAACTGCTATCTTTCAGGAGCGAATGTTTACATTTTATTCTCTGCTCTGAACACTTTTTTGGCACGGACCACAAAAAACAAATCTTTCCAGCGAAAATCCTGCTTTGCTTTGGGCAACCATTCATATTTCTAATTGCTTGCCATTTACACAATTATTACAGCCGATTAGCATAACATGAATTTGTTAAAGGAGGTAAAATTGAATTATGCAGCCAGAAGGAATGCACCCACAAAGACCCCTTGAACACTAAGCTTATTTCGGAAGGATTTAGCCATCTTTAAGAATGCAGGGTTTTCTCAAATCCTAAAAACGCAGAAATTAATAAATGCGTGCCGTTGGTCAGTTTAATTAAAATGCAAATGTTTTGGAAGTCATCAGCTTTATTTATTAAAATCCATAGAGTATAAGTTAATGAAGTGTTTTCGTGCTGTTATATCAAGCGCAGCAATGTCTTATTCATCTAATTCTTATGATTTACATAAAAAAACAGCTTATTTTTGGGGAGTTCTTTCATTTTCTTTCCACTGTAGAGTCTGCTTGTTGAGACACAGGCAATATATTCACGCTTTTGAGCAACCCAGGTCCATGGGGCCCTGGGTTGTGGCAAACACCTGATTTTGGCACAGACATAGGCAGTTTTGTGAGCAATTGAAAAGGCGATTCATCTAATGAAAGTGCAGCAATAAAAGAGGATTTTTTCTAGAAGTTACAGAGTTCTGCTGTTATGGAGATTACTGCTATGTGTTGCTGGTATAAGAGAGTAAACATAAAAGAGGTCTGCACATAATATGGGCCTCTGGTCTTGAAATACAATCCGTTTCATCAACACTTTCTTCCATTTGGGTTATTCCCTTTCAGGCTAACTGTAAACTCTAAGGGGCAGATTTATGTTAACTGGCGCATCCCTAAGGATGCACCAGTTAACATGCGCCACAGCTCCGCCAGCCATGGTGCGCCGCATTTATAATGCGGCGCACCATGGTGCAAAAACGGCACAGATGCATGACGCATCTGTGCCGGAAATGTGGCGCATTGCTGGAGTTGCGTCGCAAGCGCGACGCAGCTCCAGCAAGGCTCGGGGGTGCCCCATTTTAAGAATGCTGCGTCAAGACCTACGCCTGCTTCAAGCAGGCGCTGGCTTTTGACGCAGCATTGGCTTAAAAGTGACTGAGTGAAATCTCATAGATTTCACTCAGCCACTTTTGCGAGGCGCACCTGCCCCGGAACGCCCACCCTGCGCCGGAACCCCCACAAGCGGCGCAGGGCTTTACAACATGACGCATCTGCCTAGATGCGTCACGTTGTAAATCGTTCGTAGGGATGCGCCACGTTTACGCCGCCTTGCGTGACGCAACAGCGGCGTAAACGTGGCGCAAGGGCCTCATAAATCTGCCCCTAATCATTCAAACCCGTTCTTTTCCCCATGACCCCATACTACTCTGTGCAGGCTATTTAGAGTATTACATTTCTGCAACTGCTTCTTTAGGCATAATTGCCTGGTACAGCCATAGATCCAGATTTAAGGCACCATGAGATGAGACAGCTGCTTAAGTTGACGCAACTTGGGAATACGTGAGTGTCCATGAAATCATAGAGGGTGCCAATGTGTTCGCTAAAGGAATACAAACAATGGTCCATCATCATACCTAAGGTTGCATCATTGCACCAACCAGGGCAAGTATTTGTGCTTCATTAACTCACTCGTTGACTGAATTTTTTCATGCATTATGCCTATGAGAGAAAAGAAAAAAGAAAGAAAAAGGACACTACGACGTCCCTTCTTTTTTTCCCCATTATTTCACACATCCTAATAGTGAGACAGAAAGAAAAAGAGAGAGGAAAAACAAAAAAGAACCGCAAGACAAAACTGGAGACCAACTAAGGATCCCCAGTTTTCATTTTTTCAAGAACAGATGCAGCAATAGGTTCAGTAAAGCAGACCCGCGTTTGAAATGTTTTTATAATGATGGGCTGAGTCACAAAAGTAATCTGAGACAACATCCTAACTTTACAAGTTTCGGTATTTACAAAAGGCATTTAGGAGTAGTAAAGTTAATATTTTGTCTTAAGACAAAATTCTAACCTAAGTTTAACTTAAGTTAGGATTTTGTCTTAAATGTGTCTTAAATTTTGGTCTTAAGACAAAATCCTAACTTAAGTTAAACTTAGGTTAGGATTTTGTCTTAAGTTTGTTTTAAGTTTTGGTCTTAAGACAAAATCATAACTTAAGTTTAACTTAAGTTAGGATTTTGCTTAAATGTGTCTTAAAATTTGGTCTTAAGAGAAAATCCCTGGGTGTACTCGTACTGGACAGCCCCGCCCTGCCCGCAGGCTGTGGACTCCAGGGGACGGTGCCTGAGTGGGCATTGAGGCCCGGGGCTCCCTCCCACTCGTGGACACCCTGATAAGCCCGCGTTGTCTGGCGCCTGTTGGAGACGCGGCGAGGGGGACTGCGGAGTGGGTGAGACGCCAAACACCTGGGGCCTGCCCCTGAACGGTGTGTCAACCGGGCGAGGGCCACCATGGTCCAAAAGGGGGCCAAGTTACTGGATGGGTGCGATGGCTCAATGGCTGTGGGGCCTGCTTCGGACTCTACACCTGAGGGGACTACACCAGGAACAACCGACCAGACTCCTGCGAGGGGACACCACGCTGATAAACTGGACCTGATCCTGAAAGAAATCAGAGACTCCAGACTCACCATGGAGACACAGATGGGTGCCATCACCACTAACCTTTCATTATTGAAAGCTGATCACAGCAAATTGGCTGATAAGGTCAAAGAGCATGGTACATTGCTCGCAGATTTGTCCCCAACGGTGGCGGAACACACTGCCTCCATCCAACAACTGCAACAACAGGTGGCGTCCCTATCAGACCGAGCGGAGAACGCTGAAGGCCGCAACCGACGCAACAACATTCGCGTTATTGGCCTTCCAGAACGCAGTGAGGGGACACATGCAGCGGAATTCATGGAGCAGTGGTTCAGAGACCACATCGACACAGAGAACCTGTCACCATTCTTCTGTGTAGAGAGGGTGCACCACTTTCCCACTGGACAGCCGAGACCTGGTTGGCCGCCCGCCTGCTGATTGACAGGATCCTGAACTATCGGGCTAGGGATGTCCTACTCCAGAAGGCCCGGGAAAAGTCTCTCATAGAATATGAGAATCGACGCATCTCCCTATACCCGGTTTATACTAACACAGTGCAAAAACAGCGGTCCTCCTACTCCGAGGTTAAACGGCGGCTCCAGAAGGCTAAACTTCGATACGCGTTGTTGTTTCTGGCACGCTTAAAGATCATACATGACAAGAAAACGCACTTCTTTGAGAGCCCCACCGACGTGGAGGAATGGCTGGATGTGATGGATATAGAAGGCAGCCAAGAGGAGGCCCCGGACACGTCGGCCGGCGGCTCCAGTCAAGCCCTGATTCATAATGGAGGGGCTTCTCCCACCCGGGCGCAGAAATCGTAAAGGCGTAGACCTTCCAAAAAGCAACAGAAGACCGACCAGATGACCGCGGTGGCCATGGTGGGCACCTTCAGAGACGAACAGGAAATGATAAATACGGACACGGAGGACAGCACCATCCACTCCGACTCTGAACACAGTGTACTCCTATTTCAGACGGTGACGCCGAGAGCAGCAGACGACCTGCTGGATAATGCACAAGAATAACCCATCAGAATGAACTGAGCTGAGACCACACAAACTATTGATATCCTTTTTTCAGTTGTACCACTTCCATGTTTCTGTGCCCTGTGGGCTGAAGGAAGGACCTAGGGGCGGTCGGGAGGTCTGTTGTTGGGCTATATAGAGGACTGCTCCGGGCTCGGACTCTCCCACACTTCTCAGAGGGCTCCTATAATAAGTGGACCTGACGGCCTGTGTACTCCCGAGGACCGCTGAGGCCTAATACTGGGCCCCAAGGCGGCACCACGTACCTGTTGTTTAAACAAAGCTTTCCCCGGCGGCGCCGTAGAGCCGGTGACGACTACACGAATGGACAGGTGGCATAGAACAGTACTTGGCCAGCCCCCCAAAGGCGTATGCACCAATGTATGGATTGTTATAGTTGTTCATTTAATGTTCGGCACAGCAATGTTCTCAAGCTGCGCCACAAATGTTCTGGGTGCGGGTGGGCGGGCGTACGTCTCCTGGCTAGGGCTCTTACTACATGCCGCTAAGAGCATGATGATGATGCTAGTGGAGCTTAAGTTTGATTATGGCTGATATCATAGGGAACTACAGTCTGGCAACCTGGAATGTACGGGGACTTGGTGCTATACAGAAGAGGCATCGGATACATGCATTCTTACTCCGTCATCACACTCAAATAGTGTTGATGCAAGAATCACACTTAACACTGTCCGAAGCACAAACGTTGCGGAAAAAATGGAGGGATACTGTATTTTCCACCTCGTACTCTGCCTTCTCCAGAGGGGCTACTATATGGGTACGGCATGGTACCCCCTTTGTGGAACTGGAGAGAAGAATAGATGACCAGGGAAGGTATATACTGGTGAAAGGTACATTGGATGGCACACTGCTAGTCCTGGGCAGCATATATGCCCCGAACTTTGACCAAGACACATTCCTAGCTAAGGTGGGACGGGCTTTTGCGGACTGGGCAGATATCCCTTGGATATTGGGCGGAGACTGGAACATGGTCATAGACGTAGACCTAGATAGGTCACACCCTCCTCTCTAAATGACTGGGATGCACAGACTAGCGGATTGTTTCAGGACTTCGCTCACCGGGTGGGGATTGGTAGACGTCTGGCGTTTATTACATCCCAACCATAGAGAATACTCGTATTACTCCCCAGTGCATAATCTCCATACCCGCCTTGACAGATTTCTATGCAGCAGCTCCTTATTGTCCAAATGTGCGTCCCCTGAAAACCTAGCCAAAACCTTTTCTGATCACAGACCCCTAATGCTCGATTTGATGTGGGGGAGGGTACCGTTCCCGGTTCCTACCTGAAGGCTAAATCCCCTACTGTTGGAGGACGGCCCCTTCGGTGCATCAATAGCGGATACACTAGATAATTACTTACAGGAAAACTGGGACACAGCAACATTCCAACCTAATGGTGTGGGATGCCATGAAGGTCGTAATTAGGGGGGCGGCCATAGGACAGTTAGTGGGGGCTAGGCAGGAAATCCACAGGAAGCTCTGCGAAGTCGAAAACCGCTTGAAACACTTTGAAACGGTGGCGAGTGTAGACCCAAGGCGGAAAGGGGAATTACAGAACTGCAATATAGAACACACAAAGCTCTTGGAAACACTGAGAGTTATAGACTACAAGGACTATTTACAGCGCCAACAAACCGAAACAGACAGATTAGGAGCCCCATTGGCCCGCGTGATACGGGACAGTCCTGTCACTCCGGTGATTACCCAAGTTAGAGATGCAGTAGGACGGATAGTGACCACTCAATCTGATATTAACCTGGCCTTCCGAGACCACCTGAGAGCGCTGTATGCCCCTTTCCACAATGAAGACGTGGAGGGAATCTCAGATTTCCTGAGAGACTTACCCTTTCCGGTCCTCCTTAGGGATGTGCAGAAGGGGATGGATGGCCCAATCACGCAGCAGGAAATCCGTGTGGCCATCACTGCACTTAACCGAGGTAAAACGCCCGGCATGGACGGATTGCCTGTGGAATTCTACCAGACCTATTCTTCCACCCTTGTACCTATACTCGAGAAAATCTATAAGACGTCATATGAGTCCGGTCACCTGCCTGCCTCGACAATGCAGGCCGTGGTGACATCCATACCTAAACCTGGAAGAGATACCCTAGATTTGACTAATTACAGACCCCTCTCGATGCTCTTCACAGAGTACAAGATCTTTAGTAAAGCTATTGCGTTGCGGATGCTGGCCAACCTCCCTGGCCTCATACACCCGGATCAATGCGGATTCCTCCCCGGGAGGAGTACTTCCCAAAATACACGAAGACTGCATGCCCTTATGTCCGCTCCGCCACAAGACCTTCCACGGGCCGGCTGTGTGGCGCTGGACCTTAGACAAGCGTTCCACTTCCTTTCATGGACTTTCATGTTTGAAGTTTTGCAACGTTTTGGTTTCCCCGAATCCTTGACAAAATGGATACGATTATTGTATACGAACCCCTCGGCCAGGGCACGCACTGGTAGATATATCTCGGCTGACTACTTTTTTCACAGAGGCACCCGAAAGAGGTGCCCACTTTCCCCACTTTTGTTTGTCCTGACATTGGAGCCACTGGCGATAGACTCCGGGCTAGAGCGGATAGAGTGGGCATCACCATAAGGGGGACACATAACCTGATATCGATTGATGCGGACGATATCCTGCTGTATTTCCAGGACCTAGGGGCGGACCACCTGCCCATAGTGAATGTCTTTGACCGATTTGAGGTTGTGTCGGTCTAGCAATTAACCCAGCGAAATCGGTAGGTTTTTATTTCCAAGAGTCGCGCCGACCCCACCACATGCAATTCAGCGGCTTCCAGATACTGATAGCACAGACCACATTCAAGTATCTGGGCATACATGTATATAGATTGCCTGAAGATCAGATCGAAGGTAATGTCCGAAAGGCCATTAACAATCTCCGTTTTAGCGTGACCTTCTGGACCTCCTTACCCCTGTCCGTTATGGGCAGGATAGCGGTCTCAAAAATGGTCATGCTCCCCCGTATGTTATATTGTTTTGTGAACCTTCTGGTGATACTTCCACAGCATATCTTTACAACCCTGAATACGATCCTGACTAACCTAGTCTGGGGTTCTGACGACGAAGGATAAGCCTTAGGAAACTACAGCTCGGGACCAGGGCAGGTGGCCTTGGAGTACCGGACCTACGGGGTTATTATTATGCAAGTCAACTACAGTGGTTGTCTTGCTGGGTGGCGGGCAGAAACCTGCATGAAATTGACTTCTCAATAGACCAATTGAACCGCGGAGAGCTACATTCCCTCCTTCTGCCTGGGGCTAGGATCCCCCGAGACTGTCATCCCCTATTGTACACCACCCTGATGGGCTGGCGGAAGGTGCTAGCGTACACATCGGGGTGAAACCCCGATGTGTACGCGGGGTGAAACCCTGCGCAGACAATATTCCTTTGTTAGGGCTGCCAACACCGGAGGGGGCGACTGGCGCAGCGTAGATTGACACCTTGGACGGAGGCAGGAATTGAACTGGTGGGTAATTTATTTGGGGACGATACATTGTTAGACCATGGTTCCTTTACACAGTTCACGGGGGCCCCTCCACGACTATACCTCCTACACGCTGTGGTGTCACACTATGTACGGACCACCTGTGCCCCACAGCGCATCAAGCCTACGCAACATGAGCTGGTACATTTCCTTTAATACATGGGGATGGGGGGACACTTAGTGAGGTGGCTTTACGCCGGGATCAGGGAACACGCGGCCTTACGACTCACTGCGCTCAGAGACACTTGGGCCCGGGATACGGGAGGGGACCTGACGGATGGGGCCTGAATAATTATTCTGGAACACTCCAGAAGAGTGTCCTGGAACGTCAAGTTCAAATTTATACAAACAATGATACTACATAGGGTTTACCTCACACCTAAGAGACTACACAAGATGTTCCCTGACTCTCCACAGTGTGCCCCCGCTGTCAGGCGGACGAGGCCGACCTCCTCCACATGATGTGGTCGTGTCCCGGTAACTATTGGGGGGCGATTTGTCATATATTGCACACGGTCACATCCCTGCAGGTCCCAGAGGAAGCGACACACTGTCAGAGGCCAATTGAAGTTTTTAGATTTGTCATTGTTGTTAGCAACCAGAGTCTTGACTATGAGGTGGAAGTCCGCCAGGCCCCCAGAAGTGGAGACGTGGCGCTTGGACCTGTTAAAATGGGGCGGAGCAGAGAGTGCGGCTTTGCGTAGGGAGGAAGGGCGAGGCCTCTGAAAGTATCCAATTGCACAAGAATGGGACCAAATGCTGTTGGAGGTGGAGTAACTAGATTTGATACCATCACAAGCAGACAATACATCCTAAGGAACAGAGGGGGGGGTGGCAGTGGAGGTGTCCAAAGGGAATTGATCAGTGCATATCCAGGTTGGCCAGATGAGTGTAGACAAGCTTCCCTAGGTGAGATTGATTTACCTTTCTTTTGTAATACAGACAGCTGACACGGTAAGCCGAGAGACCGGGAGACGTACGGAAGGGTGGGAGTTGGGTGAAACAGGGGAAGTTTGAAGGTTATTTCAAATGCGATTAATATGGCAGAATGTGAAGGTACTACCGGACACAGTGGGGTCGAGACCTGATATCACAGATATTTAAATGTATTATTAAGTTATGGCCCGTTTGACACTAAATTGTAGGAGTGGCGGGTAATTGTAGTCATTTCACCCTGTTACAGTTGCCTGGGGAGAAAATGGAAAAGACTGTAAATTTCTGAAAAAGTACACTGATGTATAATATCCTGTTCTGCAGTCGCAAATAAAGAATAAAAAAAAAAGAGAAAATCCTAACTTAAGTTAAACTTAAGTTAGGATTTTGTCTTAAGTTTGTTTTAAGTTTTGGTCTTAAGACAAAATCCTAACTTTAGTTTAACTGAAATTTAACTTAAGTTAGGATTTTGTCTTAAGACCAAAACTGAAGACAAACTTAAGACAAAATCCTAACTTTACTATTCATAAATGCATTTTGTGAATACCAAAAGTCGTAAAGTTAGGATTTTTTCTCAGATTACTTTTGTGAATTGAGCCCCTTGAGTCTAGCTGGTTCCTGAAGAAACACCTGGGCCCGCACATTTTAGGGGCTCAATTAATTGTCAGGGTTTCCACCGCTTTTCCATGGTAGATGTGCAGAAGTCTGAGCGCACAGAGATTGGCATTGAATCAAATAGAATTGTAGTGTAGTTCCTATATCCATGATAGGTTCTGCGCATTGGAATAATATACACCATAGTTGTGGCATAGCACTGGGCTCAGTATGCCTCTATTGAGTACATTAATCTTAATTACTTGTGTGTGCCAGCTAACACAGAGGTCACTAGAACCGTCTCCAATGAACAAGAATGGATTAGTTTCTGACCACCGCATAAACATGACATCTTTGTTTCCCTTAGAATCGGAACAGTCTCAGAATCGTTGAAACAATAGATAACAGTTTCACCCAGTCAATCGTGCATGCTTCGTTTCTATGGAGTTTCCACAGAAATAGGTAGACGGGCATTTCATTAAAAAGGATTTATTGAACAGTCTTATTTGTCGTGCAAGAGATATGAACTACTACAATTGTAAGACAGAATGCATACTGAGTTTCAGATTCAAAAATCTTTATTTGAATTTCATAAATTCATAAAAGCAATCTCATATACAGAATATCAGAAAAATCCCATTAAAACTTTGCAAGTACATTTATAAAATAAAATTTAATTTAACAGATTATTATAGCAACTAGGATGTTCAAGGGTTTTCCATCATTTGACGAACACGGGTAAGGAGTCTCAGAAAAGTGCTAGTGCGAAATACCAGTTCATCAGTGTCCAGGGAGAGCAACATCAAGTAGGACTGCCCCAAGGAAAGGGGTCTACGTTTCCTAAAATACAAAGCTAAAAACCATTTGATATATTTTAAATAAAATTTACAAGAGAAGAAAAAGTGCAAATCATTTTTTGTGCTCACTCCATCACAAGGACAAGGCTTATAATGTGATTTTGGATAATAACCCAAGGGGAAAAATAAAAGAAATCGTACAGTTTCTGCCCTTAAACGGAACAGGAGTGATCTTTCCCAGTTGGTTGGTCATTGGCAGAGTGAGATAAAGTGGGAGTGGATGCCTGCACAAATCATTGCTCATATATGCCTCAACTGACGATTTAGTAAGTTCCTTTTTTATTCTTTCTGAGTTATAAAGTGCATATAGTGCGTATTTTAACCCATTCTTATCTTAGGTACTGAGTTAGCAGTAAGATAAAATAATACTGCAATAGCATGGCTTGTAGTAGATATATATATATATATATATATATATATATATATATATATATATATATATATATATATTACCTACTGGCGGTCGCCAGTAGGTAGTTATAGTTAGGATAATTTTCAATGTTAAATCTCAACATTCTATTTTGAATAACTTTGGCGCCGGTTGACGAATCTGCCTGAAATTTTCAGGAAAATGGTCTCATGGCGGTCCGGTCCTTCCCTGAAAGTTTGGGGGGGATTCGTCAAGCGGGGGCCGAGATAAAAGGGGGGTCCCAAAACGCGTTTTCCCCATGTTAATTTCCATAGGGCGGTCGATTTCACTTTTAGCCCGAACGGCTGAATGGATTTCCACCAAACTTGGCAAAATTGTAGGGACTGGTAGCCCGATGTGCCTTTGCTATGTCTCAAGATATGTGCTCCAGTGGATTTTGAGTAATTAAGGTTCAAAAAAATATATATATCTATAGCAGCGCTCCGGTAAGCGCACCGGTACGCGCACCGGGCGCGTCACGCGACTTGCGCGGAGAAAGCTGATTGGCTCTGGGGTGTCTGTAAACATTCTAAACAGTCCGGAGCGGCCGCCATCTTGTGTCTCGGTAGGATCGAGACACAAGAGGTGGCCAAAACAAAGGGGGAAATGACCATAAGGGGGCAGAGTAGACCCCCCTTGACCCCCTAGGTTTGATGTGGGGGCCATAAAAGGGCCCCACGGGGCAAAAAAAAAATAAAAAAAATTTTTTATTTTCGCGGGGTGAGCGCCCGGTACGCGCACCGGTAAGCGTACCGGGGAGTGTACCATGGGGAAAAAGAATGACAGTTTTAAAAGTAGCTGATTAGAAAAAAAAATGTTTAGTTGTTTTTTTATATATACACATACATATATATAAATGCATATGCACATATATATATGCATATATGTCTATATGTGTGCGTGTAGAGAGAGGTAGAGAGGTAGAGGTGTAGAGGTAGAGAGGAAGAGAGGTAGAGAGTAGAGAGTGAGTAATAGAGAGTAGAGAGTGAGTAGTAGAGAGTAGTAGAGAGCAGTAGAGAGAGTAGCAGAGTGAGTAGTAGAGAGTAGTAGAGTGAATAGTAGAGTGAGTAGTAGAGAGTAGTAGAGAGTGAGTAGTAGAGACTGAGTAGTAGAGAGTAGTAGAGAGTAAGTAGTAGAGTGAGTAGTAGAGAGCAGTAGAGAGTGAGTAGTAGAGAGTGGGAGAGAGTAAGTAGTAGAGAGTAGTGGAGAATATTCCAAAGTTTGGCACAGCACCACTTTCACAATGAGTCCAATCAAATCATATCACTTAGAGTACTTATTGAAGCGCTGAATCTTGGTGTATATTCAAATGCTTTTATTTTCCTTAAGTTTATGTACCACAGCCAGCCGAAACGTTTCGTTCTGTACAACAGAACTTCTTCAGGGCGTTCTTATTTCCTTCAAGTTATGTCGGTATCCCGTTGTCATATAACTAGATATTTCTTCCAAATGTTAGACGAGACATAAGTATATTCTTATTAAAAGTGACTAGGTATCAATTTTACCCACACAATTCGGGCAGACTTGAGTAATTTATAGCATCCTCAAAGTCAGTCTTTCAAAAATTCCAAAGTATAGGACATGATAATCCAAATCCAAATGTTTCTCAAGAAAAGTCATTTACAATCGTTCGGAATATCGGTGTTTGGGCAGATATGATCCAGGGACCCCCAGTATGCAAGGGGAATTAGTCCCCCCTCTGCAAAGGCGCCAGTGGCCTGCATTGCAGAGAGGTGTAACAAGGGTGTGGCCTCATTACACTTCTCTGCAATGCAGCTCCCTCGTGCATACTGGAGGCTCCTGGTGGACTAGTTGACCCCAGGGACCCCCAGTATGCAAGGGGAATTAGTTCCCCCTCTGCAAACGCGGCAGTGGGCTGCGTTGCAGAGAGGTGTAACAAGGGGCATAGTCTCATTACACCTCTGCAATGCAGCCCCAGGCGCATACTGGAGGTTCCAGGTGGGCTAATAGGCCCCCAGGGGCCCCCAGTATGCAAGGGGAATTAGTTTCCCCTCTTCAAACATGCACGGGGGCTGCGTTGCAGAGAGGTGTAAAAAGGGTTGTGGCTTCATTACACCTCTCTGCAATGCAGTCCCCTGGCGCATACTGGAGATTCCTGGTGGGCTTTCAGGTCTTATATAGTTAGGAATTAGCATTAAAAAAACCTTTGAAATTCACTGAAAAAACCACAGGTTTCACACCAGTTATAGTTAGGAATTAGCATTTAAAAAACCTTTGAAATTCACTGAAAAAACCATAGGTTTCACACCGGTTATAGTTAGGAATTAGCATTTAAAAAACCTATTAAATTCACTGAAAAAAACATAGGTTTCACACCAGTTATAGTTAGCTGGAAATTTTACTGATATAAAACCATTGAAATTCCCACGTTATAGTTAGTCGGACTCACTATAACTTGCGCGTGCAATGCACTGCTGATGACATCACATATTACATCACTCATGACATGGTCAGTGACATCACTCATGACATCACTGATGACACCATCCAGTGAATATGTGTCTTTCTGAAAAATAAATATTAGTGAGTTATGTTTAAATATTTAAATACATATATTAGTGTTTCACTTTGTGTATAAGTGGCTACATGTGTTGATAAGTAGCTACATGCGTATGTATATGGGTTATTTGATATTTTTATTAGTATCAGTATGAGTGTCTATATGGTTTGGTGGGGGTATTACTTAGCACATAGATGCATGAGTGACTGACTCTTTGTTTGTATGTGTTTTGAAGACTGCATATGTACAGGACTGTATGGGTGGATGAGTGTCTATATGTGTTTGTTAGTGAGTGAATGACTGTCTCACTAGTGTCTTTATCAGTAACTACATATGTTTTAACCTAGTATATATGAATATTGATGTATATAAGTGAGTATATGTGAGAGTAAGAGATTGTAAGATTTCCTGTTTAAATAAGTATGTGTTTCTATAAGTGATTGTTTAAGAGAATAAATATGTGTAATTTTCAATAGAAGTAAGGTGGAAGTGTGTGTATAACTCTATATTCAAATAAATGGTTGTTTAATAGTTTATTTGCACGTGTGAATATGTGTGTGAGTAACTTTTGGATGAATGTCGGTGTGTAACAGGATGTATAGGTGTATCTCTTCATATGATGAGTGAGTATATGTATGAGTGACTATATAGAACTGTTGGTGAATGAGTGGATGTGTATATAGATAGTGGAAGTACAGAATTGCTTGTTGTAACTGATATAGGTATGTCCATTTTTAAAAAATTTCAGTTTCTATTTTTGAATATGTGTCTCAAGGGTTACTTTACACTGAGAGGAGGTCTGTCACTGTGTCACAAGGATGGTGTCATCAGTGATGTCATGAGTGATGTCACTGACCATGTCATGAGTGATGTAATATGTGATGTCATCAGCAGTGCATTGCACGCGCAAGTTATAGTGAGTCCGACTAACTATAACGTGGGAATTTCAATGGTTTTATATCAGTAAAATTTCCAGCTAACTATAACTGGTGTGAAACCTATGTTTTTTTCAGTGAATTTAATAGGTTTTTTAAATGCTAATTCCTAACTATAACCGGTGTGAAACCTATGGTTTTTTCAGTGAATATATATATATATATATATATATATATATATTCACTGAAAAAACCATAGGTTATAGACCATATATAGTTAGGGATTAGCATTTACAAAACCTTATTTTATTTGCACAAAACCATTGAAATTCCATATATAGTTAGTTGCACTAACTATATATCACGGACCCGCAATCCACTGCTAATGATGTCACATATTACATCATTCATGACATGGTCAGTGACATCACTGATGACATCACTGATGACATCTCAAATGACATCACTGATGACATCACTGATAACATCACTGATGACAACACCCAGTGACTGTATGTTTCTGTAAAGTTAAAATATGTCTTACATATTGAAGAATGAGTGGATGTATAAGTGTCTGGATAAAGGATTTAGTAGGTGCATGACTGACTGTATGAGAGAATGATTAAATGTGTCTCACTGAGTGCATGGGTTAGTGATTAAAGTGTCTTAATTTGGCAATCATTATTTATGTTGTTCTGTAAACTGCTGCATGTTTAAATCAGTAGCTATATCAGTAACTATATGGGTTATTGAATGGTTGCCCAAGTATTTGTATGGGAGACTGAGTATGTGTGTGGGTGGCTGGGAGGTGTATAACTCTGTGCATAGATGTGTGAGCAGTTGATTCCCTAGGTGTATGGGTTCAAAAGTGCATGTAGAAACAGCTGTATGGACAGTTGACTGTGTGCATGAGTATATTGGTGAGTGAATGGATATCTCAGTGCTACATGTCAAAGTAAGTACATATGTAAAACACACTCCACGTGAGAGTTGACATATATAAATAACTGAACATAAGAGCCAGTGAATGTGAGAGTGGCTGTATGAATCATTGTGAACTTGTATCAAGGATTGTATAAGAGAGTAAATATGTGTTACTATATGTTTGAATAAGTAAGGTGTGTATAACTGTATAGTTGAGGAAATGGAGATGTGATTGATTCTTTCCATGACTGACTAGGTGTGTGAGTAACTCCATGGATGTGTGACAGTCTGTGAGTGCCTGTTTACACTGAGTGTATCTAAGGTTATATTAGAGTCTGAAGATGTATTATCACATAAATGATATCATCAGTGATGTAATCAGTAATGTCAAATGAGATGTCAGTGATGTCATCAGTGATGTCATTTGAGATGTCATCAGTGATGTCATCAGTGATGTCATTTGAGATGTCATCAGTGATGTCATCAGTGATGTCACTGACCATGTCATGAATGATGTAATATGTGACATCATTAGCAGTGGATTGCGGGTCCGCGATATATAGTTAGTGCAACTAACTATATATGGAATTTCAATGGTTTTGTGCAAATAAAATAAGGTTTTTTAAATGCTAATCCCTAACTATATATGGTCTATAACCTATGGTTTTTTCAGTGAATTTTCAAGGTTTTGTAAATGCAAATTCCTAACTATATATGGTCTATAACCTATGGTTTTTTCTGTGAATTTCATTGGTTTTTTAAAAGCTAATATCTATAGCTGTAAAATATATTCTTTATTAAGTGACGTATCACGTAGCCCGTGAGACGCCTCATGATGCATCGCATAACCGTGACGTATCGTCTCTGCAGCGCAAACCAAACCCAAAACGTAAGCGCGCCAGAACACGCTTAAAGATATATATATATTTTTTTTACCTTAATTAGACAAAATCCACACGTGCATATATCACAAACGTTCAAAAAACACAATATGTCGGACTCCCGTTACGCTGCCGGTTAGCTGCCCGGTTAACGTACCAGGAAGCACCTTTACCGCGAAAAATCACAATTTTTTTTTCTTTTGCCCCGCAGGTAACTTTAATAGCCCCCTCATCAATCCTAGGGGTTCAGGAGGGGTCTGCCTTACCCCTTTCATTCATTTACACCTTTTTTTTCCACCTCTTGTCTCTCGATCCCACAGAGAGACAAGATGGCGGCCGCTCCAGACTGTTTACAATGATAACAGCCAATCAGCTTCTCCTCAGACTCCTGTTACACTGCCGGTTAGCTTCCCGGTTAGCTGCCCGGTTAGCTGCCCGGTTCGCGTACCAAGACGCGTCTCTACGGCGAAAAAATCGTTTTTTTTCTTTTTTTTTTTTTTGGCCCCGCGTGGCTTTATAATATCCCCCTCATCAATCCTATGGGGTCAGAAGGGGTCTACCTTGCCCTCTTTCCTTCATTTCCCTCTTTGTTTTGGTCTCCTCTTGTCTCTCGATCCTACCGAGAGACAAGATGGCGGCCGCTCCGGACTGTTCACAATGTTGACAGCCAATCAGCTACTCCTCAGACTCCCGTTACACTGCCGGTTAGCTTCCCGGTTAGCTGCCCGGTTCGCGCACCAAGACGCGTCTCTACGGCAAAAAAATCGGATTTTTTTTTTTTTTTGGGGCCCCGCGTGGCTCTATAATATCCCCCTCATCAATCCTAGGGGGTCAGAAGGGGTCTACCTTGCCCCCTTTCCTTCATTTCCCCCTTTGTTTTGGCCTCCTCTTGTCTCTCGATCCTACCGAGAGACAAGATGGCGGCCGCTCCGGACTGTTTAGAATGTTGACAGACACCGGAGAGCCAATCAGCTTTGCTTCGCAAAGTTCCTATACGCGAAAAGTTCGCTAACCGGATCGCTGCCCGGAGCGCTGTTACAGATATATATCTTGATTTAAACGTTAATTTCTCAAAATCCACTGAAGCACATATATTGAGACCTAGCAAAGGCACATCGGGCTAACAGTCCCTACAATTTTGCCAAGTTTCGTGGAAATCCATTCAGCCGTTCGGGCTAAAAGTGAGTCCAACCGCCCTATGGAAATTAACATGGGAAAAACGCGTTTTGGGACCCCCCTTTTTTCTCGGCCCCCCCTTGACGAACCCCCCCAAATTTCCAGGAGCTGCTCAGAAACAAAATGTGCCATTTTCCTGAAAATTTCAGCCGATTCCGTCCACAAACGCCAAAGTTATTAGACATAGAATTTTTAGAAATCCCATAGGGAAAAAATCCTAACTATATATACCTACTGGCGACCGCCAGTAGGTAATATATATTCACTGAAAAAACCATTGGTTATAGACCATATATAGTTAGGGATTAGCCTTTTCAAAACCTTATTTTACTCACACAAAACCATCATACAGTCAGTCATGCACCTACTAAATCCTTCATCCAGACACTTATACATCCACTCATTCTTCAATATGTAAGACATATTTTAACTTTACAGAAACATACAGTCACTGGATGTTGTCATCAGTGATGTCATCAGTGATGTCATTTGAGATGTCATCAGTGATGTCATCAGTGATGTCACTAACCATGTCATGAATGATGTAATATGTGACATCATCAGCAGTGGATTGCGGGTGCGCGATATATAGTTAGTGGAACTAACTATATATGAAATTTCAATGGTTTTGTAAGGGGAAAATAAGGTTTTGAAAAGGCTAATCCCTAACTATATATGGTCTATAACCAATGGTTTTTTCAGTGAATTTTCAAGGTTTTGTAAATGCAAATTCCTAACTATATATGGCCTATAACCTATGGTTTTTTCAGTGAATTTCATTGGTTTTTTAATAGCAAATATCAAAAGCTGTAAAATGTCAAGTACGTGATAGGTAAAAAAAAATTCGTGTTTATGCACGCTGATGTGCTTTGAACGCTGCCCCCCTCCCCTCTTTTCTCTTAGTAGTACTCTCTCTTTGCAGATAGTGAAGAGTAGTTAACGCAGGCCTTTACCCCGTTGTAATCCGTCGTGCCTGCTTGTCTCTCCATTTGATTGATTGTTATCCAAGCATTTACTGTTTTACAATTGATTCTCTTTGGTTCATTCTCTATTTACAAACAAGCACAAAGTCGCAATACTCTGTTTAGTCTTTGCAGATAGTGAAAAATCGTGAAAAATCGTGTAAAAAAATAAAAGTAATCGAGCAAAATCAGTAGGCCACTAATTGGATCTCTTTTTGACCTCGCTAAATTAGAAATATTAGGAACAACCCTTCATGAGAAATACGAAAATAGTGAGATGAACTGAGCTCCACACCATGAGGGCTGCAAGACAGCTCGGCTCCGTCACCCACCCCGCCCAAAATAACGACAAACCCTATGCAAATATTAAAAATATAGACAACACACCAGCAAAGTAACAGGGTAAAACATTTTATTAAATAACTATTTACATTACGTTGGTTTATGAGATGATGTCAGTAGTGGACCGATGTGTGAATAGGTCGGAAGCAGCACAAGGCGCCAAGATCCGGATGGCAAGTCCTGGATGTTGGGTGCCATAGTTCAGAGTTCTGAGCAGCGCTTGTAACACTGTCTGAAGCTTATTTCCACCTACTGCAGCTTCACTATTCTCAAAGTAAGTGAGGGTCGTTTGTGGACCTGACTGCATTTGAAAACAATGTTATATGGTACCTCCCTAAACCGCTTGACGGAGGCCCCCGAGGTGCGGTGTGATGGCACGGACTCGGAGAAGACGCTTGGCTCCGACCCCCTCCCCAAGTCTTATAGCACTGGTGTAGCCTGAGATCGCCCCCGACATAGGCGGCCGGCTCCCGGGGTCCGGCGGAACTTTTTGCCTTTTGATGACTCTTCTATTCTGGACCTTGTCCCACAACCCGTTTGACCTGAAGACACGCTGTAGTGGGGCGCCCCTTTACCGTTTTAGTTGCCATTCCGCCCGCTTTTGCTACACTGTGCCTCTTCCGCCATTCAGCTGTTTATCGCCCGCTCTTGCGGCTACAGCGTCTCGCTCACCATGTAGTTGAGTTGCTCCCGCTCTTGCGATGCAACGATAAGCGACTGCCACAGGACTCTCAAAATGGCGGCCGGCTCTTCAGATTTGGGCGTGGTCCACTAAAATGGCCCTGGGACACCTTGGAACTCGGACGCTTCCCTGATAGGGCTTGGGTCCCATTCTCGAAAGCGTCCCCTCAGCCTTGAAGATTCTACAAAAGTCTTGGGGGCCCCCGACTCCCGCAGGCTTCTGGTGGGGAGCGGCTGCCATGTTTGCTCGTGGAATGGCCACGACGGACCTACGAGATGGTAGTGCTCTCATGCTGACGCCAGCTTTAGTCTGAAACATCCAGAAACACTGTAGACTACCAATTCGATCAGTTCCGGTAGCGCCCCAACATGACCCGGTAGAAAAGAACTTGCCCTCCCCTCTTTGACTGATGGTTCTTGTTGCCTGTCCCCTCTGTTGTCATTTTACAGAACTTTTTGGACTGCTGAAAGGGGTTGTGTTCCGAACGCTGGTTGGTGGAGACATTTTGACTATATTCTTGACCTACGTTGTCGCGTAATGCGTTATATGACACGCCGCGTTAGCGCACCCGGAAGTGATCCGGGGCGCGGCACGCAGCGCGTAACGTAAGCATAACAGGTCATGTGACTTGTTAATAAAACTTTTTATTGGTTCATTTTACTTTTGTTATTTTAATAATGAAAAGCTTGGTCATATGACCTAAAAAATGCGCTTTTTATTGATTTCGAACTTTTTTTTTTAAAACATATATGTTATAATATTCCAGGCTAATGTACTTTCCCGGAAAATTTACAACTGTCCTGCAAGTAAAATATATTCCTTTTTTGAGAAAAAGGGCGTTTCTTCGTTCCATGACGGAGCCGTTGAGTAAAAGAGACTCGGCCTGCTGTCTTAGTCGCCGATACGCCTGATTATCAGATTCTTATCGATCACTTTATGTTGCAGGAGTGGAAAACACAACTGCCCTTGACCATTTATCTTTACTGCGTTCCTACATATTATACCTTTTATCCGTCATGTAATTGGACTGCTTTATTTCACTTGCCTTTTACTGATTCGAAAACAGTGACTAAAAGTAAAAACTTTACCAATGTAAATACTACTACCATGTTTTGTTTTAAAAACCTTTATTGTGAAAATGTCAGTATACAAATACGGGCCTATAACCACGTGGGCCGGCCACGGAGCAAACTGAAATCGTATATGATGAGGAGACATTTACATTATAGAGGAACGTAACGAGCGAGCCATTAGGTTGCAAGAACTAAGGTGTCTAACAGTTGCGGAATCGGTGGACGTACATTTTGTAATTAAAATACGACAGGGCCACTTACAAAAAAGTTATCTAGATATACATTTGCGTGCAAGTACCATGGGTGACGTTAATTCGAACTTTCAATAGTACAGTAATCAATAACACATCAGAACTTAATATCAATAGGGATGTCGAAATATTCAATCAATTCTCGTCCCCGCCCGCCATGAGCATCAAAACTGCATTCATATCTCGTGATATCAAGGTTGTTCAACCAGTACACAACAATGAGTCACGAGTCCCATTTATACCGGCGCCATTTTGGGCGAGGCCGGGCAGGTCCAAGATATAGTCAAAATGTCTCCACCAACCATCGGCCAGACCAGAACCCCTTTCGGCCCTTTATGCTACAAGATGGTGTCTTCCATTCAGAAAATATTGTTGGCAGCATTTTGAAAGGAAACATAAACAGCCGTTCTCCTAGTGAGTCTCACATTGTTACATTTAGGAAGAATGTTGAAGAGTAGTATGTGGAAAATCTGAAGCCATTTTTCTACAAACTCTCAATCAGCCTTGGATGGAAAAAAAAATCCTGAAGAATGTACAAACTGAAAACCAATTTTTGTCTGTATAGCATCAACAGCAACGCTTGAGTCAGCTTTGTGTCAAGCCGCCATTTTGATTCAATCAATAACGTCCCCCTGCACACATTCAGGGACCTGGTCATGTCTTCAGATGAAACGGATTGTGGGACAAGAAGCAAAAAGGAAAAGGAAAAAAGTTCCATCGGACCTCGGGAGCCGGCCGCCTATGTCATGTGCGACCTTTGGCCACACCAGGGCAATAGTGAAGCTGCAGCAGGTGCAAATAAGCTTCAGACAGTCTTACAAGCACTGCTCAGAACTCTCAACTATGGCACTGAACATCCAGGACTTGCCATTCGGATCTTGGCGCCTTGTGCTGGTTCCGACCTATTCACACATCGGTCCACTATTGACATCACCTCATAAGCCAACGGGGCACCCCACGCCGACTTTCGGCGCAGCATTGTAGGATGGCCACACCAGTGCGGCAACTTTTTTTTATTTCAAAAGATCTTTATTGACAGCAAAGCCATTGACATCACCAGCATTATCACATGTGCATGAATTAACTCCGGGATCGGCGCCAATTTCTCAGAAACTGCTAGATGTAAGTCGTACACAGCCTTAGTGCCAGCATCCCGGAGGCCTGGCGGCGAGGTAGTAAAGTAGCAGCACAACCATGCCAATCGAGGGCTCCCAACACAGGTAGCGTATTGTAGTGGTGTGACAACTGGCAATCAACCTGTCCACATGATAGTCAGCGATCCAACATCATATCTACTATGAGAAATTAAACAATGCCCAACAAACTACCCCCCCACCCACCTGTGTGTGTCTGTGTGTCTGCCTAACCCGTCCCGACTATACAATCACCCGAGTGTTCCTACCCCGTGTCCCCACCCCGTCCCCCCCTATAAACCTGCCCTTACCCTACTATCCTTCAGCAGCCCATCTCCGAGTTCTCACAGCTACCCTCAGTCAACCAGAGGCCTCCCCATTCCCGCCTCCCCTGTGTCACCGTGTGCAGTGCTGGCTTCGATCTCTTCTACTCTATCTTGCAGTTCCACCTCCTCAGCGGTGTCAGAGCCGTCCTCCTCACTCCTCTGTTTGTACTCTTTGTAAAGGTCCCAAAAGTTCTTGGGCCTGCTTCTGGGCGGAAGAAGGTCGCTATACAGTTCTGTCTGGGTACAGCAGTACTACAGGTCCCTCAGCCATTTAGCTTTTGTGGGGAGGGGCCCCCTCATCCAGCAGGTCGCTACCACCCTCCTTGCAAGGAGCAACGCCATGTCCACCAGACGACGCAGTCCCGGGGCTAGTGGTTTCGAATAACCGAGTAGCGCCAAAGCAGGGGTACGAGATAAAGGCTCCCCCAGTATTTGATCGAGTTCCGCAAAGACCTCCCCCCAGAATGCCTGCACTCCTGGGCATTGCCATGCCAAATGGTAGAAATCAGCTGTCGGAGTCCGGCAGCGTTCGCATTCGGCCGAGGCGCGGAGGCCATAGCGATGGAGGCGAGCCGGGGTGTAATACACTCGTTGTAAATATTTGAAATGCACCAAGCGGTGCCGTCCGTTTAAAGATATCTTGCGCGTGCTTGTGCAGCAGTAGCGCCACATTCCATCATCTATGGGGGATTGTAGGTCTGCCTGCCAGGCCTCTCTGGCCTTCGACTGTTGCAGACGCTGGTGCGTCACACCCAGCTTGTTGAGCTGTGTAATGAGTTTCGCCGCAGAGGTGGATTTCAGTATATATGTTAGTTCCGGGATCTCCTCAGGTTCCTCCAAATCCGGGCCCAGTAGCTCACGAAAGGCAGAGCGGAGCCTGTGGTATTGGAATTTTTGTAATAGAGTGTGGCCTGCCCCGGCAACTAGTAGCTGATCCCAGGTTTTGAGTACACCTCCCTCAAACAGGTCCTCCATTTTCGTTACACCAAGAGAACTCAGCGCCTTGACCACTCCCTTCTCACCGAGCGGGTCGAGCCATAGGGCCCACTCCACCGGTAACAGTGGGGAGTAAAGCAGAGTGCAGCCCCGAGAGCGCACCAGGCTATTCCAGGCGTGGTTGGTCGCCTTCAGCGAGACCATCCGGCCAGTGGTGCGGTCTGTGGGTAGGCAGACAGTAGCAGGCAGAGGGAGCGGGTCCGCGAACAACCGCTCCAGTATAAGGTGTGGGGTCCGAGGGTCACCGTGCACCCATGAGTATAAGTGCGATGCCTGGGCGACTCTATAATACCGTTCTAGGTCCGGCGCTCCCAGCCCCCCCATTTCGCAAGGTAGAATCAAGGTCTTCCAACTAACCCTGGGCTGTTTCCCCACCCAAGCTAGTTTCACCAACACCGAGGTGAGCTGCCGGAAGAAGGTCTTGGATAAAACCACAGGAAGATTCAGGAAGAGGAACAGAAATCGGGGGAGTACCACTATTTTCATTAGTGCAATCCTACCCGAGAGGGAGAGCGGGAGACGGATCCACTTATCTACGTCATCCACTAGGTTGTTATAGGCCACTCCGTAGTTGTCTCGAACAAGGACCTCCGGGTCCGAGTGGAGTTGAATGCCCAGGTAGCGAACTGAGTCGGCGGACCAGTGCAGGGGGTAGTCCATGTCGAACTGTCGTGTCACCGGAGTGAGCGGGAACGCGATCGATTTGTCCCAGTTCACTTTCAGGCCCGATAGCGAGCCGAAACGGACCACCTCGCGGAGCACCGCAGGCAGATTAACTTCAGGTTCTCTGACGTACAATAGCGTGTCGTCAGCGTATGTTGATATCCCGATCTTATATGTAGGGAAGCTAACCCCCTCTAGGCTGTGGTACTCCCGCATGGCGCACGCCAGGGGTTCCGCCACCAGTGCGTAAAGCAACGGCGACAATGGGCAGCCCTGTCGAGTGCCTCTGCTTATGTCAATCGGATCCGTTACCCTGTCACCCAGGCGGAGCCTAGCGAAGGGTCGATGGTACAGCGCGCCAACTTGCTGAAGGAACTGTTCGCCCAATCCCATCTTGCGCAACACCCGAACCATAAAGGGCCATTCAACCGAATCGAACGCCTTTTCCATATCAAGGAATATAGCCAATGCGCTATTCTCCTGCTTGATATGCTGCATCGCGCCTAACACTGTTCTGATATTGTAGGTTAAATTCCTGCACGGGACAAACCCGGACTGTTCTGGGGCAACCAACCCAGGTACCAGCAGGGCCAGGCGAGTGGCTAGGACCTTGGCATAGATTTTGGCGTCTACATTAAGGAGACTAAGGGGTCTATACGAGCCGCAAAGGTCGGGGGGTTTACCCGGCTTGGGTATGGTGATGAGTAGCGCCTCCCGCATGGTGGTCGGCATTTCACCGTTCTCGCAGATGGCGTCAAACAGGGTGATTAGGTGTGGGAGCAGCAGATCCTTAAATGCCTTATAAAACCCCACCGTGAGGCCATCCGAGCCCGGTGCACTACCCGAGCGCATGCCCGCCAGTGCCTCTAATATTTCGTCTTGGTGGAAGGGGGCCATTAAGAATTCCCTGTCCGAGTTCTTGAGGAACGGCATGGCTATATGGTCTAAGTAGTCCTCCATCTCACCCTCCACTCCCTGTGTTTTAGCTCGGTATAGTTCCGCATAATAACTCCTGAATGTCTGAAGTACCTGCTCCTCGCCCGTCACTGTGTCTCCCTCCGGAGTTCTCAGTTCCTCTATGACCAGCGGTCGCCTGGTGCTGCGAACCATGCGTGCTAGAAGCGCCCCTGGCCTCTCACCCTCCCCATATTGTCTCGCCGTGGCGTATTTGCCCATGTAGAGGACCTCTCTGTCCGCCAGTGCCTGAAACTCGGACAGGAGTTGGGACAGCGCCCCGTCTCCCGCCTCGCCGCCCAGCCGCAGCTGCTCTGCCTCAAGATCCGCCATCTTCGTTTCCAGAGTAGTAAGGTCTCGCCGTATGGATCGTAACACACTGGAATGTTTCGACATCGCTACCCCCCTGATGTAAACATTAAATGCCTCCCACACCGTAAAAAAGTCATCCACTGTGTCTATATTAGTAGTAAAGAACTGCTCTATTTCCTCTGCTAGTTCCCCCCTGAAGGCCTCGTCAAGCAGTGCAAAAGGCGGGAACCGCCAGGTGAAGGCTGGGATCCCCCTCCTGGGCGTCGCGAGGCGGAGGAGAATAGGGGAGTGATCTGAAAGCGTGCGTGGGAGGACTGTGCATGTGCTAATGTTGTTAAGTACCAGGGGGGGTGCCAACCAGTAGTCTATCCTGGTGTGTACATCGTGAAATGCAGAATAGTGTGTAAACCCACCCGCCCTCGGATGCTTTTCCCTCCATACATCCAGCAAGTCAGATTTGATCATTTCAGCCGCCATGTACGTGGCCGAGGCCACAGGTCTCCGGGCAGGGCCCGCAGAGCGGTCAATTGATGGGTCAAACACAAAGTTAAAGTCCCCGCCCCACAACATCCAGGGCTGAGCGTGTGTTCTTGCCATAGCTGACAGGGTCTTATAGAATTCAGGGTGGTCATAGTTAGGGCCATAGACGTTCACTATTAGTATGTCCATCCCCTTACCCACACATCTCGCCAGGACATATCTACCGTCTGGGTCTGAATGCACCGGAATGAGCCGCAACTGTGACTTTGGATTGGCCCAAATTAACACCCCTCGGGCATGTGTAGTGTAGCCCGCCGCCACTGTGTTCCCTGACAAACCCCTGGATTAGAGCATTCTGCTGGAGAGTGGCAGGTGTGTCTCCTGCAGCAGTGCTATGTCAACGTGGTGTCTGCTAAGATAGTTAAGGACTTTCCTCACTTTGCGGAAGTCGTTCAGGCCCCGCACATTCCAAGTCAGTAAATTCAGCTCATTCCGGGCATGTGCATGCAAAGTCGGTGTGGCATCAGCCATTGCTAAGTGGTTTCAGAGCATGGGCCGTAAGGATGGATAGTGCTGGACACAGTAGGACACCCCAACTCATAATCTCCCTCCGGCGCTCGCGAACAGGGACAGCAGAACACTTCAATTCACACACTTCACAATCAAACCCCGTCAACAACCCCAACCAAACACCCCCCCTTTCCTCCCCGAGTCTAGCTCCCACCCCAAGTACAGCAACCCACCCACAGCCGACCTCCCCCAACCTGGTCAGACAGACCCCACTCTCCCCCCCCATGTATCCCCTACAGGTGTAGTGTCGAATAGTCTGACACCAACCCCTCAGTGAGTAGAATCAACCAAAAGCTCAAGGGCAGAGCGCACCAATGCAGTACACCCCGAACTGTTCCAAGAGAGTGCAAGTACCGCTCCCCTCTCAGCTCCATTCAAGAGTCAATGCTCAAGGCTTGGTAGAAAGTGTTACTCAGACCCACTCTGACTGGCTCCCCCGGCACAGTGTATGTTGCCACGAAGCCATGAAGCACACAACCCCTTACCAGCGCCATAGGGTAACCAAGTTGTCCATCCCCAAATCATGGAGCAGGTGCCAGTGCAAGGCCGGGGCGCCCATATTATCCGGGTCCGTGATCCGACCAGTGTGTAGAGGATCAACCCCCTCTTCAGCCGCTTTTTAGTCCTGTTCCTCCATAGATACCTCCTCCTCGTCCTCCCGGCCACTCCGGTTCTCCTTCCTTTCCCGAGTCCAGGTCTTAAGGGACTTATGCAGTTCTTTCGGGTCCGTGAAGTAGTGCGATTTCCCACCTGTATTGATCCGAAGTTTGGCTGGATACATCATTGCGTAGTCCAGGCCTAGTGTTCTGAGTTGCTTCTTATATGGCGCGAACTGCCGCCGTTCCTCCTGCACCTTGGCTGTGAAGTCCGGATAGAGGGAGATGTTCATGCCCTCATGCTGGAGTTTGCCCTTCTCCCTCGCCACTCTCAGGACAGTGTCCCGATCGCGATAGTTGAGCAGTTTCGCGATTATGGGGCGAGGTGGCAAGCCAGGTTGGGGCTGCGGGCCCAGTGTGCGGTGGGCGCGTTCCACAATGAACATGGGGGAAAAGACTTCCTCTCCCAGGAGTGTTTTCAGGAGTTTCTCCACAAATAGTTCCATTTTCCCCGTTTGCGTGGATTCCGCCACTCCTGTGATACGGAGGTTGGATCTGCGAGAACGTGCTTCCAGGTCCTCTGTCTTGTCCCTGATGACTGTCAGGAGTCTGTCGAATTGCTTGCGTTCCTTGTCCCACTCCATCCGGGCTTCTTCGGCCTCAGTGAGCCGGCGCTCCGCCATGTCAAGGCGCTCCGCATGTTTGTCCACACGCTCTGCGATACGGTCCATGCGGTACGACAGGGCGTCTATCTTGGTGCCCACCGCCGCTATACTCTCCTGAATGCCTTTCTCCATGGCTGCCAACATGTCCCGGAGCTCCGTCGGAGCCTGGGTCGGCACCGCTGCCGCACCCTTCGGCGATGTGTCCGGTGCCGGGACCTCTGATCCCTTCAGACGGCGCAGTTCAAAGGAGATCTTCCCCTGGGTCGCCTCGTTCTTCCCCATGGTATTTACGATGCGTGGCAGCACCGAGCAAAGAAGCTCGCCGCACTGGCCGGCCAGGCGTTTACTCCGGTCCTCGATACCTCGTCGCCAGCGGTCAGGTATCCGATGCATGGAAAATGGCGGCGGCAATGGCGGGTAGTACTTCCTCGTCCGTAGGTTCCAGAACGGCCCAGTGCCAGATAGGGTCAGGTCCTTCTCAGCTGTCCCAGATAATCAGTCCCTCCGCAGAACGAGGGGAGATGGCAGAGCCTCATGCGATCCGTGCAAGTGAGCCAGGTTGCAGCGCCGGGTTCGGTGTCGCCCCACCACGTGGCGCGGCGCTTCAGCTAGTGTGCTCCACCTCTCCGCTGCTTCTCCAGTCCCCCGTCCCACCGGGGCAGTGTGGGGTAGGAGGTGGAGGGCTTTGCAATCCACGGTCCGTTTCAATCGCGCCTCGGTGTGCACGGTGTGCGACAGCCGCCGGAATTGTGGCCGCACGCACAGTGACGTCGCCCGGCCTCTTTCCCAGGATAGCCCGCTGCTTTCGGCCTAGTCCGCCACAGGCGCGCCACCAGGCACAATGCCCCTGGATGTTCAGGAATTCACGCCCTGCAGCCGTCCAAAAAGATCATCGATCACTGCCCGGGGTGCCAGCCGATGGTTCCAGACAAGCTATAGCCAATTCGAGCACATCAAGGATAGTCAAGCAGGATAATTCTGGAGCTTTGCGAGGAGCTGAGGGCTCACGCGTCCGCCATCGACGCCGGCTAGCTCCGCCCCCCACCAGTGCGGCAACTTGCTGGACACCACCTCGGTGCCATACGGATCTCGGCGCGTTCGAGTCACTGTACCGCAAGAGTGACCGGAACTCAGCTGGACACGCCGTCTTTCGGCGCAGCATTGTAGGATGGCCACACCAGTGCGGCAACTTGCTGGACACCACCTCAGTGCCATCCGGATCTCGGCGCGTTCAAGTCACTGTACCGCAAGAGTGACCGCAACTCAGCTGGACACGCCGTCTTTCGGCGCAGCATTGTAGGATGGCCACACCAGTGCGGCAATTTGCTGGACACCACCTCGGTGCCATCCGGATCTCTGCGCGTTCGAGTCACTGTACCGCAAGAGTGACCGCAACTCAGCTGGACACGCCGTCTTTCGGCGCAGCATTGTAGGATGGCCACACCAGTGCGGCAATTTGCTGGACACCACCTCGGTGCCATCCGGATCTCGGCGCGTTGTGCTGCCTTTGGCCTACTGTAGCCGCAAGTGCGGACGCAACTCAGTTGGACGACGAGTGAAACGCTAAGGGGCGCCGCACTGCAGCCGAGGAGCCTCCATCTTGGGGGAGACGCACAGCCCCCACTGACTGACGCGACCTCACAGGCCAACGGGGCGCCCCACGCCGACTTTCGGCGCAGCATTGTAGGATAGCCACACCAGTGCAGCAACTTGCTGGACACTAACTCAGTGCCATCCGGATCTCGGCGCGTTGTGCTGCCTTCGGCCTATTTGCACATCGGTCCGCTACTGACGCCGCCTCACGTGCCAACGGATTTTCTACGCTTTTTGTAGCCCTATGCCGCATAACAGGTCATGTGACTTGTTTATAAAACTTTTCATTGGTTCATTTTACTTTTGGTTTCCTAAAGATGGAAGGCTTGGTCATATGACCTAAAAATAACACTTTTCATTGGTTTAGAACATTTTTTTTTCCCAAACGATGAAAGCCCCACCTTGTTTCTGGATGATTCAGACTGAAGCTGGCGTCAGCATGAGAGCACCACCATCTCGTGGCTCCGTCGTGGTCATTCCGCGAGCAATCATGGCAGCCGCTCCCCACCGGAAGCCTGCAGGAGTCGAGGGCCCCCAAGACTTTTGTAGAATCTTCACGGCTGAGGGGACGCTTTCGAGAATGGAGCCCAAGCCCTAGCAGGCAAGCGTCCGAGTTCCAAGGTGTCCCAGGGCCATTTTAGTGGACCAGGCCCAAAACCGAAGAGCCGTCCGCCATTTTAAGAGTCATGTGGCAGCCGCCTATCGCTGCACTGCAAGAGTGGGAGCAACTCAACAACATGGTGAGCGAGACGCTGTAGCCGCAAGAGCGGGCGCAACTCAGCTGGATGGCCGCCACCTGGGGAGGCCCGTTCACGCCGCCTCCCCCACGCCCCCCCCCCGGGCCGCCCCACGCCAATTTTCGGAGCAGCATTGTAGGATACCAAAACCAGTGCAGCAGTTTACTGGACATCACCTGGGTACCATCAACATCTCAGCGCGTTCTGCTGCCTTGGAACTATTCGCACAACAGACCGCTACTGACGAGGCCTCCTCCGCACCACCCGGGACGCCCCACGCTGTTTTTCTTTGCTGCATTGTAGGATCCCAAAAACCAGTGCGGCACCCAGGTGACATCACCTGGGTGCCGTCCAGAACTCAGCACGTTGTGCTGCCTTGGGACTATTCGCACAAAAGACAGCTTCTGACCATTGTTGCTTTTTTTGTCAAAAATGTTTAAATGTTTGTTACAGTTTTTGTTCCGTTCGTTATATTTAAAAGTTAATAAAGTTTTATAATCCCACTTTGTTGGAGTGCTATATATTTTTAAAAAATCGGGTGAATGGGGCCTTGAATCGGGTTATTGTCATGTGTGGGCTTTGCAAGTGTACTGCTACAGGATCGGACATTTCAAACTCAAATGCACGTTCTTTTTCTTACCTTTCCGAAGCATGGAGCGCAATAGCAGGCAGAGAAAGGGTGATGCAAGTGTTGAACACTGCCTGGCCTGGAAGTTGCTGGCAGTGCCCCCCCCCGCCCGCTCCTGAAAGAGGACACACACACACCGCCGCCCCGAGTACTTCACAGATCATTAAAAGACCATGCGCTTGTTCATGAGGCTTAAATGGTTTATCACCCCTTCTAGAACCCCTGCATCGACCCTCTGACGTTTCCTGGAAAAATAACCACGTAACACAATACCAAGCCCTGTCAGCTGAAACCCCTGAGGAATCGTGGGGCATATTATCAAGGGGGTTTATCTCCGCTTTTTTGGCTTTAAAAGCCAAGAAAGCGGAGATAAAATTATCTCCCTATTACCAAGCTGTCGCTAACACCAGTTAGTGACAGCTAAAAGGAGATAGCGACCATCTTGGGCCCCGCTTTGCATGTCAGTGATATTTATCACTAATGACATGCAAAGTGGGCGTGCCAAGATGTTACCGACTGGAAACAGTCCCTAACATCGCTATCTCCTATTACCAACTTTTGGAGATATTCGCGCTAAGCGCGAATATCTCCAAAAGCTAACACCTGACCTGAGCAGTTCTTAGCCATGTTATCCAATGGGAGGTGGATAACATGGCTAAGAGCATTTGCTCGATAATGCATGAATATCGCTGACTTTTCAGCGATATTCATGCATTGCGGCCGTTTTTTATCGCCTTTGCGATAAACCTTGCAAATAGCAAGGTTTATCTGCGATAAAAATCGCCGATGTGCGGCGATAATTTTTGTCTCTAAACAAGTTAGAGACAAAAATTATCGCTAGTTGTTGGTAATATGCCCCCGGGTTTTTGCTTGCAGAAATCGGGAGGCGGGAGACTAGCACTGAAATCAGTAGTCTCACGCCTGAATCGGGAGGGTTGGTATGTCTGGATTCTCTACAGCTGGGGCCATAAACTACATCCGCAGGGCTAGGTGATAGCCTGGGTCCGGCCTGGACAATCGGACACAGAGGAAGAGGAGTGTCAGAGGGTGCGGTAGTGAATAGGGTGAAAGGGAGGTGTCGGGCGGGCACAGGGTGTGATTCTCAGGGAAGAGCAGCGCAGATGGGGAGAAGTATATGGCCCATGCATGAGAGAGAGAGCGGGGGTGACCAGTGCGTGGGGGAGATGCTTGCGAGGGTGGGGAGCCGTGCTGAGAATCGACAGTGTGCAGAGAGTGGGTCTGGTCAAGGCATCTAAAATGGCTGCCGTGCACGACAAAATTGTGGCATTGGACAAAAAGGCAAGATGGCGCAGACAATGTTTATCAATAAGGATTAATTTATAACAAAATATTTACTCGCAGTGACAAAATGGTGGTCAACACTTCCTGATTTCCATCGAATCGAACGTTAACAGACGTCACGCAGCAAAAAAAAAAAAAAAAAAACTCACTCACAGCCGCTGGAAGACATGTATCAACATATATGAGCCTCCTCAGCCATCCTCAGAAAACATAAGGGGTCAGGATACGTCTCCCGCACCCCCTTATACCTAGTAATTTAATTAAAACGAAACACAAAATGGCGAATTCCCGTTTCGCTACCAGTTTGCGGCCCAGTTCGCGGCCCGGGAAGCGCTTCTACCGTGAAAAATATTTTTTTTTAATTTTCCCCACGGGACCCTTTAATAACCCCAACATCATTCCTAGGGGGTCAAGAGAGGTATACCTTGCCCCTTTCATTAAATTCCCCCTTCGTTTTTCACCTCTTCTTCTCTCTCGATCCTACCGAGAGATAAGATGGCGCCAGTAGGTATATATAGTTAGGATTTTTTTGAATAGGGATTTCTGAAAATTCTATGTTGAATAACTTTGGCGTTGATGGGCGGAATTGGCTGAAATTTTCAGGAAAATGGCACATTTTGTTTTTGAGCGTCCCCTGAAAGTTTGGGGGGGTTTCGTCAAGCGGGGGGCGAGAAAAAAGGGGGGTCCCAAAACGTGTTTTTAACATTGAGTTTTCCATAGGCCGGTTGGACTCACTTTTAGCTTGAACGGCTGAATGGATTTCCACAAAACTTGGCAACATTTTAGGGACTGGTAGCCCGATGTGCCTTTGCTAGGTCTCAAGATATATGCTCCAGTGGTTTTTACGAAAATTAACTTTGAAAAATATATATTGGGCTACATTGGGCTATATATATGTTAGAGCCCAAATGTAGCCCAATGTAGCCCAATGTAGCCCAATGTAGCCCAAAGATGGCCACCAGAGACAAAAAAAACAAATGTAGCCCAAATATCAGCCAGATGTAGCCCAACTATAGCCCAGTGACAGAATGTCCCAGAGTGTTCTAAAGAACAACTAGAGCACTAACAGTCTTACTTATGACAAAAGTATGGCACACCTGAAGTCATCTTGATTGGAATAAAGTGTTAACACTTAAAACATTTAAATTGCAAAGGAACAAAATGAGGGGTTTCATTTTGCCATGGAAATGTTATATATATATATATATTCAATGAAAAAACCATAGGTTATAGTCCATATATAGTTAGGAATTAGCATTTACAAAACCTTATTTTACTCGCATAAAACCATTGAAATTCCATATATAGTTAGATGCGCTAACTATATATCGCGCACCCGCAATCCACTGCTGATGATGTCACATATTACATCATTCATGACATGGTCAGTGACATCACTGATGACATCACTGACGACAACATCCAGTGACTGTATGTTTCTGTAAAGTTAAAATATGTCTTACATATTGAAGAATGAGTGGATGTATAAGTGTCTGGAAGAAGGATTTAGTAGGTGCATGACTGACTGTATGAGAGAATGATTAAATGTGTCTCACTGAGTGCATGGGTTAGTCATTAAAGTGTCTTAATTTGGCAATCATTATTTATGTTCTTTTGTAAACTGCTGCATGTTTAAATCAGTAGCTACATCAGTAACTATATGGGTTATTGAATGGTTGCCCAAGTATTTGTATGGGAGACTGAGTATGTGTGTGGGTGGCTGGGAGGTGTATAGCTCTGTGCATAAATGTGTGAGCAGTTGATTCCCTAGGTGTATGGGTTCAAAAGTGCATGTAGAAACAGCTGTATGGACAGTTGACTGTGTGCATGACTATATTGGTGAGTGAATGGATATCTCAGTTCTACATGTCAAAGTAAGTACATATGTAAAACACACTCCATGTGAGAGTTGACATATATAAATAACTGAACATAAGAGCCAGTGAATGTGTGAGTGGCTGTATGAATCATTGTGAACTTGTATCAAGGATTGTATAAGAGAGTAAATATATGTTAGTATATGTTTGAATAATTAAGGTGTGTATAACTGTATAGTTGAGGAAATGGAGGTGTGATTGATCCTTTGCATGACTGACTAGCTGTGTGGGTAACTCTATGGATGTGTGACAGTCTGTGAGTGCCTGTTTACACTGAGTGTATCTAAGGTTATATTAGAGTCTGAAGATGTATTATCGCATACATGATATCATCAGTGATGTAATCAGTAATGTCAAATGAGATGTCATCAGTGATGTCATCAGTGATGTCATTTGAGATGTCATCAGTGATGTCATCAGTAATGTCAAATGAGATGTCATCAGTGATGTCTTCAGTGATGTCATTTGAGATGTCATCAGTGATGTCATCAGTGATGTCACTGACCATGTCATGAATGATGTAATATGTGACATCATCAGCAGTGGATTGCGGGTGCGCGATATATAGTTAGCGCATCTAACTATATATGGAATTTCAATGGTTTTATGCGAGTAAAATAAGGTTTTGTAAATGCTAATTCCTAACTATATATGGACTATAACCTATGGTTTTTTCATTGAATATATATATATATATATATATATATATATATATATATATATATATATATATATATATACATATATATATTACCTACTGGCAGTCGCCAGTAGGTAGTTATAGTTAGGATTTTTTTCAATGTTAAATCTCAAAATTCTATTTGGAATAACTTTGGCGCCGGTTGACGAATCTGCATGAAAATTTCCTCAAAATGGCCTCTTCGAGCTCCGGTCCTTCCCTTAAAGTTTGGGGGGGATGCGTCAAGCGGGGGCCGAGATAAAAGGGGGGTCCCAAAACGCGTTTTCCCCATGTTAATTTCCATAGGGCGGTCGACCTCACTTTTAGCCCGAACGGCTGAATGGATTTCCACCAATCTTGGCAAAATTGTAGGGACTGGTAGCTCGATGTGCCTTTGCTATGTCTCAAGATATGTGCTCCAGTGGATTTTTAGTAATTTAGGTTCAAAAAAATATATATATCTGTAAGCGCACCCCGGTACGCGCTCCGGGGAGCTGTCCAGGCGTGCTACGCGACTTGCGCACGGAAAGCTGATTGGCTTTCGGGTGTCTGTAAACATTCCAAATGGTCTGAAGCGGCCGCCATCTTGTGTCTCGGTATGATCGAGACACAAGAGGTGGCCAAAACAAAGGGGGAAAAGACCATTAGGGGGCAGAGTAGACCCCCCTGACCCTCTAGGTTTCATGTGGGGGCTATAAAAGGGCCCCGCGGGGCAATTTTTTTTTTTTTCGATCTACTCGGGGGAGCGCCCGGTACGCGCACCGGGGAGTGCACCAGGGAGAAAAGAGAATGGCTTTGAATGAGTTTTAAAATTTAAGTCATTTTATATAAATGGGAGGTAGTTCTGAAAAGAACTTTTTTTTTATTCTTTTTGTTGTTTTATATTTTTTTGGGGGGTTTTTAAACATTTTTTTCTTTTTTTTGGTTTTTCTGAACATTTTTTGTTTTTTTTGTATTTTTTAAGGGGAGAAACAAAAAACAGGCATTTCAAAAGGTCTCAACAGGAGAAAAAAAAGTGCAACAAATTAATATTTCCTTTGGCACTTGTGGTTTTCCCAAGCACGATTAATAAGAGTGATGCATTGCTCACCATAGCAAATCGTTTGACCACAAAATTTACAAACCATTTTAAAATTTGAAAAGTTGGTTTGTATGATGGAGCATGTCTCCCTAACTTCCGGTCCTGATGGGGTGGAAACAGTAGTTTGGGAGGTGCTAGCAGAAGATTGGACAGGGTTTTTGGCCAGTTCCCTGACCTCTGCCCTAGAATAGTTATTGGGATGCTTTCTAAGCATATGCCTAATCATTGTGTGGTTGCCGAAGGAGTATTTCTTGTTGGGATTCCCCCTTGACAGCTCCTGATGACAGATTAGGCAGGTTGCTTTAGGTGCATTTACTTTTTTTTGTCACTCGGGATAGAAAAAAATTGCCATATGATGTGCTCTTTTGGCTTGTAGGTTATGTTGTCCTCTCGGACGAATCTACTCTCCTCTTCATCCTCATCCTCCTCCTGTTCTTGATCTCCACCACTGTGAAGTTGTGGAGGTCCTTGTGGTGGTGGTGGTGGTGGTAGTGGTGGTCCAGAAGAACCAGCAGCTGCAGCTAATGTAGCCATTTTCGACAGATATAAGTAAAGGTCTTCCTCTCTCAAAGCAAAAAGGTAGAATAAGGAAAAAAGGTGTGGTCTTTCATCATTTGGAAAAAAAAATATCCTGAACCAATTAAAAGTGTTAATTTTAGGTCACATGACCAGGGGTTTCATCATTATGAAACCCAAACTGTTATGAACCAATGAAAAGTGTTATTTTTAGGTCATATGACTCGACGCGCTTACGCTACGCGCCCCGGGGCGTATCCCGGGGCCCGCCCCGGGCCGCGTCACGTAAGCGCGTCGGAAGATTACGTTGCGCGATCGTATTCACTCGAGTGCTTCCGGGTGCGCTTACGCGGACGCGGCTACGCGATACGTCACGATCATGTTTTCGTTCGTGAAAATGGCGCTTACTCGACGCTCCCCGGGGCACGCTCCGGGGCGTTTCATAATAGTACGCTTTCCGTTGTGCTCCCCGGGGCGTGCACCAGGAGCGCTCGATGCAAAAAAAAAATATACAAAAAAAAAATTTGCAAAATTGAAGGGACTGGTAGCCTGATGTGCCTTTGCTATGTCTCAAGATATATGCTCAAGTGGTTTTTAAGAAAATTAACTTAATTTTTTTTTATATTGGGACACATTGGGCTATATATATGTTAGAGCCCAAATGTAGCCCAAATGTTGCCCAATGTAGCCCAATGTAGACCAATGTACTTATAAAGTGAGACTCATAGTTAGGAATTAGCATTTAAAAAATCTATTAAATTCAATGTAAAAAACATAGGTTTCACACCAGTTATAGTTAGGAATTAGCATTTAAAAAACCTATTAAATTCACTGAAAAAAAATAGGTTTCACACCAGTTATAGTTACCTGGAAATTTTACTGACATCACTCATGACATCACTGATGATACCATCCTTATGACAGAGTGACAGACCTCCTTTCACTGTAATGTAACCCTTGAAACACATATTCAAAAATACAAACTAAAATTTTCAAAACAATGCAGATACCCATACCAGTTACAACAACCAAATCTATAATTCCAGCATTTATATACACATCCACTCATTCACCAACAGTTCTATATAGTCACTCATACATATACTCACTCATCATGTGTAGTGATACACCTATACATCCTGTTACACACCAACAGTGATCCAAAAGTTACTTACACATACTAACACATGCAAATATACTATTGAACATCCATTTATTTGCATATACAACTATACACACACTACCACCTTACTTCTAAGGAAACTTACACATACTTACTCTCTTAAACAATCACTTATAGAAACACATACATATTTAAACAGGAACTCTTACAATCACTCACTCTCACATATACTCACTTATATACAACAATACTCAGATATACTAGATTAAAACATATGTCGTTACTGATAAATACACTAGTGTCATTCACTCACTAACACACACATATACACACTCATCCACCCATACAGTCCTGCACATATGCTGTCTTCAAAACACATACAAACAGAGAGTCAGCCAAACCATACAGACACTCATACTGTTACTAAAAAAACATCTAATAACCCATATACACACACATGTAGCTACTTACCAACCCATGCACCCACTTATTGTTAGGGGTGGTTGGATTTGACCCCATTCATAAGTGTTCAATATAGATTCCACAGGGCTGCGTAGAATGCTCAGTTCTGCAAACATTCTTGTGCCCCTGTGAGACTTTTGCACCTTTCCCTAAAACCTCTTACTGGGTAAGTCATGGTATTTTGAGACGCTCCCTAGGTAGCTGAAAAGGAGAGCTCACCCGCAAATCATTGCTTGGCTTACTGTTTGGTTAGTGACCACGCCCCCTCTACTCAGCGTTCTGCTCCGTGAGGTTCCCGTAGTGTTCTGAGATCCTGCTTTGTCCTATCGATCCCGTTTGTGCTCTTTCCCAGCTCCTGAGATTTCCGCCTTTGGGTCACGGTACTTTCTGTTCCTGATCGGTGTCCTGCCTGTTGTTGTTCCTCCCGCTCCGCTCCGTTACCTTTTCACTTCTTGGCACGCCCTTCCCCGGTGCCTAGTGTCCCCTTCCGCCTTGATTCCCCGCCTGCCCTTCTCTCATCTTTGTTGTCAGTTCCTTGCTGGCAATTCAGCTCTGTGTTATGCTCCGCGGTCACTCTTGTGATCGGAGGGGTTTTGTGTATGTTTGTTGTTTGCACTCCACTCCGTCTTGAGTTTACGAGTGGAGCGTGGCTGGTCTATCGCGTCTTGTTGTAGGTACGCCCACTCCGTTCTGCTCTGCAGTTACTAGTCAGACGGGGTGTGTTTATTGTCTGTGTTTAATGTTGTTTGTTCCCTACCTCCGCTTTGTCTTAAGCTTATGAGTCGGAAGTGGGGATTGTCTGTGTTATATGTTTCTTACTCGCTCCACGCTGTCTTAAGTTTATGCGCTGGAAGTGAGAATTTCTGTATCACTTTGTCTTTAGCTTTATAAGTGATACTATTGTCATCAGCTGCGCTTGTGGCCCCCAGTCCTGCTCTGTCTTCAGTTTATGAGTAGGACTGGAACTGGGTTCATTCTACCTTGGAGATATATTTGCTAGTTGTCCCCCAGGTTCTGCTGTACCTCCTGGTTCTTGCCTGGACTTCTAGCTTAAAGCCCTGACACTCACCTGTGAGGTAAGTGGAATGTTATGTTGAACACTTGTGTATCAGCCCTGTAAAGTACTGATGAGGTTAGTATTGTTGTACATTTATTTTCCAGTCTCCTGCCATCAAGACTGCAGCTACGTCACCTTGCTGGGGGAGAGTGGTATACTCCCTGGGAAAATTCCCCCCACACTTTTTGATAGCAGCTGCCTAGTAGCGAAGTTATACCTTCTCGCTTTGGTAGTTGTTGTCTGGAAGTGTGTGGGACATTCATCTTTGCTCCTGTGGATGAACAGCCTCCTCTACCAAGGGGGATCCTTGACACTTATACACAAAGTGAAACACTGATACATATACTTAAATATTTAAACATTACTCGCTAATATATGTATTCACTAAGATACACTTAATAAGCCAGTTAACCAATCAATTTTTATATAAAAAAACATCCTTTTAGACACTTATTTAAACATTTATTCTTCCATCGACCTTTACATATACATATATAAATCATATTTATTTTTCAGAAAGACACACATTCACTGGATGGTGTCATCAGTGATGTCATGAGTGATGTCACTGACCATGTCATGAGTGATGTAATATGTGACGTCATCAGCAGTGCATTGCACGCGCACGTTATAGGGAGTCCAACTAACTATAACGTGGGAATTTCAATGGTTTTATGTCAGTAAAATTTCCAGGTAACTACAACTGGTGTGAAACCTATGGTTTTTTCAGTGAATTTAAAAGGTTTTTTAAATGCTAATTCCTAATTATAACTGGTGTGACACCTCTGTTTTTTTCAGTGAATATATATATATATATATATATATATATATATATATATATATATATATATATATATATATATATATATATATATATATATATATATATATATATATAATATATATTACCTACTGGCGGTCGCCAGTAGGTAGTTATAGTTAGGATAATTTTCAATGTTAAATCTCAACATTCTATTTTGAATAACTTTGGCGCCGGTTGACGAATCTGCCTGAAATTTTCAGGAAAATGGTCTCATGGCGGTCCGGTCCTTCCCTGAAAGTTTGGGGGGGATTCGTCAAGCGGGGGCCGAGATAAAAGGGGGGTCCCAAAACGCGTTTTCCCCATGTTAATTTCCATAGGGCGGTCGATTTCACTTTTAGCCCGAACGGCTGAATGGATTTCCACCAAACTTGGCAAAATTGTAGGGACTGGTAGCCCGATGTGCCTTTGCTATGTCTCAAGATATGTGCTCCAGTGGATTTTGAGTAATTTAGGTTCAAAAAAATATATATATCTATAGGCGCTCTCCCGTGCGCGCACGGGAGTGCGCTCCAGGCGCGACACGCGACTTGCGCGCAGGAAGCTGATTGGATCTCAGTTGTCTGTAAACATTCTAAACAGTGCGGAGCGGCCGCCATCTTGTGTCTCGGTAAAATCGAGACACAAGGGGTTTGAAAAAAAAAGGGGCAAATGACCATAAGGGGGAAGAGTAGACCCCCTCTGACCCCCTAGGTTTGATGTAGGGACTAAAATAGGGTCCTGCAGGGCATTAAAATTTTTTTTTCGTTTTGCGCGGGGATAGGCGCTCTCCCGTGCGCGCACGGGAGAGCGCTCCAGGCGCGACACGCGACTTGCGCGCAGGAAGCTGATTGGATCTCAGTTGTCTGTAAACATTCTAAACAGTGCGGAGCGGCCGCCATCTTGTGTCTCGGTAAAATCGAGACACAAGGGGTTTGAAAAAAAAAGGGGCAAATGACCATAAGGGGGAAGAGTAGACCCCCTCTGACCCCCTAGGTTTGATGTAGGGACTAAAATAGGGTCCTGCAGGGCAATAAAAAAATTTTTTCGTTTTGCGCGGGGGAAGCGCATGGTACGCGCACCGGAAGCACGGGGAAAATCCAGGACTATATTTATGAAGGCCTTGCGCTGTTAGTTTTGCGCTTCCTGTGCGTCAATTTTTGTGACGCACCAGCGGTGTAAAAAAATGCGCATTGTTATGCAATATTTAAAAAGTGACGCATCTATCTAGATGCGTCACTTTTTAAATATAGTGCAACGAGGTACATTTTATTACACTGCTGGTGTTATGCGTCACTTTTCTGTGCGCACTCCTTATGACGTTCCAGATGTGTCATATTTAATGTATGACGAATCATGTTGCAGATACAATATGGCGCAGAGTTTTAAAAAGTGACCCATGTACCTAGATGCGTCACTTTTTAAAAATAGCGTCAGGTATAATGTATGCAGAGGGGGTGTTCTCCCGCAAAAAGCTTTGTAATAGCGACGCAGTGAAATCTTTGAGATTTCACTGCGTCAGTTTTAGGATGCTGTTGCGTCAAAATCTTGTGCCTGCTTTACAGCAGGTGTTAGACTGAGGCAAGACCTTTCATATGCTGCTTTCCCCATTTGAAAGGACACATTACTGGAGTTGCGTCACTTTTGTGACGCACTCCAGCAATGCGTTACTTGGAATGTCATAAGGAGTGCGCACAGAAAAGTGACGCATTGCACCAGTAGTGTAAAAAAATGTGTTGCGTTGCGTTATATTTAAAAAGTGAGGTATCTAGGTAGATGGGTCACTTTTTAAAATCAAGCGCCACATTATATCTGCGTGAGGTATAATGCATGCAGAGGGGGTGTTCCCCCACAAAAAGCTTTGTAATAGCGACGCAGTGAAATGTTTGAGATTTCACTGCGTCACTTTTAGGATGCTGTTGCATCCTTTAAATATAGTGCAACGAGGCACATTTTATTACACTGCTGGTGTGATGCGTCACTTTTCTGTACACAGTCCTTATGACATTCCAGATGTGTCATATTTAATGTATGACGAATCATGTTGCAAGGAGTTACAGATACGTCAGTATTTCTGACATATGTGTAAACATAAAAGTGATGCGAGGCCGGCGCAAAATTTTGACGCAATAGCATCCTAAAAGTGACGCAGGGAAATCTCATAGATTTCAGTACGTTGTTATTACCAAGCTTTTTGCGAGGGATTGCCCCCTCTGCATACATTATACCTGATGCAGATACAATATGGCGCAGAGTTTTAAAAAGTGACCCATGTACCTAGATGCGTCACTTTTTAAAAAATAGTGTCAGGTATAATGCATGCAGAGGGGGTGTTCCTTGCAAAAAGCTTGGTAATAATGACGCAGTGAGTCACTTTTAGGATGCAGTTGCGCCAAAATCTTGCGCCTGCTTCACAGCAAACCTTTCACATGGTGCTTTTTCCATGTGAAAGGACACATTACTGGAGTTGCGTCACTTTTGTGACGCACTCCTGCAATGCGTTACTTTTGTGTTTAGAGATATGTCAGAAATACTGACATATCTGTAACTCCTTGCGAATTGATTAGTCATATATTAAATATGACATATGTGGAATGTCATAAGGAGTGCGTCCAGATAAGTGACGCATCGCTATTTTCACGTAGCGATGCGTCACTTTTCAGAAATGAGGCCTCCAGTTTATTCACTGTGTCATAAATTTCTTTTCTAACACTCACCTTCTTTCAGTCCTCCTACTTCACTTCCTTTCACCTCTCATACCTTTCTGTTCTTTCTTACTCATTCTCCTTTCAATTATCAATGCACTATATTTCACTTACTCTTCATTTTTTAAGATTATAGCTCTTTGATGAGAATTGGAGGTAGTTCTGAAAAGAACTTTTGGTTTTCTTCTTTTAACTGAAGAGGAACAAAAACAGGGAATAGAAACTGCTCAACAGGAGCAAAAAGAAAAGAAAAAAATTAGGGGTGGGAAGGGCAGTGATGGTTCTCTAATGCCCGAACCATGAGCAGGACACTTTGCTCCCCATAGGTGAGGAGTTGATTGCAGTATCTGCATCTGACGACCCCATGGTTGAATGCAGGTTGGATGTTTGCTACCTGCCCCTGAGATTGTTCTCTTCTGGAAGAAGTTGCTCCTCCTGTTGATGTAGAGGCCCCATCTCTAGGAACCTCCTGTGCCAGAGCCCTGACACTTTCCCGGGCAAAATTCTGGGGGTGCCTGGTCTCCACATGGCGAATCATGGTGAAGTTGCCAAAAGAGTATTTTTTTAGGGGGTTACCCCGTGACAGGACCTTTTTGCAGATCCTGCACTCTACTTTTGGTGCATTCACCTTTTTCTGGTCTGCTGGAAACTTAAAAAATTTCCAGATGAAATGTCCCTTCTTCTTTGGGGTAGGAGGCTCTTCATCAATGAAATCATTGGAGTCATCTTCACTGCTGGATGGTCTGGCAGCCATGATGAATCCAGGAATATGGAGCAGCAAAAAAGGCAGGTCTTTCAGTCACAAAAGTGAAAGAAGAAGTGAAGGAAATGGGTGGGGATTTCATTCATTGTAAAAAAAAACTGATAGCAACCAATGAAAAGTGTTATTTTAGGGTCACATGACCCGACGCGCTTACGCTGCGCGCTCAGGTGCACTTCCGGGTGCGTTTACGCAGCGCGATCGTAGGCGCTTCCGGGGCGCAAACGTGGCGCGATCGTAGGCGCTTCCGGTGCGCAAACGTGGCGCGATCGTAGGCGCTTTTGCGTGCGTTCAGGAGCCGCGCACGTAGGCGCTTCCGAGGGCACGTACGTTGCGCGCCGAAGTGACGTCATCAATCTTTAATAGAAATGCATAATCATTTTCCATATTAAAAAAAAAAAAATTTATTTGTATGGTACGAAATGTTTTGCATTATTATTAACTTTTCATTCATATTTTTTTTTCACGAACGACAGTTGCGCTCTGGGTGCGCTTTCAGATGAGCGCACGGAGAAGCTTACAGGAGAGCTTAGCTGAAAGCTTCCCCGAGCGCGCACCCAGAGCGCAAAAGAAAAAAATTATAAAAAAAATGAATACTTAAAAAAAAACAGCAAATTGTAAAAAAAAAAAAGGTTAGAAACTCGATATACAAAGGAATTAGCATTTAAAAAACCTATGAAATTCACTGAAAAAACCATAGGTTTCACACCAGTTATAGTTAGGAATTAGCATTTAAAAAACCTATTAAATTCACTGAAAAAACCATAGGTTTCACACCAGTTATAGTTAGCTGGAAATTTTACTGATATAAAACCATTGAAATTCCCACGTTATAGTTAGTCGGACTCACTATAACTTGCGCGTGCAATGCACTGCTGATGACATCACATATTACATCACTCATGACATGGTCAGTGACATCACTCATGACATCACTGATGACACCATCCTTGTGACACAGTGACAGACCTCCTCTCACTGTAAAGTAACCTTTCAAACACATATTGAAAAATAGAAACTAACATTTTCAAAAAAGTGCATATACCCATACCAGTTACAACAACCAATTCAGTAATTTCACCATCTATATACAACTTCACACATTCACCAACAGTTTTATGTATTCACTCATACATATACTCACTCATCATATGTAGTGATACCCCTATTCATTCTGTTACACACCGACAGTCATCAAAAACTTACTCATACATATACTCACACATGCAAATAAACTAATAAACATCCATTTATTTGCATATACAACTATACACACATTAGCACATTACTTCTAAGGAAACTTACACATACTTACTCTCTTAAACAATCACTTATAGAAACACATACTTATTTAAACAGGAACTCTTTCAATCTCTCAATCTCACACATACTTACTTATATACATCAATGCTCATATATACAAGATTAAAACATATGTAGTTACTCATAAAGACACTAGTGAGAGAGGCATTCACTCACTAACACACACATATACACACTCATCCACCCATACAGTCCTGCACATATGCTGTCTTCAAAACACATACAAACAGTGAGTCAGTCATTGATGCATCTATGTGCTAAGTAACAGCCCCACCAAACCATACAGACACTCATACTGATACTAAAAAAACATCTAATAACCCATATACACACACATGTAGCTACTCACCAACCCATGCAGCCACTTATACACAAAGTAAAACACGGATACATATATTTAAATATTAAAACATTACTCGCTAATATATGTATTCACTAAGATACACTTAATAAGCCAGTTAACCAATCAATTTTTTTTTAAAAACATCCATTTAGACACTTATTTAAACATTTATTCTTCCATCGACCTTAACAAATACATATATAAAACATATTTATTTTTCAGAAAGACAGACATTCACTGGATGGTGTCATCTGTGATGTCATTAGTGATGTCACTGACCATGTCATGAGTGATGTAATATGTGATGTCATCAGCAGTGCATTGCACGCGCAAGTTATAGTGAGTCCGACTAACTATAACGTGGGAATTTCAATGGTTTTATATCAGTAAAATTTCCAGCTAACTATAACTGGTGTGAAACCTATGGTTTTTTCAGTGAATATATATATATATGTATATCGAGCTTCAAACTGCCCCTTTAGTTAAGAACGCACTCGGACACTCACTGGCAGGAAACCCTTTATTGGCATACTTGTATCCCATGTGCAGACGTCTTGCAGCTTCACACCGATTCCGCCTGACGTGTTTCAAAGCCTGTAGCACCTTTCTCAAAGGCTTGACGTTCTGTGTGCAGAAAGGGACGCAGCTTTTAATTACTTCATACCACTCCCTTGATATGAAATGAATTCTGGTTCTGTTAGTGTGTGCCAGGAATAATATCCTAGATGGGTGCACTTGTTTCTGCTGCTGACTACATTTAACCCCTTGCGTGCGGCGGGAATTCCCCGCCCATGCTGACTCCGCCTTGCGCGGGCGGAGTCATGACGGAACGGTTCCGTCATCAGCACAGCTCACCCGTAGCTGATGACGGAACCGCTCCGTCATCAGCATGCCAGGGGTTAAAGCTCTCAGATGAACCTCCGCACGCGAGTTCAACATGAATCCAAAGTCCGTGTCCCAAAACGAGGCAAGGTTCTTTACACGAGCCCCATGGCCCCCGCTTATGGGATGGTGCGTTCTTCGCTGCAAGGGCTGTCGCGTTATACATCCAGCTCCTAACTGCCCCTTCAGTTAAGAACGCACTTGGACATGCACTGGCAGGAAACCCTTTATTGGCATACTTGTATCCTGTGTGCAGATGTCTTGCAGCTTCACATCGATTCCGCCTGACGAATTTCAAAGCCTGTAGCTCCTTTCTCAAAGGCTCGACGTTCTGTGTGCAGAAAGGGACGCACTTTTTAATTACTTCATACCACGCCCTTGATATGCAAGAAATTCTGGCTCATGTAGTGTGTCCCAGCAATAATACCCTAGTTGGGTGCACTCGCTTCTGCTGCTGACTACATTTAAAGCTCTCAGATGAGCCTCCGCACAGGAGTTCAAGATGAATCCAAAGTCCCTGTCCCAAAATGAGGCAAGGTTGTTTATATATATTCACTGAAAAACCATAGGTTTCAGCCACGTTATAGTTAGGAATTATCATTTAAAAAACCTTAGAAATTCACAGAAAAACCATAGGTTTCACACATGTTATAGTTAGCTGGACATTTCACTCATACAAATCCTTTGAAATTCCCAGTTATAGTTAGTTCAGCTAACTATAACTCGTGCACCCGCAGTGCACTGCTGATGACGTCACATATTACATCACTCATGACATGGTCAGTGATATCACTGAAACCTATGGTTTTTTCAGTGAATTTCAACAGTTTTTTAAATGCTAATTCCTAACTAGAACAAGTGTGAAACCTATGTTTTTTTCAGTGAATTTCAAAGGTTTTCTAAATGATAATTTTTAAAGGTATTCATTATACTAATTTCCTACTTTTTTATTATAATTATTTATAGTTGTTTTATTTTTTAAGTTATATTTCATATTCTTAATATAAAATAATAACAAAACAAAAGTATAAAATAATTATTTATAAATACAATTTTTTGTCCAATTTTATGAAAATGTAATTCTATATATTTCCTTTTTGTATAATCGTACTGTACGCGTACGGTGATCGCACATACCTTGTACAAGTAATCATCCACTGCGCGTAACAATGCATACGTTACGAATACGTTTTGGCGTTACGCGTCGCATCGATGCTCCCGTGTGACATCAGGTACATTGACCTTATCTGCGATAATCATGAAAATTCTTTTTTTTAACTTTTAATAACCGTATATTACTTTTGAAAGCAATGCCATAAAATGCAACTGTACGTCATACGTATTCACAACGTAAACGCACAGTTAATGCACTGTAAGTGTATGCAAAACCATGTGAGCATAAAAGGAAAGTTTTGATTAATTCATAATACTTCATATTTAAACTGTTGAAAGACCCTTTCTATTTTGATCATTCTACTTGGACTTTCTCAAGAGAAACATCTATTCTTTAGAGCTGTACTCCTTTGGAACCAAACTATACAATGCTGCTCTTTTTGAAACTTCATCATACCATTCCTGTGAGCAAGAATTTGTTGCTGAGCAACTTCAGAAAAAGAGAAAAGAAACTTTCATTTGGAAGTTTTTTTACATATCCTGAGGGACTAAAAAAGTCAATGCACTGAAAGTAACTTGCAAGATCTGTGAGGTTACTCTTTCCAGGGTTGATCCCACTAAAAAGTATTATTTCAATACAACTAGCATGGTTCACCATGTCAAAAATGTACATCCAAATAACTATGCAAGGATGGCAACACAAACGTTGCAGGAGATTCCTCAACCTTCAGTTCCTACTAAATCATCTCCACCACCACCACCTCCACCGAGCAGTCTGAATCCTATTATTGTGCTACAGTTTTCAGATCTGAAATTTCATTGTAAATATTGCAACAAATTACTTTGTTACAATCAGCAATTTATTGATCTCATTGTGAAGACTAAAGAAGAGCACCGTTGTCCAAAACATGAATTTTATTTTTAACTTTTTTGTTCCTGTTCCACACTTTTTTTGTTTACAGTTCCATTTTTTTTTAAACTTGTTGAAAAAATACAAAAAAATAGAAAACTAAAAAGACAAATAAAGCAGTTCTTATCAGACCTACCTTCACTGGTCAAAGAAAGAACCATATTTCTATATTAGTCTGTGAAAGTGTGTCAAAATGAAAGTGTAGTTCATTAATGAATAAATTAATACATTAGTAGTGTATGGTGAATGTGAAACTGCCAAGTGAGAGTGAACTTGAGAGTGTCTGGCTGAATGTATAGCAGCTTAATTTTTAGAACAGTATATACATAAGCACATACTTCTGAATGACTCACTAGAACATTGAACCAGTAGTGTGAGAGTGTTTGGTGAAAGTCTAATGATACACACTAGGAAATAGAACTTATAAAACACAAGTTTGCCGGTGCATAAAAAAATGCATATGTTGTCTATAAGAGTATGAAACAGTCCATACCCTAAGGCCCACTTTGCACCATGACTACTTGGGTAGTAGCTAAATGATTACAATTCTGAAAGCAGAGTGTCTCAAACCATTATTTTTATATAATAATACATGTATTCTTGTAACATTTCACAAGTTAATGCAGCTTCCATTATAATTTCATTAGGAATTTCGTTTTCCTGGATATCATTTTCAAAAGTCAACAGATGAATCTCAATCTGATCTAATGCTTCCACAAAAGCATCATCCAAGGTTTCATCAAGAAAATCACACCTGATAGCTCCAACATTCATTTCTTCCACTTCAATAACGTTGCTCATAAAAGCTATGTTCATCTCTTCTACCTCAGTGTTAGTATTTTCAAAATCGTCATCCATATTGTTTTTTGGATTTTCCATTGTAAATTTGTTATGCTGACCTCCTTTTACAAAAACATAAACACTTTATGTTATATTTTTTCCTAATACAGAACACAAAACTAGCTTTATCAACTAATTTGCCCTTTAATAAATATTATATAAATACCATTCTCAACTACTTTACAACATTATATAATTATAAATATTTATATGAACGTACAGTTTTAAAATTTCTTAAATTACCAAGCCAGTCACTCCTTATCACTATCTGAAAAAACAGGCTGTTATTATAAAATACAGTAGCAAAAAAAGTACAATATGTCTATTCACCTTACCTGGTCCAAACTAGTACATGTGTTGTAGTGAAATCTAAAGAATACTGGAATACTCAGTATATTTATCTTTTAAGATTTTCTAATCTATATAAAATATACAAACCATCTTTGTATCATTGACATGCACACATAACGGAAATAACAAAAAACAATTATTTAATGACCTACCCCACTCTATCGCCATTCCGTATCTTTAATTTAGTCTAACTCTACTAATTACCTACTCCTTCTTCTTTCGAACTAGCCTCTCCTCTAGGGTTTATCTGTAACCTTTGTGCTTTCTCTTCAGGAATATCTCTGAAGCAATTCAAAACGGGTCTGAACCCCGGAACATCTTAGGTGAAGTGCGCACTCGTTAGAGAGCGCGCGCCTCACCAAGGATTCCACATAGGTGTGTGGTAAATGACTAGACCGCCACCGCGTGTTTCCTCGACACGGCCATATTTGAATTCCTCTGTCGCACTAAAGCACTTCAAGTCTATTTCCTTGCTGATTCTTCATCTCTCCTGCGCCAGCTAGGGTTTAGATAAGCCAATCATATCCACTGATTAATTACGTGTTCTGACAGGTACACTCACTATTTCATTTTTTTAAATGTCTTTAAAAAATACAAGTGGAACAAAAGGAGTGGTACGCAGTTCCTAGGTGAGGTAGTAGTCACCTTTACCCACCTAGACAGTTGTATCTGGTGTAGAGAGTAAAACAGGGGTCATTTTAGTGTAGGAGGAGAGGGATTCCTCCATTTGGAACTAGGGCTCTCACACACCCAGCAATCTAGGTGTCATGCTTCATCATTTGAGCCTGCTCGTCCTTGGGCCGGCGCTGCTATGGGCTCTTTGTTGGAGATCTTTTATTACCTTACCTAGGATAAAAATGAATGAGGAGCAGCGGTTGGTGTAGTTTTAATCAGCAGTTCCGAACTTCGAAACAGGGACACTACTGTTGCGTCTCTCTTTTTACAGCTGCACCAGATGAGGCCATCACTCCCTACAGTTTAGGCAGTCTCTATCACCTAAGAGGATCACTCTAGGTGTGTTTTGAAGGTGGCAAGTAGAATTCCATTTATTTACCACCCCCACTTGTAGATAGTTTTTTTTACACCAATTTCCTTTTTTCCACGGTCCTGAAGAATCGCCAATGATCTCTCCTATACAATAAAATGGCGAGAAACATGTCAACCACCAAGAAGTAGAGTAGAGGTTCCTACACTTAACACAGAGAACTCACTACCCTCCTTATTCATTTTTATCCTATATAAGGTACCCAAACAAATAAAGTATCTCAGAGGAATCCTTAACCTATTTTTTACCACAACACAACACATACATTTACATTAGACTAGGCCCCCTCACCCGCTAGGCCCCCTCACCCCCACTGCACCCTTATGGCAAGGAATAAAGGATGTCTGACAAAGAGCCCCATTAAGGGTGCCGGTTCTGCATTGCAGCACCGGCCCAACGAGGAGCAGGCTCAAATGATGAGGATGACACCTAGCTTGCTTGGTGTGTGAGAGCCCTAGTTCCAAATGGAGGAATCCCCCTCCTCCTACACTAACACAACCCCTGTTTTACTCTCTCCACCAGATACAACTGTCTAGGTGGGTAAAGGTGACTACTACCTCACCTAGGAACTGCGTACCACTCTTTTTGTTCCACAGTTATTTGGGCACGTACGCTGGACCTATCATAAAAGCCCTATCGTCTACCTCTCCTCCCCTGTTTTGATCATTATTTAAAAAATACAAACCATCTTTACACACTAATTTTCTCCAATCCTTGATTTGTTACTTCAGCTCGGTTGAAGCACATTCCATCGGCCATTTTCAAAAGTTCTTTGTACTTACCTTTGCATAATAAATATTTAGAAAATTATATAATAGAAAATTACCATCTGTGGAAGACACAAAAAATACAGTTACAATATATCTTTTACTAAAACAAAATAATTTGTAAACTATTACATTTGCCTTTTTTGCTGTTCTCAGAATCTATTGAAATTCACTAGAAACAGTGACTTCAACACTACTCATCAAATAACATCGGGCAAAAAAAAGACAATCAATAAGATTATCTTAGAAAAAAAACATTCAACATTCTCAATAACAATCTAAGAAATAGAAATAAAACATATCTTACATGTTTTTTTCTAAGAGCAATTGCTTACGTAAATATGAAACATCTCAATCAATCATAAGATAACAAAGCATTATGAATAATTTCCATACACTGTAAACAATGTTACTTACAAATATATGCTGCCAAAATGTACAACAAAAACTCGTTATTGCTTTCACATACTTTTCCGCACGGCCAATTAGTATGCGTCAAATTCTTACTTTGCTCAGTAATCCTGAGCATCTGCCTCCCAGCCTTCTGATCCAAAACCACCGAAATCAATTCCTCCGTCCGCCAGTCTTTATCCTTCAACCCGATGCTATTCAACATCTACATGGCCACCCTCACACAAGTAGCCCATCATCACAATTTAACAATATCTCCTATACCAACAACACCCAGCTCATCTTCTACCTCACTAAAAAGCGACATACCACCAAAAGCAACCTCCACGACACAATGAAGGATGTCACCAACAACCTAAAGAGCAGCTCTCTAAACATGAACTCAAACAAAATGAAGGTACTCATCCTCAGACCCACCCCCTCAGCCGTGGATGACTCCTGCTTGCTAACTACACAGTGGACAGTACCAACACCTACCAACCATGTCCACAACCTAAGATTTATCCTCCACTCCTACCTCTCCTTGTGTAAGCAAGTCTACACCATCTCCTCGTACTGCTATAACACACTTCACATACTCCGCAACATTTACAAGTGGATCCTAACCAACAGAAGAAGAACGGTAACACAGGTCCTCATCAGCAGCAGACTACACTGTGACAAAACACTCTACACAGCAATTCCAGCCAAACACCTGCAACAACTACAACAAATCCAAAACACCTCCACCTGAATGATCATCATCAATGTCCCCTGCTGCAGACACATCACCCACCACCTGATACAACTACACTGCCTCAATATCAACAAGACGATCAACTTCAAGCTCCTCACCCTCACTTACAAAATACTCTACAACACCAGACTAATCTACCGTAACAGCAATATTAGCAATAATCCAGAAAGGCGAAATTTTGATCTTAACATTTTGGCTTTAAAAATATTAGGTAAGAATTTGGTAACTCTTTAGGCAAACGTTGCTTAAAAACTATTTGAATATCATTACAATGTATCCAACCTTTCAGACATCTTAAAACAGTGTAATATCCAGATGTTGTAGAAAGTCCATCATGAAAAATAATTGCAACAGCTACAAAAGTTCTTCCTGATATTGAAACTTGACTTGACTAGCTACAACATTTTTAATTAAAGTTTCCAATTTTTTCCATCACCTCTACAACGTTGCAGCATTAAAATTACATACTGTCCATATCTTTGTATAATTAATGTTAATGACATTTCTGATTTACATTGGCTACACTCCATGTTTTGACTTGCTCCTCTAATTAGATTGTTAGACGACACTGATTCACAGTCAGGTAAAGTCAAATATATGAATCTTTCAGTGTCTATGTTAGTGCTACATGTAAACAAACAATTTTCACAGTCATGTTGTCATTTATAAGAAAGGCCAAACAGGTTTTTAATATCTATACCTTCATATTCCAGTACAGCAAGTGCCTTATCAGACAAACGACGCCCAAATTCCGCAAGGACCAAGCGGACAGGAGCACTTTGTGGAACGCCGAGTTAGCCTGCTGCAGCCGCCCCTCTTCGCCGGACCCGCTTCGCGGGTCCCGCTTCGCGGTGTGCAGCGGTCAGTTACTACCTGCAAGGGCCTTGCTCTAAATAGACCGGCAGGGCTGCGAGCCTCAGCGGTGGACTCCAAGGACCAGGAGTCCCCGCGCGCCCGTATCCAGCTGGGCTGCTCTCCCTGCCGGCCCCGCCCTCACCTTCCTGTTAAAGCTGCGTTCTCCAGGTCACTCAGTGGAGTGCCTTATCAGACAAACGACGCCCAAATTCCGCAAGGACCAAGCGGACAGGAGCACTTTGTGGAACGCCGAGTTAGCCTGCTGCAGCCGCCCCTCCTCGCCGGACACGCTTCGCGGGTCCCGCTTCGCGGTGTGCAGCGGTCAGTTACTACCTGCAAGGGCCTTGCTCTAAATAGACCGGCAGGGCTGCGAGCCTCAGCGGTGGACTCCAAGGACCAGGAGTCCCCGCGCGCCCGTATCCAGCTGGGCTGCTCTCCCTGCCGGCCCCGCCCTCACCTTCCTGTTAAAGCTGCGTTCTCCAGGTCACTCAGTGGAGTGCCTTATCAGACAAACGACGCCCAAATTCCGCAAGGACCAAGCGGACAGGAGCACTTTGTGGAATGCCGAGTTAGCCTGCTGCAGCCGCCCCTCCTCGCCGGACCCGCTTCGCGGGTCCCGCTTCGCGGTGTGCAGCGGTCAGTTACTACCTGCAAGGGCCTTGCTCTAAATAGACCGGCAGGGCTGCGAGCCTCAGCGGTGGACTCCAAGGACCAGGAGTCCCCGTGCGCCCGTATCCAGCTGGGCTGCTCTCCCTGCCGGCCCCGCCCTCACCTTCCTGTTAAAGCTGCGTTCTCCAGGTCACTCAGTGGAATGCCTTATCAGACAAACGACGCCCAAATTCCGCAAGGACCAAGCGGACAGGAGCACTTTGTGGAACGCCGAGTTAGCCTGCTGCAGCCGCCCCTCCTCGCCGGACCCGCTTCGCGGGTCCCGCTTCGCGGTGTGCAGCGGTCAGTTACTACCTGCAAGGGCCTTGCTCTAAATAGACCGGCAGGGCTGCGAGCCTCAGCGGTGGACTCCAAGGACCAGGAGTCCCCGCGCGCCCGTATCCAGCTGGGCTGCTCTCCCTGCCGGCCCCGCCCTCACCTTCCTGTTAAAGCTGCGTTCTCCAGGTCACTCAGTGGAGTGCCTTATCAGACAAACGACGCCCAAATTCCGCAAGGACCAAGCGGACAGGAGCACTTTGTGGAATGCCGAGTTAGCCTGCTGCAGCCGCCCCTCCTCGCCGGACCCGCTTCGCGGGTCCCGCTTCGCGGTGTGCAGCGGTCAGTTACTACCTGCAAGGGCCTTGCTCTAAATAGACCGGCAGGGCTGCGAGCCTCAGCGGTGGACTCCAAGGACCAGGAGTCCCCGTGCGCCCGTATCCAGCTGGGCTGCTCTCCCTGCCGGCCCCGCCCTCACCTTCCTGTTAAAGCTGCGTTCTCCAGGTCACTCAGTGGAATGCCTTATCAGACAAACGACGCCCAAATTCCGCAAGGACCAAGCGGACAGGAGCACTTTGTGGAACGCCGAGTTAGCCTGCTGCAGCCGCCCCTCCTCGCCGGACCCGCTTCGCGGGTCCCGCTTCGCGGTGTGCAGCGGTCAGTTACTACCTGTAAGGGCCTTGCTCTAAATAGACCGGCAGGGCTGCGAGCCTCAGCGGTGGACTCCAAGGACCAGGAGTCCCCGTGCGCCCGTATCCAGCTGGGCTGCTCTCCCTGCCGGCCCCGCCCTCACCTTCCTGTTAAAGCTGCGTTCTCCAGGTCACTCAGTGGAGTGCCTTATCAGACAAACGACGCCCAAATTCCGCAAGGACCAAGCGGACAGGAGCACTTTGTGGAACGCCGAGTTAGCCTGCTGCAGCCGCCCCTCCTCGCCGGACCCGCTTCGCGGGTCCCGCTTCGCGGTGTGCAGCGGTCAGTTACTACCTGCAAGGGCCTTGCTCTAAATAGACCGGCAGGGCTGCGAGCCTCAGCGGTGGACTCCAAGGACCAGGAGTCCCCGCGCGCCCGTATCCAGCTGGGCTGCTCTCCCTGCTGGCCCCGCCCTCTCAGCGACCAATTATACAGCTATTTACGGGCAGTGTCATTTCCGCAGCGCGGGAGCGCGCGGGAGGGCGCCGGGAGGGCGCCGGGAGAAGCCCGGGACAAGGGCGGGACCGTCTGTAACCGTCAGGGACCGAAGGAGGCCGGGCAGGGCCCACTCCCTAACATTTTACTTTACGGAACTTCCAAGGTACTGTTTTATATGAGATAATATTTGTGGACTGCCGCTATTGTCTGCCTCTGAACACTGTTGCCTAGCCCACTACCTATAGTGCACCCTCCATTCTTCTCCTCGTTACCAGACGGGGGTCAGCAGGGTTTTGAGCCCTTACTGAATCGCCCAGGAACAAGGTCTAGTAGGGGGGGTAAACGCTACAGAATAGGATTAGATTTTGAATACATGGTTTTTAGTAGATGTTTTTGTTGAATGATCTTGCCATACAGGTGGCTCATTTGAGACCATTTGGGATTGATTTTAGGCTATTTTCGAGATTAGCACACATTTGAATCCTAGCACTTTTTGTAATTGACCCAGGATATGAGTTTATAGAATTTATAAACCGTACACGTTATATAACACTGTCTTATCTTTTGTCTTGCTAGATTTGTGGCCAGCCTTTATCACCCTATATCACCTACCAGTGTAGTTCTTGATCTTTGAATCTACTCTTACTCACTTGTAATCATGTCAAAAAAATCGGCCTCTGTCACCCCGGCACTACTTAAAACCCTAGACTCCTTCTTAGTACAAGTCGTTAAAAAAATAAATAACGACAGAAGGGAATCCTTAGGTTTGAGTCAATCACCAATTTTGCTTCCATTGAGCCCCGACCCCAGTGCACAAACTCCTGATTCTCCACTGCCTGACCCCACAATTCTCATACCTGGCGCTAATTTAATAAATTTGGAAACAGATGACGGAAACTTTGATCTGTTAGCTGATCAGTCAACAAACGTTGTGTCTGACTCTGAGCAACAGCAAAACACTGCTGCAGAAATTCCCTCATCTTCTTCCCCTGTTACGCGTCCTGTGAGAAATTGTAGAAAAGCTCAAGCCAAACGGGGGGGAAAACAGCCAGGAAAAAAAAAGATTACCTCACCCCTTAGACACAAAGGGAAAAATGTGGAGCTCGACGACGTTGATGAGCTCGGACAAATCATCGATGATAATCTATTTAACAGGATTTCAGACATGATAGACATCAAAATCAAAACCATTATCAAGCCACTTATCGGGAAAATAGACAAATTAACATCTGAAATAAAAAAGATGGGAGGGTTGCAAAGCAAGTTGGTTAATGACTTGGAGAATTTAGTCAACGAAGTTAGCAAACCTGTAGTTGCCGTGGAGGAAGACTTGGGTGTTGTTCCAGGCCCTATGGATATTCAACAACAGCCCATCTTGGAAGGCCAATTGCCACCACCTGCTCCCACCCATGATGTAACTAGAGAGTCTCCCACGTTACAACCTCTGGAACCAACCCTACTGCACTTAGGGGATGACTCCTCACAATTTATCTTGGAAGCCTCACCATTAGTTCTTGTATTGGCGAATGTCCCTGTTTTATCCCAGGAGCAAAAAGAATCCGCCCAAGGACTAAAGGACAAAGCTTTATATTGGCTTACCAATAATATGCGCATGGCAGACCAGGGAGCTGATCAGCTAGCCGGGGAAATTGTCATGGCTAGGAGGGTATCATGGATTGGGAATAAGACTAAGAAGTTTAATGGGGACTGTGTTATACTAAATTTTGCTAGCGCAGAAGTACTCCCTAACATTTTTGCTAACATCCTCCCACCGCAACGTAGAACTGGATCCATAATTCCCCTTACCCTGAAATTCTTTTACACTGAGACCCAGATGGCGACCTCTTCTAACATTTCCAGGCCTAGAAGGAATGCTAGAATTGCTCAGTGGGGTGGGGAAACTAGGCCCAGATTTAATAACAACTTGAGTAGCCGTGGGTTAGGGCAATATAACTTCCCGAATGGGCCAATGGCCAGAACACCAGGGCTACTTTGGCCCAATATAAATAGGTGGGGATCAAACACTCCTGGCTATGAAAATAGAGGCCAGGGCAATGAGTTTATGACTAGGCATGGGAATGAACATTTTCTTATGCGACCTAATACTCCCCAGCCTATGTGGAATCCAGCAGCAAACGGATGGGGCCAGGTGCCCACTCCCTTTGACTGGGGTTTGGGAATGGGAAACAGATATGGAGTTTTGTCGGGCCTAAACGACTGTGACTGACGCATAGAGGTTACAAACCAGGGGATAGATGTCATAGCCCAACAATTGGATCAGTCCTATCCCCAGTCAGCGCACGAAGGTCATAACATGATTTTGAATGATCACCCAATACCCATGTCTCACCTGCCCGACCACAGCCCGATTCTGGGTTGGGGTAGTGTGAACTTGCACAGTCCATTGGATGAAGGATTTAATGAATCAATCCAAACACCCCATGAGCCCGAAGTGGCATCGGCTCCGTGCCTAGTACCTGAGATATTCATGGATTCCTGTAGGCTAATAAGCTGGAACATAGCGGGGCTAAATGGCAAGCGTCAGGATAAATCTTGGTCAAGCTTTGTCCTAGGCCACCACATTATAGCCCTTCAGGAAACGTGGGATACTTCTGACAACTTGTGGTGGGACGGGTTTATCAGTTTTACCAAACCTGCCGTTCATAGTCGCACGGGGAGGGCCAAGGGGGGCCTTTTATTTCTGTTCTCTCTAGACTTAAAGGGTAGCTGTAGGCAGATAAATACTGACTCTCCTAATATTTTGTTGGTAGAAAGAATGATCAAAAACACTAGTAGGACTATTTTTATAAATTTCTATAATTCAGGGAACAGTGATTATAGAAGCCGTAATATTACTGACCTGGATAGTACTTTAAATTCGGTCAGTCAGAACAACACGCTTGATACAGACTATATTTTATTAGGCGATTTTAACATCCATCCGTGCAATCTAAATTGCAGGAGAAGTAGCCCTGATGGGGACGATGGGCCTGAGGGACCTCACTTTGAACATTCTACTGAGGGAGAGGAGCTGGAGGATTTTCTTGCCAACTTTGACCTCTACGAACCAGATGGTGGCATTAGACAGCCAACCTTCACTGGCACCCCTCATGGTACTATTATTGACTATATATTTGTATCCTTAGGCACTCTTAGCCGGGTCAATACCTATCGTACCACACAATCACATTTTAGTGACCATAACCCAGTTGAGTTAGAAGTGGCTTGGGGAGGCAACATAGGACCATCACCTCTGAAAGTAACCGGCCACCCCCTAAGGACCACTGGCCAAGGTAGACGTATGAAATGGGCAAAGGTGGTTCCGGAACAATTTTATGCCAAAAACTTTTCAAAGATTAAGAGGCAGGTCGAGGTTTGTAAAAATCCTTGCGCACAGGGTCAGGAAATCGTAGAGGCTTTTGAGGCCATATGTGTGCAGGTGTCACAGGACCTCTTGGTTAAGACTAAAAACGTAATGCCAGGAAATAAGCGCTGGTTCGATTCAGCATGCTCAAAAGCACATAGATCATTATTGGTAGCCCTAAAAAGTATCCCCAGGGCAAAAGATGAGATTACCAGACTCAGGAAAACTTACAATTTAGCAATAAAAAAGCGAAAGTACACCATTAAACAAGAAGCATGGGAGGACCTCCTTTCGGCGGCAGTCCTGAAGGATAGCAAAAAATTCTGGGAGATTATTAAACAGCCCTTTTTCTCAGATGATGACAATGATATCATGGACTGCGTTATTCCTGATGAAAAATGGTTATCTCACTTTAAAAATGTTTATGGGGACACTGCTGATGTAACTACAGACGCCCCGTTGACAAGATCAGCCACCTGCTCCATCATCTTTAACCGAGATGAGGCGGAGAAAGCCATTATGTCAACCACAAAGCACAAGGCACCTGGTCCTGACGGTGTGCCTGCCGACTTTTTTATGTATTCCCCAAAATTGTGGGCTGAAGTCTTGGCAAATGTGTTTAACGCAGTGAATGATAAACTTGTACCTGCATCATGGAACATCTCTACCATTGTCCCCATTTTTAAAAAAGGTCAGCGGGATGATCCAGGCTGTTATAGGCCTATATCCCTTCTGGATTCCTTGGTAAAAATTTTGGGCAGAGTTCTCCTATCTAGGCTGAGGGAGAAAGTTGAGGGCTGTGGTGGATTGTCCGAAATCCAATATGGATTTAAGGAAAAAAAGGGCACTATCGAACAGTGCATTAACTTACATCTGCTCATTTCCAAATATACTACAGCTAAGGAGGGGTCTTTGTATCTTGCATTCATGGACCTCTCCTCTGCATTTGACTTGGTCAATAGGACTAAGCTGTGGTCCATTCTGTTGGTGATAGGCATAGATGAGGCATTGGTCACCTTTATGGCATCCCTGCATCAAGAACTCTTCTCGAGTGTACGCGTGACTAATGAGGGCAGGTGTACTGCTCTCTTTAGATCTTTAAGGGGTGTGCGGCAGGGCTGCATCTTGGTCCCCCTACTCTTTACCATCTACATCAATGGCCTGGGTGCGCACCTAGAGGGGCAGGAAGCCGACGTCCCGCGTGTAGGAGCAACAAAGATCCCGGCACTCCTATACGCGGATGATGCCGTGCTGATCGCCCGCACGGGAGTTGGCCTCCAGCGCCTATTGAATGCTTTTGGTACGTTTATGGACCAACTAGACCTTAAAATAAACGTAGCCAAGTCACACACCATGGTGGTGGGCCTAGAGTGTCGTAGGAAGAGAAACAAAACATTCACTTGTAGGGGGGACCTGGTCTCTAGGGTATCCACATTTCCCTATCTAGGCATATTGTTTGACCAGAGAGGGACCTGGGGACCACAGGTTAGAGCTAAGAGATTGGCCGTCACACGATCATCCTCCGCAATCTTGAGTTTTGCTGGTAAGCTAAGAGCCAGGCCTATGGAAGCCATTTTAAAAATCTACAATAGCAAATCTGTGGCCATTGCACTATATGGCGCCGCACTGTGGGGATACGCAAATGTGGAGCCAATACAGAGAGCAGAGAATGGATTTATCAGAGCCCTGCTCTCTGTACCCCAGTCCACCCCAACGTACTCCATACATAAAGAAGTCGGCCTTCAGTTCCTCTCAGATAAGTTGAGCATGGCCCCTCTGATTCTTTGGTTAAAAATATGGATGAACGAAGAACTTCCATTAAACCACAAGATCCTGACCGATGTCTTGTCCCTCGATAAATCTAACAAAATTCCTTGGCTGGCCTATCTGGCCAAGGCTTTTGCTGATTTAGGCCGCCCGGAGCTTTTTACCTCCCCGGAGACCATTAGAATTCAAGATCTCGACTCTGTCAAAAAGTCTTTTTTGGGAAGGAAGGAGATGTGCCGCGAAGAGAGTGAACTGGCAAAGCCGGCAGTGAGGGATCATTGCCCGCTGCTTAGTTCACCTTCACTTGCACCATATATTGGTTTCGTTACACTTCCTTTCCATAGGTTTCTTTTAACCAAATTTAGATTTAATTTGCTGCATTATTATTTAGGCTCTTTTAATAACTGTCAGAAACCAGAACTAGCCCCGCCCTGCAGCTGCGACCAGTTCTCAGTGCAAGATACAATGCACTTTGTTATGTTTTGTAGTTTATATTTAGAGCCTAGGAAAAAATTCTTGTTGCCAATTCTCAAGAAGGCCGGCTTCACACAGGTGAGACCGGCTTTGCTCTTCCTACAACTACTACCTAACCCCCACATTACTTTTTGCGTTGCTAAATTCCTGGTAGCCGCCTCAAGGGCGAAAGCTGTCTGCCAAGATTAATTATTAATGACAAACATATTTTTTAACTGTTTATTATAAATTTTAAAATTGTTGCTAGATTTCTGTATCATGTGTATTATGATAAATGTTGTATGAAATGTATTTTATGGTTCATTTCTTTGTATGGTTTTTAAATAAGCCGAATAAAGACATTTTGACTGACTGACAGTACAGCAAGTATAAACATTAAAAATTCCTGACAATCTTGCTGAATATTTGGCGTAAATTGACTAGAACCAGAACATATGTTCAAAACATTTTGAATATCAGAAACACTTTGTATTTTACTTTTATCACTACTGCATTTCTCATAAACAGAATACAACAATGAACAGAATCTTTTTTCTGATTTTCAACAACTTGCTGTTGCAAACTTTCAAAAACAAAAACAACATTAACAACTACATTAGCATAGCAGTTGACACCACAACTATTTTCAAACTGATAACCAGCATTCTCTTGAACACTGTCCTATTTCTTTTTGCTTGCAGGCGCAACTTAATTTTGTTTTTTTTCTTTCTCTTCATTTTCACTACAGATATTCTCAAATCTTCTTTTTCTACCTACCACACGCTTTTCAAATACTGGATATTGACCTAAATTAGGAGCACATTCTCTTCTTAACCTGTTATACTCTTTCACACAATTTACATCTGCACTAACCTTTGTATCATCAAAATCAATCAAGTACAATCCAGATACAGTTCTGACTCGAGACAATGCATCATATGCCATACCCTCTTTAAACACAGTACTTACAATATTCACTAAAGCACAATCTACACTTAAACCTTCAGATTTATGAATGGTCACTGCATACGCCAAAGAAACAGGAAACTGTTTTCTGCGAACATACAAATCTTTTACAAGCAAAAACTGAGCTGAACAATGACTAAATTGTTGTACTTCTTTTATTTGATCAAATTTGATTTTCAAAAATGCAACGCCATCTCTATTTGCGTAATTAACGAAATCAACAACTTTACCCATTGATCCATTTACTAAACCTTTTTCCACATTCAAATTACGTCGTAAAATTACCCTACAGTTTACACATGCATACAACTTCTTTTCTAAAGCAGCAGTTTTACTTATAGATTTCTCTAAAGAATCCAATTTCCTCTTCAACGTTTCACTCAAAATATTAGGGATTCCATGTTCTATTTTATCAGTAGCTTCCAATTTTAAAATTTCTTCATTTTCAAACTTCAACATTTCTTCATTGAATTCAGAACATTCACGTAGTGTTGGCATTAAGCAGATTACAGATTTATTTTCTGCAATTGTCATGTATATTTTCTCTGATACAATATTTTCATTTGGAAACAAATTGGAAGGTAATCGTCTCTGTAAAGCTTGTTTGCCATGTGCAGTCATTTTTCCAATTCTTATATCTTGAAGAACAGTTCCATAATCAACATCACTTGATTGTCGCATATTTCTAATAAGTTCCTTATACTCAAAATATGACCAAATGTTTACATTTCCAATACCTCCCTAAAGACTTTCTAGTATCTTCATGCAGCAGTGTTTTAATGACTGGTTGTCCTTTTACAGGAGTAAGTTTTAGAAGATCTGCAAAAACTATGACGTGCTTTCCTCCAAATAATACGTCATACTCTGTTTTAAGAATTTGCTGCATTCTTAAGTGCACAAAAGCAAACCTTAAGTTTAATGCCATGCTTACCTCATCAATAATAAGTTTAATTTTCCGAAAACTCTTGAAACTTCACAACAAGCTTCTCCAGATACCTTGTGGCATTCTAATTTGTTTTCATGCTCTACTGGTAGCATTAATACACAATGTAAAGTAATTCCTTTAGAATTGTGGGCTGCTAATCCAGTTGGAGCAGTGACAACACAAGACAAATTTGACTCAGTTGTTTTGTGTAGAAAACTTCTGATTACTTTAATAAAAAACGTTTGCCTGTTCCAGCTTTTCCACTCACATACATTCGGAAAGATACAAATGATGAGACAGAGCACTCTTTCTTCTCATGAAGTAATCCATGGTCAATCTGTTCTTTCACTTGCTCATATATTTCTCTCTGCTCAAGATTCAGTTGTTCTTCCAAATTTCTTAAGTTTTTAACATCTTCTTGACCTTGATATATTGCTGTTTCCACCTCTTCCATAGCAGTTGCTGCTTCATTTTGAACAATTGGTTCTCCTTGTTGGTCCTGACTCAACGGAGCAAAAGTTTGACCCTCTTGAGAACTGTCTCTAACAGTCTCAGCTGCAATTGTAGCTTCTTGCTCAATTTCGTTATTCAACATATTCACATGAATAGCAAAAACAGCACATTGTATAGTATCTTTAGTTGCATTGAAAGAATCTTCATAGCTCTCGAAATCTCCAAGTAATTCCAATTCTGAACGCCATGGCTTGAAAAGTTGCAAAAGAGCTAAATAGTAAAATTCCCTTTTTGTCAGGTGTTTCGCAACTCGGTTTACGGTGATTAATCAATTGTCCTTTTCTTTGCTTCACCAGACATCCTTCGGAACCAATCACAGCATATATACCATTATTGATGTTTTCTGTAATATTCAGTTTAAAAATATAGTTTTGCAGCACTTCATAGAGACAAGTGTTCTCAACCTGATGACTTCTATTTGGATAATATGTATCCAACATATTTGTTTTCACAATATCTGTACTTTCTGGCTCTTTTTCAGCGAAATATTCAATTTCTTGTACAGATTTAAGAACTCGGTTACATGTTCCAGCAAGACCTAGAATAAACCAAATGATTCTTCTTTATTTGGAGTATAGACTTGTAGATGATAAGCGATCCGAGCATTCATACGCTCCAATTACTCGATGAGATAACATCTTCAAACTGTAAGTATACAATTTCTTACGTAGACTCTTCTCTTGGGAAATCTCTTCCCACATTTCCTTCAATTCCGTCTTTTCTGATTTTTTTATGTACGATGTTATATATCGAGCAACAGCAATGGAATTGTCTGCAACATATTGAATATCCATGTTAGCATTCCACATGGACAAAATGACTGAGTTATAGTCATTTATGTATTTTGACTCTTCATTCCTTCTTAAGTTGTAGGTATTTTTTGGAGACTTTCTTGTGATAGTATGTCGCAAAGATGACATAAAACTGTTCACTCTTCCTTTCGATATTACTGGATGTGGAAATGCAAAACGACATTTGTGTAGAATTTGTCCTTAGATTTGTACTTTCGACAACAGTATTTCCCACAACGATGGCTTTGGAATCGTAAGACTTGTTTTCTTAAGTCCTTATCTTGTGTACTTTTGGGTATATCACATGTAGCATATACTTCAATAAAAGACAACACAGTATCATCTGAGTCTGTGCCACATTTGGAGCATCTTTGATCCATATTAGCATGTGTATGTGAGGAGCACCTCTTGCTTGATACTCCTTTCTCCAAAAGAAGTCCAAAACCTCTCCAAGAGGAGGATTTTTTTTTATTGGTCATAAAATACATCACAGCTTCAAATCTATGATTGAAATAGCTGCATACATTAACTGGATCCAAAGAGAATAATTCTCCAGGTGTCTTGTATTCAATATTTAGTATATTTCGATTTGCCTCTCTAAGAAATTGAACTAAATCCTCCCAAGCATATTCAGCACAGCTTACAGTAAGGAACCATGTAGGAGTTCCTAAGTTCCTTAGCATACATTTGAGTTTTCCATGACGACGGTACCAGTACTCATTAGTACCACGCTGATACGCCATGAGATTAATTAGCTGAGATTCCAAAACATTATCTTTCTCCAGTACTTTATCCATATATTCCTTTGCCGAAACATTTTGCAGATGTACACCTGTTTTCAAAATATGGTTTACTGCATAAGAAAGTCCAGACAAATCACTCTTAAACAAAAGATGAAACAAATACGGAATACATTGTCGAAATCTTGGATCTTCTGTATATAATCTTGATGTCCGGTATTCAGATGCAGGAATCTGCACAGGTCAGTCATCATATCGTCCTCCTTTTCCTGTGGGAAACAATTGAGGGAAACAACGAGCTTCCAAACTTTTTTCCCATACACTAGTGGGACTTCCTTTTGCTTCTTTCATTTGGAATAACTCTATAGTATTCCCCATCACTTCTTTAGAATGCAGTGAATGAACACTGTAATGTTCGTAGATTTCTTTAGTTCACATCCACTTTTTCAATTTGTCCAGATGGCACGTCACTATCTTCTTCTACAGTTATTTCTTCTCTTCTCACTTACACATTTCTGTAATATTCATAATTTTTTACCAAATACAACATTGCTTTTTTCACTTTCTTAACATCCACTAATTCTTGCCAGATTTTCTTACTCTTAGTAGGAACGCCATAAAGAAGAATAACTAAAGGCTCATCCTCTACATTTTCTACACCAATTGTTTCAATATTTTTCTTTAATCTAAAGGCAAATGTACAACCTTTCCCTTTAATCCCCTCTGTAAATCAGAAGGAGGCAATTTTCCTGTTTTAGGCTCCTTACGAACAATAGCCTGAAATGAATGCACATATTGAATAAAAATAGACTCATAGGTATTTAAATCCATCAGTTCAGAAGGAATATTTACCAACTCAAGATTATTATGCACAGCTCTAGCAGGCATTTTGCTCTCGTCTAATTTGTTATAACAATATTTACAAATACGCTGATCAGAGCCCAAATTAAAACAATTCTCTACCAACAAATAAGTTGCAAAATCCTTCCACTCATTATTATTTTCCTTTTCACTCTTTAAATACAAATCAACACTTCTGGTCTGATTTTTATTATGAGCTCATCGACAACAGACACAACAATAATTTGGCCATTCACCTGAAATCACCTTAAACTTTGTAATTTCTTGCTCAAAATTATCTGTACTACAATGTTGTACATTCTCTTCTACATTTCCTTCTATCAATATCTCAATTTCTGCACTGTCTTCCTCAGGACCAAAATAATGAACCTCAATCTCATCACAAACGTTCTTTACATTTGATACAGATCCTGCAAAAGAGCACTGTTCAACTTTTTTAACAGTAGAGCTGGACTTTTTGCATAATACAATCCTTTGATTTTTTTATGTACGATGTTACATATCGAGCAACAGCAATGGAATTGTCTGCAACATATTGAATATCCATGTTAGCATTCCACATGGACAAAATTTCTGAGTTATAGTCATTTATGTATTTCGACTCTTCATTCCTTCTTAAGTTGTAGGTATTTTTTGGAGACTTTCTTGTGATAGTATGTCGCAAAGATGACATAAAACTGTTCACTCTTCCTTTTGATATTACTGGACGTGGAAATGCAAAACGACATTTGGTGTAGAATTTGTCCTTAGATTTGCGCTTTCGACGACAGTATTTCCCACAACGATGGCTTTGGAATCGTAAGACTTGTTGTCTTAAGTCCTTATCTTGTGTACTTTTGGGTATATCACATGTAGCATATACTTCAATAAAAGACAACACAGTATTAACTGAGTCTGTACCACATTTGGAAGCATCTTTGATCCATATTAGCATGTGTATGTGAGGAGCACCTCTTGCTTGATACTCCTTTCTCCAATAGAAGTCCAAAACCTCTCCAAGGGGAGGATTTTTTTTATTGGTCATAAAAGAAATCATAGCTTCAAATCTATGATTGAAATACCTGCATACATTAACAGGATCCAAAGAGCACAATTCTCCAGGTGTCTTGTATTCAATATTTAGTATATTTCGATTCGCCTCTCGAAGAAATTGAACTAAATCATCCCAAGCATATTCAGCACAGCGTACAGTAAGGAACCATGTAGGAGTTCCTAGGTTCCTTAGCATACATTTGAGTTTTCTATGACGTTGGTACCAGTACTCATTAGTACCACGCTGACACGCCATTAGAATAATTAGCTGAGATTCCAAAACATTATCTTTCTCCAGTACTTTATCCATATATTCCTTTGCCGAAACAGTGTGCAGATGTACACCTGTTTTCAAAATATGGTTTACTGCATAAGAAAGTCCAGACAAATCACTCTCAAACAAAAGATGAAACAAATATGGAAAACATTGTCAAAATCTTGGATCTTCTGTATATAATCTTGATGTCCGGTATTCAGATGCAGGAATCTTCACAGGTCGGTCATCATATCGTCCTCCTTTTCCTGTGGGAAACAATTGAGGGAAACGAGCTTCCAAACTTTTTTCACATACACTAATGGGACTTCCTTTTGCTTCTTTCCTTTGGAATAACTCTATAGTATTCCCCATCACTTCTTTAGAATGCAGTGGATGAACACTGTAATGTTCGTAGATTTCTTAAATTCACATCCACTTTTTCAATTTGTCCAGATGGCACGTCACTATCTTCTTTTACAGTTATTTCTTCTCCTCTCACTTACACATTTCTGTAATATTCATAATTTGTTACCAAATACAACGTTGCCTTTTTCACTTTCTTAACAACCACTAATTCTTGCCAGATTTTCTTACTCTTAGTAGGAACGCCATTAACAAGAATAACTAAAGGCTCATCCTCTACATTTTCTACTCCAATTGTTTCAACATTTTTCTTTAATTTAGAGGCAAATATACAACCTTTCCCTTTAATCCCCTCTGTAAATCAGAAGGAGGCAATTTTCCTGTCTTAGGCTCCATACGAACAATAGCCTGAAATGAATGCACATATTGAATAAGAATAGACTCATAGGTATTTAAATACATCAGTTCAGAAGGAATATTTACCAACTCGAGATTATTATGCACAGCTCTAGCAGGCATTTTGTTCTTGTCTAATTTGCTATAACAATATTTACAAATACGCTGCTCAGAACCCAAATTAAAACAATTCTCTACCAACAAATAAGTTGCAAAATCCTTCCACTCATTATTATTTTCCATTTCACTCTTTAAATACAAATCAACACTACTGGTCTGATTTTTATAATGATTTCGTCGACAACAGACACAACAATAATTTGGCCTTTCACCTGAAATCACCTTAAACTTTGTAATTTCTTGCTCAAAATTATCTGTACTATAATTTTGTACATTCTCTTCTACATTTCCTTCTATTAATATCTCAATTTCTGCACTGTCTTCCTCAGGACCAAAATAACTAACCTCAATCTCATCACAAACGTTCTTTACATTTGATACAGATCCTGCAAAAGAGCACTGTTCAACTTTTTTAACAGTAGAGCTGGACTTTTTGCATAATACAATCTTCTGACTAATTTCCTCATTTCAGAATGATGTACTGCTAACATCCTGAAATGGTGAAAAACACTGCAACATAATTCTTTTAGAAACACAAGCCAGAGAATGACCTTGCAAACCAGTATTTTCTCTTACTCTGCAAGGGTCTAGTCCTTGCAACATATTAGGCCCCCATTAGGATGGAGGGCGGACTTTGCCCGCCCGCCATCCTCACCGCCGCCCGCACTCAGCACCGCCCACCACAATGGCAGAAAATGCATGCTGTACACTTCCATGCACAGCATGGCAGGCAGCACGCGCGGGCATTCGATTTTGCCCATCATAATATGGCTGGCGGTGTCTGATAGACACCGCCACCATATTATACCTTTTCCGCCCCGGTCGCAAGAAAGCGGTGGACGGTCTTTCCATCCGCCGCGGTCCCCCCGCCATACTAATATGGCGGGGGGGGGCTTCAGAGCAAGGATGTCGGGCGGATTGTTCCCACCAGGCCAGTGGTGGCTACTGCCTGCCTGGTGGGGGCAATACGCCCGCCATCCTAATGGGCCCCTAATCTTTTGTTTCACATTTTTGTTTATATAGTTACATAAGAAATTGCATAAAAAATCAATAGATTCTTGCCATACACTACAAATAATACTACAATTCCAAGTGTACACTGGAGCTTTAGGACGTCTCCCTAAAACTTCATCAGCTTCCACTTCTTCTGCATTTCTATGAACAATTTTCTCTTTCTCAATAGGACAACCATTTCTAACCTCATAAGCACAGCCACTAGTGTCAACTGCATGCAACAAATCATTACTTTGAAGATAACTTTCTTCACTAAAAAAGGCTCATACCTTGAACTGTTTCCATTCACCCAAAAAAGCCTCACAAAAATTACTTCTGTTAATTACTCTTCTCCACTTACTTTTGGCCTTCATTAAATGGATTGGTTTATTTAGTGATCAAATTCTATTGATTACTAAAATAAACAATTTTTCTTTCAATTCGAAAGCTTTCTCACCTACATTTTCTATACCTTTCTTCTTCTTATAAAAAACTGTTTTTTTACATCCCTTAATTTCTTTAATTCAATTTAACAGAACTCTATTAAAAAACATTTTTTTCCTAATTTCCATAAATTGTTTTTTCCTCCATTTACTATATACTATTTTTTCTGCAGTTGACTTCCCATGATTGTTTTCTTTATTTTTATTTTTATTTTTCGATGCAGACACACTAATACTATTCTTTCCTTTGTGCACACTACTCTTAGTCTTTAATATTTTCCTCAGAAATGTGTTCCTACTCTTACCAGGACTTTTTCTCTTTTTCTTAACACATGGTTCTTCATGTAAATCTTGTGGATGACTTCTCTTCAAATAAACACCTTTCTTTTGTTGTTTCTTCTTTTGACATTTGGTAGGCATGTTACAGTTTTTTCAGTTTTGATAAACAGAATCTATAAAAAAATATATATATAACATTACAAAAATAAATATATAAAATATTCTATAATATTACTTATAAGAACAGAGGGAGGATTATGAAGAGAAACGTGAGACTATGAAAATAAAAGTACTTACAATAAGAGAGGAAGAAGTATGAAACAAGGGAAAATATAACAAAAAAGGGGAGTATAAACAGTAAGTATGGGCCGAAAATTCGTTCTGCTCGCGGAATTTGCGGATTTTCTGCAATTTGCGATCCGCCAATCTTGCGAAATTGCGGAAAAATCCGCGAGCGGGACAAATATTTCCAGGAAGCACTGACAGGGTTACGGCAGGTGCCCAAGTTGAAGCTAATTTCTTTGTAACCATTTACAAAATAGTTACAAAGAAATTAACTTCAACTTGGGCACCTGCTGTAATGCTGTAAGTGCTTCCTGAGCGGCGCCTCATTTCCTACTTTCAACTATTCTCTGACCCTGCTCTGACCCTCGAAGCAGGGTCAGAGAATAGTTACAAGTGTGGCTCAAGGCTCCTGTCACAAAAATTAAACCTCAACAGGAAGCACTTACAGATAAATAAAGCAGGTGCCCGAGTTGAAGCTCAAATTCAGTAACGTTTTAATGAGCCCAAAACATTTGTGAGCACGGTCGATGCTGGGCAAGTGTGCTTTAACCCCATCCCCGCCGTCGGAAATTAGCTGTAATACTCGAGGGAGGTCTTTGCATCCATGAGTTTCTCGAGCGCGATCCCCTTGTAGGTCCTGTGGCCAGGAGGCTGCTTTTTCCTCACCTGCTGCCCTGCTCGCTCTCTGACCCTTTACACAAGGGGCATGTGCACACACATAGAAGCACCGCACCACACACTAGCAGTAGCAAACGTTTTTCCCTCCCTTTCCCAACTATGATGGACAGGTCACTCAAGGGACCTCGGCACCTTTTGGCGCGGTGGCAAACTTACAGGCACACATGTTCACTGGTGACAAATCATCTGGCCCTTTAGGCAGCTGCAGTGTAGGAAAAGCACTGTACATTTACCCAACGAGGTAGCACTTACTGATTAGCCAGTAGAAAGTACTCCAGTTAAGTATGGTGCAAATCGCAAAAAAATCTGGGATTTCGTGGGAAAATCCGCCAATTCATAGATTTTTTTGCGATTTTGCGCAAATTTCTCGAACCGCAGATCAGCAAAATTCAACCATGCTTAATAAACAGACACTGCAATATAACGGGATAAAGAAAGTATGAATAAACTGGAAAGTATCAATAGGTAAGGGAGACTATGAAGATAAAGATGGAAATATGAGGAGAGAAGAAAGAGTATAAGGAGAAAAAGAAACTAAGAAGACAGAGGGGGCACTATAATAAGACAGAGAAAGACTCTAAAGAAAGAAGGAATATGTGAAAAGATACGCAACTATAAGAAAAAAATGAATACTAGCAAAGGACAGGGTGCATAAGGACAGACAGAACAGTACCAGAAGAGAGCATGAAGAATGCGGGGAAAAGTGGAGCATAAGGAAAAAACTGATGTACAAGAACAGAGGATACCGTCTGAGGAGAAACTAATATAAAGAGAGAGATCAGTATGAAAACACGAAGAATATGAGGAAAGTGCTGCAGAGTGTATGCAGGGAGTCAAGGAGGAGTAAGAGAAGAGAGCAAACAATATCAACAGATTTAAGAAGTATAAACACAGAGGACAGAAAATGAAAAGAGAAAAGGAATATGAAGAAAAAGTAGAAAATATGAACACAGAGAGAATGAGTATAGGACAAAAAGAAATATAAGAAAAACTCAATACTACAAGGAGACATGCACAAGTAAGAGAAAAGAGAGGAGAATATGAAAACAGGGGGAATTAGAAGAACAGGGGGAAAAATGAGGAGACGAATATGACAAAAAGAAAAGACAGCAATATTAGTAGAGAATGCAAAGTTTAAGAAAAGAGAGGAGAAATGTGAGTACAGAGAGGAGTATTAGAAAAAAAAGAAAAGTGTGAGAAAACAATAGGGAGTACCTACAAAGAACAGCGAGAATAACAAGAAACAGAGAATATAAGAACAGCAGAGTCTATATGAAGAAAGAGAAAAGACTGTAAAAAGACACAGACAGAAAAACGTGGACAAAAGACAATTATAAAGAAAGACTGACCATATAAGGAGAGAGGGAGTACTATGAGAAGACAGTAAGAACTATGACAACACTGGTGAATACAAAGACAAGAGAGAATATAAAGAGGAGGACAAATATGCAAAAAGAGGAGCAAGTATGAAAAAAAGTATAAAAAGAGAGCAGAGTATAAGAAAAACAAGATAGTATAATGATAGAGGAAGGAGTAAGATGAGACAGGAGGGAGTATAACAAGAGAGTGTAGAAAAAATGCAAAAATGTTCGAATATAGGGCCATATTATCAAGCCTGGGCGATAAAGTTATCGAGAGTTTTTCAGCGGGAAACTGCCTCTAAAGTGGCAATAATGGGCTTGATAATAGGCTCTATGGAATTCCAATTGAAGCTCATGCTAGATGTCCTTCACATCTAACATGGGCTTCGATTGGAATTCCATAGAGCCTATAATCAAGCCCATTATCGCCACTTTAGTGGCAGTTTCCTGCCAATAAAGCGATGATAATTTTATCGCCCAGGCTTAATATTATGGCCCATAGGGGCATATTATCAAGGACCAGTGTTAAAATTATCGCTGTTTTATTGGCAGGAAACTGCTAATAAAACTGCGATAATGGGCTTGATAATACTCCCTTGTTAATTCCCATAGAGGCCCATGTTAACATCAGAACATGGGCTTCTATGGAAATTAACAAGAGCGTATTATCGGAGGAGGAGCTTCGTGCGCATCCGAGATGGCCGCGTGAGCACAGGGCTCCCGAGACCCTCGCCCTCCTCCGTATAAATCCTGAACGATATCCTGATTACGAAGATGGGTTATTGGAGATGAAACTCAGCTGATGGATTAGCTGCTTTCAAAATTGAATCGGACTTCGGGAACCGCTACTACGACAACCTGAACTTTTGAGGCCCACCCCATGGCGACGCCTGGGGCTCGAGTCGCAAGGATGCCCAGGCAGAAGTTGAACAACAACTGCCCGCTGGGCTCAGCTCACTGAATTTTTCTAACATCGAATGACCCATGTATTGGCCACTGTAAATCAGGATCCCTCCTAGTATATTTATTCCATAATGTACTATACATTATAGAATGAATACATGGCCTCATTTAATAGCCGTGCGTCACTTTTACGCCACCGGTGCGTCACTTTTTGTGACGCACCAGCAGCGTAAAAAGTGTGCCTTGTCGCACCATATTTACAAAGTGACGCATCTAGGTAGATGCGTCACTTTGTAAACCTCTGCGCTACATTATACCTACGCCAGGTATAATGTATGCAGGGGGGTGTTCTGATGCAAGACATTGTCATAGAAGTGACGCAGTGAAATCTATAAGATTTCAATGCGCCAATTCTAGGACACAAATGCGTCAATTTCTTACGCCTGCCTCACAGCAGGCGTAAGACTGAGCAGGCCCTCTCACATGGGGCTTGCCCCATGTGAAAGGACACATTGCTGGAGTTGCGTCACTTTTGTGACACACTCCAGCAATGCGTCACTTTTGTGCTATACAGATACGTCAGAAACACTGACGTATCTGTAACTCCTTGCGCCATGATGCGTCATACTGTAAATATGACGCATCATTAGTCTCGCAAGAAGGGCGCAGTGAAAAGTGACGCATCGCTGTTTTCACACAGCGATGTGTCACTTTTCATAAATGAGGCCCACAGTGTTTAATGTACATATCCCTATTTGGTGTCCCCTCTGGGGGAGCCGGTCGATTTCGCTCTAAATCCATATTGGTACCTCTAAGAAAGCAACACAGCGTGCTTGAAACAGGCATGCCAAAAATATTATAGTATATATAATATTATAACAAAGTAGTACTTAACACAATTTGTACAGTTCAAGACTTCAAAATTGAGAGAAAAATCTCCTCATTACCTGCCTATATAAATTGCAATTTATATATATGTACACCAAACCAGAATCTTTGGCGAAACAAATGAAAAAGTGCCACATTCAATGACCTTACCAAACAAAAGTCTCCAACCTCCAAGTGCCAAGTTCTGAATCGACCAAACGGTCACTGCGAGACAAAAGACCGCACCAACTGGAGGGTCAAATCATGACAATCGTAGAAGCACTTCGGTCTGCAAAGTCAAGGGCCTCCTCATGCAGTGTACGTCCTTAGCGAGATTCCAAACTTCCATCGAGACCACTCCTTTGGGTATCCGAGTCGCTGATGAGCCCCAAGTGAAGGGTGCCAATTTTTGGGAGGGGCCTTACTAAGCCCATCGGTGCAGAGGTCTGCCCTTCTTATCGCACTAGTCCTTAGACTGAGAAAGTAGAAATTGGCCCGGAAGCTGTAATATCAAACAAGAAGTTTATTAGACCTCATGAGGTGAAACTACATCTATACACAACCCTCAGGCAATGTAAGAGGCAGCACACGGAGTACTGAAACCGTGGCGCCCTTATACCATAAAATTTGCTGGGTAAGCATGGAAGCTCAAAAAGAGGCAGTACAACTGTTCACACAAATAGTCGTTTGTACATACATGGACACATGAGAATTGCTTGGTCAACAAGGTGGGAGTAACTACACAACTGCTGACATTAGCTAAAATAGTCTGACAGTTACAATTATAGCATGTGTATTCCAACAACTACAAGTCTTTCTGAGAATGCGCAAGGCTCTATCTCAGTGCTGAAACAGTTAAATATACTTGATGACTCAGCGGAATACACGGGCAGACAACAATGAGGATGTAAAAGCATATGGAGAGCACATGGCTAATTAAAATGGCTGTCATGAACAAAATGGCGTCAGCTCATGCTAACAGCGGTCACTGCCAACTTCCACAGGTTGTTGGTAAGCAATTCTAAACTTTAAATGTAATATATTTGAATGACGTTAAAACAAAAAGAGGCCTGCATACTGCACTTAGTTCTATGAAATTGGAGCATTCTAAGTCCTTTACATTAAAATTGGAGAAACAAAATGGGCACAGTTCTTGTTTTAAGGGAAAAGCAGACATGGTGTGCCATTGTTTAGCAGTCCTAATCCAGGTAAAGATGGAAAGGAAAAATAGGGTTGGGACTATCACACAAATTGAATCCTTTTTTTAGGTCAAGCCTGGGCAGCACATGCAATGCTCTGCGAGACATGTTGTAATAAGGTATGGACTTGAAGCTCTACCCATTTTCCACACATCTTTTCAATTGGTTCCTGCTACTGTAGTTTCTAAATGGTTGCTTTTGATTTAGGAATAGGCTTAGTAGTCCCTCCTTAGTACCACCTTGTTTTCATTTGTAACCTCCCAAACGGACTGGACATTTTACTTGTGTTGTTACATAGTCTATTTTAGCTACAGAATATGAGCGCTATTTTATTTAATGATTTTCCCCTATCGCAGGGCCTAAGTGCTTTCCTGCAAGGGTGACCGATTTGCCTCCCGGTGCCACGCTACGGTTTCAGTATGGCACCCGCTTTTACTTTCTTATTATCAATAGTGCCACTTTGACAAACAAAAGCTTTTTTTTGTAAATGCTTCCCATACTGCACTTTTACTTTAATGGCGGCCGAAGACCTTTTTTTAGACGAGCCGCTCCAAAAGAAAGGGGCGTGGCAGCCACTAAATTGAAAGTGTATCATAAGGTGCTTTTTACAAAAAAAAACACTTGTTTGTCAACTTGACAAACAAGTGCTTTATTTTTAAAAGTGCCTCATACCGCGCTTTCACGTTAGTTGTGGCCACGCCCCTTTCTTTAGACAAATGCATCTAAAGAAAGGGGCGTGGCCACCATTAAAGCGAAAACATTGCATGGGGTGCTTTTGCAAAAAAAAAGCATTTGTTTGTCAACTTAACAAACAAATTCTTTTATTTAGTATAAGCATCTCATACCTTGCTTTCACTTTAATGGCGGCCAAGCACCATTATTTAGATGTGTGTTAAAAAAGGGATGCGGCTGCCGTGAAAGTAGAAGCGCGGCATTGGGAGCTTTTACGAGCATTTGCAAAGCAATAGGTCTTGCATTTGTGAGAGTATAAACTATTGGTGTTGTAAATGACAATACCTTTTATTTATGTGTTGTTTTTTAAAACATAAATAAAAGGCCTTGTCGTTTGCAATGCAAATAGCTTAAACTCTCGCAAATGCGAGACCTATTGCATTGCAAATGCTTGTTTTTATAATATCCTAAATTTTATGGTTCTACTAAAACTGACTACTATGCACGTGTGCAATTCATACCATCTAGAATATTTCAGGCGTATAATACAGTTCGGTAATCACCTCTAAAACATCAGAAGACTTTGATTTCCATGTCCAGGAGCCATGGAATAACCTAAAGAAAGAAAGAATTGTCTAATTGCCTAACAAAGTACTTTTACACATGGGCAATCCCCTCTCACTTAGCTGTGCTTGTTAAGAAATCCTTTCCCCCCGAATTCTTACAGAGAACGCGAGCAGAAGGAGTATCAAGACATTTATAAAGAATAAAGATGAAAGTCACGAGAGAGACTGTTAAAAATGATTCCTTCTCTATTTAAGAATCTAGTTAAGTGCAACCTAGAAATGAAAGTAAAAGAAAAAGTAAAGGGCGATTCAATCATTTTAAGTATATTCATATTTTTCTTGGGTCTAATGATCAAACACTTATGCTAATATCTCTGTCAAGCAGCCAATGAAAATGGCCTTATCCTCAAAATAAAAGACACACACTTGATGTTGCAAGAAAGCAAAAGACAAACAATTGATCTTCCTGTGTTTATTTATCCTGATAATAGCAACTATACTCGTTAAATAAAACTTTGAACTGTCCTTATGTACTAATTATGACAAGCAGTTATTTAAGTACGACCATGTTACGCGTTAGCACCAGAAAACACTAATTCACATCCCCCATTTCAGTGGTCTTCAACACTGCTTATGCTGAGCTTCCCATGAGTAGAAATTAATTTGGTCAGGCCTTCACAAGGTATATCATCTGCTAAAATGTAAAAGTAAATGTTCAGTATGGCTGACATGGCACACTAGAAGTCAAGAAAAACTTGGTTGAAACTAAAATCAAAGATAGCAGAACGAAAATATTTAATGGTACATTTTCCCATGCTTACAAGGCTTTAAATACCACAGCACAGGCAGAAGCACAGCAAGCCTCCTTCTACAATTTAGAGAATATGCATTGAGCAGGCCCAGCACAGGCAGGAGTAGTGTAAAGTTACATATCACACAAAGTACGGGTAGAGAACAGCAAGGGAGTAGCCAGAAAATTAAAGTAGCCCCACTTGAACATTACCTTTACTCTTGCGAACATGTGAAATGAGAAATGCCAGCCTTCCTTAGTACAGTGGCCCCAGCCTTTCTTCCCCCTTCCATCTATATATACATTCATCCTTTAATTTTCATTTGCATGCTCACGTCTCCATGATTTCACCTCTCCATCCATCCATATTCCCATCCATACATCCATTCTTTTTCTATCCATACATCCATTCCCTCTTCCTTCCTTCAGCCTTCCACCCATCTGTCTGTTCTTGTGTGCTTCCTTCTATGAACCCTTTCACCTATCGATCCTTTCACTCTTTGGTTCATTCTTTCACGTTTTTATCTAGTATTCAATTCACCAACCCATCCTTACATGAACTTTTTCTTTTTCTTTTCTTTTCTTTTCTTTTTCTATTTTATTTATTTATTTATTTATTTATTTTTTATTTGTTTAATTTTATTTTGTATTGCCAAACATGTACATATCAGCAATAACCCACAGCCCTCTGTCAAAGTGCTATTTATGAGCATTTTCTTTGCAGACAGAAACGGCCCAAAAATAACGAATTCATGTTTTAGTGGGACCCAGTTCATCAAACTGTTACAGCCCCCTCTTAAGCTGCGAAAGTGGGGGGTTCCCTACGCCACCAGAGAACAGACAGCAGCGCCGAAAAAGTATCCCCTGGGTAAATGTAATCTCATCACACAGACATAACAGGTATTACATGTGCAGTAGAAAGCAAAGCCTGGGGCAGTGCCTAATCTTGCAGTGGAAAGAGAGAGGGTACCTGGCCAGAAGATGAGCGTAGGCAAGTGTAGGGTAATATGGGTCTGGAGTGGTGCATTCTGTCACTGGGATTGCATGCCAGAGAGAGGGTAGGAGAAAGGATCTGGAATTAGGAGGAAGGAGGAAGAAGTGGTCAACTTCGGAGAGCTGGAACCCTCAGCTGGCCCTCTTGAAACCTCAGCTGGGCTCCCAGGCCAACAATCAGTTGTGAGGCAGCTCCCAAGGTACCTCAGTCTTATCATGCCAGCTGCTACAGTATCCAGGACTTCCTCTATGAATTCTTATAGTCAATCTCCCCTGCTCTACGTGGCCTTTAGAAAACATGCTTAAAGCACCACCATCAGCCACTACACCTCCACTGTGGGCTCTAACCGCCATATTCATGAAAATCGGCATTTGCGATTCTGTAATAGCGAAAAATAGCGAATCGCTATTCAGAAATCGCAAATCCGAATTCATGAAGAATTGCGATAAAAAAAAGCGATTCGCACGCGATCGCAAATTCCGTTAGCGATGACCGATAATCGCAGAAAAATCGCAATTTTCGGCTACCCGCACCGGGATTGCAAACTCGCAAATAGCGATATCGCTATTTGCGATATCGCTATTTGCGAGATCGCAAACTCGCGAGATCGGGAAAACGGGAAGTCACATTTCGAGCCCAGTGATGACATCACAACCAGGAAGCTGCCGGTTCCCACCCCCATTCTCCACAGTGAGGCTGACTGAGAGGGAGCAAGTTGGAGAGCTGCAGCAATTCAGGAGAGAACTACAGAACCACAACTCTGCTACAATGTCTGAGGAACCTGCACCTGGCACCAGCAGCTCGTCTGGGCGCAAAAGGAAACTAAAATTTTCGGAGCAGGAGCTAGAACACCTGATAGAGGGGGTGGTGGCAAACCATGAGAGACTGTTTGGAAAAGATTCCAGGAGGGTCCCTGAACAAGAGAAGCGCAGGATATGGCAGGGGATTGCCTCGACTGTGAACTCCGTAGGAGTGGCGGACAGGTCCCTCGAGGAGTTAAAGAAATGCTGGTATGACCTCCGAGGCTGTGCCGAGGAGAAGGTGGCGGCGCGCCTTGGGGAGTCCTCGGGCACTGGAGGAGGAGGACCAACTGTCCCACCCAATACTGCCATGGAGGACCAGGTGGAGGACACCCTGGAGAAGGAGGCCTGTGTAGGATTTACACAACTAGACTCATCCCGCACCACCCAAGACACCCAAGGTAAGTGGCATGCGACTGCGACCCGGCCCCCTATGGATGTCCATGACCAAATAGGCTCCCCTAATGTCCCATAGGCATGCCATAGTTGCACATCAAGGAATGTCCTGAAGCATTGTGGGAGATGTAGTCTGGCCACAATGTTGTAGTACCACAATGCAGCCAGACAGGTCCCAAAGCACACAAAGCCACAGCCATTCAGGGAATGTCACCCAGCATGCATGTAGCAACTGCACGTCTGCCAGATACATGCAACTAATGATCCACCACTTACCCCCACAGGTGGCGAAAGCAGCGATAGCGAAAGGCTGCAAATCGATGAGGAGGTCCGGGAGGAGGAGGTGCCACCACCAACCCAGGCACCAGCCCCTGCCGCTGCATCGACACCAGCAGCCAGATCCACCTGCAGTGTCCCCCCTGCGACTGGTGCAGCACCCACAGCCGCTGCCAGGCCAGCCACCATTGTGCCTCCTGCTACCGCTGCACCACCAAGAGCCGCAGCCAGGGCAGCTACCATTGTGCCCCCTGCATCTTGTACACCAGCAACACCAGCAGTCACACCCCCTGCATCTGGCGCACCAGCAACACCTGCTGTCACACCCCCAGCAGCTGTCGCCACAACATCCGGGCCCGCGCCAGTTGCCACACAGCGACCAGCCACAGACTCAGGCCAGCAGAGCAGGCGTGGCAGGTCACGCCAGCACTCCACTCCAGCAAGCAGGCGGGCCAATGAACAGGGACTGGCGCGGCTCAACGTTGAAAGACGCATGTTGCGGATACACCAGCGCCAGGCACAACAGCAAGGAGCTATTCAGCTGCAGCTCCATATGATAGGGCGCAATGTGGCCACAGTTGCAGGCCACATGGACGGCATGAGGGCAGCCATGGCAGGTGTGGGGGAGCGATTAGACAACATGACTGCAGCCATGGCAGGTGTGGGTGAGGGAATGGCCCGCATGGCTGCAGCCATGGAGGCCAACACCGCTGCCATGTCGACACAGCGCAGTGCAGCACGCCGCCGCCACCGCCAACTTATGAGCCGGCTGGCCTCATACAGCAGGGCAAGTTATGTAGCTGCAAATGCTACTTCTCTGTTGGCGCGGCGCTCCCTGACCCAGCAGCACCAACTAGTACAGTGCAGTGAGGACATGACTAGGGTGCTGGAGCACCTCACCACAGCCGTCATTGCACTACACCCTCCAGCAATACCATCCACTGTGGGGGGTGATGATGCTAGTGAGGGGGCGTCCAGCGTCAGCTCCCACTCTGCCTCACAGATCCCACCACACAGCCGCAGCACCAGGCCCACGCCAGGTCCTGAAGCCCCGGAGGAGGATGCCCTTCAGAGGCGCTTGGGCGCTACGCGCAGTAGGCGCACCTGAGAACTTCAGACTATCATTGGCACAGGCTGACGTTAAGCCTGCCATGTTGTAATGCACAGCAGTATGCTGAAATACTGTTTGTGGGAGTTATTTGTACTGGAACCTTATTTATTTTTTGTGAATTGAACAAATACATTTATTTTGCTACACACATTAGCGTTGTGTCATCATTACATTTTGCATACATTGTTGATTTGTGGGGTGATGGAAGAGGTTGTACTAGAAACTGTTCACTGTGATGTGGTTGCGACGTCTGTGCCCTTCTGCTGGGTTCCCCCCATGTGCATGGCGCGCATGTGCAGGTGGCCGGTTGTCCCCCTCAGATTCACTGCCAGAGATGTCAACAGGTATCCGGCGCTTGGTTGCAATGTTAATTAGTATTGCGCAGACAGCCACAATGCGGCAGCACATTTCAGGACTGTAATACATGGCCCCACCTGTCTTGTGCAGTATGCGGAACCTGCTCTTGAGCAGGCCAAATGTCCTTTCTATGCAATTCCTTGTCCGTATGTGTGCAATATTGTAGCGCCGTTGCTGGGGTGTAGCAGGGTTGAGGTATGGGGTCAGGAGGTATTCACGGAGGGCGTAGCCACTGTCACCTGAATGAGAGGAGCAGATGGTGATTGCCTGTGCTGCGCTGTTACATCTTAGCAATGTGACATTTTCAACAAAGTGTACTTACCAAGTAGGTGTCCTTCCCCAAACTCTCCCCTGACCAGTCGTGTGTGGAGGCCGCTGTGCCGGAAAATGAAGGAGTCATGGGTACTCCCTGGGTACTGTGCGACAATGTCAGTGATGTATGTCTTAGCATTGCAGACCATCTGGATGTTGAGGGAGTGGTAGGACTTTCTATTGCGGAACATATACTCCATGGCAGCTGGTGGGCAGATGGCGACGTGGGTACAGTCTATGCATCCGAGCACATGTGGAAAATGGGCTACATTGTAGAATTGTAGCTTGGTCATGTCCAATTCCTGTTGGCTGGCGGGGAATTTGATGTGACGGTGTAGCTGGGTGAGCATGGCGTCAACAAAAGTGTGGAGGCAGCGTGACATGGTGGGCTGGGATATCCCCCCAGCAGCCGCTACTATCCCCTGGAAACTCCCGGAGGCCAGGAGGTGCAGCTACACAATACCTGCACATGTGTAGGCACCGCATTGGTACGGCTTGTTGGGTGCTGCATCAGGGGGTCAAGGTCCTGTATTAGCTGCATTATCATTTCCCCATTCAGCCTGTATTTAGCATATATCTGCTCTCTGGTTTGGCCCAGCAAGGTGACCCGCTGGCGGAATATCCTGTCCTGGATCCTGCGTCTCCTCCGTGCTAATCGCTCTAGCCTTCGACGCCTCACCACCATGTACATTCCTGGCATTGTGGGACTCCTAATGCTGCTGATGATGATGGTCCTTATGTGTGATTGGTCAGGCCAGAACCTGTTGGTGATAGGACAACGGTTTTTTGAAAGTTTTTTTTGCATGGCTTTTATGGTTACCACCTGCTTTGAGTTGTCCTTATTTTGCGCGGTGCAAATAGCGATTTTTGGGTTTTTCGCTATTAGCGATTTTTCTTGAATACCGATTGCGATTATATAGCGAATTCGCTATTATTTTCGCAGAATCCGTGGTTTATCGCATTTTCCGATTCGCTAATGCTCACCTGCCGGGATTCTGGGAATATATTAGCGAATTCGCAATTCTGTGTTTGCGAATTTGCTATTTTGATGTTGAATGCCGATTACGGAAATTGCGCCCGCATTTGCATTTTCGCAGCGATTGCGGGCACAATTTTACTTCATGAATCAGGCTGTAGGAGACTATAAGTCCCTCTTCAAAGTGGAATAAGTCATTTATTACCATTGCTGAGTGTGTACAGGGCCATGACTCACCAGAGGTGAGACTTTGAGTGAGTTGTGATGCTCCTCTCCTCCCTAATCAATAGTAATAAATATTATCCGTGCATCTGCATATATGGTTTGTGGCACAGCATTTTTTTATGAGTATTTGTTTTTACAAAAGGTATTTAACGAAAACTAATACACACTTGGTTAAAATTGTACAATAAGGTAAAATCAATTGCAGGGGACTCCTGCCTATTATGTAAAGGATTGTCCTGTGTAAATTAATTGTAACATTCAATCTGTGAGGCAGTAATCAATATTTTTCTATAACACATTTTTATATACTTTAAAATTGATCTTTTTACTACAGTAATAAATATGTGCTTGGGATTTTATTAGCACAGTTGCTCTAAATAATTCTGTTGAGCCACATTTATGTATATGGATTCCTATAAAATTTCAGAGAAGCTAGTTTCACATGAAAGTCACAAGTCACAATCAAATAGTTTAAAGGATTATGCGCCTACTGCAAACATCTGCATGATCATTGTGCTATAAGTTTCAATCCTTGCAGTGCAAGTTCAGACATTAATAAAATAAACAGAACTGAGTTGTGTTTAGTAATACTATTAAATGCCAATATGAGTAATAGTAAGAGTAATACATGTGTGCATTATTGATTTCATGTTGGTGGATGAACAAAGACAGAATGCGCAATGCCAACTCTTCTCTCTGCTGCCCTTTATACCTTTAGTCAATTTTTTTTTGTAAATCATTTTTCACAGAATGTAGAAAGCTTTAACACACACATATGCTAACGTTTTACCAATTTGAGACACAAGAAAGTGCAATTCTGTTTACAATTGAAGTGCTACTCAATCAGGCAGGCCGACTTAGATAATGGGTTACAAGGAGGAAATAGACTGGGAGTTAGTCTTAATGAATTTTTTGACTGCCTTTGCAATGACGACTAACTTAAACGTAGCCGCAGAAGCAGCTTTCAGCATGTATGAAAGGCCCATTGTTCTATGAATTTCACCCTTTCTCTGCTGACATGGTGTTAAGCCTTTTTCCGAAGTGGGGGAGGAGAAGTCGTGGCCCCTATAGTTTTAAGACTGAAGTTAGTCATGATTATGATTCAAAACGCATGCCACCTTTGTAAATCTATGTCTATCTGTAACATCTATGCAGACATGTATGTAATGTACTAAATAATGAATGCATTATTCCCCACTCAGTCCTACTCTGGTAGGAGTTCCAGAGTGGTCAGGGTAAAACTGTACAAGTCAGATGAACTCCTATATAACCAAGCTTTAGTGAAAAATCCCCAAATTCCAAAAGGCTTTCTTAAATGTATCTTATACCCGAATGTTACCTGTGCAAATGGCTGGAAACATTTTGGCAAGTGATTGAAATGTCCTATTTGGACAGGATCTGTGTAAACGGAGGATACATTTTTATTAACACAAAAGAAAAAAGACTCAGAGATTCATAGCTTCTTCTTAGTCTACACGCATATTCTGGGCACAGCATGTGGGTTGTGCACACAAGGGGCCTCCTTTATGAGTAATGACGCATCGCTGCGTGAAAGCAGCGATGCATCACTTCTCAGTGCGCACTCCTTGCGACATTCCTGATGGGTCATATTTAATGTATGACGCATCATGTCGTAAGGAGTTACAGATACGTCAGTATTTCTGGCGTATCTGTATGGCGCAAAAGTGACGCATTGCTGGAGTGTGTCACAAAAGTGACGCAACTCCAGCAATGCCTCCTTTCACATGGGCAAGCCCCATGTGAAAGGGCCTGCGTCAGTCTTACGCCTGCTGTGAGGCAGGCGCAAGATTTTGATGCAATGGCGTCGTAAAAGTGACGCAGTGAAATCTCATAGATTTCACTGCGTCACTTCTACGACCATTCCTTGCGTCAATACGACCCCTCGCATACATTATACCTGGCGTAGGTATAATGTGGCGCAGGGGTTTACAAAGTGACGCATCTACCTTTGTATGGCGCAACAAGGCGCATTTTTAACACCACTGGTGCGTTATAAAAAGTGACGCACCGGCAACGTAAAAGTGACGCAGAGCCTCATAAATGAGGCCCCAGGTATGGAAAATAAAAATAGGTCTGCATCATATATCTTATAACTGTTCAATTTTCTGTGCCTAAAAAACTGTGTTGTGTCATGAGGCATGGAAGATGAGTACCTCATCCTCTTCCCATTGTGAAACTGTAGAAGATGTTTATGCATTTATATTTTGAGTGTCATTAACAATGTGCAAAATGAATTTCCACACTCGATTACACATTTATACCCTGAAATAATTCTGCTGCCTTTTAAAAAGAATCCTTTATGAAGTGTAGAAATGTGTTTTTCCAGTGCGTTTACTGGGCCTCAGTTTAGTCATAATCACCATCGTGTCCAAGATGCAAGTCACCCATGTCAATTGTGTCTTCCCCCTAGCCATCTTTTCTTCTTACAAGCACGGCAGCACACATTCAAGCTGAAATGCACTGTTTTATTTCCACTAGTATTGTTGTTCTGTTCTCGATCAACTTTTAGTTTTTTTTTTCTTTTTTAAATCTTTATTTTGCTTCCTTTAAACCAGAAAAGAAACATAAAACACATGCAATTCCAAGTACAAATACAAGTAGTGCAGTAAAAACATACGAACAGTTATGCATAAGGTATATAATGGAAAGGGGTTTGTGTGTTCATATTGCCCTTTTGTTAAAAACATAAATACAGATTTAAATATGTTAAAAAAGGCATACAAAATTTAAAAGAGGATAGCTCGGGGTTATAAACCCTGTCGCAACAACCATTTGATTGTACTCCCATACTTGAATGTTACAAAAACAGTTAATAATGTTTTCTAAGTGATAAATTAAACAACAAAAGTCCAGATTTCATTCATCCTACACAAACAAATTCTATAAAGAATTTTTTTAGGAATACTCAAACAGATTCACTATAACTTCAATCCTGCTTTAGCCCTTAAGAAGCTTACAGCTAGTAAGAATTTGCTTACACCAAAAACAATTACTTGTGCTGTTTCAGTCCATAATATTCTTTCCACTTCTTTACATGATCTTATTCCTAGGTTTAGACAGATAGGTTTAATCCATTTTTTCCCGGGCTTGGCATATGCAGGACAAAAGAATAAAAAACGCAGATCATTTTCTTTCGCTTTATCTAAACATAGAGAGCACAGATCAATGTCATTTTCAGCCTGATTACTGACCCAACATGATGTAATTGCATCAGTATTCAATGCACCTTATTTATATTTCATATATAACGTTTTTGCCAGTTGGGGACGTACCTCATCCAGAAAAATATCAAAGTTTGCTACGTCCTTAAACCGGAGAAACCTGGTCGTTAACACCCCACTTTACTGCACCATATAACACACTACTTTGGGTATAAGCCCAAAAAGCAGATTTTAGCAAATTTCTTGGAGGCTAAAGACAATGAAGTTGGATCGTCCCAAAACTGCAATAGGCCAATCGTTCTCAGCCATGAGCAGACATGTCTAAGCCATAAAATGCTTTTGTTCTGGTCCAACTCATTAATTTCCTCTAGACCAGCCTTGTAATGCAGTAATTCCGGGGTAGACCACAATCTTACCCAAAATGTAAGAGATCTCAAAATTGTATAGTGATCGGTCCGTTTGACTTTCAAATCCAGAGTAATTGGTATTTGTGGTGTACCTACAGGGAGACTTAAAAGCATTCTGTAAAATGTATTTTCCCCCAGCTCAAAATTCTTCTTGCTGTAGGATCCCCATATTTCTGCCCCATACAATGCTGCGATTGGGCTTTATATTTGAACACCTACAAGGCTGGAGAAACAGCCTTGGAAAAGTTGTTCCTATGCCTTTTCATGATGGGTAAAGAATTTTGGGTCAGAGCTATCTTACTTTTTTCTGTTTGAGTCTTCCATGATAGCTTTGTATCCAAAGATATACCCAAATAACTAAAACTCTGTACATACTCCAACTTTTGGCCATTCAGAGCTATGTTTTCCCGAAAAGTTTTTTGGGGATTTATGGCCATATATTTAGTTTTACAAATGTTTATTTCTTGGGCCTACATTTAGATCGATTACATAGGGCCAAACTTCTAATGATACTAACATTCAATCTATTTTACTCCGAGAGTTACCCCTACAGAATGTATGCGTGTCCAATGGTAGGCGTCCATTACAGGCTCTTAGACTGTGCCCAACAACTAATTTCATTATTTAAAAGTTGAATTGGGTAAACACAGAAGAGGGGCGCTCTGCAAATTCAGGGTCTGTAAAGTTACAACTAAATGTGGTGCTCTGAGAACTGGACGTGGTTACCTACATCCACAAACAGTTATACTAAGTACAACAACAAACGAGCAAATACCATCCCGAGCACTCAATTTATCCAAAGTCTTATTATAAAGTCACACAAGTTCCAAGTCTTGAATAGCGCACGCTCAATTTCAAGTCCAAAATTCTGTTGCTGGATTATCTTCCAAATGTTCCTCAGGGCTATTTCAGCACCATTCTCATGTTCCAATTCGACATTGGAACATGAGAATGGTGCTGAAATAGCCTGAGGAAGTCATTGTATGATCAAAATAATCATGACAAAACACTTGTTGGCTGCACAACTGTGAAGAAATTTGCTGATGATCGCATTGATTTATACTACAAAGAAATAAACATTTGGAAGATAATCCAGCGACAGATTTTTGGACTTGAACTTGAGTGTGCGTTATTCAAGACTTGGAACTTGTGTGACTCTATAATAAGACTTTGGATAAATTGAGTGCTCAGGATGGTATTTGCTAATTTCATAATTTGTACAGCTGCCACAGTGCACAGTACTGTACTAGTACTTTCTAGCGCAGGGATGTTATTTGTCGTATCTTCAACTTCAAATATGTTACAGCGCCCAATCACAGGTTCAAATTTTCAATTTAAATCCCCACCTATTATTTCACTTGCCTTTGGCTCTAGTGAGTTAAGAATAGAGTCGATCTGTTCAATTATCAATTACTCTTTTGAGGGTCAACTAGGTCTATTATAATCATTAAATAAGTGTAATACCCTTCCATTGTTGGGTGTAATTTTTACACCAACTATATCTTGTGATGTTATACTCAGTTGGGTTATTTCAATTGCAAGGGTTACTCTTATCCATATTATGAGGCCCCCTGAGGGCCTCCCTCTGACTGATGGAATTATGTCCACATTAAATTTCTTATAGCCTATTCTGTGTGGCGTTGCTAGGGCCCAGGTCTCCTGTAAAAGGCAGATGTTGCTCAGTTCGAAGTACTCATGTCAACCTGCGTCTCTAAGATTCCTACTGAGCCCTGCTACATTCCACCAAATAAAGCATAGCGTTAGTGGTTTATCAGTTATGCTGGCTAACTTGGGCTCGACCTCCAAATTACAATTAATATTGCTAATACCACTAGTTCTTGTAGCATCATCTAAGGGCTCTAAAACAGCAGACAAGGCAATATGTGTGGTTCCCCCACTCTCCTGCTCCTTACGCTCTTGTACTTCTTCTTCTTGTGGCCCTTCCTCATATGTCTGGTTTTATAAAATCTCTAATCACTCTACATTTAAAACGGTATCCTGGTTCACAGTTACCTTTACCTGCCTTGCTTCAAATATTTTGTTTCCCCAAGGAATGCTGCAGTTTGTTGTCAATCCACAGCTTCTAAAGGCGATATTTCCTGTTATGTATTCCAGTTTAAAATAGGGGCAGCAATATCATATTCAAACTTCCCCGAAGGTGGTCTATAAAAGTATCCTAAAGGTAAGGCATGAATGCAAGTGCTCTGTAGGGGCATCTCCTCCTGGATTCATAACAGATTGTGGACCATATGTGGGTGCTTAAAGTTTACAACAATACAGTCCCCTTGTATGTTCTTTGGGTATTCACCTACCCACTCTACCCTACGAACCATTAAAATGTCAGTCATTTTTTGTGGGTTGAATTTTTTGAACCTGTTTAACCAATCAACAGTATTGTTTCTAAGATTATGCCAAGATTCTTTCTGTTCCCTTTTAGGGTATGGACACCAGCTAGGATGAAGACATACAGGCATGCGGCTGGGGGTAGTTTTAGAATATCTGTTTTGGGGATTAAGTCAGTTCCGTTGGGGTTATTTAGTACCCCTGAACCTTTGCCCATTTCTAAAAGATCAGCGGCCACCTGAATGCATAGTCTGGCATTTAGACCTTCCTCACCAGCGTATGCTCTGTCCTGCCCCTTGCACTTCCACCCCTTCTAAACGTATCAATCGGGAATTGTTCTATAGTTTGCTCAACACATATATCCTTCATTCTGCTTTGAATATGTGTGGGTGTATCTTTAACCTCGATTATTTGTTTTACCCCTTCCTCAAGTGTTGTTTTAACATTCTGACTTAAGGTGCCTAATTGGTATATAACAGAATTTATCTGCTCTAATTTTGTGTCCATTACACTACGTTTTTTGGCCATACATTCATATAGCTGGGTTAGCATTTGGCCAAATGCAGTCTCAATGCAGTCTCAAGCATTGATGTAACAATTTACCTGCCCAATACCCTCACTAGATAGAACAGGGAATGGGATAAAATCTACCTCAGTTTGAGTACCAACTGTATTACATAGGATTACCTTGTGCTGATTTATAATTCCATCAGGCACGCTAACAGTTCCTCCTAATTTCTTTTTTGTAGCACTTTTCTTAGAACCATTTTTGCTAACCCTCTGTATTTGTTTAGGTTTTGCTTTTGGGACACCTATTTGTCTTGATACTCTTCATGTTATTCCAGGCCATTAATATCAACTAGGTTAGAGGTCATTGGAGTGCTCAAAGCAGGTGATAAAACAAAGATAGTTGGGTTATCAAAGGCAGTTGGATTGTCAAGGGCAGTTGGTGTTAAGCCTCTTAAATTTGATTGCAACATATGAGTACGGTTTGGTGAGCTAGCTTGTCTATAGGTAGGTAGCCTAGCTGGATCGAGTGACAACCATCTCTCTGCCAGCTCGATTTCATGGGTAAGAAGTGACTCAGCTCTAATAATGAAGGTGTCCAAGGTGCCATCAGCACCCTTTTGACTATTCATATTTCTCTATTTCCTTATTGAGCCAATCTGTGGACACAAAGACAGCGTAAATAAGATTGAAATTACAATCAATAACAAAGGATAGGCATTGGGCACAAGGCAAAGGTTGGCTGTTTCCCCTTAAAGCTTCTACTGAAAAAATTCTTACCCCAAGGCCTAACCTAAGCCAGTTCTTAGAGGGGTGCCCAGTCCAGTCACGGTCAGTCACTGGTGCGGCCCAGGCACACCCGCATGCGTCCTGCTCTGCGGGAAGCCTGACCCCCTTTTATGCACCTCCTGGCGCTCACTCCTCCTGTGTGTGCGTGCACACCGCTGAGGGCACTGGAAGCTGTAGTCTCTGCTTTGTAAGACCAGCTCCACTCCCCTGGTGGTTCCGGTAAACAATCAGGCAGCAGCTGGCAGTGACGGTATAGCGGCGTGGACAGGGGGCTCTGGGCATAGTAGCGTGTAGCAGACAGCAATTTGCGGTGAGTTTTACAGAGGGACCCGCGCTGCTGGAAGCCTGACCCCCTTTTAAGCACCTCCAGTGCTTGCTCCTCTTGTGTGCGCTTGCGTGGGCTGGGGGCACTGCGAGCTGAAGTCTTTGCTCCATGAGACCAGCTCAGCTCCCCTGGTGGTTCCAGTAAACAATCAGGACGCAGTTGTCAGTGACGGTATGGCGGCGTGGACAGGGGGCACTGGGCGTAGTAGCGGGTAGCAGGCAGCAATTTGCGGTGAGTTTTGCAGAGGGACAACTTTTAGTTACAACCCAATACATTTTCAAGTTCCTTTTGCTGGTTCACTGTGCATATCAATTCATACATGTTCATTAATCTATTTATGTTCTAACATCTCTGGATGACATTAGCATAGAGAGTGATAAATAATTGTTCATGTAGTGGGATAGTGCTTGAGTTTCGAGTAGGTCTGGGTGGTAAACTCTGCTCCGCTTACAGAGTTTGCGGAATTCGGGCACTCCATGGAGGAATGCGCAGTTCTTGAATTCAACCTTTTCGTCGCAAAGGGTAGTTTTTTTCTGTTCGCATGCTCAAGTTTTGTTTTGCCTCTCAACCGCCAGTGCCAAGAGTCTTGGGCCCCTTGCGAGTATGCGCAAGACTTCTCGCACCGGTGGTGAGCTCAAGCAAGACTTTGTGCTTACTCACATAGCTTCCGGCTCTGACGGTTCCAACCTAGTGACAATCCCGATTGAAAATGGGTGGTCGAACAGTTTTTCTGCTGGAGATGCAGCTGAGAGTCATTTGGAGTGGATTTTCTTCTCAAACTGGCTGTTGGAGTTTTTTGTGTGTGCGAGAAGCCTTTAAAAAGAAAAATTCTAACAGGAAGGAAGTTTCCCGGAGACTCAAACTTCCTGTTTATGTCCAGCAGGCTCTTCCCAGTGCTTTGTCCCTCTCCTGGTCACTTTTCCTTGGAATTTAGAGGTTCAAGGATTGCTCTCCTTGTCTGCTGCAGACATACCATTGGATTTAGGGACTTTGTATTTGAGATTTTACAAGAAGTAAGTTGAAAAACTGGTGTATAGGGGTGTTGTTTATTTGATTGGGGGCATGCACCTGTATTTATTTGTCCTTTTATTTGATTTTTAGAATTTATATTAGTGGGTGGCCTCCAGTTTCAGTAGGGGCTTAGTTATGTTTTTGCATGTAATTTTTCTTCTTTTGTAAAGAAAAAATACAGGACAGTTTACTACATGTGCTCCATGTTTAAAAAAATGCAATAGTGATTTAATTCACTTACTATGTGGCCTAGACTGCCAATGGACCTTCAAACCAGTAGGTCATGTACTAGTCATGTGTGCATGAAACAACTGTTTATCTGGTGTCTGTTAAATGTAAACATTGTTTAGGCCATGGATGGCATTAGAACAACATACAAAATGTGTTATTTTCGTGGCATTTCTCTTTTGTCCCCTGCAAACAGTGTAAGGGTGGGGTAATGCTATTTGGAGGATGCGTGTTGTTAAAATGTTTAGCCCTCTTAATTTTAATTTTTGGCATTGCAGAATCAATGCTGTGTTCTTGGCGTTGCCATGCCTTCTTTATCTGGCCAGTGTGTGAGTGTGTATGCTGTAGGCCACCATTTGTCTTTGTTCCCCATGACATGTGGTCAGGGGCCATTTTGTATAATCAGTGTCCATAGGCCTTCATATGTTCTTTGTTTTACAGGATTACTGCTTATTGTTCTTACTAGGGGTGGGCAGAGCTCGCAGAGTTTCACTCTGTGTAATTCAATGGAGTGACTGGAAAATTCTGCAAGTTCTGTGGAATTCCGCATGCAAGTGGAGTACTGCCCACTCCTAATTATTGGGCCCTGTATAAGCCCAGGGAAGCATGCATACACTTGCCACTATACAGACATGTACTGCACTCATTCCACACTCATACAGATGTACCCTGCTCTCTGCCTACCTGCCAGGAACCGGACAGTCACAGAAGTCATTGAAGCTCTCCAGCCTCCTAAAGGTGTAGGACTACATCGGGTGTGTGTCAAGTGCCAGAGCCGTCCGAAGCACACTGGCTCCCGGTTGTCGAAGCTGCTACCCCCTTCATGGTCAAGGCCAGGCCAGGGCCAGGAAGCTGAAGCTGTACACTGCCACCAGGCAGGAGGTCAGGACAGTAGCACCCTGGTAACAATGGGTCGGTGCACGCTGCCTCAGGGTGCGGGCTGATGACTGCCAGAAGAGTGGACACGGAATGGTACCCTGGATGGATGAAAGAAGAACCCCCATCAGCAAAGACAGGTAGGGTCACACCACGAGGCACAGGCTGGGGAACAGCACTCAATGGGACACACAGGAGGACTCATTGTGCACACAGAGTCACCAGAGCCCGGGGTGCAGGAGGCTGTACTGTGCTCACTCACCAGTCCCACACCATTGAGCCCATGTGAGCTGTAAAAAGCAAGGTCAGTGGAAGGGAGCAGTCTGCTGTGTATTGTCTATCAAGGAAATGTTTCACGTCTGCTCTTCCAATAAAGTTGTTGCATAGAGCAGAAACAAGGGTGTCAGTGGTCATGTACCAGCTGCCAGACTATGAAAACATCTCCCTGATAAGTATATGTGTGGCACTTTTCTCCCTCCCGTTGGTCCATGCGTTTAAACAGCTGAACTCTATTTGCTGTCCATTTGCTGCGGTGCCTTGCCATGCGGAAACCTATAATGTCACTTCAGATTCGATGTTGCCTGCCATACCCAGTTGTGGCTTTCATTGCCCCCTTACTGTCCCTCCAGTCCTGACCCAGTATTGATTGCTAGTGGCTGTTGCACGGCCGGGGTATAAGTGTGTGGGCTCCTGCACCTGCACCTGCCAAGAGTCAGAAAGAGGATCTCTGGGGTTGACGCCGAGGGCAATAGTAGGTAATGAATATGGGTGTGCAGTCAGCAGCGACAAACTCCGCTAGGCTGTGGCAGTCAGCTGAGTTTTTGCCAAACTCTGCATTCTGAGCGGAGCGCGGAGTTAGAAAAACTTCATATCCACTCTCAGCAAAGCGAAGTCCACCTTCTACCCGTAGTTGTTACCATGTGGCTGGCGGCCATTTTATGTAGCCAGCCAGCGTGCTTTTGCCATAGGCTGCATGTCTTCTTTTTTGTGACCATGCCTTCTTGCTGGTTCTTGTTGTTCAGACCATGTGGCTGGTGGCCCTTTTGTGTAGCAAGACAGTGTGCTTTTGCCATAGGCCTGCATGTCTTATTTGTTGTGGCCATGCCTTCTTACTCATTATTGTTGTTATTACCATGTGGCTGGTGGCCATTTTGTGTAGCCAGCCAGTGTACTTTGCCATAGCCCTTCAAGTCTTCTTTTGTTTTCTAGTACTCTTGCTTGTTGTTTTAACCATGTGGCGATTTTGTGTAGTCAAAAAGTGTGCTATTGCCATAGGCCTGCATGCGTTCTTTATTTTCTAGTCCTCTTGCTTGTTGTTGTGACCATGTGGCTTATGGCCATTTTGTGTAGTCAGACAGTCTGCTTTTGCCATAGGCGTAAATGTCTTCTTTGTTGTGGCCATGCCTTCGAGCTGGTTGTTGTTATTGTGACCATGTGGCTGGCAGCCATTTTCTGTAGGCATGCAGCGTGCTTTGCCATAGTCCTGCATGCCTTCTTTGTTGTGGCCATGCTCAGTGTTGTTGTTGTTGATGACCATGTGTCACTGGATGGCAGCCATTTTGTGAGTCCAGCAAGTGTGGCCATTTGCTATACGCTTGCATGGATGGTTGAGAATGATAGCAGTTTAATACATTAATATGCTTGAGGATAATTTCACTTACATTTTTTTTTCAAACTTTAGATTTTGTTGTTCATAAAAAAATTTAAATATATTTTTATTTTAATTTGGAAAAAAAATCTAAATATTGTATTTGTAAGTTTTTTAAAATGTTAATTAAAACATTTTCTTAACAACATTTCAAATTTATTTTTATTTTCGTAAGTTGCAGTTTTTTAATTTAAATTTCTTGTAATTTTGATTTTTGTTCCATTTTCCTAACATCTCAAGTCTTGTATAGATTCACTGCACAATAGCATTCATTCTCCAAGGATTATTCCATTGTCACCTGCACCTACCAGTGTTCCACATCCCAACGTGATGCACATAAATCAAATAGTTACATCTGTATGTTGTTGGTGTTGCTCTTTCTGATCCTTCCTAAGTGTTCTGTACACCATGAACGTTTATGTTGGTGTGGTTTTATGAATGGATTGTTAGACTGTATTGCTAACTATTTAAAATAACTTAAGTAAACATGCTGAATGATATTGTTTGTTTGTACTATTAATTGAACTGTAACAATGCCACATTTCCCTGGTGTTCTTCTTGTTTGTTTGCTTTTAGGTGAACAAGAGAAGAGACATCACCCACAGTACTGCCAGACAGAAGGCCTTTGAACGACGTGACACATGACTGACTATGCAACACTGGCATCTCTTCATGCTTGTGAAGCTAAGTGTCACTGCATACTGACAGCTTCAAGATGCCCCCAAAGAAAAGTGCTGCCAAGGAAGTGGCAAGTGGTAAAGGTGAAGAAAGCACATATCCACCACTGGCATGCCGACCATAATCTTTATAGGCAAATTTGTGCCAGCCACATCATACTTTGGCTAACAAGCTGAGAGCAGCACTCTTGCATCAACAGAACCACCCACCACCCTAAGCTCAGGACCATGTCTGTCAGTGAGGCACGCAATGCAATTATGTCCATGGCGATGAGTAGTGATGTTGAATTGGGTCTGTCCCTTTCGCAAAGGAGTACACACTTATTTCAGGAAACAGAGCAAAGTGGAGAGCAGCCAGCAATAGTACATTTGCCTGATGATGGAGCAGAACAGGAGGTTGAGCTTCCTTCCAAGCAAGAAGTTAAACCTTGTGTCTTAGAATCATTGGTTCCCAGGCCTCCAGCAAGGAAAAGGAACGGTTCTACTGCACAATCTTCTTTAAACACCACTTCTAATGATGATATGGACATCGAGTTGACCCTGGCAGAGTCCAGGAGACAACAGGACAGGCAAGGGAAAAAAAAAGTTCAGAAAGACTTAGACTTTTGGAAGCGGATGATGAGGAGGAAGACGACGATGAAGTAGAACCTGCTCCGAGGGCTGTGGCATAGGTAGGACCACCAGCAACTCCCATATTTACAAAGCCCCAGCAGAGACCTGCAACAACCCCTGCCCCAGGACAAGCAATTGACGACATGCACACCTACCTCCAGTTCTGCAGGCATTGGCAGTGGTACAGTAAAAAGTACTCCTTCCAAGTTTGTGACCTTTTTCATGGTTAGCAAAGAGGGGGAGCACATTGCAGCATGCACCATTTGATACACAAATATTTGTCCAGATAAGCCTGGTACACATTATGGTACTGGAGGCAGATAACCCATATGAAAAAAAAACACTATTAAATGGGAGGAGCACCTTAAACATATTGCTGAACGTGGAGGTGAGGATAACCTGAGAACTTCAGCTACAAGTCGAATCATGGTGGAAGGGAATGAAGAGGAAGAAGAGGGTGACATCTTCACGCAAAGCAGCCCTGTCCCCAGCAATGAGCTAGCAGATTCACCCACCTCTGCCACTTCATAATGGCACAAGATTCAGAGTGAGAAGAAAACACAACGGCATACAGTAACTGCCAAACCATGACGCACATTGGGTCTACTGCTATCATTTGCTTCTCAAAAAAAGACGCCTGTGTCAGTGCACCACGAAAAGAAGAAAATCTAGGCTACAATTACAAGCCTATTTTGGCAGGAGGGGCTCTACGAGCGGAACCACCCAACCACACGTTTTGTACAATGGGAAGCAGGCAAAAATGTTAGCATTGGAGCTCCTTCCTTTTACTATTGCTGAAGTAGTGGGATTCTTCGAATTTGTGGTAGCCGTCTGCCTAAAATGGAAGGTACCAAGTAGGACCTTATTTGCCAAGGTTGCTGTCCCAGCACTGCATCACAATGTTTTGTAGTTGGTTAGACAAGCTTTACAGCAAAGTGTTATTCACACCATCCACCTGATTACAGACATGTGGACTAGTTGTCAGGTGACTGAATACCTATACATCACTGTACACTAGATCTCTATTGTGTGGTAAAGCAAAATAAATCTTCAGGTCTTTCCCTGAAGATTGTTTTATGAGCATTCAGCGGCATGCATCATTGGCCATGCTTGCCATGCAGAAATCACATACAGCTGTAAACATCTTGGATGAGTTTAACAGCAAGGTGTATGAATGGCTGTGACCTAGTAGTCTCAGAATTGGAATCATTGCCATGGACAATGGCAGTAACATAGTCAAGGCCATGTCAGACGGAGGCTACTTCAGGGTCCTGTGTTTGGCCCATTGCATCAACCTGGTGATGCAAGACTTCCTCAAAAAGAAAGACATAGTCAGCAACATACTGACAGAAGAATCTGCACTCATTTCAGCCATTCTTTTAAAGTTCAGAATCAGCTGTGGATTATTCAGTGTAATAATAGAGCACCAGTTAAAGCCCTGATACAGGAGAAGCCACCACATGGGAACTCGACCTTTTACATGTTGCAATGTCTGTTTGAGCAGTACAAACAGATCAATGACTGTGTCATTCCAAGAGGAGGAGGTGTAGTTGGGAAAGCTTTCACCATGATTTTGGACAGATGGGGCCTAGTCAGAGGCCTATCACAGGTGCTACTTCCTTTTGAGGTTTTTACCCAGGAAGTTAGCAAGGAGAACAGTACGATGGGCCAAGCTATCCTGTTGTTGCATCTCCTACAGGAATAGATTAAGAAGGTGTCTGAAAGGTTCACCCCCGCAGGTGTGAGTGAAAACACAGAAGTGCATGCCTTGGTTGAGACTTTAATCCTTTGCTTGGCTTGTATTATAAGGCTGAAGCATGACATCATCAAGTCCAAATAGTATATCTGTGCAATACTACTTGATCCACGGTACAAAACAAATATGTCTACTTTAATTCATTTTTCTGAAGGGGATGTTTTAAAATAAAACAAGGTGGATTGTAGAGAATGCCAGAGATTTGGAAGAAGAATGGATGGAACTTTGATTCCCACCCTTCAGTTCTAGGGTGCCACCTTCAAATTTCAGAGAGGGCAGCCTTGTCTCACAGCAACCAACAACACCATCAACCAGAACACCAGCAACAACAGCAACAGAAGGACTGGACCTATCCTCTGCATTGTAGTGGTTTCAATTGGCAAGGCCGAAGTTTAGTGCCGAGGCAATGGCAAACAGGTTGAGCAAGTGGCAGCACCAACGATCATCTACAGGGTGTTCCGGGAGTATCTGTATGATCCAAAAGTGGTCTATCTGAATCCAAATCTATCGGTGTATTCGTATGGGAAGATGCGCCATTGGCTTGAGCTCAGCAGGCTGGCAATAAAGTATCTGTCCTTTCTTGTCACCAATGTGACTGCTGAACGTGTGTTCAGTTCAGCTGGTATGGGTGTTACATTGAGAATGAGAAGTCTCTCACCTCAAAATGTCGAGAGATTGACTATGTTCAAAATTAAGCAACATTTTATACAACACAATTTCACCATTCCTGAAACAGCTGTACAGGAGGAGGAGGAGGGTGGTTGGTATGTAATTGAACCAAATATGTTAGCTGACCAACTTCTGGGTAAACTACCTGAGTTAGAGGACGAACTCTACTTGCCAGGCTAAGTATGCCGGTGACCCTTTAGAACTTTTTTATTTTTTCAAGTTGAACTTAATTCTATCTTCACAAAAAAGGAACTAGAGCAATAATATTTTATTTTTTCAGATTTATGCTGTCATTATCTTTTTTATTAATCACATAAACTGCCAGATTGCAGTTGGATTAGTGTGCATTGAAGAAGCCTCCACATTTCCTTCATGACACTGGGGACAATGTCGGCCCCCCTCCAAAGCCTATTGCCTATCCATTTTTGCATCACTTAGCACTAGAAGGGCTGCCCCAGAAGATCAATTATTATCTGCTTTCATGTCTTCCAATACTAAATTCCAATGTATTGCCCTCATCAAACCTAAAATACCTGTGCTTGGATTGGAAGAGGTAACTTCAGCTTTTGGAACGGTGAATACGTAATTGTGTGAATGGTGATTCATGATTCATGTGGTAGCAGACAGTGAGGGAGGGTGTTGAACTGTAATTTGGGAACTTGCCTAAGATTATTGATTTGCAATGTTTGGGGTCTGTGAGTGATGGGTGATCAATTTTTCCCTGGAGGTGATTCGCCTTCACAAACTTAATGAGTGATAATGAATTAATCTGTATGGTCCACTTCCATGATCCTTCTGTTTCTTTCATCATCTAGGATAGCTGCCCCAGACAATCGTTTGATTGTCAAGAATGCCAAATTACAATCTGCTGCTTGCAATAAAGGGGAGATAGTATACCTACCACTGTGCTTTGAATGGAACAGGTAACCATTGCATAATTAAGAGATCTGATTATAGAGTGACTGTAAGTGATGATTGATGGGGAGGTGGACAGTGAGGGAGGGTTTATTGAACTGCAATATGGGACATTCTTTAGATGATTACTGCCTTGCAGTGGTTCGGGCCGAAGGAAAGGATGATAATAATTTTCCCTGGAAGTTGTTGGCCCTTTCACACTTAGCCAGATTCAATTGTAGGGTCCTCTCCTTTTTTCCGTTTCATCAGAGACCAGACAGTCACTTGAGTTACCCCAAAAAAACTTATGAAAAATAGTGCATTTGTGATTCTCTACTTGGGATGGATTTACTCGGATTTAGGAGGAGGATAATGGAAGTACCCAGGACAGGAGCTGCACGGCTACCTCATCAACAGCTAGATGCTAGAAGTTAGCAAATACAGTTCATAGGTAAACCAAGAGTCTGAGTCCTAGTAGTCAGGTATGTGGAATAGAGAGAGGTGTGTCTGTGAAATGCTGCAGTGTGTGTGTTATGTGTGTGTGTGTGCGTGTGTGTCTCTGTGTGTGTGGGTGTGTATGTGGGTGTGTGTGTGTGTGTGTGGCTCTGTGTGTGTGTGGCTCTGTGTGTGTGTGTGTGTGTATGTTTGTGTGGGGGGGTGGGGGGTGTATGTGTGTGTGCGTGTGGGTGTGGGTGTGTGTTTGCGTATTGGACTTGGAGCAAAAGTGAAACTCTGCTTCCCCCACTTGTATTTTTTGTTCTGCCTCTCTTGATGCACTTCTCATGAAGCTTACCTTCCTTCTCCCCTTCTCCTTGACTCGAAAATACAGATTCTCTTTTAAAATCTGCAGGCCTTCTTCCAGTCTCCTGCACGAACAAAAGGCAAAAGTTAGCTGAGCTCAACCACACTCCTGCTTATCTACTGGACCAGTCCAGACAGGCACAGGCACCAATGAGCGGACATTCCCAAGGAAAATTCAGATGCACCACTGAATTTTGCAATACAGTACCATTGTTCTTTTAACAATTATATTAAGAGAGTTGGGTGGGTGGGTTTACTCCCCAACCTAGAAGACAGAACATTTAGATATCTGATAACCTGGGTCTTGGGGATAGAAAGGCCTGCTTGCAATGCCTTTATCTGTACACTGTCATACTCATTCCTTTGTTTCCTTCGAACAACAGATTGATGGCAAATGATGTGCTGCTGCTCATTGCCCAGATGAATGTTGTCCTTGTGTTGTAGTGTTTAATCTTTTTTAAACCTTTTGCCAAATCCTCTTTCCCATCCATTCATCAAACACTTATCCCTCTTCCCTGGGCTGTGTGATTTATTGAGGTATGACTTAATTTACACCATCAATTGATCATACTCCTGGTATGGTGGATGTGGTGAAAATAACACCAACTTACCGTAGAATCTTCTAAGTTCAAACTGTCCCATTAACCACCTGCACATTAAAAAGTGATACATGTTTTAGATATAGAATAAAGAACATCAGTCATCACCATCCTCATTCAGACCTTGTGTTGCATAACCGAAAAACACCTAACCTAGGCTTTTCCACTCCAGAGTTTGAGTCCATTTTCTTTAACTCGAAAATTTCACAAATAATACTCCACAGTAGCCGAAACGTACTCGCATTGCTATTTTTTGTATTGTAGCACTATCAGGCATTCTCGTGTCATTATGTAATACTCAGGTGTTATCAATGGTTTATAAAGCTTTGATAAATATAAAACCCACTAATTCAGTCTTTCTATTTCCATTTAGTTGTCTGTGATGGATAATCCGTCAAGCATTCAAATTAATCCTACCCATTGGAGCTCGCCTGGTTGGAACTAGAAGTGGGACCTCGCTTGTGAAGTTATGATGCCTTTCCTGTTATTGCTTCATCTATATTCAGGTAAGACACTAGTATAGATGAAATGTAACTTAGTAACTAAGTAACTAACTGCTACTATTCTTTGTCTAGGTTGTTGTAGACAATATAGGTTATCATGGCAGCATTGCCCCTAAAGGTCAAAATATTTAGAGAAGTATAACTCTATAACTAAGCGCTATGCTCTTTCTTTAGTAAAAGTAACACAAACTACTTCAGGCATAAATTTAGATTGAATAAAATAGTCTTCCCCTTTCTTTACTAACAAAGAAACCTACCCTCTCCACCCAAACAACGTGCCCACTGCCCACCCCTCTCCCCAAACAAAACTGACCAAAGACCCAAAACTCAAAATGTCCAAGAAAAAGTAACTCCAGTGCCAACTCCCTTCCCACCTCTCCACCCATCCCCAACAAACAACAAGTCCTCCCAAAAATTTTAAAGAATAGGGCATTATGGATATCGGTCCGGAGCTGGTCCAGGCTTTGCTCCATAGTGTTGAACCGACCCTCCATGGTGTTCAGCTGCTGCAGGATGCGGCTCAGCATTGGCCTGTTGTCAGTGTGGTAGGGGGTGGCAGCAGTTGACTAGCAAAGGTGCTGGTGATGGGATGGCCCAGAGGCTGGAGGCTGAGGGGGACCAGCTTGACTGGGGCCCAGGTATTGTACGCTACTTTCCTCATGCTCCTCTTCCAGCACAACCATCAGCCGGTATTCTAACTGGACATATCGGCTATCTCCTCACAGGTGGGTGGTCCGGCTAGACCAGCAGGAGCAGCTATATTAGGAAAAGCAAACAAGATGAAGTGTGACTAATACTTTGTGCAAACAATTGTTTTAAATTACTGGGTGGCACAGTAGCAGCACATTGCTGGTCCCCTAGGGCCATTGGAATGCGATGTGATTATGATTAGGAGATTCACATGGCCAATTGTATGTTTAAACCACGCATGTCTTGCATAAAAAAGCACTGACTGTGTGGCAGTAAATTATTAAAAGGTAGAATAACATATTCCCAACAAATACATTAGCGGTGCATTAAGCAAGGAAAAGACGCATTATTTACTCTATTTCAAGGGTTAGGTTAGAGGGATTAGACAGGTAGGGTAGAGCTTTTTTGATGTAGAATAGAGGGGCCACTACCCTGATAGTCGATTCATCATCTTTGGCTAATTCAGTCACTGTACAATTTGAATAAAATAAATATGTTATGAGAAACCTTGAAATATATTCTGGAATCACTTTAATTCACATTGTTATAGAATGAAATGTGGCACATGACAACAAGGGATTTTCCAATTTGGTAGGTTGGGACAGAAGAACTTAGGAAAAAATAAAGGAAAGAAGTGCTAAGTAGTGACTGAGTGGGCAAAGAGAAACATTACACCTTGTATGTTCGGTTTCCAACGCATTGAAAACCTTGTAAATGCCACATTAACTGAAGCAGGCGCATATAACACAGCCAACAGTGCTGTCACAGATTGACCCGTACTGCATTTCGGTCATAGGTGGTAAAATGCTGTGGGTGTGGGTGTGGAGGGGTGATGATGAATGATAGGTGGGATACATCTGGCTCACTTAACAAATACAGCAAGTCAAGGGAGTAGAACAAAGAATAAGAAAAAAAACCACTTAGAACCATAGCTTTGAATGATGACCTTACATAAACCAAGTAAGCAAAGAAGGTGCTCAGCATGTTCCTCATGAGAAGAGCTGCCTTGCTTATTCATTCAAACAATCCAATCATTCATTCATTCATCCTTTCATTCAAATTCACCCATAGCCACCATGATTAAGCTTTACTTTCTCTTATCCAGTCTTTCACCGTAATTTCTAATCCATTATCCATCCAGTCAATAGCTACCCTTTCTTGAAACCATCCTTTTTCCCCATCCATACCCTTTACCCACCCTTGCACCCTTTCACCCACCCATCCACCCTTTCACTCATATACCATTTCATTTCTTTCAACCTTCTATTCTTTCATGTCTTCCTCATTATGTGAGCTTTTGCTAAGTTGCAGATAGAAGACCCCAAGAGATATGGCTCAGTCAATAATGTTGTTTTCAATTTTAGGAATTTTCGAACACTAGGTTTCCTCAGTTCCAGCTCTTCACTCTCTAATTTCCTCAGACTGCAGAAGGACTCCTTAACCACCCCAGATCCTTTTTGGTTACCGATTCAGTATTTGTATATAGTTCAGGTCTTCCTAAACTTTAAAAACTACTCTTTATGTATCTGAGCCATGGTATATAATGGGCAAAATCAAGGGCCATACATTCTTTCAATATCAATTGACTCAAAGACGATCCTTCATTCAACCAAATGTTTAACCAAAATGTTAGTGGGAGGAGGGCCAATGTGTCACACAGATTGGGTACCCCAGTTCTTCATGTCCCACCATATTGTAAATTGATGCTTGTATAGCGCACTACTCACCCGCAAGGGTCTCAAGGCGCTTGCACGAATACCGCTGTGGAACCCATCCTGGCTTTCCCTGTGAGGCGTCCACTCCTGGGCACCCCCAAGGTGGAGGCGAGGCATCCTTAGCGTTGTGTTGGCCGTTGTGGAGATTAAGCAAGCTATTGCCCAGAGTTGCAGAGTTGGACTCCAGAATTATCAGGCCTGTGGAATTTTGAGCCCAAGACCCGCTGAGGCGGGGAATTGAACCCTGGTTCCGGGCTAGACCTCTGCATCAGGGTCTGCCACTCTAATCATTGAGCCACACTTTACCACAAATCTCTACATATTGAACATTCCATGGGCCACACCTAATAAACGCTTCAAAAACGTGTTCTCAGCCACTTGTAGCTCGTCTGTGGTGACATGTCCTCATATTTCACTGCCATAAGAGACTGTTGCGACACTCTTAGCCTGATATATCTTTAAAAGTGCTGAAATCGGTCTCTTGCCTAGTTTTTAAGTAAAATAAAAAATGGTTGTATTTGCCAGCACTAGGTCTCCCCTCTTTCTCTATTTTAGTAGGCCCCATTTCATCTGCTCATCCAATGTGGCTCCCAGGTATGAAAAAAACTCAGTGCGGGGGACCTGTGCAGAGCATACCATAAATTGAAAAGTCTTTTTCGTGCGAAGACCCACCTGCATGACATAAGATTTGGAGTCATTTATTGATAGATCCTGATCCTTTATAAAGGTGGAGAAGGAGTCAAGCAGTGCGTGTTGCCTCCTGGCAGTCCTGGATATAAGGACTGCGTCATCCGCATATAATAAAACTGGCAGACCACTTTGATCACCTGCGGATAATCGACCCTTGTCATCAATAGGGCTCTATCCAGATCATTAATCTACAAATTGAACAAAAAGGGGGCTAAAATAAACCTTTAGCCTACTCCTCTCTTTATGTTGACATTGCGGGAGACTCTTAAGCCTTGTGAGAATCTGGACTGAGCCTTTTATTGCTTGGTGAAGATTTTCTAAAAAGTGAACAATATTGCCATCTACCGTAATGGCCAGCATGGTCTGTCAAAGTTTAGCTCTATTCACGCAATCAAACACGGAAGACAGATCCATGAATGCTAAATAAATAGTGTCAGAACGGGCAACCATACATTTGTTGAGTATCAGGGATAGGTTTAGTCACTGGGCCATGGTGGACCGCCCATGGCGGAGCCCTACTGATAATCCGATATAGTGGCATGTCCCTCTGCCCAGCTAGTCAGCCTGTCTAAAAGTAGTTCACCTACCACCTCAACCACTGAACCCAACAAGGAGATTAGTCTAAAGCACGGAGTGCTATCTCAATTGCCTTTTTTAAAAACAGGCACTATAGACAAGGTAGCCCAGCACTCAGGACAGCTGGACTTTACTGCTACACTCATTACTGCAGCAAGACACGGGGCCAAAAAGTTGGGTCTAGTTTAAAAAGGTCAGATGGAAAGCCATCAGGTCCCGGGGCTTTATTACTTGACAACCCAACAATGCCATCCTTGACCTCATCTATATTGAAAACCAGATCAGGGATGCCTGCCTCATGACCAGAGGGGCAGTTTAGCTCAAGGGGACACTCAAACATGGTTTAAAAATGGAGCATCTACTCCTCCTCAGTAATATGGGTGCCTACTATACTTCCTCCTCATGATTTAAGAAGGGGCTATTGATTATGCTTCAGAATCTAGAACTGTTCCTGAGTGTGCTAGCCTCAAATAACTCCCTCCAGGCTTGCTCCTTTAAAGCGGACTTACGTCTTACCAGTTCTGTTTTATACTCTCTTGGGCAGGGTCTACCCAAAATAAGATCTCTTGGACTGCTATTTAAAGCTTCCCGCAATTTCCTTGCTGTCTGAAAGCAGAAGGAATCAAACCATCTAGGAGTCTGGGTAACAGTTCGCTGAGCCGGGGCACTTAAAAAATCTCTTATTTTAATGGAAATAGTTTTGAAAGCGCTAAAAACCTCCCCTGGAGCCATAGAAGGGGTGGTGCACAGGGCTAACTCGTTAGCACACAAGACCCATATTGAATCATAAAATACATATGGGAAAATGTGGGTCCATTTTAGCCGTCTTACACCCTCTGTTGGTCTCACCAACCCACTCTGCCCAGCCCCTCCTCTCTGCAACAGTTATGGTTACTGTGCACAATAGCTTGAGCAACAAATCCTGCAATTAATTCAAGTAAAGGCAATGATCTTAATATAAAATCAATAAATGAACCACCACACCTCCCGTTAAAAGATGGAACAGTGGCCTTACTACAGGGGTCAGATGAACACATGATGGGCAAAAGTCCAATTTGTGAAGAAAACCATTCAATGTATCTCCTTGTAGAGAATGTTCAAAATAAGACCCTGGGGTCACCACAAGGGTGAATGTTATAAACCCCAGCAATCATAACATTTTCGAAAGCGACATTAAGATGTTGCCTTACAGAGGAGCCCAACATGATAATGCTACAGACACGCTTGATATTGAGTTGTAAAAATTAATGAGACCCAATTCATGAGACCCCTTAAAAAGTACCAGGTACTGTATACACGGCCTCTCTATAGGCAGGGCCAGTATCTTACATTCTACTGCCAAAGAAATGTAAATTGTGAGACCACCTCTTCATTCTCCTAAAGTTGAGGGGATAGCCGGAACACAAAAAGACTTATAGCCCACAAGTGGTAAACTACTATCAGACAGCCATGTTTCCTGCAAACAGATCACACTGAATGGTTTTATAAATACAATCCATGAAGGGTCAGAAAACTTGTTGGCTAAGCCAGTGATGTTCCATGATATAACATTTCTATCAGATTCACCCAAAGACCAATTACTTTGCCGTGGTGTTTCCGGCTGGATGGTAAGTATCACTGAGCCCATGAGAGAGGGCCCACTAAATCAATCACAAACATCCATAGCAGCCAAGGATGAAAACACTGCATGCATGAGGCTCCTGCAGTTTGGGCTGAGATCCGTCAATTATCCTCACCATCTGAGAATTATAGCGTACCAGGAGCAGTTCTCCAAGCATCAGTACTACACAGTGATATATTGCAGCCAAAAACGAAGAATTTCCTTCCAGGGAAACATCATAAACTGACATCTGGCCTCCACGACTGCGCTTCACGAAATGGCGGTAGAATGGACGGGCTGAACTGAGCTGGGTGGCGCTGGTGTGAGCGGCTGGAGCCGAACGTCTGCAGCTGTACTGTTGGGGAGGATGCCTGGTGATCAACAAGCGGTGTCCCCCTTCCGCTGCACCGTATCAGTGCCTTCTCTGGGCTAGATCGCTGCAGCCCCGCGGACCACAATGAGGAGGAGCTGCCAGAGGATGAGGATGGCCTGCGGCAAACCCAGGGGAACTTATGAGGAGTGAAAGAGGTGAGTGCCTGCAGTGCGCCCCGGGTGATTGCGGCTGCAGTGTATGCCTGGAGCCGCTCCGCTGTGATAGAGTTGGAGGGCCGAGTCTACCCCGAGGGACCCTACGAGAGGCGGCGGAGTCCCAGTGCCCCCTTGCTCCACGGACTGATGTGAGGGGCTAGTGCGGCGACAGCGCAGAAAACTGTGTGAAACTGCCTGGGCCCCACTGAAGGCCCTCATTTGTCCCTGATCTGCGGTGGTCGCGCTGATTGGGGGTCTGGGCGGCTCGCGGAGCTCCTGCCACGACATCTACTGTTAGCGTGACCTACCCTCCTTTGTTTGAACGTGTGGCTGGGTTCAATTGGCTCTACGACGCAGGACCCGGGATTACCTGTGCAGCACAGTGGGATCTGCTTGCCCTTTAGCGTGCTGCTTCCATCCCTTTCCCAGCAAATGTGACGCCCTGGACCTAACTGGCGTGCACTGGGGGCGCAGAGTAAAATAGGGCCCGTGGAGATCGTGCTCCGGAGCCCATGCCTATCCTGGTTGCTGACAATTGCACATCCCCATACCTCCGTTGACTCTCGGGCTCCAGACCTGAGGGTCGCAACTGCGTGTGCTGAGGAGGCATCTAAGAGAGGCCATAATTGGCTGCCCAGCTGACACCTCGCAGAGAATATCATTCTCAAACACTGTCAAATCTGGCTGCGACGGACGGAGGCTGCTGAGGGGCATAGAGTGGACTTGCACATTGCCACCTAAAAACAGAGGTAAAAACATAAAGTGAGAAACCCGCTCCACCTGCTGACAACATGCGGTGCGCTTCTGACCTTCACTGCGACCCACAGACTGCACTTCACTGGAGGAAGAGAAGGATCCCCTCCTGTCCCAGCGACATCGTAGGTCCTCCCGATAAGCAGCCATGGGGAAGCCAGACGGTAAACAACCGAAACTTACCTTTGACACTCGGAAAACTCCCCGCTCCCAGACGGAACCGGACAAAGCTCACGCTGAGGCTCCAACCACATCCACTGCAGACCTGAAGGAACTATTGCTCGTAATGCAATCGGGCCTGACGTCTATAGAATCCAAAATGGACTTCATGTCTGCCAGAAGGGATGGCCTGACTCATAGAGTGGAGAAGCAAGATGATCAATTAACGGAGGCAGAGAGAAGGATATCTGACTTGGAGGAGACGTGAAGCGCTACCACTAGTCGCACGCTCGAGATGGACAGAATATTGAAGGTGATAGCCTTTAAAAATAAAGAGTTGGAAACACGCTCAAGGAGGAACAACCTTCGCATCCTAGGGGTGCCAGAGTCGGCAGCCACTGGAAAAATGGAGGAGTACTTAGAACACCTACTCATAGCACTCTTTGGCAGAGAGGAATTTACATCAGTCCTTGTGGCGGAGAGGGGGCACCGCTCCCTGGCGAGCCGACCTGCTCCTGGGACCCAGAGCGTCCCATTATAGCCAAACTGTTGAATTATCGCAATAGAGACACAGCCCTCAGACTCTCCAGAGAGAAAGGACACCTCAAGCATGAAAGAATGGAGATATCGATTTACCCAGATTTTACCATGGCCGTCCAAGAGCAGAGACGTAAATTCCTCCATGTCAAGAAAAAACTTCAACAGCTCAACATCCCATAAGCTATGCTGTTCCCGGCCTGTCTCAAAGTGACGTACCAAGGTAAACAGCGCATTTTCGCTAACCCGCAACATGTCTAGTACTTCATCCAGACCCTACCTAAACATTGTGGAGGCCGGTAGGAAGACAATGGGGCGCATGAGACATTGAGTAGCAACTTTCACTGTAGCCACTGGATTTACTTACAATGATGCCACACCTCCACTCTGGCCCTGAACACCTTTGCGTATACTGTGGCCAAAGATTGAAGCACTATGGCCCCCCACTCACATATTGTGGACTTAATGAGGAGCGGGACCGGGCCTAGCTTACGGCGGAAGAGCTTCTGGGGTTGCGCATATTGGCCCTATCTAGTGCAGAGGATGATATGCTCCGTGAATTATGCTATACACACCGCCCTATTAAGACAACCATAGGACTCCTCAAGATGTGATTTGATGCACTTGGTTTGGGTAGAGACTCTTTTATTTCAGATCAAACATCCGCTGCCCCGGGATGGGCCCCGTGGGCCTGCACTGTCACACACGCTCAACTTCTCACCAATGGACAGACACAAAACAAACAACGTGCCGCCCCAGGCACTACGCAAAGATGGACCCACACCAACACACCCGAACACCCTCGCTCTCGCTAGGAGCAATTGGTAGCCCTTTGGCTACTGCCCACCAGGTGAACCCTAAACCTTGAACTCAGTAAAATGTTTGAAAGCTCGCCTCATCGTCCCGAATTGGGACTGGAGCATAAGGGATCGTTAGGGAGGGGGGAAGTATATGACATGGAAGGTTGGGATTGCTGTTGTGGGAGGAGGTAGGGATTGGGGATTGTTCTTTAAGTACTCTTCTTGCACTGCGCTATTGTGATCACACTTGGTAATGTTTTCCTCTAAACTACATACACTATTCTACAACAGCTTCCTTTCCCAAATACACTATTGAGTCCTTACCCAGACCACTCCAATATAACTTCTTGACATGGAATGTGCGAGGCCTGGGGAGCCCCCGTAAGCATCAAAATATACTCGCTTATCTGGATCGCCATAACATCCACTGCGCTATGCTACAGGAAGCACACCTGGCTCCCAGCTCACCTCCCACCTTTGCTATTCATTGGGCAAGTTACTGATTTGTTTAATGCTACTCCTTGTACGCCTGTGGCACTCAAAATTTGGTAAAACAGACACTCCCTTATTCCCCCATCGGCTTCTATGCAGACCAGCAAGGCCGATACAATATTCTGTGGGGAAGGCTCTCTGAGAAATCCGTAACATTGGTATTCTGCTATGGACCGAAAACAGATGAACCGGAATTCTTTCAAGTATTGTGGGGAAAGATACAGGAAGTGGGTTCCACGCCCTCAATATGGGTGGAGATTTTAACGCTACTATCTTCTCAATTCTGGACAGGTCCCATCCGCAACCTCACCACTACACCAATGCGCAATTAGCCCTTAAAAACATAGTTGAAGATCACTACCTCATAGACCCTTGGAGAACTCACCACCCATTGACTCGACAGGGCTCTTGCTATTCTTCTGCCCATTCCTCCTGGTCGCGAATAGATTATTGGCTGGTCTACAGAGGACTGGCAACTTGGACATCGCACATGTCTTACCTTCCGCGCACATACTCGTATCACTCTCCTGCACTATTAACTTTCACGCCACCAGAAGAAGAACCCCCATACCTTTCATGATGCCTCAATCCAAAGTTGCTGCTAGACCCTGTTTTTAAAGATGAGTTAGAACAGGAGGTGTCAGATTTTTTTCCTCCGTAATAATGGCTCAGTCCCCCAATACACTATGGTTTGGGAGGCATTCATGGTCACTATACGAGGTGTCTGTATAGCTAAAAGCGGAGGAGTATTAAAAGATATCCGCAATACACTCTGAAAGTTGAAAGTAGACATTAAACAAACTGAGCTGGCTATACAATCCACACCTTCTCCAACATTGCAAGCACACTTACGCACCCTGCTCAGAGAATACCAAGAAACAGCGGAACAGGAATTCAAATTTAGGGGAAAATACCACAAGGCTCGCTGCTATGGAGAAGGGGAGAGACCGGGATGGGCGCTGGCTTCCTCTATTCGACCTCCTTGTTCCACCAACACTGTCTTAGAGACTGAGGATGAGGATGGCCTAATACCCAAAAACACCTTGGATATACTTGCTGCGTTTAAAAGATTATATAATGCACTATATAGAACCCACCGACAGGCCCCGGTAGATTTCAATTCATTCTTCAAAGACACTGCCATCGACTGGCTGGGTAATGGCCAGAGAGAATGCCTCCAAGCGCATAATGAGGGTGAGGAGATTACCTCTGCTATTATGCAGCTACAATCTGGCAAGGCTCCAGGGCCAGATGGACTCCCGACTGAGTTTTATAAAACATACCGTCATCTAATCATCCCGATATTGCGGCATGTCTTTGAAGAGGCCAGAGAATCTGGCATCTTGCCCAAAAACAATACGTGAGGTGCTTATTATCTCCGTGCCCAAACCAGGTAAACCGACCACACAACTGGACTCGTATAGGCCCCTATCCCTTATAAATGTAGGCGCTAAGATCCTTGCCAAGCTAATCGCAAACCGTATTAGTTCGCTTATGCCAGTGCTGGTCCTCCCAGATCAATCAGCATTTGTACCGACTAGAAGCACAGCCCACAATCTACACACTCTGTTTCCATTACCCCATGACATCGAACCTGAGGATGGCTGCCATTTTCCTTGATGCCACTAAGGTATTTGATTCCCTGGGATAGGACTACCTATCCTTTGTACTAGTGCGCATGGGGTTCCCTTCCCTATTCCCAGATTGGATTAATTTATTATACACAGGGCTCCAAGCCACAGAAATGGTGAGTGGCATGCGTTCTTCCTCTTTCCCGCAGGTAAGAGGCACCAAGCAGGGGTGTCCACTTTCCCCCCCTCCTCTTTGCCCTGGCTATTGATCCACTTGCCGCTAAGATTGGATATCACTATCGGGACCATGCCATCATTTATCCAGAAAGACAAATACTCATTTCTTTATATGTTGATGATCTCACACTTTACCTAAATCACTCGGAAGTGAGTTTGAATCCCATTCTGCGACTATTCATTCTCTTTGGACAGATGTCGGGAGTCAATAAACCCCTCCCCCTTAGATCCCTTTTACTACATTAGACTCCGCCAGGATGTAAAAGCCATCACGCCTACCTTCCCACTTGAACCCCCTGGTATGCCCCCACTACACGCACTATTGCAGCAAGATGCCCCCGCACATGTGCTCTCGCTATTATACAGAATGGTGCAAGCCAACAGAGAATATGACCCCCCTTTGGCCCGATGTCAAGGGGAGGCGGTATTTGGACACTCCTTCACTAAGGAACAGTGGACATTCTGCTGCAGGCAAACGGGAGCTATATCCGCCAGCAGCAGGTTTAGAATAATACACTACAAATATGTTCACCGCCACTATTACACGCCAGCACGGTTGTTCCAACTAAATCTTCGTGATAATGACAACTGTGACCGCTGTGGAAGAGAAGTGGCCGATTTTAAACATGTAGCCTGGGACTGGCCACCCATACAATGTTACTGGGCGGAGGTCCTAACTGCACTAGACCTTATTATAGGCCAACACATTCCTGAAGATCCTCTGATTGCGCTGTTGGAATACACTGAACCCCTTGGGGCCAAAGTCCGAAAATATATTTCTCTTGTGCTCCTTGTCACTAAGAGGAGAATTAGCTGTAGGCGGGGTAGAGGGAGAGCACCAGCATTTAAGGACTGGCTCCTAGACCTTTTCTATTGCAGGAGAAACCACATACATACGCGGATCTTCAACCCCCTTCATCACGTCCAAAAGACACCTGGAACACCTAGCAAATCTATTTATTGGATCATGCCACCAATACAGATGCTGCAACACCATAGTGTATACATGTTATGATGGAGAAGGGTACTCCACCCTCGCTCACACAAACCGCTCACTAGAAAACACGGGACACCATGGGACAGGACTCTATACCCTATTGACTGGAGTGCATCATCACCTTAGATAGACACAATTTGATTAAAGTGCATTAGTGGAAATGCCCACCTTCTTTGCAGTTATTGTTAAGTTTGGTGCCACAAGATTATACTGATCCCACTGCCCTTACAGTTCACTATTCCATCTAACGCGACCGGCTCGAACGGGTTGTAGGCGGCTTGCTGTATGCCCCCCTACCTGTTTGATATATCATCTTCACATTTGATGCATCGCGATGCCGGCCTGCCCAGGGATGTAGGCAGTATGCTGTGAATCGTATTTCGTTACTCTAAATAAAGGTTTTCCTAACTTAAAAAAAATAAAGGAACTGACTCCTGCCAACCTTGTGCTGTCCAATTCAAGTAGTTTAGATTAGGAGTCAAATTTAAATATGAGTTCCTGAGAGGTGGATGTGAATGTGTCTGCCTATTGAATGGAGCACTGGTAACATTAGTCATGTAATTTCGGTCAAATGACTCAGGTTTATTAAAAAAAAAAACAAGAGGTAGAGCCATAATTGATGACTTGGGACGAAGCGGGGCATGATTCGAATTTGTGACCAAAATCCTTTCTGCGATGTGGGGTCCATTAAAATTGATAATAACACAATCGCCCTATAGGACTTGTAGGAACTGCCTACTCAGTTGACCCTTTGGACCATGTTGATGTTTTTCTCTACCCTCATTCCTAGACAACTATTACAAGATAAGTTTTAAGTTTAAGGTTTAAGTTTATTTTTATTTGCTTTGGTACTCAACTGACGACCACAAATATTTTAAGCATAAAATTCAGTTTTACACCATTTAACATTTCTCATGTTAATACAAAGTTAAAAACGGTTTTTAAAATTTGTAAATTTTATGACAGACAAATTCATTTGGGGGAAATTTGCATAAAATGATCAGTTCCTTTGCTGAGTTAATTTTACATTTGACGTATAGAGATTGTAAAAACGTTTTCCTTGCCATTGCCACTTTTGGATTTGGGCATACAAACATTAAATGTTTTAAATCCTGCTCTCCGCCATTACACAAGTTACATATCGGGCTTTCCTTTAAGTACCATTTAGATGTTACGGTTTTGACTGGTAATATGCCAAACCGGAGCAGAACGATCGCTCTTCTGACGCCATGATTTAGATTAAAAGCGATATACTGCTGAGGTTTCTGAGATGTTATTAATTCAATAAAATTCTTATATATATTTAGTTTAGAGCAATGCGAGAAGTCTAGTTCAAAGCTAAATCTTGAAGTGTAAAAAGAGCTTCAACTGGGCTGGTGTCCAAGCTAGCAGCAAATGGGTGTTAGTCTCTGCTAGCTTAAAAGCTATTGACATTTTCGTAGAAAATACATGTTTAGACGAGTCTCGGTCAAAGATCTCAGTTTTGAGCAGGGATCTGAGAGTTCCTTCCTCCGCGTGTAGGAGATTGTACGCCCACCTTATGATATTAGCCTGAGACACCTTCATTAATCTCCATAGTATTTTCCCTTCTTTTAGGTCTAGGAAGCTCCATTGATTTATAGGAATATATTCCGGGGCATATGATAGTACTAGTGGTATCTTGACGCTGTACACCATAAGCAGGGAAGAGAAGTGCCTGTGTCCCGAGGCTGCGTATAACCTTAAAAGAGCTCCCACATGTACATCAGATTTCCTGATCAAGTTCACAATCTCTGGGCGATTTTGTAAGGTGTTGGAGAAAATTCTGCCAGGATAGGTATATTCCTTCACCTCTGCCACCTTTTCTCCCCCAAGGGGCCAGCAATATTTTGGGCTCTTTTTCCTCCCCGAAAACGAGACTATTTTTGTTTTAGTAATGTTAGGGATTAAGTAGTTTTCCTCCGTATATTTATGCAGTGCCTGAAGATTGTTTTGTAGACCACATGGGGTTAGGTCTAATATGATATTATCATCTGCATATAACAGTGTATGTATGTTATGGGAGGCTATCTTTGGTGGAAAATTATGTACTTGCTGGAAGTTTTGAGGCATGTCACTAAGATAGAGTGAAAATAATAGGGGGGCGAGGAGACATCCTTGTTTGAGGCCATTAGGGGTTGGGATAGGGCTAGTTAGGCCCTTTTCCCTCCCCATTTGAACCTGGCACCAGGTGTCTGTGTGCAGAGAGATTAATATTCGCAATAGTTGATCTGGGATACCCATTTTACTAAGTTTTTTTCCAAAGTATTCCTCTGTCCACTGTCAAACGCGGTCGAAAAATCGATAAAAGCTGCATAGACAATCTGAGATTTAATGGTCACATATTTGTCTAGGATGGTTTGTAGCACCGCAATATTATCCGTGACTGAATGCTTTGGCCTAAAGCCTGCCTGGTATAGAGGAATCAGTCCAGATGAGAAGACCCAGTTTTTAAGTTGGTCCAGGACCACAGCCGTAAAGATCTTTCCTGTGGCATCCAGAAGAGCTATTTGTCTATAGTTACCAGGTTGGAGTCTTGATCCCTTTTATGAATAGGAATAATGATGCTCCCCTTCCAAGACTTCGGGGTTTCCCCAGTGCTAAAGATGTAGTTAAAAAGGGGGGAAAGCATCCTGCTCCATCCTTTAGGGTCGGACTGGAGGACCTTGATTGGAATTTGGTCAGGGCCTGTAGCTCCTGTTGATCTCGCTTTTCTTATATGCATCTCGATGGAGAAGGGGGTAGATGTTCTACTATTTAGAGATTTAATTTCTGGGTTGCTTGTGAACATATGAGCCATTTCTGAGGTGGTATTTAATTTATATAGATTAGCAAGATAAGTTTTCCATTCTTTTGGGGGAACCGGTATAGCTTGTAGTGCTTTTTTTGTGCCTGTTTCTTTAGAGATTATAGACCAATAGACACATTGATTGCAGTGCTTTGCTGCTATCTGCAGATCCACCCAGTTTTTATCTTGGGCTATTCTGTTATGTTTTTGTTTTTCCCTCCTGCGTTGGTTCTTTAGTTTATTAATTTCTACCTGTCTAGACAATGATCCTTCTAGGAACTGTGCTCTTATCAGTTTATTAGAAGCTTTGTACTGGTGGTTAGCTTTGAATTTTCGTTTTGAATCTTTGTAGATCTCGATTGCTTCAACTTTTCCTGCAATTTTTGTGTTAGTATATTAATGATCATTTCAAAATTGGGTTTGTAAAGTGCGCTATTTGTAGAAGCTGGTCAGTGTCTATTAAGGTAGATATCTTATTAAGTGTCGTTGAGTTCCAATGTATCCGCCTTTGCTTATCACCTTGGCTGCTATGGCTTTTCCCCTCCTGTGCTGAACCTGCTTGAATACTATAGTTTGATGACGAGCTCAGCTCGTCATCAGCACAGCTCAACTGTGCCTCATGACGAGCTGAGCTCGTCATGAGCATCGAAGGGGTTAAGTTTACCATAACTGTACTGTACTTGTACATGATGTGGCTAGTTGGACATAGATATATTTTCCATTCTGTGCGTAACAACAGAATGGCATGATCACTTCCATAGACAAAATTAATTTGGAGTTGTGAGGCGAGCCCAAACAAGTCAAGGCTACATACTATGTAATCCAGAATTGAGGAGCTGTTACTGCCCTTTCTTGTGTTTGAGGAGGGAATGTCACCTTCCACGTTCCCGTTAGGAAGATTCCATTTAACATTGGAAGTGTTGCTAGTAAAATTTTTCCTCTTTTATCCGCCTTGGTCCCTATAGGAAATACCGGTACGGAATTTTCCAGCGCCTCTTCTTTGTACCAATTGGCCCATTTTAGTATTTCCTCATTGGATAGTTTTCCATTAAGGTCACCCATAATAAGGAATGATGGATAATCTTGATTTTCGATTATTTGTTCAATGTCTTCCAAAATTTCTATCAGCAGACCATCCATTTTTGCTCCAGGAGGAATGTATACATTAAACATTAATAGGTTTTTTAGGAGATCTAAAGGGTTTATCCCGCACTTGGGGGCCGATTATGATGGCGGACGGACCTGAGTCCGTCCGCCACCATAGAGTAGGAGGGACCGTCCGCAGGGATTGCGGCGGTCCCTCCGTGCAAATTAGGATGTGACCGCCACCCTGGCGGTCACATCCTGTATTTTTATCATTGCGGAGGGTGCTGCTTGAAGCAGCACCCGCCGCAATCATAAAAATGTAAGTTGTGCATTTGAATGCACAAAGCGGCAGGCACCTCGCGGTGCCTGCCGCTTTGTGCAGGCAAATGCAGGGGGGTACCATAGGTACCCCCCATGTGCACCCCCCACCCCTCCTTCACCCCTGGGGGCCCGCAACGGGCCCCCAAACACAAATCCGTATGCCTTTACACGGCGGAAATGCCGCCGTGTAAAGGCATCTTTCCGCAGACATCCTAATATGGCTGGCGGTGTCTGATAGACACCGCCAGCCATGTTAAAGCTTTTCCGCTGCGGTCGGAAGGCGACCGCGGCGGAAAAGCTGCGGACTGAAAAACGATCCCCCAGCCATCCTAATCTGGCGGGGGATCTTTTTCAGTCCGCAGCGGTTTTCCCGCATCCTCCGGGCCGGCGGTGGCTTCCGCCGGCCCAGAGGATGCGGGAAAACCGCAATCGTAATCAGGCCCTCAATCTTAATACATTGATAATGTCGTGATTTCGTTGGGACTATTTCTTGGGCCCAGTTATACTCTTTGCTTAGTAGGATCGCTATCCCACCCTTCGCATAACCTCGCTCAACCCGCAGAGCAGGGATATCATATGTAATATATCTTTCTTGATAAAAGTTTTGTGTAGTCCATGTTTCTTGTAGGGCCACAATAGCGGGTGAATTTTTTCCTAATTCTTCCATTTTTTCTTTAGTTTTTCGCGCTATATTCCAGGAGGATATCACTAGACCTGTGCTAAACAGGAGATTTGGAGTCCATAGTTTGTTAATTATTATTCAGGGTCTCAGCGATCCAATTCCATGACTGATCCCTTGTAGTGACTTCCTTGTTAAGGGTGTTTTTACTCCAGATTTCCCTTTCACCATTCTTTATGGAGATAATTATATTTTCTGCAGAGTTGTCTAAAGAATGGGTCTTTTTGCTTATAGGTTGGTACATTTTTTGAGATCCTTCAAGCGAATGCAGTTTTTGTTTTGGCTTTGTCTGGGAACATTACTAGGTTAATTTAATTTTGCGTGAAGGATTGTAGCGGCTGAATCTGTTGTAAAAGATTAATGATTCGACCACGATTGAGTGGAGCTTCATCGGTAGGGAATAGGTCTGTGATTTGTAAATAGTTGGATCTTATCTCCTCTAGTTGTAATCCTTTTCTCTGCGATTCTGAAAGTCATTTAGAGGTCCCTCTTAATGTTGGACTTACCGGACCATATGAGAATTTAGTAGCCTTTGGATTTAATGTAGACTGTTGGTAGAGATTTTTGTTTCCGGTTTTCTCCGGTGACTTCTGGTGCTTTATCCTCGGTGTAGGGGACAGTTCTGGCGTTCCTTCATGATCTGATAGAGCACTTGGTAGCGGAGTCATGTTCTGAAATTTAATTTTATTAGCCTTCTTCCTTTTAAATCTTCTTATCGCCTTTCTCTTTTTTATCTTTCTTTGCTGTTGTTTCTTTTTTGTGTTTTCCAAGTTCTGTGCATCCTCGCTGTTTAGACCGTTATTGATGTTTATTTCACGGTCAATTGTAGGTCTGATCATATTAGATTTAGTTTTGTTTTTTGTAAAAATTGGGTAGTAAGCCACAGAGTGCTGATGTGGTTTGGGATAATTTCCCTCTTTAAATACATTTCTAAGGGAATATGTGATGATATCTCCCTGCTTACCCACAATTTCCCCGGATGATTTCTTTCCGGTTTGTGTTGCAATTTCTTTCTTCAGGGGAATTGGCTCGTTTTTGGTTTTAATTATTAAGTTATAACCAGTTTTCCCTTTACAATTGCCACAAGTTCCTGTTATTTTTTTTTACCTGAATTGCTCTTTCTTCTTTTTTTTCTCGACTAGAAATTTTAAGATTCCTATTTGTACTTCAAGTGTTTGGTCAGAGTTCTCCAATATGTTGCCTAAATGGTTAAGACCTGATTCCAAAATATTTTGCAAAGTAAACAATGTCTTGGATCCTGAAGTTTGGGTGTTGATCAAACCAGTAATATGAAAGATAGAGAGATCTGGTGAATTTTCGAGGAGACCCTCTATGTCCAGAGATTTTTGTGGAGTGCTCTTCTGTATGTTATCGGTCTCCGGTAATCCCATTTGAAACACGACGTCCTTGTTGTTAGTATCTAGGCAAATGGAATAACACTCAGGGGACTGTTGTATCTTAAATAAACCCGATGTTTGTAGTCCATAATTCATTAGATCTAAAAGTGAGTCCTCCTGGTTAGTTAGAATACTTTTTTGCTCTGCTTCAGAATTTGTATGGGTTTGATCTTGAGTTAGGTATGTGCACCTTTTCCATCCTCAGTAGTATCTACTATTTCCATTTTTGTCTGATCTTTTACTTTTTGCTCCTGTTCATCTGAAATTAGTTTTGTGAAGTACTTTCTAATTCCAGGGGTTACTGTTGTCTTTCCATTTCTTACTGCCTTGTTGGTGCTTTTTCTAATTTCCTCATCTGTTCCCATTCTTTTCATAAAGATGGTTTTAGATCTGAGTTTCTTGTAAGCCATTACGCTGTGGTGATCTTTTGGAATTGGCAAGTTGTTACTTAGGGGTCTTAACAGGGCAAAATCTTTATAGGTCATCCCCTTCTGCTCCCTACTTTTGAATCGCGAAAGAGGAGCAGCTCCGGCCTGTTTTCAGTTGATGTAGTCGGGAGGTTTAGGTTATAAGACTTTGTTCTTCAGTTGGGAGTAATCCTCCTTGGTGCCCTGAGGGAGAGTTGCAAAAAACACAGTTGATGGACAGAATGCAGAACAATGTCTTACATTCACACCAGTACAAGAATCTGGGCCTAAATCCATCATTTTTTGCACTCCACACCACCCTAGGTCAGACACTGGCTTTATGCAAATCAGCCTTGACCCTGTGCCTCATGGGAACAGTTCAGCCCGAACTACCATGCCATGTCTTTCCTAGACCAAATCAAGCATCCACGGACCGGTTTCTGGCAATCAGCCTTCTTCAGCCTGGATAGCTTGACTCCAGTGATGTGGAGAGCCTGGGACTCACGTCTGAGCATACCCAGCCCACTCGGGGTGAAAATTGCAAAAAACACAATTGATGGACAGAATGCAGAACAATGTCTTACATTCACCCCAGTACAAGATCTGGGCCTAAATCCATCGTTTTTTTGCACTCCACACTGAGGGAGAGTTGGCACGTTTCCCAGTATCACAACCTATGAAGTCGATTCTGCTGGCAGATGAATAACAGGCAAGTTCTGACTAGAGCCCTCCCACCCCCCATGCAATTGTTCCTCCGCTATGTTACTTTCCAGGGCAGGTCGATCCCATGTAGCCGCCCTTTCCACAGGTCCAGAGTTTGTACCCGAATTTGACACTGTGTGAATTAAAGAGGGGGGTGAGACCAGGTGGGTGTGTGCCTAGCCCCTTGATTACTGTGAAGGGGAACATGGGTGTTCCCTGGTGTTTAAATGTGGGTCTGCCAAGGTGGGACAATCCATTGCAGGATGAGCCATTAATGGTCTTGATTCCAAATTGAGGGCTACACCTCCTAGCGGTGTGCAGCATTTGAGATCAGTGATTACCTTTTCAATCAAGGTCAAAACTTTGAATTAGCAAACCCAGTTTGGAGTCCATCAAAGCCTTCTGAGAGTCCTGGAAGGATTCTAATAAGCACATCAGATCTGCCGTCGTCAGTGCTTGATATTTTTGGGTCTCCTGAGATGTCAGATACATTTTTGGTCTTTTGGCCTTTCCCATCGGCGAGTGGCCCTCTCTTTTCATTCACGACACTTTACTGATAGGCTGAACACCTCCTGGTCTCCCTCACGTAGTGAATCCGACAGCTATTGATTTAACTGGATGATTGATGGAAGTAACCATTGCATGCCCTTGAAGGTGCATTGACCCCGCTAGAATTATTGAACACAATAGTGGGAATAAGGGTTAACTGCTGGCCAGTTGAGCAACTATTTAACCCCTTCCATGCTCATGATGAGTTTAGCTCGTCATGAGGCACACTGCTCGTGTGCTGATGACGAGCTGAGCTCGTGATGACCACACCCGTTTCTTTTGACCTTCAGCACAGCAGGCAAATATCTCAAGCAGTCAAGGTGTTAATCCGATGAGTTTTTGCACCCCAGAGTTATTTGGTGATTCATCAGCACTGACCAGAGTCAAATCAAATCAAATCAAAAGGAGCTTTATACGATTTCAGATAATAAAATCATAAAAGCTTACATGCAAGTAAAAATTCATCAGTTGATATCATATTAAAACACATCTATATACAATGATCCAATTGATTATACTAACAAATTCATAAGATGCAATTATAGACATACAATGCTTCCTTTAAAAGTGTTTGAATGGGCTTTTCCCGGGATTCACTAGTTAGTAGCTTTCCTATCAATGGAATAAAAACTATCCAACATCTGCAAATATGTAAAAGCAGGGCGATATTGCCTCCAACCTCCATCTTTAAGTAGCGGCTTTAACCATCTTATCCTTTCGATAGAGTAGAACTTGCAAAATAAAACCACATGTATTGTACTTTGTTGTGATGCACCGTCACAAGGGCATTGGGATAATACTCTCGTCCAGTCTTTAATATTTGGGTACGAATTTAATGATGGAAAGTTCCAAATCTAAATCTGGTCATGAGGAATCTATTGTATCTGCTCGAAACAAATTGCAGATATGGTTGGATCTTACACGTGGTTATTATTAATTGGTGATGGATCACCGTAGATTTGTTCATATCAAGTGCTAATCTGTTTTCTTCCAAATGGGTCATAATGACTCCTTTGAACTCTTTGCGTTTAATCACATTCAAGCTATCGGGAGGTTAAAATATTCAGGGTGGCCTATGTCTTGCATAAAATTCTCCACATACTTCAACCATGGGATTTTGCGGGCTTTATCAAATTTCATGGCATTCCTCATTATATCCCTATTGGGTGCGGCACTCTCTGTGGTCCAAATTCTGTGCAATAAAAGAACTGGCTGAGCCCTAATCAGGTCTGAAATATGTGCAACTCTGAGCTCGAAATGGCAATTTAAACTAATGTGCTATTAGGAACACTTAAGAGGGACCTTCAAAAGGTGTTTTTGGCATGCTGAATTAGCATGCAATCTTGGAATCCCCAGATTCCCGTGCCATAAAAAATTATGCTCACGCATTTTGCGCGGTATATCTTTAGCATAATTTCCAAAGGCCTTTTCCCCAATTTTTTTGAAAAATTAAAAAGAGCCACTATAGACTTTAAAAATAGTAAATACGTAGCCATAATCACCGGTGCCCAAGAGCCTGTCCTATCAAAGAGCACACCCAGGTAGCTAAATGAGTCAGTGGTTTCAACATCGCTTCCCCCTGCCTGGAATTGTCCTATCTTATATTTTGTTGACCCACACGACAACACAAAACTTTTTTTAGCATTCAATCTCAGGCCAAGCCTATCCATAAAAATAGAATAGAAAGAAAGGGCCCTCTGTAATCTGACTTGGGTACGAGCCATTAGGACGGCATCATCGGCGTAAAGGAGTGATGCAATCGGGCGGGAATTTACATGTGGCGGATCCCTGGTATGTCTCATCAACTCCTGTTCCAGGGCGTTTGATTATAGCGAGAACAGGAGTGGTGCCAACATGCAACCCTGCCTTACACCTTGTTTTATTTTAAAAGGGGCAGTACACTTGCCCTTGGTTCCATAACGGACCTTTGCAATGGCCCCGGTAAATACATTTCTTAAAAATTTAATTAAAACTGGGCCAACTTTTATTTCCTTCAGGACCCCACACAGCTTTCGTGGACTACACAATCAAAAGCTGCGTAGAGGTCCACAAAGGCCAAATAGAACTGCCCAGATTTTGCTTTAGAGTATTTTCCAATTAAAATACTTAGATTTAAAATCTGCTCGTTTGTGCCTAAACCGGCCCTAAAACCGTACTGGACTTAAAACCTCATTTTCTTTGGTCCACCCCTGCAATCGATCTAGGACAATCCTGCCTGCCACCTTCATCAAAGAGTCCAGCAGGGATATCGGACGATAGCAGGCAGGATTGTCCCGATCGCCCTTTTTGAAGATTGGGACGACAATGGATTTGGACCAAGTTTTAATAAATCCTCTCTCACAACAACCCTGCAACACCCTAGTTAAAATAGGACCCCACACCTCCAAGTTTGACTTGTATAGGTCAATCTTTATCCTGTCAGGACCGGCCGCCTTTCCACTCTTCCACCAGAGTCATTAGTATGCCTGTGGGCATGGAAGGAGTGCCATTTACAGTTGACCTAGAAAGACGCTGGTTCACCAGCTCAATCTCCTTATCGAGCACTGCAGTGGCCCACTGCAGAAACAAATCCATAGTCACCACCGAGCCTGCAGTGCCTGCTGTGGCTTCCAGGAACTGTAGTCACCTCATGTTTCCCCATATTTTACCCAAGTCAATGAGCTAAAAAATGGGTCTTTAACACAAAAACAACCAAAGTCAGTATCTACTTAGGCATAAACAGGTGGTTAGGCACTTGAGCCTTGGTGCTCAGGATACCATTTTCCTTGGTTTACTAATACTCCAGCCCTGTAACCAAAAAACAGTTTACCAATATCTATAATAATGAATATAAGGTGAGCTGTCTCCTGATCTGCTCCTCTACCACCAACACTGAAGCTGGAGCTGTAAGGTAGTCAATCTTGCGGTGACAAGATGCTGGAGTTTTGAAGTAGGTAGAAAGATAAAACCAAGAGGGTAGGCCCTGCCCAGCCTCCTTCGGTTTTGGAAAGCCCAGATAAGCCAGCCTTTGGCCCGGGCTTTGTTCGGGCGTGGACCATGCTCTCCTGCGCACCTCCCATGCTGCGGAAGCCCTGCGGGCTACTTTAGCACCTCCAGGCTCGTCCCTGAGATGTTGGCGGTGTAACAGACGCTTGGCAGGCAGGGGATTGTGGTCCTTCTGCTGGCGGAGTTAACAGAAAGCAACTGCTCCCTTCAGCTACTTTAAAAACGGCTCCTAATTAATCAACCAAAGCAAGTGCCAATGAAGAGTATGATTACATAGCACTGAGCACTTGTATAGCAGAAACTAGAAACTGGATCACACAATATTTTACCAACGTAAACTACACTTAACTTACTTCTAAGTATGAGCTGCATGCTATTCAGAACAAATTGGCTGCCAGAATCTGTCTTTGGGAGCCCATAGCAGGCCCCTCTTCACCTGGGGCCCTCTGAATTGGGCCCGTGGAGGTACCCATGGGGACCCCCTTTCCAACCATGCACAATGTGGTAGGCATCATGGGGTGCCCACTACAGGGTGCACGAGTACCCCCAGCCACGCCTTTCTTCAATGGGAGCCTGTGTTCTCATTTGGAACACAAGTACCCATTGAAGTCAAAGGGAGTCTGACTAGATCGTATCCAGGAGCATCAGGATACATTCAAATCGCTCGGTAGTACTCCCCCGATCCAAGTCGTTCAGAAGCATTCTGTGACCGATTCGGTAAGAATGCTTTCTGAACGAGATCGTAATGGGGCCCCTAGTAGTTATTGTGATATGTTATGTTATAAATTTATACAGCGCACAATTACCAAAAGGTGTCTTGGTGCTAGCAAACCAGGAACAGGCATAAGGAATTAATCAATGAACAGCCAGGTTTTAATGGCTTTCCTGAACAGTGTCAGAGAGGGAAGATTTATGATGCTAAACGGGAGGGAGTTCCAAAGCTTGGTAGCTCCCACCATGAATCTTCTACCACCCCAGAAGGACTTACAAACTCTCCGGGAAAGTATCACTTTTGCTCCTTGTGATCTCAAGCATTTGTTTGGGGAGTACCAGTTCATTGAACGTCTTAGGAACTGAGGGCCGCCCCCTTGAAGTGCCTTGTACATAATGCAGAGGGTTTTAAATTTGATCCGTTTTATTATTGGCAGCCAATGCAATCTTTTGAGACGAGTATCCACAGACTGGAATACGGGAATCTCCAAAAGAAGTCTGGCAGCCACATTTTGGATCATTTGGAGCCTTTGAAGTTGTTAAATACGTATGCCGAAATATAGTCCGTTACAGTAATCTAATCTAGAGAGGATTAGAGCTGTGACCACTGTAATCCTGCTTTCTGTGGGAATTAGTAGTAGGATTTATGGCTTTAAGGATGAAAAAACTGGAAGATGACCTGGATTTGACTTGAGCTTCAAAGTCAAGTTTATGATCTATAATCACACCCAGATTTTTCTCTTTGGGAACCGGGGTAGGTGCTGACCATAAATAATTTGGCCACCAGATTTGTGACCATGAGGGGTAGAGTTTACCAAATAGAATCACCTCCGTTTTCCCAGAGTTGAATTCAAGACAGTGGAAGCTCATCCAGGAGCTAACTACTGTCATACAGTCCCTACACCTGTTTACTGGTGGCGAAGTGTTTTCAGTAATGCTAACCACAATTTGAGTATCATCTGCGTATGACTTTAGTGCCATCCCAAAAGATTTAATAAGGGATGCCAGTTCCAAGACATACACATTAAAAAGAGTGGGACCTAAGGAAGAACCCTGAGGAACTCCACAAGGAAGTGTGAACGATGAAGAGGTCAATTTCTCTAGGGCCACCGATTGTATCCTATCCTCAAGAAAGGAAGATAACAATGTCAATGCCTTTCCGCAGATCTCTAGCGAATTCAACGTTTTTAGCAGGGTTTTATGTTCCACTGTATCGAAGGCCATCAACAAGTCAAGCAGCACCAGGGCGGCAGCACCCTCTGTGTCCATGACTGTTCTAATTTTGTTGGTGTTGTGCTCTGATCTGAGCCCAAACTGCGCCTCATCCAGTAGGTCATGCTCTAGTAGATTTGTGGCCAGTTGGGTATTCATAACTTTTTTGACCAGTTTAGCTGGCACTGAGAGAATTGAGGTTCTTCTCCATATTCAAGGGAAAGTGCCTTCTATAAACATGTAGTTAAAAATGGAAGTTAACCTTAACCCAAGTACCTCCGGGGCTTTTTTAAATATCAAGTGTGGAAGGGGATTGTAAGGGGAGCCTGATCTTATTTTAGAGATAAGAACCATGATCTCAGCTACTGTTACCTATCTAAATTCAGCAAAAATGGGTTCATTAGGACATGATACCTTTGACGTATTATGTTTATTCAAATTTGAATACGCCCTATTATCGAAGGTGATGAAAATTTGCTCAAATTTATTTTGAAAATGCTAGGCTAGATGGTCGCAAAAAGCCTGCGAGTGGTTGCTCCTTTCTCTAACTGGGGGCATAGACAGTTTGGTTACCACTCGAAAGAGGTCTTTGGAGGCGTTTTCTGCCTCCTTAATTTCCTCTGAGAAGTAAATAGCTTTTTCCGATAGGATCAATTTTTTATAGCCTGCTATTAGTAGTTTGTATTTCCCCAATTCTTGTTCACTATAATTACTTCTCCAACAACTTTCCTGTCTTCTACACTCCTTTTTTTAGTCTAAGAGTGTTGGTAAACCAAAGAGTGGACAGAGTATTCCTATTACCTGTGGACTTTTCGAGGGGAGCCATTAAAATGAACGGAGGCTAGTTCAGGTTCTCTTGGACCGTTTGTAGATGTTTGGGTAAGCTGATCGTTAAGCTGGTTGCTATCAACCTGCTTTCAGTTTCGATATCGTCCTATTGATTTGTTAGGTTGGTTGGTGTAACGGCGGGACCAGAAATGGGCAGGAGACGTGTTTTTGTTACTCTTGCTTTTAATTGCTCATATAGCGCATCTGTACAGGTTTTTCTAATTGTGGACCTCCGTGGGGATCGGCTTCTCTCTCGGTGTTGTTTCTTCCGGGTTCCCTCTTCTTTCCTTCGGACCGGACTCCGCCGCTCAGGGGGATCTGGAGGCTCCGTGCTGGCCGCCCAGGCCGATGCCGAAGGGGAGAACGAAAAAGAGAGGCAGGTATCAGAAATGCGCAGCTGTTTAGCAGGTGGAAACACAGGGATGGGGTAGTGAGGGAAACACTTAGTGTAGTGATCTTGCTCTCTTAGTTTACGGTCAAGGAGGAGGGCGAGTGCTCGTGCTTTCCCCCCTTGGGTCCTCCCTCAGGTTCCTCCCTCCCCGGTCTGCTAATAGTCGTGCTTTATCAGAAAACCACCCCAGGAAGCGTTTACGTACCTCCGTGAGCCGTACCCCTCCTGGCGTACGGCTGGGCGACGCGTGGTGTTGGCCTCCAGGCTTTCCCCGTTCTTCCTTGGGTGTCTCGACGTCTCCTTCTTCCTGCAAGGCTTGGTCCGCACGGCTCTCGGATAACCGCTCCCAGGTCCACTCTTGATCCGCCGGCTCTCCTTCGGAGCGAGGGGTCTCGTCTATCCTCCCGATGCTGTCGCTCCACTTGTCCTCGCTCTCTCCGCTTCCTCCTCTCCTCCGCACCGCTCCGCTTTCTCGTCCTTCTTCTCTCCGCTCCTCCACGCTGCTTCCCGCCACTTCGCTCCTCTTCACTCTGACCTCTCCTCCGGTGTATAGACACACCTGGGGTTGGGCGTTCTCCTCCTTTATCCACCTGTGCGACTCCTCCCCTTCTTCACCTCCGGGCTGGTTAAAGGGCCACACATCCTCTTCGTCACAACTGTAGGAGTCTGGGCTGTACCACTCCGAATACTGCGTGGGCTGTGGAAAGAAGAGGGGGGGGTCACATTGGGTCAGTTCACGCCCTGTTGCGGGGCTCCCCAGGGGGACCCCGTTACACACCTCCCCCCCTGAACGCTTCCGCTCGGGAAGCGGATGACGGGACAGAAAGTCAGCCCCAACATTGTCCACGCCACGCTTGTGGCACACTCTGAAGGAGTATGGCTGCAAGGCCAGGAACCACCTCATGACCCTGGCATTGGAGGATTTGTTTCGCGCCATCCAAGTAAGGGGCGCGTGGTCCGTGTACAGAGAGAAGGGCCGGCCCTCGAGGTAATAGGCCAGTTTTTCCACGGCCCACCGAATAGCCAGGCACTCCTTCTCCACTGTAGCATACTTCAGTTCCCGTGGGAACAGTTTCCTACTAACGAACAGGATTGGGTGGTCCAATCCGTCCCGGCCTTCCTGGGACAGCACCGCTCCGATCCCAAACTCGGATGCGTCGGTGTGCAAGGCGAAGGGACGCGTAAAATCCGGGGAATTGAGGACGGGGGTGGAGGTAATCCTTTTCTTCAACTCGTTGAAGGAGTCCAACATGACCACCGTGGGTTTGGCCAGTGTGGCCTGTTTGACTGTGGTTTGCAGGGCATCCGTGAGAGGGGAGGCCACCTGGGCAAAGTTCGGTATAAATCGTCGATAGTACCCGATTAGCCCCAAAAACGCCCGTAGCTCCTTTTTTGTGGTGGGAAACGGTGTCTCCGAAATGGCCCGGACTTTCTCCGTTTGTGGCTCGATCAAGCCGTGTCCCAGGACGTACCCCAGGTACTTCACTTTGTGAAAGGCGAGCCGGGATTTCTTTGCATTAATCTTTAGTCCCGCCTGGTTCAGGGTATCTAATACTTGCGACAGGTGTCTCAAATGGGTCTCCCAGTCGGGGCTGAATACCACAATGTCGTCTAAGTAAGCTGAGGTGAAGGACGACAGGCCGTGTAGTACGTTATTCATAAGTCTCTGAAAAGTAGCGGGGGCTCCGTGAAGGCCAAACGGTAGGACCGTGAACTCATAATGGCCTTCTGTGGTTGAAAAGGCTGTTTTATGCCGGTCCTCCTCCCTCAGCGGTACCTGCCAGTACCCTTTTGTGAGGTCTATCGTACTTATGTACTGTGCCTCTCCCAGCTTTTCTATGAGTTCGTCAATCCGTGGGATGGGATATGCATCAAACTTTGAGATGGCGTTCAGGGCCCGAAAGTCCATACAGAATCTACGTGATCCATCCGGTTTGGGTATGAGAACGATGGGGCTCGACCAATTGCTGTGCGAGGGGCGGATGACTCCTAGTCGTAACATGTCGGTTACCTCGCGGCGTATGTCTTGTCTCCTGGCTTCAGGGATCCGATAAGGCCGTATTTTCACCGTCTTTCCTGGATCTGTGTCTATGCGGTGTTCTGCCATCGTGGTTTTCCCCGGGAGGTCCGAAAACACATGTTCCTGTTTCCGCAGGACGTCCAGCAGCTCTTGTTTTTCCTCCTGTCTCAAATCATCGTTGATCACGAGCAGGGGAATCGTAGAGAGACAAGGGTTTTTATCTGACTCAGCAAGATGGACCGGGCGGGGGGGTGCCCCTAGCCATTTTTTTAGCAGGTTTATGTGGTAGACTTGCTTTTTTCTGGCGTTCACTTGTAGCCGGTAACTGGTCTTCCCGATCTTCTCCACGACTTGGTACGGCCCACTCCACTCCGCCTTGAATTTCTGTGTGGATGAGGGCAACAACACTAGCGCCCAATCACCTTTTTCCAGGCTCCTCCATTTCTTTCCTTTGTCATAAAGGGTCTTCTGTTTATTCTGGTGTTTCTCGAGATTGGCGAACGCCAGGTCCCTTAGTTTCCCTAGCTTGGAACGCAGGTTTCGAGCGTATTCTAGAGTGTTTGCGGTTTCCTCTGGGGTTTCATTTTCCCACGCTTCCTTGGTCATGTCCAGTAATGATCGTGGCTTTCTCCCATATAACATCTCAAAGGCCGAGACCCCTAAACTGCTTTGGGTTTGCCCTCGGATTACATACAAAGCAATGGGAAGCACCTGGTCCCATTCGTTACTGTTGACTTCCAGCATTTTTCTTAAGGTTGTTTTTATGGTGCGGTTGTATCTCTCTACTAATCCGTCGGTTTGCGGGTGGTAAACAGCGGTCCTGATCTGGTGTATATGAAGCACTTTACATACGTCCCCCATGAGGCGTGACACGAAAGGGGTCCCTTGGTCGGTTAGTATTTCTTTAGGGAAACCGACCCGGGTGAATAGCTCAAGCATCTTGTCCACCACGTTCTTGGAGGTGGTGGATGTTAGGGGAAATGCTTCTGGAAATCGCGTGGCATAATCGACGATGACCAGGACATAAGAATATCCCTTCTTTGTTTTTGGGAGGGGTCCAATAATGTCCATACCAATTCGTTCAAAGGGAACCCCGATAATGGGGAGGGGTTGTAATGGTACTGCAGGGGGCCTCGTCATATTTCTGGTCTGGCAAATGTCACATTGCTTGCAGTATGTCAGAGCGTCTTTGTATATCCCGGGCCAGTAAAAACTCTTCAGGAGGTTCTGGGTGGTTTTCTTTGCTCCCGTGTGACCGGCGACTAAATGAGAATGCGAAAAGAATAGGACCTGTTCGCGGAATGACACAGGCACCAACAACTGCTCGGGGTCCTCTTTCCCCCCTTGGCGGTACAACAGGCCGTTTTTGATATACAGTCTCGGATAACGCCGGGGGTCCTCGTCTTGGGTGTGATGTGCCTTCTCCCAGGCGTTGATCAAAGTGGAGTCATTGGCCTGGGCGAATTGGAAACTGCGATCCAATGTCCAGGGATCCGAGGAAGCTAAGGCCGTCACCGCTTCGGATGTTCTCATGTTTACCAGTGTCCTCTTTGTCTGGGCCATGCTCCGTTTGAACATGGACAAAAAGGCCGGGTTGTCCGTTCCGATTATCAGATCTTCAGGGAGCGTCAACAATACCCCAACACGAACCCTTACGGCTGATCCTTCCTGGGGTACTAGGGACATTATAGCGACGGGATAGGGTTTCACATCCCCGTGGACACATCGGATGTATACTTGTTCGTGGGGTATGAGCTGGTGGGGCCTTACGTGGTGGGCCTGAACTACCGACTGACGGCAGCCAGAATCCAGGAGCGCCTGCACCGGGTTACCGTTTATCCTCATACTTACGCGGTATGCGTGGCCCATCTCAGCCGAGTAGAGGACGGTGCGAGGCAGATATCCTACTTCCATCGGTTCGTCGGCTGGTCTTCTCCTGGGACAATTCCGGGCTATGTGACCCCAGGTCCCGCACTCAAAGCACTGTGGCCCCGTGTGAGGGAGGGGTTCGCTTTTCCAGGGACGGGGTTTGGGGGGTTCTGGAGCCCTCAGGAGTTTTTTCTCCGGTCTGAAGGGCGTCTTCCCCTTGTCGGACTCCAGGGCCGGCAGGGGTCTCTGTTGTACTCTAGAATAAGTGTTAGCCATCTCTACGGCTTGAGCTGTCGTCAGATCAGGATGTTGTTTTAGCCACCTCTGGGTGGCAAAGGGTAGCGCCTCTACAAACTGTTCCAAGTAAATCCGGTCCATTATTTCTTCCTTTGTACTTTCGGTCGGGCTGAGCCACTTGTCGGCGGCCATCTTCAGTCTGACAAAGAGGGTTTTAGGCGTTTCTCCGGTTACCCCTCGTTCTCGCCGGAACCTCAGCCTGTAAGCTTCCCTGTCCAGTCCCAGATGGTCCAGGATAATCCGTTTGATGTCTGTATAAGGGGTATCCCCTCTTGGATTGGCCACCTGGTAGGCGGCTTGTGCCTCGCCAACCAGCAGTGGGGCCAAAAAAAACGGCCATTTGGCCCCAGGCCAACCACAGGCTCGGGCCGCCCGTTCAAAGTTTAATAAGAAAGCATCGGGGTCCTCTCCAGGTTGATACTTTTGTAGAGAGACCCCTCCTATGGTGTGGGGTACGTTACTGACTGACACCGGGCCTGACGTGAGGGGGGGGTCCAAAGCACGGGCCGTCACGGCGGTTTTTATCAGTTCTCGATCGGCCTCTGCTGCCCTGAGTTGTTGCTCTGCCAACCTCTCCAGCCTCTCCTGCCCTTGCACCAAGGCTTGCACCACGCTCTCCATCTTCTGGTCGCAGATGGCTATGTTGCCTGCATTCTCCACCACTGTAACGGCGGGACCAGAAATGGGCAGGAGACGTGTTTTTGTTACTCTTGCTTTTAATTGCTCATATAGCGCATCTGTACAGGTTTTTCTAATTGTGGACCTCCGTGGGATCGGCTTCTCTCTCGGTGTTGTTTCTTCCGGGTTCCCTCTTCTTTCCTTCGGACCGGACTCCGCCGCTCAGGGGGATCTGGAGGCTCCGTGCTGGCCGCCCACGCCGATGCCGAAGGGGAGAACGAAAAAGAGAGGCAGGTATCAGAAATGCGCAGCTGTTTAGCAGGTGGAAACACAGGGATGGGGTAGTGAGGGAAACACTTAGTGTAGTGATCTTGCTCTCTTAGTTTACGGTCAAGGAGGAGGGCGAGTGCTCGTGCTTTCCCCCCTTGGGTCCTCCCTCAGGTTCCTCCCTCCCCGGTCTGCTAATAGTCGTGCTTTATCAGAAAACCACCCCAGGAAGCGTTTACGTACCTCCGTGAGCCGTACCCCTCCTGGCGTACGGCTGGGCGACGCGTGGTGTTGGCCTCCAGGCTTTCCCCGTTCTTCCTTGGGTGTCTCGACGTCTCCTTCTTCCTGCAAGGCTTGGTCCGCACGGCTCTCGGATAACCGCTCCCAGGTCCACTCTTGATCCGCCGGCTCTCCTTCGGAGCGAGGGGTCTCGTCTATCCTCCCGATGCTGTCGCTCTACTTGTCCTCGCTCTCTCCGCTTCCTCCTCTCCTCCGCACCGCTCCGCTCTCTCGTCCTTCTTCTCTCCGCTCCTCCACGCTGCTTCCCGCCACTCCGCTCCTCTTCACTCTGACCTCTCCTCCGGTGTATAGACACACCTGGGGTTGGGCGTTCTCCTCCTTTATCCACCTGTGCGACTCCTCCCCTTCTTCACCTCCGGGCTGGTTAAAGGGCCACACATCCTCTTCGTCACAACTGTAGGAGTCTGGGCTGTACCACTCCGAATACTGCGTGGGCTGTGGAAAGAAGAGGGGGGGGTCACATTGGGTCAGTTCGCGCCCTGTTGCGGGGCTCCCCAGGGGGACCCCGTTACAGTTGGGTTGGTCTTTGACTGGGTTCTCAAGCTCGAATATGATAGCACTATGATCAGTCCAGCATTGTGGTTGAATTTTCTTAATCCGAAGGGCATTATGGTTAGAAAAAATCCCATCCAGCGTATGGACAGCCTAGTGAGTAGGGCCTTTGACCCTTTGATTTAGTCCAGCAAGTTTCATAGTATCAATTATTGTGTGGTATTTACATCTGTATCTGCTTCAAGATGATAATTAAAATCCCCAAATATAGTAAAGTTATTTTCCAATGCGCAGGTTTCCAGCAGTGTATTAAAAAAGGCAAGGAACACGTTTTTCTTTTCCCCTCGAGGATGATAGATCAGTAATCCTTTAAAAGAGATACAATTGGCAATTTTTAAACTAAAAGACAATAGTTCACAGTTTGTCGAGGGAATAGTCTTCAATGCCATTGAGTAGGTGTCTTGATAAACAACAGCAAGACCACCACCCTTTTTATGCTTCCTGTCATGTCTGAAGACTGAATAGCCTGGAGGCACCACCGAGCAAAAGTCTGGCCCTGATGTCTGATCAGCCCATGTTTCAGTGATAAAGAGCATATCCAGGTACTTAGCATCAATTAGCTCAGTAATGTCTAATTTATGTTTGTGAACTGATCTGACATTTAAAAGTGTGCCTCACGGTATTTGTTTGTACTTAGGGTTATTGCTCCTATAAGGGCCCATTATTCCAATGCATATTTTCTATGGGTAGGCTGTGGTTTAATTTAAAACGACAATTATTTCATTTTGTTGGCCTGATTGTATCTAAACCTTCAAATAGATTGTGTTTGCAGCTTCCATCAGTATTCAGTAGAGATTGATTTAGTCTTTTTAATTCATCACTTGTATATGTAATAAATCGGGCAGCATTTCTGGCACTGATCGCGGACTAAGCGCGGACGGACACAGACGGGAGCAGATGGGCGCAGATGGGCTTGCCTTTGGGACACCTTTGGGACGAATCATGTGAGTTAAACAGGGAAGGAAGAGCACTAGACCTATAACCCACCAAGTCGGAAGTGAGTACAGCCTTTAAGGGAGGGGTTATAACTCTCCTCACAAACGGCACAAAAAGCTGCAGTGGACCGAAGATGTAGCCTGGAGGGATCGTGGTCAGGAAGAGATTGAAAATGCGGCGAATTAAAATGGCAGAGTAAATACGTAAGGTTCAGCTTTGTTACTTGAATAAAATCACTGTAAAAAAACTGTAGCATATAGCAGCAATGTCCCCCCGCACCGTGAAATAGCTCGCCCTCACCTTTCTTAGCCTGCTTTAGGTATGTTACACATCCGGCGAATCATGCGAGTTAAATAGGGAAGGAAGAGCACTAGACCGATAAACCACCCAGCCGGAAGTGAGTATGAGCTTTAGGGGAGGGGTTATGTCTCTCCGCACAAACGGCACGAAAAGCTGCAGCGGACCGGAAATGTACCCAGGAGGGATCGTGGTCAGGAAGAAATTGAAAATGCAGAAAATTAAAATGGCAGAGTAAAACCGTAAGGTTTAGCTTTGTTACTTGAATAAAATCACTGTAAAAAACTGTAGCATATAGCAGCAATGTCCCCCCGCACCGTGAAGGAGCTCACCCTCACCTTTCTTAGCCAGCTTTAGGAATTCAATATAATTTAATATATTTTTGTGATTTTTAGTGCTGATGGTTGTGGGTTTATAGGGGTATAAGATGGAAAGCAATTTAATTATGATACATTCATGATTATTTTTTATTTAATATTATATAACTGATATTTAAATATGTTAATTGTGCTATACAATGTTTCTAATGTAAATTGTTTTTGTGGGTTGTGGGGTGTATGGTGTACAGGGTGGGAAGTAACATATTTGTAATTAATTAATATAGTTGTTAATTAGTATTCATTATTGATAATTCATTATGTTAATTGTGTAAATACACATTTTCTTATTTGCCGGCTGTGGGGTTTATAGGGATAAAGGGTGTGGAGTAAATTAATTTAAATTAATTAATAACTAGGGGTTGATTACGATGTCAGTCGGAAAGGCCCTGAAGGGGATTCAGATTCTTCGAATTCGATTCAGAACCATATTTTCCAACCATATCGGACATATGTTCGACCAACCGATTACGATGCAATGAAAGCGTTTGGGCTCTCCGATTCGTTTACGATCGCATTTCGGATAGCCTGAGTTATTCGGAGCCAAATGGTACAGTCTATGGACACGGATTCTGATCAAGCAATTATGATGGCCGATTCTGACAGTTGTTTTGAATCGGTTTGTCCGAAACAAAACGGCTATAAGAAGCTGGATTTGGGGACCCCGAGCCGGCCCCACATCACCCGTAGTACTCCAGTTAGGACCCGTGGAGGTACACAAGGGATCCCTCTTTCCAACCATGGACTGTGTCGCAGGCACCATGAAGTGCCCACCACAGGGTGCAAGGTTTTCCCACCCACCCCTTTTTTCAATGGGAGCCTGTGTTTTCGTTCGGAACACAGGCTCCAATTGCAACCAATGCGAGGAGTCTGACCGAACGATGTTCGGAAGCATCATAATCGGTCGGTCGGACTCACAGAGCCTGATTCGGTCAGAAACGATTCCCAAACTGATTTGGTCAGAAGAGTTTCCGACCAAGATCATAATTGGCCCCTTAGGGCCCAATTGCGATGTCAGACGGACTGAAGCTCGTCCAAAATCACTCTGGAAAAGGATCCCAACGACGTACTGCCATCAGTTCCAGCCCAGCTATTAGGATGCGACCGAACCCTGTTTAGTCGCAATCCTACAACAAAAAATACTCCAAAATCAACCTACTAAAAGAACAGATAGTTCAATGTAGGTGGTACACATAGGAAAGGAAGGGGACCTATGTATGATGTGGGATTAAACACTAGCTAACTAGGGATGTGTTTGATATGCTAACCATATCTACGTGTATGGAAGAGGGGGGCAACACTAATTGTTTTTAGTCACCCTCACACACCCTAGTGGTGTCATGCTTCATCATCGGGTCACCCCGACTCCTACTGTTCGGGGTGGGCTCAACCACAGTATTGGGAAGCTCTTATGATAGTGAAGGCAATAGGGTATATATAAAATACCTCAATCAGATCCCTGGTATCCCTTTATTCATGGGTCTGATTGGGTTGTTAAAAAAATTAATAAAAATAGGGTCTATTAGGATTTTTATGGTCCTATGACCCTAGTGAAGTGCCAACATGTTTCAGTCCTTATGAGGCCATAAAGGTCCCGGACTTTCTTCAGGGCAAGATTCAGAAAACCCCTTTATGTGTGGGGATGCTTAAGAGGGGGAATTCCCTACTCTATCAGTGTGGCGAGGGAAGAGTAGCTTCTCGTGTATGTGTAATACTATTAGTAAGAAATGCCAGGCTCCATCCAAATTATGTTGGGCGTAGGCATCTCAGTAAACGGGACGTTAGGGCATTCTCTCTTGTTTAGAGGATGTTCCCTACCGGAATGAAACAGACCCGCTGTAAGGATTGCAAGAGAGTTCCACAGGAGCGTCAGGAATCCGAAGAATAATCCCCAGTCCTCCCCTATGGCCTCTCGACTCTATCAAACACTAGAGTACGAGAGACACGCCAGGGGAACACAGGGAGACAAAGAAAGGGAAGATGGTGAAGAAGAAATGATGTGTAGGTACTCTTCTGGATGATCTGCGTGGTACATCAATTGGGGAACTGGCAACAGGCAGCCTGCAAAGAAAAGCAAGTAAGCAACTATCTATTGGTACCCTACACTGAATAAACACTAGCACAACTAAAAATAGAAATAACACATACCGGAAACCTTACTCTGTGTAGAATATGTATATAAACGACGTCTAGATAAGGAACATCATCTGGCTCTGTGACAAAGATAATGTAAGGTATTAGTAAGTACGCACTAAACTCAATAGTGATTCTATGGTCTAAATAATACACTTCTCACTTTAGCTGTCTGGTGGACTTCGTGAAGTATTAGGCACAAATGAGGGATATGTAAGGAAACCTTTAGCCACCTCTTCTCTTGCAGGGTTATCTCTAAATGAAAAGCAAAACAACAAATATAAATCATACGTATGACTAGTCTTTGTATAAGTATAAAAGAGCGCAAAAGCGCTGTTACCGTGATTCTCTGTAGAGAAGCTGAAGATAATGCCCCCTGGGATCCACGCAAGAATCACTCCAAATGCAAAGGCAGTATTCCAGAAGTAGTATAGGTAGGGATAACTAAAATACTGAAGTAGGACAAATGTGGAAGGAACACTAGCTGACTAACTAAAGGGAAAGGGGGAAAAAACGGATGCTCAAACCGGAACAACGGAGATCAGGGCGGGCTGTCCGGTAAGGCAACTCCAAAACAAGCACAAGCTGAGTCCAGCCGGAAGGCGGGGAAAAACCCGGCCGCCGGACGAGACTCCAAGAAATGGGGAAATACAGAAAGGTTCACGAAGAAGAACGTGAACTCCTAACACCAGGGATTACAGGCGCCCAAGACTGAACGCCTGTAAAACAGCGAACCGCCACCGAACAGATGAGCACTCCGAGGCCCGCTCCAGGAACGCGGGGGCCGGTAAAGCACTCTGCCGAGCAGCGCTGCAAAACAGGAAACTCCAGGGAAAACGGAAGTCAGGCAAAGAAGGGCAAGACGGATGCAAAACACGAAGGGAGCTTGACGCAAGAACGTGAAGCGTCGCTCTCAGGATCCTGATGCCCTAAATAGCGATCGTCTTAAAGGGACAGTGTCTTGTAGGGAGTCTCGAGGCATGACACCCGCTCGCCGGCTGCAGCTACAAGCCAGGTTGTGTCCTGGTGTAATTCACTCAAGATACGGATCAGGCCTGAATCAATTCCCATATCCCTCATGAGGCCCCATAACTTGTCCTATTTACATGATCAAAGGCTGCAGCCAAATCCATGAAGCCGAGATACATGGCCTTATTTAGCAACCAGGAAGTTCAAATTAAGGCATTGATCGCTTGTGGACCTTCCTGTTCTGAAACCGTACTGGATATCAGTAATTAGATGGTGTTCCTCAGTCCAGTCCATAAGCCTTTGAAGAATTTCCCGGCCCAACACTTTTGCTGAGACGTCGATCAGGAAAATTGGTCTGTAACATTGCGGGTTGTCCCTATTACCCTTCTTAAAGATAGGGACAATGACCACTGTAGACCAAGATCGGGGAAAACCAAGCTGAACTGCAGTGTTAAACACTCTTGTGAGAATGGGGGCCCAAAGTTCTACTTTACTCAAGTAAAAATCAGGTGGGGATCCATCAGGGCCCGGCGCCTTGTTATGTGTGAGGCCCTGAATCCCAGCTGTAATTTCTGCAAGGGTGAACTCAATTCCTGTACCCTGTTGAACGTCCACCACCCCGTCCATTTCTGTATCCTGATTATGGTTATATAAACCCTCGAAGTGTGAGACCTACTGTTCCGGTAGGATGCTTGACCCGATCTCGGGGGTATTACTGTCCTGGAAACAGGGATTATTGACAATCCTCCAGAATTGGGACATATCCCTGCTTTCTCCCGCCTCTCTCCGGTCTGCCCAGGCTTCTATTTGTAGGGTGGTCTTTCCTTGTTTCAGTGCATTTTTGTACATGCGTCTGCACTGTCCTATTCTATAAGAGTCCCTGGGCTTAGTTTTTAAACTAAGTTTTAAATCTCTCAGGGCTCGTGAGCACTTGCCATCAAACCACCTCAGCTGCAGTTTATTCCTCTTGGGTGCTTTCATTTTTTTTAGACAGTCCACCAACTTGGTCACTGAGCTGAATGCCCCAAGCAAGTTACTCCCCTCCATCATGGGGTCTAAGCATTCCTCAAACTGTGCCTTCCCTTGTGATATTAACTCTTTGTAAAACGCTTCCCGGTCAATTTTTGAGCATCTAAGCCACCTTCCTCTATCTATGACCTTCAACACGCTATCCATCGGGGGGGCAAAACTTAGAGCAGCCCCACTGTTTGAATGTTAAAGTTAGGGGGTTGTGGTCGCTAAATCCGCTCCACTCAATCCCTACTGTACTAATTATTTTTTTGCATGTCTAGACACCAGAATATAGTCTATGTAGGAGGAGCAACCTCTTCACAAAAACGTTTCGCTGATACGAAACACACTCAGGAACCAGACTACCAAGTGGGGGACAAGGTGTGGCTATCCACTAAACACATACACCTTAGGGGTATTAACAAACTAAAGCCTAAATACATAGTCCCCTTCAGTGTGGAGGAGGTCATCAACCCTGTAGCATTGAGACTGGCTATCCCCCACTCGTGGCACTTACACCCTGTTTTTCATGTGTCCCTGCTCCAACCCTGCCCCTTAGACACTAGGTCACCCGATCATCCCCCTCCCATACTTGTGGAGGGTTTGGAGGAGTACGAGGTGCAGGAGCTGTTGGATTCTAGGTTGCACCGTGGTAGGGTCCAGTACCTTGTGAGTTGGAAGGGCTTTGGGGTCGAGGACAGAACCTGGGAACCTGTGCAGAACCTTCATTGTCCCAAACTATTGGCGCAGTTCCATCTGACCCATCCGGGAAAACCTGGTCGACCGCCGAGTCGGCAGTCCTTGAGAGGGGGCTCTGTAGTGATCTCAGGCACCACATATTCTTGCAGGGCAGGGCATCACAGTAACCACCGCACTACATCTCCCAGAACACACTGGGCTCTAGCGGTCCGGAACTCGCAATCGGATACTGGTATATAAGCGCCTCCCAGGAAGAGGTGGGTGCTTGTCAATCCTTCCCGATTTTTGACTGAGCCTGTTGTTTATGGGACAACGCAGAAACCTGGGTTCCGCTGGCGCTTTCCTTCCCGCTTCTGAGGACGACGCTGCTGGGTTCCGCGGATGCTTTTCTTCTGCTTCTGAGGACGACACTGCTGGGTCCCGCGGACGCTTTCCTTCCCGCTTCGGAGGACTACGCTGTTGGGTTCCGCGGACGCTTTCCTTCCCGCTTCGGAGGTAGGATCCAGTGAGATAGCGCGGCCGTGCTATCTAAACTGCTCCTTTCTTTTCGTATGGTTACTTTTCATTTCCTTGAATCCTTTTTGTTGTGCACGGTGATTACCGCTCGGCAAGCAGACATTGCCTTTCCCTGGAGTGATTGTAACTTCACTTGGTATCCAGGAAACAATACAAAACGCTCAGTCCACTTTCCCTTCTTATCTTTGACTGCTGTGAATTCAACAGCAGAGGATTATTTGCGTGGCATTAGTGCTACAGACCTGTTACCTTGGGGCGGTTCCTACCTCGAACATTGCTGGGCATCTTGTAAGTGTTCCCCGAATTAATCCTGATTGTATCTGTATGGGTTAGCCTATTGTCCTAGTAACCCAACTCTCCTTTTGTTTCAATAGCTGCTCTGTGCCAAGAAGAATTACAGACCTTAGACCAGACCTAGTCGTGTGCCCTATCAGCAGTGTATTTTCTTATCTTGTCCTTTCCCTTTTTCCCGGAGTGCGATCTGCCCTACTTGTGTTTCTCACATTGGGGGAGTTGGCGCTTGAGGGAACTGGGAGGCCTCTCTTCAAGCTGTGGTCCCTGCTGGCTAGAAAGAAAAAGGTTAGTGGCATGTGTGTTTCTATATTGGGCTATTAAACTTCTGTTAACCGTGACAGCAACATTATTGATGTGTGGATTCTGGCAGTTGCCTACTTTATACCCACTCCCAAAGGCCCATGACTGTATTGACAGGGCAAGACTTACAGCAAAGCAAAGTCCAGGTGTTGTTGCAGGTTGATGAGAAATCTTTTATGTCCCTGAGAAAAAGAACAGAGGGTAAGCCAGCATTCACTTGGAGTCACTCTGGGTTCAAGTGAGATGAGTGCAGTCCATTCTCAGTCAGGGCAGAGTGTAGTAGGCAGCAGGGCAGCACAACAGAAAACAGTTCTTCCAGAGCAGCAGTCCAGCAGAGTGGCAGTTCTCAACCTGCCAAAACACTGCCACATCTCCCAGCACCTGCGCACACTACATTGGCTACCCAGCGAGGCCGGAGTCACCTTCAAGATAATCACCCATGCACACAAAGCCCTCCACGACACAAGACCAGCATACCTGAACAGCCGACTCAAATTCCTCGCACCCCAAAGGACCCTATTATCAACCCAGCTCTCTTACGCCATGGTCCCTTGCACCAGAAAAACGAGATCAGGAGGCCGCTCCTTCTGCTTCCTAGCATCCAAGGCCTGAAACGTCCTTCCGCTCCACCTGAGACAGACAGCATCACTTCCCATCTTCGTACGAAACCTCAAAACCCGGCTCTTCGATGAACCCCCTCCTTGATGGACTGAAGCCTGCAATCCCCCCCAACCCCCAGTGCCTTGAGACCCTTACGGGTGAATAGTTGTGGTTAATAAACGCCTGATTGTTTGATTGATTGAGCCTTTTAGCAGTGCAGCAATCCTTCCTTTCGACACAGTTTGTCACACTTCCAGTATTATTTATTTTATTATTATTTATGAAGCTTGTAAAGTGCACTGCTACCCCCAGAGGGGGTGTCCCGGCGCTGTAGACTGCCGACTTGGAAAAGAGAAGCACTTTAAGAGATGGAGAACAACCAAGTTTTCAATTGACTACGAAAGAGAGATTCAGAGGGAATAAACCTAAGATCTAGTGGGAGGCTGTTCCAGAGTTTAGCAGTCATTACAGTGAATGCTCTACCGCCGATTCTGGAGCGGCGGAAGCGAGGAACAATCAAAAGACGTAGGTTGTTCGACCGCAAGGATCTGACCGATTGGGATAGTACAAGTCTCTTTCTCAAGTATCCCGGGCCCGACCCATTAAGGGCCCGAAAAGCAAGAGTCAGCATCTTAAACTGAATGCGACGGGAAATAGGAAGCCAATGTAGCTTCTTACGGTAGGATGCGACCGACTGACGGTAGGGGATATTGCCTATCAGTCTCGCTGCCGCATTCTGAGCGATCTGTAGACGTTCAATTTGGTACAAGGGGGCACCGGCATACAGACTGTTGGCATAATCCAAATGTGAAGTGATCAGGGCGTGGATGACAGTTCAACGGGCATCCAGAGGAAGGTACGGAAAGATCTTTCTAATCATACGCAATTTCCCGAAACATGCTGCCGTGACCTTATTGATTTGAGCTTTACAGGAAAGAGCGTTGTCGAATTGAAAGCCCAGATTACGAGCTGTTTGGACAGGAGTAGGAGGAGGATTGAGCACAGTCGGCCACCACAAAATTGCAGGTAGGGTAGTTTTCTGATTAAAAAATAAGACCTCCGTCTTATCAGTGTTGAGCCTGAGATGATTAGAGGTCATCCAGGAGCATATGTTGCCAAGATAATGGCGAAATCTGGCGAAGCTGGAGTCAGATTGATCTCTAAAGGAAAACACAAGCTGAGTATCATCAGCATAAGAGATCACTCTGACCCCCCAGGACTCCACCACCTTAGCCAGTGGGGCAAGATACACGTTAAAAATAGGGGGCTCAGCGCAGAGCCCTGAGGCACGCCACAAAGGAGGGGTTTACCCTCTGATTCAAAAGGTTTAAGAAGAACCTTCTGAGTTCGTCCTTTGAGAAAGGTGCCAATCCAAGACAGAATGGCGCCACCCAATCCAATCTGACTCAGTAAAGTACTTATTTGTTGGGGCCAGAGACCCAGTACTTAAGCCCAGTTGTGCCTCTGAAGTGAGGGTGACTTCAAAGAAGGGGTTTGAGTTGCACAGATGATCTCCCTCCCAAGTCCGGCTCCAGAATCACTCCAGGGGGTTCTGCAGCCCTTTGTGTGGGGACAGGACACATCCTTTTCAGCTGTAAGTGTCAGCTCACCCTTCCTATCCTTCACAGGGTGACCCATCAGGATGTGGATGGCCACCCAGCCACATCTAAGCTACCTTTGTGGGTTGGGGTCTAGAGCGAATCCACAAAGGCCAGCTACTCCAGATGTGTATTGGAGACAGGCTGTAGGCACACAGGGCTAAAAGCGGGAAAAAAACATATTTTTAAAACAGCTTATAAATTTTAATAAGGAATACTCAATGCTAACCTATGAGAGGGGTAGGCCTCACAAGAGTGAAAACATATTTGGGTGTTTTTCACTACCAGGACATGCAAAACTTAAAATTACATGCCCTACTTTTTGCTTACACAACACCATGCTCCATGGGCTAACCAGGGCCTACCTTAAAGGTGACTTATATGTAATAAAAGGGGAGGAGTTTAAGCATTGACAAGGGTTTTTGAATGCAAGGCTGTGTAAACTGCACACAAGGGCTCTGCAGTGATAGGCCTGAGACAACTTTAAAGCGCTACTTTTGTTGTTGTCAAAATCAGTGCTTGAGGCCCACTGGTAGCATTTAATTTGCAGGCCCTGGGCACATATAGTTCACTCTACTTTAGACCTATAGCTAAATTAAACATGCCATTTGTGTATAATTCAATCAAACTTTGTTTTAGGGAAGAAGCACATGCATTTCAGCACTGGTTGACAGTGGTAAGTGCTCAGAGTCCCAAGACCAACTGAAAGAATTGAGCAAAATTGGAGGTAAGCAGGCAACACATTTGGGGGAAGACCACACTAAGGTTGATAGGTCTAACATGAGGGTCTGGTGCCAGGGGTGCCCCTTAAATCCTAGATTAATGTATGTTAGGGGTGTGGGTGCTAGTAGCCAATGGAAATCTAGAACTAGTGGCTAATTGGGCCCTTAGATGACCACATTTGGGGACGCGTGGCACCTTTGATATCCCGAACTCTCTATTCTGCCACTGATAAAAATAGTAGAAACCATTTTTGGCTGTTTTGGCCAGGTAGCACATCCTAGGGGTGTGGCTTGTCATCTGGGTGTGTACACCTCCTAACTACATATTTTATTTTTCTCACCCGCCCGGCTGTTTCCTTCTTTGCAAGGCAGGCTGGTTTCATATAGGAGAAAGTGTGAGCTTTGAAGCTGACAGCCTTGAGGTGTCACTTCACTAGCCCTCCTCTCAGGTAGGGAGATGTCCCTTTCCCTCTTGGCCAGGCCTCTATTTTTGACTCATAGGAGAGCTCACACCTCCTGGCAGGGGATCAGATTCCTGTCTTGGGGGCATCAGCTGTGGGCTGTCATCCAAGGCACATGAAAGCCTGGGGCAACCTCTAAGGTAGCCACTGGGCTGCATGCCACATCAGCTCTGACATGGGCATCATGCCAGGGGTGATGAGGCAAGCTGTTTTATACTAAACAGGACATATTTCAGTGCAACCTAATTGAGCTGGCAACCTCTGGTTGCATTGATGCCAGCCCATGTTTTCCATTGCTCGCTTATCCCTTCTAGCAGACATGGAAAGAGGCTTCTATAGGAACATATAAGCTTGTACTTATAAATTCACACCTTTAATATAATGCACCCTGCCTCCTGGGTCTAAAAGGCCCGCATTAGGGGTGACTAGCATATATTAAAAAGTGCTTTGACCTTACCACGTGTGGTGAAGGTAGTGGCTCCTGTTCTAACCTCAAAGCAGTGGGGCAACACAAACGCTGGGGTGGGGGTAATGATAAATTAAAAGCAATTACCTGCCACTGCATCTCCACCTCAATGCTCCTCTCCTGACACTGTGCACAGGCTCCCAGGTGCCAATCACGGCGCTGCACTCCTGCTGGTAGTACGAGCAGGACAGCAGTGCCGTCATTGGCCTGAGAGGGCTGAACTAATGCTCACTTAGGCACTGGGAGTCTGTGCCTTTTCTCCAACGACTGTACAACGCAGCTGGTTGGAGAATTGTGCACGTCGTTTTGGCCATCCTAAAATAGTGAACAACTATCCTCCACACTCAGTGACACTCCAGCAGGATGGCCCCTACCTAAGGCTAGCAATCGACACAACAAGAAAAATAAAATGATAATAAACTGGTTTTGTTATTATTTTATTTTTCAGTGGGCTGAGGCTCATCCACCATAATGGAGGAGCTGCCCATGGGTGAGGGCTAAGTGGACTTTAAACAGTTGGCACTGCTCATGGAATCTGCAATGACAGGACAGCTGTCATATGTTTTTTGGTCACTCAGGTTGGCACAAACAGTGCTGCATGCCCTGGTGATCCTTAAGTTCCCCTTCCCTGGGTATCCCTGGTACCGTTCTCCAGAAATTTTAAGGGGATAAAATTCCTTGCCAATTGGGGTTACCAGTTCATATGTATCAGATTTACCAAGAAAGCAAAGGCACTGGAGCCTCGTTAGCAGGCTCCAGTGCACTTTCAGAGTCAAAAAACAGCATCTAGTAGTCCAAATGTGGGCAAAAAGTTGGAAGACACCTGCAAAAAAACTGTTTTCATATAGTTTTCGTGTTGCACTCTATCATCTTCTTCTAACCATGAAGCGGTTCTGGCTTTTTGTCTTAATTTCAGATTTTTCAAGTCTGGGAGACCTAGTGCTGAATTATGCATTTTCAAAACTTAGATTAAGCTCTTTCGAAGAACTGTGCAGATGAAAGGTGGTAAACATTACATCAGGTTGGATTTACCCCTTATCGTATTTAGTGGAGTCAATTTTGGCAGTGTGCTCCCCCTTTAAGGAAGGATTTTTTATGGTGGACTTCCACTTCATAGGTACAGTCTTCTTATCAGTAGATTAGATACAGCATTCAGGTGTCAGAGAGAGGCCATGGTTGTGTGACCTGATGTCCGCACAGAGACAACCGCCTCTCTTTTGTATATTTACACATGTGTGTGGTGATAATTTTACTAACGGAATTCGGAAATACCAGGAACAAGGGTTTCAGAACACTACTAGGATTAACTACCCACCTCGATCCTACAGATTACTGGGCATATTATCAAGGGGGTTTATCTCCGCTTTTTTGGCTTTTAAAGCCAAGAAAGCGGAGATAAAATGATCTCCCTATTACCTAGCTGTCGCTAACACCAGTTAGCGACAGCTATTAGGAGATAGCGACCATCTTGGGCCCCACTTTGCATGTCAGTGATATTTATCACTAATGACATGCAAAGTGGGCGTGCCAAGATGTTAGCGACTGGAAACAGTCGCTAACATCGCTATCTCCTATTACCAACTTTTGGAGATATTCGCGCTAAGCGCGAATATCTCCAAAAGCTAACACCTGCCCCTGAGCAGTTCTTAGCCATGTTATCCAATGGTAGGTGGATAACATGGCTGAGAGCATTAGCTTGGTAATGCATGAATATCGCTGACTTTTCAGCGATATTCATGCATTTCGGCCGATTTTTATCGCTTAGGAGATAAACCTTGATAATAGCAAGGTTCCTAAGCGATAAAAATCGCAGCAGCCCGGCGATAAAAATATCGCTGCTAAACCAACATAGCGATAATTATCGCTAATTGTTGGTAATATGCCTCTACATTTTATAATTCTCATTCTGCAATGTAAGTAAGTTCCCTGGAATTTCCAACAATGCAGTAAAGCAAATTATAGGCGTTTTTAGGTCAACATTTTGACATTTTCTCACGTTAACTGTGTATGGGAACAGGTATCACTACTTTAGTTTCAGTTTGGCACCTAAATACAGCAATCAGCAACTAAAATGGGGCTCTTCATCCTTTGCAAATTGCATGCAAATACGTGGCAAAACGTTGGGCAACGTTTTTGGTAACTTTTGATCTGTTTGTCCTAGAAACCAATATGGATTATATTGCATGTGTGGCAAATCCAAAATTACCGTAGCCTGAGAATCATACAGTTCCAGAGTTCCTGTCGATAGTCTGAGCAAGCCTGGACTACTCCCTCTTTGTAAGTTGATAGTCTACACAACTCATAATGGGAAGTGTGTGCGCTCCTCCTCTACAAGGACAGAGATCCCCCTCCCCACCATTTCAGACAGCCAATAATCACTAAAAGGACAAAAGTGGAGAGATCTGGCCCGGACTGGCCATTGCGGGCACCGGGCAATCCCCCGGTCGGCCGCATGGGTGGGGGCCGGTTTTGGGCCCCAGGGTGCCGTTTTTGTTACATGACCGTTTTTTGCAGCATAGCTGCAAAAACGGCCTTGTAACAAAATCGGCGAAAACCGGCCCTGGCAAAGAGCACGGTCGCACCCCAATCCACCCCCTGGGGGGAGGGGGAGGCCGGCCGAGCACTTTGCCAGGGCCGGTTTCGGTTCCCAGTCCGGCCCTGGGAGAGATGCAGGGTCTGCATCAGTCTTACGCCTTCCATGAGGCATGGGTAAGGTTTTCATGCAATGGCATCCTAGAAGTTGGGCACTGAACTCTATAGGTACCAATGCGCCACATCTACGAGGTTTTGATGCAGGGGAACGGCCATCCTGCATACATTATACCTGACACAGGTATAATGTAGCGCAGGGGTTTACAAAGTGGCACATCTGCTTAGATGCGTCACTTTGTGAATAGGGCGCAACGTGGCGCATATTTTACGCCACTGCTGTGTCTAAAAAAGTGACACAACGGCAGCACAAAAGTGACTCAGAGGCTCATAAATAAGGCCCGCTGTGAGTAACTATTTGGTTGCAAAGCCACACAATATTTGGTTACACACGTTAACAGAGACTTTTCCAGTTAAACACTTCTCTGAAGCAAAAGCTAACATTTGGACACCAACACACTAAACAAAGTAAAACACATTTGATTTGTTTTGCCTTTTTAAGAATGTTTTTCTTTTTTTATATAAGGCTTATCTTCCATGTATTGGCTTCGTTTACTTCTTTAGGAAACTAGACAGAAAACCGACCTCCAGATGCTGTTTAAAAAATGACAACTTTTTCCCAAGCTTCCACATTCTTTGGAAATTTTCAGATACAGCAAGGATGTTAGACCAGGAATTTCGGTCGCATCCTAGTAAAACAAGCTCATCCGTTCTTAGACTAAAGCTGAGGTACAGTATTGTCATAATCTTTGATTTAAGAAATTTAATTATGAAACTTATACACTTTAAGACCCTCATTGCGCTGGTCTTAACCCTCTGCGTAGCATTATTCTGTGCACAAGTAGAGAGGCTGGCATTATAATGATGATGATGATGATGATGATGATGATGATGATGATGACGGGAGGAGTTCATGAAAATGCAATCTCCAATCCGGTGCTGGGCATAAGAAGGCCTGGCAACTGTTTGCTATCCCGCGGTGGCACAGAGGCTTGGAAGTGTTTTGTATTCCTATTGTCATTATCGGAAGTCATTCAGCTTGGGCACGACGCCCTGTCAATCAGTGGCAGGAAGCTAGACACTCTGCATTGCCACTTGTCAGTTTTATTTTCTAGAATGCGACAAACAGCGTTGCGTATTTTTTCATATTTCAGAATATAGCAAGTAGAACTGCTGGCCCATTGCACATTTTGGAATTGACCAGACGACAGTGCTTGTTTATTTCACAATTTGGGAAAATAGGAGGCAGTACTGTCCTAGTGCACGTTCGTCGTACAGCACAGGTTTGTGCTGTGTGTCAGTACCATTCAATAATCTACAATTTGTATCTCACATTTTAGATTGCTGCAGACAGTATGCCAGTCTCGTTCAGGTTCTAAATAAAGCAGACATTTCTGCTCATCTATTTCACGTTAGACAGTGACACCTACCGGCCTATTTCACATTGCAGAGTGTATAAGGCAGATAGATATGCTCTCCAGTTTCGCAATCTAGGTGAATTTAGAATGTAACAGACAGAACTATAGTCAATGGCAAATCATAGCTGCCAAGGTTTCAGATTGCTATGTGTGACATTTTCATAATTTCAGTGTAATTATGAGTAACATTTCAACAACTATCATGTGGAATTTATTGTCAACATCACATTCTAGAATGTAGCCAATGTGACCAAAATGCAGCCTCATACAGTAAATATGTATGCATAGAAGGGACTAAGGAGAAAAAGAGCGAGGTCATCTGTCAGTCTCTAGCTGCAACACATTATGTTTGGCATGAGCAGGATTGCTACTGACGTGGTATACAGTAAATTCGTCGGAAATTAGCTCATAGCTGCAGACAAGCCCTCCTTTCTCCTGGTAATAAATGTAAAGGCACCCTCAACTCGCCTCCCTGCACAGATGAATGCCCACTGCATGATCCCTGCAGATAAATACACAAGGAGGGTGGCACAAGTTATTGGTACTAAAACAAAACATGTTCATTTGACTTTTGTTCAGAACCTAGGGGCATATTATCAAGGGATTTATCTCTGCTTTTTAGGCTTTAAAAGCCAAGAAAGCGGAGATAAAATGATCTCCCTATCAGCAACAGGGTGCTAACACGCAAATTCGCATGTTAGCACCCTTTTTCTCTACGCTTCCCTTTGCATCTCTAATGAGATGCAAAGTGGGCGTTCCAGAGCAAAATAATAGGAGAAATGTCACTAAGCCACATTTCTCCTATTATCAAGCTTCAGGCTAACGCTGTTAGAAACAAAAAAAGCAGTGCTACCCACGGTTAGCGCTGCTTGTTTTACACCTGGTATTTTCCTGACTTAGCCATGATATCCTATGGAAGGTGGATATCATGGCTAAGTTTGTGAGCCCCTATCATCAAGCTAACGCCAAACTTTGAGAGATTATCGTTGGTTTTCCAGCGATAATCTCTCATTTGGCAGTTAGCGTGAGGATTTTTATCACTTCTGAGATAAACGTTGCTAATAGCAAGTTATCTCAGCGATAATTTCCGGCGATGCTTAGCGATAAAAAAATCGTCGCAAAGCCTAGTTAGCGATAAATATCGCTACTCGTTGTTAATATGCCCCCTAGTGCCTGTAAACATAATGGACTCCTGGCCCATAATATTTGTAATTATGCCTCACGGACACATTGATCTAGTTACCGGAACTGGCCCGGGGTACGTTCGCCTGGCCCTTTTTATATAGCAGGGTCACCTGCCCAGTGACGCCTGTGATGGGTGGGTATAAAGTGTATATACACCACACTCCTGAACACTCCTGAACACTAGAACATGTCCAGCAGGACAGTACAGTGCCCTATTATGAGTACCCCATTATCTTATTGGGAAGATACTGTGGCCGAACTTTGCGATACTAGGTTGTATATCCCCATGAGCTCGAAAGGATCCAATTCTGCATGTTTTCTCTCTTAAGGTAGAAACAATGAGCCCAGATCTACAAACATGTATTAACTGCTTGAAACAGGTGGTAAATGCTCACTGGCAGGCGGAATGGTTCATGGGGGTGCGGGGGGGGGAGGGGTAGAGGGAAGTTATTGTTTTTCTTCAGCTGGGGAGATGCTTCTGCTCTCCTCATGTTGAAGTATGAAGGTTGGCGGAAGTCAAGAACTGCAGCTGCATCCAGCCTTGGCATCTCCGCTAATGGTTCTTGGTCCAGTGTCTCCACACCTCTAATTATTGGGCCTGGAACTTGGAGTTGGAAGGTGGTTTATTCATAGGGGAATACAGCTCCGGACTACTCGTAATATGGCCCACCATGGACGGATAAGCATCTGTATGTTTGCTTATTAGATCAGGGCCAGAGACAGTTTTAGCTGTTTAGCCAGACTCATGTAATTAAGAAAACTAGTAAAAGCATTACATACAAACATGCATAGAAAGACTTTGGTTTAGCTCCATTGATCTCTTCATTTGTCACTACAACTTGCAGCATGGGTCGTGGACTTGCCAACTTCAGTCATCACCTCTCTTGCCAGAATCAGATTGGGATCACAATGTGGCTCGGGCACTCCCAAAAAAAGGGGTCCACATTCGCGGGGCTTGCACTTTCATGAAACACCATTTTGGTACTTTCAGAGGTCTCATTTGTAGAGAAATGTTTCGTAAATGAAACATTTTAAAGCTGATAGAGCCAGTAACATTCGTAAAGACTAGAGCACTGCAGTTCAGAAATGTGCTTACTTGCAGTCTTAATGCCCTGCACAATGTAGTTGGATACTCTTTCCCAACCAGCTATGTCCTTGACTCTCATCATCACAGAAATCAGAAATCTAGTACAAAGTCAAGGGGAAAGAGTAAAACTGGAATCTCCGGGAATAGAACATGTAATAAGAAAAGTAGGAGGAAGAGCAGCTCTGAACTTCTGCCTTTGGAGAATAGAACGTCTATTGACAAACAATAAAGAAATACATTTTGCATACTAACCATAAAATCATTTTGCAAAATGCTCAAAAGAAATGAAATATAGCACTCTCCCAAATTTTGCACTTTTCCCCGAACTCTTCGCCACCTTGTCCTACATCCCCTCTTTCTTTGTGTGCACTACTCTAGTTAGATAGTGATCCCCAGTTCTTCTCGGTAGCACCAACTGGAGTGCTGGGGGAAAAGAGAAGGTAAACAGAGAGACAAAGAGACAGTATAATGAGAGAGATGAAGAAGAACTAGAAGTAGAAATAAGGTAAAGACGGGATCAATCAATCAATCATTTCATGTGTAAAGCGCGCTACATACCCGTGAGGGTCTCAAGGCGCTGGGGGGGGGGGGGGGGGGGGGTGAGGGGAGGTTGCTACTGATCGAAGAGCAAGGTTTTGATGAGTCTTCTGAAGGCCAGCAGGTCCTGGGTCTGTTGTAGGCTTGTAGGGAGAGTGTTCCAGGTTTTAGTGGCGAGGTAGGAGAAGGATCTGCCGCCGCCGGTGGTTTTCCGGATGCGTGGGACTGTGGCGAGGGCGAGGTTGGTACAGCGGAGGCTGCGGGTGGGGGTGTAGAAGCTGAGTTGGTCATTGAGGTATGCTGGTCAGGCGTTGTATAGGGCTTTGTGTGCGTGGATGAGGAGTTTGAAGGTGATCCTGTTGTTGATGGGGAGCCAATGCAGGCCTCTCAGGTGAGGTGTGATGTGGCTGCGTCGGGGGATGTTGAGGATCAGGTGTGTCGAGGTGTTCTGGATGCTTGCAGCCGTCTCAGGAGCTTGGTTGTTGTTCCTGCGTAGATGGCGTTCCCGTAATCCAGTTTACTGGTGACGAGGGCCTAGGTGACGGTTTTCTCGTGTAGGAGGGGATCCATTTGAAGATCCTGCGGAGCATTCGGAGGGTGTTGAAGCAGGAAGCAGAGACGGCGTTGACCTGCTTGGTCATGGAGAGGACAGAGTCGAGGATGACCCCCAGGTTGCGTGCGTGGTCGGTGGGTTCTGGGGCTGTTCCTAGCGATGTTTGCCACCAGGAGTCGTCCCAGGCTGAGGGGGTGCGGCCAAGGATGAGGACCTCCGTCTTGTCAGAATTCAGCTTCAGCCTGATGTCCTTCATCCATTCAGTGAAGGCCTTCATTCCTCTGTGGAGGTTGGCTTTGGCGGTGTGGGGGTCTTCGTTGAGGGATATGATCAGCTGGGTGTGGTCGGCGTAAGAGATGATGTTGAAGCTATGTAGTCGTGCAATGTCGGCGAGTGGTGCCATGTAGATATTGAACAGCGTCGGCTGAAGGATGATCCCTGTGGAACTCCGCAGATGATATCGGTGGTCTTGAAGCTGAAGGGTGGGAGGTGGACACTCTGGGTTCTGACGGAGAGGAAGGATGTGGTCAAGGCCAGGGCCTTCTCTTGGATTCCGGCATCATAGCGGCGTGCTGCTAGGGTGCGGTGGCAGACCGTGTCGAAGGCTGCTGATAGGTCAGAAGGATGAGGGTGGCTGTTTCTCCTTTGTCCATAAGGATCCTGATGTCATTGGTGGCGGCAATGAGGGCGGTCTCTCTGCTGTGGTTGCTGCGAAAGCCGGACTGGGATGAGTTCAGGATGTTGTTGTCTTCGAGGTAGCGGGTCAGCTGTCTGTTGACGATCTTCTCCGTGACTTTCGCCGGGAAGGGGAGCAGGGAGATGGGCCGGAAGTTCTCGAGGTCGTTGGGGTACGCCTTGGGTTTCTTCAGTAGGGCGTTGATCTCTGCGTGCTTCCAGCTCTCTGGGAAGGTTGCTGTCTCGAAGGAGATGTTGATTGTTTTCCGGAGATGGGGTGCGATGGCTGTGCTGGCTTTGTTGAAAACGTGGTGAGGGCATGGGTTAGAAGGGGATCCGGAGTGGATGGAGTTCATGGTCTTGATGGTGTCTTCGTTGCTGACGTTGGACCAAGTGGTCAGGCGATTGGTGCGGGTGTTGGTCGCAGGGGGGTGGTCTCGGCGGTGGGGGTGGTCTCAGCGGTGGATGTGGGGGTGGCGAAGTCGAAGCTGTCGTGGATGTCGGTAATCTTGCGGTGGAAGAAGGTGGCCATTGAGTCGCACAGGTCTTGTAATGGTGGAATGTCGTTGGTGTTGGTGCTGGGGTTGGAGAGTTCTTTCACAATGTTGAAGAGCTCTTTGCTGTTGTGTGCATTGCTGTCTAGGCGGTCCTTGAAGGTGGTCCTCTTGGCGGTCCTGATGAGTTGGTGGTGTCTGCGGGTGGCGTTCTTGTGGGCGGTGTAGCTGTATGGTGTTCGGCCAGCTCTTCACCAGCTTTCGACTGGTGCGCTTGGAGGTCCGGAGGTCTTTGGTGAACCATGCGGCTTTCTTGTGTTTGTGATTGGTGGCGGAGGTCTTGAGTGGGACGAGGGTGTAGGCGCAGTCGTTGATCCACTGTTTGAGGTTGATGGCGGTGGTGTCGGGGTCGGTGGGGTCGGCGGGTGGTCCCAGGGTGAGGGTGGTGGTCAGTTGGTCCTCAGTGACCTTGCCCCAGCAGTGGCTTGGCATCTGTTGAGTGCGGTGGTGTGTGGTCTGTTTCCTGAAGGTGAAGTGGACGCATCTGTGGTCTGTCCAGTGGTGTTCGGTGGTGTGGTTAAAGGAGACATGGGGACTTAAGGAGAAGATGGGGTCCAGTGTATGTCCAGCGGCGTGGGTGGGTATTGTCACAAGTTGTTTGAGTCTGAAGTTGGCGAGGTTGTCGATCAGGGCGGTAGAGTTTGCGTCGTTGTTGTTCTCGAGGTGGAAGTTCAGGTCCCCGAGGAGGATGTAGTCCGTGGAAGGTGTGGGGTTGGTATGGATCTGGAAGTGCATGTGCTCGGCGGTGGTGAGGGTGTCGTTGGTGATAACTCTGAGAGTGTCCTTGTGGATGATGACGATTCCCCCTCCCACTCCGTTGGTGCGGTCTCTGCGGGATATCTTATAGCCTTCTGGGATGGCTATGGCGATGTCTGGTGCCGAGGTGGTGTTCAGCCAGGTCTCCGTCAGGAATGCAACGTCGGGGGTGGTTGAGTCTTGGAGGTCCCAGAGTTCGATAGCGTGCTCGCGGGCGAAGCGGGTGTTGAGGGGGATGCATCGGAGGTGGTTGGGTTCTCTTGCTGATGGTTTGGCGGGCCGGATGCTGGTGAATCTGCAGTTCCGGCAGGTGAAGGGCCCTTGGATGCGCTTCGGGGTGGCCTGGTAGCAGGAGTGATCTCGTCCGGGGTTCAGTGTGTGGAGGGTGCTGTGGTCGTAGTGCAGTCTGGTCTTGTGGTGGCTTCGGGGTCCAGGGGTTCTGGCGCCGTGCGCGGTCCAGGCGCAGACGGGCGCAGACGGGCTTGCCCTTGGTGGCCGCCATATAAGGGGATGTGGGAAGGAGGGGCAGTTGGGAGGTGGGAGCGGGGCGGCGAATGGGAGTGCGGGGTGGGGCCGCAGGGGGGCAGCGGCGGGAAGAGCGGGACGAAGGCAAAAGGGGGCGGGGCAGGGGCACCACACAGTGAACGCAGGGCAGCAATGCAGAAAAATAAACAAATGGCACAGTTAACAGAGAGCAAATGAAAACAAAATGAAAGTCAAAGTACAAACTGGAGCGCAGAGCAAGACCAGTAGGCACTGAGCAGCAATACCAGCAGGGGGGGGGGGCGGCAAACTCCCGATGCGGCAGCAGCTGGCCAGGAGGCAGGAGCACAGAGGCGGAGCTGTGCGGTATGGGGGGTGGCCTGACCTGCAAGCAGGGTCAAGGGTCGCCAGAAGAAAAGGTTCATAGCTATGGAAAGAGGAAGAGGTAGGTATTTAATGAGTATAAGAGATATAGGTAATACTTTATGGTCATAGTAAATCACATGCAAACCTGCAAACTGAACCTCCTTCACTTTTCCAAGTGAATATATATCAAATGCCACACAGAACTCAGACCTAGCAATAAACACACTCTGTTCTCAGAATCATGGTTCAAGTGACCTACAGACAACTAGTGATATTGGTTTAAATATTCGATCTGTGTAACAATCCCTTACCATTGTTCACATGCACCTCCATGCGTAAGAAGCATGCTGTAGTACCAAATCGGAAGCACGTTCTGAAAAAGTTGTGCAATGCCAAATGGCCCTCCTCTTGCAGGCAGAATAAAGCCATGTGTTTGAGCATAACAGGGCCTAAGCCCTTAAACAGACCTGAGGCAATTATCTCACAGAAAAGTTCCTCTAAAGATGGCAATAACCTTAAAAACATAGGAAATCAGCAATAATGATGTGTAACCTCAACATGCTAGAAAAGCCAATCGTGCTGCACAGAGGAGTATCAAATTTGCACATTTTGGTTAGGCCTCAAGCATGGCCTAAGTTAGAATGAAGTTCAAACAGTTCTCTTTGAGGAAGCATATTACACAATCTTAAACATATCCTGAAATTCACACACACGTTGCCACATTCTGGCCTAGGTCCAAAAACAGAGTCCAGTCAGAATGACCTGCAGACTACAGCCAGAAACAAACCAAAAGTTACTAATTAATATTCCTGACATTTGGAGAAATAAGTCCCTTGTCTGCATTTTGGATAAGGCTTTTAAAATAGAACTAAAAGGTTGTCTGGCCCACAAATGAATTAGTTTAATTGTGCAAAAAAATTGGAAAAATAAATCCATTAAAATGGTTCCCACCTGTTGCTTCTTGCTATAGAGGAAGGGATCTGCTAGTAACACATTGCATTTCTGGGTGCTGAATGTGATAAGTCAGTAAATCTTTGGTGCAGACCAACTGCACAGAGCCTAGTGCAGGATTTTCTGGATGTGGTGGGACCGCAATTGAGGAGCACTAGATATGACTTTGAGTATTGCTTTACTCCCGCCCTCTGTGTGTCAGCAGCTGGATGGATGAGACAGGAACGATGCTGTTGTGATCCACTCTTTTCCTGCTATTAAGCGCCTCTGTCCCCACCTGTCACCCGGTGTGTGGGAGGCAGGTGTGGCCTGAATGACCCCCCCACCAAGCCTTGACACCCATCTCCCTCTCAGCTACTGATGCCAGCCCAGTGGCGGGAGCCACCTGAGCTTGTAGCATCTTGGGCAAGCACTACAAGGGGCCTGAGGTTAGTTGTTGCATTGCTACAACATGTTCCAGACCCTGCCCTTCTCTGAGGCTCAGCAGCTGCCCATGTAAATTTCATGTGCATAAAGCCACAGTCAGGCGAGCCACATCAATGAAGGCAGTAAGCGACGGCAGGCGGGCAGTGAGTATGCATCTTAGCATGGTGCACATGTGGTGTGGCTGCTTTCACAGGATTGTGTCATGTGCTGCAGCCGGGTATTGGGTTACCTGTGTGTGGACTGAACAGGCAGTAGCTTCTACCCAAGCTCGTCAGCAGTGCTACAGAAGAACCGTGTTTTGCACCACAACTGCTGCACACAAGTTTGAAACACACTCTACTTAGGCAAATCACAAGCTATGCATTCATACACAGACCATACAGATATTTGCCCAGGCCATTCTCTGCCCCCTGTGCCTCATTCAGAACCTGACCAGTAGTCTTTCCTGCACCCTACCACGTCCTGTTCCTGCTCCTCTTTCCTGGAGTCTTTGTCAATCCTCACACAGACTAAATATGTCTACCACCAAACCTCTCTCTGGACCATTTTCCTGGTCTGCCATCCTACGAACCTTCCCTCACCCAGAAAGTGTCCAAAGCATCTTAGCCACAAAAAACGAAATCCAGCACAGCATCACAAAATACAGAGGCAAAAAGTCAGGGGAAACCATGCCAAACATGCTAAGTCTAACAATACAGTGGTGAGGGGGCGTCTTTGGAAGCTTCTTGTTTATTTTTAGTTTTTCATCTCCCCTCACACATTACCTGTTGTTTCCTCCCTCCTACTTCCCATCCCACCTCTTCTGCACCCCCATGATCTTTTATTCATTTATTTAGGAGAGTGTGGTAGCAATTGCCAACAGCAGCTCAATCTTATATAAAGTGCTTCCCACTACATAGAATTTCATTTATTTGTATTTATTTACCAATTTATTCATTTACTTTTTTATTCCACCCTTTCACCTCACTTCGGACGGTTGCTCAGTGGGTTAAACACACTTAGCGGAGGTGGGAACCTGGAGTCTGCTAATTTGTTTATTTTTCCAATGTGGATGAAATGGCACTGGTACAAAACATTTCTGCTTTCCTAGTACATATCCCTTCATGGTATACATAAAGACAGCACTGCAGCCCAAAATAATGCTCTCATAGGGTGCACCAAAATGGCATCCCTGCACCCCCGCAATGCTTGGAGTGTATTGTAGCTCCCAGAAGCGCCTTTTGTAGATGCACATTTTGCCGGATGGTACAGCATTATCATTCCACACAATTCAGCAACACACCACATAATTCAATGCAACAACACATTTACAAAACACACCACATACATCCAATTCACATCACACAATACCACATCAGGCTCCAAAATGTAACCAAACACCACATCATTAAACTGCACAACATACCACTACAAAAAACAAAATACCATTCCACATAATTACACTCCTTGACACACAATCCCACTCTGCATAATTCCAGTACACTCAAAACCACATAATTACTATCCACATTATTCCACTGCACACCTCGCCACATACGTCTACGCCACTCGATTCCACAACTAACAATTCCAGTCCAACCCACATAATTCCACTCCACACCACATACCTCGCCTCCCTAACACATGGGTAAAACACATTGTCATTTACAGCGCCAATAGCTCTAACTCTCGCGAATGCAGGACTTATTGGCATTGCCAATGCTAGTTTTTTTTATTGTTGTTCTTCCTTTTGACAGTTTTGTATAGTGTGAACTTAGCCGAAGGCAAAGGCTATTTGTGCACTTTTTATGAGCACCAAGTACAATGCACAAGATCAGATTTTCTACTTATGGGCCAGGGAGATGAAGTGATTTGCCTAGAATCACAGGATGTTGGGAGCAGACACCTGGACTCGAACCTGTTCCCCCATCTCTGCAACTCTGACCTTCAGGCCACATGTGCCTATGCACACGCCTGGTCAACCAAGCGAAGAAACGTGCATGGTACAACCACCGCGAGGATTTACTAATGCCGAACCAAAACAGAAAATCTATGAACAGAATCCCTTTTGTCTCTGTTTTTAGCCCGGACAGCAACAAGGTGGCCAAGATAATAAAAAAAACTGGACAGTGCTACGATTTGATGAGCAATTCCATACACCACCGCTTTTCTCATACCAGAGAGGCAATAACATTGCCAATCATCTTGTTCGAGCTATCACGTGGCCCACCACCACAACTGACAAACACACCATCACAGCTGCGTGGGGAATGACCCCAGTAATTGGACACTTCAAATGCCAATCTTGCAGCGTCTGTGAGCTAACATGTAACACCAAGGAATTTGTCTACAACGGACAGACTCATCAACTATCCCACCACTCAAACTGCAAGACTCAAAACGTCATTTACGCTATCCGTTGTCCATGCGAACTTATTTACATTGGCCAGACCACCCAAATGGTCAAACAACGGATAATACAACACAAGAGCAGAATTAACTGCAAAGTACTCACTGCTCCACTGGTCACACATTTCATGGAGAAATCACATACGGACACTGACCTGAGGTGGATGGTCATTGAAAAACCTACACTACCCATCAGAGGGGGGAACATGGCAGCTCTACTCAATAGAGCTGAATGTAAATGGATTGCACGGGTTGACTCGGTCAATCATGGGTTAAACACCCTTGATGAATGGACAAATACCATCTCTGTCTAATTCCACTGTCCAACTATCTCTATTGTCTATCCCTCCTCTTATTACCTCTCTATAATCTGAAAAGGATTGTATAGTTGGTGTAATCTGTACCGTATTTTGACCCTGTTTTCAATTACCACAGTCTGCACTATCCAGACTCTATTGGGGTTCAAGTCCACTGTCCAGTTACATAGACAATTACCATGTATTTAACCGTCCGGTTTCATACCAGGTTGAACCCTCCCCCTATATGTATAGTTCCATGTTACAACACAGTTCGATATCAAGAATAATTCCTTCCTCTCAATATACTTTGTATGCAATGTATAGTGGATATGTATATTTAACTGTGCACTCGCCTTGATTTATCATGTACCTTCAATTGTGCCCTTGCCCCTGGGCTCGCGGTTTGCACTATTCCGCCTCCCCACCTGACCCGAGCATATGTCCGCCTAGCACGCCCCCATCACGTCATGCCTGTTAGATCTGCCCTGACTTCAAGCCGATCCAACCACTTCCCGTTTGCCATCGTTACCCTGGTAACCTTGCTACACGCCCTATACTCCACCTCGAGTGATGATCGGTCTCTGCCCCCAGCCTTCCCATTAGCCAATGCCTCCTCGGTAACCTTGCTACACGCCCCTTACCCCGCCTTCAGCGATCACTGTACTCCGCCCCTAGTCTTTCACTTCCTGACTTATATGCAGGCACGAGACGCGCTCAGGTAGCTCCCGCATTCATTGCCTGTAGCCCACCGGCCAGTAGAGCCCCGGTTGCCTTCTGCCGCCCTGATTAAGTCAGGTAAGAACATCGCCTGCACTTCCAGTGCGATCTGAACCCGAGATCCATTAACGTTCTCTCACGCCACCGACTCGTGCTGACTCCCAGTACTTTTCCTCCCCGCAGGCACAGCAAGCCCTGCCCGCTTCTCAGACCAAAGCGACAATCAGGTAACTCTACCTACTGTGATTTATAGTCGAAGCAAGAGTTCTTAGACAATTTTCTCATACTCCCTATCCCTTGCTCCCCCGCAGTGTCCGACCAGTGAGTGACTAATTGGACTTCATCTACCCACGCTTGATCGCCTGGGTACAACTGTAAGTTTTCACCCTGTCCTTTTCATGTTCGGCACTCCCCCACCGTTCACTCACTAATTTGCTAAATAACCTGGCAGACACCATGAATATCACTGAATATATTAGATATAGCAATTACCTCTTCTTTCCTTGATGTTCCAAGTAATACCTCTGCCTCCCCTCACATCACTCTTGTTAACCCCCGCTCCAGCCCCCACCCCTATCACATCACTTGCACATCTAAGCCTGTAATGTAAACCTGATCACCCACCCGTTCACATTCCCACCCCCAGCTTTGTCCTAATCCGTGATCCCCCACTCAAAGTTGCCCTTTCTGCCCACAGCACTGTTTTCATCGACAACCCTGTCCTGATGACGATCCCGACTAAAGGGGATCGAAACGCCGTCGACTATACAGCTTGAATTATACGACGCATATCACGTCTTGTGCTCCTGTATAAATAACTGTGTTTTCAAGTGATTATAACTTGTTTTTTTGGAGCCACGAATTGATGTAAATACTTTGGTTAATGCGTCGCCAATGCTGTTGTTTTTAGCACTTGCACATTCACTATCACTGATTGTATATAGCATCTTGCACCAAGTGTCACTGGGTTGTCACAAGATCCGTTCTGTACAGTGCTGGTTTAACTGTATTGACATACGAAAGATCCTACCCTCTGCTTTTTGGTAAATAATATTACCCTCTTTGAAAATCATTTGACTCCTTGTTTCTTTCTTTGTAATGCATATTGCATACATCTCTGAAACTGTCTCTACATAATACCTGTTGGGAATTGTTTTTGTTTATATGCACACGCAAGGCATGGAAGTGGGAGGATATTGTTCTTGGGAAGGACACTGGGGCCAAGGTGACCATGGTCTACATCCTGAGCAATAGAACAACAGCGAGGCCACTTCGCTTACAAAATGACTCATCCCTCACTACCCCTCCATTACTTGAGCAACAGAACGACTGCAAGGCTCCTTCTAATACTAAATTACTCAAGCCCTCCCCAGCCCTTTAATGCCTAAGGTCAGTGGCCTGGCAGGGGAGGGGAAAGCATAAAACACAGCTGCTGGGCCATCCATAGGGGCAGGGGCTGAGGTGAAGATGGCCCAAGTCACAACATCACCTGTCCTCCACAGCGAGGCTCCAGCATAAATCCACCCTCCCCGACCCACCATGCCCTGAATTTACGGCAGTGCAGTCGGTGCCGTCGCACTGGGCACCAAGCTCGGTGGGCGCCACTTGCACTCTGCACGAACTGCGTGTCATTGCCATATTTAATTTCCTCAATGTCGTGGCAATATAAGACAAACAATGCTGCTCACGCTCTGACGATGCCCATCGCACAGGGCTTTCTCAGCGTTGAGTCTTCATATCTTGACCAAAGGAATGCACTTCAATTGGTAAACAATGACTGCTAAACTTCCAAAAGACAATTTCGATTCAAGTCAGAGGGCTCTGAAGCTGGTGTATCATCCAGGTGCAGCACAAAGGCAGTGCCCACAGAGCGGGGTGGAATAACTGCATGCAAGCTTGCAATTTTATCAATTGCAGTTTGGGAAAAAAAGACTTTATAGGCGGTTTTTCAACATTTTCAAACAGATTCCTTGATACAATTATTTTTTGTCCGGATCCTTTTCAGCTTTGAAGCCGGAGCTTCTTTCATGTAAAAAATTAAGTCCCATTTCCCGTCATTCCACCCCCTCCCTAAACTACAATCAATACCTCTGGACTGGATAACAAGAGCAGTGTAGCACCACTGCATCTTGCATCAGGATCACCTTGCAACGATACCATCCATGCCTGGTTTAAAGTAACACAGACCACCATGGTAACACAATAATAAACAGGTTTATAAAAGACATTTCAAAGCTGTGTCATTGATTTTGAAATAGGGCCACTTATTAACCAGATGACTTCAAGTTTAGGAAGAACACTTTCCTATGCAATATATTGGCTGACTTTAATTAAGTGGGTCACAAAGATGCTGCATTTTAAGGTATATTGCCATGTTAAGGCACATACTGGAGAGATTTTTATGCGCCCAGCAGTTTTCAGAGCATATTAATAATGGCAAGATAACTCTGGGGAGTAATGTACATTTCATTCATCTTAACAGGTTTAATGTGCCTTCTGCAAGGCACAACTTGGAACATGCCTGTCACAGATTTGAATTTATTTGTAGATAGGTTATTGGGTTTTGACAGAGATATTTTTGGTGCTTGCAGTTCATAATTTGCAATCCTTCAAAAATAACACAGTGAGTTATGAACCGGCATCAAGGAGCTGCAAGCAAACTGTCAGGCATGAGTTTAGAAAGTATTTCTTCTCAACCTTTCCTCGTTCTAAGTTTGCTAAAAAATGTTTCCTTAGGTAGCGATACACTCTTATTAGCATATACAACCCCAACCACTGTGTTACTTTAAAAACCCTGAGTTTGTGTTTTTCCACTCTAAACACTTGAATAAATCAATGCCTATTAGTGAGAGAATCTGTGAGAAGGAGGTCAATGGGGGGCAAGAAACTTTATTGTACCAGGAACCACCAATGCAAAAGCGGGCCCTGCCTGAATGAGAAGGACCGTGGACGAGATCCAGTAGCGGCTCGTAGAGGGAGCGCCGTGGGGCGGTGGGGCAGGGGAGAGGCAGGGTGGGGGGTAGTAAACTCTGGCTCACGGCCGACCGGAGTAATGTAAATAAATAAGTAAATAAAACAAATTTCATTGCGCGCGCTGAAAGGCCAAATGTGTTTTAGAGCGCACAATGAAATTCGTTTTATTTATTTATTTAGTTATTTACATTACTCCGGACGGCCGTGAGCTGAAGTTTACTACCCTCACCCTGTCCCTCCCCCGCCCGCCTCACCACCCCGCGGCACTCCCTCCACGAGCCGCTACTAGCAAGGTGTCAAATAGAACACTGTTTCCGGGCTGTGTTGGCCACAAGGTGGCCAAGGTGAGAATGGCTCAATGGCCTGAGCAACACCTACCCTCCAGGGAGGCTGATCTTTGCATGCAATCATACGCTCCCCAGCCCCCTTTTTGTGAGATTGATTGGCAAGTCAGGGGGTCAAGGGGATGCCACCACTGATGCTCACTCAAGGGCCATATCACACGCCCCCCCCCCCCCCCCCCAGCGTGACTGCTTTACTCTCCCTGTCCAGTGCCCTCTGTGGGCTGAGAAGGAAAATAATCCTGGCCCACAGAGGGCACTGAGACACCGGCCCAGCGGTCAATGTCCGACTGCCCGCTGTGCAAAGCCATCCCTGTCTCTTGCATTGGGTGTTAGCATTTTACCTGATCTCAAACGCACATTTGCCTAAAAAGAAATACATTTTCAATGCCAGTATTAGTGAAGTTTGCCATTCTTTTTTCTTTCCATTCTTTACTTTTTTATGTTTATTAGTTATTCATGTTTCTTCAAATTCAGTCTACGAGTTGCCGTAATTCAAAGCCAATACTACACTTTTACGACAACAAGAAACTAAATCGAGATTTTTTTAAATCTCATCTAAGTACACCTGACTGGTAAAATAATTGTTTTTAATTTAATTGATATACAATGGATATTTTTTTTATTGCAAGCATCTGTTCGCCACATTTAGCAAACTAAATGCTTCCTTTTGTCTTATTTTTATTTTGTGCCATGTTCATGCGATAAAACAATAAAAATGTAACCATTTCACCAGCTTGTCCATACCAGACCTACTGGTATTACCAATGTATGTTTGATATTTTTTTAATGGGGTAGCTGTGGTGGCGCAGAGAACGCTCTAGTGCCTTTCAAGTTACCGGACGCTATACAGAATTTTAATGTGTTACATTGTCTGGTGACATTTATATAATACTTGCTTTCTTCTAATAAATATAATATACGGAAGGACACTGTTCATGTTTGAACCATCAGATATTATTTTCTTATTACAGGCATATTTAGACATTAGAAATCTTCTGCAATAGGACAATTGCACTATTACTCATTTTTAGTAGTATATTACAATTTAGGAGTAACATCAGGATTTCCATGCTTCACCAGGTAGCTACTGTCTCTTGTAAACAGTGAAAGAAAATAAGGCGGGCTGTGTTTACTTTAAAAATGATATGACAATGGTATTGCCAATTAACAATTGACATGGAGGTTGACCCTGCAAATCTGCACCAAATGTACCCGTACGTTTTGCTGTTTTTTGGGGAAAGAAACAGTACTGAGCAATCATTATTGATTAAGACATGCAAATATATTGATTTTCTTTTAAATTTCCTTCTAGTTATGCTACTCAAAATTTATTTCCGCTTTCACAGATAATTAATCAATAATTGAACAATTGATCAAATCCTGAAGGTTTCATCAACGGCATTATTATTACACGTAAAAAATACCACCCTGGATCCATTGCTGTTTGCACATTATACAGGACAAATCAACAATTAGATGAGATTTTTTGGGATGTTAGTACTATAGAAATTGTCTGACTGATTGAGTATTTGCAGTGGCTGCAGTGGTTGCAGCAGTGCTCCTCAGACTCTGTGGCTATCTCTTGTTTGTACTGACAGAAGCAGGAGGAACTAACTTAGAGGTGTTAGGGCTCACCCCCAATTTCTTGTATAAAGGTGGCCCACACAATCTACGGCTAGACATTCAGCATCACCTTCTACCCCCAGTAGAGGCTTCAGATAGGGATTGGTTGGTAGGTGTTACATAGTTAACGCACAATTTTGAGACCCAAGTACACCGCACAACTATTATAAGGGCACTGCTAATAATAAGAAAATCAACTTGATGGGTTTATTGTTAGTGCCATCACTCTGTAATCCTCAAAGCTTACAGCCTCTGCCAGGGAGTAGAAAATAGCAAATTCTGGAAGGAGTGCTACAGGAATACTACTGCCCAGGGGAAGATTGCAGCATTGGGGTATCGGTAGACAGTACTTCTTCATCAATTGAAAGAGTCATGCCAGATGTAACATATAATAATGTTAAGTTGCACGGAAGTCCACACTAGTTGTAGCTTTAAGTTACTTTATTAAAATAAGTTACATATGATAGCACCCCGCCAGGAGAATGTTGACAAAAGCTCAGCCTTAGCTGTTCTGATCTCTTCCAACTGACTGGTGGAACTCTACATCACCTCACACACACTGTAGACACAGCAGTGCTCGATTTGTGTAAGAAAGAGTGCTGGTGCCTGAAGTTCTGCTCTGAAGATAGCAGCCTGTGCAATTAAACGTCAGTGCACTGAATTCCAAGTTCAGTAGTCTTAAATTCACTACCACTCACTTCACTTCACTTCACTAGGAGAAGTGTGGCTCACTGGTTAGAGGAGGCAGACCCGGATGCTGGGATCAGACCCGGGACCAGGGTTCAATTCCCGACGCGGCAGGGTCTTGAGCCCAAAATGTCTACGGAGTCAGTAATTCTCACTTCGGTGCCTACTCAAATCACAGGTTCACACTCTGCAACTCTGGGCAATAGCTTGCTTAATCTCCACTACGGCCCCTGCGGCAGGATGCCTGGCTTTCACCTTGGGGATACCCAGTAGGGGCTATCTCACAGGGAAAAAACCAGGACGGGTTCCCAATGCAAAGCGCCCTGAGACCTGATGGTGATATTGCGCTATATAAAAACCTATCCATCCATCCACTACCAGACACTCCCTGCCACTTTTTCATGTCCCTGCTTTCTCTTTGTGACAGTTCTAACATCTTTTTCTTTCTCCATCTTTCTGATCTGTGTGTTTTTCTCTTTCTTGTTCTGGTGCCCCTCCATCGTCAACCACAGGCTCAAATTAAGCACCGAGACACAGACTGCAGACACTGGAAACACAGCATACATGACAGGACATAACACACCTCCCTTTTTTCAACACGCACAAGTAGACATCCTCAGCTACCATAAACACAAAACAAACCACTGTAAGAACCATGCAACTGGACCCAGTCTTCCCATGACTTGCTATGTAAACCAAACACAAGACCAACACTAACAAACCTGCAACACAATGTGGCCAAGACAATCAACTTGGAAATATGTAGCCTGCCCATGACTTGCACATGCTCTGAAGAGTTACACATGCAATTCATAGTCTACACACGACTTATATACTAACATAGCATAAGGCATGCAACTGCACAGTCCGCCTACATGTTGCTCAAAGTTTTACAAAAGAAAAATACACAGCTAGCCTGTTCATGATATAGACTATAAATTTAGCAAAGTGATACTCAAAAGTACAGTCAGGGGCTGCATGCAGCCCTTCTGGCCCAATGCTGGGCTGCAGTTTACTCGAACCAGCCCCTACAATGTTAAATAAATGGGCAAGCATTTGTTTTCAGGGTAATTGTAATTATAGAAAGGAAATATTAAGGTTTCCTGCACAACTTAACTTTAGAAACACTTTCATTTTCAACTCCTTACGTGCTGGGCACATTCCACTGCTGTGCTGGGGGGAGAGTGGGGGGGTGCGCGCAGCGTCCCCATGCTCATGACAAGCTCAGCTTGTCATGAGCTACAGTGATCCTGTGCAAATGACGAGCTGAGCTCGTCATGGCCACACCCGTTTCTTTAGAACGTTCAGCACAGCAGGGGAATTAGCCCAGCGTGTGAGCGTTTTAAAGGCCATGACGAGCTCAGCTCGTCATGAGCACCGGAGCACTGTAGCTCATGACGAGCACAGCTTGTCATGAGCATGCAAGGGGTTAAAGACATCCTACAACATATGTATGTGTGACACTAACTACACTGAAAGTGAGGATTTCTTTCTTTAGGAGCTTTCCTTTATTTTTTTTACCAGGGGTTTACAGAGAATAAGGTTCTCTTCTCTTTTCTTAGGGTCTTCAGAACAGCCTTCTGTAGGTCTGGTCCAGCCTGTTGCCCCTTGGAGAAGAAAACATGACTCGGGTAAGTCCCTTGTTTCTTTCCTTTTTGTATGTTTTCATTATCAAGGTCTGGTAGTGAGGGGGAAAGAAGCTCTATCCACCCAACTGTTACCAGAGAATAATGCATATACCCTCTCTCCCAGTCTCCCACTTCCCCAGACATCCCTACTCTTTGTATTCCGTCAATTTAAGTAGGCCCTGAAACCAGCCACGCACCTGAGATAGCCCCCTGGAACATGGCAGGGCACAGCTTGATGGTCCCCTCCGCCTTTTGCGGGCTGCTTATGTAGGAACACACTTGCTGGTTCTACTCCCGGTTTGAGGTTTCCTCTGACTCCTCGCTCTTCTCGGTTTCCGGGCTTCCATTCTCCTCCAGCATCCGAGACGTGTACCGCCGCTTCCACCTCCGGCCGGCTTCTTAAAGGGCGTGCGTCCCTTCCAGCATGGGGGCTGTTATACATGTTGATGTCTGTTTCGTTTGAAGGTATTGCGGGCTGCAAGGAGGGGAAAGGAGAAATGAAAGAGGGCAGTGTGTCAGTTTCCTCCTCTCTTTCTTCTACCATTTCACTGTTTATGGGTACTTCTTGATAGTATGAAGGTCTTATAAAGTCTCTTCCAAATTCAAAAAGTGTATTTCATTGACATGCAAAACCGTTTCACCTTAGTACATCAGATTATACCAGTGCCGTGGGAAGTGGGTTTTTTAAGTGATATTTTTCAAACAGGAATTTAAGAAACATTCATGCTTCCTTTTACCCACACTGACAACAATCATAATAATGAACTATAAAAGGCAATTCTCTTGTTGTTTGCCCTATTTGGGAGGTCTGGGTTGATATTATGCATTGAGGACATTTTACTTTATCAGATCATACACAGAAGAATGTTTCATACAGCGCACATCCTGAAGTCAAGTATTTCAAGGACCTCTTATATCTGATAATGGAGGTAAAGGAGCGAATGGAAAAAAGAACAATTGCCTAGCATCACACAATTTAGTGAAGTGGGGAAGCTGGGATTAATCCGAGCTTTTCTGGTTTTACATTGTGCAATTCAGCCAATAGCTGTATATGCTTCACTTGCCACACACCCACCTTACATTACCACCCCCTGCCCGACCATCACCCCGCTAGCATCAATGCGACCCTTGTTCACACCACAGACCAAACATTTTGGCACTTGGGGAAAATGTTGCAAGTACCCATGATTTAGCGCATGATCCAAAACTGGATATCTGGATTGAAGGTATCCTTAAAACCAGCCTTCGACCTATACTACCTTAATGGTGAGAACACTCAGTTCCCCAACATACATGTCAAGAGCACCCCACAAAAACAGTAGCAATATGTCTATACGCTTGCCCAACAATACATTACACCAAGGCACACATCTAACCAGCAATCTCCAACACACTTGAGAAATATGTTTACACTATGTACTGCTACACTGTCATACCCCAAACCTTTAACTCCTAAACCTGCATCCACATCCAATAAATACCTAGATCAATACACCCAAGAACTATTCCATTTTCATACTCCAATAAACAGTAAAGCCAACGTGCAGAACAATACACAGTAAAAACATACACTTGTGCAAAACACATGCCAACACAAGACAAATGCAGCAAAATGCACTGTGGAAGTTGTTTTTACCTTTTCTCATATTAAATGTATTATAAACTGAGTTTACACTCAAATAAACTGTCTTTACACTGTCCTTCATCTTTCATTGATGTTACAATACATCACATGATGACTTCTGATGTTGGTTTTCTCTTCTAAATAAAGAATTGTGAGTTTTACTTTAATAAACAAAGAGCATTCCAGTAGACTTTTCTCAGGCACGCTGGAAGCAGGGAGGCCAAATCCTACGATACAGGTTCCTAGTTGATGGAGCAATATATCAAAGCCAGGTGACATGATTTAGAATCCCCACCGGATGATATACGATTGTTAAACCCGCGATTTTAAAATTGAAGAAAGAATCTGCAAATCATTTTAGACGGCACCTGATATTGGAAAAGCGGTGGCTTCTACGTGCCCGTTTTTTAACTTTGAAAATCCGATCAAGATATTAAACCGGATCAGTCCACACGAGGATAAACCTGTGAGCCCGCAAGAGGAAACTATAATAGCAAAACCCTAGCGGTACTTCTTCAAAACCGAACCATAAAGTTGGATAAAATAATCTTCAGTTGAAGATTGCAAGTTTTATCAATGTCCTGATGAAGGTGAAAGCATTATAAGTACACCGAAACGCCGCGTTGACTGTTGTTTTTGGCTGTTTTTAACGTAAAGTAACATACACATCCTAACATGATGTGTTTTATTTATTTTAGAATGTAACCCTTCAGGGAGAGATCCAATAAAGTGTAAAAACTTTTTTTAAGTAATTGTTTCTGCATATGTTTGATATTTGTCTTTGTTTATTACATAGTGACACAATGTAATATTTTTCCACTAGATCTAGAGGTTATAGCTGCCCTCTGATACCAGGTTAGATTCAACTCCCCCACAAACTCGCTCAAAAATAACAACTGGAATTTTTTCCTTAAAAAGCGCAGGGCCTAATTCTCTGTAACCTAACCAAGGACATCCCGACTGTTTCAGGCTATTGACATACAATGTATCAACTAGCATACTTGAAAAAACTGTGAGAATAACTGAAATCCTATTAAATACTACCATGATCGAATCACCAAATGTATTCTGTAGTGAAATGTTTTTTTTGCTTGTTCCTTATTGGAGCAGATCCTGAGAACCATGTAGTTGTGTAGAAAGTATACAAGTCTTTGTCTAAAGTCCAATGAAAGGACGTGTAATTTTCGGTACCTCTGAACCCCCTATTCCCCACCTTTAGAAGTCAAGTCTATGCCAGATTTTATATAAAGAATTGTACTGAGCTATTTGCACTTATGATTTGTATACAACGCAATTTCCTATGCACACAACAATCAATTTAGGTACAAATTATATTTTGAACAGACATCAATAAGTTTCGTCCTAGAAAATAATGTTTTCCGCTTCTTTTGTTTGAGCAATATTCTGCTGTTTTATTGCCCAAAACCTTTTCACCAGCCGACACGTGTTTCGTCAGAGTACAGATTGCTCTGACTCTTCAGGGCTTTTTTGCAATGATGGCGAATATTGTAATCCCACTTAACCGGTGATAATTCCAACCCGGTAAGGGTATCATGTACGTTCCCTGGTTGTAGTAAATCCTCACACGTATCTTCGGTAACTTTAATTGGAACGCAGTCACAATATCTACACAAATCCGTGTTATTGCACTGGTTGTTGTATCTAGAGGCGCGTAGGCAAACAAAACATTGATAGGTACAATCCGCTCATCACTATTCATAAATGCGTGCTCCAATGCGGGCGAGGGAATCCCCTCATGACGTATAAGCGTTACTGAATACAGTCCGTATGTCCCTGGACCTTAGACAGTATCAAGCCGCGAATCCGGCAGTCAGCCTTTCCCGTTTACTCGTTGAATACGGAAGAGGACTTATGATTTGTATGCTCTGCTGCTAAACTGACCAATTTTTTAGTATGAAGGAGTTCGGTCCTTAGAATGGGGAAGGCTGGACCTGAAATACAGTTTTACATGAAAGAAATGCCCCCCCACTAAACTGACCAATGGCATATTTCATTTATAATGCCTTAAAAATTCTTTATGTAAAATTTAAAACTACAAATCTTTTCTATCATTGTTATATGAATGTTAAAACATTGATTACTGAACTTGATCAAATTAGTATTAGTGACAGATCTACTCAAGGACCACCAAATTCTAAATCGGGACTACACTTTTCCCAGTTCCCAGCTGTCGGTGCACCTTTAGGGTTATGATCATTTAGGATAAGTTTGCATGCTGACAGATCTTGTAGCAGAGGTGATGGTTCTGATTGGAGCCGACCAGTACTTGACAAACTAATTGGCTAAAGAACTGAGTGCTGAACCTTCCTGGTCCCGACAGTTTTCCCACAAGAATTCAATTGAACCAGTCCCAACCTGATCTCAGTCCTGGAAAGACGAGGCTGAAGAAGAATGATGTGAGTATCAATAGGGATTTCATGCAGGTGAAAAATGATTTTTGTTGCAGAGCAGTCCACGTTGAAAGTTGTCATGGGCGCATTGTGGGGGAATGCAGTGGATGTATTTTTAGACTAATTAATAAGTGACTTTGATCTTTGGATCATGGGAGTGATAGCTATTGTTTTCTAGATGATGTTCCTAGATTTTTTGTTTTACATTGACAAATGTATGAGTTGTTGTACACATGGTATAGATCTAAAGAGAGGTCCCTCAAGTTAGAGAATTGAACTGTTGAATCTTGTCTGCTAAGGTGAGGTATCCTGTGAGGCAATATCAGCTACACCAAGATAGGGATGTCATCTTTTCGGGCACAATTGTACTAATTGAATTTGGTGGCAGCTCGTTCCTTAGTGCATGGAAGTAAGTGCACTGAGCACATTGATTTCCGCAGGTCAAGAGCTCACTGTTGGATGAAAGTGGGAAGAATTTAACACTGCTGTTGAATTATTTGTTTAGTTGAAACAGGCAAATGGTGAGAATTTCATGAACGGTGGTTCATAAGCTGTCTGCCAATATTTAGGTATTGGCTGGTGGATGTCATAGCCACCCTGTGATATGGCAACCTTTTACAGAGATGCTGGTATTGGAAGACGGATCGTAAACACAGTAGTATGAAGTAAGTGAAGGACTGGAATGGAGAGTACCTGAGATCTTGTTGGAGTGGGAAATCCTTTGTCAAAGAAGGACAAAGACGTAACCAAGGAAGAAAAGATTCTTACTGAAGGGACCCCAGATAGGCAGATGGCGGTCAAGAAAGGGTTATGCATGTGCAGGTGGCTTAGCCAATGGCACAAATAAACATTCAAGTATGGGAAACTGTGATTCGCATGAGCAGAACCTTCCATATCCCTCAAATAGAGAACTTGAGGAGGAGAATGTATGACTTAAATCCACAGCTTGGGCACACAGAATTTGAAACCCTAAATCTATAGTAACTAAAAAAAAAAGACTTTTGAATTAACGGTCCACAGTAAGACTCATGCATTGAGTAGCGTGTAAGATGAGGAGAGGCAGAGAAAGTGGATGGAGAAAGTCATTGAGACACTTGGTGTCTTTCCCCTGATCGAGAATGAAGAGGAGAAGGAGAAACCAAAATGGCAGAAAGGAACAGGGAGTGAGGAGGAAGGAGCCATTATAGATGACATCCTCAGTATGAAACCACCTCCATACAATGTGCCAGTTGCTGCACTGAGTACCACCGCAGCCGCAGTAACCAAGACCGTGACAGAATCCCCTAAACACCTGTGCACCTCGTAGCTATACAAAAAGTTCTGTTTCATCCCATGCTCAGGTCTCCATACCCACAGCAGTAAGCACACTGTTGTCATCAAGCACAGCAATTGCTTCCTCAGATGAGGCGATTATCAGTGCTCTACCAAGTCAACCTGTCCATAGCATAACTCAGGACTTTGCACCTAGCACTGGCATAATGGCACAAGAGTTTACCTAGCACCAGGATAGGAGCTCAGACAACTAGTGCAGCTTCGCCAGTTAAAACGTTAATTGCAGTACAAACCCCACAGTGACTTAATGCCGTCCAACTGAAAACTAAATTTGAGAAATTGTTAAGGGAAAGGTGGGAATGGACTACTTAGGACACTGTAGTGAGAACAAGTTGCTCTAAAAGAGTAAGGGAGCAGTGAGAGTGGCAAGGGAGGCACATGCAAAAATGGAAAAGTGGCTGAGCATTGTGGAATTGACATAACCCACAGACAAAAATTGTGTAAGAATGTTCAGATAACAATGGGTGAGAAGGAGATAAAACTGCTGAAATTGAGGGGGTTGAGGACACATGTAATAAAATTGAAAACATCAGAGAATGGAGTAAGACTGAAAGGCTTACCCGGCTGAGGTCCAGGAACGATAAGGTAAAAGTGAAGATAAGAAAGAGGGTCTGAAGGAAGATGAGGAAGGAGCCATAGGTTGGGCAGTAAAGGAGTAGACTTTGTGAGAAGTACAGGGGGAAGCATATATACATGTCCGCCGGTTGCAATCAGACCTCTTCCATTTTAAAAACTCCCTTCCCAAGCTCAGAGAGAATCCAATACGTGGCACATAGATGCAACAGAGTGTGACCATTTCCAAGGTTCTAAGGGAGGATTTGTATGTATAATTTAATTTGGCGGTCCCAAAGGAGCTCTGGGAAGAGTGTAAAAGGGCAGTTGATTGGCCAATACAAGATCCACCTCGGTGGTAGGGGAAAATGCCCCTTTGCCCATAGACAAAATCAAATACAAAGAAGTTATAAAACATCTAAAGACTGTTAGGATTCGGTCCCCAGTCCTCTTTTGATGACCATATCTTCGCCATCACATGACACGCCAGTTGCATAAAAGGGAGTCCTACCATAGTGTTGATGCTTGTTATTGCTAACCTGTGGGTTCCCGCTATCTTGGTTCCTGTGAAGCTTGTTGGCTGTTGCAGATTCTCACGGGCTCATGAGAATCGTTGGAGTATTGCCTTCTTCCTTCTCCCTCTTCCCTTGCCTTGAAGTCCCGTCGTTGTTACCTACTGGTTCCCTCCCTCCTGTCTCCTAGATGCCCCTTCCTGTGTAATTCGTAGTTAGTTAGTTAGTGTACCTTCCTTGTTTTGGTTTCCCCCTTTTTCTTTTTTGAGATTTGCCAACGACATCCAGGGGCTCCTGTTTGTCAGACACCTTTTGGTGTCTTTTTTTTCTTTTGTACCCAAGACATTGCAAAAAGAAGATTAACGGACGCTAGGCGTTCGCGCTGTAAAAAACGTCTTTGGTAACCGTTCCGCCTCGTTATGGGCGGATCTGATGTTTGAGTAGTATTCCGGCTGGGTATTGCCTTTCGGTCCTCCCGAGAAAATAGTTGTTATCGCTTCTCGGCTCCACAGCTTTCCCCCCCTCCCAATCCTTTCAGAGACACAGGGGTTTTTTGTTCATGCCCGTTATTTTGGCACGTTTTTTACCCTGTGAATATCTACACGCCCAAACCAAACACCCGTGTTGCTAGTCCTGTTTTAGAGGCTATTACAAGAGAAGTCATCTTGGAGTTTTTTATACCCTGGACTAGACCCCCCTCGGAGCAAACCCTGCATTCATTTCTGGTAAGTGCATGTGTGGTGAACTGCTGGATATGGTCATTCGTTACAGAGGTAGGATTGGGGACTGAGAGGTTATTGTGAGGTGTATCTTTTGTCTCCCTGTTTATGCAGGTGCGGAAGCGAGGAGGAGGGTGTTATTTGATCTACGTTCTACAGGGGTGAAAGGTTTGGTGCCTTCGTTTATATTCCACCCCCTTTTCTGGGTCATCGGTTTACTCATCTGTACCATCTAGTGAGTGACCGGTGAGTCGGGGAAGTGGTTGGGACACACCTCGTTCCTGCAGTGTGTGGGTTGGGCTGGAGCCTAACAGAATAACAAGCCCATGTTTAAATACACTGCCCGAACTTGGATGGACGTTGATACAGGGGCCATGGCAGGGGCTGAAGCCCCCACCATGCTTGATGTAATGGGAGCCCTAGCTGCCTTACAGGCTCAGGTGCAGGACTTAAGACAGGAGAACGTAGGATTGAGACAGGAGTTGGGTGCAGTAAGTGCGCGTGAGCATGTACAACCAAGAGGTCCGACACCCATTATACAACCAGCTACGTTCCAGTATGGAGGGGCGGGACAGAGCAATCCTGGAGGCAGTACCCCTGTCGCTATCACTGTGACATCCCCTGTTCCTGTTCCCCTGGCTCAGCCTGAACGATTCTATGGAGACAGTGGGAAATTTGGGATGTTTATGAATCAGTGTCAGTTACACTTTATGTGTAGGCCTGGTGCCTTTCCTGACGATGCGGCAAAGGTAGCCTTTACGCTTTCATATTTGGCTGGTACTGCTGCCCAGTGGGCTATACCCTTAGTTGAAGGCAAGGATCAGGTGTTGCGTGATTATGATGCTTTCAAGGAGTTGATGCGGGGGTTATTTGCTAAACATGCATTCATGCAAGCCAGTGATTCCAAATTGCTGAAATTGCGACAGGGAAGACAGGACCTACTAACATATATAGCGACCTTCAACCGGTTGATCTCTGAGACTCATTGGCCAGCGGAAAAGCGGACCTCATTGTTCTACCAGGGTCTTAATGATGATTTGAAGGATGTGGTGTCACAGGTGGTGGATCCACCAGAGGAGTGCGCCGCGTTCATAGACCTGGTGGTAAAACTGAACCACCGGCTTTCAGAAAGACGTGGGGATTGTGTACGTTTTCAGGTGTCCCGAGGAAACTTTATGAAAACTGAAGTTAAACCGCCCCTTGGGGAACAGAAGTCTGTACCAGAACCAATGGAGATAGGGGGAGTAAGGGGGCCTCTGACCCCTGAAGAAAAGAAAAGAAGAAGAGATAAGAATGTATGTCTCTATCGTGGACAGGGAGGCCATTTTGCAAGGGAGTGTCCTGTTAAACTGTCAGGCGTAGGGTATGGAAAGAAGGTGGCATATGTACAGGTGGGAGGGTCCCAACTTACTGAGTACTCAAGGGGTCAGTATGAGGTGTTGGGGGAGTCGATTTGGCGCCCAGACATTTTGTCATTTCTGCCCAGCTCTTGTTGACAGCGCAAAGACGGGTACCAGTATCCGTGCTATTAGATTCGGGTGCCACTGGTAATTTTATTGATATCTCCCTAGCAGAGAAGTTGGGTGTTCCTTGCCATTATAAGAAGCAACCGGAGCCCGTAAGAGCGATCGACGGAACTGAATTGTCATCAGGGTGCATCACCAGACAGACTGTGCCTCTGCGGTTGTTGTGTGAAAATGGACACTCGGAGCGAGTGGTCTTTGATTTGATTGATGCGCATTCCTTCGGTCTGGTGTTAGGAGTGCCTTGGCTCCAGGAGCACAATCCCAGGATTGATTGGGTGCAGCGTCTAGTAACTTTGGATTCGCATTACTGTTTGAGGCATTGTTATAGCGAGGCTAGTGAGAAGGTCCCTCCGTTGTTCTGTGCAGCCATGGAAGAAAGTGGAGTCCCCACGCAGTATGCTGATTACACCAATGTCTTTGATAAGAGCTACGCACAGAGCTTACCACCACACCGGTCTTTTGACTGTAGGATCGATCTAGTGGAAGGGGTTCCTTTGCCCTGTAGTCGTGTCTATGCACTGTCCGAACCTGAGGAGAAACAATTCAAGGAATACCTGGATGAGATGCTAGAACTGGGGTTTATCCGTCCTTCTTCTTCGCCCGTGTCTTCGGCGATCTTTTTTATACCGAAGAAGGAGGGCACGTTGAGGGCTTGTGTGGATTACAGGACATTAAACAAGGCCACAGTGAAGAACAGGCACCCTCTTCCTCTCATCCCCGTGTTGCTGGATCAGCTCCGCAAGGCCACGGTGTTTACAAAACTGGACTTCCGTGGAGCCTACCATCTGATTCGTGTGCGGCCTGGGGATGAGTGGAAGACGGCTTTTAAAACCAAACATGGCGTGTTTGAATAATGTGTGATGCCGTTTGGCCTATGCAATGCGCCAGCGGCGTTCCAGTATTTCATTAATGAAGTCCTGAGCGAGTACCTGGATAGAACAGTAATTGTGTACTTGGACGACATCCTTATCTTTTCGGAGACAGGAGTAGAACATCACAAGCACGTGCAACAAGTGCTGCAGAAATTGAGGGAACATCGGCTATATGCCAAACTCGAAAAGTGCCAGTTTGATGCGGTAGAGGTGGAATTTTTGGGGTTCCTGATATCAGCAGAAGGAATACGGATGGACCCAAAAAAGGTACAGGCGATCGTGACCTGGCCTGTACCATCCACGGTTAAGCACATACAGGTACTTTTGGGGTTCGCCAATTTTTACCGGCGGTTTATCGCTCGTTTTTCTGATATTGTGGCGCGTATGACTCGGCTGTTGCGAAAGGGGGTTCCTTTTTCGTGGTCCCATGAGACTCGGAGTGCCTTCCGGTTGTTGTTGAAGACCTTTATGACCGCTCCTGTGCTGGCCCATCCTGATCCTGCCTTGCCGTTCTATGTAGAGACAGATGCGTCCGCTGGTGCGGTGGGTGGGGTACTGTCGCAGAGAGAGGAGGGCACGGGCCATATGCATCCTATTGCCTATTTTTCGAAAACATTGTTGCCTGCCGAATGCAATTACACTGTGGCGGAACATGAGTTGTTGGCCATGAAACTGTCCTTTGAGGAATGGCGTCACTATCTGTGGGGGGCCAGACATACGATCACGATCTATACCGACCACAAGAATCTGGAGTTTTTTAGATCAGCCCGGGCAGTGACGCCAAGACAGATGCGATGGGTTTTGTTTTTCAACGAATATGATTTTATCATAACATACAGACCCGCGGCGCAACAGATAAAATCTGACGCACTGTCTCGGATTCATATTGATCCGGAGGAGGTGAAATCAGGGAAGGAGAGTAGACCTATGATCGATAGTGGGAAGATTGTTGGAGCGGCTTCGGTGGAAGAGTTTGCATCTACGGTGAAAGATCTGTTGCGCGGGATGGACTTGGGCCCATGGTTACAACTGTCTCAGGTGGTGTTCCGGGATGGGTTGTTATATCAAGGTGATAGGTTGTTTGTTCCACCCGAGCTGAGAGGAAAGGTGGTGGAGTGGTGCCACTTCTCCTCTTTAGTCATGCATCCTGGAATGGGTAAGACAAAGGAGTTGTGCTTGAGGTGGTTTTGGTGGGAAACCGTGGCACAGGATATTCAGCGATATGTGTCAGCCTGTCCTGTTTGTGCCATCAATAAGCCCTCACATAGTAAGCCCTCTGGTCTGTTGCAGCCGTTGACGGTTCCTCCTTCCCCTTGGCATACTGTCAGTATGGACTTCATCACTGACCTTCCTTTGGTGTCTGGTTTCACAGCCATCCTTGTGGTAGTAGACTTGTTCACCAAGATGGCGCACTTTATACCACTTAAAAAGATTCCGACAGCAAGGGAGATGGCCTTGGAGTTTATGAATTCGGTTGTAAGGTTACATGGGTTACCTACAGCAGTAATATCAGACAGGGGGGCGCAATTTGTGTCCCATTTCTGGACGGAGCTCTGTCTGGTGCTCAAGATGGATATACGATTGTCATCGCGTATCATCCTCAGTCAGACGGGCAGACGGAGCGCACCAACCAGACAATGGAACAATACTTGCGGTGCTTGATTACGTCTCTGTCATGTGATTGGGTGACGGCCTTACCCATAGCGGAATTCGCCTATAACAATAGTGTACACACGGCCCTGGGGATGACACCGTTCTTTTGTTCTATGGGATACTATCCTAGAGCCCTAGCTATCCAACCCACTGAGCACCTGCCAGCCATTGACGAAGTGTGTAAACGATTGAGTAACATCTGGGAAGTGGCAAGGGGTAGGCTACAGGAAGCCAAGGTGGCTATGAAAGTACAGGCGGATCGTCATAGGGTCTCGGCCCCTGGTTACAAGGTGGGAGATCGAGTATGGTTGGTTTCACGTAACCTGCGACTACAGGGGTCACGCAAACTACAGCCCCGGTATGTAGGCCCTTTTCCGGTAGTACAGGTGGTCAACCCTGTGGTTATGAAGCTGTTATTGCCATCAGATTATAAGATCCATTCCGTTTTCCACACCTCATTGTTGAAGCCCTTTGTTCCGTCAGATCAGGTCTTGCCCCCTCCTGCCCCTGTGTTGGTGGATGGTCAAGAGGAGTTTGAAGTACAGGCTATTCTTGACTCTAGGCGTAGGAGGGGTAGGTTGTATTACCTGGTGGATTGGGAGGGTTATGCCCCGGAAGATAGGACATGGGAACCAGCTGGAGGGGTGCATGCGCCTCGTTAAGTGCAGCTATTCTATAGACAACATCCCAGGAATCCCCGGCCTGTGGGGAGGGTCATTGGAGGGGGGGGGGTATTGTTAGGATTCGGTCCCCAGTCCTCTTTTGATGACCATATCTTCGCCATCACATGACGCGCCAGTTGCATAAAAGGGAGTCCTACCATAGTGTTGATGCTTGTTATTGCTAACCTGTGGGTTCCCGCTATCATGGTTCCTGTGAAGCTTATTGGCTGTTGCAGATTCTCACAGGCTCGTGAGAATCGTTGGAGTATTGCCTTCAAGACCTGGAACTCCCTACCGACCGACCTGCGCCTGACCCAAGCCCATCTCTCCTTCAGGAAGAAGCTCAAGACCTGGCTATTCGAGCAGTAGCAGCACTCCCCCCCCCCTAGCGCCTTGAGACCCTCCGGGTAAGTAGTGCGCTATATAAATGTCTGTGATTGATTGATTGATTGATTCTTCCTTCTGCCTCTTCCCTTGCTTTGAAGTCCCGTCGTTGTTACCTACCTGTTCCCTCCCTCCTGTCTCCTAGATGCCCCTTCCTGTGTAATTCGTAGTGAGTTAGTTAGTGTACCTTCCTTGTTTTGGTTTCCCCCTTTTTCTTTTTTGAGATTTGCCAACGACATCCAGGGGCTCCTGTTTGTCAGACACCTTTTGGTGTCTATTTTTTTCTTTTGTACCCAAGACATTGCAAAAAGAAGATTAATGGACGCTAGGCGTTCGCGCTGTAAAAAACGTCTTGTGGTAACCGTTCTGCCTTGTTATGGGCGGATCTGACGTTTGAGTAGTATTCCGGCTGGGTATTGCCTTTCGGTCCTCCCGAGAAACGAGTCGTTATCGCTTCTCGGCTCCACAGCTTTCCCCCCCTCCCAATCCTTTCAGAGACACAGGGGTTTTTTGTTCATGCCCGCTATTTTGGCATGTTTTTTACCCTGTGAATATCTACACGCCCAAACCAAACACATGTGTTGCTAGTCCTGTTTTAAAGGCTATTACAAGAGAAGTCATCTTGGAGTTTTTTATACCCTGGACTAGACCCCCCTCGGAGCAAACCCTGCATTTGTTTCTGGTAAGTGCATGTGTGGTGAACTGTTGGATATGGTCATTCGTTACAGAGGTAGGATTGGGGACTGAGAGGTTATTGTGAGGTGTATCTTTTGTCTCCCTGTTTATGCAGGTGCGGAAGCGAGGAGGAGGTTGTTATTTGATCTACGTTCTACAGGGGTGGAAGGTTTGGTGCCTTCGTTTATATTCCACCCCCTTTTCTGAGTCATCGGTTTACTCATCTGTACCATCTAGTGAGTGACCGGTGAGTCGGGGAAGTGGTTGGGACACACCTCGTTCCTGCAGTGTGTGGGTTGGGCAGGAGCCTAACAAAGACAAAGGATCCCAAAAAAGAGATGAATTGGACTAAGATTTTTCTAACCTCTCAAGAACTGAGTCAGTGCATGCTTACTTTGAGAGACTAGTGCAGGTGTACAGGGAACACAGTCAGATGAATGGTCTTGGAGATAATATGGGATGGTTTCTTGCCTCCTTTGTACAGGGAGGAAGATCTGAGATTAGCAAATCAGATAATCCAAGGTATCCTTACAGTATGCAAAATACTGCATTGACATGCTGGATCCTAAGCAATAGGGAATTAAGGAGTGAGGTAATTGGAATTTTTCCTGTTCAAGTTATGTCCCCTAACGAGTACCCCATCATCTCCATGTACGAGTTAATGTGCATGTAACTTCCCTCCGCAACCGAATTTAAAGACGCAAATACATTTGCGTCCAACGTTAACATGTCCTCTTTCAGATCCACCATGAACGGATCGATAATTCAGTTCCTAAGTATGCCGTGCCACCGTCTTTACATGGTGCACTTTCACGTTTTCCTGGCTCTGCCGAGTTAGGCCCTGATTCCTGCCATTGAACTTTATTTTCGTCTCTGTCTCCGAAAGCTGCAGCGTGGAGATGAGATACATCCCTGACCTCTGCCTTACTTCCTGCCAAGCGAGCGGTGCCCGGCTCGGCCTGCTCTGCCTGCCAAAAACAGTATTTTACCTTCAAGTTATCAGCGTAGCCAGCTTAGCCTCCTCGAAAACACATTCCTGTCTAGTAAAATAAGTAAACAGTTCCCCGACTGCGGAGTAAAGGGCCAAGCCTTCCTGTCCTCCTCATGTAATTCATTGCTCCCGTTACCATGGTAGGCCCTGCCTCTGCGCATCTGCACCTAGACACGCATACATTTAGTGTAGCGTAGCCTCTGCCCGAAAGACCTTTTCCTCCAGTATAGACATCCTCCAAACACCAGATATCAGATATGTTTTAGGAACAGGTCGATCTGACATGCCAGACGTATGCCTTTTCTACTAGTGTCAAAAATCAGACTCTTAGCTCCCTCCAGACGCACGTCAACCACACGTCATATTAGCTGCGCGCGCATACAGGCCATAGGTTTCAGCTGACTCCGCAAGAATTCACTAAGCATACACCCACTTATGACACTTTTCTGTGACGTTTCTAGTTCACGCATCTGTACACACCTACGTTCACGCCTTTTTGCTACGCACATGTGTTCTTATCATATACATTTCACTTGTCACGCCTACTGTATGCAATGCTATTGTGTCATTTTACTATATATGCCATGAACTGTGAGTAAATCGTTGACATCTTTCCTGACATCATTCCTTGCATGCTCGAACCCTTGTATTGAAGGAATAGATCTCCAATGACTCGAGTCATCATTTGTCATTTCTGAATTAAAGCCCTTTAAGACTCGGACACCCCGGACTCTGCCTTTCATTTTGATTGAGCTATTCTTGTATGATACGGTAAAATATTTACCACATAATTTGGCGCCCGAACAGGAACCCCTCCCCCACCCCACGCGCCGGAGATGCGTCGCAGGCCTGGCCCCCTGCCTCGGCCGTGACGGACCCCAAGCGCTTCCGCAGGATTTCCTGTAACTCCCTCAGGCCCACGGAGGTGACGGAGACTGCGATCGACATCCATACGAGGCGGTGAGGAGTGCGGAGGATCCCGACCAGAGCCCAGCCGAGAGAGCAGCGTCCGAGATGTCGAGAGGCCCACCCGTAGTGCCGAGGCGCATGCGTAGTGCGCAGCAGAAGCAGTGACATCATCGTCGGTCCAGTCCAGTCGAGTTTCCGAGGCCTTCCGTTCCATGCTTCCCGGTGAGTACCGTTGCTGGGGACGCATCAAGACGGGTGCATTGATTTGTATCCGGTCAAGACGGGTTTGGGTACACAGACCCGGTCTGCACTGTTTTAGCAGTGTATCTGTACTGTTTAGCAGTATATCAAGTAATTCGTGCATCCAACGATTCAGTTTTATTCTCGTTATAGAATTAGTGGGTTGTCAATTTATGTTCGAAATGTTTCTATGTGTTTGATGTCGTGGTATGAGTGACTGTTTGCATATTATACTGTGTTCATCGTTTTCGTGTATATTTCAGTGGCAGCAATGCCTTTATTCTCAAAATTACGACAGATAGGAACTAGAAAAGGGATACTTGAGGAAGCTGTTCCCATCCCACCCAGGGACACTCCTGGGCATTTTATGTATCATAAGCACGGCTTAGATGCCATTTTACATCTCGACTTGTGGGTAGAATACACGAAAGACTTAGCAGAGAATCAGAGATGGCCTGTTACAGGGACATGGGATGCCGAGTGCATCATGAGAGTAGAAGAAGCGTTGTGGAAGAAGAAAGCCAGACAGTCACAGAAAGATGCCATTGAATTATGGCGTAAAGAATCACATAGACGGACAGAAAAAGCACTCAGAAAAGTAGAGAAAAGTAGAGAGGATTCCGAAAAAGCCAAAGAAAAAGACCTAATAGAAGAAGGAGAACGAGTTAGAATGGAGCAACACGATAGACAGAGTAATGCCATCTTGTCAGGACTGTATCCAGTCCGGGCCGAGGGCGGTCTGCCTGCAACCCCGGAAAAACCAAAAGACCTGCCCCCTCCATTGGTTCCGACTAAATTACGTCATAAGACCGCAGCAGACATTTTCCTTTCCTCCTACTTAGACGATGTAGCTCCCGCATATACTACTGCACCTACCCATGTACCCGTACCACCTGCACCTGCTGATGGCCAACCCCACGATCCCCTACTTCCAGGCCCGCAACAGCAAACTCCGCCCGCACCACATCCTGCTCCGCAGCCTCCACCTCTTCCCGCACCACCTCCACCACCTGTTGTCACCTCCTCGGTAGTTTTCCCTGGTGGTATCAATCCACTTAATCCTTTTGCCCCGACCCTACAGTCCGGTTTTGCTCAAGCCTCCGCCTCTGGGGGTGCTGGAGGAGGATTCCGTACCCCGCCACAGATGCATCGTGTAACAATGAGAGATCTCGCAATGTCACGAACACCTAAAGGAGCTCCAGCTGAAACACTTCAAGAACAGCTTACTGATTGCAGATATGATACAGTGCCTGGTAGAACAGGCCCCATGTTGTTAGCTTCCCTACATTTAAGACGTGTTACCGATTATTTAGTTTTACTACCAGAAATGCCAGAACATCTAGACAAAATGTATCATTTTATTAGAACAGGAGAAGGACCGGAGTCTGTTGGTGACGCCATGTCACGTCAGAAGGTTGAGAACAAAGGTTTAATCATGCGTTTTTTGGTTAATTGTTTAATAAGGGAACAAGATCAGGCAGGTTTTCCACCTGATGAGATGAAGAGACTGACTAAATGGAGCCAGAATATTGCTGAGGGTAAACATGATAAAGAGAAGTGTGTACATGCTATGGTTAGAAAGATCCGTAAAGAAATAGTAGACATACATGCTCGTCGAGAGTCTGAAGAGGCACTCGAATCAGACGACCCAACCTCCTCGCAGGAGGAAGATGAATCAGAGAATCTAGCAGAAACCTCACAACAGGCAGATAGAAAAATGATGGCATATGTAGGTAGAGAGAAACTTCCTGAACCGTATCCCATTGATAGGCCCTTTGATAGACCTATTCGTAGACAAGAAACGTTACCAAACAAGAAACGTTACCTGTGTCCGATACCAGAGCGATGTACCCTTGAGCATGTATTCCAGATGACTGACAAAGTACTAAAAGAAAGGATAGGTTACCAAGAACTCAATACCCTACGCGATCAGGAACTAGCCCGGTCCGCAGTACAGTGGGCCGGAGATGACAGTATCTATAAAGACGACACAGTAGTACAAACATTTTTAAGTCTAACTCCAGAGGAACAACGACTAGCTGGTATATACATGACACAACACCTTATTATACAGTACGAAAACCAAGCATCTGATCCAGGTCCGTTATATAGTTTATTGCAAGACTTACTCCTGAGACGATGGAGAGGTCTGGGTACCGATTTAATTGAAATGATTTTAGAACAACGTCACAAATATAGAACGTTCTTGACTCCACATCTGGTTTCCGTTCCACCCCCAGTCAGGCACTCATATAATTTTGACAAACAGAATCCCTTACGTGAAGTACATCCAGTTAGGAAAGATGATAATACCCTAGAACGTGTGTTCGTTTACACGCCTATAACTAAAATGGAATTATTGGAAATGAAGAAAATAGTGCCCAGTCATGATAAGGACCCGCAGGTTTTCACCGTGAAATAAAAGACATGTTACTCATGGGGGATTACACCTATCCCGATATTATGAAAATATTGAAAGTGTTATTGCCGGCCGGTATTTACGAGAAACTCAAGGAGAAAGAATGGGAGGTGGGAGACAAAAAGATTGTTTGGGCTGAATTAGAAACAGAAGAAACTGGTCGAACCCCAGGTTTAGGTCTTGGGGACAAAACCAAAGCATTACCAGGATTGTTAGTACAGGTTTTGCCAAGATTGTTAGCAACTAAAAAGGAAGACTGGGACGCGATCTCAGCCTGCAAACAGAAACCCGATGAAGATACTAGTGATTTCTATTCTAGATTTGAGAAATGTTTTACTATTAATAGGGGCCTGAAATCAAGTAGCGAGTCATATCCACACCTTTTTGTATCTAAATTGGTCGAGAATTCATGCCCCAGGTTAAGAACCGTGTACTGAAAGTCGAGAGCACATGGCAAGCTAATTCGCCTTCCCAAATGTTACAAATGTTACAATATCACCAGAACAGAATTAGGGAGGAACATGATCACGAACAGAGATGTATGAAAGACACAAAAATGAAAATGTTGGTTGCTCAGTCAGTCCCAGCAGATGGTCAGAAAAAAGGTGCGACACACTCTAACAATTCAGCAGCTCCCGTTAAAGGGACATGCAACTACTGTAAACAGCCAGGTCACTATATAAACGATTGCGCAGTTCTGAAACACAATATCGCTACAGGCAAAACAAAAGAGAGACCACGTCCGCCTAGACAGGACCAGGTCCAACACCAGGTCCAGCAGCATGTGCCACAAAATGTACAACCTATGCATGTCCCACAGCAGACCGTGGCTGTGCCACAGCCCCAACCCATTGCTGCGACTCAGCAAGTCACACAGCAGATGTACCAGTATGCCCAATCCGACTACCCCGATTATCAGCAATACACATGAAACAGCCTAGAGAGGGAGGTTGGTTTGCTCCTTATTGAGGTTCCTGTAGATCAAGAGGGTCCTTATGTACACAGCCAGGTATTAGGGAAGGATAGAAAGTTTTTGATTGATACAGGGGCAAGCAGGACAACCATCAGTCACGAAGAGGTTCCAGGAGCTCCCCTCTCAGGCTCACAGAATGTTTCCCTTGGATTTTCAGGAAAGCCTATTGTTAATGAAGTATCAAAACCAATACCCCTTGCGGTTGGTCCATTGTCCCGAACTACTGATTTGTTGCTCACGAAATCGTGTCCAGAAAACTTGCTTGGTATAAAAACCCTGAAAGCTCTAGGAGCTGTAATTTGTTGTTCTCCGGAAGGAGTCAGGCTATTCCTTCGTGATTTCAAAGGTCATTATGTGTTGAGAGATTTTGATCCCAGGTTACAGAATGTTCCTGCACATTTATGGGCGAAAGGCCGTACTGATGTAGGATGTATGCACATTACACCGTACCGTGTTACACTCAAGCCAGGAGTTATACTACCACGTATTCGACAATACAAATTACCACCAGATGCTGTAGTGGCTTTACTGAAAATCATTGACGAGCTCATTGCACAAGGAGTGGTTGTAGAAACCGACTCCAATGTCTGTAATTCTCCTATCATTCCGATTCTTAAACGTACTGATCCAAATGCACCTCCAGTCTATCGACTGATTATTGATTTGCGCGAATTGAATACATGCGTGGTACCGCAGTATCCGGTGGTCCCGGATATCTCCTCCTTATTGACAGCTATTGATTCTGAGGCAACGTTCTTTACCGTAATTGATCTGAAGAACGCCTTCTTTAGTGTTCCAATTGATCCAGAAAGCCAGTATCTTTTCGGATTCTGTTTAAATGGCCGAAGCTTCAAATTTGCACGCGCACCTCAAGGATTTACAGAAAGCCCCAGCATCTACAGCCAAGCACTGAAACGCCAACTTGACGATATTCACATGCCTCCCACTACTGCACTATTACAGTACGTCGATGATCTATTGATCACCGCCCGAAGTGAACCAGAATGTGAACAAGCCTCACTGACAGTTTTATTGTTTTTGGCGGACAAGGGACACAAGGTGTCTCCTTCGAAGCTGCAATTCTGTGCCCAGTAAGTTGTGTACCTTGGGCACTTGCTGTCCAAAGAGGGGAGACAGCTAACACCAGATCGTATACAGTTAATTGCACATCTTCCACAACCCAAGACACAGAAAGAAGTACGAGCCTTTATTGGACTCACTTCCTATTGTAGACAATGGATTCCCCAGTATGCATTCCTTGCCAAACCACTCATACAGTTGACAACACAGGAGGCAGCGTCTTCGACTGCCCTCCCTTGGACTCAGGAACATACACAAGCTTTTGATGAATTAAAGAAAGCCTTATGTCAAGCACCTGTTTTAGCGACACCATGTTACAGCAAACCTTTTACACTTTTTGTCACAGAACGCGACGGCACAGCGTTGTCGGTCCTTACTCAGCTTCAGGCAGACAAATACAGACCGTGTGCTTATTTTTCGAGCACATTAGATCCAGTAGCCCAGGCCTTGCCTGCGTGCTTGAAATCGGTTGCAGCAACAGCTCTAGCAATCAGACAAAGTGATTCCATTGTATTGGGACACCAAATGACAGTACAAGTTCCATATTCTGTTGAAGTCCTCCTAAACAGAACACAGACCCAACACTTGACAATAGCACGACTGACAGGTTATGAATTGACGTTATTCCAGCCACACATAGAAATCAGACGTTGTAATACACTGAATCCTGCTACACTTCTACCATCGGACACAGCAGATCCTACTCCACATGACTGCATAGATGTAGTTGACACGGTTACGAAACCCAGACAAGACTTGACAGATGTCGCATTACCCGATCCAGACCTGACACTTTATGTGGATGGTTCATGTATGAGAACAAGTACAGGAGAGCTAGTGGCCGCATATGCAGTGACCACTGAAACTGAAGTCATAGAAACACATCGCATTGACACCCTGTCAGCCCAAGCAGCAGAGCTCATTGCTCTGACCCAAGCCTGTATACTCACCAAGAACAAGAAAGTAAACATATACACAGATTCACGTTATGCATTCGGAGTCGTTCACGACTTCGGTGTCCTCTGGCAAGAGAGAGGTTTCCTGACCTCTCACGGAGCCAAAATCCAACACGGTCCCCTCATTCAAGCACTATTAGAAGCAATACATTTGCCTACAGCCATAGCCATCATGAAGTGCAAGGCACATACGAAAGTCACAGACAAGATTTCCCAGGGGAATGACTTTGCAGATCAGACAGCGAAATATACAGCACAGACTCATACACAGACGACTGATATGACAAAGACCGATGTATCATCACTGACACACAGCATGACAGTCAGGGACCCCACACTAGATGTCATTGACATTCAGACACATGCCACTCCAGATGAAATCAAGAAATGGGCTGAACAAGGAGGGGTCCAGACAGATCAAGGTTGGATGACGAGGGGAAAAAACACATGGTTCCTCCCCGACTCTATGGTTCAAGTTTTCATCAACACTGCACATAGTCCAGCACATTTAGCAGAAAAAGCCATGTTAGACAGTTTACAGAATCTCTGGTTCAACAAGCATTTACGAGCAGCAGCAAAACAGAAAGTGCGTACCTGCATGATCTGTTGTCAGTTCAATCCAGGAAAAGGGATTCCCGTAGAGCAAGGTGGATTTCATCCTCCTGACTATCCTTTTGAAGTGCTCCAGATGGAATATATCCAGATGGACCGATGCCGAGGATTTAAGTATGTCCTCGTAGTTGTATGTGCCCTATCCCGATGGACAGAAGCATATCCCGTTCCAGACTACACTGCCCCGACCACTGCCAGGCAGCTGGTTCGTGAATTTTTCCCTCGATATGGTTTGCCCCGTATCGTGTACTCAGACAACGGTCAGCCATTCTCGTCTGAATTGATGAAACAAATCTCACTCCTTTTAGGGTACCAGTGGAAGTTCCACTGTGTCCGGCATCCAGAGGCAGCAGGTCTCGTGGAGCGCCACAATCAGACTCTGAAAACTCGACTTGCTAAAGTATGTAAAGAAAAGGGCGTAGACTGGATAGTAGCATTACCTGTTCCACTGTTTTATATGACAATGGTAGCCCATTCAAGGACAGGGCTATCTCCGTATGAGGTGGTCTTCGGTAGACCTCCTAATATGTGGGGGACGCCTCTGCCGAGAAAAATAACCGATGTTGATAGTACTATGCTGACAAATTACCTTGCCTCCTTGATGTCTGCACTACAATCTTGTCGTTCACAGGTGGCTGCCTCCTTCCCAGACAACTCCGAGGTGAAGCCGCATGCCCTGGTCCCCGGGGATACAGAAGTAGTGCGGAATTTCGATAGGACGAGCCCTTTGGAGCCCCGCTGGAAGGAGCCGAAGATTGTCCTGCTAACCACCCGGACCGCCGTGAAACTGGAGGGGAGGAAGGGCTGGGTGCATTCTAGCCACGTCAAAAAATTTCATGGACTCTTGCCCAGGCCTGACTCCCAGGACTCTCAAGTACAAAAGACAGACATTAAACTCCCTTTTCGAGAGCGAACTCCCCAAGAGGAGTACAAACTGAGACTAAGGTCTAGTAAGTCAGACAGTTTAATTGTTTAAGTTCCCTCCTGGGTGAAGCGGTTAGGCAGTTTCTGACAATGTACAAGCTAGATCCAAATAGAGAGAGAGATAGACAGGAGATCATGAAAAGAAACCGTTACTGTAAAAATCTCCGTAGTAGGTGCGTCTGCACCCATATTATTATTCTGTTTTTTCTGAGTCTTACGTTAATTGGCACCAGCCTGGTGTTGTACATGTATTTTCCGTTTCCACATTCTTTTTCTAATGACACTGCAGAACACACGTTTAGTGAGCTGCCTCCACATGAATTATCTTACCGACTTGCGCTGCGCAACAATTCATTCATCAGTATGTTACACCATTCCCATCAGACCAGCAATGCCACCAATTGTTGGATATGTGGCCGACTCCCTCCCTATCAGAAATATCAGGGAGTTCTGCCCCTCTTTCCGTATCCATTCACACCCAATGGTTCCTGTGGTGCATGGTTTAGTTTAATTAATTCCGTTGATGCTGATTTTATAGTTTTCCAGGGTAGATGGGTATGGGGGAATCTGAACACAGTTCTGAATCAGGCATGTTTCCCAGACAAGGAGGGTCTTCCCCAAAGGACAGGGACCGACCTAGAAAACGAAGTGTATGGATCAGGCAATTTCACACTTGATCTCATGATTCTAAACGTTCAGTCAGAAACCAGTCCAGACTTGCCATCTATGTCAGTATTGCCAGTCAAAGGTGAATTATGTGTCAGAAAGAATGGTTCAGTACACCTAGGTCATAGTGAATGCACTACTGTGATCGAATTCAGTGATAAAGGCATGTCTACATTCAAAGCTTCCCGCCATTCCTATTTCGTTTGTGGTCATACAGCTTATATGCGTTTACCCCTAGACTGGGATGGTACCTGTTACATTGCATTCCTACTACCACCTGTTTTTCTAGCTCCTCCTGATTATCACAGAAATTCCCGCCTCGTTCATGTTAGAGCCAAAAGAGACCTTCCATTAGTTGATTATACTGAAACCGCATGGGAACAATATACAGATTTCAATAAAGGATTCTTTCCCTATCTAGGCACAGTGTCCAATAGTAAATTGATACGTAAATTAACCAGAACTCTCGAAGCAGTAGTGAATGAGACTACTTCAGCTTTGGGCAACTTAACAGAGGAGCAGTCTGCTATGAGACTTGTTGTTCTTCAGAACCGCCTTGTCCTTGACGTCATCCTGGCCGATAGGGGCGGAGCTTGTAGAGTCATCGGATCCAGTTGCTGCGTGTTTATTCCTAATGACGCGCCTTCGGTCTATAAGGCCATCACCAGACTTCACGAAATTGCCCATCAGATACACCAGAACCCAGGCTCATGGACTTGGTCCGGTTGGCTCTGGGGTGTAGTAACTGCCTGGGGATGGAAGCTATTGTCATTCCTAGGGGTTATATTGGCCATTGTATTCAGTTGCTGTCTATGTCTCCAATGTGGGCCAGCGATTTGCGGCTTGTGCGCCACATCCTGTATTCCCCGTTCAAGTGCACGTTCCCACTCCTGATCAAAGAAAAAAGAACAGATGATGTTATATGAACAGATAGATGGTCTCATGAAAATAGATATATCCTAATGGGTCCGTAGGGGACAAGGAGGGAATGAGGTAATTGGAATTTTTCCTGGTCAAGTTATGTCCCCTAACGAGTACCCCATCATCTCCATGTACGAGTTAATGTGCATGTAACTTCCCTCCGCAACCGAATTTAAAGACGCAAATACATTTGCGTCCAACGTTAACATCTCCTCTTTCAGATCCACCATGAACGGATCGATAATTCAGTTCCTAAGTATGCCGTGCCACCGTCTTTACATGGTGCACTTTCACGTTTTCCTGGCTCTGCCGAGTTAGGCCCTGATTCCTGCCATTGAACTTCATTTTCGTCTCTGTCTCCGAAAGCTGCAGCGTGGAGATGAGATGCATCCCTGACCTCTGCCTTACTTCCTGCCAAGCGAGCGGTGCCCGGCTCGGCCTGCTCTGCCTGCCAAAAACAGTATTTTACCTTCAAGTTATCAGCGTAGCCAGCTTAGCCTCCTCGAAAACACATTCCTGTCTAGTAAAATAAGTAAACAGTTCCCCGACTGCGGAGTAAAGGGCCAAGCCTTCCTGTCCTCCTCATGTAATTCATTGCTCCCGTTACCATGGTAGGCCCTGCCTCTGCGCATCTGCACCTAGACACGCATACATTTAGTGTAGCGTAGCCTCTGCCCGAAAGACCTTTTCCTCCAGTATAGACATCCTCCAAACACCAGATATCAGATATGTTTTAGGAACAGGTCGATCTGACATGCCAGACGTATGCCTTTTCTACTAGTGTCAAAAGTCAGACTCTTAGCTCCCTCCAGACGCACGTCAACCACACGTCATATTAGCTGCGCGCGCATACAGGCCATAGGTTTCAGCTGACTCCGCAAGAATTCACTAAGCATACACCCACTTATGACACTTTTCTGTGACGTTTCTAGTTCACGTCTCTGTACACACCTACGTTCACGCCTTTTTGCTACGCACATGTGTTCTTATCATATACATTTCACTTGTCACGCCTACTGTATGCAATGCTATTGTGTCATTTTACTATATATGCCATGAACTGTGAGTAAATCGTTGACATCTTTCCTGACATCTTTCCTTGCATGCTCGAACCCTTGTATTGAAGGAATAGATCTCCAATGACTCGAGTCATCATTTGTCATTTCTGAATTAAAGCCCTTTAAGACTCGGACACCCCGGACTCTGCCTTTCATTTTGATTGAGCTATTCTTGTACTTATAATTATATGGCGAAAATGATACGGTAAAATATTTACCACAGGAGAAGTACATGATAGGCTAGACAGAGTTGGTACAGTATGGGGGCAAAGGGACTTAGAGTTCCACTTCAAAGGACCTGAGCTTGACCCCAGTTACGGGATAGCAATGCAAGGAGTCTCAATGCCCTATGATGGGAATGTCATGGATTGGTAAGAGGTAGAGGTAACATGTCAGGGTCTAGGGTAGGTGCTTAACAGGAGGTAAACCCATGTCACATTTGCAACAAAGTGGGGCATTAAAGATGGAATGGTGCTACAATGAAGCGCTACAATTTAGAGAAAATCACTACTTCTGGATCCGGTTGCAGCAGCTTAGCCTGTTTGTTTCAAAGTGGTTGCAGAGGTAAACTTAGCATTTGGCAAACTAAAGTGGTAGTGATGGGTTACTCCCTAATTGTGATGGAAACTCACTCTATTGAGATACTCAAGACCCATACCTGAACCCAACAATTGACAATTAGATGCTTACCCTGCTATAAAAGAATAATTTTGCCAGTGAAAAATGTTTTCATCCAAGGATGTAACACAATAAACCCTCCATTCCTCTTTCTGAACCCAGAGGGATATGATGAGGGTGAATTTGAACATGACTGAGCCAGTTTTACCGAGTCGTGCACAAAACCAATACCAGACGTACTGGATGTACCCCATCCTGAATATGACCATTCAGTTTTTGTTGATGGGTCATGCTTGAGAGACTGACGTGGTATTTTAGCAGCCAATAATGCAATGTTTAAACTGAACGGAGTTGTGGAAACATCTTTCTTGTGCTAAGCCACATCCACAAAAGTAGCTGTACTGATTGCCCTCACCAGAGCCTGCTGCACTTCAGAAGGCTCACAAGTCACTATTTGCACAGCAGTACCAGTTTGAAGTTGTGCATGACTTCCATCATTTGTGCTCATAATGAGGTTTCATGACCTCGGCTGCTTCTCTCATTCAGAATGGGCTGTACATTTCAAAACTGTTGGATGCTTTGCAATTGCCAATGGAAATTGCATTGGTTAAAAGTACTGTACACAAGAGTGGCTGTGATTTTCTCATCAGAGGCAGCTGTTATGCAGATGGAATTGTCTAAATATTGTGCTCTTGAATTCAGCAACTTCCATGTGAATTACCATTTAATGCAGATGGAGAAACTATTTCCAACATGCTACTGAATACTGTACATACCCTCAATGAGCTAAGGGAACTGAAACATACTACTTCAGAGAAGGCTACATGGGAAAAGATGGGATGTGTGAAGGATGCCAGTGACATCTGGTTGGCCAGTGATGAGAAACCAGTTCTCTCTAATTCCCTTTTGCCTGTGATGGTGCGGCGCATGCACAATCCAAAAAATGTGTGTTGAAATGGAATGGTGTCCACTTTCAATTGTTGAAAGTTTGTGCCAGTGTTGAGCCACTTGCTAGAAACAAAATGTGAGAAAAAGAGTTGCAGTGACCATGAGCCACAGTGGGAGTCTAATGGTCCCTTTAACCATCTCTAAATCAATTTCATGGGAATGCCCGAGGTAAGCAACTGAGGTATATCCGTGTCATTGTGTGCTTGTTTTCACAATGGGACTACGCATATCACACCAGAGGAGGAAGCCTTACAGTGGCTAAATTATTGCTGCAGAAGTTCATACTGTGATTCAGGATGACAGTGCATCTTGAATTGGATCAAGGAATTCACTTTAAAAGTGAGGTAATGCAGTTGCTGCGTATAGGCTTATGGATTGATCAGAGATTCCACTGTAAGTTTAGAAATGAAGAATCAGAAAATGTAGAAAGTTTAAACGGAATGATCAAAGCCAAACTGGCTAATGCCTGCCTCTCCATTTTGCTCACATGGCCTAACACACTTCCTTTGGTGCTAATGAGTATCCGAAGTACACCCTGTAAGTGAACAGGATTGTCTCCTCAAGTACATTAAGGAGCAGATAGATAAGAAGTAGATAAGAATGGATGAAAACAGCAGGTGTTGAAAATATACCTGTCCTCATACTGTGAAAATCTATTCATGCGCTGCTAAGATTCCTGTTTGTGAATATATAAAGCTAAACTCACATGGGATCCACCACATCAATTCAGACGGACCAAAATAAGCAGCAGTTAAGGGACCTATTGAAAAACCGACTGACTTTGAAGTATGTACCTGTTGGACTTGACCCTTTTTGCAGAGTCATCCCTGAAATTTTTGCCATCATCCTGTATTTTGTCTGACCTGTTTTTGTTGGTTTTATGACTCTGGGCACTTTACTACTGCTTATCAGTGCTAAAGTGCATATGCTCTCCCTATTGTAAACTGCTGCATGAATTAGTGGTTCCATAATTGGCTGGTTTGGTTTACTTGTAAGTCCCCTGTGAACCAAATGCTGCTAGTGGGCTTGCAGCACTGGTTGTGCCACCCACAGAAGCAGCTTTGTAAAATGTGTCTAAGGCCTGCCATTGCAAAGCCTGTGTGCAGTCTGGTACTGCCATGTTGACTGGGCAAGTGCACCCACTTGCCAGTCCCTAAACCTTCCCTTGTCTTCATATCACACACCCCTATGGTTGGCCAAAGGGCAGGGTGCATTGTAAGTATAAGGTAGGACATGCCCTGGTTTGTGAGGCTTGTCCTAATAGTGAATTACAGGCATTTTTGTTTTTTCACTATTGCAAGGCTACCTGTTCCCCATAGGCCAGAATGGGAAGTTAGATTATTACATTATATAATCCTAACTGACTCAGGGAACATGGTAGAAATTTGAGTTTAGTATGCCTCTTTTAGTGAAGTTGGTTTTTACATTCTGTGTTTGAAAATACCACTTTTAGAAAGTAACTATCCAGGCCTGCCTCTGCTAAGTTGTGTATTCCATGTCTGGAGTTTGAGTGACAGGGCTGAGGAATTCCAGGAGACAAGATGAGTCCACCCAGTGGTGAATAGAGAGATCTGCATCTAGATGGGAGGGAGGAGTTGCACCTGGGACCTGAATAGGACTTTGCCTGCCCCCCGCAGTGCTGGCTCCCCCACCCGTAGTACGTCTGATGTCTCTGCCCTGCACTGTGAAAGAGAGAATCATCTCAACAAAGTGCTCCAGGGCTGTGCTTTTGCTCCGCAATGCTGGCTCCACTTCCTGTGCGGCGTCTGATGTTTCTGCCCAACACTGTGAAAGGAAAGAAGGAGTCTTGTAAACAGAGTGCTCCAGAACTGGTTTGGACTAGGCAAAGGCCCATCTCCCCTCAAAGAACAAAGGATTTTGGGGTATAAATATTGGGACCGGGATCTCATGAAATTAGGTCACTTTTGGACTGCAAGAAGAATCCTTTACTGAGGAAAGGAACATGAAGAAACTGAGGAGAGACTATTACCAAGCTGAACTGCTGCTTGGGGGATTGGCCTTCAGTGGTTGCCTTACTGCCAAAGGAAGAAGAAAGGAACTTTGTGTACTTTGCTTTCAACTTGTGAAGGATCTCCAAGGGCTTGGAAAAGAGCTTGCCTCCTGCTGAAGTCTCAGGGACAACAGTCTTTAACTCCCAGCTCCCCAGAGTTCTTTTGGAAGTGCCTGCTGCTGTTTTGGGCCTTCTGAGGAACTGCGTGGCACAAGGAGCTGGAAGCGCGACTCAACGAGGAGAAGCGTGTTGCCGTTGCTGTGCCTGCCGTCGCAACTCCGAAGGAGGGTGTTGCCGCTGGAACTGTTGCACTGCACCACATGGGAGAGAAGCGTGCTGCAATGAAGAGGAAGCGTGTTGCCGTCACTGCTGCTGCCGTTGCAACTCCGAAGGAGGGTGTCGCCGCTGTAGCTGTCGCATTGCACCGCATCAAGAGAAGAATCTCACAACAAGGTCGGAGCTTGTCGCTGTGTCTGCCGTCGCAACTCCGAAGGAGGGTGTCGACGCTGGAACTGTCGCACTGTACTGCATCGAAAAAGAGCACCTCGCAATCCCGAGAAGCACGCCGCCATCGGAGCTGCTGCCGTCACATCGTGGATGTTGCCGCTGGAGCTGCTGCCGGAAGCTTCACGCATCATGGGGAAGAGTGTCGCCGCTGGAGCTGCTGCCGTCGCATCGTCAGGGTGTCGCGGCTGCAGTCCATGCATTGAACCGAGAACTTCTTGCATCCCCGAGAAGCGTGCCGCATTTGGAAGATCTTCACATCTTTATTTCTTTGTACCTGAACTTTGCCGCATTTCCCTCGCTGCGACATTGCTTGTCGTGGAAGCGCAACGCAACTTAAGGTACATTGACGCAAAGTGTCGCATTTTAAGAACTGAACTAAACTAAGCAAAATCTACCATCTTAAAGTAATAGCATTGTGTATTTTTTGTTGTTTATGGTCTTGTGGTAACTCTATATAAAGTATACTTATTTTTTTATATAAAACCTGTGTGGTGTCCATTTGTAGTGTTGTCACTGGGTTACTGTATGTGGTCACAAATGCTTAACACAACGCCTCTGAGATAAAGCCTGTCTGCTCGTGCCAAGCTACTAAGGGGGTGAGCAGGGGTTATTTTAGGAGTGTAATCCCCTTACCCTGACTAGAGGCAAGGGTCCCTATTTGTCACAAGTACCTACCTGTGCCAACTAGAGACCCCCAAATCTAACAGTACCCACAAAGGGAATTGTGTTTTTCCTGGTCATAGCCTAAGGGGATCAAAGGTACCCTAAGACACGAGATTGACTCAGCTGGATCCAAAGAACTCAGAAGCAAGACAGTCATCGAGACCAGGTAAGAAGTACCATGGATATGTGTAATGATGTGAAATGATATGGGAGACATCTAGTGATGCATGTGGCCATAGGGACAATACAATGAGTTGTGCTTTCTTATGTGATTGTCCTAAATGTTGATGTTTAGCTGCTAGTGGTGTGTCAGGAAACATTTGAAACATGACAAAGATTCACCAATACCGCACTAAAAGAATCTTATAGAAGTAAAAAATGGGCAGTTGTAGTAAATTATGCTGCAGTATATAAGTTTGGAACCTTATTCTTTTTTTCAATTTTTCCTTACTCTTAGGTTGCTGAATAGGGTTTTTTGGGTAGTAGAACGTATCATTTAGTACTGTATAAATAGTTATTTGTGGATTTTTTATTTAGACAGACTACATACCTGACCTTTTCACAATGCATGCATATCTCTTATGATTAACAGTTATGGAGCCTCAAAAACATGCCTCCAAAATCCTGCTGTCTGAAAGGACAAGTTTGTTTTCTTTGGCGGTATTGGCCTCAGTTTCAGCCAGCCCTTTCAGAGCCTCGAGCGTCACACTGCTCACCTGCACCGAATACAAGTCTACCTATGCCTCGCCTCCCAACACATGTAGAGGGCAGCAGGTGAGCTGTTTTCACAGATTCTCATCCGGGGGGGATGAGGAAAGCATGATGTGGCTTGGGTGCCAGGGCGCAAACTCTTCTGCAACATCATGACGCAGTGAGGTCGTGTGTGGATCATATGAGGTGCCACTCTGGCGCAGGTGGGTGCTGTAAGTAAAACCAAAGCTACCCTCTGTTACCAATCAGACACCAACATGGTCATAGAATGGGTAGCACCTTGCCAAAAAACAATAACAGGAAAAGTGCCGGCTCTGGAACCATATAAGGTCAGTCACTGATGGGTCCTCACTTCATTTGTTCCAACCATGCTATTAGTGGGAACACGTGGTTCTGGGCCCACAGCACCAAATATTAAAAAACGTCAGGCTTCTATCCTGATTGCCGGGTGTTGTCGGGTGCATTTGTGAATAATTATATGAATTAAGAGGTCTGCCACAGCTCGTTCCAGACAGCAGGCAAGCAGCACAGTGCATACGCACTGGCAGTGTGGTACTCACTGCTTTAACAGTAGCTCTTTGCCAAGGGCATCTGGCAAGGAAAGTCAGAGTGCTATAAATGCGTGAAATGCATTTTAGTGCGGTGGTGCTGACACCTCACTAAAATGTGCTAGTCTACCCCTGATGCATGGTACTTGGCACGTTTGCCACACGCCTCATGACACACTGTGCTTGGGTTCCTCCAGACCCTGGTACACGTGAAGACAGGTGGAACCACAAGTTGCACCATTTGGAAATAAGCAACACTGCAGCTGACACAAAGGGCACTTTTCGTATGCCAGAAAAAAAAATGTATTCTTTTTCTACATTGGTCGAAATACCGGGCACAATTTATCTCAGCACACTGCTGCAAATGCAATACAATTTTAAATAAGAAAGCAAACCCCCGCTGCTGGCTAAAAGAAAAGTAGCAAAGTAGAAATCAATGGCCATCATTCTTTTAAACAAACGCTGCTGCCGCTTTTCATCTGACCTCTGTCTTCACAGGATATTTCACCCAGAAGCCTCGTCGGTCTCTTGCCTGCTTCCTGAGTGTTCCTCGAGTTCCACAGGAGAGCAACTTAATCCTTTGAACTGCAACATTTCCCAAGTGCAGCTTTACATCTTCATCTCACTACAGTGTGCAGAATACTCCAAGCACCAGTTCAAACGCTTTCTTCTGCTACATTATGTCGTTTAAGGACGCCTGTTGACTTCTAGGCACTGGTGGGTTGCACTTTTCTTCTGTTTGTCTTTTATCTTTTATTTTCTTAACTTACTTCCTCTAGAGTTGCTCTGATTTTCAATTTCATGTTGGCACACTACATGGTTCTGTTCCAAGCCACCTCATCGCCAAAGGCACATAGTAAACAAGTCCGCACATAGCTGTAGTTCCAACTAATTTATTAAAGTAACTTACACGTAATAGCACCCCACAAGGAAGGAGCATGCTGACAGCAGCTCAGCCCTAGCCTTTTTGAGAGCTTCCAAAGGCCTCGTGGAATCTACAGCAATCTTTAATAAAACACAGACTAATACCGCTAATAATGAATGCGCAGTATTAATGGGAATCTTTAATGGACATAAAATGCGTTAAAAATTCAGACCTTTGTACTAAGCCTTCACATTTACACATATAGGCCTTAAAACGTTAAGGTAGCATTGCCTGAAAAGTTTATTTGCTTAGGAGGCTTAAACACGCAGAAAATGTTTATTTCTTGACCTTCCCTCGAATTTTATTTTTAATAATAAATAATACTTTTTTATTTTTTTTATTTTTTATTGAGCGGAACAGAAACCAGGTACAGGACAGAAAAAAAAACAATCTTTAAAATAATGGAGAAAAATCACAAGAAAAATATAGCTTCTTCTAAAAACCACAAACAGTCAAGCAGTCAATGAAGCTATTAATTCATAGAAAAAAAAGTGCAAAATCCATATTTTGCTTTTCCAATCTAAAGTGCAAGTATACAAACCATTAATACTTTTTTCAATTTCTAAAGTGCAAGTATAATACAGTACGATACAGACAATCCAATAGAAGCAAGTTGCAGGATGAGTAAAAAACAGCCTCCTTTTAAAACCAAGAGCAATCAATATAGCTGCTAATTCACATACAAAACATAAATGCACAATCCACATTTTTTTTTTACTTTTCGATTCTAAAGTGCATGTGCAAAAACCACTGAATCATTTTCCATTTCTACAGTACTAATGCAATACAATACAGTACAGACCGTCGAATTAGACTAAACCTCTACTATTTTAAACTGCAAATGTGATACAGTACTATATTAAATTGGCAGTCCTAAAGTGCAGATGCTGAAAACCCCTAAAGTACTTAATCCCCCAAAGTACTTGTGCATACCCACCCATTATATTCAGGTTGCCCCAGACTCGAGACTATTTAATACTCATAGTTTACGTTCGCAATTGAGACCCCCTTGCTTCCTCCAAATTCTCCAAATAGTGCCAGTTCCTTTCAAATCTCCTAATAGCCCCTACTCTACTTGAATATGCTTCTTCAAAGTTTCGTGCCCTTCTCATTTTATTAAGCCATTTCAGGTGTGATGGGCCTTCTTTGGATTTCCAATTTTGTAGGATTAATGATCGTGCAACTGTGCAAGAAATAAATATGAAGGGTTCCTCATCATCCTTAAACCACCCTCTATTATGACAAATCCCAAAAAGGGCCATTTCGGCTGAGGGCAAAAGTGCTTTCCCCAACGCTGCCTCAATGTCTTTAAAGACCATCTCCCAGAATCGATTCAAGTGGGAGCAGGTGTAAAAAATATGGAGCCAACCACCCTGGCCGTCAGCTAGACATCTAAAACACTTATTCCCTAACTTCGGAAACCTCTTTCCCAACGCCCCCAGAGTCCAATATGCTAGCCAACGAGACAGAAAGGACATTCTCTTAAAATTAGCGGCACACAATGACCTATTACCCAGCCGACTAATCGTTTCCCAATCTTTATGTATTAAGTTGCACTGTGTTATGTCATTCATTTTGACTAAGTGGCTTTCTATATTTGGGAGTTGTCCTTCACATGAAAGCTTCTTGTACCAGTTTCCTATCCCACAACTTTTGGCTTCATACAACAATTTCATCATTCCATTTATTAAATCTAAATGATCACCTATAATATTCCGTAAAAAATTTGCAATTTGTAGATATTCGAGAAGCAGCGAAGACCCGGGAGTACTTGCTCTACCCAGAACTTCTTGCCATGTAATTATTCTATCCTGGACATAGAAGTGCCTTATCTCCCGAAATCCCATTCTTTCCCAAACCATTATGTGACCACTGCTAATTTGAAGGCCTAAACTGCCACATTCTCGAATACTCAAAAACTGAGAAGCTGAGGGGCTAAGATTTTTTTTTTAAAAAAGACTGTATTCTATATATATAATGTTTAATAGTCTTGTATCTTGTCCTTTTCGGTAGCTTTGCGACCTTTAAAAATACCTGGACTTGTGAGTCAGCCTCCTGTACCATTTTTTCCAAAGAGAAGCTATCATGATTATTCTTTGATCCTATCAGACCTGCCACAATATCGAGAAAGACCGCTTCATAGTATGTTTTTATATGCGGAAGACCAAGACCCCCCTGTTCCACTGTTAATTGAATTACAGATAGTTTGACCCTCCGAGCTTTCCCACCCCAGATGAAACTCCTAATCAATGATTCAATTTCTTTAAAAAAGCGGGAATTAAGTTTAATTGGAACATTACTAAACAAAAATATTAATAGGGGTAAAATTGACATTTTTATCAGTGAGACTCTGCCAATCACTGTGAGCGGAAGAAGAACCCATTGGGCAAGGAGATTCTTAATTTTATTTTTCATCCTCTCCTAGTTTAGCAGAAAAAGCTGATGATAATCACGGGTTACATATATGCCTAAATACCTTACAGGATCTTGCCTTGAGGCCTGTACACGTAGCCAAGATGGAAGAAAACTAAGGCAGGTATTCAAAGCAAGAACCTCGGTTTTCTTGGTATTTATTTTATACCCTCCTATTTGTTCATAGTCTTTAAATTCCCCCAGAATATTTTCTATGTTTCCTTTATCCGGTTTCAAATATAGGATGATATCATCTGCAAAAAGTTTGAGTTTCGCCATCCCTGGAATGGGGGGGGATAATAATAGGGTTGTTTCTAATCTTGATCACCAGGGGTTCAATAAAAAAAGTAAAAAGTAACGGAGAGAGCGGGCAGCCCTGTCTAGTCCCACGATTAATTTTAATTGAGCCTGCCTTACTTGAGTTTATTATTACCTGTGCTGGGGCATTTTGATAGATATTCTGCAACATTATAATTACCTGTTCCGGAAACCCGAACATAGCCAAGGAATGGAACAGCGTTGCCCAGTTGACAAGGTCGAACGCTTTTTACGCGTCAACCATTAAAATACATGCTGGGGTTGAATTTATGTTAAAATAATCCAAAGCCTGAATCAAAAATTCCGTATTTGAAGCCATTGAGCGGCCTGCTATAAACCCTGATTGATCGTTGTGAATAACTTCTTGTGCGGCACACACAAAACGAAGAGCCCAGATTTTCATAAGGACTTTATAGTCCGCATTTAGCAGGCTAATTGGTCGGTAGGAATTAATGTCCTCAGGATTTTTATCTTTTTTGACAAAGGATATTATTGTGGCTTCTTTGAATGCTGAGGGTACCAATCTTCCTAGTTTTATATGATCGTATAAGTTCTTTAAGGGAGTTAAGAGATCTTTTAGAAACAATTTATAAAATTCGATTGGAAACCCGTCTTGCCCACAGGCCTTCGCCCCAGCCATTGAATTAATAGCCAATGCAATTTCCCCTATAGTAATTTCGGATCCCAGTTGCTCAACCCGATTAGCTGAAATCTTTAGAATTTCTATATCCTCAAAGTACTCATGTATTTGATCTAGCCCTGAAAGATATTCAGTGGAGTATATTCGTTTATAGTGCTCCAAAAAGGCCCTTTGAATTAAATCGCTCTTTACAATTTCTTGGCCATTTAGGGGATCTTTATTTTAATTATTGAGGCAGATTCCTGACGTTTTCTTACGTAATTTGCCAAGAGCTTCCAAACCAATTGGCTGTTCTCATAGACCTTTTGTTGATAAGTTAAGGAGCTATTAATTTCCTCGAGAAGAAAGAAATCCCTTAGTTCCGCCTTTGCTTGAACCAAATGATTCGGGCATAACTGTAGTTGTAAAACATATTCTTTGTCAACCGCCCTTTGCAATGTTGTTATTTTCTGTCTCCTCTCCTTGGCCACGACAGAGGTATAGGATATTATTTGGCCTCGAGCTGCCGCCTTAAATCCTTCCCAGACTGAGAAAGGTTCGGTCGTGCCCTCATTGATTTTAAAATAGTCCGTAATCTACTCTCTAAACACTGTTACCCAGTTTTGATTCTGGAGCAGGGTACGGTCCAGCTGCCACCTAGACTGATCCCTGCTTGCTACTCCCAAGCCCACCACGAGTTCTATCTTCCCATGATCTGAAAAGGGGTTTCCTCCTATCGAAGAGGCCAAAATATGGATGGATCTTGAAATAAAAAAGAAAGTTGATCCTGGATGCTGTTTTGAAGCGATGTGAAAAGCAAGTATATACTTCGCTTTCTGGATTCAAAGTACGCCATGGATCTATTAGTTGGTATTCAGAAATAAAGGAACCCAGGGCCTTTTTAGTATTAGGTTTTAACTGTTTTTTGTTCTTATTGGAGGTGTCTTTTTTTATGTCTTGTATATAATTAAAGTCACCTCCCATAATGATCTGCCCAGGAGCCCCCCACAAAAAGTCATTGATTTCAAGAATACTAGATACCTCGTCCACAACCTGACCATAATAGCTCACAAAGTTCAAAACTTTTGACTGAATTTTAGCACAGACCCAGAGCCATCTCCCCCTGGGATCCCTTCTAATCTTCACTTCTTCCCAAGGGATTCTTTTCGACAAAAAAATAGCGACACCTCTCTGTGCTACTCCAGCTGATGCATAAAATGCATGAGAGAAATATCTTGGGAGGAATACATTAGGGGTATTGGATTTTAGGTCAGTCTCTTGGAGCAGTAGTAAATGTGGATTTTGGGATACTGCCCATTTATTGAGAGCACCATATTTCTGTTTATTCAAAACCCCATTGGCATTCACTGACAGGATACTGCATTTAATCATTTCCATAAAGACATTTTTGGCCATTTTACTCCAAATTCAATTTCTAATTTCCGTCCCTGCCTAGCACTTCTGCTCTTTTTTTTCTGCATTTTCCCCCCACACCCCCCTCTGACTTCCCCCGCTACCCCAAGTAGCCCCTCCCCTGGGATGTGGATCTTCCCTTCCTTCCCAAGCAGACCACATCCCCTCCTTCCTTGTGACCTGGGTGTCTTCTCATCACACCCTGCAAGACCCAGTGTAACCCCTCCCCCCATCAGCAAAACAGTTAGTTCGGTTCATTCATGAAATGTAATTTTATATAACATCTCCCTGGAGAAAGCCTTCTTGAGGCTAGCAAAATCCCTAACTTATATCCAGATCTCATAGATTGCTATACTCGCAATGTTTCGGACACTGGTTTATCCCTTGTTACCGGCTGCTATTCCTTAAGCTCTAGCAGTTGCCTGAGATGAGACCTCTTTGAGAAGGGATTGAGCTTCCTCGACGTCTGAGAACATATAGAATTTTCCTTTCACAAGGACTTTAAGTTTGGATTGTTGCGCGATTGACGCTTGAGCGCCATTTGACTTAAAGAGATGAAGAATTTTCACAAATTCTTTTCTGCGGCGCGCCGCTATGGCTGTCATGTCGGAAAAAATTCTACATTTTATTGTCTCTGTAACCGAGAATTCCCTCTGTTGAAATGCTTTTGTAAGAATTTTTTCTTTGATTCTAAAGTCTGCGAAATTAATTAGAATAGTTCTCGGGAATGCTGAATTTGCAAATCTCTGTGCCGGAACTCGGTGGGCTCTCATAATAGCTAAGTCCCCTTCAAATTCAGGAAGGACATTTCGATGGATGAATGAGTTGACCCAGTGCAGCATGTCACCCTCTTCGAGACCCTCGGGGACACCTACTATCCTTAAGTTGGATCTTCGTGAGTGATTCTCAAGTTCCTCAAGCTTATTTTCCAACTTTTTCTCCAGGTGGCTTTTTTTACTTGCTGTTTCTTTGGCCTCTATATTTGCTCGATTTGTTTGATCCTCAAGAGGTGAGATTCTCTCCTCCGCATCTTTTAATCTAATAGGAAGACCCAACATTGATTCTTCAAATTTTGCAGGGTGGCTATCTCGGCTTGTTGATTCACCTTAATCTCGCGGATCTCATCCAGTATAAAATTCAGCATCTCGCGGATATCTATTTGATAGCTCCTACCCTTATCCTGATTGTCCATGCTCCTTTTCTGAGGTGGAGGTAATGGATTTGCAGATGCTAACTTTGAAAGAGCAGGGCCCCCTAAAACATCTTCTGGCAGTGGAGTTGAAGGAGACTGATTGAATACTGCTTCTGACCTTAGCACCTCCCTCAAACTTGCCTCAGGCTCTGCCTCATTCCCAGGAATTCCATTACTTTGATCGAGCCTGCCAGTCTCTTCCACCTGGTTTATCAAAGAAGAGTGTAGTATCTTGGGTACATTTAAAGAGTCCGTGTGTGCCTGTTCTAGCTCGATTGTGGGAGGTGAGAGAGGCATTAAATGATTCCCTTCCAAGGGTACGGATAACATTTGTGGCGTGGGAGGGATTCTTTTTTCAAACAAAGGAAAAGCTCTTTTTTCTTTTATTCCACTCATGTTTTTCCCACTTGAAAGGGGCCCGGCTTCTGCTTCCTCCACCACTTTTCCTATGGGGCTGTTTTCCAAGGCACCATTTGAGCCACTTGCCGCCCGGGTTACCTCTTGCGCCTCCTCTTTTGGCGGGGAAGTTAAATTGACTAAAGAGTCATCATCTGAACAATCCATCACACTATCCTTTTCTTGAGGGGAGGTCGTATTCCCTTCTCCCTTACTGGCTTTCGCTTTCTCCTTTACTTTGGCTGCCATTTGGGCAGCTTTCCTGGCTAATGCCAAGCGAGTTTTACTTTTCAGACGGGCTGTGTTTTCCATCTTGGCAGCTTTTTTTTTTTTCCCCACCAACTCAGTTACTTGCTTGCTTGCTTACTTGCCAGGTTACTTTCTGTGCCGTGCTGACTCTTTCGTTTTTTTTTTTTCCCCCCTCTGTTTAGTCTTCTTGAGTTTTGGAGAAAAGAAAAGGCACGGGGAAAACGACATCTTTAGTATTGCCTCCTCCCTATACAGAACATAAGACAACAGAACTTTCCTGGCGGATTTACAGCAGAATTTGTGGCAGGCAGTGCTCTCGGTCTTTGATCCAAGCTTTTACTGGCATTTGAGACTCCCCCTCGCTCAAAAAAGTTCGAAACGTTTCTGCTATTCACAATCCTCAAAGACCCTCCTCAGACAGCAGAAGAGACGGTGCGAGCATACCTCTGTAGCCCTTAAACCTAGGAGATGCCCGCAATCACAAGGGGAGAATATTTCCGAAAACTCCTCAAGTCAGCGTCTCCCCCAGCTGCTACTGCAGATCGCGCTCACCTTTTCGCCATTCAATTCCACCATCGCCGATTTTCAGCTTTCTCCAAACCTCGGCGCTTATTTTTCGCTTTTCACTTTTAAGCGAGTTTCTTTCTTGCCGCCTTTCACTTCTGCCAAGCTGCCGAGTTATTAAGTTTAGGAGTTAAAGCGCATACCCGCGCTCAACACCATCAGCCATTGCCGAGAGCTGAGCACACACTGAGGGAGGGAGGGGTCACAGGTCCTGACAGCTATCCGGAGGCGTGGAGCACCGGAGCCACCCAAGTTTATTTGCTTAGGAGGCTTAAACACGCAGAATTATATTTTTAATAATAAATAATACTTCATAAAATGTTTAATACATTTCTGTGAAATATTTCTACCTACCCAAAGATAACTGTTAACAAATTAGTTTTTGTCATTTAATGGGGTAATGAAGAGTTCATACATAAGCCATGCAGCATTTCAAATGTGAACTTGACTTTTTAGCTTATTTGTTTTTACCAATGAATGTTTCCTGCAAAATGTTTTCTTTCAATATATTGATGCTTCAAATTCTACATATACCATTGTTTAGAAAATTGATATTTTAGAAAGTTACAAGTGTAGTTTAATGAATGGGAAAGTAAACCTGAATGAGAAAATTACCCTCATGAACTCATATCCACTGCAACGTAGTTTCAAACTTAACATTGTGAAATGAAATGAAATGAAATGAAATGAAATGAAAAAGAATTTCTAAAGCGCATGGCTGCCCTTGAGCGTCCCAGCGCTACGTGTACACACAGACAGACCTCCTCTGAACCGCATCCCGAGATGTTAGTCATTCTGGGGGAAAAGGAACGTTTTCAAAGATTTTCGGAATCTGGTCAAGTTAGGTTCTTTCCTCATTGATGTTGGGAGGGAGTTCCATAGCTGGCCCGCATTTATTGAGAAGCGGCGTCCTCCGGCCCTTGCTCTTTTTGCTCTCGGGATAGCTACCAGGTTTTCCTCGCCAGAGCGGAGCGTTCGTGATGATTTGTAAGGGCGGATCAGATCTCTGAAGATCGGAGGGCCTGTGCCTTGGAGGACTCTGAACACTGTACAGAGCGCTTTGAATTTCACTCTCGCTCTTATGGGCAGCCAATGGAGTGCTTTCAAGGCCGGTTTCGCTGACGTTCTTCTGGGTGTATTCGTCAGCAGTCTTGCGGCTGCATTCTGTGCCCTCTGGAGCACGTTCAGGGTGTATTCCGGTGCAGCCAGGAAAAGGGCGTTGTTATAATCCAGTCTTGACAAAATAAGGCCCTGTACCAGCAATTTCCTGGAGTCTAGTGGGAGTAAGGGCATAACTTTCCGTATTGAGCGGAGCAGCCCATAGCAACACCCTGCGGTTTTTTTCGCCTGAGTGTGCATCGACAGCTCCGGTTCAAGCCAGACGCCAAGACTTTTTATGGATCCCTTCGGGGTCGGAGGATCTCCTAAGCAGGCCGGCCACATACATTTGGGGAGGGAGGTGCAGAGATTTCCCAGCAACATCACCTCGGTTTTGGAGGCATTAAGCTTGAGTCTTGAGTCGGCCATCCATGCCATGATGTTGGTAAGGCAGGCGGCAAACTTCTCACCGTGGTTTTCTGCGAGCGAGAGCGAAACAATCAATTGGGTGTCATCCGCGTATGTTGCGAGTTTCACTCCAAAGGGTGCGACCTCCCCCTCCAGTGGGGCCATGTAGATGTTAAAAAGCGTAGGGCTCAGTGAAGAGCCCTGCGGGACACCACACTGAAGGGGGGTGGGCACTGATCTATTGTTGCCCTCGCACACTTGATATGTTCGATCACTCAAGAATGACGTTAGCCAGGTGAGCGCCAGGCCTCTTACTCCCAGCTCCTCCACCCGGTGGATCAAGATCTTGTGATCCACCGTGTCAAATGCCGCGCTCAGATCCAGGAGGACCAGGGCTGCTGATCCTCCTGAGTCTAAGATGCACCTGCCCTCTTCTACCATGGTGATCAGCGCCGAGTCAGTGCCCTGACCGGGCCGAAAGCCAGTCTGGGTGTGCCGTAACAACTCGTTGGATTCCAAAAAGGATGAGAGTTGCCGGTTAACCCATTTCTCAGCGATCTTTCCCATCCCTGGCAGTAAGGAGATTGGCCGAAAGTTGGACAAATCGGCGGGGTCAAGGCCCGCTTTTTTTAGCAGGGCTTTTACTATAGCCTGCTTCCAACTGGGGGGGACCTTGGCGGCGGCAAAGGAAGCGTTGAGTAGATCTACTGCCGGACCCGCTATGACATCCGTAAACTGCTTTAGGATGTACATAGGCATGGGATCCGTCGGAGAGCCACTTTTTTGCGCGGCCAGCTCTTTACAGAAAGCTTCCCTAGTGATCGGGGCAAACTTGTCTAGCACAACTCTCTCAGTGGCCAGACAGCTCTCCCCTAAGGGCGGGCTCTGACGGGGCAAGGGGAGGCCGGCTATGATGTTTTGAATTTTCTGGTCAAAGTACTGGGCCAGAAGGTTACAGCGGTCCGTACTCCCCTCTGAGGGTTCTGGAGATACTGGAACTTTGAGCAGCTCTTTGAGAATTTTATAGGTTTCCCTTGAAGAACTGGCTGATGATTTTATCCTATTTTCAAGGTAGGCCGCTTTGGTGGCATTGCGTGCCACTTTATACGTTCTCATGGCTGCCCTGTACTCTTCTTTGGAGTTTCCTGCCCAGTTTTTCCGCCAGTCACGTTCTTTCTTTTTACAAATTTTTCTCAGAAGACCCAGCTCTGGGGTGAACCATAAGGATTTGGGGCCCCCCGTCTTCCTGTTGGCTATTTTCAGGGGAAGTACCGCATCTAAGGCTGTGCTGAGCCATTCGCAGAAAGCCTCATCTGCCTCTATAGGATCCCCATTAAGCACCGGGATGGTATGTGTCAGCTTGCGTGTAAGATCGCTGGCCGGGAGTTTCGACCAAACCCTTACTGGTACTTGTGCTGTGGCTGCCGGGGGAGGTGGGGGAGCTGTCACAAAACCCATTTGAAAGGGGATCAGGAAGTGATCAGTCCAAGGGAGAGGCAGGGACGGTGACATGGAGAGAAGGGGAAGATTAGAAAACACTGTATCCAATAAGTGGCCCTTGACGTGGGTGGGCTCCTGATTATGGAGGGTGATGTTCCCCAACCCAAGTTCGGATCTTAGGTCGTTTGCAACTTTATCCTCCGCTGAGTCGAAATGTAGGTTTAAATCTCCAAGCAGGAGAAAATTGGGTGCCGACGCTATTAGCATTGGGGCCTCTTCAAGCAGAGAGTTCACGAACTGCTTGATATTACCCGGAGGCCGGTAAATCAGCAGCCCCGACAGTGAGTCGTTGGGGGACAGTTGAATCTTAAATCTACAACTTTCCGCATCCTTGATAGACCCTTCAGCGGCCCTACATGTCAACGTGTCTCTATATATAATGGCCAGCCCGCCCCCTCTGCCTCGCGGTCTGTGCAGGCAGAAGATACAAAATCCGGGGGGAAGAGCGTTCGCCATGTCGAAGTCCGAACTGTCAGATGTCCATGTTTCCGACAAAAATAGCACATCAAGCTTATGATCCAAGATCAGATGGTGGATGTGTAAGGAGTGCCTAGGTAAAGATCTACAGTTCAGGAGGGCTAGTCGAAGTGGTTCCCTGGGGGGGGGAGCGTTGTGTGCCTCTTTACTTTCCGTAGTACATAGATCGCAGACTTTGAAAAGCACATCCATCCTCAATCTCCTCGGACAAAGGCAGGAGGCTTTGGGGCAGAGAGACAAAAGTTGTTCATGCGAGTATGTGAGAGGCTCTTGCTTTGCTTTGGGCAGCATGTCTGGCCCTAGGTCCGTACGGGCCCGGACGGGCCCAGACGGGCTTGCCTCTGGCGCGCCTCCGGCGCGCCATCGGCGCGCCCGCTGCGCCCGCCCGCTGCGCGGACGAGTGAGTGCGGCCATTTATGAAGCACGAGGGCCTGTGTTTGCCCTCCCACTAGAGCGCGAAATGCCCTCTTCCCAATCCAAGATGGCGGGACCTTCCGGTTTAGAATTTGGTTACCAGAGGTCATTCAGAGCCCAGAAACGGCTCGAAAATGCCCCCAACAGCTAATATGAGCAGGCGCTGTGACAAGGAGTGAGTTTAAAAGTAAAACAAATTTTTTCTAACCAACTTCGAAAATAACTTTTTTAAAAGCAATTTCGGCTCAGTAATGCCGTGTAGTGCCCGGCTAAGCTCCCTGTGAGTGTCAGGGGAGCCGCCTATGTGTACAGGCTGCGCACGAGGTTTCTGCCTCAATTTATAGCACGAGGGCCTGTGTTTGCCCTCCCACTAGAGCGCAAAATGCCCTCTTCCCAATCCAAGATGGCGGGACCTTCCGGTTTAGAATTTGGTTACCAGAGGTCATTCAGAGCCCAGAAACGGCTCGAAAATGCCCCAAACAGCTAATATGAGCAGGCGCTGTGACAAGGAGTGAGTTTAAAAGTAAAACAAATTTTTTCTAACCAACTTCGAAAATAACTTTTTTTAAAGCAATTTCGGCTCAGTAATGCCGTGTAGTGCCCGGCTAAGCTCCCTGTGAGTGTCAGGGGAGCCGCCTATGTGTACAGGCTGCGCACGAGGTTTCTGCCTCAATTTATAGCACGAGGGCCTGTGTTTGCCCTCCCACTAGAGCGCAAAATGCCCTCTTCCCAATCCAAGATGGCGGGACCTTCCGGTTTAGAATTTGGTTACCAGAGGTCATTCAGAGCCCAGAAACGGCTCGAAAATGCCCCCAACAGCTAATATGAGCAGGCGCTGTGACAAGGAGTGAGTTTAAAAGTAAAACAAATTTTTTCTAACCAACTTCGAAAATAACTTTTTTAAAAGCAATTTCGGCTCAGTAATGCCGTGTAGTGCCCGGCTAAGCTCCCTGTGAGTGTCAGGGGAGCCGCCTATGTGTACAGGCTGCGCACGAGGTTTCTGCCTCAATTTATAGCACGAGGGCCTGTGTTTGCCCTCCCACTAGAGCGCAAAATGCCCTCTTCCCAATCCAAGATGGCGGGACCTTCCGGTTTAGAATTTGGTTACCAGAGGTCATTCAGAGCCCAGAAACGGCTCGAAAATGCCCCCAGCAGCTAATATGAGCAGGCGCTGTGACAAGGAGTGAGTTTAAAAGTAAAACAAATTTTTTCTAACCAACTTCGAAAATAACTTTTTTAAAAGCAATTTCGGCTCAGTAATGCCGTGTAGTGCCCGGCTAAGCTCCCTGTGAGTGTCAGGGGAGCCGCCTATGTGTACTGTCATCTGTGGACGATTGTATTTCTTTGAGAAGACAAGGAGTGATACTGTTCCCATGAAAGAAATAAAATGTTGCCAGGCTTTGTGAAATGTATAGTTTAGAAAGAGTTGTGCCTCTAAAGAAGAGCCAGAAGCTTGACACTTTTCCAGGTCATTTTCCATACCATTACCCTGTCCAGCATTCACACGGCTTTGAGACTCTACAGAGTTTCTTGAACATCTCTTTATGGGAAGTTGAATTATTTTTGATCTATTGAGCTGACTTAAATGCTGAAACTTTATGCTTTTCTCTCACTAGCTCGAACTAGAACTCTTTATGGGTTCTCATTGACTCCTTACTCCAAATTCTTAGACTAGGGATTCCTTCCCTTATGGAATGTACTTAATATATTTATATTCAATGTTTTGCTTATTGATTGAATATTGATTTCTAATTAAATTCTAATGACAAGATTTGATGAATTTACCTTGTCAATCAATCAATCAATGTTTGTATAGCGCGCCACTGTCACCCCTGGGGGTATCTGTACGCTGTGGGTGTGACATCTCAGTCGAAAAGCCAGGTCTTGAGTTTCTTTCTGACATCTGCCAGAGTGGAAGTTGTACGAAGATGGGGGGCAGGTCTTTCCAAGTCTTGGCGGCGATGCAGTAGAAGGAGCGGCCCCCATTGAGGCTGCTACGGATGCGGAGGGATGGACGTGGGCTAGTTATGAGCAGTCCAATGTCATCAGGGAAGGTGGAAATTCAAACATTGGTTGATGTAGGCCAGTCCTTGATCATATAAAGCTTTTTAGGCTTGTGTGAGGATCTTGAACTGTAATCTCTTCTGGATGGGGAGCCAGTGGAGGTTTCTGAGGTGGGGCTGATGTGTGTCCGTTTGGGTAGGTCCAGGATGAGTTTGGATGCGGCATTCTGTATGATTTAAAGATGTTTGAGGAGATGCCAATATAGAAAGCGTTCCCATAGTTGAGGAGATTGGTGATGAGGGCCTTAGTCATAAAATTCAGCATAAAGTACATAGGGTGTGGAAGCAGGAGGAGACAATTGCCCTGATGTGTCATTTCAGGGTAAATTTGCTGTCAATGATGATGCCTAGATTCCGTGCATGGTCTGAAGGCATGGTTGATAGTCCGAGTTCTGCTGGCCACCAATTGTGGTCCAATGCAGAAATGTTCTTCCTGAAAATCAGTACCTTTGTCTTGTTGGAGCTGAGTTTAAGGCGGTTGTCCCTCATCTAGTTGGCTATGTTGGTCATGGCATCGCTTAAGTTGGTTATGGCAGGGAAGGGGTCCTTGGTGAGTGAAAGGATAAGTTGAGTGTTGTATGCATATCAAATTATGTTGATGCCATGGGATCTATTGAAGTCTGCGAGGAGAGTCATGTAAATGTTGAACAGGGGAGGCTGAGGACTAATCCTTGGGGTATGGAGGATATGATGTCCTTGGGTTTGAAGGTGAAGAGAGGCAACTGGATGCGCGTACAGTAAAGAAGGAGGTAATGCACTTGATGGCATTTTGTTGTCTGCTGATGTTGTGGAGTCTGTTGATCGTGGTGTGGTGGGAAAAGTTGTTGAAGTCTGCAGAGAGGTTGAGGAAGATCAGTGCTGCAGTCTCTTTGCAGTCAAGGAGGGTTCTGATGTCATCTGTGGAAGCAATCAGAGTGGTCTCTGTGCTGTGGTTGGACAGAATCCTGATTGTGAGGTGTCAAGTAGGTGGTTTTGTTTCAGGCATTCTGTGCGCTGTTGGTTGATGGCCTTCTCAAGTACTTTGGCTGGGTACAGGAGCAGGGAAAATGGTCTATAAATTTTGAGTTTGCTGGGGTCGGCAAAGGATTTTTTTGGAGGGGTATGAGATTAGTGTTTTTCCAACTGTCCAGGAAGACTGTGTGGAGATGTAGGTGTTGATGCTGGATAGTCCTGGCTGATAAGGTTGGATCTGAGCTTGAAAAGGCAGTTGGGGCAGGGGTCAATAGGGGCCTTTGCGTGCATGGATAACAGAATGACCATGGTGATCTGAGTGGTGAGAAGAGACCAGGCGATAATGATTTGTCTGGTGAATGCTGGTTAGGAGACTATTGAGGATGACAGTCATGGGTTGGGGGTGTCAAAGTTGTTGTAGATGATGGCGATCTTGCTGTGGGAGTAGTCCGAGAGGGTGTCACAAATTTCTTGGTAGGGGTAAAAGGTGTTTTCTATGGCTGCGGGGATGGAGAATTCCAAGATAAAACTATAGTGGGTACAATGCAAACAAACTCTCAGTGCATAAAGATGGTGACTAACTCGGGCTCTGGCTCTAGCAGGAACAGTGCATGAGCGAGGGCATCCCTAGTCTGTGTGCAAATTTGGTGCACTGCTGCGGTAGTAGAGGGTGAGAGCAAGTGCTCTCAGTGACACAAGAGCACTGAGCTGCTGGAATGAGCGGGGGAGCTGGCACGACCTAGTCAATGGTGCCACGCTGTGGCCTCCATTATGTAGATCCTGGGCAAGGACGGGACACTGCGTGGTGGGAAGCGAGAGACAGAAGCAGAACTGGGAAATGGCAGGGAAAGGCAGCAGCAGAGCACAGTGGTAATGGGCACACAGACACAAACTACATAACAGCAAAAATGGGCACAACCACACAGAGGTACACAAAACTGTAGTGGGAACAGTATGAGAAAACTAGCTATACATAAAGAGGCTGCTTAGCTAGGGCCCTGGTAGTAGTTCGAAACACGTTGGTGGTGGTCGATGGTGTAACTTGCATGCAATAAATTGCTCAAAAATGAAAACTTTGTCAGAGTGCGGTACTTTCCTGAACCAGGAACCTTTGATGTGGCCATATATATATATAGGGCGGTTACCTCGAGGTCTCCAGATCATGCTGGTCCCGAGCTTTGAGAATCCTAACCCATTGTTACTGAAGGATTGGGCCGAAAGTAATTTGGAGGCATCCATGAGGCTCGTCTGCCTTTTGGTTAAATATGCGAAAATAGACAGACAGAACAATTTGGATGAAATAGCTCGCATAAAAGGAGAGTTGCTTAAAGAAGAGTACGCGAAAGACAAAGTATATATTGAGAAGTCGACCAAAGAGATGAAAGATCGACTAAAAAAACAGGAGGATACAATTAAGGCAAGAAAAGCTTATAAGTTCGCCAGGGATGAGCAGGACTATGAGCTTGGCCAAATATATACGTTTGCCCGTAATTTGATTATATGCGCAAACAACGAGGAGGGGCTAGCAACAAACCTGCCTCTATGGTGCGCAATGTGGAAACAAATGCAAGCCTTTCTAATGCAGTAAGCACAGATGGCAGTTTGGTTCCCAGTGGCGATGACTCCGATGAGAGTGACCCTGGTGCAAAGCGAGGGGATATGGGTCAACTCACCTTAGCAGAGGAGATAGAGTATGTAAAGATGCAATGCAAATCCACCTTGCGTTCCAGGACCCAAATATACAACAAAACAAAGGAGGAATGCAAGGAGACGGCAGCGCAGGAAACGCACCCAAGCAAAAAGGAGGTCAACAGCAAAAGAAATGATTTTGGAGGAACAACAAAAAACAATGGATGACAATACTATCATAAACCTAACCAAAATCGATCTTAACCAAGCTGAAAAACAATTGCTATCCTTAGGTCTCTCGTATTGCCCAGAGAGCAATTTCAATTACTGTAACACCGCACCGACATCTTTAAATTCATCAGAAAAATTAAACTCAAAAAAATATTACCCCATTAAAACCAATCTGGAGGCAAAGAAAAAGATGAGCACAGCTAGCACCACGATCCAAAGTGGGTTACAAGTTAAGGATATTTCACTGATGCGCGTAATGCAAGGATTGCAAGGAGATGACAATGAGACTGCGAGCACTCAAGATATCGTAGAAAGGGAGGGTATTTATGTGGGACAACCTTCCAGTAGTCCATTTAAAGCACCTTCTACGTTCATCCCCAGCATGCCGCAAGATGCTATTGATATTTATGCGGATCGTTTAACAGAAGAAGTTAAGCTTTTGCAAATGAAAACTGCACAAAAAATTCAACCTCCTAGTGCGAGAATGAAGCAATATTCAAACCTTATGCGAAAATTGAAAAACAATGATGCACTGATTGTCAATCAATCTGACAAAGGAGGTAAGATTGTTGTATGGGGCAAGAAGGAATATATGGAGGAAGCCTCAAGACATCTCGACGACAAACAGTGTTATGCTATATTGGATATGAAAACAGTGACTAATATCCAAGGGCAATACAAAAAAATGACTTAAATCAATGGAAACGTGAAGGGCATATATCAAGGGACGAACACAAATTTTTATGGAAAGAGTATCCCACTATACCGAACATCTACTTTATTCCTAAAGTTCACAAAAAAGAATTCCCCATCCCAGGTAGGCCAATTGCATCATCTATCAATAGCCTATTTGAGAATACTTCAAAGTATATAGACTTCCATCTTCAAGACTTTGTGACAACGTTACCGGCCTACTTAAAGGACACAACTGATTTTCTTTATTTATTGAATCAATGTGTTTGGTCTGACAATCTTATATTTATCACCATGGACATTGCAACGCTTTACACAAGCATAGACCATACAGATGGCATTAAGGCCACTAAATATTTTTGGGGAAAGAGACCAGTTGAGATGTACCAACACAATTGCATGTTGCTAAAAATGATTGAGAAGTGTTTGAATAATAACATCTTTTTACTCAACAATACAGTTTATAAACAACTGAGGGGAGTGGCAATGGGGGCATGTTTCTCCCCCAGCTACGCGGGGCTCCACGTAGGTTGGTGGGAGGAACATGTCCTCAGGGTGCAATTTGCCGCTTTCTGGTCCACACACATCTTAAAATACTGGAGATACATAGATGATGTGTTTATGCTATGGCAAGGTATGATGCAAGAGGCAATGGACTTTGTTGATCAAATCAACGATAACCAGCTTAATTTAAAGTTCACAGCCAACATGAGCAAAATTGAAGCTGATTTCCTCGATGTGCATGTATCTGTACAAGACAATCAAATAGTCACTAGACTTTTCAGAAAGAGCACATCTGGAAATTCTATTCTACACGCAGGCAGCTTCCATCCTCGCAATACCATTGCCAGTATCCCCTATGGGGAATTCCTCAGAATACATCCAACATGCAGTACATCCATACACAGAGACCATCAACAACTGGAAGCTAAATACAGACTAATAGGTAGGGGATATAGTCCAGCGAAACTTGATATAGCTATGAAGAAAGCTAACACACTAAACTGTCTAGCTCTCCTCGATCCCAATAGGAATATGGCAGAAAGCGTAATATGAGGTCCAGAGGTAGAACCTATGAGACTTATCACCGGATATAGCTGTCAGGCCAAACAAATTACTAAAATAGTGAGACAAGAATGGCCCATCAGTTTGACAGATCAGGTGTTAAAGGAGATCATGCCCAAGACCTCCACCATCACATTTAGACGCGAATTTTCAATGCGCAATGAACTGGTTACTAGCAGTCAAGAGACTAAAAAATCTGTCAATTGGATGTCCCCTCGAAAGGGATTCTACAAATGCAGCTCATGTAGGGCTTGTACATTTGGGGTCAATACCACTACTTATAATACCCCATTTGAGAAAACCCCGGTAACCCTCAGGGCCCACTTTACATGCCGCACCGAATATGCAGTGTATGTGTTGAAGTGTAGTTGCAATCTTCCTTACGTGGACAGTACTAAATATCCAGCCCATGTTCGCATCCTTCAACACATTAGAGCTATTGTGAATACAGATCAATCGTATCCAGTAGCCAGGTATTTTGCGACAAAACATAATAAAAATCTGTCACATCTATCCAATTTTGTGATAGATGCGGTCGCGCAGTCCAAAAGAGGGGGCGATATGGACAAAAAGCTTAGACAACAGGAGTCTAAATATTTCATTAAGCTCAATAGCAAAGCACCGGGGGGGGGGCTGATCATGGGGGAGGATCTCCATACCTTACTGTAAATCCACTCCAGGCTTGGAGTGTAGATCCATGAGCCACTGTCATTCTCACTAGAGCAACGCATTTAATCCTGGATCACAGCAGGAGCAGGTTGAGAATTTGTTTAGATATGTCGTCATTTCTGACATGTTTTTAATTTTTAATTTTCACGATAGCACTTTCACTTGAGCATAGGAACTTTCTTCGGGAAGTCTTCCTTTACGAACCTTTTTAAATGGCCTCTCAGCACTCTTCCACATTTTTATTTATATACATGCTTGTATAGTGTCCCAGCAGCACTAACACACATGAGATATTTTTAAGGGTTCTATGCGAAGACGAATGAGCGCATTTGGGCGTTATATTGACATTTGTTCGAACATCTCTGCGATCATATTAACAAATCTGAAGTTGTGAATCATGATTATTAGGTAAAGAAAAGAACCACTTTCCATGTCATAACATAATGTTTACAGAGTAATTGTTTACATATGCACTTCACACTTTTTATAGATTTGTATCAATCTATTTATATTAGTCGAATGTTTACATTTTGTATTATCACTTGAAGCACTTTGCACTTTATGGACAATGTTACTAGGTATTAGTACCTGTTATGTTTATGGTATGATTTGTTGTGATATCAGGTACATATTACTATATAAGTAGCATATTAATGGACTACTTTTAGCGGCTATATTCAGGCAATTGCATTACCAAGTATTCAGGCACTTCAAATTGCAGATGTTCGGTATTATGATTGACTGACGAATATCGAATATGCACAGTTGGGCAAAAAATATGTGCCAAATCATTTGTGTATAATTTTTTATGTAATGTCATTATGTGTTAAGTTATCATGCGAATAGGCAAAGTTTAAAACGTAGAGTCCCGTTTCAAAATGGCAACATCATTTTACATGAACCCTTACAAGTTTGAAGGATTGAGTCCTATGTTTAATATTGTGCTGCTTGGCGCATTTTTCATAATCATGTATTTAAAGATGTGGATGTGTCCTGACAATTTGTCAGTGAGCAAGGGCACAGCCGGTGCCCGAAACGCGTTTGACGAGGCTTGCACCCTTTCATCACGAAATGGAATAAATCACGATAATATTCCAAGACTGGCTCTGGTGTTTTGATTTTGTGGTCCACGTACTTGTCTGCGCTGCACGCGCATTGGAGGAAAGTTGGAGTGTATATATATATATATATATATATATATATATATATGTATATGTATATATATATTCACTGAAAAAACCATAGGTTTCACACCAGTTATAGTTAGGATGAAATTTTACTCGCATAAAACCATTGAAATTCCAACGTTATAGTTAGTTGGACTCACTATAACTTGCGCGTGCAATGCACTGCTGATGACGTCACACATTACATCACTCATGACATGGTCAGTGACATCACTGATGACATCACTGATGACATCTCAAATGACCTCACTGATGACATCACTGATGACAACATCCAGTGACTGTATGTTTCTGTAAAGTTAAAATATGTCTTACATATTGAAGAATGAGTGGATGTATAAGTGTCTGGATGAAGGATTTAGTAAGTGCATGACTGACTGTATGAGTGAGTGATTAAATGTGTCTCACTGAGTGCATGGGTTAGTGACTAAACTGTCTTAATTTGTGCATCATTATGTCTGTTGTTCTGTAAACTGCTGCATGTGTTGATCAGAAGCTATATGAGTAACTATTTGGGTTATTGATTGGTTGCCCAAGTACTTGTATGGCAGACTGAGCGTGTGTGTGGGTGGCTGGGAGGTGTATGACTCTGTGCATAGATGTGTGAGCAGTTGATTCACTAGATGTATGGGTTCAAAAGTGCATATGGAAACAGCTGTATGGGCGGTTGACTGTGTGCATGAGTGTATTGGTGAGTGAATGGATATCTCAGTGCTACATGTCAAAGTAAGTACATATGTAAAACACAGTACATGTGAGAGTTGACATATATAAATAACTGTGCATAAGAGCCAGTGAATGTGTGAGTGGCTGTATGGATAATTGTGAACTTGTATCAGGGATTGTATAAGAGAGTAAATATGTGTTAGTATATGTTTGAATAAGTAAGGTGTGTATAACTGTATAGTTGAGGAAATGGAGGTGTGATTGATTCTTTGCATGACTGACTAGGTGTGTGAGTAACTCCATGGATGAGTGACAGTCTGTGAGTGTCTGTTTACACTGAGTGTATCTAAGGTTATATTAGAGTCTGAAGAGGTTCATCGTATTATCACATGAATGATGTCATCAGGGATGTGATCAGTAATGTCAAATTAGATGTCATCAGTGATGTCATCAGTGATGTCATTTGAGATGTCATCAGTGATGTCATCAGTGATGTCACTGACCATGTCATGAATGATGTAATATGTGACATCATCAGCAGTGGATTGCGGGTGCGCGATATATAGTTATTGCAACTAACTATATATGCGAATTTCTATGGTTTTGTGCGAGTAAATTAAGGTTTTGTAAATGCTAATTCCTAACTATATATGGTCTATAACCTATGGTTTTTTCAGTGAATTTCAATGGTTTTTTAATAGCAAATATGAAAAGCTTTAAAATGTCAAGTACGTGGTAGATAAAAACATTTTTGTGTCTATGCACGCTGATGTGCTTTGAACGCTGCCCCCCCCTCTTTTTTTCTTTTAGGAGTGTTCTCTCTTTGCAGATAGTGAAGGGTAGGTAACGCAGGCCTTTGCCCCCGTTGTAATCCGTCGTGCCTGCTTCTGTCTCCATTTGATTGATTGTTATCCAAGCATTTACTGTTTTAGAATTGGATCTCTTTGCTTCATTCTCTAATAACAAACAAGCACAGAGTCGCAATACTCTGTTTAGTCTTTGCAGATAGTGAAAAATCGTTTTAAAAAACAAAAGGAATCGAGCAAAATCAGTAGGCCACTAATGGGATCTCTTTTTGACCTCGCTAAAATAGAAACATTAGGAACAACCCCTCATGAGAAATACGAAACTAGTGAGATGAACTGAGCTCGACGCCATGATGACTGCAAGACAGCTCGGCTCCGCCACCCACCCCGCCCAAATTCTATAAGTTCCGGTGGAGCCCCAACGTGAACAGGTAGAGAAGAACTTGCCCTCCCCTCTTTGACTAAAGGTTCTTGTAGCCTGTCCCTTCTGTTGTCATTTAACAGAACTTTTTGGACTACTGAAAGGGGTTGTGTTCCGACCGCTGGTTGGTGGAGACATTTTGACTATATTCTGGACCTGCGTTGTCGCGTAATGCGTCATATGACGCGCCGCGTTAGCGCACCCAGAAGTACTCCGGTGCGCAAGGCGCAGCTTCCCGGAAGCGATCCAGAGCGCGGCGCGCAGCGCGTAACATAAACATAACAGGTCATGTGACTTGTTAATTAAACTTTTCATTGGTTCATTTTACTTTTGTTATTCTAATGATGAAAGGCTTGGTCATAATAACGCTTTTCATTGCTTTCGAACATTTTTTTTTCTTAAACATATATGTTATAATGTTCCAGGCTAATGTATTTTCCCGGGAAATTTACAACTGTCCTGCAAGTAAAATATTCCTATTTCGAGAAAAAGGGCGTTTCTTCGTCCCATTAGGGAGCCGTTGAGCAAAAGAGGCTCGGCCTGCTGTCTTAGTCGCCGATAGGCCTGAATATCAGATTCTTATCGATCACTTTATGTTGCAGGAGTAGAAAACACAACAGCCCTTGACCATTTTTCTTTACTGCGTTCCTGCGTATTATACCTTTTAACAGTCATGTAATTGGACTGCTTTATTTCACTTGCCTTTTACTGATTCGAAAACAGTGGCTATTATTCAAAACTTTACCAATGTAGGTACTACTACCATGTTTTTTTTAAAAAACCTTTATTGTAAAAATGTCAGTATACAAATACGGGCCTATAACCACGTGGGCCGGCCACGGAGCAAACTGGAATCGTATATGATGAGGGCACATTTACACTGTAGAAGAACGTAACGGGCGACCCATTAGATTGCAAGAACTAAGGTGTCTACCATTTACAGAATCGGTGGACGTACATTTTATAATTAAAGTACGACAGGGCCAGTTACAATAAAATTACCTAGATTTACCTAGATATACATTTGCGGGCAAGTACCATGGGTGACGTTAATTCGAACTTTCAATAGTACAGTAATCAATAACACATCAGAACTTAATATCAATAGGGATGTCAAAATGTTCAACCAATTCTCGTCCCTGCTCGCCATGTGCTTCAAAACTGCATGGGTATCTCGTGATATCAAGGTTGGGCAACCAGTACACAACAAGGAGTTACGAGTCCCATTTATACCGGCGCCATTTTGGGCGCGGCCGGGCAGGTCCAGGATATAGTCAAACATAAGAAATGAGGCTGACGTCTCTGAAGCAGTTGACGCACAGCAGGACATAGCAAATAAACATGAAGTCTCTGAAGCTGTTAACTCACTGCAGGACAAAACAAGTGAACCTGAAACATCTGGAATAATTGTCGCTCAGAAGAACAACACACAAAACTCTGTAGTGTCTGAGGAAAGTAAAACAGAGAAGGGCACTGTAGTTTCAGACACACTTAACACTAATGACTTAACAAAGATATCGTCTGTCTATGAAGCAGCTGTCATGTTCACAGAATTGACAAAGAAGTGTGCAGACACCAATGCTATTAAGAAACACAAGAAAATCCCTAACGCATCTGCATTCTCGGAAGAGGTTGACACAGATGACATCTTAAGGAACAAAGAAAGACAAATTAAGGATGAGGAAGTTGTCACTTTAGTTTTTTCATCAGCTAGCGACAGCAACAAACACATTGTAATGGAGATTAGAGAGGCTACGGATGGGTGAATAAATTATCAAAAGAAATGGCGACTCCTCCCTTTAGCAGATTAGCTAAATCTTTGCGTAATTTGGGCATATTATTTTTGGAAGTAGATGGTTATAGTTCTGGTTAATTTCCATTCAGAGTGTCCTACACAGCACCACTCTAGGTAAACACTACTTTATGTAAAACCTGGGACATAGCACTCATTGGAATGTTTGTGATCTTTCCTGTTAAGTTGCATCATAAGTTATTTTAACCATTCCATATTAAGTCATGCATAAAAATGAATACACAGACACAAATAACATGTGTATCCAAAAACAAAATACAGATTTCGGCCTTATTTATTGCCTCTAGTTTTCAAAGGCAAATTTCTGTAGAAAACATGCACATTAAGGGTTGCCTTCCCTTAAACCTTTGTTTTTAAAAAAAATTGGAAGAAACAAAAAGTCTTCCCTTCCATAAATAACCCAAAACTTTTATTTTGTTATGGCAAGGGAACGAAATAGAGAATAAACTATAGTTGGTCACCATGGGGTTTAAAGAAGGGATGGTTCTTCACCAGATTAGATATTTACCCAGACCCTCATTCTCCAATGTGATGAACTAGGCAAAAATTCTTCTGGTGCCTGCACCCTGTCACAGAATATCACCCCAAAAACATGGAAGCGCTCAAACACCAGATTGAGTTGAACCCCACAGTAAGCCTTATTTCTTCAGGGCCTCAGAATTTCTTTTGCTTTGCTCATGGAAATTGTGGGATATAGGAGAGATAAGGTGTCACCATTAAGAAAGGGTAGTATTTAAATTTGCATATCAATTATGTTTAACCTTTTAGACATATGATATGCTAGCTTGAACTTATGCTTTACATTTGAAGCCGAATTCAACAGCTTAAGTAAGTAGGTTTTCGTAGTTGTAACTTTAAAGGGTGATCTAGCAAGCTGTAAAGATTTTCTAAAACAGTGGAGCATATTTAGTTTTTTAATGTACATGTTTATGAAACTCTCCCCACTTACATTAAAATCAGCCCCACCCTCATGACCTTCAGGAGACAGCTAAAAACGTGGCTTTTTACTCAGTAAACTGCCCTTTCTGTTTAACTATTTTCTGTCTGACTACTTTTGATCTATAGCGCCGAGACACCCACGGGTATTTGCGCGCTTTAAAAGTCGCATAAATAAATGAAACGATTACACAAATGAAACATTTGTGAGTTTTAAATTTCCGGAGAAGTATAATTCACCAATAGTTTTCTCTGTAGATGTTTTTCCATTAACAATCCCAGTTCCATCACCCGCCCAGGATATCCCTACTGTTCCCCATGTCATAAAACCTTAGGATGTTCAATAACTGAAACAGCTAATATGGGTTTACTTACAGGGAACATCTTTTGTTCTGTTTTGTAAAGTAAAACTATTGTGAACGCAAGTATTATACACAGTAAGTGTTTAATATAGCATTTGTCAGTCATTGGTTAAGGAGCTAGGACCTATTCACTCTTGACACCCCAGGTGCTGTGTATGTTGCACTATAGTGCTGCATCGGGTACATTATTCTACATGGTGGGTGAGTCACTGTACCGCAAGAGCAGGCGGAACTCAGCTGGAAGGCGAGTCAAACGCTAAGAGGCACCCCACTGCAGATGAGGTGCCTCCACCTGGGGAAGAGGGAGAGGCCCGTTTGCGCTGCCTCCCCCCCCCGGGCACCCCACGCCGTCTTTCGGCGCAGCATTGTAGGATGGCCACACCAGTGAAACTTGCTGGACACCACCTCGGTGCCATCTGGATCTCAGCGCGTTCGAGTCACTGTACCGCAAGAGTGGGAGAAACTCAGCTGGACACGCCGTCTTTCGGCGCAGCATTGTAGGACGGCCACACCAGTGCGGAACTTGCTGGACACCACCTCGGTGCCATCCGGATCTCGTCGCGTTGTGCTGCCTTCGGCGTACTGTAGCAGCAAGAGTGACCGCAACTCAGCTGGACACGCCGTCTTTCGGCGCAGCATTGTAGGATGGCCACACCAGTGCGGCAACTTGCTGGACACCACCTCGGTGCTATCCGGATCTCGGCGCGTTGTGCTGCCTTCGGCCTACTGTAGCAGCAAGTGCGGGCGCAACTCGACAGGATGGCGAGTGAAACGCTAAGGGGCGCCGCACTGCACATGAGGTGCCTCCACCTGGGGAGGCGGAAGAAGGCCGTTCGCGCCGCCTCCCCCCGGGCACCCCACGCCGTCTTTCGGCGCAGCATTGTAGGATGGCCACACCAGTGCAACTTGCTGGACACCACCTCGGTGCCATCCGGATCTCGGCGCATTGTGCTGCCTTCGGCCTATTCGCACATCGGTCCGCTACTGACGCCGCCTCATAGGCCAACGTGTTTTGTATGCTTTTTATAACCCAAAGCCGCATAACAGGTCATGTGACTTGTTTATAAAACTTTTCATTGGTTCATTTTACTTTTGGTTTCCTAATGATGGAAGGCTTGATCATATGACCTAAAAATAACACTTTTCATTGGATTAAAACATTTTTTTTCCCAAACGATGAAAGACCCACCTTTTTTTTTCTCACTCGGCAATCAAAAAAGGTTCCGTTAGATGACAACAGAGGGGACAGGCAACAAGAACCATCACTCAAAAAAGGGGAGGGCAAGTTCTTCCCTACCGGGTCACGTTGGGGCTCCACCGGAACTCATCGAATTGATAGTCTACAGTGTTTCTGGATGTTTCAGACTGAAGCTGGCGTCAGCATGAGAGCACCACCATCTCGTAGCTCCGTCGTGGCCATTCCGAAAGCAATCATGGCAGCCGCTCCCCACCGGAAGCCTGCAGGAGTCGGGGGCCCCCAAGACTTTTGTAGAATCTTCAAGGCTGAGGGGACGCTTTCGAGAATGGAGCCCAAGCCCTAGCAGACAAGCGTCCGAGTTCCAAGGTGTCCCAGGGCCATTTTAGTGGACCAGGCCCAAATCCGAAGAGCCGACCGCCATTTTAAGAGTCCTGTGGCAGCCGCCTATCGCTGCACCGCAAGAGTGGGAGCAACTCAACTACATGGTGAGCGAGACGCTGTAGCAGCAAGAGCGGGCGGTAAACAGCTGAATGGTGGATGAGGCACAGTGTAGCAAAAGTGGGCGGAATGGCAACTGAAACGGTAAAGGGGCACCCCACTACAACAGACGAGCCTCCACCTGGGGAGGCCCATTCACAACCGCACCGCCGCCCCCCCCCCCCCCCCCCCGGGGCGCCCCGCGCCGTTTTTCGGAGCAGCATTGTAGGATACCAAAACCAGTGCGGCAACTTACTGGACATCACCTGGGTGCCGTCCAGATCTCAGCGCGTTCTGCTGCCTTGGGACTATTCGCACAACAGACCGCTACTGACGAGGCACAGTGCAGCAAAAGCGGGCGGAAAACCGCTGAATGGCAAGTGAAACGCTAAAGGGGCGCCCCACTACAACAGACGAGCCTCCACCTGGGGAGGCCCGTTCACGCCGCCTCCCCCACGCCCCCCGGGGCGCCCCACGCCATTTTTCGGAGCAGCATTGTAGGATACCAAAACCAGTGCGGCACCCAGGTGACATCACCTGGGTGCCGTCCAGAACTCAGCACGTTGTGCTGCCTTGGGACTATTCGCACAACAGACCGCTACTGACCATTGTTGCTTCTGTTTTAATAAAAAAAAAATTTAAGGTGTTTACTGTTTTTGTTGCGATGTATATATTTATAAGTTATTAAAGTGTTATAATCCTACTACTTTGTTGGAGTGCTATATATTTTTTATGTGACACATAATTGTGAAGACTTTTATGTACAAAAAGGCATCCCTGGAATCTTCCGCTTCAGGCTCGGTCCCACACACCCTCACAGTGAGAATCCCTTCCCCAATCACAATACAGGATGGTTATCAGATAGTAGGAACGCGTGTGGTGTGACGGATCTCATCGGGTGGGGGCCTTGATCTACTGTAACTCCTTTGAAGAGGGTTGATTCTTTACAGTTTAGGCCATAAACTACATCCGCAGGGCTATGTGATAGCCTGGGACAGGCCTGGACAATCAGACACAAAGGAAGAGGAATGTCAGAGGGTGTGGTAGTGAATAGGGTGAAAGGGTGGTGTCGGGCGGGCACAGTGTGTGATTCTCAGGGAAGAGCAGCGCAGATGGGGGGAGGTTTATGGCCCATGCATAAGACAGAGAGCGGGGGTGACCAGTGCGTGGGGGAGATGCTTGCGAGGGTGGGGAGCCATGCTGAGGATCGGCGGCGTGCAGAGAGTGGGTCTGGTCAAGGCATCTAAAATGGCTGCCGTGCACGACAAAAGTGTGGCATTGGAAAAAAAGCAAGATGGCGCAGACAATGTTTATCAATACGAATTAATTTAGAACAATTATTTTTAACAATATATTTATTCGCCGTGACAAAATGGCGGTCAACACTTCCTGATTTCCTTCGAATCGAACGTTAACAGACGTCACGATCAGCGGCGTGCAGAGAGTGGGTCTGGTCAAGGCATCTAAAATGGCTGCCGTGCACGACAAAAGTGTGGCATTGGAAAAAAAGCAAGATGGCGCAGACAATGTTTATCAATACGGATTAATTTATAACAATTATTTTTAACAATATATTTACTCGCAGTGTCAAAATGGCGGTCAACACTTCCTGATTTCCTTCGAATCGAACGTTAACAGACGTCACGCAGCAAAAAAAAAAAAAAAACGCTACCGCACAGCCGCTGGAAAACAAGTATCAACATATATGAGCCTCCTCAGCCACCCTCAGAAAACATAGGGGGTCAGGATACGTCTCCCATACCCCCTTATACCCATTTCTCACATTGTTTTTCCTCCATCTTGTAATTTAATTAAATCAAAACACAAAATGGCGAATTCCCGTTTTGAGTCCCGATTCGCTACCCGGTTAGCGAACCGGAAAGCGCTTCTACCGCAAAAAAATCAATTTTTTTTATTTGCCCCACGGGACCCTTTAATAACCCCAACATCATTCCTACCTTGCCCCCTTTCATTAAATTCCCCCTTCGTTTTTCTCCTCCTCTTGTCTCTCGATCCTACCGAGAGACAAGATGGCGGCCGCTACGGACTGTTTAGAATGTTGACAGACACCGGAGAGCCAATCAGCTTCGCTTCGCAAAGCTCCGTTACGCGAAAAGTACGCGAACTGGAGCGCTATCCGGGACGCTGTCACAGATATATCTGTTTTTTTAAACGTTAATTTCTCAGAATCCACTGGAGCACATATATTGAGACCCAGCAAAGGCACATCGGGCTAACAGCCCCTACAATTTTGCCAAGTTTCGTGTAAATCCATTCAGCCGTTCGAGCTAAAAGTGAGGCCAAACGCCCTATGGAAAAATGAATGGGAAAAACGCGTTTTGGGACCCCCCTTTTTTCTCGGCCCCCCCTTGACAAAACCCCCCAAATTTTCAGGGGCTGATCTGAAACAAATTGTACCATTTTCCTGAAAATTTCAGCCGATTCCGTCCACTAACGCCAAAGTTATTAGACATAGAATTTTCAAAAGTTCCATAGAGAAAAAATCCTAACTATATATACCTACTGGCGGCCGCCAGTAGGCAATATACACATATATATATAAAAACAAATTCTTCAAACAGCACACTCCTGCCAGAAATGAAGACACGGACCACGTAGGCTGCAGTAAGGGAGATTTTAATCCAAACCTCTCAGGTTACGCGTTTCGAGCAACTTGTGCTCTTGGTCACACACCGCGCACCTGGTCAGCAAACAAATTTATACACATTTTTTTTTACGTGATGCTCCACCTATTCAGTGAGTCACATGGTGTATAGACATAAAAAACACACTATAGTGGTTTTGTATAAGTGCACACCGTTAAACAAATATAAAAAAGTGAGAAGGGCACTGAAACAAAATAGCTGCATGAATGCAAAAACTTTTGACTGTAACATCCTGTACATAAATGGTATAAAGTCATGTTCATATTGATTATGTTGGAAAAAAGGATCCAACTTAAATATGAAATAAAGTATAAACATATAGAAAAATATAATATCTATATATACTCATTTCCTATGTACAAAAATATATATATATATACACACCATCTATCTATTTACAATACTATATACATATTCACAAATCATGACTCGATAGACCTGTACCATCATATTAGGTACCTCTCCTAGTCTCACAGTTCATTTGTGTGCTATATCCTCATGACTAGGCTTAAAGAATGTACATTATAAGTGCCTCAACTCATATACCAAGACCCAGAGTGATTCCTACAAATAAGTAATAATGTGATTTAGTGAAAGCAAAGAAAATCTGTGTTGATATCAATAACTCACTTATCAACAGTATATACATAAAGTTTGTACAAGAGACATATATTTACAGGGAACAATTACATTCAAATCAAGATCTTATAAGATAAAGAGTCTTAATATGATTTCGACTTGGTGCAACTTCAGCGCAGTTAGAATTTTCTTTACAAGAACCAGTTCTTTAGTTCAGCAGGACCTTGAAAAGAGTAAATATGAAAGACCACATGTGAATATTCTCTAGATCTAATAAGAGAAATATAATCAGATAACCATGCACATGATGGTAATAATATGCAGTATCACAACAAATGATGCAAATCTTCCGTTGTATTTAACCCATTAGGGTACTTGCTGTCTAGTTCCATTATGTACTCAGTTTCTTTTTTCCTTATCAGTCTTTCTCTATCACCTCCTCGAGTGAGGGGTGCTACCACATCAATGACATAGTACGTTAAATTGGACGGGTAGGTATTATCATTGTTCACTATCGCACGTAAGTGCTGCAAGATCCTGACGTGCACCTGTAGTTTGGTACTGCCCACATAACGAAGGCCACAGGTGCACGTCAGGACATATATTGCATACTCACTGTGACAGTTGTAGTATCCCTGATGGTTTTCCTGATGGGACTAAACGGTGTATGATAATGAGAGGTGTTAACACCGAATTTGCACGCCCTACAAGAGGAACATTTGAAGAAACCTTTCTGTTTGAGCCAGCACTGCCACTGCCCAGCTCAGGGCTACTTCTAACTAGACAGTTGTGCATACTGGGGGCCCTTTTGTAGGTTATGGTAGGGGCACTGGGAAGTATGTCACTCAAGAAACTATCCGTCTTGAGGATAGACCAGTGCTTCCTAACAATAGACCTGATTTGTCTCTCCTGTTTGCTATAAGTCAGAATCAGGCGAGGGGCAGTGTTGTCAGATTCTGGCTCAGATGTTTCAGATCTCAGTAGAGCTTCCCTAGGTTTATCTCGGCTACGTCTAAGGGCACTGTTTAAAGTATTGTCCTTGTAGCCTCTCGCTCTGAGTCTGCTGATGGTATTTTGGGCCTCTTGCTCAAATATCTCAGGAGTGCTGCTGATCCTTTTGACACGCAGCAACTCACCGTATGGAATATTCGCAATAACATGCTGAGGGTGTTTACTACTGGCGTGGAGTATACTGTTACCTGCCGTAGGTTTACGGTATAATGATGTAATAACAGTATTATTGTCAACGGTTACATGGACGTCTAAAAAGTCTGCCTACACTTTGCTGATGTTGGCCGTGAAGAAAAGATTTTCATTATTCGTATTAAGTGCATCAACAAAGGAACGAGCACTTTCCTCATCCCCCTCCCATATGCAGAACACGTCATCAATAAACCGTTTCCAGTATTGAACATGTTGAAATCCCGGTGTGTTGATGAGACCGCGCTCCTCCCACCAGCCTACGTGTAAACACGCATAACTGGGGGAGAAGCACGATCCCATCGCCACACCCCGGACTTGTCTCCATACATTTTTAGCAAACATGAAGTAGTTATTATGAAGGCACCAATGCACTAATTCACATAACATTTTGTTGTGCGCATAGTATTTACAGGATCGTAGACCAAGATAGTGTTTGATAGCATCCAAACCCTTAGAGTGATCTATTGAAGTGTACAATGACTCGATGTCTGGGGTTAATAAACACCAATTTTCTTGCCACTGAATGGAGTTCAATTTGTTTAAAAAGTCCCCTGTATCTTTAAGCCGCCAGTAGGTAATATACACACATATATATATATATATATATATATATATATATTTTAAACAAACTCCTGGTAGTTACAGAGCTAATAAATCAGCATGACACCAGAGCCGGGGCCCAAATGTTCGTTCTAAGTGCAAATATTTATTGGCACACGGAAAACCCAACGCGTTTCAAAGCTTTCGCCTCTTGCTCACGGGTAATGTGTAGCGGTGGCCATTCATTTTTTAAAGTGAAACAAACATGATTAACGTGCACGTGATCAAAAGTAAACATGGAAAAGATACTTTGTTACAAACAATGTGTCAGTATCCTGTTATCGGGTTGCAAGCATAATACATATTCTGGTTTTTTAGAGCTTTGGTGAAAATACACGAATACTCTTCACAGTTACAAAAGAAACAATGTCTATAACGTGTGCCGTTTTAAACAAAATAATAAATTTCTTGTTACAATTAAATTCATGCTGGTTTTGCGTGAAAGTAATCTATTGAAGTTCAGTTCATGAATGAAAATAAACAAAGATGTCTCGCCCCAGTGGGGACCAGAATATGTATTATGCTTGCAACCCGATAACAGGATACTGACACATTGTTTGTAACAAAGTATCTTTTCCATGTTTACTTTTGATCACGTGCACGTTAATCATGTTTGTTTCACTTTAAAAAATGAATGGCCACCGCTACACATTACCCGTGAGCAAGAGGCGAAAGCTTTGAAACGCGTTGGGTTTTCCGTGTGCCAATAAATATTTGCACTTAGAACGAACATTTGGGCCCCGGCTCTGGTGTCATGCTGATTTATTAGCTCTGTAACTACCAGGAGTTTGTTTAAACTATTTCGGGAAGTGGCGATCCTGCCGGGAGCCTGCTGTGGAGAGAGGCGGGAGTTAAACGCTAAAACGAGTGTGTCGGATATATATATATATATATATATATATATATATATATATATATATATATATATATATATATATATATATATATATATATATATATATATATATATATATATATATATATATATATATATATATATATATATATATTCCACCGTATTCTTCGTTCACACTTCACAAGAACGATGTCCAGGCCACAAATAGTGTTCAAAAACTGGATTTAATCACAGCCCTACTCGAGGCGTTTCGGGAGAAAGGGAAGTTGTTCCCGAAACGTGTTGAGTAGGGCTGTGATTAAATCCAGTTTTTGAACACTATTTGTGGCCTGGACATCGTTCTTGTGAAGTGTGAACGAATACGGTGGAATTTGTGGGACTGGCGATCCCGTCCGGGGCCCGCCGCTGCGAGAGGCCACCGAAGCTTTGCACCAAAACTTTTGTTGGATATATATATATATATATATATATATATATATATATATATATATATATATATATATATATATTCACTGAAAAAACCATAGGTTTCACACCAGTTATAGTTAGCTGGAAATTTTACTGATATAAAACCATTGAAATTCCCACGTTATAGTTAGTCGGACTCACTATAACTTGCGCGTGCAATGCACTGCTGATGACATCACATATTACATCACTCATGACATGGTCAGTGACATCACTCATGACACCATCCTTGTGACATAGTGACAGACCTCCTTTCACTATAATGTAACCCTTGAGACACATATTCAAAAATAGAAACTGAAATTTTTTAAAAAATGGAGATACCTATATCAGTTACAACAAGCAATTCAGTAATTCCACTATCTATATACACATCCACTCATTCACCAATAGTTCTATATAGTCACTCATACATATACTCACTCATCATATGAAGTGATACACCTATACATCCTGTTACACACCGACATTCATCCAAAAGTTACTCACACACATATTCACACGTGCAAATAAACTATTGGACATCCATTTATTTGAATATAGAGTTATACACACACTTCCACCTTACTTCTATTTAAAATTACACATATTTATTCTCTTAAACAATCACTTATAGAAACACATACTTATTTAAACAGGAACTCTTACAATCTCTTACTCTCACATATACTCACTTATATACATCAATATTCATATATACTAGATTAAAACATATGTAGTTACTGATAAAGACACTAGTGAGACAGTCATTCACTCACTAACAAACACATATAGACACTCATCCACCCATACAGTCCTGTACATATGTTGTCTTCAAAACACATACAAACAAAGAGTCAGTCACTCATGCATCTATGTGCTAAGTAATACCCCCACCAAACCATATAGACACTCATACTGATACTAAAAAAAATATCTAATAACCCATATACATACACATGAGTGGATGTGTATTAGATGGTGATATTACTGAATTGGTTGTTGTAACTGGTATGGGTATATCCACTTTTTTGAAAATATTAGTTTCTATTTTTGAATATGTGTTTCATGGGTTACATTACACTGAAAGGAGGTCTGTCACTGTGTCACAAGGATGGTGTCATCAGTGATGTCATGAGTGATGTCACTGACCATGTCATGAGTGATGTAATATGTGATGTCATCAGCAGTGCATTGCACGCGCAAGTTATAGTGAGTCCGACTAACTATAACGTGGGAATTTCAATGGTTTTATATCAGTAAAATTTCCAGCTAACTATAACTGGTGTGAAACCTATGGTTTTTTCAGTGAATTTAATAGGTTTTTTAAATGCTAATTCCTAACTATAACTGGTGTGAAACCTATGGTTTTTTCAGTGAATTTCATAGGTTTTTTAAATGCTAATTCCTAACTATAACTGGTGTGAAACCTATGGTTTTTTCAGTGAATTTCATAGGTTTTTTAAATGCTAATTCCTTTGTATATCGAGTTTCTAACCTTTTTTTTTTTTACAATTTGCTGTTTTTTTTTAAGTATTCATTTTTTCTTATAATTTTTTTCTTTTGCGCTCTGGGTGCGCGCTCCGGGAAGCTTTCAGCTAAGCTCTCCTGTAAGCTTCTCCGAGAGCTCATCTGAAAGCGCACCCAGAGCGCAACTGTCGTTCGTGAAAAAAAAATATGAATGAAAAGTTAATAATAATGCAAAACATTTCGTACCATACAAATAAAATTAGTTTTTTTTAATATGGAAAATGATTATGCATTTCTATAAAAGATTGATGACGTCACTTCGGCGCGCAACGTAAGTGCCCTCGGAAGCGCATACGTGCGCGGCGCATAAACGCACGGAAAAGCGCCTACGATCGCGCCACGTTTGCGCCCCGGAAGCGCCTACGATCGCGCTGCGTAAACGCACCCGGAAGTGCTCCGGAGCGCGCAGCGTAAACGCGTCGGGTCATGTGACCCTCAAATAACACTTTTCATTGGTTGCTAACAGTTTTTTTTTACAATGAATGAAATCCCCACCCATTTCCTTCACTTCTTCTTTCACTTTTGTGACTGAAAGACCTGCCTTTTTTGCTGCTCCATATTCCTGGATTCATCATGGCTGCCAGACCATCCAGCAGTGAAGATGACTTCATTGATGAAGAGCCTCCTACCCCAAAGGTGAAGGAACATTTCATTTGGAAATTTTTTAAGTTTCCAGAAGGCCAGAAGAAGGTGAATGCACCAAAAGTAGAGTGCAGGATCTGCAAACAGGTCCTGTCACGGGGTAACCCCCAAAAAAAATACTCTTTTGGGAACTTTACGATGATCCGACATGTGGAGAGGAGGCACCCCCAGAATTTTGCCCGGGAAAGTGTCAGGGCTCTGGCACAGGAGGTTCCCAGAGATGGGGCCTCTACATCAACAGGAGGAGCAACTTCTTCTGGAAGAGACCAATCTCAGGGGCAGGTAGCCAACATCCAACCTGCATTCAACCATGGGCTCGTCAGATGCAGATACTGCAATCAACTCCTCACCTATGGGGAGCAAAGTGTCCAGCTCATGGTTCGGGCATTAGAGAACCATCACTGCCCTTCCCACCCCTAATTTTTTTCTTTTCTTTTTGCTCCTGTTGAGCAGTTTCTATTCCCTGTTTTTGTTCCTCTTCAGTTAAAAGAAGAAAACCAAAAGTTCTTTTCAGAACTACCTCCAATTCTCATCAAAGAGCTATAATCTTAAAAAATGAAGAGTAAGTGAAATATAGTGCATTGATAATTGAAAGGAGAATGAGTAAGAAAGAACAGAAAGGTATGAGAGGTGAAAGGAAGTGAAGTAGGAGGAATGAAAGAAGGTGAGTGTTAGAAAAGAAAGTTATGACACAGTGAATAAACTGGAGTATTTCTGACATATCTGTAAACACAAAAGTAACGCATTGCAGGAGTGCGTCACAAAAGTGACGCAACTCCAGTAATGTGTCCTTTCACATGGAAAAAGCACCATGTGAAAGGTTTGCTGTGAAGCAGGCGCAAGATTTTGGCGCAACTGCATCCTAAAAGTGACGCACTGCGTCATTATTACCAAGCTTTTTGCAAGGAACACCCCCTCTGCATGCATTATACCTGACACTATTTTTTAAAAAGTGACGCATCTAGGTACATGGGTCACTTTTTAAAACTCTGCGCCATATTGTATCTGCATCAGGTATATTGTATGCAGAGGGGCAATCCCGCGCAAAAAGCTTGGTAATAACAACGTACTGAAATCTATGAGATTTCTCTGCGTCACTTTTAGGATGCTATTGCGTCAAAATTTTGCGCCGGCCTCGCATCACTTTTATGTTTACACATATGTCAGAAATACTGACGTATCTGTAGCTCCTTGCAACATGATTCGTCATACATTAAATATGACACATCTGGAATGTCATAAGGACTGTGGACAGAAAAGTGACGCATCACACCAGCAGTGTAATAAAATGTGCCTCGTTGCACTATATTTAAAGGATGCAACAGCATCCTAAAAGTGACGCAGTGAAATCTCAAACATTTCACTGCGTCGCTATTACAAAGCTTTTAGTGGGAGAACACCCCCTCTGCATGCATTATACCTCACGCAGATATAATGTGGCGCTTGATTTTAAAAAGTGACCCATCTACCTAGATACCTCACTTTTTAAATATAACGCAACGCGGCACATTTTTTTACACTACTGGTGCAATGCGTCACTTTTCTGTGCGCACTCCTTATGACATTCCAAGTAACGCATTGCTGGAGTGCGTCACAAAAGTGACGCAACTCCAGTAATGTGTCCTTTCAAATGGGGAAAGCAGCATATGAAAGGTCTTGCCTCAGTCTAACACCTGCTGTAAAGCAGGCACAAGATTTTGACGCAACAGCATCCTAAAACTGACGCAGTGAAATCTGAAAGATTTCACTGCGTCGCTATTACAAAGCTTTTTGCGGGAGAACACCCCCTCTGCATGCATTATACCTGACGCTATTTTTAAAAAGTGACGCATCTAGGTACATGGGTCACTTTTTAAAACTCTGCGCCATATTGTATCTGCAACATGATTCGTCATACATTAAATATGACACATCTGGAATGTCATAAGGAGTGCGCACAGAAAAGTGACGCATAACACCAGCAGTGTAATAAAATGTACCTCGTTGCACTATATTTAAAAAGTGACGCATCTAGATAGATGCGTCACTTTTTAAATATTGCATAACAATGCGCATTTTTTTACACCGCTGGTGCGTCACAAAAATTGACGCACAGGAAGCGCAAAACTAACAGCGCAAGGCCTTCATAAATATAATCCTGGATTTTCCCCGTGCTTCGCCGGTGCGCGTACCATGCGCTTCCCCCGCGCAAAACGAAAAAAAAATTTTAATGCCCTGCAGGACCCTATTTTAGTCCCTACATCAAACCTAGGGGGTCAGAGGGGGTCTACTCTTCCCCCTTATGGTCATTTGCCCCTTTTTTTTTCAAACCCCTTGTGTCTCGATTTTACCGAGACACAAGATGGCGGCCGCTCCGGACTGTTTAGAATGTTTACAGACAACTGAGAGCCAATCAGCTTCCTGCGCGCAAGTCGCGTGTCGCGCCGGGAGCGCTCACGGGTGCGCGCACGGGAGAGCGCCTATAGATATATATATTTTTTTGAACCTAAATTACTCAAAATCCACTGGAGCACATATCTTGAGACATAGCAAAGGCACATCGGGCTACCAGTCCCTACAATTTTGCCAAGTTTGGTGGAAATCCATTCAGCCGTTCGGGCTAAAAGTGAAATCGACCGCCCTATGGAAATTAACATGGGGAAAACGCGTTTTGGGACCCCCCTTTTATCTCGGCCCCCGCTTGACGAATCCCCCCCAAACTTTCAGGGAAGGACCGGACCGCCATGAGACCATTTTCCTGAAAATTTCAGGCAGATTCGTCAACCGGCGCCAAAGTTATTCAAAATAGAATGTTGAGATTTAACATTGAAAATTATCCTAACTATAACTACCTACTGGCGACCGCCAGTAGGTAATATATATATATATATATATATATATATATATATATATAAAAATTCTATGGCAAAATGAAACCCCTCATTTTGTACCTTTTTAAATTAAATGTATTAAGTGTTACCACTTTATTCGAATCAAGATGACTTCAGGTGTGCCATACTTTTGTCATAAGTAAGACTGTTAGCGTTCTAGTTGTTCTTTAGAACACTCTGGGACATTCTGTCATTGGGCTATAGTTGGGCTACATCTGGCTAAGATTTGGGCTACATTTGGGCTCTTTTGTCTCTGGTGGCCATCTTGGGAGACTGCATATCAGAATTTTTTTAATGAAATATAAGAGGATTTGAGAAGTCACTCAAAATGTCCCCTAATTTTTCTTTCTTCAGCACTAATCATAATTTCTATGGCAAAATGAACCCCCTCATTTTGTTCCTTTGTAAATTAAATGTTTTAAGTGTTATCACTTTATTCCAATCAAGATGATTTCAGGTGTGCCATACTTTTGTCATAAGTAAGACTGTTAGCGCTCTAGTTGTTCTTTAGAACACTCTGGGACATTCTGCCATTGGGCTACATCTGGCTGATATTTGGGCTACATTTGTGTTTTTTTGTTTCTGGTGGCCATCTTTGGGCTACGTTAGGCTACTTTGGGCTACATTTGGGCTCTAACATATATATAGCCCAATGTAGCCCAATATATATTTTTTCAAAGTAAATTTTCGTAAAAACCACTGGAGCACATATCTTGAGACATAGCAAAGGCACATCGGGCTACCAGTCCCTACAATTTTGGTACAAATCCATTCAGCCGTTCGGGCTAAAAGTGAGTTTGACCGCCCTATGGAAATTAACATGGGGAAAACACGTTTTGGACCCCCCTTTTATCTCGGCCCCCGCTTGTCGAATCCCCCCCAAACTTTCAGGGAAGGACCGGAGCTCCGCGAGGCAAATTTGAGGAAATTTTCAGGCAGATTCCTCAACAGACGCCAAAGTTATTCACAATAGAATTTTGAGATTTTGCATTGAAAAAAATCCTAACAATAACTACCTACTGGCGAGCGCCAGTAGGTAATATATATATATATATATATATCCCCAAAATCAATTCCACACGATACAAACAGGAATGTCCAGGCCAGCTTTGCAGTTATCCAAGAGCTTTTATTTTAGCTCCTTACTCAACGTGTTTCGAGGTACAACCTCTTGATCACGAGCGTGAGTGTGAGTGACTCTCATGCTTAAGTATAGTCACCTGACCTTCAAAACAACATAGTAGACAGACTTGTGAGACAGTCACTCGGCATTTGTAATGGTATGGTTATACACAAATGCAAAATAAAGTAAATACAAAGCACATATTATTCAAATGCTATGTACAAAAAAGAAATAAATTAATCAAGAATGGAAAGGCAATGATTTCCGTGGACATTACATTATTTCATCATGTATAGTCTCAGCAATTGAAATCTCACACAATATTGAGGCGCATTAGTAAATGGTAGCATGCTAGTTCAGTTACTGCTGGGGTTTTTTGCATGGTGCATTACGGATAATTCATCTCAGTCCAAGGTGTGTTCCACCTAGGTTTTAATCGTCCAAAACAGCAATGCAAAACGCATTAATACAATCTTATTGCTATACATGAACTTGGGCAACTAGACATCCTGTCTGTCTTAAGAATTTGCCTCTCAGATGCACCAACAGAAAAAATAGTAAAAACAGAAAAACAGAAAACAAAGAACACTCAAGCTCCAGTGGGCATTTAGTCAGGAGTGCCTGTATCTGTGCATGATTCCGCCCCAGTGGGCATGCAGAAATGGTCATAAACAACATACAAAGTCATTGACCTACTGAGCCGCCATTACTCATATTGCCGTCCATACGTGTCAACTTCCATACTTGAAAACGTGTTAAAGTACTCGTGCATTGCCAAATCGAGTGACTTCTCAACAAATATCTGGTGAAAAAATAGACAATTCAGTGATTAGAAGTGCATCAGTGACAAATCTCATTACATCATTATATATACAACAGTATTCTCACAAACCAAAATTAAAAACAATGCAGAACAGGCCTTCACCTAGGAATCAAATGTATTAAGTGATGGAGTCCACCAGCTAACCCAGATGAACTTCCAGTTCTTCATCAAGGTTGTGCCCATCCGGCTGCTTGGTTCTATATTTTATGATCAGAAGGGATTCCAACCTGCGGAGTTCTTGAATCCTATTGCCCCCCTTTCCCTTGCGGGTATGGATGCCAGCACACAAAAGGATAAAAAATTAGGGTTGCTTTTGTGAAAGGACTCAAAATGTCTCGCTATGGGGTAACTTTTGTCTTTATGATTTATGGCCCTCATATGTTGCAGTACTCTGTCTTTAGCAGGTAGTTTCGTGCTACCTATATAGGTCAGTTTACAAGGGCACATGAGTGCATACACCGCAAAGTCAGTTTGACATGTTGTGTGCACTCGGATGGTAAAAGGGTCGAGATGTTTAGAAAGTTGAATGGTTTTCGTGCTGGTGCTATTCTTACAAGCTTTGCATCTGCCACAGGTATAAAATCCAGTGACAGGATTGTCTCTGACTTTTTTAGGCACCAGGGTAGAGCATAACGTGTCCTTAAGAGATTTAGCTTTTCTGAAAGTAATCTGGGGGTGTGGGCTAATGGTTGCTGCTATGTCCTTGTCTAGTGTGAGGACATTCCAGTATTTGTCCAAGGCCTTTCTCACCTCCCTATTCTGGCCATGAAAATCTGTTATGAACCTGGTAGTGAGAGAGGAAGGTTTGTAATTTGGGTCCTTATCCTTTAACAAGTCAGTGCGGTTCAGAGTACTTACTTTGGTCAGAGCAGCGTTGATGCTTTTCTTGCTATAACCTCTTGCTGTAAATCTTTGGGTCATGATTTTTGCTTCTTTCTCAAAGCCTGAATTGTCAGAACAGTTCCTCTTGGCTCATAAGAATTCGCCTATGGGGATGGAATTAATCAAAGACCCTGGATGGCAGCTGCTTGCGTGGAGCAAGCTATTACCTGCTGTTTCCTTCCTGTAGAGTACAGTGGTGAGGGTATTGTCCACCACTTGTACCTTCAGGTCCAGAAAGTCCACTTGTTCCTTGTCAATATGACAAGTAAAGGAGAGATTCAAGTTGTTGGTGTTGAGGGAATTAACATACTCCATTGCCTCATCTGCGGTACCCTTCCAGATGACAAAAATGTCATCCAGGTACCTCAGCCAGGTGATAACCTTGGACTGGAACTCCTGTGACCTATAGACCTCTTGCTCTTCCCACCAGCCCATAAAAAGTCCGGCAAAGCTGGGAGCAAAGCAAGAACCCATTGCGGTCCCAAGGAGTTGGTGGTAAATCTCCCCATCAAATGTAAAATAATTCTGGGTCAGGCACAACATTGCCATGTCCAGAATCATCTCAGTATGTGACATAAAGGAGACAGATCTGGTTTGCAGAAAGTGTCTGCATGCTTGAATCCCTAAGTGGTGTGGGATGCAAGTATAGAGACTGTTGACATCCAGGGTAACAAGTTGCCATCCCTGTTCCCACTGGATTCCCTCTATCTTTTTCAGGAAGTCTCTTGAGTCTTTCAAATAAGATGGCAGTTTTTGAACCAGGGGCTGTAAAAAGAAGTCCACATATCTGGAGGTATTTTCCCAACAACTGCCCCTGGAAGAAACAATTGGTCTTCCAGGGGGGTTGGTGGGATTCTTATGCACCTTGGGTAATAAGTATAGTGCTGGCAGTTTGGGATTCTTACACTTCAAGAACTCAAATTCATCCTTTTCAATGAGCTCTCTATCATTCCAGTCTTTGAGCTGTTCCTGGTACTTATTGCAACTAGCTGTATATGTCATTCTGTTGCTTTTCTCATACTTACTTGAGTCCCCTACCTGAGACAGCCCCTCCTTGATATACATTTGGACTGGAAGGATAACTATATTCCCGCCTTTATCAGACTTCTTAATTACTATACTCTTATAGATATATATATTCTTCCGGAGTTCCCCTGCAATAAGAGACAAACTCCTCCAGCCAGTGATTTCACAACATCATTTATTTAAAAGGAGCAGGCATTCCCATGCCGATAATTTCTTCCTCTTGCCTGACGCGTTTCAGAGCCTTCATGCTCTTTCCTCAGAGGCAGTTTCAATGCACACGCTTTTTCAGGATTCCCACACAGGATTCCCACAGTCCCCTGTGTTCAGACCATTTGGCATTTTGGTATCTAGCTGAATGATATAGTGATTCTCCAGTTGTCTTAGCTTCCTCTCTCTGTTGCCACCTCTGATGGATTTGGGCACGGCATCAATCACATAATAACTCTAATCAATGAGATTATTTTGATATTCTAATTTAAAGTGTCGTGCCACTGGGTAACTGGTGTCGGAATTAATAATCGCACGAAGGTGCTGCAAAATGCGATTGTATACCTGGAGTTTAGTACTGCCTATATATTTAAACTGACACGTACACTCTTCTAAAATATAGACAGCATAGTCAGTTATACATGTGAAAAATCCTTTGATTTTGCACATGTCAGGGGAAAAGGCATTCAAAAATTCTGTTTTATTTACACCATATTTACACGCTCTCCTAGAGCTACATTTAAAGAATCCAGTACTATTAGATAGCCAATTCCCTTTGCCCTGCACTTTTGCACTTGATTTAACCAAGGCATCCCTCATGGAGGGTGCCGGTCTAAATTTGATGGCTGGGGAGGCTCCTATTTTAGGTGCAACTGTTATGTCAGATTTTAGAATAGACCAGTTTTTATTAATAATACGTCTGACCAATCTATGGTGACAACTATAGGTCGTTATTAATCTGACAGGTGCTTTTTCTACAGTATGCTCACTCTGTGCGTTTAATGGACTCACTCTGTCTTCACTAGAAGTCACTGCTGCGTTTTGTTGGTTATGTATTTTGGATAAAGCTGTTTTTAAATCCGCATTTTGTAACCTCTTGCTAGGAATCTCTGTACAGATTCGTTTAAGCATGTAGATAGATAGATAGATAGATAGATAGATAGATAGATAAATAGATAGATAGATAGATAGATAGATAGATAGATAGATAGATAGATAGATAGATAGATAGATAGATAGATAGATAGATAGATAGATAGATATATGACCCAAGAAAAATATACAGAAGGCAGAAAATGAGACTCGCTGTTTGATATCGACCTGGATATGTCTTTTCTCTCCTTCCGGAGATCAAATGTAATGCCATATTTTATTTATGAGGCATGCTTGATTCCACTGCCTCAGTGTCTGATATCTAGATAGATGTAATTGGATTTGAAAAGACCTGTTGAATTCTTTCATTTGCTTCTGCCTTGATATTTTTGTGTGTGATATCCCTGGTTTTCTTTGTCTTGTTTTCGGCCTTCTGTGTAATTTTCACGTGTCCTCCCTATGTATATTTTCTATTTCTTTATGTCACTTCTGAATGTAATTGAACTATCGTGTTGGTGCAATAGTATGATGCTTTATGTATAAGTGAGCAATTTAGACATTTAATCATAGCAGTATTATACCTGACTCAAAATTGTCTTTCGTCTTCTTTTTCTCTCCATGTATTCTTTTGTCTGTAGCCCTGAAGAAGCGGTTTCTCCGTGAAACACGTGTTTGCTGCGGCTCCATCAAACATCATAACGTGTTCAGTTCCTGTACTTAACTACTCGGGCATTTGGACCCCTAGACATTAAAAAATGATTGACATATCATTGATGTTATTATGAGCTCTTTTATGTAAAAGATGTTTTTGCTCAGAATAAGTAAAAATTTTATAATGCCATACTTATTAACTTGGTGGGGTCAATAATTTATATATTTTAATGCTGTTCCAATACTACACACTATTTAGTCTTTATGGCACTGTGGCTTGTAACACAGTCTTAGAGCCGAAACTTTGTTTGATGCAGATTTTACAATGCTTCTGGGGGCTAGATACAAGGGTATATGTATGATTTCTAGTAGCCTTCATTTGGCTGCTATAATCTTTCTCTTGACATTGGGGGTTATCTAGCTAATGGCTGGTGCGCTCTCTAATAGACAGCGGGGCAGATTTATGTTGGTAATGCGCCACGTTTGCGTTACACAACTGCGGCGTAAACGTGGAGCATCCCTACGACCAATTTACAACGTGACGCATCTAGGCAGATGCGTTACGTTGTGAAGCCCTGCGCCACATGTGGGCGTTCCGGCGCAGGGTGGGCGTTCCGGGGGCAGGTGCGCCTCGCAAAAGTGGCTGAGTGAAATCTATAAGATTTCACTCAGTCACTTACAGGCCAATGCTGCGTCAAAACCCTGCACCTGCTTGAAGCAGGCGTAAGGCTTGAGGCAGCATTGGACAGATAGGGCACCCCCGAGCCTTGCTGGAGCTGGATCGAGCTTGTGACGCAACTCCAGCAATGCGCCACCTTTACGGGACAGATGCGTCACGCATCTGTGCCGTTTTTGCACCATGGTGCGCCTCATTGTAATCATCAGGATTCAAGCAAGCTGGGCCGAAGACGGCTGAAATGCCAGAAACCGGTCCCCGGTAGCTTGTCTCCTTTCTGGTGAAGAATTGGCTTGGTAGTTTAGTCTGCCCTGTTCCCATGATGCACTGGGCCAGGGACAGACTGATTTGCATATAGCCAGGTTCTGAGCTGGGATGGTGCAGTGAGATAAAAAACGGTGATGGATCGAGCCCTGATCTTTGGACTGGGTAAGAGTGGTCTGCTTAATTCAGACACTCTGTTCATCACCACCCCCTTTTCTGAATCGTTTTTGGCCACTATAGGTCTGGCAGGGTATACTCAGACATGAGTCCCTTTCTCACTGCACCATCAGGATTCAAGCAAGCTGGGCCGAAGACGGCTGAAATGCCAGAAACCGGTCCCCGGTAGCTTGTCTCCTTTCTGGTGAAGAATTGGCTTGGTAGTTTAGTCTGCCCTGTTCCAATGATGCACTGGGCCAGGGACAGTCTGATTTGCATATAGCCATGTTCTGAGCTGGGATGGTGCAGTGAGATAAAAAATGGTGATGGATCGAGCCCTGATCTTTGGACTGGGTAAGAGTGGTCTGCTTAATTCAGACACTCTGTTCATCACCACCCCCTTTTCTGAATCGTTTTTGGCCACTATAGGTGTGGCAGGGTATACTCAGACATGAGTCCCTTTCTCACTGCACCATCAGGATTCAAGCAAGCTGGGCCGAAGACGGCTGAAATGCCAGAAACCGGTCCCCAGTAGCTTGTCTCCTTTCTGGTGAAGAATTGGCTTGGTAGTTTAGTCTGCCCTGTTCCCATGATGCACTGGGTCAGGGACAGACTGATTTGCATATAGCCAGGTTCTGAGCTGGGATGGTGCAGTGAGATAAAAAACGGTGATGGATCGAGCCCTAATCTTTGTACTGGGTAAGAGTGGTCTGCTTAATTCAGACACTCTGTTCATCACCACCCCCTTTTCTGAATCGTTTTTGGCCACTATAGGTGTGGCAGGGTATACTCAGACATGAGTCCCTTTCTCACTGCACCATCAGGATTCAAGCAAACTGGGCCGAAGACGGCTGAAATGCCAGAAACCGGTCCCCGGTAGCTTGTCTCCTTTCTGGTGAAGAATTGGCTTGGTAGTTTAGTCTGCCCTGTTCCCATGATGCACTGGGCCAGGGACAGACTGATTTGCATATAGCCAGGTTCTGAGCTGGGATGGTGCAGTGAGATAAAAAATGGTGATGGGTCGAGCCCTGATCTTTGGACTGGGTAAGGGTGGTCTGCTTATTTCAGACACTCTGTTCATCACCACCCCCTTTTCTGAATCGTTTTTGGCCACTATAGGTGTGGCAGGGTATACTCAGACATGAGTCCCTTTCTCACTGCACCATCAGGATTCAAGCAAGCTGGGCCGAAGACGGCTGAAATGCCAGAAACCGGTCCCCGGTAGCTTGTCTCCTTTTTGGTGAAGAATTGGCTTGGTAGTTTAGTCTGCCCTGTTCCCATGATGCACTGGGCCAGGGACAGACTGATTTGCATATAGCCAGGTTCTGAGCTGGGATGGTGCAGTGAGATAAAAAATGGTGATGGATCGAGCCCTGATCTTTGGACTGGGTAAGAGTGGTCTGCTTAATTCAGACACTCTGTTCATCACCACCCCCTTTTCTGAATCGTTTTTGGCCACTATAGGTGTGGCAGGGTATACTCAGACATGAGTCCCTTTCTCACTGCACCATCAGGATTCAAGCAAGCTGGGCCGAAGACGGCTGAAATGCCAGAAACCGGTCCCCAGTAGCTTGTCTCCTTTCTGGTGAAGAATTGGCTTGGTAGTTTAGTCTGCCCTGTTCCCATGATGCACTGGGTCAGGGACAGACTGATTTGCATATAGCCAGGTTCTGAGCTGGGATGGTGCAGTGAGATAAAAAACGGTGATGGATCGAGCCCTAATCTTTGTACTGGGTAAGAGTGGTCTGCTTAATTCAGACACTCTGTTCATCACCACCCCCTTTTCTGAATCGTTTTTGGCCACTATAGGTGTGGCAGGGTATACTCAGACATGAGTCCCTTTCTCACTGCACCATCAGGATTCAAGCAAACTGGGCCGAAGACGGCTGAAATGCCAGAAACCGGTCCCCGGTAGCTTGTCTCCTTTCTGGTGAAGAATTGGCTTGGTAGTTTAGTCTGCCCTGTTCCCATGATGCACTGGGCCAGGGACAGACTGATTTGCATATAGCCAGGTTCTGAGCTGGGATGGTGCAGTGAGATAAAAAATGGTGATGGGTCGAGCCCTGATCTTTGGACTGGGTAAGGGTGGTCTGCTTATTTCAGACACTCTGTTCATCACCACCCCCTTTTCTGAATCGTTTTTGGCCACTATAGGTGTGGCAGGGTATACTCAGACATGAGTCCCATTCTCACTGCACCATCAGGATTCAAGCAAGCTGGGCCGAAGACGGCTGAAATGCCAGAAACCGGTCCCCGGTAGCTTGTCTCCTTTCTGGTGAAGAATTGGCTTGGTAGTTTAGTCTGCCCTGTTCCCATGATGCACTGGGCCAGGGACAGACTGATTTGCATATAGCCAGGTTCTGAGCTGGGATGGTGCAGTGAGATAAAAAATGGTGATGGATCGAGCCCTGATCTTTGGACTGGGTAAGAGTGGTCTGCTTATTTCAGACACTCTGTTCATCACCACCCCCTTTTCTGAATCGTTTTGGCCACTATAGGTGTGGCAGGGTATACTCAGACATGAGTCCCTTTCTCACTGCACCATCAGGATTCAAGCAAGCTGAGCCGAAGACGGCTGAAATGCCAGAAACCGGTCCCCGGTAGCTTGTCTCCTTTCTGGTGAAGAATTGGCTTGGTAGTTTAGTCTGCCCTGTTCCCATGATGCACTGGGCCAGGGACAGACTGATTTGCATATAGCCAGGTTCTGAGCTGGGATGGTGCAGTGAGATAAAAAACGGTGATGGATCGAGCCCTGATCTTTGGACTGGGTAAGAGTGGTCTGCTTAATTCAGACACTCTGTTCATCACCACCCTCTTTTCTGAATCGTTTTTGGCCACTATAGGTGTGGCAGGGTATACTCAGACATGAGTCCCTTTCTCACTGCACCATCAGGATTCAAGCAAGCTGGGCCGAAGACGGCTGGAATGCCAGAAACCGGTCCCCGGTAGCTTGTCTCCTTTCTGGTGTAGAATTGGCTTGGTAGTTTAGTCTGCCCTGTTCCCATGATGCACTGGGCCAGGGACAGACTGATTTGCATATAGCCAGGTTCTGAGCTGGGATGGTGCAGTGAGATAAAAAACGGTGATGGATCGAGCCCTAATCTTTGTACTGGGTAAGAGTGGTCTGCTTAATTCAGACACTCTGTTCATCACCACCCCCTTTTCTGAATCGTTTTTGGCCACTATAGGTGTGGCAGGGTATACTCAGACATGAGTCCCTTTCTCACTGCACCATCAGGATTCAAGCAAGCTGGGCCGAAGACGGCTGAAATGCCAGAAACCGGTCCCCGGTAGCTTGTCTCCTTTCTGGTGAAGAATTGGCTTGGTAGTTTAGTCTGCCCTGTTCCCATGATGCACTGGGCCAGGGACAGACTGATTTGCATATAGCCAGGTTCTGAGCTGGGATGGTGCAGTGAGATAAAAAATGGTGATGGATCGAGCCCTGATCTTTGGACTGGGTAAGAGTGGTCTGCTTATTTCAGACACTCTGTTCATCACCACCCCCTTTTCTGAATTGTTTTTGGCCACTATAGGTGTGGCAGGGTATACTCAGACATGAGTCCCTTTCTCACTGCACCATCAGGATTTAAGCAAGCTGGGCCGAAGACGGCTGAAATGCCAGAAACAGGTCCCCGGTAGCTTGTCTCCTTTCTGGTGAAGAATTGGCTTGGTAGTTTGGTCTGCCCTGTTCCCATGATGCACTGGGCCAGGGACAGACTGATTTGCATATAGCCAGGTTCTGAGCTGGGATGGGGCAGTGAGATAAAAAACGGTGATGGATCAAGCCCTGATCTTTGGACTGGGTAAGAGTGGTCTGCTTAATTCAGACACTCTGTTCATCACCACCCCCTTTTCTGAATCGTTTTTGGCCACTAAAGGTGTTGCAGGGTATACTCAGACATGAGTCCCTTTCTCACTGCACCATCAGGATTCAAGCAAGCTGGGCCGAAGACGGCTGAAATGCCAGAAACCGGTCCCCGGTAGCTTGTCTCCTTTCTGGTGAAGAATTGGCTTGGTAGTTTAGTCTGCCCTGTTCCCATGATGCACTGGGCCAGGGACAGACTGATTTGCATATAGCCAGGTTCTGAGCTGGGATGGTGCAGTGAGATAAAAAACGGTGATGGATCGAGCCCTGATCTTTGGACTGGGTAAGAGTGGTCTGCTTATTTCAGACACTCTGTTCATCACCACCCCCTTTTCTGAATCGTTTTGGCCACTATAGGTGTGGCAGGGTATACTCAGACATGAGTCCACTTCTCACTGCACCATCAGGATTCAAGCAAGCTGAGCCGAAGACGGCTGAAATGCCAGAAACCGGTCCCCAGTAGCTTGTCTCCTTTCTGGTGAAGAATTGGCTTGGTAGTTTAGTCTGCCCTGTTCCCATGATGCACTGGGCCAGGGACAGACTGATTTGCATATAGCCAGGTTCTGAGCTGGGATGGTGCAGTGAGATAAAAAACGGTGATGGATCGAGCCCTGATCTTTGGACTGGGTAAGAGTGGTCTGCTTAATTCAGACACTCTGTTCATCACCACCCTCTTTTCTGAATCGTTTTTGGCCACTATAGGTGTGGCAGGGTATACTCAGACATGAGTCCCTTTCTCACTGCACCATCAGGATTCAAGCAAGCTGGGCCGAAGACGGCTGGAATGCCAGAAACCGGTCCCCGGTAGCTTGTCTCCTTTCTGGTGTAGAATTGGCTTGGTAGTTTAGTCTGCCCTGTTCCCATGATGCACTGGGCCAGGGACAGACTGATTTGCATATAGCCAGGTTCTGAGCTGGGATGGTGCAGTGAGATAAAAAACGGTGATGGATCGAGCCCTAATCTTTGTACTGGGTAAGAGTGGTCTGCTTAATTCAGACACTCTGTTCATCACCACCCCCTTTTCTGAATCGTTTTTGGCCACTATAGGTGTGGCAGGGTATACTCAGACATGAGTCCCTTTCTCACTGCACCATCAGGATTCAAGCAAGCTGGGCCGAAGACGGCTGAAATGCCAGAAACCGGTCCCCGGTAGCTTGTCTCCTTTCTGGTGAAGAATTGGCTTGGTAGTTTAGTCTGCCCTGTTCCCATGATGCACTGGGCCAGGGACAGACTGATTTGCATATAGCCAGGTTCTGAGCTGGGATGGTGCAGTGAGATAAAAAATGGTGATGGATCGAGCCCTGATCTTTGGACTGGGTAAGAGTGGTCTGCTTATTTCAGACACTCTGTTCATCACCACCCCCTTTTCTGAATTGTTTTTGGCCACTATAGGTGTGGCAGGGTATACTCAGACATGAGTCCCTTTCTCACTGCACCATCAGGATTTAAGCAAGCTGGGCCGAAGACGGCTGAAATTCCAGAAACAGGTCCCCGGTAGCTTGTCTCCTTTCTGGTGAAGAATTGGCTTGGTAGTTTGGTCTGCCCTGTTCCCATGATGCACTGGGCCAGGGACAGACTGATTTGCATATAGCCAGGTTCTGAGCTGGGATGGGGCAGTGAGATAAAAAACGGTGATGGATCAAGCCCTGATCTTTGGACTGGGTAAGAGTGGTCTGCTTAATTCAGACACTCTGTTCATCACCACCCCCTTTTCTGAATCGTTTTTGGCCACTAAAGGTGTTGCAGGGTATACTCAGACATGAGTCCCTTTCTCACTGCACCATCAGGATTCAAGCAAGCTGGGCCGAAGACGGCTGAAATGCCAGAAACCGGTCCCCGGTAGCTTGTCTCCTTTCTGGTGAAGAATTGGCTTGGTAGTTTAGTCTGCCCTGTTCCCATGATGCACTGGGCCAGGGACAGACTGATTTGCATATAGCCAGGTTCTGAGCTGGGATGGTGCAGTGAGATAAAAAACGGTGATGGATCGAGCCCTGATTTTTGGACTGGGTAAGAGTGGTCTGCTTATTTCAGACACTCTGTTCATCACCACCCCCTTTTCTGAATCGTTTTGGCCACTATAGGTGTGGCAGGGTATACTCAGACATGAGTCCACTTCTCACTGCACCATCAGGATTCAAGCAAGCTGAGCCGAAGACGGCTGAAATGCCAGAAACCGGTCCCCAGTAGCTTGTCTCCTTTCTGGTGAAGAATTGGCTTGGTAGTTTAGTCTGCCCTGTTCCCATGATGCACTGGGCCAGGGACAGACTGATTTGCATATAGCCAGGTTCTGAGCTGGGATGGTGCAGTGAGATAAAAAACGGTGATGGATCGAGCCCTGATCTTTGGACTGGGTAAGAGTGGTCTGCTTAATTCAGATACTCTGTTCATCACCACCCCCTTTTCTGAATCATTGTAAATGCGGCCCACCATGGGTGGCAGAGCTGCGGCGCAAAATAACAGACGCATCCCTGGGGATGCGCCAGTTATCATAAATCTGCCCCAATATTCCTGGATCACTCAATTAATTTAACGTAATTTAAAGTATATAACTTAAAGTGCCTCGTGCAACGATTGAAAGTGCTGTAGAATCTGACTAATGCCATCTAGCCACATTGTAAGCTTTGTATAATAAGTAAGGGGCTCCTCAGTATTTAACTTGAAGGGCCTCATGTCATGATATAAAGTTCAGTGTAGGCCCGGCTATCTATATTTCTGTATCAGACTCCAAATAGTCTAGGGAAAGGAATTTGTTACTTTGAGGCAGAAAACTATCCTGAGTGATTTTACATTTCTTGAAATAATTCTTACAGTCTAGTGTGGAAAGGTATTTATTTTTGCAAGAGATTAATCATATACTTGGTGTTTCTTTACACATGCCTTTCAGTAAGTTTCTTTAATTACATAACAACTCTTTCAGCTTCAAAGAGTTCAGGTCTTCTAGTTATACAAATACTGTTTAATCATTGAGATGTATTTATTTTATAGCACTATGCAAGACTGTATTTACATAAGAGTACTCTAGAAAAAGGAAACAAAAACACGAAAAAAATAACATTTCAAGCAGAGAGACTGAGGACCATTCATGTAGGAAAATCTCCATATGCAGATCTCCGCATATGTACATGTTCATGTGTGTGCAGTAATCTTTACCCTGTGGGTATTCACCTACTACAGGTGGAAATATCAGCCTAAATAGTAGGATTTCTTGGTCTTGACCCATACAGAAAGATATAGAGACTTTTAAAACTAAAATAATGACAGTCAAGTTACTGTTAGTAACTTTCAGACCAATTTTCAGCTGTGTCTTTAGGCAAAGAGCTCTGCAGCGAAGTTAGAGTGCACAACCACAGCTATTTGAAAACTTCTAATTGGAAAACTATAGGGAACGGCATTCACCTGGACTACATCACACACCTGACAAACAATAACTTGGCAAGCCCATAACTTCAGACCGCACCAAAAGTTCCACCCTCTTCCAATTGGACTGCTCTACTTTACTACCTGACAGAAAACATGCATGTGTTACAGACACCAGGATTCAGCCACCCCTGCCAAAGATGAAGAGTACCTTCATGGATGAGAGCAGACACTTTCTAGATATCTTTGTTGTAGATTACTACAAGGAACTACAGAGTTTACCTCCAAACATCTTAAATGGAGTGAAGACGGTCATTAGAGGTGTGCAAAATATGCATAATTTGCTTTGCAGAATTAGGCGAAATTTGGGAGAAATTGTTTGAAATTACGCAAATGCGAAACCGGTATTTGGCGCTATATTTTTTTAACTCTTTACTTACATTTTAAAGTGCAGAGTAAGATGAATGTATAAACACATGCACACAGCAATGACCTCGTGGAGTAGCATGTAGGCGAGACCCTTATATATGTTGGGGGTTTTCATCAGAGGGTTGCGAACTTTGTTTCCTTAGAGAAAACGCATAGCCCTGAACCCCCTCTCTAGGTTGAATGTTTCTGTCAAGTCACCATTCGGTCACGATGATAGAGTGAGGTCCTAAAGCTATCATCGATGAATAGGGTCTGATAGCATCGTGGGATCCCCTCAGTACCTAGGACTTTTTCATATGGGCGGTAAAGGGAAGCCAAGTGTGTCAGATTTATACATTCTATTATGAAAGGTAGCTGACAATTTTTCCATTATCTTAGTTGACCAAACCTTGCCCCACCATATATTGATAGGATGAGACGCTGTTTGCTACCACATCTGCGCTCTAGATAAATGAAAGATGAATTTCCCCATGAGATTGGTTAAAGAAAATATGCTGCCTATAAGCGAATTAGGGTCAGATGTGGTATCTCCACTGACGTAACAGCCTTGTTTTTTTTTTGTGAATCTATTTTCTTGATTTTTTTGAATTAGTACAATATTACACATGTTAGAACTGGTGTCTCTAGTTGGCAGAGGTAGGTACCACTTTCCAAATAGGGACCCTTGCTTCTAGTCAGGGTAAGGAGTAAACACTCCTACATAACCTCTGCTCACCCCCTGGGTAGCTTGGCATGAGCAGTCAAGGCTTATCGAAGGCAATGTGTAAAGTATTTGTACCAACACTCACAGTAACAAAGTGAAAACACCACAAACTGACTCCACAACCGTTTAGAAAAATATGGGTATTTTAATCTAAACTACACAAGACCAAAACGACAAAAATCCAACATACACAGTTCAAGAATATGGTTTCAAAAGAGTTCTTAAAGTTGCGATAAAATAATCCACAGATGCGTGAAAAGTTCACAGTTGCGTCACGTTTAGCCAACAGTATCTTTGAATGCGACAAAGTTCCAAAATAGAAACTGGTGCGATGTGAAACAAGCGACGTGTCACTCCTGCGACCTTGGGGAGGCAATGCAACAGCCCCGCTGGATGTAGCGGGCGTGATGCGGTGACTCTGGTCTGTATGGGGAGGGATGCGATACCTTGTATGGATTCCGGTGCGGACGTTCCGTAGTAAAAGAAGCTTGCAAAGGCACGATGCGATGATCTTTAGAGTTGCGATGATCTCCGGGGTGACGATGCACGGACCAGCGGTAATCTTCCTCTCGCAGCTCCTCGATGCGATGGCTCTGCGACGACACTCGCAGCAACGTGATGCGGTCCGCAAGCAAGCTGTACGACGATCTCACCTAGCGATGACAGGCTCTGCGGCGACACTCACAGAAATGTTAATCTTCCCACACTGGTCTGGTGTAACCCGCAAACGAAGGATGCATTGACTTTGGCAGCTGCAACAGGTGCTGCGACGATCTTGGCCTTCGTAGCGGCAGGAATTTCCTCGCACTGTCAGGTAGGAGCTTCGCAAGGGAGCGATGTGATAAAACTTGCAGAAAGTCTTTAACCCCTTCGACGCTGATGACGAGCTGGGCTCGTCATGGCGTAGCCTCCTCGCACGCTGATGACGAGCCCAGCTCGTCACGTAAAGTGCGTTTCCGCAAAACCCAGCGTGCGAGCGGAATTCCACTAGCGCGCATGGTGTTAAAAGCTTGGTTTCCAGCTTCCCAACACAGGTACAACTTCCAGAGGCACCACAGCTGGCTCAAGCACTCTAGGAAGGACATAACTCCCTCAGCAGAGTTCAGGGAAGCTGGGGATGAAGTCCTTTTGTTCCTGGGACTTCTTAACAGGGAGCCAGCTCTTCTCAGGCCCTTGGAGATTCCTTCACGCAAGGGAATACAGCACCAAAAGCAAAGTCTTTCCCCTCTCCTTGGCAGCAAAGCAACAGCAGGTCAGTCCAGCAGAGCAACAGTAGAACAGTCTTCCTTCTTCAGTTTCAGCTTTCTCCTTGGCAGAGGTTCCTTCTTGATTCCAGGATGATCGAATTTTCTGTAGTCAGGGGTCCTGTACTTATACCCCTAAAAGTCTTTGATCCCTTTGTGCAGGAGAGCTCTGAGCCCGGTCTGAACCAGTTCTGGGTGTTCCTTGAGCACTTTGTTTTCTTGGCCTCTCCTTTCCTTTCATGGAAAGGGGCATGGTTATCAGCCGCACAGCAGGAGGTGGAACCAGCATTGTGGAAGGCAGACACAGCCCTATTCAGACCCAGGTGCTATCCCCTCCCACCACTCAAAATGCAGATTCCGTCATTCAGCCTAGGGCTGACTCAGCCCGCCTCTTGGGGGCTCCCAACCCCTGTCACTCTCAACCCAGACATCCAATTCACAAACAGGCCAAGGCACACAGAAGGGTCAGACATGAGAAGAGCAACTTTCTAAAAGTGTTGTTCACAAACACAGGATTTAAAAACAACCTTTCCTAAAAGATGTGTTATTAAATTCTGAGTTCAGGGATATCAGACTTTTATGTCCTATCTTGCTCCTGTGGGACCATATGCTGGTTGCCACTATAGCCAGCATCCCCCATGATAGCCTATGGGGCAAGATAGCCTTATAAGAGTGAAAAACGAAAATGGCTGTGATTCACTACCAGAGCATATCACCTGCACACGTCAATGCTCTACCTTTCACATACACTGCACCCTGCCCAGGGGGGTACCTTGGGCCTTCCATATGGGTGACCAATGTGTACAGAAAGGGAAGGGTTAGGCCTGGCCAGTGGGGACACTGACCAGGAGGACATGGCAGTTCACAGACTGCACACAGGCACTGCGGTGGCAGGCATGAGACACCATTTTAGGGCTACTCATGTGGCTGGCACAATCAGTGCTGCTGGCCCACTAGTAGCATTTGTTATCACAAGCCCTGGCACACTTAGTGCACTTTACTAGGGACTTGTTAGTGACACAAATATGCCAATCATGGATAACCAATCTCAATAACAATTTATACAGGGAGCACTTGCACTTTGACACTGAAGAGCAGTGGCAAAGTGCCCAAAGCATCTAAACCAGTAAAAACGAAATCCAGCACAACATCAAAAATACAGGAGGTAGAGGCAAAAAGATAGGGGGAAACCACACCAAAGATGCCAGGTCTAGCAACACTTATATATGCAAGCACTGTAGGGCATTTCAGTTGTTACACAAGGCATAGCACATATTTAATTATACATTCTCATTACTCATTCAGGGCAGTATAAAAAGCTGTCTAGAATAATACTTGCAGGTGCATTTGCAATTTGTCACCAGCAGGCAGTTGAAGGAAGGAAAGAGAGAATGGGAGAGAAGGCAAAAAGACATGGGCCGTGACAGCCTTGATATGTGAAAACAGTTTGCACCAGAAGGCATTAATATGTGGGCATGACCATCATACATGAAAGAATGTTTCTCTGCCCATCTCTCTTCCAGTAGTTGGCAGACCCTCCAAAGATCGCCTTGAGTTTAGTTGGGGAAAGTACCACCTTGTCAACAGCTTGCATGATTTTCTGTGTGCTGTGTACACATAGAGAATTAAATGACTCTCCCCCATACATTGTCCCAACGTCTCCGCTGAGATTTCACACCCAAGGTCACTTTCCCACTTCGAGACATATTTGTGCCTTGTTGTTAAACAACTCTTTCAGTTGTGTGGGGTCTCTACTTCCTCCCTTCCTTGACTTACACCTTTGATGACCAGAGCTGCAATTGGTAAAGGCGAAAGTTGTCTGATCTGTGTAGTATAAAGCAGCTGTTAAATGCGTCACCTTCCTCGTAAAGCCCCACGAGCCTAGGTGGCTTAAGTGAGTTCCACTTGCAGAAGCTAGGGTCGTTCAGGTCAAGGTGAAAATATGGATTCAAGATATTGGCTGTCATTGGGGAGGGGAAAGTATTCATTCCATTCTAATGTGCACCTGTTGCCTATAATCAAGTACAATCGAAGACGATCAGAGCAAGGCAAGAGTCTTTGCATGCACTTCTCCCGGAAGCCATAACAGGTGGGTCAATGGAATTCTAGAATAATATTGTTCAAAATTGACCCAGAGTTTATCACCTGGGCTGGCATACCAATCTAGGGCCAGATGCAGCTGGGTCACTTGGATGTAAGTATCTACTTCTGGAAAGCTCATCCTCTCCTCTATCATGGGAAGGAACACTTGCTTACACAAACCTGGTTTCTTGCTTTGCCAAACAAATGTTAGTAGTTACTTTCAAATATGGGCAGATACATGAGCTGGGAAGAGGAGCTATATTCAGCAATTGTAGTATCAAATTCATATTCATACCGGTGCGCATCCAACCCAGGAAATATCTATATTTTGCCAATGGTACATATCTTTGAGTAGAGCAGTTAGGAGGAGGGCACAACATAGGGATAGAGATATTTAGAGTTGGCAGGCAAGCATATCCCCATGTATTTGATGGCTTTTATTGACCATGCAAAGCCTGCATTCAGTACACATTGTGTTGTACATTGGAGAGGATCTGCTAAGCCAAAGCCCTGTAATTTGGACTAATTGATGTTCATCCTGCGACCTTGGAGAATTTGTCCAACTTGAGTTGAATGGCCAGAGGCAGTGTTCGGAATTGCCTACGAAGCACAGTCAAGTCAAGTCAAGTCATAACATTTATATAGCGCACTACATACCCAGAGGGTTTCAAGGCGCTTAGGAGGGGAGGAGGATTATTTGTCAAATATCCACGTTTTAAGCTGCTTTCTGAACGCTAGGTGATTCTGGGTGAGGCGAAGGTAAGCGGGGAGTGAGTTCCATGTTTTGGCAGCCAGGTAAGAGAAGGATCTGCCTCCCATGGTGGTCTTGTTGATGCGAGGTACAGTGGCGAGGGCTTGGCTGGAAGAGCGAAGTTGGCGGGAGGGGGTGTAGAAGGACAGTCGAGAGTTGAGGCAATCTGGGCCGATGTCGTAGAGTGATTTGTGTGCATGGGTAAGCAGTCGGAAAGTAATCCTCTTATTGAAGGGTAGCCAGTGGAGGTCTTTAAGGTGACCAGAGATGTGTTCGTTGCGTGGGATGTCTAATATGAGCCTGGCTGAGGCGTTTTGGATTCGTTGTAGTTTCTTCTGGAGTTTAGCGGTGGTACCTGCGTAGAGGGTGTTTCCGTAGTCCAGTCGGCTCGTGACTAGAGCGTGGGTGACTGTTTTCCTTGTTTCGGAGGGGATCCAGCGAAATGTTTTTCTGAGCATGCGAAGAATGTTAAAGCAGGAAGAGGATACGGCGCTGACTTGTCTGTTCATTGAGAGAGAAGAATCCAGGATGACGCCTAGGTTCCGTGCGTGGTCTGTCGGGATGGGTGCATTTCCGAGGGCTTCCGGCCACCAGGAGTCGTCCCATGCAGAGGGGGATTTACCTAAGATGAGGACTTCTGTTTTGTCTGAGTTCAGTTTCAGACGGCTTTGTTTCATCCATTCGGCGACTTCTTTCATTCCTTCGTGTAGGTTAGTTTTGGCGGTGCTGGGGTCTTTGGTGAGAGATAGGATCAGTTGAGTGTCATCCGCGTAAGAGATGATGTTGAGGTTGTGTTGGCGGGCGATGGCCGCAAGGGGGCTCATGTATACGTTGAAGAGGGTGGGACTAAGTGAGGATCCTTGTGGTACGCCGCAGATGATTTCAGAGGCCTCGGACTTGAATGGTGGGAGGCGGACTCTCTGGGTTCTTCCGGTGAGGAACGAGGTGATCCATTCCAGTGCCTTTCCTTGGATTCCGATGTTTCTGAGGCGTTGTAAAAGGGTGCTGTGGCAGACTGTGTCGAAGGCTGCAGAGAGGTCGAGGAGGATGAGGGTGACTGTGTCTCCGTTGTCCAGTAGAGTTCGAATGTCGTCTGTGGCTGCGATGAGGGCGGTCTCAGTGCTGTGTTTGGCTCGGAAGCCAGATTGTGAGGGGTCGAGTGATTTGTTGGCTTCGAGGAAGGCGGCGAGCTGGTTGTTGACAGCTTTCTCGATGACTTTGGCCGGGAATGGAAGAAGCGAGATGGGGCGGTAGTTTTTGAGTTCGGTGGGGTCTGCTGTTGGTTTTTTCAGAAGGGCGGTGAGTTCAGCGTGTTTCCAGTCTTCTGGGAAGGTAGCGGAGTTGAAGGAGCAGTTGATGACGTCTCGTAGGTGCGGAGCTATGACGGAGTCAGCTTTGTTGAAAATGTGGTGAGGGCATGGGTCTGTGGGGGATCCAGAGTGGATGGAATTCATCAGGCGGATGGTGTCCTCAGTGGAGATTGGGTTCCAGTCGTTGAGGGTGTTCACGGGGGGAGAATGTTCAGCAAATGGTTGGGTGGGTTGGTCTCCGGGTTGGTTTTGGGTGGGTTGGTCACCGGGTTGGTTGTCAAAGCTGTTGTGGATGTCAGCAATCTTGTTGTGGAAAAAAGAGGCTAGGGAATCGCAGAGGGTTTGAGAGGGGGTGATGTCGTTGGAGTTGGCCGAGGGATTGGAAAATTCCTTGACGATGTTGAAAAGTTCCTTGCTGTTGTGGGCGTTGTTGTCAAGTCTATCCTTGAATGCTGTTTTCTTGGCTTTTCGGATCAGTTGGTGGTGAGTACGGATGGCGCTTTTGAAGGCATCCTTGTTGCTGGTGGATGGGTCTTTTTTCCAGGCCTTTTCAAGGGAGCGGCACAGTTTCTTGGACTTCTTGAGGTCATCGTTGAACCATGAGGCCTTCTTGATGCCAAGTTTGTGTTGACGTTTTTTCAGTGGTGCTAAGGTGTCGGCGGTGTTGGATAACCAAAGGGTGAGGTTGGAGGCGGCTTCGTTGGCGTTAGAAGAGAGGGCTGGGGAGGTTTGAAGGAGCGATGTGGAGATCTGCTCTGTGGTGATTTTGTTCCAGTTTCTTTGTAGAGTTGGTTGGAGGTGGATGATGGGTTTCGGCTTGTTGTAGGTGAAGTGAACGCAGCTGTGGTCAGTCCAGAGGAGATCCGTAGTGTGGCTGAAGGAGACATGGTTGCTGGAGGTGAAGATGGGGTCGAGTGTGTGACCTGCGATGTGGGTGGGGGAAGTGACCAATTGTTTAAGTCCGAGGTTGGCGAGGTTGTCCAAGAGGGTGGCGGTGTTGCGGTCGTTGATCTTTTCAAGGTGGAAGTTGAGGTCTCCCAGAAGGATGTAGTCTTTGGAGGGGAGCGCGTGTGGGGTGATGAAGTCCGTGATGTCTTCACTGAATTTTGCGCGTGGTCCTGGTGGTCTGTATAGGAGGGTGCCTCTGAGTGTGGTGTTGGGGTCGATGTGGATCTGGAAGTGAAGGTGTTCGGAGTTAGCGAGGTTGGCGTCGGAGCTGGTTGAGATGCGGATTGATTTCTTATGGACGATAGCGATTCCACCTCCTGTATGGTCGGTGCGGTCCTTGCGTGTGATCTTATAGTCATCAGGGATAGCGATGGCGATGTCAGGGGCGGAGGAAGCGTTCATCCATGTTTCCGTTAGGAAGGCAACGTCAGGAGAGATGGTGTCTAGTAGGTTCCAGAGGTCAATGGCGTGCCTGTGGACCGAGCGGGTGTTGAGAAGGATGCATTCTAGGTGGTTGGGGTCGGGAATCTGTGTTGTGGTCGTAGCGGAGATGTTGTCGGTGCCGCTAAATTTGCAGGAGAAGCAGGAGAACGGTCCATGGGTGTGTCCAGGAGCGGCTTGGACGCAGTAGGGGGCGCGACCGGGGTTAAGGGCTAGGAGGGTGGCGGCATCGTAGGTAATGCGAGGGGCAGGGGGACTGGCGCTGGGCGCGGTCCAGGCGCGGACGGGCGTAGACGGGCTTACCTTTGGCGCACCTTCGGCGCGGATTGGGCGCGGTCGCTGCGCGTGGACGCTGCGCGCGGGAGCAATTGTCATATATGGAAAGTGGAGGGGGAGGGGCGAGGGCGTCTCAGCTGGGAGGCGGGGCGGGCTGAAGGGGACGGAGCACAACAACAAACAGAGTCAAAATGGAGGGGAGGGCAGAGCAGGACGCCGGGGGAAAACACAAAACCAATGCGCTGGTCACAAACAGAGCAAGCCAAGCAGTGTGAGCGCTATTTTAATCCTGGCGCTAAGAAAGCAATACTTTGACCCAGAACACTTATGCAATACGATATCAGAAAGCAATGCGCAGGACTAACGCAGAGCGAGCTAAACAGTGTGAGCGCTATTTAATCCTGGCGCTAAGAAAGCAATACTTTGACCCAGAACACTTATGCAATACGATACCACATTACAGCTTCGCGTTACAGCTTTGTAGCGCTGAGGCAGGGGAGCGACCACTCAAGGCGGGAGCGAGGAGTGGATCACGGCGTTGTGAGGTCAGGAGACGCTCTATGAAGGTAGTGGGAGGGCGTCTCAGCTGGGAGGCGGGGCGGGCTGAAGGGGACGGAGCACAACAACAAACAGAGTCAAAATGGAGGGGAGGGCAGAGCAGGACGCCGGGGGAAAACACAAAACCAATGCGCTGGTCACAAACAGAGCAAGCCAAGCAGTGTGAGCGCTATTTTAATCCTGGCGCTAAGAAAGCAATACTTTGACCCAGAACACTTATGCAATACGATATCAGAAAGCAATGCGCAGGACTAACGCAGAGCGAGCTAAACAGTGTGAGCGCTATTTAATCCTGGCGCTAAGAAAGCAATACTTTGACCCAGAACACTTATGCAATACGATACCACGTTACAGCTTCGCGTTACAGCTTTGTAGCGCTGAGGCAGGGGAGCGACGAACATCGTTACTGAAAAGAATTAACTTGTGCTTCCTTCTGGGTGCATTATTAGTTACCTTCTGAAAATCTGCGAGACCATAAGCAAGTCTGGTGTTCTTTAAGTATTCCAGATTGTTGTACTCCCACCAATTTAGGCCAAATCGAGGAAAGTCATTTTAGGAGAACGAAGCATACATTTTTGTGTCAAAGTTTAGGTGGGCTGTGAATCGGTGTGACCCGCAATCTTTGGGGTCTTTGCGGGGCTTGGTATGCAGTGTGAGGAATTATGTCAACTTGGAGCCAGTTACTTTCTTCGAGTTCTGAAAGTAAATTAAGGTTTTATTTAACGGGTCTACCAATGGAGCTGAGAATGTTTTGTAGAAGGAGGATGGGAAGCTGCTTGGCCATAGGGCCTTATTGCTAAGCATGGTTTTATTTGGCTCACTAATTTCTTGTGTTGTTATCTGCTTTTAAAGCTCTTCATAATGTGCCTGAAAGGGTGAGTAGTCCCTTAGATAATATTCTTTTTGTTGAGGGACTAGGTGCTTGAGGGTGAAGAGGATTGAATGGTATTTCTTGAAGGCATTGAGAATGGGGCCCGTGGTCATACATTTGATACCATCCCTACCCTTGACCTCTCTGTACCTCTCAAGCACCTCTTTTTGTTCTCGCACACCATTCGATCATTTCATTAGGAAACCACGAGTGGGACTGTGGAGCCTGGAACAGCAATATAGAAAGCCGAAGGAACACCACGGTGTGGGCGGACAGAGACACTACCCCTATTTTCGAGTCAGGAATGTGGGCCAGAAGGTCTCTACATATGTCACATATAACTCTATGTGGGGATATGATTATTGGACCCTGGAGTACAATGTAAAATCCCTTCCTGCGTGTGATGGTGCCTCCAGGTGTCTACCAGATCGAGGTCACTCATAGCCTCTGTTAATGCGAGAGCAGGTCAGAGGGTATGGAACCTCGGCATGACCTATCTACATGGGGTAGAAGGACAGTATTAAAGTACCCCCTATATTTAGACTTCCTGTATGAAATGCTTTGGCCTGGGAAACGAGTACAAAATAAGAGACCTCTTTTTTTGTCAGGCACATATATAGGCATAAATATGATAGGGATCTGTCCTATTTTCCCTTCGATCCTCTTAAATGTAGTTTTATCATCAGTGGTTTTGCCCTCCATAGTGAAATCCAAACCCCTGAGTAGGAGATTATAACTTTGAGTGGAGTGAACCAGCATTGTGTACCAATAAACCAGGAATTGGGCATCAATCCGCAGTAAGTGAGTCTCTCGAAGTAAAGGTATGTCCACTTCAATTCTGCAGATCCACTGAACTAAAGCTCTGCTTTTCACCGGGAAATTATGGACTTGTGTGTTTAGAGACACATTTAGTGATGTTATCATTTGCCTAACTGTTGGTGCTGCCTATACTGATTACCCCCTAAAATAGCAGACTATGGAGTATAGCAGCCCTAGGTGCCCATCGAAAGCAGCCAAATTGCTAGTGGTTGAACTATCTAATATGGGTCATTTAATCATGTTGTGCAGTGTGGTCCCCTCTGCAAACAGTAAAAGCTAATGCAACAAAAGAACAAAATGAACAACTCCCAAAGTAGTTCCGCAATCCATAATGGTCTTCGGAGTAAGGTGACATGTCATACAATGACCACCAAGCAATAGAACCACAGAAGAAATAAAACAACATCAAGAATTCACAGTGAAAAAGTAAAGCCTACCTAAAACTTTCAGGGCCCAATTTTTATCTGATGATGGAAAATGGATCTCCTTTTCCACAGTCCACATTGCTTCTCTCCGCGTGATTTGAAGGTTTGAGGTAGTTACTATTTTTATCTCTTTTCACCTTTGGTGTATTCTAGTGTGTGTTCTTTTTTAAAATCAGCCCTTTGTCACAGGGTAAAACTGCAAATTTAATTTGATATTAATAATTGTTATGTAAGCATGAATTATTGGATTGACTGCTCCGTAGGGGGCTTTTATGTAATTTTATTTATATACATGCACTGCATGCATATTTTATTGCTTTTATGGTTGCTGTCCTTAATTTGTACAGAAAATAAGTTCCGGGCCCTCGTCAATACTTACTCAACTGCTAACCATCACACTGCTACAAGTGTGACAAGTGTGACAATTCAGTCTATTAGAGGCCGCCAAAGCTTTAAGAATTGATCAGTTATTAGTTGTTTTTAATGTAAGTTGATTAACAAACAGCTGCTTATTTCTCATCTTTAAATTACACAAAAATCCCAAACATGTGGCAGCTATCATAAGTGCAGGTTCCAGCCATTAAGGGCCAGTGCCAGGCACCCGAAACCACCATCTCAAATTAAGGTCTGTATGGATGGTTTTAGATGATTAACTAAAGCTATAATGATCTGTCCTCCCTGGCATTGGGGAAGTTTATGTCCACTTCAGTTGTAACAGCACCTCACCAACTTCGTTGACTTCTGATATCCTGGCGCTGGACTTTGAAGGTGAATTGGAGGCAAAAGGGTTATCTCCAACAGTAAGGAATTGTTTCCTTCTACAGGTGGGAAGACACTCACTTGAATTCTCTTTGATTAGTTATTGTGTATGTGCGAGACGTCTTCGAACAGTGAGATAGTATCGCGACAAAATGTTCTTGCTTCTTGTTTTTTGGCTCTGCGCATGATTTCCTCTTTATCAGGATAAAAGTTGGGATTTGTGGTGCAGGTTCCTGCATTGCTGGAAAGCTGTTACCACCACTGCGAGTGTCATCTGCATACATTTGGGGGCTATCTTTTTTTATAAGAAACACCTGAACATAGGCCTCTAGGTCTTGGGAAAGGACAGAATTGTCTGTTCCTCTCAGGCATATATTGTTGCACCCACCCTGTTTTTTAGGTCATCTTCTTTGTCCATCATGGCCATGTGTTGTATCTCCAGGGTGTTAAGCCTGATGGCTTGTTTGTGGGCTTGTTCAGCAAGAGGGCGTTACACCAGATTCATTGTAATTTCTGCTTGCTTAAGTGATTGACCCAGTTCAATGAGTTCAGCAGTGAGGTCTTGGCATATTGAGGATAGATTTATCCAGAATTCCTGTAGGAGTGTGTGGACATAATTTTTGTGGCAGGTGCCTGGAGTTCTATCTCATTCAAGGGCTCTGTCCCCCTCGGGGTCTCCAATGCTGACCTTGCTGATGGAGCATCCAACTTAGAGGATTGCAGCATACCTTTTATAGAGGGGGAATTAGCTGATTTCACTCTATTTCCAGCCCCTGTGGAAGATGGTGTAAAGGTTTTCCTTATTCTCTGTCATGTCCTGTATGCACACACCAGTAGTAGTGAAATCTGGGACGTCTATCATCCGACCTTGCGACAATGGTGCTTAGTTGGAGTGTTACAAAGGCTCGGATGTTCTTGAATTGTTGTTACATCTGGAGCAGGGGGCTTAGCCAGGCGTTAGAGTTGGCTGTGCAACGAGGACACCTTAGCGACTTTTTCTGGCCTTGCGCTATATTTTTGGGCCAAATTGCAGCCTTCTTGAAGGCAACCCAGCCCACCCTATCTCTGCCTTTTCTTCAGCTGTGCGCAGGTGGCTCTTGTATATCCTCTTTTGAATCCCCTGGATGGTAAACGCTCAAAACCAAAACTCCAATCAGGGACTACTCTCTAGGAATCTCAATCTGCAGGGCTGAGTCAGTACTTGCTGGTATCCTAACAAGAAGGTCTGGTGAGTCAAAG